>NC_081330.1:40337711-41559067 GCF_026419965.1 Kogia breviceps
ATATGACCCCACAATCCCACTACTAGGCATATACCCTGAGAAAACCATAATTCAAAAAGAGTCATGGGGGCTTCCCTGGTGGTGCAGTGGTTGAGAATCCACCTGCCGATGCAGGGGACATGGGTTCATGCCCCGGGCCGGGAAGATCCCACATGCCGCGGAGCGGCTGGTCCCGTGAGCCATGGCTGCTGAGCCTGTGCTCTGCAGTTGGAGAGGCCACAACAGTGAGAGGTCCGTGTACCACAAAAACCAAAAAAAAAAAAAAAATAGTCATGTACCAAAATGTTTATTGCACCTCTATTTACGATAGCCAGGACATGGAAGCAACCTAAATGTCCATCAACAGATGAATGGATAAAGAAGATGTGGCACATATATACAATGGAATATTACTCAGCCATAAAAATAAATGAAACTGAGTTTTTTATAATGAGGTGGATGGACCTGGAGTCTGTCATACAGAGTGAAGTAAGTCAGAAGGAGAAAAACAAATACCGTATGCTAACACATATATATGGACTCTAAGGAAAAAAATTGTCATGAAGAGATTAGTGGTAGGACGGGAATAAAACACAGACCTACTAGAGCATGGACTTGAGGATATGGGGAGGGGGAAGGGTAAGCAGTGACAAAGTGAGAGAGTGGCAGGGACATATACACACTACCAAATGTAAATTAGATAGCTAGTGGGAAGCTGCTGCATAGCACAGGGAGTTCACCTCTGTGCTTTGTGACCACCTAGAGGGGTGGGATAGGGAGGGTGGGAGAGAGGGTGATGCAAGAGGGAAGAGATATGGGAACATATGTATATGTATAACTGATTCACTTTGTTGTAAAGGAGAAACTAACACACTATTGTAAAACAGTTATACTCAAATAAAGATGTTTAAAAAAAGAAAGAGAAAAACAAATATGTATTAATGCATATATTTGGAATCTGAAAAAATTGGTATAGGCGATCTGTCACATAATCTTAGAAGACACTCACTCTCATTGTCTTTCTTGGACCCAGCACCCCTGTTCTGCCTTGTCCACCATCAAGTTGCAAAGATGGGTGTACATGCCCAGTTGTACATACTTATGTACCCAGAGACAATAACCCCACACATGTACACACATACACATTTATTAACATTAGCGAACTGTGTGGATATTCTGGAATTTTCTGGCTTTGCTATAAAATCTGGATTGGGGAAGTATTTGAAGAACTGCAAGGGAAATTTGGGCAGATCATCTTATTACATGAAAACTTGCATACTAAGTTCCTTAGTCAAGTCAGTATAAGTAGTCTTCTCTGTGACTAATCAAAGAAGATGGCATAGGTTTACAATGTAAATATTGATGTAAGAAGATTAATAACAGGCATCCTAGCTGTTTTCCTTCCCCACAGAAGGGAAATCTGAGCAAATAGGGCTTTCTTGATACTCCCAGTAAACAGAATGTGAGGCTAAATAGAGATACCTTAGAAAGAGTTCAAAGGAAATTATCAAATTTTTTAAAGTCTCACTTGACAACAAATGTGAGAATCCATGGAGAGAGAGTAGAATGACTTGATAATATGAAGTGGTTATGACTGAGAGGAGGTAGGGGGAAGTTAAAGGGCATTCATTCATTCAGTTAAAAATATTTATTGAGTGCTGACCCTATGCTTGCACTGCTCTAGGCATCAAAGATATTTTATTTGTGTCTCAAAATGATGTCTGAAAGATGTTGAAACAAATATGTTTAAGACTGCGCTCACATTTCCTCCATTCCCAGAAACCTCTCACAGTCTTCCTCATCTTAGTAAACAGCAACTTCATCCTTTCATTTGCTTGGGGAAAAAATGCCCTCATCTTTGTTCTTGTTTTCTCACATCCCTCATTCCAATCCATTAGCAAATATTGTTGCCTGTGTTTTTAAACACATACAGACTTTACTCTGACTACTTCTCACCAGCTCCACTGTTACCACCCATTCTATCGATACATCCCCATCATCTCTTACACTGTATTACTGCAGTGGCCTATTAATTAGTCTCTCTCCTTCTACTCTTGCCCTCCTACTGTTTATTCTCCATCCAGAAGCCAGAGTGATGTTTCTAAAAAATATGTCATGCCACTCCTCTATTCAAATTGAACCACTGGCACTCCATGTAGCTTAGAAGAAAATTCAGAGACCTTACCATGACCTACCATGACCTACATGATGTGGCCACCCCTCCCGTCACTCCCAGCCTCATCCACTTATTCTATTCCAGCCACACCGGGTTCTTTGATATTCTTTGACTATACTCTGTGTGTTCCGTATCTGGGCATTTATATTTGATCTTCCCCCCAAAATACAGATGGCTCCAACCCTCAACCCTCATGTCTTTTCTCAAATCTTCCCACATCATTGTGGCCTTTCCTAACAATCTTTTTAAAAATTGTCACACACACACATCACCATTACCACCACCACCACCATCACCATCACCACAGGGCATTCATTAACTTCCTTTTCTGCTTTTCATCCTCTGGTATAGATACAGTTTACAATTTCTTTTCTTATTGTCTATCTAAACCTAGTAGAAAATAAGCTTCAAGAGAGCAGTGATTTTTACCTCTTTATATATTGCAATATCTCCAGGGCCCCTAGAACAGTGCCTGGTACATAGTGGGCTCTCAATAAATAAATATGGAATGAATAAAGTGGTGAACAATAACCATGTTCTCATAAACATTACATTCTGGTAAAAGGAGACAGACTATAAACAAAAAAACAAACAGAGACCTATAAGATTGGTAAGTGCTATGCAAAAATTTAAAACAGGCTGTTGGGTGGGTAGTGCTTAGGTGGTTCTTTTAGAGTTGGTGGCCCAGAAGGTCTCTCTGATGAGGCAAAATGACAAGGAGCCAAGCCACATAAAAATTAGAGGAAGGACTGTTCAGGCACAAGAACCACCTAGAGGGGTGGGATAGGGAGGGTGGGAGGGAGGGAGACGCAAGAGGGAAGAGATATGGGAACATAGGTATATGCATAACTGATTCACTTTGTTGTAAAGCAGAAACTAACACACCATTGTAAAGCAATTATACTCCAATAAAGATGTTAAAAAAAAAAAGAAAAAAGAAATACCTTGTGCAAAGGCTATAAGGCAGGACACGTTTGTATGATTTCAGTAACAGCAAGCAGGCAAGCACAGCTGGGGCTCAGTGAGAAAGGGCGGAGTAGTAGAATGGGAGATCTAAGGGGGAGGATGGATCAGATCACCTAAAGCTCTGTAGACCAGGGAAAGAAGTTTGGGTTTTATTCTAAGTAAAGGAGAGTTTTTAAATAGGAGGACACCTTGATAAGATTTATGTTTTAAGCTTATACTTATTATACTGCTGAGAATGAATTTGGGCAAAAGGTGAAAGTGACTTGGATTATAGCAGTGGTGAAGAGGGTGAAAAGTGGGGGGGATTGGGGCTTTATTCGAAGGATAATAACAAGACTAACATTCATTGAGTGATATCTATGTTTCAGGTACTGTGCTAAGCATTTTACATGGATTAATTTCCCTAATCCTCACAACTTCCCTATGAGATTGGTACCATCATTAATCTCCATTTTACAGATGAGGATACTGAGACATAGGGAGGCTTTGTAACCTGTGGTTCCATGATTCAAACCTAGGTCACATGAGTCCGTGTTCCTAATGACCACAGTACACTGTCTCACAAAGTAAAGAAAGAAAACCTGATTTGGTCCTTTGAATCATCTACCTGTGCTTTCTTAACCATACCACTTAAGCAGTAATGCCTAATTATTTTCAGGCAGGCTAGATAGAAGGTCATAATCACTAAGGCTGTTGGAATGGCACAGTCATCGCCAGAATTAGAGGAACAGACAGCTATCACCACACACATTCATGCTCAGATAACCACAGATGCATTTACATATGCATTATACTGGTTACACACATATCTGAATATGCCTCAGATCAAAGATGTTTAATATTGCCCAGACCAAGTAGATACTGGTGACAGCTTATGTGCAAATGGAGTCAGAATGACTCTCCAAAAAATGTTATCCTCAAAAGATCTCAGAAAGACTCTATGAGCCACTTATTCTAAAATAGGGCTAATCATTAAAATGTAGCATTCTCAGGCATAAAGATGCTGGTCACCTAGCATTTGGCCTCTGTCTGGCATAGATGCTAGGTAAACTCTTCTGTTTACTTTAGGCTTGTCCTGCCCTTGCTGATCAGAAAAGACCTGAGTTTTTAAACTTGAGTTATCCAAGTTTAATGAGGTAGCACCAAATAAACTCTATCTAGATTTAAAACCTAACCTTCTGGGAGCCCATTGGAGCTTAGGTCTGTGTTGAAGACATTTTTTACTACGTAGCCAATTAATCACATACCCATAGGGGTAAGAAAGGGGCAGTTACTCATTCTCTAAGTTGAGTATAATTACACTAAATTGAGTTATGAAAACTGTGAGCACATTTATGCTGGGACCCTTGAATCAAATATAAGCAATTTCCCTGTCTTATGTGACATATACATAGGAAGACCCACAGAGCTAAGAATAAATTGGCACCAGCAAGTGCTCTTTAAATGCACATTTAAGGAAAGTGGAGCTGGTATTCAGCAATTCTTCTAGTGTCTCAGCAAGTCAAACTTCACAGAATCCTATGCCTGAAGATATCTGCTTCAGGCCCCCTGCCTTCAGGCTGCTAATAACCTACACCATCCAGAATAAATAGGAACCTATTCACTTGTTGAATTCTCCAGCCTCCTTCATTCAATCTTTTTGATATTTTTAACACCAGGCAATCCAGAAAATCCTTCCTATTAAGAACGCCTCTCTGCCAGAGAACTGCCATCATCTTCCCACTCCTCCCACCAGCATTCATTATCTACCAAAACAGGCTGTTCTTCATCATTTTTACCAGTCAGTCTTCAGACCATGTTCAATGAGGACTGGTCTCTCTAAGGTAAGCACCAAGGAAGCAGAGATTGGGATTAGGAAATTAGGTGCATTATATACTATTGAAGACTTTCTTTGGTTGGAATATGTTGTCTGATACTCTAGACTCTAAACTAGGGTCACTTAAGACCTCTCACTGCATCCCTGAGAAGGAATCCCTTTATCCATTCTTTACTTATGTCTTAAGACTTTATGATATACAGAAGGGCATAGAAAGCTTTCAAGATGTTTCCTGGCTTTAGTTTGAATAGTAGTGATCTTAAGGTTGTAGAAAAATCCAGTTAGCTGAAGCTTATTATGGAAGCACTTAAAATTATAATTAACGAACTATGTGTGTGACTGTTTAATATTGGTCTACCTTTTTAAACTATAAAGTCTCTCAGGGGTCACAACATTCTTGTACATGGCTGCACCCCTAGTGCATGTACAGTGCCTGACCAAGTATTTGCTCACTAAGTATTTGGTGAATGAATACACACAAACTGAGAGCAATGTATAGAGAACACAGTTGGCTTCATCATAGTCTTGACTACAGATGTGAAGAGAGAATTTTCTCCCCCACTGCCTTGTCCTAGTATCAGCCCTGTCTTGGAAATAACTTTTTTCAAACCACACCTTCGCCATGTTACATTTACCCCATAATTTTCTGCCATGACGTGATTTTTCTTGTCAGTCATTCATTCCAGTCACATCAGAAGAACACAGAACAAACCATAACTGAAAATGGACAACTTCCCAAATCAAATGAGACTATGATCCAAATCAGGAGGGGAAGAAACAGTAATTCATTCTGTCACCTTAATTAATTATCACACAGATTGCTTATTGATTTTCTTGTATTCAGTCTGATGCTTTATGAAGCACACTCCTTTCAAACAAAGTGTGGACAGCATAAGGAAGGCCTGCAGATCAAAATATATCTAAATATTTGGGAACACACAATCAGAGATATTCCTAGGAGTCATTTCAAATTGTGCCCAGGAAGACACTCTGTATTTGAAAATATACTTCCTTTACTTAGGTGACCAAATTTCTGTGACTCAGAGGCAAGACAAAAATGGGTTTCAAAGTGAAAGATGCCCCGTGGGGATTTTTCCTGGTAGGTGACCAGTAGCAGGATCAAGTGGGGAATCCAGCCAAGAATTACAGGTAGAACCAGAGGGCAGATTAGGGAGGCCAGAAAGGAAGGGACTGATCAAGAGAAGTAGGCAGACCTAGTTATGAAAATCCTGTCTAGATAGTAAAAATGAAAGAATTGTAAACTGTTCTTTATCAAGGAAACAGAGTAGAAAACAGACACAGAGAAATTAAAAATAAGGATTAAGGGCAGGAGGCAGAAGGAGGAAATTGAGGGGGCCAGTAAAAGACAAAAAATTCTATAAGAGATGTATGGATGCATCATACTATGAGGAGGGAGATCATGTTAAAACTCAGAGATGTCCAGCCTTAAAAAGCACATTTTGCTTCTCAGGGGTCCCAATGAAGGTGTAGACATTTCTACCACATGCTAGCTCAGGAAGTATTTTTCACTTATCTTCTGGAATGAGCATTGTGTTCCATTCTTAGACAAAGGAAAAGGGACAAAATGTGAACCCTTTTCCCTATATGATGGGTACATTTCCCAGCTTTGTTTTCCACAGCTCCAGGCATATAGTTACATATCTCAAACATAGCCCACACCAGGAGATTCTGTAGTAGCCTCATCAATACTAAAATCTATACTGGAAATCCCACTTACATTGCTTATATTTCTATTGAAGCAGTTTGTATGTGGGGCAGGGAAAGGATTATGCTAAGGGAAAGTAGTTCGAGTTAGGGGAGAGGAAAAATCACTGAGAATTCAGAGATCCAGGACACTTTCCAATTACAGTTAATTACTGTTACACAACAAACAACATATGCATGTATGAAAATATTGAATATAACACACTGTTTTTTTCCCATTCATCAGTTGATGGACATTTGGGTTGTTTCCACTTTTTGACTGTTATGAATAATGCTGCTATGAATATTCATGTATGAGTGTGTGCATGGATACACATTTTCATTTCTCTTGAGTATATATCTAGGAATGTAATTGCTGGGTCATATGGTAACTCTAGGTTTAGCTTTCTGAGGAATTGCCAAACTATTTTCCATAATGGCTGTACCATTTTACCTTCCCATCAGCAATGCATTAGGTTTCCAATTTCTCCATCTTCTCACCAACACTCATTATTTTTTCTTTTTGAAAATTAATTATAGTCATTCTAAGTTATGTGAAATGGTATCTCATAGTGGTTTTGATTTGCATTTCCCTAATGACTGATAATATTGAGTGTCTTTTCATGTGCTTATTGGCCATTAGTATATCTTCTTTGGCAAAATGTCTATTCAAGCCCAACCCATAAAAAATGAGTTATCTTTTGTTGATTTATAAGAATTCTTGATATATTCTGGATATATGACTTGCAAACTTTTTCTCTCATTATGTGAGTTGACTTTTCGTTTTCTTCATTGTATCCTTTGTGCACAAAAGTTGTTCATTTTGATGCAGTCTAATTTATCTACTTTCTCTTTGGTTGCTTGTACTTTAGGTTTCACATCTAAAACCCACTGCCTAATCCAAGGTCAAAACAATTTACACCTATGTTTTCATCTAAGAGTTATATAGTTTTAGTTGATATATATATATCATATGTATATATCATATATATGATCCATTTTTTAAGTTTTGTATATAGTATTAGATAGGTGTCCGAATTCACTCTTTCACATGTGGATATCCAGTTGTTCTACTGCCATTTGTTGTAAACACTATTCATTCCTCATTGAGCGGTTTTTGCACCCTTATTAAAAACTCAGTTGGCCATAGATATACGGGGTTTCTTCTGGACTCTCAAATCTATTCCATTAATCTTTATGTCTATTCTTATGCCAGGATCACATAGTCTTGATTGCTGAACCTTTGTAATATGAATAGAATAAAGAGATAAAAACCCACATCATCATCTCAACAGACACAGAAAAAACATTTGACAAAACCCAATACCCTTTCATGATAAAAAGCACTCAATAAACTAAGAATACAAAGGAATTTCCTTATCCTGATAAAGGTAATCTATGAAAAACCCAGAGCTAGAATACTTAGTGGTGAAAGACTGAAAGGTTTTTCCCAAATGTCAAGAATGAGGTAAGAATGCCCACTCTTTCTACTTCTACTGAACATTGTATTGGAGGTACAGGGTAACAGCAGGGCAATTGGGCAAGAAAATGAATTAAAATAATCCAGATTGGTAAAGAAATACAACTACTTTCAGATGACATGATCTTCTATTAATAAAATGCTCAGAAATCCACTAAAAATCTAGTAGAGATAACTAATGTATTCATCAAGGTTGCAAGATACAAGATCAATATACAAAAATATACAATAGCAAAAATAATCTGAAAATAAAATTAAGAAAAAATTCCCATTAATAGCATGAAAAAGAGTAAAATCCTTAGAAATACATTTAGCCAAGGAAATGTAAGAATTATACACTGAATACTGTAAGACATCACTTAAAGAAATTTTAAAAGACCTAAAAAAAAAAGAAAAGACATACTGTATTCGTGGATTGGAAGACTTAATGTTGTTAAGATAACAATACTCCCCAAGGTGATGTACAGACTCAATGCATTACGTATCAAAATCCTAACTCCCTTTTTTTTTTGGAAAAAATGGACAGGCTAATTTGAAAGTTCTTGTGGAAGTACAAGGGACTCTGAATAATGAAAATAATTTGTAAATGAAGAACAAAGTTGGAGGATTCACACATTCTGATTTTAAAACTGCAAAGCTACAGTGTGATAGTGGCGTACAGACACATAGATCAATGGAAAAGGACTGAGAGTCTAGGAAAAAACACATACATCTATGGTCAATTGATTTTAACTGGGGGGGCGCAAGGTCATTCAATGGGGGAAAAAGAGTCTTTCCAATGTATGCATGTATATATATATATATATTTATTTATTTATTTATTTATTTATTTATTTATTTATACATGTACACATTATGTATGTGTGTGTGTGACAAGTCGTTTGTATAAAAATATTTTGTTGTATCTATTGTTTATCTGTTAAAGAAAATGCTCATTCTTTAGTCTCTGGAAACACTGAGGGGCAAAAGAAAGTAATACATTGTGATAGGTCCTTTACATAACTTGCAAGGTATATGCTATTACTCCTATTTTACAGATAAGAGTACTGAGTCTCAGAAAGTCTAAGCATTTTCCATTTTCTCTAGGAAAATGTGTAGGTCACACAACTTGAAAGTGGCATATCCTGGATTCAAATCTGTATGTATGACCCCCATAATGTAAGATGTTACCATTGTACCAAGCAGGATAACAAAACTTTGCTAATGTTTTTGTCACACCTGAGAGAATGGCTCAGTACATATTCCAGTCATCAGCCTTTTATGCACTATTCCCCATTGCCAAATAAGGGTTAGAGGCAACAATGACCTCAAAGACCTGGTAATGCACTTCTTGGAAAGCATTTTCACATTCAGTATATCAAATGATATTCCCATAGCCCTGTGATATAGCAGGACAGTTATCTCCATTTTATAGATGAAAACAGTACATATCATCATCATCATTATTATAACTCATTTATTGGATGTTTGCCTTGTGCCAAACACTGTGCTAAACAATCACTGTAAATGTCCTATGAGATTTGTTCTATTATTAGAAGCAGTTGTACTGGTGAGAAACTGAGGGTTAGAGAAGGTATATAATCTTCCTATGTTCATTCACATAGCTATTAGTAGAGTTGGGATTTAAACTCTGGTGTGCCTGTCTCTAAGGCTAGTGCTGTGTCTACTGCTAGCCTCTATAATAAATTAGCTGTAATTTTGCATTATTTGTCCCTTTCCATTAGAAAGATATAACCAAAAAATGGGCTATATCAAACTCCTTACCTTCATTTTGTTAAATCTACCCTAAGCTTGCTCTGGTTTATTTAAGCTTTGGATGCTCTTCTGTGTGATGTGGACCTTTGAATTCTGTTTCCCCACTTCTGAACAGGTGCAGATTATTTCAAAGCTTCAGAATGTCTCTCCTGCCTTCCTTCCCTGTTTCTCTCTCCTCTTAGTATTTGCCGTTTTTCCACACGTCTCTTGCCCCTAGCACCATATGAGTGAATGGGATAGCTGGCCGTATTGTGAATTTGAGGATATCCAGGAAGATAATATAGCTTTACAAACCCCTGTTTTAAAACTTATCAAATGATATTAATTTCTTTCCCTTCATGATTGTTCTATGTTCAAGAGCCTCATATTTTTTTTAAAAAAAATGGCCCTGGGAAGAATTTTCAAATTTTATTTAACACTTAAGATGGAATTTCTCAAATAGGCCATGGAGAATAGAGCCCATTGTGAGAAGACGTGAGTGTGTGTGCGTGTGTGTGTGTGTGTGTGCACTCTTGAGCATGTGCATGTGTATATGTGAGTGTGTTTATGAGTCCGAGTGCACAAGAGAGGAGGTTAGTGGAATAGGAGTATACCTTAGACAAACTATCTATCCACCTTCATCTAATTTACATTTTTCCCAGTGTGGACCTAGGTTAGGGTTCAAGGCATAAAAAATGGTTCAAGTTGAAGAACGGTGGGAGGGAAAAGGTAGATGGGGGAGGAGTAAGATTTCTGCCTTCTGCCCATTATTTTTACCTCTAGTCAAGCCTTTCTTTGATCTATATATAAAATTACACATTATTTTATAGCACATTAAAACATCATTTGTCAGACACACAGAGAAAATAATAGAAACTAAAATCATGGGTACTGGAGGGAGGTTGACGAGAGTTTACATGTACTAGCTCTGCAACCTCTGGTAAGTTGATTGGCATTTCTGTACCTCTATATAGTAAAGAATCTAAACTTGTTCAAAAAAGAGATCTGGCCTTTTCCTTCAGCGTCTGGAAGATAATATTTCTTGCCTGGGCCTTTGGGCTAACCTGACAATAACAATGTGATTTAGAGTAGGGTCTTTGATATCAGTCTGGAAATTGAAATTAACCATGTCGGCAATCAATCAGTCATGTCTATATAACAGAGTCTCAATAAAAACTCTGAGCACTGAGCTTGAGTAAGCTTTCTGGTTTGGCAATGCTCCATGCATACTGGCACACATCAATGCCAGGAGAGTAATGTGTCCTGAATCCACAGAGAGAAGATAATGGAAGCTTCACATTTGGCATTTCTCCTGGATTCTGCCCTATGTGCTTCTTCCTTTAGCTGATTTTAATTTCCTTGTAATAAACCATAACTGTGAATATGATAGCTTTCAGTAAGTTTGGTGAGTCATTCTAGTGAATTATCTTACATGAGGGTGGTTTTAGGAATCATCCAAACTTGCAGTTGGTGTCACAAGTGAGGGTGATCTTGAGGACTGTGCTCTCTAACTTTGTAGTTGACCATAACTCTTTGCAATCTTAGTTTCCTCATTTCTAGAATGGGTATAATACCTACCTACCCCTATTTGAAGGATAATTATAAGGATGAAACAAAATAAAACATTGATAGGGCCTAGAACTCAGTATATTCTTCAGTAAAAGGCAGGTATTTTTATCAAGCACACATCATAATCACAATCATCAGTGGTTTTTTGTGTGTCCTATTAAATATATACACACTCTTTCTCACACATAGATTGTCTCAATTCTTGGAAGTAATTAATATTTCCATTATGGATGAGAAAATGGAGGGCTAGTGCAAATACATGACCTATTAACTCATTCATTCATTAGGTTAGTGTTGAGTGCATACTTCATGCGAGGCATTGTGCTAAGTGTTGAAGATGCACCGGGGAACAAAGAAGACATGATACTAGCACTCATTGGGTTTACTCTCTAATACTATAGAGAATAATGTAGAATTAAAATCTTGTTAAATACTATGAAAAAACTGAAGAAGATATGGTTAAATATAATAAGTGACACTGGTAGGACTTGAACCCAGATCTTTGAAGACCAGTGTTGTTTCTATTGTACTATATGGCCTAAGACAAGTTTAGTAGGGTAACCGACCATCCTGGTTTCCTTTGGATGTAGGGGTTTCTCTTGACATAGGATTTTCAGTGCTAAACCTGGAACAATCCTAGGCAAACCAGGATGGTATATTCAAAGGTCTAGTGTCCAATGACTTGGGTTTTCCTATTCTAAGGCCAATATCCATATGTTTGGACTTTGTTAGGGATCATGTCTAGTAAGTCAGTAACAGAAGAGAATCAGAAGGAGGATGACCCAGAAATTCTTAACCTCAAAGACCACTATGGGAAAGTCACTGCCAGGTGTATCTTTGAGACCTGGCTGTCTTTGCAATGAACCCCAGGCCATCTCTGGTGAAGGGCTGCTCCAGCTGGAGAAGAAAGCTAGAGTATGGTCATGAAGTGAATGCAAGAGTACATATTTCAGGTTAGTTTCAGAAGTTATGGTTCTCACTTATGCTTTTATTAAAGTAAAAGTTTGTATCTTAAAATCACCTGCAGTTCCCAAAGTTGCTAATTTATATAAGTCACACACAAACACAGTTGGGGAGAAAATAGAGCTTTCAACCAGCAAAGGCAATTGCCACTAAAGCAGAGCTGAACAGTTCCCTTAAGTATCTAGGGCCAGTTGGATCCTGAGCTCTTATGGTTCATATTAAAGAAAACAATTTTTTTTTTTTTACATTCAGGGAGTCAGACTCACACAAGGCTAATTAGAAATGGGAGTTGAGGGCTTCCCTGGTGGCGCAGTGGTTGAGAATCCGCCTGCCGATGCAGGGGACACGGGCTCGTGCCCCGGTCTGGGAAGATCCCACATGCCGTGGAGCGGCTGGGCCCGTGAGCCATGGCCGCTGAGCCTGCTCGTCCGGAGCCTGTGCTCCGCAATGGGAGAGGCCACAACAGTGAGAGGCCCGCCTAGCACCAAAAAAAAAAAAAAAAAAAAAAAAAAAAAAAAAAAAAAAAAAAAGAAATGGGAGTTGAAACCCATAAGACCCCAGAGTGTACCCAGCAGAGAGCAGTGGTTTTGGAAGTGGGGAATAAGCACAGGTATAGCAGCAAATATTTCAGTGTATAGTCTTGGGGTTGGAAGAACTCTTATACCCAGGACAATGGCACTCTTCCTATCATCTGGAGGCTGGGTCCAATTTTTATATTGTCCATCATCTGAGTTATCCCTAGGAGAATCATACAGATTTTTACTCAGTAGGCTCTAGGAAAAGTTGAGATAACCTCAGAGGCCTGCTAGGCCTGTGTCTATAGACCTTTTAAGGAAAGTGTCCTGAAAAAGTTCTTGCTTATTAAGTTACTATGACTTGTGTTGAGTAAAACCAACCCTGCTACCCTGGCCACAAATGATTGGGTGAGGAATTTGTGCATGAACACAGAAGGGAGGTGGGGGATATTTATGTCATTTTCACTGCATCACCTCAGCTTTGGGTGGCACACACCTTAGCAAAGAGAATGAGAAGCCTAGAGGTTATCCATTTGGATTCTTGACTAGGGCAAACTATCCACTCCAGGATGAGAGTTAATTATTCTTCCTCTTCCATCCCTTCTTTTCCTCACCTACCTTACCCTCTCTCTCTCTCCCCACCCTGCACTTTTTCAATAAGACAGAATGCAGCAAAATCTGATAACAAACTGTAAATACTTAAGAGGTAACAACCATTAAGGACTTTTTTCAAAACACTTTCAAGGATATTAATTCTTATTGTTTTTCGTAAATCTAAGAAGGCAGTCTAGAGTAGTAGCAGTTAAGAGATTGGTCATTTGGAATTAAACAAACAAGAGTGAGTCTTCTTACTCACTGTGGGACCTTAGACAAGTCATTTAATCTTCCTAAGTCTCAATTTCATCATCTGTAAAAGTGAGGATTAAATGAAGTACTAAAAAAAAAAAAAAAAAAAAAAAAAAAAAAAAAAAAAAAAAAAAAAAAAAATGAAGTACTGAATATAAAATACTTGAAGAGCACCTGGAGCACAATAAAATAGTCATTATACTCAACACTGGCTATTGTTTTCATTGTTACTTTATGATTCCTCCTAATGCCATTACTACAACTAACAACACTCTTGATAAACATCAGTGGTCTGATAAAATGGACTCAGAACAAGTAAGTTTTGTGGCATCAGAGACAGAAAAGGAGTGCAGGCTTGCCTGTGGCATCATACTAGAAGAACCTGGGCTAGGGAGAAGACCACTGGGCATATTAGAGTTGGGAGGGTTAGAGAAGGAGAAGCATGCAGAGAGTTGGAAGAACAATGGGGAGCCACTTCACCTGTCTCACAATTTACTTTATCTGTGCACTTGTTGGAAATTTTGGCACATTCACTTCTATATGTTTCCTCTTCTCTTGCTAGACTGAGAAAGGTTTTGGAGTTGAGGATGGGAAAAACAAGGTACATTAAAACACCCTCAAATGTAGGGGGAGGAGTGCCTAATCGTGCGTGCAGAAAGAGTATCATGGCTGAAAATAGGTTGGAGGAGTACAGAACACTCCCTCCATTTAAGGAAGAAAACAATGGTAATCTACCTAAATGAAAATCAATTTTAGTGGCTCCTTTATTACACTTTTATGGTCTACAAAGTTCCATCATTTTCATGCTTTAGAGTGAATGGTATGTAATTCTATACCAATGATAAATTTTCTGTTAGAAGAGAAGGGAAGGTTTTCATTTTTTAATAAGAATTATTTCCCTAGACTTTTTATCCGATATTCAAACCATTTAATTTGTAAGGCCATATCTCTGCTTCACAAAACTTTAAATGACACTAATTGTACTTAGCTATTTTCATTATTAATGTACAAGAATGCTAATATGGTGTGACTTGACTCTAGCCATAGTATTAAGGTTTTTCTTTACCTTAAAGCAGAATTTAAGATTAGCCATAAAATTTAACATTTTTGTATTATCTACTTACTTTACACTTACATTTACATTCATTGGAGATTAACTGGCACTAATAAGTGGGTCTCTATTTTAAAATACACATTTAGTTCTGGTGTTTTCAGGGGACTGTTGTAATCCCAACATCACATGTAGAGTGGCACTAAAGGTGAAATTTATAATAAGAAAAAACAAAGAAGTAAAAGACAGCATAATCTAGAGCCTTCTCTAGGTTTTGCTCTTCCTAGATTTATTATTGTAATAAGTCCTCATTAATGTGGACCTGATAAACTCAAGTTTTGTGATGATTTGGACACAGGTTGGGCTTAAGTTGACTTTGTATTATGTATGAAGAAAGGCTTTGCTAAGCATATAATCTGTATAAACAGAAATGCTGGAGGAATATTCAAACTACTTAATGGACCAAACTGTGCTTTCAAATACTTTAATACCATCCTATTATTACAGTGATTACAATAAAAAATGAATCTTATCTTTCATTAAAGCAGTCCCAGCATGATTCCTACTCATCACAAACTACCCATCACTTCTTTTCACATATTCTACTGTTTAGATTCATCACCAGTTCAGACTGGTTTCTCCTACAACTAGACTGAATTAATAGTGACAGACCAACTAACACAACATTGTAAATCAACTATACTCCAATAACAAGTTTTAAAAATAGTGACTGACCATTTGGATTGGTGTTATGGCTTACACAGTATTCTCCCCTGGAAGAGCTTCATAAACATTATGTTAAAGTTTAACACCTTCCTTTAAACAGACTGACATTTCCAGTAGCTTGGAGAAAGAATCATGCAAAGGAGTATGTTGCAAGCTTGTGTTTCAAATGTGTTACAAAATTACATTACTCCAAATGAACTGTGTGTGATAAGGTTCATGAACCACAGAGTCAGAAGTGCCTACCTTTCTTTCAGAGCTAAGAAAGTGAATGCAGATTCAAGAACACAAAAGCAATCCCAGCACTGAATCTCAAGGAAATAGGCTTTAAATATTTTCTTTCCTCAAATGTTATAGGACATCATGTAGTTGGGGGTGAGGTTAAGAGGAAAGAGGGCCCAGTAAAGGTATTGGATATTTCATGAAATCTAGACTCAAGTCAGGACACTCTCAGTATATCAAAGAAACTGTCTCCTTTGTAGCTACTCTAAGAAAACACTTTCAAGTAGATGGATACATATGTCCTAGGTATGCAAGAGATTTGCTAGCTGTTCCTTATTAATTATCACAGCAACCCTATAGGAAGTTTTCATGATCCTGCTTGGACAAAGTAAACACCTGAAGAGCATTTGAAGAACTGCCCTCTGTCTCTGAGGGTGTTGCAGAGTTGAGATCAGAACCTAAGTCCCCAGCATCTGCATGCCCTGGTTGGTGGTGGTGATGAATGAGCCACTCGGTTGCTGCTGTTAATAGAAGTGAAAATGGTAGTAGCAGTGTACCTTGTGTTAGGCATTAAGTATTTACTATGAAATTTTCACTGAATCCTCACAGTACAATGAGGTAGGAGGCAGGTACTATTATTACCCCCATTTTATAGATGAGGAAACTGAACAAGAAAGAGGGTAGATAACCTTCATAAGTTCACACAAGTAGTAAGCATTAGAACTGGGTCTTGATCCATAGTCTGATTATAAATCCTAAGCATTAACAAATTTATCGGGCTTCCTTGGTGGCGCAGTGGTTGGGGGTCCGCCTGCTAATGCAGGGGACGCGGGTTCATGCCCCGGTCCGGGAGGATCCCGCGTGCCGCGGAGCGGCTGGGCCCGTGAGCCATGGCCGCTGAGCCTGCACGTCCAGAGCCCACAAAGACCAATGCACATGCTTAATTTTAATCTATTTTAAACTCATTTAATTTTTATCTGTTTCATGGCCTTTGACCATATCCCCAGCTACAGGTAGTCATCACCCAAAGGCAAATAAATATTGTTGATAAGGAGGATGGAAGAGGGGAAAGCATGTTGCTCTGTCTTAAGTAAATATCCCATTGATGGTGGGAAAGAAAGAATTATGAGTTTCATTTTACATACTTGACAACCAAGACTCAAGGAGGCTAAGTGACTTGCCCAAAGTCACACAATTAAGGAGCCCAGTAAGTGGAAGGATCAAGATTCAAACCTAGTTTTGTCTATGCCAAAGCTCATGCCATTTCCAGTTCACCACGTGGTCCTCCACATGCTTAAGCTCAGGGAGGTACTTTCTGGAGCTAGACTGTCTAGGTTGGAATCAACCCTCTAACACTTTGTGTCTTGGATAGGTACCTAATCTCTCTATGACTTGCTTCTTATATCTGTTAATAGAACCTATCTCTTGGGGTTGTGAAGATTAAGTGAGATGATACATCTCCAGGAAAACACTGGTATCCCAGTACCCAGAGGTACCGTTGTTGTTTTCTTGTCTGAGTTCCTGGTTCCTCCTATTTTGATTTGCACTGCCCAGTAATAGCCAATGGCCACATGTGGCTATTAAAATTTTAATTTAAACTAACTAAAATTACTTAAAATTACAAAACTCAGTTCCTCAGTCACACCAGACACATTTCAAGTATTCAACAGCCACATGTAGCTAAGAGCTACCATACTGGGTAGTGCAGATTTATAACATTTTCCACATGGCAGAAAGTTTCATTGGACACAAAGAAAAACCACATAGGCTTATATATACATGTGTATGTAAATATATGGAAAGGGAACTGGAAAGATGCAAATGAGACCATTGAGGATGGGATAGGAGGTTAAAGAGGACCTACATGTTTTGTTCTGTATGCTTTCATATTGTTTGAAAGGTGAATATATTCATTATGACTTTTGAAATCTAAGAAAACACCAAAACTCTCTTCAAAAGTAAACTAATTTGGGGGAAAAAATAAAGATTGCTTTCAGATCTTAGGATAATGAAGTCCTTCCTAAGCAAAGGAGAAAAGCCTGAAGGGGTAAGGGCAGGTGCCCTTCATGGTAGAGGATATTCGCCTAAGGTCTCACTCTGATTGGATGTTTCCTCCGTGTCTGGCACACAGCAAACATTTGCTGCCAAATAAAGTGTTAATTAGAAAATGGCTCTATTGAAGCCAGGGGCAGAGGAGTGTATTTTTTCTTTTTGCCCAGATAGTAAGGAGCCTTTGTAAGATAATATTCTCCAAGGGGCAAAACAGTCTCTTCAGCCTGGCCTTGCCCAGTCCTCTTGGATTCCCAAGCCACATTTAGAGCAACTCTTGAAATATCAGGCAACAAGCATATCAAGAAAATCACAAGCCATCCTATGCCCAGCAAAAGAAGTTATGGTGTGCCCTTCATCACCCAGGCAAGGAGCCAATGATTAGGGGCTAGCCATGCTGACTTGTTTGATACCTTAGAGAGAACATCTTGAATTATTCCATGGCTCCTCACCAAAAGGTTGATGAAGTAAAGCAAGAAACAGAAAATCAATTCCAATGAGAACAATAGCTTTTAACTTTTAGATTAAAAGAGAAAAGCTGATAATGCAAAGACTCTGACAATTCAACTCCTGTTGGAAGAAAAAAAATGATTACCTCAAGCCTCCTCCTTCCTAACCACCACCACTACCTGGCTCTTTCTCCAGTCACTTTCCCTAGGAGGAAGCTTTCCTCACCTTCTTCTATCCTGGAGGACTGATCAAGGAGCAGTGTGGTTAAAAGCACAAAGAGGCTCAGTAGTGACTGCCACATTAAGGCTTTCAAGAAACCTTTTCTTCTGATCTTGACAAATTTTAAAACATGGTAAAACCAGATGCAGCATCAACAATCTCAAAATGGAAGCATTAAAGTGCAAAGGGAACAATTTCTTGCATCCTATCAACCATTTTACATGTTTTGCAGCATCCCTAATTCTCAGGAATTCAAAGAGTAGAATGCACTGCCTCTTTAGAACTCTGGTGTAATTGAATGTTAGCCTAACACTTCTTCTGGTGAAATCACTGAGCATGATGTTACCTGACAACACCTAATGAAAGCTGACAGATTCATTTCTGCTAGGTAAGAGAAGTCAGCTGCCCACCACGGAGCACTACATTCTTTCTAATTGATGCTCACTCATAGATTCAGGAGTTAGGCAGGAACTCACTGTTACTTTGAAGAAGTATAAGTCATGAACTTCTTGTCACAATGCCTCTTAACAATGTTAATACTGGTAGAGACTTTGGAGAGATCATCCAAGGCAAACCCATCCACCTTACAGATGAAGAAACTGAGGCTTCAAGAAGGGAGAGAACATAGATCTCATTTGTCTCAGAGCTGAGACTAGAACTCAGGTCCCTTTATATGTAGATTACTCACTGATCTAACTTACTGATAAAAGACTGCTTTGAAAGGTCAGCACAGCAAAATGGATTAACAAACAGAGAAGACAAAATATATGGACTAGTTTCTGAAGTTCTGGTTGCTGGATTTAGTGGGAACAGGTCATAACGCTGATATTACTGGAGTCCACTTCAAGGTCATCAAGAAGGCCAGGACTTTTCTTCTTCTTTTTTAAAATTTATTTTTATTTTTGGATCCACTGAGTCTTTGTTGCTGCACGCAGGCTTTCTCTAGTTGCTTCGAAGCGGGGGCTACTCTTCATTGTGGTGCACGGGCTTCTCAAGGCAGTGGCTTCTCTTGTTGCAGAGCACGGGCTCTAGGCATGCAGGCTCAGTAGTTGTGTCTCACGGGCTCTAGAGCATAGGCTCACTAGTTGTGTTGCACGGGCTTAGTTGCTCCGCGGCATGTGGGATCTTCCTGGACCAGGGATTGAACCCACGTCCCCTGCACTGGCAGGCAGATTCTTAACCATAAAATGCCTGCATTTTAAAATTTCCTAGATACCCCTATTAAGAACCACTGGTTTAGACACTGGTGACCACGTGAGGCAATTTCTAACTTTCTATGGAATGTTGAAACCTGAACTTACCAAACTGGTACTCCTTTTGAATTCACCAGCACCAACCAATCCTTCCAACTTACCCCAAGTGCAAAATTATTAAAGCACACTCCTGACAGCGCTTCTGGTCTAGAAAATGGTTTAAATGTGGTCTATATTTAAAGAAATAGCACATTAACTCAGATAGCATTTCAAAGAGGATTCTGGGAAGGGAGAGTTTTGGCATATCATTTAGAACTCTGTTGCCTCCTCTGCCTTAGTTTTTGAGCGAATTTCACTGTAACATTGCCAGTGCTATTTTTATACCCTGCCCTAATTTGCCTTCTTTGCACTGAAGCATATTTAATAAAAGCTAATTTAAAATGTATTTTGAAGGAGAAAAAGGGAGCCATAGTATTAAAGAAAAGGCTGCCCAGCATTATAACACTGATTATTTTGAGTATACAGACTTAAGAGTTCTCAAGTTCCTCCCATAAGCCCCATTGGTATTTATTAAATCTATGTTGGTCCTTGATGAGTTTCACAACCCTGAGACATCAATCAAAAATACATTTCCATGGGGCAAGTTAGTCCAGGCATTTATGTAACTGACAAAAGTCTACTTGCTCTGTGCCTTACAACCATCATATTTTTCAGTCAAAATGTCAGCAGCTGCTCCTAGGACACATTTGAGTTCAGTCAGTATCACAGTTGGTACTAGTAGGTTTTGCTTCAGGGAACTGTTACTCAGGAAATCAAGTGTAATTTTGGATATAAAGTGGTTAAAAATTAATAGACAACAAGGGTTGGATGTGATAAGCAGGCAAGATTGCTAGGGAAACTGATGAAGACATGTTCTGGGATCAGAACAAAGGCAACTGCCTCACTGAAGTACTACGGAGAAACAAAGAAGAGATCAACTTTGAAGAATGGGGACAGAGAGAAAAATTTTTGCATCACTGTTCAGTAGAAAACCTTTCAGGTTTCTGTGCCAATGCATTTCAGCCTGCCTCCCATTCAAAGTCTCCACCCCTCCCTTCATCTATGTTCTCTGACTCTCCCACCACCAGTAACTTGCAGTGTTCAGCTAACTCCAATCTCCCTTTCACCCCATGGGTGAATACAACACTAATCTAAAAACCACCACAGGGAAGTTCCCTCCAGAGTTGGGAAGCAAGGGATGAGGGTAGGAGAAAGAGACACAAACACCAGATTAACCTATAAAGAATCACCTCTCAACAGCCAGGTATCCTATCATGGTTACCAAATTTAATACAACTCCTGCCTAAGGGAATATCCTATGCTGTAGGCCCTAATCACTGCAACTTGTAAAACAGCAATTAAATTAAAACAAAGGACAGGAAAAAACACATTTCTTCAAACAACAATGGCAACACAACCCTGCTGCCAGCATTTTACGTAAAAGGGATAGTTTTTTTGTATTTGAACACTGAGAGTCTTTTCTATTTTTTGCAACATCCTTCATACTCATCAGTTCTAGCTGTTCTCCAAGATTGACAGTAAGTTACTAACTTGAGGCCATATTTCCAATCTTTGATTTTTTTCCCCAAATAGCTTTAGTCCTGATGCCCTGAACCTCCATACCTTGCCCGCTTCTTAGGCTAGCAAGGAACAGAAAGGGATGCCCAACCAGAGTTCAAAACTAGTATTTTTAGGATGAGATGCCAATAAGAGATATTTACATGAGTATGATAGAAATGAATTAATATAAATAATCATGGAACTATGAGATCAGGTCTCAAACCACCCAGGAGCCATTTTTATAATGCCCCCCATTTCATCAAACTCCATTTGAGGAGTTCTATTTTATGTCAAAATAGAAACCAAACAGTATTGTCTCCAAGTATGTGTCATTTGAACCCTCAGATCCTTACCTTCTTAGTTGACCTTTCTAACTATTTAAATTGGACTTGATGTTCTTCAGGGGCCAGTCTTTTCATTACCAGAAAATTTTGGTTTTGTTTCACTTTTTCCAGTCAAATTCAATTACTATATTGAGCTGCCTATTTCATCTTCATAGCTTTGTTTCCAGAAGACTATATCCAAATCATTTCAAATGCTTTCCTCACTTACAGTTTCAGTACATATGGCCAGTAGGTTTTAGAAACTCAACAGGTTTGCACTTCCTTTGACTCAAAGGAAAGTGGCTGACAGGTGACTGATGAGGAAAGTTCACACCTATTTAGTAGCCATTCAGACCAGGTGGCTCCAAATCTTTGTCAGAAAGGCTGAAGCAGAACATCATTCAACAATTTCCATGAAATAAATTGAAAGTTTCTCAGAATTTAGTTGCAATGAGCTTGGTAAGTATAAAATGAAGATAAAAAAGCCAGTTCCTTGATTAGAGGCTTTGGAACTGAGATCAAAGATGGAAACATGAAGCCCTCAAAGACCAACTCTGAATTCTGCTGGCCAAAGGGCCTAGCTTGTATACTGTTGATGGAGGCAAGAGATTACTATCCTTGTTTACCATGGGGTGAACCATCAACATTGTAGCTGATGTTAATCAGATTCTTCCCCTTTACTCAACAAAGAAGCAGAAAGCAAGCTTTTCCAACATGAAGAGCATTTTCAGCACCTCAGCTTTTGGTCAATCAACAGACTGTCATGAAGCATGTCCCTAGCATGCACATTTGCATTTACCTCTGAAGCAGACAACTGTTCATAATTATCTGCCAACAATTTACAAACATCTTCACTCTTGGTTGTCAGGATTACACTTGGATATAAAATGGCCTTGATCCTACTCTTGCATTTCTAAGCTTTGAAGTAATTAGGCAGAAAACTGCCTGTGTGATTATCCTCATTAAATTATTTGGCTTTCATCGTGGAAACTGACATGGCAGTTCCCTCACTTGGTACTGAGTTATGTTCATATTTAAGAGAAAAATCATTCATTTAGTGTGTCAGCTCTTCCCTTCTGTGGGCACACCTTCTCTACTTTGTCAATGTCATCATCTAAACTGAGTTAATTCTAAGTTATAATTTTGGTGTTTTGTTTTGTTTTAAAACAAAGGAAAAAATAACTGTAAAATGGCTTTCTGTGTTGTAAGCTGCCTTTGTTTCCTATATACTCAGCCAACAAATTTAAATGAATCTCTACTATACATGTCTAAATATGAAAGACATTTGTTATCAAAGATTTGGCCAATTTTCTCTTACTAACAGCAGGGGGAGTGAAATAAGTTTCCAAATACATTCAGATAACATGCTGTTTCATCTTGGCTAAAATTGGTTGGAGGGATCTAATTTAATATAACTACAAACCTGGCCCTGAAAGAGCAACCTATTAGTCAAAAATAATCCCCAGTTCCTGTTCCACTGTTTAGTTCATTAGTCATTTATGAAGCATCTACTATTTGCTAGGCTCTGTGTTCTGTGCCAGAGATGCAATGATGAAAAGCCCCAGTTCCTTTCCCACAATAGAGAGATCCTACCGTTCACTGCAAGGGAAAGCTGCTAAGTGGAGGGAGCTAGATTTTGACTTGGCATAGGAAACAAGGCCAGAGAAGAGAATTGACTAGCAAGTGTTCCTAGAAGTGTAAAGGGCCTCAGTATCACTGACTGAGTTGGCTGGGAAACTGGATAATTGTGGTACCAAGAATTTCAACTACTTCTGCTAATGCCTGACCATGCTCATCATACACAGTGTCTTTGCCTTAGCCAAACCTACATATGTCACTGTTCATGCAATTTGCTCTTTACTAAACAGAATAATAAAACACAAGCGATCACATCAGTGCAGACATCTAGCCAGGACAAACAATCTATTTGCTCCAATTAATTAACTTACTAGCTGGTTTAAAGAATGCACAGTAAAATCTTGATTAACTGGTATGCTTGGGGAACAGAATATTGTAGGTAATTGAACTATCTAACCAAAAGTTGAGTAGAAAGCATTTTTGTTGTTTTTAATGCTTGTTGAAAATTATCTTTAAATGGTCAAGGCAAATTTCCAGCTCATGTGAGTAAAATCTAGCATACAGAGTTGCATTTTTACTGGGCAATTATGATTATTCAGGATTTCATGATCATCACTGGGCATATCAGCACTCACTCTCCAGAGCAGGAGATGGAAAATTAGAATGTCTAAGACTGTGGTGTGACCTAAAAATATTTCCTGGAAGCCATTTTTTAATGAATTCCTGATACTAGCTTGCTTGGGTTTTCCCCCAAATTAAATTAACAACAACAATAGTAATAATAATAGTATATTCTGGCTAATTCAGTGTTTTAGTAGTGTCTGCAAAAACACTAACAGGCTGTTTAACCTTTGGCAAATAACAGGAAATCATATATAGACCATAAGACCTGAAAGGAGTTTTAACTTTTTATTTTCTTTCACAGTATACTATATATTTTATTATTTTTTCATTAACATATTTATTGGAGTATAATTGCTTTACATTGCTGTGTTAGTTTCTGCTGTATAACAAAGTGAATCAGCTGTACATATACATATATCCCCATATCCTCTCCCTTTTGTGTCTCCCTCCCACCCTCCCTATCCCACCCCTCTAGGTGGTCACAAAGCACTTAGCTGATCTCCCTGTGCTATGCGGCTGCTTCCCACTAGCTGTCTATTTTACATTTGGTAGTATATATATGTCCATGCCACTCTCTCACTTTGCCCCAGCTTACCCTTCCCCCTTCCCATGCTCTCAAGTCCATCCTCTATGTCTGTGTCTTTATTCCTGTCCTGCCTCTAGGCTATTCAGAACCAATTTTTTTGTTCGTTTTTTTAGATTCCATATATATGTGTTAGCATATAGTATTTGTTTTTCTCCTTCTGAGTTACTTCACTCTGTATGACAGACTCTAGGTCCATCCACCTCATTACAAATAACTCAATTTTGTTTCTTTCTATGTCTGAGTAATATTCCATTGTATATATGTGCCACGTCTTCTTTATCCATTCATCTGTTGATGGACACTTAGGTTGCTTCCATGTCCTGGTGGTGGTAAATAGAGTTGTAATGAACACTGTGGTACATGTCCCTTTTGAATTATGGTTTTCTCAGGGTATGTGCCCAGTAGTGGGATTGCTGGGTCATATGATAGTTCTATTTTTAGTTTTCTAAGGAACCTCCATACTGTTCTCCATAGTGGCTGTATCAATTTACATTCCCACCAACAGTGCAAGAGGGTTCATTTTTCTCCACACCCTCTCCAGCATTTATTGTTTGTAGATTTTTTGATGATGGGCACTCTGACAGGTGTGAGGTAATACCTCATTGTACTTTTGATTTGCATTTCTCTAATGATTAGTGATATTGAGCTTCATTTCATGATGTTAGGGAGTGTTCTAATTTCATTCTTTGACATGTAGCTGTCCAGTTTTCTCAGCATCATTTATTGAAGTGGCTATCTTTTCTCCTTTGTATACTCTTGCTTCCTTTATTAAAGATAAGGTGACCATATGTGTATGGGTTTATCTCTGGGTTTTCTTTACTGTTCTATTGATCTATATTTCTGTTTTTATGCCAATAACATACTGTCTTGATTACTCTAGCTTTGTAGTATAGTCTGAACTCAGGGAGACTGAGTTCTCCAGTTCTGTTCTTCTTTCTCAAGATTTCTTTGGCTATTCAAAGGGGTAGGTTTTTTTGATTTCCTCTTTGATTTCTTCAGTGATCTCTTGGTTGTTTAGTAATGTACTGTTTAGCCTCCATGTGTTTATATTTTTTACAGTTTTTATCCTGTAATTGATATATAGTCTCATAGCATTGTGGTCGGAAAAGATACTTGATACAATTTCAATTTTCTTAAATTTACCAAGGCTTGATTTGTGACCCAAGATATGATCTATCCTGGAGAATATTCCATGAGCACTTGAAAAGAAAGTATATTCTGTTGTTTTTGGATGGAATGTCCTATAAATATCAATTAAGTCCATCTTGTTTTTTTTTTTTTTTTTTTTTTTTTTTTTTTTTTTGCGGTATGCGGGCCTCTCACTGTTGTGGCCTCTCCCTTTGCGGAGCACAGGCTCCGGACGCACAGGCTCAGCGGCCACGGCTCACGGACTTAGTTGCTCCGCGGCATGTGGGATCTTCCTGGACCAGGGCACGAACCCGTGTCTCCTGCATCGGCAGGCGGATTCTCAACCACTGCGCCACCAGGGAAGCCCATCCATCTTGTTTAAAGTGTCATTTAAAGCTTGTGTTTCCTTATTTATTTTCATTTTGGTTGAGCTTTCCATTGGTAAAAGTGGGGTGTTAAAGTCCCCTACTATGATTGTGTTACTGTCAATTTCCCCTTTTATGGCTGTTATCATTTGCCTTATGTATTGAGGTGTTCCTATGTTGGGTGCATAAATGTTTAAAATTGTTATAACTTCTTCTTGGATTGATCCCTTGATCATTATGTAGTGTTCTTCCTTGTCTCTTGTGACATTCTTTATTTTAAACTCTATTTTATCTAATACGAGCATTGCTACTCCAGCTTTCTTTTGATTTCCATTTGCATGGAATATCTTTTTCCATCCCCTCACTTTCAGTCTGTATGTGTCCCTAGGTCTGAAGTGTGTCTCTTGTAGACAGCATATATACGGGTCTTGTTTTTGTATCCATTCAGCCAGTCTATGTCTTTTGTTGGAGCATTTAATCCATTTACATTTAAGATAATTATCGATATGTATGTTCCTATTACTATTTTCTTAATTGTTTGGGGTTTGTCATTTTAGGTCTTTTCCTTCTCTTGTATTTCCTACCTCATGAAGTTCCTTTAGCATTTGTTGTAAAGCTGGTTGGGTGGTGCTGACTTCTCTTAGCTTTTGCTTGTCTGTAAAGGTTTTAATTTCTCCATTGGATCTGAATGAGATCCTTGCTGGGTACAGTAATCCTGGTTGTAAGTTTTTCCCTTTCATCACTTTAAATATGTCCTGCCACTCCCTTCTGGCTTGCAGAGCTTCTGCTAAAAGATCAGTTGTTAACTTTATGGGGATTCCATTGTATGTTATTTGTTGCTTTTTCCCTTGCTGCTTTTAATATTTTTTCTTTGTATTTAATTTTTGATAGTTTGATTAATATGTCCTTGGATTTATCCTGTATGGGACTCTCTGCACTTCCTGGACTTGATTGACTATTTCTTTTCCCATATTAGGGAAGTTTTCAACTATAATCTCTTCAAATATTTTCTTAGTCCCTTTATTTTCTCATCTTCTTCTGGGACCCCTATAATTCAAATGTTGTTGCGTTTAATGTTGTCCCAGAGGTCTCTGATACTGTCCTCAATTCTTTTCATTCTTTTTTCTTTATTCTGCTCTGCGGTAGTTATTTCCACTCTTTTATCTTCCAGGTCACTTATCCTTTCTTCTGCTTCAGTTATTCTGCTATTGATTCCTTCTAGAGAATTTTTAATTTCATTTATTGTGTTGTTCATCATTGTCTGTTTGCTCTTTAGTTCTTCTAGGTCCTTGTTAAATGTTTCTGCATTCTCTCCATTTTATTTCCAACATTTTGGATCACCCTTTACTATCATTACTCTGAATTATTCTCCAGGTAGACTGACCATTTTCTCTTCGTTTGTTTGCTCTGGTGGGTTTTTACCTTGCTACTTCATCTACTGCACATTTCTCTGTCTTCTCAGTTTGCTTAACTTACTGTATTTGGGGTCTCCTTTGCTCAGGCTGCAGGTTCATAGTTCCTGTTGTTTTTGGTGTCTGCCCCCAGTGGCTAAGGTTGGTTCAGTGGGTTGAGTAGGTTTCCTGGTAGAGGGGACTAGTGCCTGTGGTCTGGTGGATGAGGCTGGATCTTGTCTTTCTGGTGGGCAGGACCATGTCTGGTGGTGTGTTTTGGGGTGTCTGTGAACTTATTATGATTTTAGGCAGCCTGTCTGCTCATTGGTGGAGTTGTGCTCTTGCCTTGCTAGTTGTTTGGCATTGTGTGTCTAGCACTGGAGCTTGCTGGTCATTGAGTGGAGCTGGGTCTTAGCATTGAGACAGAGATCTCTGGGAGATCCCTGGTCAATTGATGTTATGTGGGGCCAGGAGGTCTCTGATGGTCCAATGTCCTGAACTCTGCTCTCTCACCTCAGAGGCTCTGTCCTGACACCCAGCCAGAGCGCCATGACCCTGTCAGCCACTTGGCCAAGTACGTGTGGATTTTCTTGCCTTTTTGGAAGGCTAAGGTCTTCTGCCAGCATTCAGTGGTGTTCTGTAGGAGTTGTTCCACATGTAGATGTATTTTTGTTTTGTTTTGTTTTTAAGAGAGGACAAAGCAGAGGTCCAGGGAAAGTGAAACTGACTTAGCCAAAGTCCCACAATTAATCTTAGAGCTGAGCTCTACATCCAGATTTCATCTTTCAGAATTCAGTATTTGATCTATATAGCCACAGTCAATACTAAGTTCTCTTGGGTTATATTTTCTTTTCTCCCAAAAGGATTGGTCTTAATGATGCTGTCTCTCCCACCCCTAAATTTCTCGATTTCTTCAAATCACGACTGTAATTCTATACCTTCTTTAGAATGCTTGTTTTTTTAATTTTTTAATCAGTTCAGAGGTGTAGGCATTATAATGATAAAGGATATTTTTGGATTTTCTGTAGTACCTCAAAGTAGACAATGCAACATAGGGTGCTGAAAATTGTCAGAACACTCCTTTTATCTCAGAGGTGCACTGAAATGTAACTTTGAAAGACCATGTCTGTTCTGTCCCATGGCTGATGTTCTTTGACTGAAATGCAAATCTATTTTTTTCCAGAATAACTGTTAGTGCTAAGAAAACCTTTGTATACAGAGGTGAAAATATATGCTTCTTTAATATGACTTTTTATTACTTTTAGTTGGAGCTCTTTATTCAGAAGGAATACAGGTAGGAAAATGACTGGTTTGACCGTGATGCTCAGTAGAAGAAACCTGCCATTTTTCTTTTAAAATTTAAATAACCTAGGTGTTTGCTAATTTATCTTCTGAAAGAATAGATATTCAAATTACACAAAAAATGTTGCTTTTTAAAGTTAAACGTTTCTCTTTTCACCTTTGAAAAAAGAAAAATGGGCCAAAGCGTAGGCTGTGGTATATTAAATCATTTTGGTGCTCTTTCCCTCGTCAACTACCAGAGTACTCTTTTAATATAGTATTTTCAAATAGGCAAACCCACTGGGCTGTTTCAGTAAAAGCTGGTGTGATTTAGTGAGACTGAGTACTTTCACCACAAAGGTTTTGAAGTTGTAACTATTGACGATTCTAAAGGATAGGATTTTGCATTTGATTGTATATCAAATCCACAGATGAATCCAGTTTCTTTTCTAAATACCCACCTTTCAATCTTTATCATAAATTTATAAAATAGCAAAGGATAAAGATTAGAAGCAATTGTATTCGGTTCCTACACAACGATATGCATCTTTGTGTTTCTCATTTTATTTTCATCATTGTCAAAACATTCACTGCACAATACTGAAAAGAATAAGAAGCAAGTTATTCCATTATAATTTTAAAAGGACTAATAGATGCCATGTAGGGCAAAGCTGTTCTATATCAGACACTGACTATGTAGAACTGATAGTATGTGTCTGACAGGATTTCACCATTTATATAACAATAAGAAAGGTTATAAAGAGGACATGACAATGGATTGGTGATGATTTCAGAGACGGTATTCAAGGAATATTCACATTTTTCTCTCAACTGTTTGTTTATAAATACAGAATTTATGAGGCAAAATGATAAACTCAGTCACTATCTTCTTAAAGGTGTTCTACCTGTTTCACTTTGCCCATATCTACACAGACAGATAATTCAGGGTATAAGAAAATCCAGGTTAGGACCTGAGTTATCTAGATCAGTACTCTCCAAGAGACTCTCTGTGATGGTAGGCATGTTCCATATCTGCACCATTCGATATGGTAGCCACTAGCCACATGTGTCTAAGGAGCACATGGAAGGTGGCTGGTATGATGAAGAGCTGAAATTTTAATTTTGTTTAAATTAATTAATTCCAATTTAAATGTAAGTACCCATATGTGGCTACCATATTGAACAGCACAGATCTAGATTTTTTTCATATGGAATAATGTTAACTAGTCAGGGCATATTGTGCTTAAGACTGGGCTGAGGGGGAATCTGGATTCAGCTTTCCTAGGTATGAATCCTGGATTCCATCACTCACTAGCTGTGGGGATTAGGACAAATTATGTTCCCTCTAAGAGCTTCAGTTTCCCCACTTGAAACCTAAGGACAATAAGAATAGTCCTACTTCATAGGGTTGTTCTGAAGATTTAATGAGATAATATAAGTAAAATCCATAGCACAATGCCTGGCATAGAGTAAGCACTCGAAGCACAGTGGCTGTTATTATTATTACTTGATCAACTCCAAAACTTCAATTAATTTTGTGTTATATAGACAGTTTCAATGTCAGCAGAGGTGCTTCAGTGTGTGGCAACAACAACAAAAATGCAGAATGGAAAAGAAAACAAAGTTCAGGCCTATAAGAAAAGAATTCAACGTTTTTTTCTCCCCATGACAGACATATTATGCCAGAGTGGAAAATTGGAAAGTGACTTCTTATCATGAGAGTGTAGGAAGTTTCGATAAGAAACAGTTGAAATCCAAGGGATTTTAAGACCTATGAGAGTAGCAGAAATTTTCGTATGCTGTGGTGAGAGGGGCTCTGAAAATATAGTAAGCCGGGGTGGGGGGCAGGCATTATAAGTAATTCTTTGGGGAAGTTCTACCAGAAACTTAGTCACTTCCTTTATTTTTCTAGCAGCTGCTGCCAGGCTCATGAAATGGTCCTTTTGCTGAACAAGAATCCCATGCCAGAGAAGAGTATGGCACAGACACCTGGTTTTTCCCCAATATCCCCTTTGTCCTCTAGTAACAGAATTCCAAATTTTAGCTGATCATATGATTACCCAGCATAAAGATTCCCCAGTGGTCCTTTCAGCTAATTGTGGCCAGGAGACTAAGTCCTGGTCAATGGGATATAAGTGGAGGTAGAGTATACAAACCCTTGAATATGTCCTTAAAGGGAGGGGTCTGTCCTTCTTTTTTCTTTCCTCCTTCTTGCTGGCCAGAATGGCTGGAGGAAGCCCTCTTTGACCACTTGATATCCTTCAGAGTGAAGGCCAGACATGGAAGAGCTCTGAAACCAACAGGCTAGACCATATCAGCCCTGCTATTGTAACTCTGCACTTGAACGCATGAGAGAAACAACCTGTTTTGTTTAAGCTACTCTTATTTAAGGTTTTCTATCCCTGTCAGCCAAACTTAAGTCTAACTAATCATAGTTGTTCTAGTGTAGACTGTGTAAACATCTCTTTGTGATAAACAAGAGTTCCAAGGCAGATTTACTTAAGTTTTACCTTTGTTTTTTAAAGTGAGGGACACACTAACAGGCGGTTCTCAAATAAGAATTTAGTGTACTTTGAAACTCATCCTTACAGGATTCAGGGGATCAGTCAAAAATCAAATAGGCTGCTAAAGGCCACATAAAGAGGGGATAACAAGGAACAACAGAACTATGGATGTTATGGAAAATGTAGCACCATCTTACAGCATCCATCTGTTGAACAGCAAGAGAAATGGAAAAATGAAAGCTACATTTTTCAGTGTAACTAAGTCCTGCTTCCTAAAAGCTTCCTTTACACTTAGATGAGATATTTAAATTGATAATGCTGTGCCTATGGACAGAAACAGGATTGTTTTTCTGCCATTTCATGCTAGTTAACCTTTGATGAGGACTGTCTGCTGTTGAAAATCTACTGTTGGGCTCACAGTGCAAGTACTTGATGGTAGATTGTGGAAGCAAAGCAGCCAAAGGTCTCCTAATAATTTTATCCTATTAGAATGAAACAGATTGCTTTTAGCTATTCTTTGAAGGATCAATTAGTATTGCATTTTAGGGAGAAAAGATCATTAATCAGAACCATTATTAGGACAACTCAGTGGTTTTAGAATTCAACAGCTATTTGGTTTATTATTTTTTAAGAACTAAGAACTTGTACAGTTTTGGGACAAAGTACTCCCACAGGCCTATAAAAAGAAATCAATAGTTCCCCCCAATTTAATACTGGATTTGTTATTCAGAGTTCAGGGAGTACTTAATTTTCAAGAGCCATGTGTGAGTATTGACATTTCAGCTATATAGACATAACTTTATTTACTGTAGTAAAAGCATATTAATGTTGATTTATTTAAACACTTCAGTGAAGTGGCAGTTCATTTTAATCAAACACCAACCTAATTGGGTTATGTTTGATTTAAAAGCTTCAAAACACTACTATAATATTTGTTAAAGGCTGAATTTAGAAAAGTTATAATCATTAAAAATTTACATTATGTGCTGAGGCTATACTGAGTTTAGTGGCAAATTTCCAAGCAGCAGACCTTTTAAAAGACTAATTGTCTGTGACTATGTAATTCCCTCAGAGCTGAGCAGGCCTTGCCGTTGACTTGCAAATATGAAGTTAGAACACTACCCAGAGCATAGACAAGAAAAAAATGCCTAAAATGAAGAAGGGGGAAAAAAGAGTATTGCTATATGTTTGCATCTTTCTTTCCTTTTAATTTCCGAATTGAACATTCTACAATTGTCATAGCACCAGCTAAAATTATGTTTCGTAGGGCTTCCCTGGTGGCGCAGTGGTTGAGAGTCCGCCTGCCGATGCAGGGGACACGGGTTCGTGCCCCGGTCCGGGAAGATCCCATATGCCACGGAGCGGCTGGGCCCGTGAGCCATGGCCGCTGAGCCTGCACATCCGGAGCCTGTGCTCCGCGAAGGGAGGGGCCACAACAGTGAGAGGCCCACGTACCACAAAAAAAAAAAAAAAAAAAAAAAAAAAAAAAAAAAATTATGTTTTGTAAGTTATGTCAGCATACTCAGAAATTCACTCCTCACAACTCTTTTCAGATGTGCTATATATTCTAACACAGGATGCCACACATCCTTATGAAACCTGAAAAAATGCAATTATTGAGAGAAAGGGGGTATCAACATAACTGAATTGTTCAAGATTCTCTTGAACAATTTTGCATCCTGTAGGCACGGCCAAAGTAAGGTTTTATTGAGCAGAGGGGGAGGGAAGAAGTTCATAAAGTGAAAGAGGATTTTGGACTGAAACGAAAGAAGAGAATTTTTTTCATCAAAGGTAATACAAATGCCCTGTAATTTAGATATTTTTCTCTAATTTTCAGTTTAGATAATAGAAGCATTAAGTCTCTAAACCTGTGGTGACTAATACGGTAGTCACTTGCTTAATAACTTATGGTTATTGACAACTTGAAATGTAGCTAGTGCAACCAAGGTACTACATTTTTAGTTTTAATTAATTTTTATTAATTTAAATTGACACATGTTACTAGTGGTCACGTATTAGACAGTACAGATCTAGCAGCTTGATCAAATTCTGTTTTGTTTTCAAGACAACTTCATAGGTGGTAATGAAAAGATGGGTTCCTCTAAACCTGTACTGTCCAATATGGCAGCCATTATCCACACATGACTTTGAGAACATGAAATGGGCCTAGTACAAATTAAGATGCACTGTAAGTGCAAAATACACACTGAGTTTCTATGTATTTGTATGAAAAAATAATGTACTATATCTTATCAATAATCATTTAAATAGATTACTTGGTGAAATTATGATATTTAATACCTTATAATAAATTATTAGTTTAATGTCACCTTTCATTTTATATATTTTTATTTGGCTAGGCTACTAGAAAAATTTAAATAACATATATAACTCACATTATATTTCTATTGGACTGTATTGCCCTAAACAATCCAGGCCAATGATTTAGTTCACTAAGCATGAAAATATAGCATCAGTGAAAAAGCATTGAAATAGTACTGCAACTATACTACAATAAAATTTTTTTTAAAAACAGTACTGAAAAATTTTGCTATTCTTTGACTGATTACTCCATTTTTAAATGAACTCTTTCTTTACCATGTGCCTCATGACACACAACATGAAAATCTCACTAATATCTTATGGCAAACTAACTTGTCCCCTCACAGCTTTGGTTCCTCTGCCTTCTCTACCTAGACTGTCCCAATGGATATTCTTCTTGGTGTGCTGTCTTTATTCCTTCTTCTCCCACTTTGCTGTCTCCTTACCTCCTTGTTGCAGCCTTAGCTTTGGTCTTAGTGGTGGTCTGTGAAGTTGTTTCCAAAACAGATCCTTCAAGCCACTGAGTCACCATTCTTTGATCGGGTTTGCACCTGCCATCTCTTTTTCTCTCTTCTTTTTCCCCACAATCTATTGACTCTCAGAAATAGAGTTTCTTTTCTGAGATTAAACATGTTTCAGGCATGATTTGATACCACAGATTTCCTGTAATGCCATCCAATCTTTCTTGGTGAAAGACAATGACAGCTGCTTTTCAGTCAGCATCCCCATTTTTCATCATATTGTCTCTTTTTCCAAATTACAAAGATTGAATCAGGGAGACTCCATGGCTTACTCACAAATCCTAAACTGCTTACTCTGAAAAGAATTAGGCTAGAGCTGGTACTTTATTGTTTTTTGAATTTTATTTTATTTATTTTTTTATACAGCAGGATCTTATTAGTCATCCATTTTACACACATCAGTGTATACATGTCAATCCCAATCTCCCAATTCATCACACCCCCACCCCCACCCCACACTGCTTTCCCCCCTTGGTGTACATACATTTGCTCCCTACATCTGTGTCTCAATTTCTGCCTTGCAAACTGGTTCATCTGTACCATTTTTCTAGGTTCCACATATATGCATTAACATGCGATATTTGTTTTTCTCTTTCTGACTTACTTCACTCTGTATGACAGTCTCTAGATTCATCCACATCTCCCAAAATGACCCAAATTTGTTTTTTTTATGGCTGAGTAATATTCCATTGTATATATATACCACATCTTCTTTATCCATTCATCTGTCGATGGGCATTCAGGTTGGTTCCATGACCTGGCTATTACAAATACTGATGCAATGTACATTGGGGTGTATGTGTTTTTTGAATTATGGTTTCTCTGGGTATATGCCCAGTAGTGGGATTGCTGGATGATGTGGTAATTCTATTTTTAGTTTCTTAAGGAACCTCCATACTGTTCTCCATAGGGGCTGTATCTATTTACATTCCCACCAACAGTGCAAGAGGGTTCCCTTTTCTCCACACCCTCTCCAACATTTGTTGTTTGTAGATTTTCTGATGATGCCCATTCCAACTGGTGTGAGGAGATACCTCATTGTAGTTTTGATTTGCATTTCTCTATTAGTGATGTTAAGCAGCCTTTCATGTGCTTCTTGGCCATCTGTATGTCCTCTTTGGAGAAATGTATATTTAGGTCTTCTGCCCATTTTTGGATTGGGTTGTTCGCTTTTTTAAAAAATTGAGCTGCATGAGCTGTTTATATATTTTGGAGATTAACCCTTTGTCTGTTGATTCATTCGCAAATATTTTTTCCCATTCTGAGGGTTGTCTTTTCGTCTTCTTTGTAGTTTCCTTTCCTTTGCAAAAGCTTTTAAGTTTCATTAGGTCCCATTTGTTTATTTTTGTGTTTACTTCCATTACTCTAGAAGGTGGATCAAAAGAAAAACTTGGTGTGATTTATGTCAAAGAGTGTTCTTCCTATGATTTCCTCTAAGAGTTTTATGGTGTCCAGTCTTACACTTAGATCTCTAATCCATTTTGAGTTTACTTTTGTGTATGGTGTTAGGGAGTGTTCTACTTTCATTCTTTTACATGTAGCTGTCCAGTTTTCCCAGCACCACTTATTGAAGAGACTGTCTCTTCTCCATTGTGTATCCTTGCCTCCTTTGTCATAGATTAGTTGACCATAGGCATGTGGGTTCATCTCTGGGCTTTCTATCCTGTGTCATTGATCTATATTTCTGTTTTTTGTGCCAGAACCATGTTGTCTTGATTACTGTAGCTTTGCAGTATAGTCTGAAGTCAGGGACTCTGATTCCTCCAGCTCCATTTTTTTCCCTCAAGACTGCTTTGGCTATTCAGGGTCTTTTGTGTCTCCAAACAAATTTTAAGATTTTTTGTTCTAGTTCTGTAAGAAATACCACTGGTAATTTGATAGGGATTGCATGGAATATGTAGATTGCTTTGGGTAGTATAGTCATTTTCACAATATTGATTCTTCCAATCCAAGTACATGGTATATCTCTCCATCTGTTGGTATAATCTTTAATTTCTTTCATCAGTCTCTTATAGTTTTCAGCATACAGTTATTTTGTCTCCCTATGTCAGCTTATTCCTAGGTATTTTATTCTTTTTGTTGTAATGGTAAATGGGAGTGTTTCCTTAATTTATCTTTTAGATTTTTCATCATTAGTGCATAAGAATGCAAGAGATTACTGTGCATTGATTTTGTATCCTGCAACTTTACCAAATTCATTGATTAGCTCCAGTAGTTTCCTGGTGGCATCCTTAGGATTCTCTATGTATAGTATCATGTCATCTGCAAACAGTGACAGTTTCACTTCTTCTTTTCAAATTTGTATTCCTTTTATTTCTTTTTCTTCTCTGATTGCTGTGGCTAGGACTTCCAAAACTATTTTGAAAATAGTGACGAAAGTGGACATCCTTTTCTTGCTCCTGATCTTAGAGGAAATGCTTTCACTTTTTCACCATTGAGAATGATGTTTCCTGTGGGTTTGACATATATGGACTTTATTATGTTAAGGTATGTTCCCTCTATGCCCACTTTCTGGAGAGTTTTTATCATAAATAGGTGTTGAATTTTGTCAAAAGCTTTTTCTGCATCTACTGAGATGATCATATGGATTTTCCTTTTCAGTTTATTAACACGGTGTATCACATTGATTGATTTGCATATATGGAAGAATCCTTGCAGCCCTGGGATAAATCCCACTTGATCATGGTGCATGATCCTATTAATGTTTTGTTGGATTCTGTTTGCTAGTATTTTGTTGAGGATTTTTGCATCTATATTCATCAGTGATATTGGTCTGCAATTTTCTTTTTCTGTAGTATCTTTGTCTGCTTTTGGTATCAGGGTGATGGTGGCCCCATATAATGAGTTTGGGAGTGTTCCTCCCTCTGCAAGTTTTTTGGAAGACCTTGAGAAAGATGGGTGTTAGCTCTTCTCTAAATGTTTGATAGAATTCAACTATGAAGCCATCTGGTCCTGGACTTTTGTTTGTTGGAAGAATTTTAATCACAGTTTCAATTTTATTACTTGTGATCGGTCTGTTCATATTTTCTATTTCTTCCTGGTTCACTCTTGGAAAGTTATACATTTCTAAGAATTTGTCCATTTCTTCCAGGTTGTCCATTTTCTTGACATAGAGTTGCTTGTAGTAGTCTCTTAGGATGCATTGTATTTCTGTGGTGTCTGTTGTAACTTCTCCTGTTTCATTTCTAATTTTATTGATTTGAGTCCTCTCCCTCTTTTTCTTGATGAGTCTGGCTAATGGTTTGTCGATTTTGTTTATCTTCTCCAAGAACCAGCTTTTAGCTTTACTGATCTTTGTAATTGTTTTCTTTGTTTCTATTTCATTTATTTCTGCTCTGATCTTTACAATTTATTTCCCTCTGCTAGCTTTGGGTTTTGTTTGTTCTTCTTTCTCTAGTTCCTTTAGGTGTAAGGTTAGATTGTTTCTTTGAGATTTCTCTTGTTTCTTGAAGTAGGATTGTATTGCTATAAACTTCCCTCTTAGAACTGCTTTTGCTACATCCCACAGGATTTGGATCATCGTGTTTTCATTATCATTTGTCTCTAAGTATTTTTTGATTTCCTCAGTGATCTCTTGGTTATTTAGTAACTTATTGTTTATCCTCCATCTGTTTGCATTTTTTACTTTTCTTCCCCTGAAATTGATTTCTCATCTCATAGCACTGTGGTCAGGAAAGATGCTTGATATGATTTCAATTTTCTTAAATTCACTCAGGCTTGGTTTGTGACTCAAGATGTGATCTATCCTGGAGAATGTTCTGTGCACACTTGAGAAGAATGTGTAATCTACTGTGTTTGGATGGGATGTCCTATAAATATCAGTTAAATCTACCTTTTCTATTATGTCATTTAAAGCTTGTGTTTCCTTCTTAATTTTCTGTTTGGAAGATCTATCCATTGGTGTAAGTGAGGTGTTAACGTCCCCCACTATTACTGTGTTACTGCTGATTTCCTCTTTTACAGCTGTTAGCAGTTGCGTTGAGGTGCTCCTATGTTGGGTGCATATATATTTATAATTGTATACCTTCTTGTTGGATTGTTCCCTTGATCATTATGTCCTGTCATTCCTTGTCTCTTGTAAATTTATTCTAATGTCTATTTTATCTGATATGAGTATTGCTACTCCAACTTTTTTGATTTCCATTTGCATGGAATATCTTTTTCCATCCCCCCACTTTCAGTCTGAATGTGTCCCTAGGTCTGAAGCAGGTCTCTTGTAGACAGCATATATATGGGTATTGTTTTGGTATCCATTCAGCAAGCCTGTGTCTTTTGGTTGGAACATTTAATCCATTCACGTTTAAGGTAATTATCGATATGTATATTCCTATGACCATTTTCTTAATTGTTTTGGGTTGTTTTTGTAGGTCCTTTTATTCTCTTGTGTTTCCCACTTAGAGAAGTTCCTTTAGCCTTTGTTGTAGAGCTGGTTTGGTGATGCTGAATTCTCTTAGCTTTTGCTTGTCTGTAAAGATTTTGATTTCTCCATTGAATCTGAAAGAGATCCTTGCCTGACAGAGTAATCTTGGTTGTAGGTTCCTCCCTTTCATCCCTTTAAATATGTCATGCCACTCCCTTCTGGCTTGTAGAGTTTCTGCTGAGAAATCAGCTGTTAACCTTATTGCAGTTCCCTTGTATGTTATTTGTCATTTTTCTCTTGCTGCTTTCAATAATGTTTCTTTGTCTTTAATTTTTGCCAATTTGATTACTATGTGTCTTGGTGTGTTTCTCCTTGGGTTTATCCTGCATGGGAATTTCTGCACTTCCTCGACTTGGTTGGCTATTTCCTTTCCCATGTTAGGGATATTTTCTACTATAATCTCTTCAAATATTTTCTCGGGTTCTTTCTCTCTTCTCCTTCTGGGACCCCTATCATGCAAATGTTGTAGCATTTAATGTTGTTCCAGAGGTCTCTTAGGCTGTCTTCATTTCTTTTCATTCTTTTTTCTTTATTCTGTTCTCCAGCAGTGAATTCCACCATTCTCTTTTCCAGGTCACTTATCCATTCTTCTGCTTCAGTTATTCTGCTACTGATTCCATCTAGTGTGTTTTTCATTTCAGTTATTGTATTGTTCATCTCTGTTTGTTTGTTCTTTAATTCTTCTAGATCTTTATTAAACATTTCTTGCATCTTCTCAGTCTTTGCCTCCATTATTTTTCCGAGGTCCTGGATCATCTTCACTATCATTATTCTGAATTCTTTTTCTGGAAGGTTTCCTATCTCCACTTCATTTAGTTGTTTTTCTGGGGTTTTATCTTGTTCCTTCATCTGGTACATAGCCCTCTGCCTTTTCATGTTGTCTGTCTTTCTGTGAATGTGGTTTTTCTTCCATAGGCTGCAGGATTGTAGTTATTCTTGCTTCTGCTGTCTGCCCTCTGGTGGATGAGGCTATCTAAGAGGCTTGTGCAAGTTTCCTGATCTAGAACTGGCACTTTTAAATAAGAAAAGTTCTTGTTTTAAGAGAAGACAAGCTGATGAGGGGGTATTCACTCTCTATTACTTCTAAAATCTTCTCCCAAGATCATAGGAATCCTATATCACTACCAGCTGGACTAAAAACCATAACACCCAATCTAATATCAAGAATTATCAACCAGAAGGAAATATTTCAGGGAACTGAATTCCCCTTCTTGCTAAAACTAAATGAATAAGTGAATAGATTAATTATTTAGAACAAAAGAAAAGCCATTTTCTGTTTTTATGGGCTAAAGCAGCACACTAACCTTACACAGAGTAAAATGGCATACCAAATATACAAAAAGGGTTCAAAATTATGAGAGGTCTGAAAGAAAAAAAGAAGCCTGAAGAAAATACAAGTTACCAAAGCTGTGATAATATTCTGATATAATAATGAATGATGTGAAATAAATATGTGTAATCTTCCAAGCCAAAATTAAAACATTCAAATTAAGTTCTACCTTCAAAAAAATAAAAAAGGAACTCTTTATATAAGGAAAGTATACACATAGTGTATACTAAGTATGCACATAGTGAGACATGAATGGCACCAGAAACACCTCTCATCCCCCTTCTCCCCTGCCTTCTATTACTTGCCATCCCCTCCTAAACACACACATACATACACAGACTCCTGTACCTTCTTTGGGTACTATAGAATGAAGGAGCCCATTAAGGTAAAGCTATTACCTAGGAGGAGAATTACATTAAAGGAATCTCAACCCTTACCACTTGAATTAGGCTTTCAGTTCTATCTCCCTAGCAGAGAACACAGCCCAAGCTGGACTGAAATGTATACCGTTACATTCTGTTAGGTATGAGAGGGCAATATAGGGCTGGATACAGTATGCTTCCTCACATGTGGAAGGAATCACACCAGCAATCTCTAGATATTCAGGAGTACAGGTAGAGGACAGGATGAGGATTATGATCATATGAAAAGATTTGACGTGACAAATAAGAGAAAGGGAGAAGAGTAAGGGAGATGAAGAAATATCCCAGAGACAAATTCCTTGTGCTGGCCTTTTACTAGGTCTGGCACCTCCCCCCCCCCCAAAGCTCTTTATGCTTATGAGGGTAAATAAAGCAGAGTGGAAAATGGACAGTGAAAGATGGATGGCATCTAACAGAGAAACCAGTAGTAAGAATATAAAAAGAAATAGCACTGTGTTCAAACCAACCAGTAAACAACACTTACATGCCATTTTGATGGTCACCAACCTGATGTATTTAAAATTATAACTGAAGTTCTTAGTGAGTCAAGTATAATTTATTTCTTATTAGAATACACTGGATACTAATGCAGGGACTGGAGAAAGACATGGATGAGAGACAGAGAAGAATCAGTACTTGGATTTACCAAGAGGCAAGAGATGAGTTCAGTCTGGAATTTCAGCCTTACTGCCAGTGATATCTGTAAGAACTGGTAACTGAATTTTTAAAATAAACACCAAAAACCAAGTAAAGAGAAAGATGTACAAATTGTAATCCAGGGAGAAATAATAACCAGGACACCTCTTATCTCACTCTGGAACCTGAGGTGAGGGTCAGTTGTGGAACATAAAAAATTCTCTTAGTCAGACTAGTATACTATTCATGGTAGCTTTCACTTATTGGTTGGTCATTTTCACATTTGTTCTCCATCTATTTTTCAGAAGACACACATATGTGGTTATGCAATATCCAAAGTAAAAATTGCCTTATGTCTGTGACAAGGAGTACATTCACAAACAGATTTTTAAAATTTATTTTTTTCTTTCATAATGATTTTTTTTAAATTTATTGGAGTACAGTTGATTTATAATGTTGTGTTAGTTTCAGGTATACAGTAAAGTGAATCAGTTATACATATACATATATACACTCGTTTTTAGATTCTTTTCCAATATAGGCTATTACAGAGTATTGAGTAAACTACCCACATGAGTAACTTGACTGCTTCATGTACTATGGAGTCTGTGAGAGCCTGGAAGATTTAATGTAACTTCTTCCTTTGTAGCATCTAATCTAATGAAGGGGAATGAGGCTCAAGCTCTTGGGAGAAGAAAGTATTAAAGTTTTTAATAGTCATTGAATTTTCAAAGCAGTAGACTTTGAAGGTTATTTAGTCAAACTTAATACTTTCTTAAAAATTAATTTCACTCAGTAACAAATGTCCACCTTTAAAGAGTCAACTAGTACTACTAGCCTTATAATGACAAGAACAATCCCTGCCCCATCCTCTGCAAAAGCAAACCACATCCAACTCTTTCTTCTGTTTCTTCTGATATTTACCTCCCCCTATCTAAATTACACACTTACACTGTTATTTTAACATTTTTTCAATTTCAAATACTATCTGCTGTCTTCCTATTATAAGAAAAGAATTCAGCTTTCCTAAATTCCCCCTTTGTCCAACACATACACCATATTTGGTTAAATCAGTTCAATGTTTACAGTATTATGATGATATAACATTATTTATAGCTGAACTACTCAATGTTTTATGATTACCTTCTTTTTCTTGTACTACTTTACAAAAATTTTGGAGCTCATTAATTGGATCATATTTTCATTTGCTTCGTTTTTTATGTGCCAAAATTAATTCACTCCCAAATTCTCTAAAGAGTCGAAAAACCTCTGAATATGCATTCAAAGATATCAGTATGCTATCGATGCCATGTTCTTGGAGGAATCCCTCTTAGAGCTTTCCATCTTCCTGCTTCAATGTATACAGGGTGAGAAACCTGGCTGCTAGTTTCTTGGACTTCAGTATGGAAAGGCGATTGGAGCTTTTACTGCTCAACATGTAGACTTCCTCTTATTTCCCCTGTTTTCAGTAAAAAGCATCTCCTCTCTCCTCAGCTGGGCCTGGTGTCTCTCAGTGCAGAGCCTGAGTGGTTAAGCCATTCCAAAGAGTAAAATTTCAGTCTCCAACCAGAACAGGAGTGGGAGAAGCAGCTGTCTCGGGGGGACAGGATGGGAAGGGGACCTGGGGTGGGAGTCTAACTCCATGTTTTAAGACATTTCATCAGGCAGCCTGTTTTCAGTCTCACCTTATGCCCTGCCTGAACAACTATTTGATATTTCTAGTTTTTGAAACTTTCTGGGATTCTCTGGTAAAAATGTGATTGCTTCCTTCTTCCCAACCCCCCTCCTTTGCAGGTTTAGGTTTCACTTATTCAGGGTCTGTTGAATCAGTATTACACTTGTGCGTCTGCTTTCCAACCTCCAGGTTTTTTTTTTTTTCCTATCTTTTCTGCTGTCATCTCCTAGCCAATTGGGGTTGTTTTCTCTTTTGGTAAGTTATGCCATTTTTACTTCTTTAATATCATTTTAGGGGGGTGAGAAGATGGAATGGAGGTACATGCTTGCATTCAGTTCACCATGTAAACCTCATTCATTAAAAAATACTATTTAAAGGGACTTCCTTGGTGGCACAGTTGTTAAGAATCCGCTTGCCAATGTAGAGGACTTGGCTTTGATCTCTGGTCTGGAAAGATCCCACACGCTGTGGAGCAACTAAGCCCATGTGCCACAAGTACTGAGCCTGCCCTCTAGAGCCCACAGCCACTGAGCCTGTGTGCCACAACTACTGATGCCTGCGTGCCTAGAGCCTGTGCTGTGCAACAAGAGAAGCCACCACAATGAGAAGTCCACGGACCACAACGAAGAACAGCCCCTGCTCGCCACAACTAGAGAAAGCTTGTGTACAGCAATGAAGACCCAATGCAGCCAAAAATAAATTAATTTTTTTTAAAAAATAAAAATACTATTTAAATACTACTTAAAATACTTTAAGATTTGGGAAGATCCAGGTCTAAGTCCACAATATTTGCAAATGACAGAACCAGGTCCAGAGAGAACCCAGAATTCCTAAATCTTGGTTCTGTGTACTTTCCACTTATCCTACTGACTCCCTCATATGTAAAGACTATCTTCTCCATTGTTTTGACATTCTAATAAGTGTTTAGAGCTTTCTATCAAGTATTCTGAGTACAAGGTTTAATGCTTTCAGAGGCTTGTTTATTACAGGTTGACTAATTGCCCTAAGAGTGGTTTCTTTTGCCAATTTTTAAACAGTACTCAACCCCAGGTATGTTTAGGAATATATAATTAAAACACTGTAGTTGATATTCCCAAAATTAGACTCAATAACTCTAGAATCTTAGTTTGTTATTACTAATTAGACTTGGCAAATTCAAAGAGATTATTATAACTCTTTGCAGTGGTTGGGAAACTGTGGCTCTTTCAGGATGAAAAGGATAGCCTAAATATGAACCGGGCAAACTTCCATTGGTCAGTTTAAGAACTTTATGGCAATAGCTTCCCCTCCATCTGAATGTGTAAAGAGTAGTGTTAAACTCAGATGTCTCTTAGAGAAATGGAAAAATCCCCAACTGCCTCCTAAGCATATACTAACTATGGCTCTGATTACACATTGTAAGGATTTGGGAAGAAATCATTTGGGCTATGATATTAAAGCAATAACTGGGCAGAGAAGGGAATGGGGCAAGGAAAAAGAAGGAGGGACTTATTTCACAGCAGTTATAAGAAGGTAGTGAAAGAAGGGAAATGGAAGAGGGGATTGGGAATCGGAGACTGGCCGCCTTCCTTGCCTAAACAAAAAGGTTTCAGGACAGTGCTCCCTAATCAGTGTTTTAAAGAACACTGATTTGCCAAGAATGGGTTCCAGGTTAGCCAACATATTGATCCCCTCAGTCTTTGGGGTGGTTGAGCAGAATCTGAGGCAGCCAGAGTCCCTGCTGGTCTCTGATATCTGCCACACACATATTTTTGTTTTCTTTATGTGCTCTGATGTGGGAAAAAAAAGTTGGTAATCATTGTGTTTAAAAGATCAAGGGATAACTACAGGCATAAGTTGACCTAGAACCCATTTATAGATATGTTGGGAAGCACAGGTACTGTCATCCCCATTAAGACCACACAAGACAGAGTAGTAGTGTTCTTTGCTGATGTGCAGACTTGGAGTTGAGGATGTCACTGATCTTGCAAAATAGCCACTTGTTTCATTGTATATATTTGGTCTCCCTTTATTAATAAAGGCTCTCTTTAAAGGACATTCCATGGCTTACTCCACATGTTTTTTCTAATATTTCCATCATATCTTCTCTGGTTTCTTTAAGCGTAACTTCATTATTCTTAGTTACAGCCCCTTTGTATCTTTTACTAAGCTAAATCTACCTCTTCTCTTGCTTATGTTTTCACAATTGGAGACATACGTAGAACTTTAGACCTCCCCCAAAGCCAAGTTATATGTATTTTATTATTTTAATCATCTTTATAAATTACCCACTCTAATTCCTTAAGCCAAGGAAATCTTATTTCCTTATACTATTGAAATATGGTATATTTTCTCTGTGATGACACTGTAGTTTATAGACATCAGTTCTATATTATATTCCCTCTCAGTCTTTTTTAATCTGCTACTTTAGTTAAGTAAGATGTGGATTCAGAATGATAACTTTCAAAGGGCACATTCCTATAGGAACACAAAGTGCAGATAGAAGGCAGAGGTGCAAAAAAGGGACTAGAAATTAATGCAAGATGTAGATAATTAACCTTCTAGCACCAGGAGACAGGACACTGGAGGTTCAGCCACTAATCATGTACCTAGGAAAGTTCCTATAACCACTGTACTCTTCTACAAAAGTAGTATGAGATACAAAACACCATGCATGCTTCCTCTGCACCAATGCCCTGCAGTCTAAGAATTAAAGGTCAAGAGAGTGAGAATGACTAGACAGTAAAACAGGAGAAAAATCAGGCCAGTAAAGTGTCAAGCAATCCAGGAGAAATAGTGGTTCAAGAAGACATGATTAACAGGATCAGATACAACCAAGATGTTGAGTAACATGAAGACAGAGAAGTTACCAGTGGATTTTACATCATGGTGGTCATCCATGATTTCACCAAAAGCTGTTTCGGTTGGTTGGAATGGACAGGGGCCAGATTGCAGTGGATTTAATAGCAGAAGTGTGAGCATGATGCTGCGGGTGTGTCCTGGCCAGAGGGGCAGGTTTTGGGCAATTGGTGGGGGATCAAGTGCATTTTTAAGAGATGGAAAACCTTTGACTAATTTCTGTTTCATGGTCATGCTTTCCCACAGCTTACTCGAATAGTTTTTCACTATATTCTTAAAAACAATTATGAAAGCATAATACTTTTGCAGAATTTGCCTCAAGGGGAAAGTCTGTTCCCCTTGCTCTACCCTTAGCTGTGTTCACAAGCCAATTAGAGATGTGAAAATGGAGTCAGATTGTGGAAAACTCTTTCAAGTTCTTCCATGAAAGGGAGTAGAGAAGCAGGGCCATAGGTAAGAGAGATTTGCTGGTTTAGGAGTTTCATTTGCTTATTTCTTTAAAATAGGAAAGAGAAGAGCATGTTTGAATGCCATTAGAAATGTTTCAGTCAAAAAAGAGAGATTAAGGTGATGGGATCCAGAGCACAAATGGCAGGGCTGGCCTTTGACAGGGGCTTGAACTCTTCAGCCATTGTAATATGAGAGAAAACAGAGTACGGATATGGATTCAGGAATAAATAACACTTAGAGGGCCACTAGGAAGATTTCAGTGAGATAATAAACGTGACTCTCCTGGCCTACTGACTGGCACATGGAAGGTGATTGATGTATACTACTTCCCCTGCCCGCTGCTCACCCTGCCATCTCATACTCTCTTGTACCCAGATCACATTCCCTAGTCTGGAATTGCTGACCCCCCTGTAACTATCCAAACTTTCCTCTTTCCCTTCACTGACAAGAATCCTTCATTCTGTTGAGGCCCAATCCCCCCCAATTAGCCCCACACACCTTGCTCAGTGCTTCCTCACAAGTCACTATCACACTACACCTCAATTTCCCTGTAGCCTTTTTCAAGTAACATCACCATCTTCCCTTCAATTTCTCTATCTTTCCTTCCAATCCAACTATCAATTTTGACATTAAAGTAATGAGCATCATCCCACAAATTCTTACTCAGCCACTTTTGGTTATTATATACTTGTGCATTTCCTATTCCTCTTGCAAATTTTCTCTACTCCTTTCGTCTTCTAGGAAATTAGTAAGCAGTATACTTCAGCAAAGTTGTACATATTAGTATCCACAAAAGAATGACTCCATCTTCTAGATTACTGTGCTTCCCACAAGCACATATGAAGTTAACTTGTGAGTTAAAGAGTTCCTCCATTATCCCTGACAGGACTCTATGGTGAAGATAAAATGTAGCAATTCTGTTTTATTTTTTTAGGCTTTACTGAGATATAATTGACACACAACATTTTACAAGTTTAAGGTGTACAATGTGCTGATTTTATACACATATATACTGTGAAATGGTTACCACAATGAGGTTAGTTAACACTTCTTTAACCTCACATACTTACCGTTTGTTGTTGTTGTTATGGTGAGAACACTAAAACTCTACTTTCATAGCAACTTTCAAGTATACAACACAGTACTGTTAACTGGAGTCACCATGATGTACCTTAGATTCCTAGAACTCATTCCTCCTATATCTGAAAGCTTTTACCCAACAGTTCCCCATTCCCCCCCCCACCCCTTAGCCCCTGGCAACCACCATTCGACTCTCTGTTTCTATGAGTACAATGTTTTTAGATCCCATATATAAGACAAATACTGTATTATCATATGATAATACAATATTTGTCTTTCTATGTCTGACTTATTTCATTTAGCATAATGCCCTCAAGGTTCATCTATGTGTCACAAATGGCAGGATTTCCTTATTTTTTATGTCTGAATAATATTCCAGTATATATACACAATATATATTATATATATGTAATAGATAGTACTCCATTTTATACACACACACACACACACACACCACATTTCCTTTATCCATTCATCCATTGCTGGACACTTAGTTTGTTCCCATATCTTAGCTATTATAAATAATGCTTCAAAGAACATAGGAGTGAAGATATCTCTTCAAGATAGTGATTTTGTTTTCTTTAGATATATACCCAGAAGTGAGATTGCTGGATCATATAGTTATATTTAAAATTTTTGTAGAAACCTCCATACTATTTTCCATGGTGGCTGTACCATTTTGCATTCCTACCAATTGTGCACAAGCGTTACCTTTCTCCACACCCTTGCCAACTTATTTCTTGTATATTTGATGATAGCCATTATGACAGGTGTGAGGTGACATCTCATGTGGTTCTGATTTGCTGTTCCTTGATGATTAGTGATGTTGATCATCTCTTCATGTACATGTTAACCACTGAAAATGTAGTAACTGAATAAAAGGTCTCATCATTTAGACATGGATCTTCATTTTTCTCCCTTTATATTGTATATTATTATCACGCTCACCTGCAATAGCTCCAAAAGCACAATCATGACCAAATTTTGAGAATAAGAGTTGAGAGTTCAAGTTCATACCATAAATATTATTGTCTGTCATATAAATGAGGTCTCAGGAATCCTTCAACATATGAGTTCTTGACACCAACCAACTCTTCAGGCGGGCTATGATGTCAAGGTATGTGCTAGAGAGAAAGGCAATTCTTCCCAATAAACCTTATATATTAAAAAAAATGTATTTGGTTTTCCAAAGAAAAATGTTTCTGGCATTTTTCTTTTAATTTAGTAAATGGCCCAACTAAATGTCTCTCTGATGTCATTTTACAAGTGTGGTATTTATTTGGCTTGTGTGTGTGTGTGTGTGTGTATGTTGTAGGTAGTAGTTGTTGGTTTTGGAAACTCCAAAATATCTGGGATTGTTCCATAAGAAAGAGAAGCCAGAACTAGATTGAAAAACTTATTTTTTCTACGTTGCTTACTAGCTGTGTGATCTTGGCTAATGAGCTTAAACTTCCTGTGCTCTCATTTCCTACAATCTTAGTGAGGGGATTTGATTTGGATCCATGGTTGTCTGTGCTCCAAGGTGTTTCAGGAACCCATATTGTAGGCTGCTGGGATTAAATAGGGCATTGAGCTAACCAGAGGTTTAGAAATAAGAAGCCCTAAGTTAAGGTAAAGTGCCTTTCTCATAGACATTGGACAAATTCCTTTTAGTTATTTTTAGTTTTACCTCATCACCAAAAGAATGATAATTATGCTTCATGAACTTTCATGGGGACAATGGTTAGTGGAGGGAGCCATATAAGCTATATGAGGTACTGGATTCAGAAATGAGGGACTCATACACAGAAAGGGAAATTTCATTACTCTATTAAAGCATCACAGCAATACTTTGTAATACCCGTTCAGTGGAACAGAGTAGATAGCTAATGTTGGGTTGAAGAGAACAGAGAAGAAATGCTCAGTAAACGTAAGTCAGAGTATAAGAGGGAAAAAGATTGAATTTAATTTCCTCATGGAATAAAAAGGACTATTTGTTTTTGGTATAATCTATGTATAAAGATGCATTAAACATAAATGTAGTCACATGAATTTTTTTTCCCCTTTAATGAGTAAATCTTTTATATTACTTTTCTGGGAATAAATGAAAATGTATAAACACATTGGATTCTTTTGTTTTAATGAACATTAGATCCATAAGATATAAATAAGGATTTGGTAAAAAGTGAGTTCAACAGTCATATAAATATGTTTAAAGCCACATTAAATATATTTTTCCCTCTGCGATACCTTTTAGAGCCATTACTTTATTGATGTGAATTGAGAATCTGCTCTTGGTAGATTCTGGTTTAGTGTTTCCCAAATTTATTTTAACATGATTCCCTTTCTGAAGAGGATTAGGTGTGTCAGTGAACATGCTAGGGAATGCAGTGCTTAATAGGGATCTTATCATCAATTAATGGTAGTATTATAATCATTAATTTGAAAATTCAAATAAAAAACAGCTAGCAATATATATCTAGTGCTTCAGCAAAGATATAGAGTGACAGACTTCATAAATCTAAAATAAAAAATGTAGTGCTCAAAATATAAAGGTTCTACAAATAGATCTTGAGCAACTTTATTTAAAGACAGCAAATCTGACCAAGTACAATAATGAAATTTATATAAAATCAAAATATGTAAGTATTCATAAATTTACTATGTCCCCAGGGTGTGTGTTTATGCTCATACTCCCTCACATATTTAATGTCCTTAGTTGTCTAGTCTTCCAGACTTTTTCTTTTAATATCAAATGAAAAATATTCAAGTCCCTATTCTTATACAATTGCAGGAAGTCCAACACTCTTTTCAATATTCTGTTTTTCCTAGTTGTTGCTAATACCTTTAATTCTGAATTCCAGCTTCTAGTTCAATTCTTGATCTACTTCAGCCATCTTGGCACTATTATTACTGATATTTGTTCTCTCTCTTCACTGACTCACTCCACGTGTAGATATTGGGTTGGCCAGAAGGTTTATTTGTTTTTTTTCCATAAAATGGCTCCAGTAGCACTTAGTTGTCTTAAATTTCATTTGAAACAATTTTGTTAGATTGTATTGTGACAGCTGTCATATCAGCGTGCATTAAAAAAAAACATCAAAATTGGTGAATTTTTGTGTAGCCATTTTAATATTGAAGATGGAACAAAAAAAGCAACAAGTTAGGCATATTATGCTTTATTATTCCAAGAAAGGTAAAAACACAACTGAGACGCAAAAAAAGATTTGTGCAATGTATGGAGAAGTGCTGCAACTGATTGAACATGTCAAAAGTGGTTTGCGAAGTTTCATGCTGGAGATTTCTCACTAGATGATGCTCCATGGTTGGGTAGACCAGTTGAAGTTGACGGCAATCAAATCGAGACATTAACTGAGAACAATCAACATTATACCACATGCGAGATAGCTGACATACTCAAAATATCCAAATCAAGCACTGAAAATCATTTGCACCAGCTTGGTTATGTTAGTCACTTTGATGTTTGGGTTCCACATAATTTAAGCACAAAAAACCTTCTTGACTATATTTCTGCATGTGATTCTCTACTTAAATGTAACAAAAACATTCCCTTTTTAAAATAAATTGTGACGGGTGATGAAAAGTGGATACTGTACAATAACAAGGAACAAAAGAGTTCATGGGGCAAGTTAAATGAACTACCAGCAACCATACCAAAGGCCGGTCTTCAACCAAAGAAGGTGATGTTGTGTATATGGTGGGATTGGAAGGGAGTCCTGTATTATTAGCTCCTTCTGGAAAAACCAAATGATTAATTCCAACAAGTACTGCTCCCAATTAGACCAACTGAAAGTAGCACTGAATGAAAAGCATCCAGAATTAGTCAACAAAAAGCACATAATCTTCTATCAGGATACCACAAGACCTCATGTTTCTTTGATGAACAGGTAAAATTTGTTCACCTTGGCTGGGAAGTTCTGATTCCTCCACCGTATTCACCAGACATTGCACCTTCAGATTGCCACTTCTTTTGGTCTTTACAAAGCTCCCTTAATGGAAAAAATTTCAATTCCCTGGACGACTGTAAAAGGCAACTGGAACAGTTCTTTACTCAAAAAGATAAAAATATTGTGGGAAGATGGAATTATGAAGTTGCCTGAAAAATGGCAGAAGGTAGCAGAACAAAACACTGAATGTGTTGCTCAATAAAGTTCTTGGTGAAAATGAAAAATGAGTCTTTCATGTTTACTTAAAATCCGAATGAACTTTTTGGCCAACCCAATAAAACCCACTCTGCATGACCCCTCAAGGTACCACTAACACAGTGCTTTTGCATGCAATGGACTCTTTACTAAAGTTGGCCTAGCAGAGGGAGATTACTGGACAGAGCAGGTATCAACTTGTAAAAATTTAGTATCAGACATAAGTTCCTGCCATAGTGATGTTTTGTTATTGACAATATGCCATGATTCTGTAGCCCATTCTCCCATTAACTCTTTTCCATAGATTACTGATCCCTACCCTTGTCTCTCTGGCTGCTTGATAGAAAATACAAAATGCTTATAGAGGAGATCAATTTAGCTCCTATTTATTTCAACCTCCACTTTCAGCTCAAAGTCTTACCTTTATAACTGAAAGTCTCATTAATGTGTTTCCCCAAACAAATCAGCTGTCTTTGTTCTTCTTCCCACCTTGACTACAGAAACAGCTGCAGCTATTTATTTATTTATTTGGCTGTGCTAGGTCTTAGTTGTAGCATGCAGGACCTTTGTTGTGGCATGCGAGATCTTTTAGTTGCAGCATGTGGGTTGTTAGTTGCAGCATGCAAGATCTAGTTCCCTGACCAGGGATCAAACCTGGGACCCCTGCCTTGGGAGCATGGAATCTGAACCACTGGACTACCAGGGAAGTCACAGTTGCTGTTATTTAAACAACACTCTTTTTTTTCATAAAATACCTTTAGCCAAATATGAAAGAATTTTGTGGCTAATAATGGATTCCTGAGAAGGTGAAAAGGGAGGGACTACAAGAAATACTGGCAACCATTTGTTTATGACTTTGCCTTGTAAAATAACGTATGAACACCTTTATACAATTTGTTTTTATTATTTTCTTTTGAAGTAACATAATCTAATAAGTACCATGCTGTGATCAAGGTGATTCTTTTGTGCTTTAACAAATAAAATCTAGATTGGTTCAAGATGGAGGAATACAAGGACATGTTCCCACTCCCTCTTGCGAGAGCAGCAGAATCACAATTAACTGCTGAAGAATCATCGATAGGAAGACACTGGAACTCACCAAAAAAGATATCCCACATCCAAAGACAAAGGTGAAGCCAGAGTGAGACTTAGGAGGGGTGCAATCACAATAAAATCAAATCCCATGACTGCTGGGTGAGTGACTCACAAACTGGAGAACATTTATATCACAGAAGTCAACCCTCTGGAGTGAAGGTTCTGAGCTACACGTCAGGCTTCCCAACCGGGGAGTCCGGCAACAGGAGGAGGGATTCGTAGAGATTCATACTTTGAAGGCTAGCTGGATTTGACTGTAGGACCTCAACAGGACTGGGGGAAACAGACACTCCACTCTTGGAGGGCGCACACAAAGTAGTGTGCTCATCAGGACCCAGGGGAAGGAGCAGTGATCCCACAGGAGACAGAATCAGACCTACATGCTAGTGTTGGAGTGTCCCCTGCAGAGGCAGGGGGTGGCTGTGTCTCACCGTGAGGACAAGGACACTGGCAGCAGAAGTTCTGGGAAGTACTCCTTGGTGTGAGCCCACCAAGAGTCTGCCATGAGCCCCACCAAAGAGCCCCGGTAGGCTGCAGTGTTGGGTCACCACAGGCCTCCCCTCAGGGAGGGAACCCAGTACCACCTATCAGCAGACAAGCAGATTAAAGTTTTAAAGAGCTCTGCCCACCAGAGCAAGAGCCAGCTCAACCTACCACCAGTCCCTCCCATCAGGAAACTTGCACAAGCCTCTTAGATAGCCTCATCCACCAGAGAGCAGAGAGCAGAAACAAGAATAACTACAATCATGCAGCCTGTGGAACTAAAACCACATTCACAGAAAGAGAGACAAGATGAAAAGGCAGTGGGCTATGTACCAGGTGAAGGAACAAGACAAAACCCTAGAAAAACAACTAAATGAAGTGGAGATAGGCAATGTTCCAGAAAAAAAAAATATTCAGAATAATGATAGTAAAGATGATCTGGGATCTTGGAAAAAGAATGGAGGCAAATATCGAGAAGATGCAAGAAATGTTCAACAAAGCCTGAGAAGAATTAAAGAACAAACAAACAGGGATGAATAATACAATAACTGAAATGAAAAATACATTAGAAGGAATCAACAGCAGAATAACTGAGGCAGAACGGATAAGTGACCTGGAAGACAGAATGGTGGAATTCACTGCTGTGGAACAGAATAAAGAAAAAAGAATGAAAAGAAATGAAGACAGCCTAAGAGACTTCTGGAACAACATTAAACACAATGACATTCACATTATAGGGGTCCCAGAAGGAGAAGAGAGAAAGGACCCAAGAAAATATTTGAAGAGATTATAGTTGAAAACTTCCCTAATATGGGAAAGGCAATAGTCAGTCAAGTCCAGGAAGTGCAGAGAGTCCCATACAGGATAAATCCAAGGACATATTAATCAAACTATCAAAAATTAAATACAAAGAAAAAATATTAAAAGCAGCAAGGGAAAAAGCAACAAATAACATACAATGGAATTCCCATAAAGTTAACAACTGATCTTTCAGCAGAAACTCTGCAAGCCAGAAGGGAGTGGCAGGACATATTTAAAGTGATGAAGGGAAAAAACCTACAACCAGGATTACTGTACCAAGCAAGGATCTCATTCAGATCCAATGGAGAAATTAAAATCTTTACAGACAAGCAAAAGCTAAGAGAAGTCAGCACCACCCAACCAGCTTTACAAAAAATGCTAAAGGAACTTCATGAGGTAGGAAATACAAGAGAAGGAAAAGACCTAAAATGACAAACCCAAAACAATTAAGAAAATAATAATATAAACATACATATTGATAATTACCTTAAATATAAATGGATTAAATGCTCCAACAAAAGACACAGACTGGCTGAATGGATACAAAAACAAGACCCATATATATGCTATCCACAAGAAATGCACTTCAGACCTAGGGACACATACAGACTGAAAGTGAGGGGATGGAAAAAGATATTCCATGCAAATGGAAATGAAAAGAAAGCTGGAGTAGCAATACTCATATCAGATAAAATAGACTTTAAAATAAAGAATGTTACAAGAGACAACGAAGGACACTACATAATCATCAGGGGATTAATCCAAAAAGATATAACAATTATAAATATATATGCACCCAACATAGGAGCACCTCAATACATAAGGCAACTGCTAACAGCTGTAAAAGCGGAAATCAAGGGTAACACAATAATAGTGGGGGGTTTTAACAGCTCACTTACACCAATGGACAGATGATCCGAACAGAAAATTAAGAAGCAAGCACAAGCTTTAACTGATAAAATAGACCAGACAGATTTAATTTGATCATTATAGGACATTCCATCCAAAAACAGCAGATTACACTTTTGTCTCAAGTGCGCACAGAACATTCTCCCGGATAGATCACATCTTGGGTCACAATCAAGCCTCAGTAAATTTAAGAAAATTGAATTCATATCAAGCATCTTTTCTGACCACAAAACTATGAGATGAGAAATCAATTACTGGGAGAAAAACGTAAAAAACACAAAGACATGGAGGCTAAACAATGTTACTAAATAACCAAGAGATCACTGAAGAAATCACAGAGGATATCAAAAAGTACCTAGAGACGAATGAAAATGAAAACATGACGATCCAAAACCTATGGGATGTAGCAAACGCAGTTCTAAGAGGGAAGTTTAGGGCAATACAATCCTACCTCAAGAAACAACAAACATCTCAAGTAAACAATCTAACTTTACACCTAAGGAAACTAGAGAAAAAAGAACAAACAAAACCCAAAGTTAGCAGAAGGAAAGAAAGCAAAAAGATCAGAGCAGAAACAAAAGAAATGGAAAGAAAGAAAACAATAGCAAAGATCAATAAAACTAAAAGAGGGTTCTTTGAGAAGATAAACAAAATTGATAAACCATTAGCCAGACTCATCAAGAAAAAAAGGGAAAAGACTCAAATCAACAGAATTAGAAATGAAAAACAGGAAGTAACAACTGACACTGCAGAAATACAAAGGATCATGAGAGATTACTACAAGCAAATCTATGCCAATAAAATGGACAACGTGGAAGAAATGGACAAATTCTTAGAAATGCACAACCTGACGAGACTGAACCAGGAATAAGTAGAAAATATGAACAGACCAATCACAAGCACTGAAAATGAAACTATGATTAAAAATCTTCCAACAAACAAAGGCCCAGGACCAGATGGCTTCACAGGAGAATTCTATCAAACATTTAGAGAAGAGTTAACTCCCATCCTTCTCAAACTCTTCCAAAAAATTGCAGAGGAAGGAACCCTCCCAAACTCATTCTTTGAGGCCACCATCACCCTGATACCAAAACCAGACAAAGATACTACAAAAAAAGAAAAATAGAGACCAATATCACTGATGAATACAGATGCAAAAATCCTCAACCAAATACTAGCAAACAGATTCCAAGAAAACACTAAAAGGATCATACACCATGATCAACTGGGATTTATCCCAGGGATGCAAGGATTCTTCAATATACGCAAATCAATCAATATGATACACCACATTAACAAACTGAAGAATAAAAACCATATGATCATCTCAGTAGATGCAGAAAAAGCTTCTGACAAAATTCAACACCTATTTATGATAAAAACTCTCCAGAAAGTGGGCATAGAGTAAACCTACCTCAACATAATAAAGGCCATATATGACAAACGCACAGCAAACATCATTCTCAATGGTGAAAAAGTGAAAGCATTTCTTCTAAGATCACGAACAAGACAGGGATGTCCAGTCTCACCACGACTAGTTAACATAGTTTTGGAAGTCTTAGCCACAGCAATCAGAGAAGAAAAAGAAATAAAAGCAATACAAATTGGAAAAGAAGTAAAACTAACACTGTTTGCAGATGACAAGATACTATACATAGAGAATCCTAAAGATGCTACCAGAAAAGTCCTAGAGCTAATCAATGAATTTGGTAACATTGCAGGATACAAAATTAATACCCAGAAATCTCCTGAATTCCTATACACTAATGATGAAAAATCTGAAAGAGTAGTTAAGGAAACACTCCCATTTACCACTGCAACAAAAAGAATAAGATACCTAGGAATAAACCTACCTAGGGAGACAAAAGACCTGTATGCAGAAAACTATAAGCCACTGATGAAAGAAACTAAAGATGATAGAAACAGATGGAGAGATATACCATGTTCTTGGATTGGCAGAATCAATATTGTGAAAATGACTATACTACCCAAAGCAATCTACAGATTCCATGCAATCCCTATCAAATTACCAATGGCATTTTTTACAGAACTAGAACAAAAAATCTTAAAATTTGTATGGAGACACAAAAGACCCTGAATAGCCAAAGTGGCCTTGAGGTTTGAAAAAAACGGACCTGGAGGAATCAGACTCCCTGACTTCAGACTATACTACAAAGCTACAGTAATCAAGACAATATGGTACTGGCAAAAAACCAGAAATATAGATCAATGGAACAGGATAGAATGCCCAGAGATATACCCACACACCTATGGTCAACTAATCTATGACAAAGGAGGCAAGGATATACAATGGAAACAAGACAGTCTCTTCAATAAGTGGTGCTGGGAAAACTGGACAGCTACATGTAAAGAATGAAAGTGGAAAAGTCCCTAACACCATACACAAAAATAAACTCAAAATGGATTAAAGACCTAAATGTGGGCTTCCCTGGTGGCGCAGTGGTTGAGTCCACCTGCCGATGCAGGGGACATGGGTTTGTGCCCCGGTCCGGGAAGATCCCACACGCCACGGAGCGGCTGGGCCCATGAGCCTGCATGTCTGGAGCCTGTGCTCTGCAATGGGAGAGGCCACAACAGTGAGAGGCCCGTGTACCACCAAAAAAAAAAAAAAAAAAGACCTAAATGTAAGACCGGACACTATAAAACTCTTAGAAGAAAACATAGGCAGAGCACTCCATGACATAAATCACAGCAAGATCCTTTTTGACCCACCTCCTTGAGTAATGGAAATAAAAACAAAAATAAACAAATGGGACCTAATGAAACTTAAAATCTTTTGCACAGCAAAGGAAACTTCAAATAAGATGAAAAGACAACCCTCAGAATGGGAGAAAAAATTGCTAACAAATCAATGGACAAAGGATTAATCTCCAAAATATATAAACAGATCATGCAGCTCAATATTAAAAAAAACAAACCCAATCCAAAAATGGGCAGAAGACCTAAATAGATATTTCTCCAAAGAAGATATACAGATGGCCAAGAAGCACATGAAAAGCTGCTCAGCATCACTAATTATTAGAGAAATGCAAATCAAAACTACAATGAGGTATCACCTCACACCAGTTAGAATGGGCATCATTAGAAAGTCTACAAACAACAAATGCTGGAGAGGGTGTGGAGAAAATGGAACCCTCTTGCACTGTTGGTGGGAATGTAAATTGATACAGCCACTATGGAGAACAGTGAGGAGGTTCCTTAAAAAATTATAAATAAAATTACCCTGTGACCCAGCAATACCACTACTGGGCATATACCCAGAGAAAACCATAATTCAAAAAGACATATGCACCCCAATGTTCATTGCAGCACTATTTACAATAGCCAGGATATGGAAGCAACCTAAATGCCCATCGACAGACAAATGGATAAAGAAGATGTGGTACATATATACAATGGAATATTAGCCATAAAAACGAATGAGATTGGGTCATTTGTAGAGACGTGGATGGAATCTAGAGATTGTCATACAGAGTGAAGTAAGTTCAGAAAGAGAAAAATAAATATCATATAGTAATGTATATATGTGGAACCTAGAAAAATGGTACAGATGAACCAGTTTGCAGGGCAGCAACTGAGACACAGATGTAGAGAACAAACGTATGGACACAAAGGGGTGAAAGTGGCAGGGGAGGGGGCTGCTGGTGGTGGTGGTGTGATGAACTGGGAGATTGGGGTTGACATATATACACTAATATGTATAAAATGGATAACTAATGAGAATCTGCTGTCTAAAAAATAAATAAAATAAAATTCAAAAAACAAAAAAGATATTCTATGCAGCCAAAAATAAATTATTAAATTTTTAAAAAAGAAATAAAATCTAATTTATAGCCACTGTACCCAGAAAGAGGAAAACGGCATAGGGAATAGTGCACTATTGCTGAGATAATAGAAAAAAAAAAAGGAACCATTTTCAACATTAATTCCATGGGCTGTTAAGACTAATTTGTCATTTAAGGGCAGGCCAGAAATATGCTAAAGTCAAAGATCAAGTCTGGTCAGCCTACTGGTTAAGGAAAGTATAGCAGCCCAGCTACTTGGGGGCAGAGGAAATAATTTCCACTTGAATTTTTTTTTTAATTGGTCCTAATGACAAGACTGAATAACAATTAGAGTTATAAGTTTTCAAATAAAATCATAATAAAGGATTTACTTGTCTTATGTAAGTGAGTTTTACTTCCTCCTTGGATAATAGTCAGGGAGAACTAGAAAAATATGTTTTGAGACTCCTCTCTTTTCTTCCTCGATCCTACTTAAAGATAAGAAGATTAAGAGTGTGTGAAACTGACAATAGTTCTAAGCAGGAAAAAAACAAGATCCCTTAAAGTAATTTTTCTTTAATTAATATATTTTATTTTTGGCTGTGTTGGGTCTTGGTTGCTGTGCGGGGGCCTTCTCTAGTTGTGGCGAATGGGGGCTACTCTTTGTTGCGGTAAACAGGATTCTCATTGTGGTGGTTTTTCTTGTTGAGGAGCACAGGCTCTAGGCATGTGGGTGTCAGTAGTTGTGGCTCGTGGGCTCCAGAGCGCAAGCTCAGTAGTTGTGGCTCAGGGGCTTAGTTGCTCCGCGGCATGTGGGATCTTCCCAGACCAGAACTCGAACCCATGTCCCCTGAACTGGCAGGTGGACTCTTAACAACTGCGCCACCAGGGAAGCCCCTTAAATGAGCTTTTGTCTATAATCTCCCTACAATACACAGTGGAAAACATTGCAAGTTCATTTTCAAATGTCACCACAGAGAAGAAATGGTTAAGAAAAAGCCTGACGTGATAGCAATAGGCATAGAAAACACTTTTCCATCCAAACAAACAAACAAAAAAAGTCATCATCCGTGCTACCAAAGAAAAGCAAAGGAAAAGTGTGAAAAACAACATAGCAACTCTACTCACAAGTCAGCAGAAGTTGGAAAGAAATTAGACAGACAACCACTAATAAGAATCCCTTGCCAGGTTTATAACTGCTTCATCTCTGTCAACATCAATATGCTGTTTTCTCTTACTGAACACCACCCAACACACCTCCCAGAAGCTGTTACAAGAAAATTGAAGAGAGAGTTGTAAAAGCTTGCAGTTTATGTTAAAGATTCCTCTTTTTGCTTTTGTGTGTAGAATGACACGCCTTCTGCTCAACCAGTGAATCTTTCAGAAACCACCACTTGCCCCAAACAACAACAAAACCAGTAACACCTAATTTTCCCAATCTTTGTTATCAACATTCACTCCTCACCTGTTTCCAAACCTCTAAGTACCTCTAAGCAATAATTTGATTCTCACATCATTTTTGTTATTTAATCATGTCCTATTCCACACAGAATTTGGTGCTATTATTTCTATTCACATCATGGTCATACATTACTATCTTCTCTTGTGTTACTTGAAACATTGTAAAAGCATAAGTTTATATCTGTCTGTACTTGATAGTGTCCATAACTAAATCCAGAGGGTGGACTTCTGAAAAAGAAAGTGTAAAATACATTTCATGTAAAGATAAGCCTGGAAGATGAAGGGACTATTTCTAGTTCTAGATTAAAAGCAGAATTTGATTCTAAGTCTCCCTATATTGTACATTGCCAAGATGCTTCAAGGCAAAATTATATGATAGGTAGAAAGGTATTTGACTGGGAAAAGTGCTAAATGAGAATATGAATTTGACACAAGGGACTATTCTCATTAAGCTGTTAGATGCAGGGTATTCAATAAAACAAGGCAAATACTCTCCTTTTGGTGTTAAAATACTCTTTCTGTTCTTTGGTTTTATTTTAAAGAAGTATAATAATTGCCAAATACACGAAGAGGTCCATTGCACAGCTTTAGTTAATCATGAGCTATATACAGCTCTTCAAGTATGTTCTCTATCCTCAGCATGAAGTCAATGTCCTTGAAAATATTTCAGAAAATGAAGATAATTGAAATGGGAAAAATCACTTTTAGGCAGGGTTGTAACTAGTAAATTAATTTAAATAATGCCACTCTTGAAATAAGCAAGTACTTACAACTACTGCCTGCCCTAGTAAAATAAAAACATAATATACTGATGCTACCAAGAGGATTTCTTACTCACTTTCTGCTCTAATTATTTTTATTCTTCTTATCATTTTATTGACTATTTGAAGTAATGAAACCTGGAATTAGAAGAAATATTTCTCTGCCTAAGTGTCTGTGTTTAATATTGTCTTCCAAACTTATTGGATGTTCTTTGGAATCCAAATTTAACAAAAATTAATGGAGTAAAACTATTTGGGAGCCCATTCCTAGAACTGCTGGTACATTCTTCATCAAATATTTATTGAGATGCTATTTTGTGTTGGACACTATTCTAAGTACTGGAGATTCAGCAGTGAATAAGCAAACAAGATCCCTGTCATTATGAAAGTTAGATTCTAGCAGAGGAGAGAGACACTACACAGAATAAGAATTAATTATATAATATAATTTCAGAGAGTGATAATTGCTATAGAGCAAAATAAGGCAAGTAAGATAAAGCACTGGAACATGAATGTACAGTTTTAGATAGGGTGGTCATGGAAGACATTTGACCAGAATAAAGAATGTGAGAGAAGATTCAAAAGTTTCAGAAACCTGAAATGACTTTCTTTTTTTTCACCCCAAATTTATTGAACATTTATCATGTATCAGGCCATACCTAGGGACAAGTGATTTTAAAAAAAACTACTAAAATCTGGGTTCCTACCATCCAAGGGCTTACAGTCAAGTGGAGCAAGAGAGACACAAAACTCAAGGACTCTGATTGTTTTACTGTGATTAGCTGTATAAAGGAGGGCAGTGTCAGCTTAACAAAATTATAAAATAAGAAAGGTTGCCTTAGGTTACTCACATTCTATCTCCTTTTCATGTTCATTTCCCTCTAACTTAATGCCCTATATATATATTTTTTATTTTCATGTATATATTACTCAACTTGCAGATGGTGTCAAGAGTTACCAAGATTCAGTGGCCTTAACATCCACTGATCTTAAAACTGTAGAAAACCACCTGAAGGCACTTCAGATTTTGGACCTTTTCTGAGTCCTTCTCCACAGGGGAAAAATCTACTAGTCCACTAACCATCTCCTCCAAGGAATGAGACTATGTGGTGCTGCCCTCTCAGAGCAGCTATTTGACACTCAAATATAGACTTACATAGACCTCAAAGTAGTCACTGAAATGGGAGAGGTTTCTCTTTGTGAGGAGGCCGGCCACTGAAAGTTTCAGCATCTCTCACATCCTCTTTAACAAGCAGTCTCTTATGCCATCTACCCATGGGTGTTAGCCCCCATTAATGATCACAGAGATGAAAGCCAGACGAGCCTGGAATATCCATAAAAAGACTTCTTATTTCCCTAGTAACTTGGAGTACGGAGGCGGACATCACTTAAGTTTTAAATTTCTTCTGCTTCTTGATTGAGCTGTTCATTAAGATAGAGAGGGGAAAGATGTATCCATAAGTCATTTATCACATGTCACTGGGAAATCTTTAGAAAAGGGGCACTTAGAAAATAAAATAGTATTATCTTCAGAAATTGAAGATTATAATCTGGTTCATCTTGGTTTTCTCTTGTATCAGTGTAAGACTAAGTAAACTGTTTGGAACCAGTCACATTCTTAAATTCCCTCATTCCCCCACATCCTGGCTGCCTATCTTTACAAGAGTTTCAGTAACCTTGGACTATACATATTTCAAATCTATAAAATATATATATATGTGTGTGTGTGTGTGTGTGTGTGTGTGTGTGTGTGTGTATATATATATATATATATATATATATATATATATATATATAGTATTCTGCATCTAAATATGTTAGTTAGATTTCTTAAAAATTCCTCAAGAGAAAAGAGAACATAAATCTCATAAAGGATAAGAATAACATATAGAGTGTTCAGAAATGTGCATTAGGGAGTCCCCCCCATTCACTGGTCACTTTCTAGAATTGTATGACTGCTATCAATGCTCATATCTTAACTGTACTGACTAACCAAGTGCAAGGGCCATGCATGTTTTGATTGCTATAATGTATCTCCATCCCCACCCTGTCTGTCATATGGTAGGTATATACTCAAATATTATTTACTACTTGAATAAATGAATAAATGGGGGAAAAGGAAGGAATCAAGGGAAGAAGAAGGCTCAGGTTAACTTACCACAGGCAAATGCCCACTTACTGCCTTGGGAAGTCCAGTCTAGTCATGAACAAAATCATCTAAAGAACAAGTAAATTTAACAGAATGAGAGCTGTTGTGGTAAATGAAAACAGATGAACTCTACCTTAAATATTTGAGCCTCCTGAAACAATCTTCTGAGAATCCTCCTGTTCACTAAATAAGTACCAGTGGCAGAGATGCCCTCAGCCCTGGCTGGTGTTTTGGGAAACCCTACACTGCTGATGGACTGAGCAGCAACCCATAAAGGCAGACAGAGGAGAGGTCCTCAGTTCCCTAGCTATCTCATATGTTTACAAGCCCCACAGCCACCAAAAACTCCCAGGATCATACCCAAGAATGGGTTTTCCCTCCATTCTCACAAATTGTTTAGATTTTTTTAAAGCTGATTTACGGGGATAAAAGTGTGAAGGTCACTTCCTCAGTATAGCTTTCCCTGATCTGCTCAGTCCCTTAGATGGTCCTGGAGCCACAGCACCCTAGAATTAACATCAACAGTCTTGCTGTGGAATTAAGCATGAAAGGATTGGAATGACAGCTGTGTTTGAGGCCTTGACCTTGCACTAGAATTGAATGCAAACCAGGACTTTGACTTGAGTACATCTCAAGGGATTTGTGGAATGTACACATAGGTTATCTGGAAATGATTCACGTCTACCTCTCCAAATTAGATCTGACAATTAGATTAAAACTGAAGAGAACAGGACATCAGCTTATTTTGCAGTGTGGCTCTCTCTTAGAAACCTGCTGACACTGTTCTAAGAACCATGATAAATGATGTGAAAAAAATGGATATGTTAAGGTAGGGATGGAACATCTTTAAATGTATGCATGGTCACCTTAATTTAGCACGAAGTCCTCATTCTCCCATAACCAATCTATATTATATAAGAGGGATCATTTCTTTTACCTCTGTTCTGTCCACGTTGCTGAGTGAATGCTCAAGTCTAGCAGCAGTGTAGGTTTTCCTCAGATACTAGCCAATGCTGGGGAATCTCTGCCCTCTGATAATCGAACGGTGAATGGGGATTCTTGGGAGTAACAATAATAGCCAATCCCATTCAAAAGCCTATATGTCACTGTGCTAAATAATAATAATAGTAGCTAACATTTATTGAGTGCTTACTACATGCCAGGTACTGTGCTGTTTTACCTCCATCAGCTCCTTGCATTCACATATCCCTGTGTAGTGAGTATTAATATTATTAATCCTCATTTTATGGATCTCAGATCAATCTGCCTTCATTAAGTAAAGACATCAGACTGTCATTCGGGATAACTCCCTGGTCTATCCTGCCTAAAATTCTGTCACAGGAATAACACCACCACCATCAACAACAGCAAAAACAACAAAACAAAAACAACAGCCGCAGTAGCACTGGGCTAAATTCTTGATTGCATTATTTCCTTTAAACCTTGCAATAACACTATGAGCTGGGAAATATTACTTCCATTTTATAGAGAAGGAAACTGAGGTTTAATGAAATTAAGAAACTGCCCGCGGTCCCACATGAAGTGGGGAAGACACAACTTTAACACTTCAGTTTCTCTGGCTCCAAAGTCTGGACCCTTTCCCCTGCTCTCCAGGGGCCCCTATGACTCCTCATGGTCTGCTACATTCAGGAGGTAAACCAAATATACTTCATGTGATTTTCATATGTGAGTTAAATATATTTTTAAATTCAAAGTCTATTGTAATCATAACCAGAAATCACCCTCTTTAATAATTAACAGTTGAGGTCTACAATTACTTTTGAGGGAGTCCCTGAACATGGGAATAAGGTCAGAGGAAAATTGTTGTCGGTTCTTATTTCTAGCTCAATTTTTAAGAAATCGGAACTTTTATTATTATTGTGCAGCTCTTTTGGGGGCATTCCCAAGAGTATTTTTAGCAGGCAACAAGACATTATTTTGTTATTCTTTATTTATTATGTTTCAAGAATAGAGCATCTATTACCTACTGATTCTGAGGGTTGGATTTTTCTCTCATAACAGATGGTCTTTTGTTCACGTCTCCATTCTGCTGACTTTCTAATTGCTAATGTATTTGTTACTACTAATTATACCTTAACAGTAACCTAACTCCAGTAAGAAGGCACTTTTGGCTGTTTTTACAAAGCTGGTGTTTCAACTTTTGTAGCTTTCCCTCTGAACTAGCTTCCAGACTTGAACAGGACTTCAAACAATGATTGAAGGTATAGTTCTCTTCTTATTGCTTTGAAAAAAAAAGTCTAGAGGAATAGTGAGAGAAGAAAAGACAAAATAAAAAAATAATTCTACAATAAAGAAAAAGATGCTACTGAAGAATAGCGTCATATACCCTCAGGCTACCCAATTCCATACTTGAATACTCATTGCATGTCTGCCCAACTTATATTCATTGCTTATCCATGATGAAAAACAGAGAACTATAAATAAAATACTTGGCTTAGTGCCTGAGCACATTAGAAGTTAGCCCTCAAGAAATGGTAACAATTGTGATTAAGATTATTGGCTATTTCTCAGATGGCCACAGCAACACCTGGCATTTCTCAGCTACCTCACTCCGAGAATCTACAAACTCCTTCTAGTTTACTCCCTGTGTTTAAACTCAGTGGTCACATAAGGAAGGTGGGAGACCAGTCTCGATGATATTGTAGGAAATAGGAAAAATAGGAGTTTTAGGAACTTGCTGGGATTAAAAAGTGATTCAGTGTAGAAACTCAAAATAGCACTCAATATTTTTGACTCCTAGTCCTGTTTCTTTTGTATTTTTCCATAGATGGAGGCTTAAAACATCTGAGCAGACTAAGGACTTTCATGCACATGCAATATTTTATTTAACTCTCTCCATAATACTATTAGACATTATTGTTGTTGTTGTTAACCTTATTTTTTAAACAAAACTGAGGCTCAGAGAAATTATGTAACTTATCCAAGATCACCCAGCTAGGAAATGCCAGAACAGGAATTCTAATCCAAGTTTCTCTGACTCCAGTGCCCCAGATTTTAAACACAGTACCACCTCTACCATGTGATACACATGATTATGAAATAAGCATCAGTTGTTTTAGGAGCATGAAACTATGGTCTAGAGAGGAACATAGATACTGAAACTACTAATTACAATACATTAACAGTATTGCTCAACGTCAGGCATATGCAAATTGCAGTGGAAGTACAGGAGAAGGCAACACAAGGAAAGCTTCACAGAGGAGACATTTTTGAGCTTAGGTTGGTAGAAAGGTAGGAGGCAGGAATTTTCAGCAGAGGGAATGGTACATAAAAAGGTACAAGAGCACGAATGTGTGTTCATTTATGGCTGGAGTGTAATGAGCAAGGGGGTAGGGATTAGGAAGAGATGAGGCTGAGCAGGTCATATCATGTTATGCTTCATTCCTCTAGAATAGTGGGCACATTTTAAAGTATTCAAAAAAAACTTTCTGTGAAGGGTCCATTTCCCATATCAAAGCTGTAGGTATTTTAACCCTTCCAGTCAATTTAAATTGCCCTTTAAGGAATGACACCTGGAAATACAACACCTTAACCCAAATAACAAGTTTAATGGTGGGGATTTCAGGCACATCATGGGGTTTGGTTCTACTTTTGGTCAAGAGGCTTCTCTTGGTAAGCCTTTGTGCTACACTCGGTAGCTTACCTAAAAGCAAATGAGGGTCAGCTTGCTTTCTTGCATTGCTGAGTAGTTTTTTTTTTTTTTTTTTTTTTTTTTTTTTTTTTTTTTTCTGGGGCATATGAAATGCTTGGGTCTCTGCCATAGTTTCCCTCTTAGTCACTTTCTTCCAAGCTTCCTACTACAAACTGTTTTCCTTTTACCTCTGTTTTCTATTCCATCTATGTTTTTATTTTTGTTTTCATTGCTAGACATGCTCTGCTCCCTCCCTAACCAGTTCCATTCTATTCATACTCAGTTCTTACCCCCTCTCTACTCAGTGTTATGCTACCAGTGTCACCTCTTTGGTTTCTTCTCTCCTTTTTAGTAATACTTTAATTACATGCTGAAATCTTTTTTTGTATTGTGTGTTTCTTAACAGCTAGAGTCCTTGATGTTTTAAAAAGCGATGTCCAAGAGGGAAGAGATATGGGAACATATGTATAGGTGTAACTGATTCACTTTGTTGTAAAGCAGAAACTAACACACCACTGTAAAGCAATTATACCCCAATAAAGATGTTTTAAAAAAGTGTTTTAACTATAAATTCAACACATAGACTATTTTTTAAAAAGCTATGTCCTTTCAAAGACAAATTCAGAAAGTTAAAAGTGCTAGCCAAGTGCTCAATTATTTTCCTTTGGTTTTGAGGGACCCTCTCTCCCTTATAAACAAAATATGACTTACTTGCAAAAGTTTGTTGGTTGGTTTGCTGTGAGTTCAAATTTATTAAACTTACAGATACTTTTCACTTAATAAAATGCTTTTTTTCTGATGTGAGTTTCCCATTTCTTTACTGGCATTCTTCCTACCTCCCCTATAGAACATTAGCCTTGAAGATACTCTATACAATTCCAAGAACAGAATTATAAATAATTGTAGGGAAGAAAAATTTCATTCTACCCTCCTAAGTTCTCTGGCTGAGCCTAAGTATTAAACTGACCTAAGACAGTGTAAAATGAGAAAAGCATACAAATTTTATTTAATAGTTTTACATGCACACAGGAGTCTTCAAAAGGGAAATGATGACCCGAAGAACCCATTAGGCCCAAAAGCTTGTATACATTTTGAAACAAAGAATGATAAATTGTGGGGATGTGGCAAAACTAAGGGACTTAGGCTAGGGGAAGTAATTTGTGGGATAGTGAATAAGAAATATATAGGGTAAACTATTGGAAAATAAGGGTTATTTCAGAAGGTCTGTTTGTACAGATCCATTTTAGCATTGACTCTAGTCTCCAGTGATAAGAATATTCTCTCCCAGTGTAGGAAGAGCACCTTTCTCATGGGAAATTTTATGACCTGCTTTTACGTAGAAAAGGGGAGGTCAGAGAGCTGTTTCTGCATCTGCAATTTCTCAAGTGCCCTCAGCTCAAAATAATCAATATGCCAGAGCAGCATATTTTGGGGTGATATGTTCAAGACTCCTAAATCAACATCCCAGGCATTTCAGTTCAGGTGACTGAATGCTTACTATACGCCTAGTGCATATTATGCTAGATTTGCTGAGTCAAATTGTAGGAGTCAAGGCAGCTTCTTTCTCATCAAGTTACATTTGGATAACTGATGCAGATAAAGCAAAGATAATATCAAGGCCTCCACTTCGGTGTTCTCAAACCAGTGTGTATCACAATCACCTGGAGAGTGAGATCAAAATGAGTACTGTGCGGCCCAACTTCCATGCATTTTCAGCATGTGCTCTACATTATTTGGTTGAAGGAATTTCCTTGGACCACACTTTGAGAAACCCTGCTCCACAGTTACCTGACAGAATCCTTTTGACTTGGCACACTGTTCAATGAGTTTTACTATTACAGTTCAAATCAGAATAACTCATTTCCAGCAGGTTCCCACTAGCTATCTGTTTTACACATGGCAGTGCACATGGTGGGGGGAGGTTCAAGAGGGAGCGGATAAATGTACACATATAGCTGATTCACTTCACTGTACAGCAGAAACTAGCACAAAATTGTAAAGCAACTACACCCCAATAAAAAAAAGAATAACTCATTTCCTTCTTATAAAAGATGTGAATAGGGCAAGCTCTAGGAACCAAACAAAGAAACTGCAATGATAGAGAATGTAAATATATGATTTCATTGACTACTTAACCTGAATACTGCAACCTACCTTGCTTTTGTTGAAATCCTATGGTACCATATAAATTAGAACTTAATAACATTGCATTTTATCATTTTCTGTTGGAGTGTGTGGGTGTGCACGTGAGTATTTAGCCCCACGTCCCTGTCTAAAGAACTAGTTCTACAAGCTGGGCACACAGTTGGTACTGATATATATCAATAGTAGGCCCACAGTATGAGCATCACTTACTTTTCAGGAACTCACTTACTGCTTTAAGTGAAGGGCAACTGAATATGACCCTTAAGCTGGGAACCTAGAAAGCCCTGATGCCTTTGCTGTGGACAAACCACTGTGTAGCCTTGCTTGCCATAGAACTGTATTCCATTCCACTGAATGGTGTGAAAGCATTCCTCTGTTAAGGGCTGATTTGTGTATCCCAGGAAAAAAAAGGCAGGGATGTCACAAGATATATCTTCCTTGCTTTAATGCCCAGATTCAGACACCATTATTTATACCCCATATTAATCACTGGGAAATCTGCACCATCCTGAGACATCGTATGCCCTATTGACATTCAGATGGTTATCTTACAAAAGTGGAAATAAGACAAAACTTGAGGTGTTAAAAAACAAAAACAAAACAAAAACATTGCTTTCAGAATTCTCCCAAAGGTGATTTGAATAAAATGTCTTCAAATTACCCATTCTGTGACTAAACTTGGTTTCCTACAGGGATCTTTCAATTTTTTATTTATTTAAGGCCGATTGTTTTTTTGTTTTGTTTTATTTTCCGGGATGCTTCTTTAACGGGAATCTGAAGTTAGTTGCTTTGTTTTGCTGTAGTTATTAATGCACTTGTCAGGTGAATTATGATACAGTAGTAAACACTACTGCTAATATTAATAGTAATGCCACCACAATTAAAGACTTGCACATAAATGTTCATAGCAGTATTATTCATCATAGCCAGAAAGTGGAAACAAACTCACATGCCCATCAACAGATGAATGGATAAAAATGTGGTATATCCACACAATGGAATATTATTCAGCCATAGAAAGGAATGAAGTAGTTATTGATGCTACAATATGGCTATTTCAACATGAATCTTGAAAACATCATATAAGTGAAAGAAGCCAGTCACAAAAGACCACATTTTATATCATTCCACTTATATGAACTGTCCAGAACAGTTAAATCCACAGAGATGGAAAGTAGGTTAATGGTTGCCTGGGGATGGCTATGATGAAAATGTTCTAAACTGGATTATGGTGATGGTTGCAAAGCTTGTCAAATTTACTAAAATTCATTTAAATATATAATTAAAATAGGTGATTTTTATGGTGTGTGAATTTATACCTCAGTAAGTTTTTAAAGCTATTCTAAAAAGCAAGGGAAAATCTGAAACAGCATTTTTTAGATACTTCAATAAAAGGAGAAACCTGGGGGTGGGGCATAATAAACACTGAGAATTAAATATTAATGTGTTTTCCATTATTGAACACTTACTACGTGCCAGTCTATGAACAGTACTATGAACTGCTTTACATATAGCATCTCCTTTGAATCTCAAAGAAACAGTATGAAGTTGAATTATTGTACCACCTTCACATATGAGGAGGCAGACTCAGAGTTTAAGTGAATTGTCCAAAATCACACAACTAGTAAGGAGCAGAACTAAGATTTGAAGACGAAGCCCAAGTCCTTAACCATATGCTGTAATTTTCAAGTACATTTATTACTCCTAATTCCCATTCAAGACCCTCCCCTCAGGTTTCCAAGATTGCCACCTCTCCAACCCCCTCCCCTTCCCATTTCTCACTCATCTCAGAAGGAAAGTGATTTATCCTGAGTCACCCTACTTCCTTCAGTCTCTACTATGGAGCTGTAAATAATTTGAGAAATTTTTTAAAAATAATTTAAATGCTATGGTTAAAAATTGCTTTGGAGCTAGGACTTATCCAATATCATAAACCCTTGTTAATTCTGACTTCTCCAGAATTCTGATTGCTTTTGTTAATTTATTTTCAGTTCACCCTTCCTCTGGCCTATGCCATGCAGCAAATGTCAAACAGCAGGCCTAGAGTCTTTAGTAAGCCCATTTGGTGAAGGCCTGAAAACATTTATGAAAATATAAGAATGAGTGAATCAAAGATGAAGCGGCACAAATACCTTTTGCTGAACATTGCTATCTAAAAAAAACACTTCACTCTGGAATGCTATTAAGGCAGGAGAAATGGCCAATTACCACAGTGATATTCTCTCCCTTCCATTAAAGTTTCTAATATAAACATTAAAAAAGAGGAGATAGTTCCCTTGTGGATCTAACTAGGAAACTTATGAGTCTGGTAAAAAAACAAAACAAAACAAAAACAAATGATAATAAAAAGCAAAAGTGGATCTTAAAAATATATAATCAATTACCACTATAACAGGCATGCAAAAGAAACACTCAAAGTCCATCTCAGAATGAGAGTAAAACTCTTGCACCATGGTAAATAGGTAAGTAATAAAACTGGCTGAAATGCACACACTGCCAAGGTGCCAAGTGCTATTTTGGGAAAATATTTGCACTACATCAAACTGGCATTTCTGGGTTAACAGAATGTACCCTTTCAGGGAAGCCATTCAAATATGCAATTCATTATTTACTCTTGAGACTAACCTACTCTTAAAATAGTTTGACTAAAAACCAAAAACAAAATCAAAAATACCTCTACAGAAAAAATAAGAATAACTTTGCAAGGTAATACAAAGCCCTTGCTGACAAAGCTAAATGACTAAAATATTAGGCACAGTTAATTTTTCAAGACTGAATTTTAAAATTGTGTATAGGTTATTTCCAAAGAGTGTATATATCTCAAGGATAAGCTTATTTAAGGTAACAGGCAAAGGTTTCTGTAAAAGGATGGTAGGGATCCCCCCATACTCAGAGGGAAACACTCCATTAAAAGCACAGTGTTGGGAAGTGTGATTTACACACAAAACAGTACTACAAAGAGATAAAAACACTATTTTCATTACATTTGTTCTCTAGTTGAAAATCTGTTCAAACAATATTGAGTGCCTCTCATTAGTCAGAGCTCTGTCACTCTCTTTTGTAATCTTGGACAAGTTGCTTTATTTCTTTCAGTCTTGGTCACATCTGCTGAAGTTCCTCCTAGCTTTAAAAGTCTATGAAAATGTCTTCTGATTCTTCTGTTCCCCCTACAGCATCTAATGATATGACACTAACCTTCACTTCCTAAACCCAATGAATGGGGGGGTTCAGCATTATTCATTCACTTGCCTGATAAATTTTGTTACTTGCCTCTCGGACAGGCCCTCGTGAGACAAAATTGTTAAGTAGGCTGTTTACCTGTTCCTACCTAGCATCCATATTGTAGACCCTTTATCTGCAGTAGAGGCCTAGGACTCTCATTGTTGTTCCTCTTCTTCCCTTTATAGATAGAGGCTCAGACACTCCATTTACATGAAGCTGCCAATGATTAGTGACAATCTAATGCATGGTCTAGGAGGACTGTACCAAAGACTAAGGTTTTCAACTAACAGAATAACATTTAAACAGTAGAATTTCATGTGCTCATTGATAGAGCTATGAGTGAGGGAAGGAGAAGAAATGCCTGACCCTTCCTGATACCTGAAATTGTGCCATATATTGGTTACCTATTCCACATATTCTGGACAAGTATGGTGTTCCTTAAGCCAAGACCACACATCCAACTCTATTCACTTAATATTCCTTTACTTGATGAACACGGACTTCATCATATGCCTATCCACATGAATCTTGCAAATGCACACTACATGAAGGAAAATAAAGACCCAGAGGAGAAGATATGAGCTCCAAACCTAGAGAGAACCATCTGAGAAGGCGTAGTATAGGAGGAATAACTCTATAACTTGTACATGTAGAAAAACACCACCCTAAAACCAGTGTGTGGAACCAGGGAAGATGTTCCTCTCTTTCATTAGAAAGTGCAGTTGTCACTTTGAAACATTACTATTGCCTTTATTAATCAGTTTAATTAGTGAGTCAGTCAGTCAGTTGAAGGTATAGTGTTAATGATCCCAAAAAGCTTCTGACTTTTTCTGCTTTGCCTTTGTAGCTTCTTTCCATGAACTTTTTTCTTCTTCACATTTGCCTTATCACTTCTCCAGATCTTTGCATCATTTCTGAACTCAGCATTAGATCTCTGTAGCCTATCTATATTACCAGCTCACATTCCCACTGTGACTCTAACACAATTACCCTTATTAAAAAGAACATTTCAAGAAAACACGACTAGGTAGAATTGAACGTTCCATCTTCTTGAAAAGGGAGGAGCAGTGCTACGGTGTGCATGACACTCTGCTTAGTATGAAACACTTTCACCTTCAGCACTGGTGGATTTTGTGATCGTAGCATCTTAGCACCAGAAGAGACTTTACAGATTGTCAGGTACTACTGCCATCCAGTTTAAATCCTAAATCCTCTTTTATGTCACTAGGATTTAAATTAAGATAGAGTTTCCTTTCTCAGCACAAACAGGAGGTATCCTCCTAGACTGAGCCAAATAGTAGTAGAGATGGGTTGGACAATGGAGTACTAACCATACCTCATATGGGAAAAGCAGTACCAACCTGTATGAGATGACCTAGGCTTAGTTCAGTTCTGGACAAATCATGCTATCTGGGCGAGGTTCTACATCTATAAAATGAAGTCGTAGACTAGGCATCAGCATTCCAAAGCTGTTCCTAATGAGGAACTGTTCTTTATGATTTCCCCCAAAGTTTGAAAAACTGTTCAATTGAACACATAGCTGAGCACCTCTCATTAGTCAGTTCTGCCATTATTTTTCACAATTGAAGAAAAGTCACTTCACTTCTTTCAGTTGCAGTATTCCTCTCATCCATCTTTGTATTTTTGTATCTGCTTCAGCGTCTAGTCAAGCATTTCACTTACAGGGGAGTTAGAAATACAAGTTGCTGGCCAGAGTGAAAGGCAGTTATAAGAGTGAAGCACAGATAGGGAATAACAAAGGCAGCTGCTAGCTAGATATTTTTTTTTCTTGGCAGAGAGCCCCCTTGAGAGAAAGCTGTAATTGCAATAATTCTGTGTTTACAATTGACCAGGTAAGACTTTACAGAACCACTGGTATCTTTAAACTGAATAATTGTGGGTCCTGGTTCTATCCTATTCACTCTAAGCCTTGCAAATCTACCTTCTTCTTTTGAGAAAGGAACTAACAAGGGCTTCAGTTATCCTGCCTAGGTGGTGGTAGAGATAGGGGTGGTGGTAAGATGATACAACCGGAACTCAACAGTGACACAATCTCAAAATGCCTCCTTGGTTCATTCGTGGAGACCATAGTTCTCAGGGTTCCAGGTGAGCTTAATTGCTTAATAATTGATGAGCTGGATTGGAATTTGGGGGGATATAAAATGTATTGCTTACATGCATAGAGGAATTGACTGAGAGTCAATTTGATTTCTTTAATAGATCTTGGAACTCTGGAGCTAATCATCTATCTCTTCCTTGAAAGGTAAGACCTACATAGGGGTCCTAAAAAAGTCATGTACAGGGAGCTGAGGTTGTTTTAATTTAATGAAACACATTTTTTAATTCAGCAGAAAATATCCATTACTATATTCCTTCTAAAAATTAGTATATTATATCCATCTATGAAGATTTAAACTTTCTTCTCTCCAAATGATGTGAATTTCAGTGAGAAGTTTCTTCCCAGGCTCTCATAAAGGCCCACATAAAGTCAGTCATAAAAATCCTTATTCCAAACACCCATTTGTTTGCCCCTCCCTTCTGTAGTAGTTCAGGTCAAAGTTCACAAAGTAAGAGTGACACAAGGAGGGGAAAAATAACACCCAATACTGCTTCTCCAAAGGGCCAGGATTAATCACAACTGTTAATTGTATTCACAAATGATGGTAATATATCATATAATCTCATTAAATTTTGAAACACCACAGCTTTTAGAGAGACAAAACACAGCAAACATCCACATTAGGTAAAGATAAAAATCCCTCATGTGTCTGAAATCTCAGAATAAATTTCTTTTAGTTGATTTGCACCTTATCTATATAAAACATAAGTAATATTACATAGTTATGAGAATCAGAAATCATTCCCTTTGGGGAAATTATCTCCCTAACAAACTTCTGCTCATCATTTAAAGGGAATAATATTGTACTCCATGATTTTTGAGAGAAAGGACAAGTAACTTTGGTCTAGAAGACATAAGACTGAGGAGGCTAAAAATTATATCCTCTGTTCATATAATTTCAACAAACCTATCTGAGGAAGCAGAGATGATTAGATGTTACTTTTTATGAAGAGTTCAAAGCATTATAGTGAGGACTAACCCTTAAAAAACTTGGAATTATACAGTGAACAAGAAAGGTAGAATTAGGAGGTTTCTAATGTAAGCAGAAGAGGAAGAAAGAGGGAAAAATTTAGCTGGGGCACACAAGAAAAAAATATAAGATAAAGAGAAAGGGGTGTTCATGGTACGATTAGTCAAGTATAGCCCTGAATGCAATAAAACAATGCTTCAAGAAATTAATGTGCATACGAATCACATGAAGATATTTTTCCAAAACACACTGCAATTGGGTAAGACTGAGGTGGAGTCTGAGCGTCTGCATTACTTACGAGCTTGCAGGTAATACTCTTGTTGTTGGGCCATGTACCATAGACATGAACATAGACATAGAGAGGTTCATAGACAACAAAGTTGTTGAGTAATCTGGGGTGTTACTCATCACGCACACTGGCTATTTCAGATCAACATCCTTAAACCTTTATGAAGCACCTCTCCTATGTGAGGCACTGTAGGAGGACACATGAAAGTAAATCTGTCCTTGTTCTTATTTATCTTACACTCTAGTTCAAGAGGAAATACTCAAACGTAGTTTTCCCCAAAGTCATAGAAATGATACTTCATGTTTAGATCTCTTGATTTATCCTCTGTGCAAGATGGTATTTAAATACTTTCTTGGGGAAATCCAGAGATCACAGATTGGGGTAGAGGGAGGAAGGCTGAGGGATTGAACATAGAACATAGATAGGGGATTTAATTTCACAGTCTAAAGCTATTTCACAGGGGAAATTTTTCCATTCACATTGAACAAAGCATTTTTCCTCCCCACCCTCATTGAGAGAGGGGGGACAGTTAAACCTTAAACCAAAGGAGTGAATTGAATTTAAACACTATCATCTCACATTCTGAAGACGAAACTTCACAATATATAAAGGAGGGGTATGGTGAACCCCATTTTAAGACAGTTTGTAGTAATACCCTGGCTCTTGATGTACCACAAGATCCTTATTATAAATGAGTGGGGGGAATTCAGGAGAAGAAGGTGGAAGAGTAGGACGTGGAGACCAACTTCCTCCCCACAGATACAACAAAAATACATCTACACATGGAACTGCTCCTATAGAACACCGACTGAATGCTGGCAGAAGACCTCAGACCTCCCAAAAGGCAAGAAACTCCCCACGTACCTGGGTAGGGCAAAAGAAAAAAGAAAAAACAGAGACAAAAGAATAGGGATGGGACCCGCAACAGTGGGAGGAAGCTGTGAAGGAGGAAAGGTTTCCACACACTAGAAGCCCCTTCACAGGCAGATACTGCGGGTGGCCGAGGGGGGAAGCTTCAGAGCCACTGAGGAGAGCCCAGCAACAGGGGTGTGGAGGGCAAAGCAGAGAGACTCCCACACAGAGGATAGGTGCTGACCAGCACTCACCAGCCCAAGGGACTTTGCTCACCCACGGGGGTGGGCAGGGGCTGGGAGCTGAGGCTCGGGCTCCGGAGCTTAGATCCTAGGAAGAGAACTGTGGTTGCTGTGTAAACACAGCCTGAAGGGGTTAGTGCACTATGTCTAGCTGGGAGGGAGCACAGGAAAAGTCTGGAGCTGCCTAAGAGATAAGAGACATTTTCTTGCCTCTTTGTTTCCTGGTGCATGAGGAGAGGGGATTAAGAGCACTGCTTAAACAGCTCCAGAGACAGGCGTGAACCGTGGCTAATAGCGTGGACCCCAGAGACGGGCATGAGATGCTAAGGCTGCTGCATCCGCCACCAAGAAGACTGTGTGCAAGCACAGGTCACTATCCACACCTCCCCTCCTGGGAGCCTGTGCAGCCCGCCACTGCCAGGGTCCCGTGATCCAGGGACAACTTCCCCGGGAGAACGCATGGCATGCCTCAGCCTGGTGCAAAGTCACGCTAGCATCTGCCACTGCAGGTTCACCCTGCATCCATACCCCTCCCTCCCCCCAGGCTCAGTGAGCCAGAGCCCCCAAATCAGTGGTTCATTTAACCCCGTCCTCTCTGAGCGAAGAACAGACGCCCTCAGGTGACATACACACAGAGGCAAGGCCAAATCCAAAGCTGAACCCAGGGAGCTGTGCGAACAAAGAAGAGAAAGGGAAATTTCTCCCAGCAGCCTCAGGAGCAGCGGATTAAATCTCCACAATCATCTTGATGTACCCTGCATCTGTGGAATACCTGAATAAACAACAAATCATCCCACATTGAGAAGGTGGACTTTGGGAGCAAGATAGATTATTTTTTCTCCTTTTCCTCTTTTTGTGAGTGTGTATGTATATGCTTTTGGGTGAGATTTTGTCTGTATAGCTATGCTTTCAACATTTGTCCTAGGGTTTGGTACATCTGTTTTTCTTTGTTTTGTTTTATGTTTCATTTTTTATTTTTAAAGTTTTTTTCTTAATAATAATTTCTTATTTTAATACCTTAATTTTATCTTACTTTATTTTATTTTATCCTCTTTCTTTCTTTCTATGTTTCTCCCTTTTATTCTGAGCCATGTGGAGGACAGTCTCTTGGTGCTCCAGCCAGACGTCAGGGCTGAGCGACTGAGGTGGGAGAGCCAAGTTCAGGACACTGGTCCACAAGAGACCTCCCAGCTCCACATAATATCAAACAGCAAAAATCTCCCAGAGATCTCCATCCCAACACCAACACCCAGCTTCACTCAATGACCAGCAAGCTACAGTGTTGGTCACCCTATGCCAAACAACTAGAAAGACAGGAACACAACCACATCCATTAGCACAGAGGCTGACGAAAATCATAATAAGGATACAGACACCCTCAAACACACCACCAGACGTGGACCTGCCCACCAGAAAGACAACATCCAGCCTCATCCACCAGACCACAGGCACTAGTCCCCTCATTAGGAAACCTACTCAACCCACTGAACCAACCTTAGCCACTGGGAACAGACACCAAAAACAATGGGAACTACGAACCTGCAGCCTGCAAAAAGGAGACCCCAAACACAGTAAGATAAGCAAAATGAGAAGACAGAGAAACACAGAGCAGATGAAGGAGCAAGGCAAAAACCCACCAGACCTAACAAATGAAGAGGAAGTAGGCAGTCTACTTGAAAAATAATTGAGAATAATGATGGTAAAGATGATCCAAAATCTTGGAAATAGAATAGAAAAAATGCAAGAAACATTTAACAAAGACCAAGAAGAACTAAAGAGGAAGCAAGCAATGATGAACAACAAAATAAATGAAATTTAAAATACTCTAGATGGGATCAATAGCAGAATAACTGAGGCAGAAGAACAGATAAGTGACCTGGAAGATAAAATAGTGGAAATAATTACTGCAGAGCAGAATAAAGAAAAAGCGAATGAAAAGAACTGAGGATAGTCTCAGAGACCTCTGGGAGAACATGAAATGCACCAACATTCAAATTATAGGGGTCCCAGGAGAAGAAGACAAAAAGAAAGGGACTGAGAAAATATTTGAAGTGATAATAGTTGAAAATTTCCCTAATATGGGAAAGGAAATAGTTAAGTCCAGGAAGCACAGACAGTCCCATACAGGATAAATCCAAGGAGAAGCATGCCAGTACACATATTAATCAAACTTTCAAAAAAAAAAAATACAAAGAAAACATATTAAAAGCAGCAAGGGGAAAAACAAAAAACAAAAACAAATAACATACAAGGGAATCCCCATAAGGTAAACAGCTGACTTTTCAGCAGAAACTCTGCAAATGAGAAGGGAGTGGCAGGACATACTTAAAGTGATGAAGGAGAAAAACCTACAACCATGGTTACGCTACCCAGCAAGGATCTCATTCAGATTTGATGGAGAAACTAAAACCTTTACAGACAAGCAAAAGCTGAGAGAGTTCAGCATCATCAAACCAGGTTTACAACAACTGCTAAAGGAACTTCTCTAGGCAAGAAACACAAGAGAAGGAAAAGACCTACAATAAGAAACACAAAACAATTAAGAAAATGGGAATAGGAATATACATATTGATAATTACCTTAAATGTAAATGGATTAAATGCTCTCACCAAAAGACACAGACTGGCTGAATGGATACAAAAACAGGACCCATATATATGCTGTCTACAAGAGACCCACTTCAGACCTAGAGACACATAAATACTGAAAGTGAAGGGATGGAAAAAGATATTCCATGCAAATGGAAATCAAAAGAAAGCTGAGTAGCAATTCTCATATCAGACAAAATAAACTTTAAAATAAAGACTATTAGAAGAGACAAAGAAGGACACTACATAATGATCAAGGGATTGATCGAAAAAGAAGATATAACAATTGTAAATATTTATGCACCCAACATAGGAGCACATCAATATATAATGCAAATACTAACAGCCATAAAAGGGGAAATTGACAGTAACACATTCATAGGAGGGGACTTTAACACCCCACTTTCACCAATGGACAGATCATCCAAAATGAAAATAAATAAGGAAACACAAGTTTTAAATGATACATTAAAGAAGATGGACTTAATTAATATTTATAGAACACTATCCAAAAACAACAGAAGACACATTTCTCTCAAGTGCTCATGGTATATTCTGCATGATACATTATATCTTGGGTCACAAATCAAGCCTTGGTAAATTTAAGAAAATGGAAATCTTACCAGGTATCTTTCCTGACCACAATGCTATGAGACTAGATATCAATTACAGGAAAAGATCTGTAAAACATACAAACACATGGAGCCTAAACAATACACTACTTAATAACGAAGTGAACACTGAAGAAAACAAAGAGAAAATTTAAAAATACCTAGAAATTAATGCCAATGAAAACATGATGACCAAAATCCTATGGGATGCAGCAAAAGCAGATCTAAGAGGGAAGTTTATAGCAATACAATCCTCCCTTAAGAAATAGGAAACATCTCAAATAAACAACCTAACCTTGCACCTAAAACAATTAGAGAAAGAAGAACAAAAAACCCCAAAGGTAGCAGAAGGAAAGAAATCATAAAGATCAGATCAGAAATAAATGAACAAGAAATGAAGGAAACAATAACAAAGATCAATAAAAGTAAAAGCTGGTTCTGTGAGAAGATAAACAAAATTGATAAACCATTAGCCAGACTCATCAAGAAAAAAAGGGAAAAGACTCAAATCAACAGAATTACAAATGAAAAAGGGGAAGTAACAACTGACACTGCAGAAAGACAAAGGATCATGAGAGATTACTACAAGCAACTCTATGCCCATAAAATGGACAACCTGGAAGAAATGGACAAATTCTTAGAAATGCAGAACCTGCCGATATTGAACCAGGAAGAAATAGAAAATATGAACAGACTAATCACAAGCACTGAAATTGAAACTGTGATTAATAATCTTCCAATAAACAAAAGCCCAGGACCAGATGGCTTCACAGGTGAATTCTATCAAATATTTAGAGAAGAGCTAACACCTATCCTTTTCAAACTCTTCCAAAATATAGCAGAGGGAGGACCACTCCCCAACTCATTCTACGAGGCCACCATCACCCTGATACCAAAACCAGACAAAGATGTCATAAAGAAAGAAAACTACAGGCCAAAATCACTGTTGAACATAGATACAATAAACCTCAACAAAATACTAGCAAACAGAATCCAACAGCACATTAAAAGGATCATACACCATGATCATGTGGAGTTTATTCCAGGAATGCAAGGATTCTTCAATATACGCAAATCAATCAATGTGATACACCATATCAACAAATTGAAGGAGAAAAACCATATGATCATCTCAATAGGTGCAGAGAAAGCTTTTGACAAAATTCAACACCCATTTGTGATACAAACTGTGCAGATAGTAGGCATAGAGGAAACTTTCCTCAACATAATAAAGGCCATATATGACAAAACCACAGCCAACATCATCCTCAATAGTGAAAATCTAAAACTATTTCCACTAAGATCAGGAACAAGACAAGGTTGCCCACTCTCACCACTCTTATTCAACCTAGTTTTGGAAGTTTTAGCCCCAGCAATCAGAGAAGAAAAAGAAATAAAAGGAATCCAAATCAGAAAAGAATAAGTAAAGCTGTCACTGTTTGCAGATGACATGATACTATACATATAGAGTCCTAAAGATGCTACCAGAAAACGACTAGAGCTAATCAATGAATTTGGTAAAGTAACAGGATACAAAATTAATGCACAGAAATCTATTGCATTCCTATACACTAATGATGAAAAATCTGAAAGTAAGATTAAGAAACACTTCCACTTACTATTGCAACAAATAGAATACAATATCTAGGAATAAACCTACCTATGGAGACAAAAGACCTGTATGCAGATAATTATAAGACACTGATGAAAGAAATTAAAGATGATACAAATAGGTGGAGAGATATATCATGTTCTTGGATTGGAAGAATCAACATTGTGAAAATGACTCTACTACCCAAAACAATCTACAGATTCAATGCAATCCCTATCAAACTACCACTGGCATTTTTCACTGAACTAGAACAAAAAAATTCCCAATTTGTATGGAAACACAAAAGACCCCGAATAGCCAAATCAATCTTGAGAACTAAAAATGGAGCTGGAGGAATCAGGCTCCCTGACTTCAGATTATACTACAAAGCTACAGTAATCAAGACAGTATGGTACTGGCTCAAAAACAGAAATATAGATCAATGGAACAGGATAGAAAGCCCAGAGATAAACCCACACACATATGGTCACCTTATCTGTGATAAAGGAGGCAAGAATATACAGTGGAGAAAAGACAGCCTCTTCAATAAGTGGTGCTGGGAAAACTGGACAGGTACATGTAAAAGTATCAGATTGGAACACTCCATAACACCATACACAAGAATAAACTCAAAATGGATTAAAGACCTAAATGTAAGGCACAACACTATCAAACTCTTAGAGGAAAACATAGGCAGAACCCTCTATGACATAAATCACAGCAAGATCCTTTTTGACCCACCTCCTTGAGAAATGGGAATAAAAACAAAAATTAAATGGGTCCTAATGAAACTGAAAAGCTTTTGCACAGCAAAGGAAACCATAAACAAGACCAAAAGACAACCCTCAGAATGGGAGAAAATATTTGAAAATGAATCAATGGACAAAGGATTAATCTCCAAAATTTACAAGCAGCTCAGGCAGCTCAATAACGAAAAAACAAATAATGCAATCCAAAAATGGGAAGAAGACCTAAATAGACATTTCTCCAAAGAAGATATACAGATTTCCAACAAACACATGAAAGAATGCTCAACATCATTAATCATTAGAGAAATGCAAATCAAAACTACAATGAGATATCATCTCACACTGGTCAGAATGGCCATCATCAAAAAATCTACAAATAATAGAGAGTGGCATGGACATATATACACTACCAAACATAGGGTGGATAGGTAGTGGGAAGCAGCCACATGGTACAGGGAGATCAGCTAGGTGGTTTGTGACCACCTAGAGGGGTGGGATAGGGAGTATGGGAGGGGGGAGACGCAAGAGGGAAGAGATATGGGAACATATGTATATGTATAACTGATTCACTTTGTGGTAAAGCAGAAAGTAAGACAGCATTGTAAAGCAATTATACTCCAATAAAGATGTTTAAAAAAATCTTCAAATAATAAATACTGGAGAGGGTGTGGAGAAAAGGGAACACTTGCACTGTTGGTGGGGATGTAAATTGATACAGCCACTTTGGAGAACAGTATGGAGTTTCCTTTAAAAAGTACTAATAGAACTACCATACGACCCAGCAATCCCACTACTGGGCATATACCCTGAGAAAACCATAATTCAGAAAGAGTCATGTACCAAAATGTTCATTGCAGCTCGATTTACGATAGCCAGGACATGGAAGCAACCTAGGTGTCCATCAACAGATGAATGGATAAAGAAGAGGTGGCACATATATACAATGGAATATTATTCAGCCTGAAAAAGAAATGAAATTGAGTTATTTTTAGTTAGGTGGATGGACCTAGAGTCTGTCATACAGAATAAAGTAAGTCAGAAAGAGAAAAACAAATACCGCATGCTAACACATATATATGGAATCTAAGGGAAAAAAAGGTCATGAAGAACCTAGGGTTAAGACAGAAATAAAGACACAGTCCTACTAGAGCATGGACTTGAGGATATGGAGAGGGGGAAGGGTAAGCTGTGACAAAGTGAGAGAGTGGCATGGACATATATACAGTACCAAACATAAAATGGATAGCTAGTGGGAAGTAGCTGCATAGCACAGGCAGATCTGCTAGGTGGTTTGTGACCACCTAGAGGGGTGGGATATGGAGGGTGGGAAGGAGGGAGACGCAAGAGGGAAGAGATATGGGAACATGTGTATATGCATAACTGATTCACTTTGTTATAAAGCAGAAACTAACACACCATTGTAAAGCAATTATACTCCAATAAAGATGTTAAAAAAAAGAAAATGAGTGGGAAGAGGACACAGCGCCTCTCAATATTTTCAGGCTTCAATAATTTTTTTAACATTACATGTAAGCATAATTTGATGAAAATCAAATTATATTCCTGAACCTCAAAAGGTACATACTCCTCAATATTTTCATCCATAGTATAATTTCAATGTTAAAGATAGGTAGGATTCTAATAAAAATGAATTTATATTGCTGAACTCTAAGAGCAAGACACCAATTTTTATCACAGATTCAACCTGTTCTCATTTCACTACCTGCATGTTTCCCATACCTTGTACGAAGACAATATTGAAAAATTTTTTAAAGTCTAGATCCAGGACTGTAAAATTCTTAATAAATAAGAAAGAAGTTTCTTCCATGTTTGTGATATCAGCATCTTTTACTATGACTTCAAGATGCAGCTGCTAGCTTCAACCTCTCCCTGCCCATTTTATTTTCACTTACTCTTCATAATATTTAACCTGGTCATTCATCACTTGAAACCCAAGTCGCTTTCCTTTTCTGATGACTTGGAGCATTAAAACCACCTCACCAGGAGAGATATGTATGTTGAAAGCAGATATCAAGATATCCAGCTGGAACAGTAAATGGACAACCCTTTTGTGTGGTAGACAGATGAACTGGAACTCTAAAAGTCTCTCCTGTGTAAAGATTCTTCAAGTCCTCAAGAAGAAAATCTCAGGAGTGAGAAGTCTGATTTTTTCCCATTTTGTAATGTTTCTGAAACGCTCTTGAATTTTTGGAATAAATTTGGAGAAAGCCTAGTGTTTCATTTTGGGAATCTTTGAGACAGCTCAACATATTAGGTTTCTTAGGTTTCTTCACTTAAACACAATATATTGATAAAAAGTGTGCCTTCTGGAGCCAGACTATTTGTAATTTGATTTCTGTCTTTGCCACTGTGCAAATTCAAGAAATGTATATAGTCTACCTCAAACTTAAGAAATTTATATAGTCACTTTCCTTATCTGTTGAGTATGAAAATGATAATAAAATAATAATTGTACCTATCCCATAGGATTATAATGAGGATTTGATGAATTAATATCTATAAAGCTCTTAGAATAGTACCTGGGACATAGTAAGCACTCAATAAACACTAGCTACTTTAATGTCAATTATTATTTTTCATCTTGGAACTGAGGAGGAATGACTTCTGCAAGTATGGATGTGAGTGCATGGGAATGGAGGGGGGAGAATGGGGGAGCCAGATATACAGAGGAAGGTAATATTAGTAATGTGTGAATGGAGAGATGAATAGAGCAGAGAGCTACAGAATCAGGTATGGAAGATGTGAAGAATGGTTCCTTCTCTCACCCTTACCAAGTGACCCAGCGTCAGACTGACAGCAGTAATAAAAACCTCCTCCAGAGAAGGAGTTGAAATGTGGGGAAGAAAATTATGGAAAGATACACAGAGGATAAAAAAGTAATTATCTTTCTTTAAATCTTTGTGAGAATGAGAGAATGAATATGACCTAAATAGGATATGAAAAATTGCTAAGCACTAAAAGTTAGGGCTTTGTTATGTTCACCTGTAAAACCAAATCTATAAGTGGAGGATCCCAAACATTTGCTATTTTAAGAAGTATCTATATTTTGAGTGATAATTAAGTACTCTAAACTTCCATCAAAATTATTGTCAACTCTTTGATGGCTCATTGATTTTAAGAGGCCATATCAGTTTTCACTCTCTCCCTGGATGCTTACAGTAATGTAGTATAATAAAAATTAAACAACATGCTGAATGGTGATTTTAAAACAGCTGTGCATTTTATATTTGGGAGAGACAGAAGGGGCAGGGATATAATTTAAGCATATCCTGGGTGATTTTCATACCAAACACTGATATAAAAATAAATATATCATATATAAATACCAGCACAATGGTGAGAAAAAGAACATTTAGAAACTCTAGTGATTACATCCTCCCATCCAGAATAATACCATTGTCTTAAACAATGAACCCATTTCTTTACCTATCTCAGCAACTCTTAGGGATATGAAAGACCTTAGAACTCTAACATACCGTCTCAATAAAACATTATGAATGGAATACATTTTGATGGTGTTTATAGAACTAGATCATCTGAAATTGTGAGTCTTAATATCATAGACCAAATTTTTCTTTACCCATTCTCCCTCCTTAAAAATACTCAGTTTTAAAAGGACTTAATTCATAGACTCTCTTTAGAAAAAAAAATCTTCTTCTATAGTATTAATACATAATGACGTTGGTGTATGTGTGTGTGTGAGCGCACATGCATGCGTGCTATAGGGGTTGTGGTAATGGCTACTGACATTCTTCACTCTAGAAAGGACGGTTTTATATGTAAACGCCACAAATTCCACCATTATGAAAATAAAGTTTACGATTTTCTTTCCCAGAGAGTTCATGGACCACCATCTAAAATATTTAAAACATTCAGTTCCTATGACTTCAAAAAGGATTCCAAGACCTCATTCCTCAAATCAAGGAGAAATTTCAAAATATGTAAAACACGACTTCCAGATCACAAAAGGTGCTATTTAGGTGGAGGTCATGTCTGCCTATGATTCAGAAAACCAAAACTGTGAAATGGATGGACTTTCAAGGCATCTTATGTACGTTAGCTCTTCTTTTCATTCTCTTCCTTTGATAGGCTTATCTTTATTTTACACTCAAACTCGTTCTATGGTATTTTCCTCTCTCTCTGTAAACCTGATGTTTTATTCCTTGAATAGACCTCCCTTTGTCCTGCCATGCTTTTTGCATATAGCAGTTCAGACAGAGAAGGCCTCTTTAGCTCCTATTATTGTTATTGGTGGATGACAGGCGGAACCCTTAGGACCCTATTGAAGGATCTTTAATGCTTTGCATTTCTATTCTGTGCCGTTTCCTGCTTGCACTCATTCAACTTCACACTGCTCTTGCTGCAGTCTTCCCAAATTCATTCTGCAGAAACTCATCACTTTTATTTTTACCCCCTTTGCTTTCACTTTGGTCCCAATTACCAACCTAACCAGATTCTGATTTCTGTTCACTTCAGGAGTACCCCCACTTTTCACATAATCTTTTTTCACATCGTCTCTCACTCTTTTGATATGCAAACCCGAGCCTGTGAATTGCTTCTGCTTTTCCTCTCCTGAGTTTACCTACTGTGTAATAAGAAAGCCCTTTACCATGTCACATCACTTGGTGTATCCATTTATTAAGATCCCATGCTTAGAACTATCATCTTCAAACTTCACTTTAAAAGATGCCCAATTTTCCCATGAAGTCCACTCTACTAAGAATCGACACTCTCCATATGCCTTTCTTTTGGTTTTCCCTCTTCAGAAGCAAGTATTTAAATGTTCTTTTTTTAATTGTTAGGGTTTTTAAAATATGTATTTATTTATTTTGTCTGCACTGAGTCTTAGTTGCGGCATGCATGTGGGATCTAGCTCCCCGACCGCGGATTGAACCCCGGCTCCCTGCATTAGGAGTGGAGAGTCCTACCCAGTAGACCACCAGGGAAGTCCCAGTATTTAAATGTTCTTTAGTCTGTTTGATTTCGGCCAAACCAAATTTCATCCTCACAGTTTTGGTTAGAAAGGTATGTCTAGAAAGCCTCAAATAGAAACAAGATAATCATACCTTAATGATGAAACAGGTTGAGCCTCCTGATGGCCAGCTTTCTTATCTTGATTTAGTTATTGTTTAGTGAACAAAGTGAAAGAACTAAGTTCTTTTGCAAATGATTACATTGAGTAACTATTGCCAAGGGCCCAAAGAGAATGACTTTCTATAAAAGTGACTAGAGAAGAGATGTCCAGTATCCTGGAGACTAGACGTACTCACCCAAGTAGTATAGGTATTCTGTGCAGATCACAGTAGAAGGCAATGTTAGGATGTCTAACCAGATAGGCAGTTGGCATTAAGAAGACCCAATGTTCGGTATCATAGGGACATCTCAACTGGTGGCTAGGGCCAATTTTTAGGATAATTTAGGAGTAACAATTTACTTGGTAGTGCCAGAAAGGGTCAGGTACAGGGTCAGGAGAGCAAGTGGTGGGAACCCAGTTACTTAAACTGGGGTACCAGCAAGGATTTGGTCAAAAGGAACAAGCAAGAGTAGATGAAGGCTGACTTGCAGCTGGGTTAAGGGCTCCAGTGGATTTTTATATTTCCTTCATTAGGGGCTAGATTGATCTTCAGGTGCTGAAGCAAGCTGGGGGTTAAAATATCCCAGCCATGGAGGCTGAAGGCAGAGAGGCAGCAAACCAGGCTTGTCATTATAGCTGGAGTTCAACACTGACAGATTCTTATGTTTAATAACTATAATTTAATTATAATCAACCTGTAGTTCTTTGGATTTCATATAGCACACTGGAACTAATGTAATTGTTGTTCAGCAACAGGTGCCATTTTAATATAACATTTAATATTTGGAGTATTTAAAAGTACCAGCAATTAGACTTTCTTGAAAGCATAATAAAAAGTTTCTTAATTTAAAGTTAATTTGATTTCTGTACTTCAGTAGATGTAGTTATTGATTAGTGAGAGTGTTTCTTTAAAACAGAGCCAGGGTTAATGAAGGAATCATCATATCATTTTTGAACATTAAAAAAAAGACTAAAGATCTCTAGCTTGCACCTATTTTATGCTGTCCCAAGTCTTCAACAATAATTCTCTAATTTCAGTTGAATTACTAACATCAAGTGATCCAAAAAATCTATAGCTATACATGGAAAGTGTATTTCTAATTGTAATTCCATAGTAATGAGAGGTGCTCTTTTTCTGGAGTTTAGGCTAGGTCAGGAAAATCATCTTCACAGAGGACCTTTTCAGAAACAGTCATAAGAACCGTGCTGAGAGAATCTATTCCATATGAAAAGAATAGCACAATAAAATTTACCAGTGCATGATGTGGTAGGGAGTGAATCTACAACAAAGCGGTTTTGAGAACGAAATGAAAGAGGAAGAAGGAGCTGAGGAAGGATGGAGGAACCACGGAAGAACATAAATACTTAAAGGAATGAGAGACAGCAGAGAAATGTGACCAAAGTAGTGTGTGGAAAGAAAAAGAAATGGTCTGAGTGGGAGCGGTAACAATTTTGAAGTATAAGATTACCTGGTAGAAGACTTAGTAGGAAATTAGAAATACCAGACATAAAATTAAATGTTTGCCTTACACATAGGGAAAAGTGTCATTTGGCATTATGACCATCATAGGACAGGATGTACACTAGCGCTAAGGCAAGCTTGGGGACATTTTTTTTTAAGCTAGCCTAAGTGAACATCAAGCAAAATTAAAAAATATGTAAGCAACAAGTAGGTTCCTATGACCTTAGCTATAGAACATCTTATTAAGAACATCTTCTTTTAGTTCCTTCTTTTATTTATTTATTTTTTTTTTTTTTTATTTTTTTAACATCTTTATTGGAGTATAATTGTTTTACAATAGTGTTAGTTTTTCCTTTACAACAAACTGAATCAGTTATACATATACATATGTTCCCATATCTCTTCCCTCTTGCATCACCCTCTCTCCCACCCTCCCTATCCCACCCCTCTAGGTGGTCACAAAGCACAGAGGTGATCTCCCTGTGCTATGCAGCAGCTTCCCACTAGCTATCTAATTTACATTTGATAGTGTGTATATGTCCCTGCCACTCTCTCACTTCGTCTCAGCCCACCCTTCCCCCTCCCCATATCCTCAAGTCCATGCTCGAGTAAGTCTGTGTTTTATTCCCGTCCTACCACTAATCTCTTCATGACATTTTTTCCCCTTAGAGTCCATATATATGTGTTAGCATACGGTATTTGTTTTTCTCCTTCTGACTTACTTCACTCTGTATGACAGATTCCAGGTCCATCCACCTCATTATAAATAACTCAGTTTCATTTCTTTTTATGGCTGAGTAATATTCCATTGTATATATGTGCCACATCTTCTTTATCCATTCATCTGTTGATGGACACTTAGGTTGCTTCCATGTCCTGGCTATTGTAAATAGAGCTGCAATGAATATTTTGGTACATGAGTCTTTCTGAATTATGGTTTTCTCAGGGTATATGCCCAGTAGTGGGATTGCTGGGTAGTTCCTTCTTTTAGTTCCAAAATATTGTTGCAGAAAACTCTATAACTGTGCAGATTGGTTTCACTTTAAATGCATGGCCACAAATCTCAAATGTCACAAACACTGCTACCCAGAAATGTTCCTACACTTCCCTAGTATATTTACTTTTGCACTTTGAAAAAAAAAAAGTTTCACACATTGTCCACTCTACTCAAACTGCCTGCAATAGCTCATTTCACTGCTCTTCTCCCCTCCATACTCTCCCACCTCATGTACACATAATCTCAGCTGGTGGTCTTGCCACACTCTCAGTCTGCTACTGCTACAATGGAGATGTGTCCCTGTTCCCATTAAAGTTTCATCTATATTGCTCAAGACATCATTTCTGTAATTGTCCCTTTTTTCTCTTGTGTTATCAATACTGCTCTCTATGTGATCATTCCCCTCTGCATTTAAAATACTCTAGTACCTCTTGTTTTAATAAAACACAAAGAAATTTCTTCTTATTAACATTCTTTCTCCAGCTACTATCCCATTTCTCTGCTCCCCCTCAGGGCAAATCTTGAAAGAGTTGTCATATTCATTGTCTCCACTTCCTCACCCACATTCTCCCCTCAACCCACTCCAATGGGGCTTCTGCCACTGCCACTTCACCGTCAAGGTCACCAATGACTTCTATCTTACCAAACAGAATCATTTCTCTCTTCACGTGTGAATTGATTTCTCAACAGCATGTAACACTGTTGACAACTCCCTCCTAGTATACAACACTTTCTATAGTTCTTTCTTCTGCATTACTACTTTTTTTCTAACTCACCAGATGTTCCTTATCTTTTTTGCTGGAATCCCCTTCTTTTACCCTTGATATTATTGCAACTTTCTGGGATGTTCCTCCCCCAATTCTCACTTGACTGGTTCCCTCTTATAATTCATGTCTCAGCTTAAATTCACCTCCTGTCTAATCAAAAATAAACCTCCTAGTCTTTTTTTTTTTTTTTTTTTACGCGGGCCTCTCACTGTTGTGGCCTCTCCCATTGCGGAGCAAGGGCTCTGGACACGCAGGCTCAGCGGCCATGGCTCACGGGCCCCGCCGCTCCACGGCATGTGGGATCTTCCCGGACCGGGGCACGAACCCGCGTCTCCTGCATCGGCAGGCAGACTCTCAACCACTGCGCCACCAGGGAAGCCCTTTCTCCTAGTCTTTTTAATTTTTAATATTTATCAGTGTCTGGTATCTCATCGCTTATTGTCTTGCTGTCCTTCTCCTCCCACTAGATATAAGCACCCTGATAATGAAAACACTGTCTTGTTAGCTATTATATTCCTAGGGCCTAGAGCAGTGTCTGGCATATAGTAGGCACTCAATAAATGTTTACTGAATTACTGAATAAATTCATTCAAGGTATGACATTCTCTCCATATCCAACTTTTTGTTATCCACTTAAGAAACAAGCCAATGAACTTTGGCATGACTGCTTGTTAGCATGTATGCTAGAATCAAAGATGTGGTCACTTAATGTGAAATATAATAACCATTTTCAATCTCTCCATGGCTAATTTCCACTTATCTTACAAGTTTCAGCCTAAACATTGCCTCCTTAGGGAAGCATTTTCTGATACTATAGACTTTTTTTCCATGCTGTTTTTACCCAGCATATCCTCCTTTATATTACTCATCATACCTGTAATTACTTGTTACATACTTATGGGCTATATTCTCCATGAGGGCATAGGTTATGTTTTTTTAAATCTCTTTATCTAGTACAGTGTCTAGCATGGAGCAAGAGTTCATTAAATGTTTTCTGGATTGAATTAAACAGACCTGGCTCACACTGGCATTGAGGCTAGTAAGTCTGAACCTCAATATATACTTTCTTACTGAGTGAATCTAAGTTCCAATTATGAAAGAAAATTGAACTGTCATGTTTGTTGGATGACTCTATGATAGGAGAAAAATATTAAAGCATAAAATCATGTATTGCTCTGGTAGCATAACTTCCCTTCTTTTATTAACCTAAATTAAGAATCTGATATTCAGACATTTCATTTCAGAAAATCCGAGAAGGTTCAAACCACTAAAATAGCCATGTATGTGAGTGGTTGGGTAGATATGTCTCTACTTAAATTAAAATAGTGCCTTGTTTAGAACTCTGCAGGTTGTTAGAGAAATGGTAAAATGGTGACACCCTTTCAGGAAGAGAGATAAGAGGGATCAAAGCCAGCTTATGGGTGGAAAAGAAGATAATCCTCTATTGCAGGAAAGATTGATCTCTTTCAGTATGAAAGGAAACTAGCTCTGACAGATGTCAATACATAGAAAAGCAGCACTTCCTGCTTCTATCATAAAGATAAATTGGAGCAAATGCCTTAGCTCTTGAGACTATTTGAACTCCACAGCCCACGTGGCAGAAACTACAATGAGAAGACTGGTCAATTCAGCCCAATAGCCCACCTGTTACTTACCTCTTCTTGATAATTGGCTGATTAATTAGTTACAGTAAGCACTTGTTATGAAATAGACCAATGTTTTTGAGTATCATATGCTAACTCTAGGCATAAGTAGTCATACTCTTATGCCACATAAGAGGCAGGACTTTCTCTCACTGGGATAAACCTGCACTGTTTTCTTTTGCTCAGCAGGTTTTATAATTATTGTCTTAGTTTTAACAAATACTTATTTATCACATGCTTTATGCCAGACACTTTTCCAGACACTGAGGATATAGTAGTGAGCAAGACATATGAAGCCCAAGTCCTCAGGGGCCTTATAGTCTAGTGAAAAGAGAGAGTAATTAGATAAAGCAATAATTTTGTAGCATAATATAAGGGCTATGAAGAAGAGTAAAGCAAGGTAAGAGGACAGAGAGTGATGGTGAGGGTAGGGTGTAATTACTGTAGATAATATGGTCAAGAAAGTTCTCCCCAAGGAAGTGTCATTTGAGCAGAGACCTGAATACACTGAAGAAGAAAGCCAAGGGAATAGGTGGGGCAGTGAGTTTCAGAGGAAACAGAAGCTTATCTGCCGACATTTTGCTCAAGGCTAAAGCCTTGAATGCTCTAGGACAACTTTCAGAAGCATTCTGGGGGCCTTCCAGCTTGACTCTGTACCTCTTCTGCTTGGGGAGTGTGAAATGCTCAGACCTTTTTTTGTCCCACTCTAGGCCAGGTACCCAGAAGAAAGTCATCTGGCATCCCAGCTACATGACTGGGTCCTACTTATTTTTGCTCTAGTGTATTAAGCACTGGTATCAATATTACAGAGATGTCAATCCATGGATCTTCCCTCAAGAAGACCACAATCATTTCCTTGGGGACAGGCTTGGGCTATAATATCATTTTCTTGAGTCCTTTTGGCCAAAACTTTTAGAATCACCTGGCTAGGAACATTTCATCATTCCACTGTGGAACTTCAAAGCTTCATCCCAGTCTCCTCAGAGTAGGTGGCCTTGATTCTGGATTCTTGGCCTGATAATGGATTTGGATATGATCTACACATTTGAACTATGTAAAAGTTTTTTTGAGGGTTAAATTTTGCTGTTTTTGTTTGCTTATTTTACATTTTTATGGGGTATAATTTCTAAGGAGTGAAATGCACAGATCTTACATATATAGTTCAATGAGTTTTTCCAAATTTATAAACCTGTGTGTCCCACATCCCAATCAAGTTAAATGGTATTTTTAACATCCCAGAAATTTCCTTTCTACTCTTTCTAGTCAATCCCTCTCCAGAGGTAACCACTATTCTGATTTTTTTTCACCACAGTGCAGTTTTGCCTATTTTTGAACTTTATATAAATGGAATCATACAATATGTACTCGCCCCTGTGCCTGGATTCTTTCACTCATCCTTATGTCTGTGAAATTCATCCATGCTGTATGTATTAGCAATTCATCTTCTTTAACTGTTGGGTGGTATTCTATTTTATGAATATACCGCAATCCATTTACCTACTGATAGAAGTTTGGATTGTTTCCGATTTGGGGCTATTATGAATAAAGCAGATATAAACATTTGTGAAAAAGTCTTTCTATGGACATATGTTTTCATTTTTCTGGGGTAAGTATCTAGGAGTGGAAGTTGGATCACAGGGTATGATGGCATTAAGAATTTTAATATATACAAAATTTTGGCTCTGAAGCCAGACTACCTGTTGGTGATGATATGAACCCTCTTCTGAGCCTTGACAATTTTGATTCTGGCTGAAAAACCACTGTATTAAGATAGTATAGCACAGTGGTTATGAGTAAGGTTTGTGGACTTGGACTGCCAAAGTTCACATCTTGGCCCCATTACTTAAAAGTTGTGAGGGCCTTGGATATATTATTTAATGACCATGGACCTTGGATTCCTTATATGTAAAATATACTTGTTTCATAGGATTGTGTAGTGAGAATTCAATGAGATATTCTCTACAAAAGTAGTTAGTACAGTGCCTGGGCACTTCATAAAGTTTCAGTAAATATTGACTTGGGAGCTGGGGGAAATTAAGTCCTATCTGCACTTGCCTGAATGCTTCATTGAATATAACATCAAAATGAAAGGCAACCATACACCAAAATGTATGTAATTAAATCACAAGGAAAGACCAAACTTGGAGCTTAATAAGAAACCAAATTTAAGTTAAATGATTGGCCTTAAATAATAGTGCACAAGCAAATATTGATTAATTGTTCACCTTTACCCTTCAGACAAACTTCATCTTCGGCAACACTGTATTTTCTTGTTAAATGATATCAGGCATATATATGTATACCTAATACATCCTCACTTCCTTGTAACTTGTTAACATTCACAGGGGTGCCAATAACAGCTGAACTTGCAAAATATTAATATAAGGATCAATTCAGCAACATCATTAGGGACAATCAATGCCAGACTCAAGCATACAGATGCATAAACTATAAGAAACATTTTATGACTTGGCAATTACTAATTTATATATGTTTTACTTATCAATTTCAATAAAATCAATATCGTGACTCTCTCTCTGCTGAATATAGTTTTGGTCAGCTAGCATTAGATGATGAAAAACACAAATGTATGAATATTGGAGGAACTTTTCTTTCAAGAGATTCTGCTAGGTTTGCAATGTCAAGATACCCAGCTGTTTGATTTCATAACTACAGCAAATGCTAGGGACACAACTCAAAACAGGTAATGATGACCTTTGATTTCATTTCCAAAGGAAACAGTAACCACTGATGCAGCTGTGGATTCTAACCCAAGAGAAACTGAATATCTAAAATTAAAATTTTCCTGTTCTCCCTCAAGCTAAATCATTGAACAATATTGCTTGAGCTAGGGGTGTCCGTGATATTGGTATAAACTTAAATTAATTTTAAGGAGAAATTGAAAAGTTGTTTGAGTTTTGTAGCCTTTTCCATTATTTGAATGGAAAAAAACCAAATTTTATATATTCATATTGAACAGAGAAGGCGCAAATAGAAATATCAAATTCCTGATTTTCCCTACTGACATTGCTGATGATATGAAACGTCAGTATTCTGCCTCAAACAAAGCCATGAGGGCCATGTTGGAGATGACATCTTTCTTAATGCCATCCTCAAAGGGTCAGAAAATGCCCCCCTCCCCACATCTTGGTAGCTCTCTATCTACATTCTGCAGCTGTAATATATGGATGTGTTGGAAATCACTATGTCCTTCAATCATCACATCCTGGCAAATGTCCTGAATTCCTATAAACTTAAAAAGTACTCAAAATTCTGGAGGAAAAAAAAGAGCTCAAATTAAATAACTCTACATTCCACAAATGGTTGTACCAGTTTTGTGGGCTTATTTAACCTGTCAGTTATTAACTGAGTTCGGTGCACCCTTCTGTGTACTTCCCCTGTACTCCTTTAACTCAACTGCTTACCTCTATTATAGTACTTACCACACAGCTGTGAGTTTGATTTTTTTCTAGCATGCAAATCTCATTATGTCACTCCCTGCTTAGCATCCTTCAGTGGTTTTCTGCTGTTTCCAAGGTAACATCAGACTCTTTTACTTTGGCCTCCAAAGGCCCTTCCTGATCTGACCCTTGTTTACCTTTCTAGAATCATCTCCTGCCATCTTTTCCCTTCCATCTCCAGTGTTAGCCAAACTGCCTACCTGTAGCTCCTCCAAAAAGCTACACTTGCATCTCTCAATGTCTTAGCACATATCTTTTCGTGCTAATTTAAATGCCTTTCCCCCAGCTCCATTCAACTGGTCAATTCTCCTTATTTTTAAAAATTCAACTCTAGTGACATTTTCTTCTAAGATCATTTTTGCTTTTGTTCACATATGACCAACAGCTGAAACCTACATAAAATGCAGGTGTCTCTCCATTGCTCTCCCTCAGCTCCTACTGAATAATATCATAGTACTTAATGCTTTCAAAATAGTGGAATTTTCTCAGTACTCTTCCCCAGTATACTGTGAGCTTGTGGGAGGCAGGGACACTATTTTATAAATTTCTGTATTCCTTACAGCCTGTCCCAGTGCCTGGCTCAAAGTGGGTGTTCAATAAGTGTTATCTGGGAACTTACCTGGTGGCCCAGTGGTAAAGAATCTGCCTTACAATGCATGGGACATAGGTTTGATCCCTGGTCAGGGAACTAAGATCCCACATGCTGTGGGGCAGCTAAGCCCACGTGCCACAACTACTGAGCTCATGTGCCTCAACTAGAGAGCCCATGTGCTACAACTAGAGAAGAGAAAACCCGCATACCACAACTAGAGAGAAGCCCATGCACCACAACGAAGAGCCCGTGTGCCACAACTAAGACCTGATGCAGTAAAAAATAAATAAATCTTAAAAAAATAAATGCTGTCTGAAAATGCGACAGAGGGAAGAAAAAATCCTTGAAATTCCAATTGATACTCTCATTTTTTTTGAGTTCTTAATAGACATAGCTTTGACCTGTAAACCTTCAATGTCAACACAATGTGAACACTCTGAGTCTAATTCATTATCATCTGTGGCCCTCTGGACAGTCCTGCTGTTTTCCTGCCTTTTAGAAAGCAGTCCTCTGGCATTCTGTCAATTCTGTGAAAGGCTTTCTAGCCTCCTGTCCATGTTCTACTTACCATCTCAATTTCCTGTTGGAGCCTGATTCCAAGACTCTTATCCTTCCACTGGCCACTGTGTGGACCTCTCCTCCAAATCTCCTTTTGACCAACTCAAGTAACTTGTCTGGTCCCTTGATCACTGATCCTGAGGCATGTAAGCATGAACTCTTCCTTTGCCCCGGTTGTTTAATAACTTAAATGTACTAATATATTAACATTTTGTTAAAAAAAAACAACGAGACACTGAGTAGAGCCAAAAGTATCAATAATATGTCTGGAGCCATAAAATACTCAAGGTCTTAGGGAGAGGGGGTATGAAAGCACGGGTAGCAAGCACTCTCACTACTCATTGCTCCCCAGTAACACCACTTCCTTAAATCTATAGGGGAAAATTCTGTTCTAATGTCCTCTACTGGTAAACTGAATTTCAGACCAATTTCCACGCAGTCAGTCATCTTATGGGATTTTTTTTCCCACCAGGTTTCACTGGAGTTAATAAGGCCAAATATTCCTACTAAAGTATATTTTCTCTAATAGGCCCTAAACATCTTGCAGGGGTAGGCCAGTATCCCTACAGTAATTACCATTCAAAAAAAAAAGAAAAAAGATGTGTTTAAACAGCTTTAGAAATAGAATGCATCTAGAATAAAACAGCTGTTGACCTTTAAATATAATTTTGTAACATAGGTCCTTCAACTGCTACTGACCCCAAAGAAGGCATCAAATAATACATTTGCCTTATTGAATAATAATTTGCAATATGCTTTAAAGGTCTTCTCCCTCTCTTGGGCCATTGATGCTTTCATGCTTTTGAAGAGTATTCAATGTCTGTTATGTTTTTATAATCCTTAAATCACCTTATATTCATCTGCAAGATCCACTGTGTTTTATGATCTGCTGTGGAGATTAGTGCATTAATGATATTTTTCCTTTCATATGCATTGTAAAGAAAAAAGTAAAAGAAGCATGGATGCAAGACTGTTTCAGTGTCATTTTGAAATCTCTCATTATGTATTGCTACCATTTAAAAATATATATACCCATCCCATGCTGGGGGTGGGGGCGTTGGAGGTGTATAAGTCATTTGTAAAATGTTATAGAGTTTTTATTTGTGGCAATAAAATGAGGAAGAAACTTCTACATCTCCCATCAGCCAAGCAAAATAGCAATATTTTCCTGCGACTTTTAAACCACACAAGGAAAGACATGACTGCATATTTTTATAGTGTTTTCTAGTAACTCCTTATACAGGGAGAAATCGTCAAAACTTCCTATTTTGAGTGACTAGGTATGCATTGGTCTTAGTTTGCCAACCTACAACAGATTTTGGTGATGTAGGAAATAGACTTCAAAAGAATTCATCCTTAGCAACAGCATTCAACTACCTAGTGCAGAAAACAATTGTGATTGAGAGACAGCACATACTATGGTCAAGAGCCAAATTGTTTCTAACTTCTGTACAGAAAACAAGGAGTGATGAATTAACTACCTGAAATGTGAACTAAAACAGGGTAACTTAGGCAATGCTTATAGCTCCTTTAAAGGCAAGAGGGCACGAGAAAACAAATATGGCAGTGGCTTCTGATATCAGAGGTAAGAAAATGAAAGAGATGAAGAAAAAAATGAAAGAGAGCAAAAAAGTTCCATGATATAAAGAGTTCAAATATCTAGTCTGAGATGATTCAGGAAATAGTTATATATTTGGTTAAAACTAATTTTAGGGTTTCTGTCTGAAATCTAGACTAGAGAGAGGATATTTAAACAGAGTTTTCAGTCAAGCAGAAATATAGCTTTTGTTGATGCAGGAAACAATTCAGTGATGAGAGAATATGGTCATATGTCCATTTCACCCCCAAACTTGAAATGTCTCAAATATTAGACAGTAAAAGTCATTGTACAAGAGTAAATAATAGGCATGATACTTGTCCTATGAGAAAATATAGTCCAAGGGAAAAACAGCTGCCCGTGATGCACAAAACAGTCTCAGAAACGTGAGACTTATCCTTGCCAATAATATGATTCTTTATTCTCTTTCACATACTGCTTATTCCCAGGATCAGGTACAAACTGCATTCTGAGTTGGTCTCCCAGATATGATGGTAGGTTGGGCCATTTACACTCACTCATCCAGTCCTCTTTGGGACTAGAAGTGCAGATTTATAAGACGACCCATTCTAGGGGACATTATAAGAATGTTAGAGTATTCAGTACCCAAAGTATAACAAGAAAGGGCAAACGCTATACTTTATTTGCCACCATGGCTCAAGATGTACACTCCAGTATGCCTGTGGTGAAAGTAACTACAAGGGAATGAATGAAAAAGGGAACACATTTCTTATACACAGCATTTCCAGAAGACCACTAGGATTTTCTAAGGAAAGGTATATACAGTTTTTCTGCCAACTTCTCACTGTGTCACTGTGGCTGAGGTGAGATATATGTAGTTGACACTTGCCTCTGTAGCCAGGTGGGAAAGGAAGAACAATAAAGTAATAAAATGGGAGAAATAGAAATCAGTTTATGAAAACTCACTCTGTGGTCGGCTCTAGATAAGACTCTATTACCTTAAGTGTAGGGCAAAAAGTACCAGCCCTTCCCTTACCTCCATGTACTTGGTAAGTTTGTATATCAGAAAATTACATGTCCATACTCACTAAAAAATCGCATACCTAACTGAGGACAAAGGGTAGCCTTCCTTAATCAGTGAATTTGTTGGACGCAGTTTTGAAAACATAACTTCTCAACAGCATTTTAGTATGTGTGTACTGCATATTTTTAAATTTAAAAAACAATGGGCTTCAATAGAAGCAAACTAAAAAGTAAAACAAAAATGTTTTAAGCAGAAGTATTGTCCTGGTAACTTCTCAAGGCTTAACTAGAATGAGATTAAAGATCATGTGCTAACAAAAGATGGCAAAGTGTCTATACTGATGCCTTGCTACCATTAAAGCTATAATAAAATGAGCTGTAGTATGCCTCTGACTTCAATCTTTGATGCAGAGACAGAATACTACATCCAGTTCTGTATGAAAGATTACTATTAGGATGCATAAAATTACTATGTCCCATAATTCGTTTATAAAATTTTACATAACTAGGCATTAGCTCCTAACTATAAATCAGTCCCGATTTCTTAGTGTTTAGTGAGCAAGTAGAAAATTTAACCTTGATCAATTAAACTAACCTCTAAATTGCTACCTGAGCATGTTGGTGACAGCTGTCAATTCAGAAGCAGTTTACAAAAACTGAAAGATGACAAGAAAATGCTGAGTTGATATGACAGTGATGACAAAAATTTGCTAAGGCATGTATCCTTTAGAAAATGTCTCTGCACCACAACAGATGGCCAGTGGTCAGGGAAAAACCATTAAAGCCAGAACTGTGGAAACTTTAACTCTTCACTCTGGGAAACTAAAGACTTACTACAAATCAAATCTTAAAAGCAGAGCTTGGTCTTAGAACCTCATGGATGATGGCAAAGGTGCCTGTACTATGCCTTGGGTTGTCAAGATAAACTAAAGCACTTAGAAAGAAAAACACTGAAATTTTCCACTAACAGTCTATAAAATTTATCAGACATGCTTTACTGCGGGGGCTGTGCTATCAATGCCTATTGCCCGGGGAGAGACACATCATGAAGGTAATGAATGACGCACCGAGAAACACACACGCAAGCCATACCCAATTGTACTTGTTGTCACAAAGCAGCTGAGGGCTGTTCTGCATCATTCAGTGGGGGCTGCCTTGATCCCCCAGCAATCTGCTCCTGATGAAGCTACATTGTGGACCGCCTCTGAGGGTGACATTTCTGAGCAGTAGGAAAGGAGAGGGGCAAAAGCATGAGACCACCAGTGATCTAACCAAACAATGAGAGGGCCTGAAAATTTTCATTTAGGGCTTAATTTGATACAGGGCACAGAACAAGGAAGAAACAAACAAACAAACAACTCTCACTGATTAAATAAGGAACAGTACATTTCCATAGTTGAGAGTGGCACAGCTGTACCCATTAACAGTATGGCCTCTGTTCTGCCTTAATTCGTAAAATTGTTCAGTTTTTCTGCATTATGCTCATTTATAAACTACTTCAAAGTCCTATGAAAGAAATCAGGGTATAAACTCCAAATAAATAAGTTACTGCCACTACCCTGTGTATTTGCCAGAAGCATATATCATGTTGAATCACACTGTCGACAAGCCTGTGCTATCCCTTGGCCTTTTCAAAAGCTGCATTGACTCATGTCCCTGGAGCACTATTTTCAGTGCTGAAAGGGTCATTCTCCTGCATAGCACTGACTGCTGAGTAAGATATTTGCTCACAGGCTGGAGCAATTGTGTGCTTACTGTCTAAACAGCCAGCGAAGTCCTCTTCAAAATGGAATGTATTTCTTAGCATCAAAATGTGAAGAGCTGAGAATGTAGAACAGACCACCATATGGAAGAATATGGGGAACAAGGTCACTATTCATGTAGTGCTGCTTTGCCAAGTAAAATACATATTAACACAGCGCCTGTGAGGCTGCCAGACAGTGCAAGTGCCATTTCTTGCCATTTTCTTGAACATCTTTATTGGAGTATAATTGCTTTACAATGGTGTGTTAGTTTCTGCTTTATAACAAAGTGAATCAGCTATACATATACATATGTTCCCATATCTCTTCCCTCTCATGTCTCCCTCCCTCCCACCTTCCACATCCCACCACCCTAGGTGGTCAAAAACCACCAAGCTGATCTCCCTGTGCTATGTGGCTACTTCCCACTAGCTAGCCATTTTATGTTTGGTAGTGTATATATGTCCATGCCACTCTCTTAATTCGTCCCAGCTTACACTTCCCCCTCCCTGTGTCCTCAAGTCTATTCTCTACGTCTGTGTCTTTATTCCTGTCCTGCCCCTAGGTTCTTCATGGCCTTTTAATTTTTTTATTTTTTCTTAGATTCCATATATATGTGTTAGCGTACGGTATTTGTTTTTCTCTTTCTGACTTACTTCACTCTGTAGAACAGACTCTAGGTCCATGCACCTCACTACAAATAACTCAATTTCATTTCTTTTTATGGCTGAGTAATATTCCATTGTATATATGTGCCACATCTTCTTTATCCATTCATCTGTTGATGGACACTTAGGTTACTTCCATGTCCTGGCTAGTGTAAATAGAGCTGCAATGAACATTTTGGTACATGACTCTTTTTTTTTTTTTTTTTTTTTTTTTCGATATGCGGGCCTCTCACTGTTGTGGCCTCTCCCGTTGCGGAGCACAGGCTCCGGACGCCCAGGCTCAGCGGCCATGGCTCACGGGCCCAGCTGCTCCGTGGCACGTGGGATCTTCCCGGACCGGGGCACGAACCCGCGTCCCCTGCATTGGCAGGCGGACTCTCAACCACTGCGCCACCAGGGAAGCCCCATGACTCTTTTTGAATTATGTTTTTCTCACAGTATATGCCCAGTAGTGGAATGGCTGGGTCGTATGGTAGTTCTATTTGTAGTTTTTTAAGGAACCTCCATACTGTTCTCCATAGTGGCTCTATCAATGTACATTCCCACCAACAGTGCAAGTGTGCCCTTTTCTTGACACCCTCTCCAGCATTTATTGTTTCTAGACTTTTTGATGATGGCCATTCTGACCGGTGTGAGATGATTATCTCATTGTAGTTTTGATTTTCATTTCTCTAATGATTAATGATGTTGAGCATTCTTTCATGTGTTTGTTGGCAATCTGTATAGAGCTAATCAATGAATTTGGTAAAGTAGCAGGATACAAAATTAATGCACAGAAATCTGGCATTCCTATATACTAATGATGAAAAATCTGAAAGTGAAATTAAGAAAACACTCCCATTTACCATTGCAACAAAAAGAATAAAATATCTAGGAATAAATGTACCTAAGGAGACAAAAGACCTGTATGCAGAAAATTATAAGACACTGATGAAAGAAATTAAAGATGATATAAATAGATGGAGAGATATACCATGTTCTTGGATTGGAAGAATCAACATTGTGAAAATGACTCTACTACCCAAAGCAATCGACAGATTCAATGCAATCCCTATCAAACTACCACTGGCATTTTTCACTGAACTAGAACAAAAAATTTCACAATATATATGGAAACACAAAAGACCCCGAATAGCCAAAGCAATCTTGAGAAAGAAAAACGGAGCTGGACGAATCAGGCTCCCTGACTTCAGATGATACGACAAAGCTACAGTAATCAAGACAGTATGGTACTGGCACAAAAACAGAAATATAGATCAATGGAACAGGATAGAAAGCCCAGAGATAAACCCATACACATATGGTCACCTTATCTTTGATAAAGGAGGCAAGAATTTACAGTGGAGAAAAGACATCCTCTTCAATAAGTGGTGCTGGGAAAACTGGAAAGCTACATGTAACAGAATGAAATTAGAACACTCCCTAACACCATACACAAAAATAAACCCAAAATGGATTAAAGACCTAAATGTAAGGCCAGATACTATCAAACTCTTAGAGGAAAACATAGGCAGAACACTCTATGACATAAATCACAGCAAGATCCTTTTTGACCCACCTCCTAGAGAAATGGAAATTAAAAAAAATAAACAAATGGGACCTAATGAATCTTAAAAGCTTTTGCACAGCAAAAGAAACCATAAACAAGACCAGAAGACATCCCTCAGAATGGGAGAAAATATTTGCAAATGAAGCAACTGACAAAGGATTAATCTCCAAAATTTACAAGCAGCTCATGTAGCTCAATAACAAAAAAGCAGGGTTTCCCTGGTGGTGCAGTGGTTGGGAATCTGCCTGCCAGTGAAGGGGACACAGGTTCGAGCCCTGGTCTGGGAAGATCCCACATGCCACTGAGCAACTGGGCCCGTGAGCCACAATTACTGAGCCTGCGCTTCTGGAGCCTGTGCTCCGCAACAAGAGAGGCCGCGATAGTGAGAGGCCTGTGCACCGCGATGAAGAGTGGCCCCCACTTGCCACAACTAGAGAAAGCCCTCACACAGAAACAAAGACCCAACACAGCCATAAATAAATAAATTTAATTTTTTTAAATAACAAAAAAACAAACAACCCAATCCAAAAATGGGCAGAAGACCTAAATAGACATTTCTCCAAAGAAGATATGCAGATTGCCAACAAACACATGAAAGAATGCTCAACATCATTAATCATTAGAGATATACCATTTCTTTTTTTCTTTTCTTTTTTTTTTGTGGTACGCGGGCCTCTCACTCTTGTGGCCTCTCCCGTTGTGGAGCACAGGCTCCAGACGCGCAGCCTCAGCGGTCATGGCTCACGGGCCTAGCCGCTCCGCGGCATGTGGGATCTTCCCAGACCGGGGCACGAACCCGCGTTCCCTGCATCAGCAGGTGGACTCTCAACCACTGTGCTATCAGGAAGCCCATGCCATTTCTTAATGCTTTGCTGCAACTAGAAAAGTCCCCACAGAGGAAAAAGGAGAGTAAGTAATTGTCCATGTTTTTGACACTTTAATAGGGCAGGACTAAGAGAGACTGAAGCTGTTCCTACACACAAAAAAACCTAGGCAATTTAATCAAACTAGAGATCAATTGATGAAGTCAGAAAAACTTAAAAATAGTTGTTTTACTAAGTGGCAAATAGTTGTTTTACTAAGTGGCAAGTCTGTCTAAATGCCTCACAGGTGTGACTTCATTCTCACCTTCTTTTACTTAGCAATGATTTTTGTAGAAATTTATGTATTACATACATTCTGATGCCAAGACATCTAAAGAGCCATTTCACTCAGATAATCCAACTGAATTAGTTATTAGTGGTATTGTAGAGGAAGCAACTAGTTGATGGGATTTTCAATTTTTCACTAGTTGTTTTGTTTCTGTAGACATGGTCTGAGGCTCTTTCTAGCAGACAAATAAGTGTATTCTCTTAGAATGCAGACTTGAAAGGAAGCTTAATCAAACTATCAATTACTAAGCATGTATAGAGTACATAATAAGAGCTATAGTTTATTGGGTACTTACTGTGTGCCAGGCTCTGTGCTATACAGATTAACATGGTTTATCTCATTTAATCCTCCAAATAAGCCTTTAGGTGGCTATATTATCACCCTCATTGTATAGATAAACAGTTTTGCCAAAGTGCCAGGTCCTAGAACAGCAGGCACTATGGTGAGGTACACCAGAAAAGAAATCTAGAGACCAATTTTGAGTCCTTAGTGCTTCAGAGACATTCAGAGAAATGGAAGGAGAATATGGAGATAAACAGTCAAGAAAAGCTTGGGATGTGAACAGAACTCTAAAGGACAAATAGCAAGAAGGGGAGAAAATATGGTGAAAAAAGATGCCAAAGACCAATGGGTGACATCGACTCATATAACATTAATGGACTGGTTTGAATTTATATGACACTGGCATAGGGAATGTACTGCCAGCTTTTCACTTCCTTTTGTATATCACAACTTTCTAAGACAAAATGTCAACATTGAAATGCAGGTACACACAATGGGGTAGTTTGTAAATGTGCTGCAGCTGGATCTCAGGAAAAGACAAATATTTGATAGCTCCAAAGACATTTGTTAAATGTTTCACTTATGCTGAGAAATTTTTTTTAAAGAAAAAAAAAATGCACGTTATATATTGCCTGTCTTTCTATCACCAAGCTAAAAGCTCCTTCATTTTCTCGATGATGACACTTTTTGCTAAATTCTGGGAAATCCATGTGGGTAGGATAATTCTGACAAGAGGCAGTAATTACAAGCTGACACCTGTGTGGACAGTTACAAGTTGCAGTAAAACACTTACCCTCCCAAGCATGTACAATCTCTGTTGCCAGTCATTTGGTCACTTAACTTAGCAGTGAAACATCAATGGGGTCTTTTCAGTGTTTATTTTTGTAATTAAAATATTTTGATATGGGACTCTGCTCTTTGATCAGTATTATCTGCGAACACTCGAATCTATTCTAGAAAGAGATAAGCACTGATGCTTTAATAAATTTACAGATTTTGAAGCTGAAAAGTCATTTAATTCAATCTTCTGTAAACATAAAGTAAAACTAGGCGAATTTGATTTTTGATATGCTTTATTACTTTTCTTTTTATTCCTATTACTTGCAGTCAGTTCTAGTCATTTCCTTTCTATTTGGTCCTTAACCACAAGTTAAAAATATTAAGACTTCACTTTCATCTCTCCTTTCTGCTGCTTTCCAACAACAAAACAATAAACATTTTGAAATATATCTGTATTAAGGAACTATTTTAAAACATATTTTCTGTAATCGGAGAATATTCCTCTGACCTCAAGGGAGGATGGAGTCTCTAACCCATGCTTAGCATTATTCTGCACTAGTATTTTTGAAACACTAATGTTGTAATCCATCCTACAAGGCCCACCTACACCATACAACCTGCTCTGATTACCCCAGTCCATTCGAAATTCTATGCTTCTATCATATTTGTCTGAGTCACCCAATGCAGTGCTTGTTTCCATGTTAATTACTATCTCCAGAGCGAACCTGAAGGCAAAGATCAGGTCTTATTCTACTTTTGTGGCTCCCTTACGCACTATCTAGCAAAGTAACAGGTGGGAACAGATAAGTAAGATAGCTGCCAATGGGGAAGTTTGAGAGCAGGGGTAATGGGAATGTTGTGGGTCATGTTTTCTCAGAAGTGCTTTTCATATGTTTTTCTTAATTAAATGTTCTGAAAATCCCATATGTGTGATTAATTCTGTGCTCATAAATTATTCTGGAAGAGACTGAAAGTTCTTAGTCTGGACACTATAATTAGCCATGGCAGATTTTCTTACATTGGCTTTATAGTTTAAAAAATAAACTAATTATTTCTCCCCCTGCTTCCTTCAATTTATCCAAGGTTGAAATCCAATAAACATTATAACTGGCTAAATTAATAACAGTAATAACAGCAACATCTGGATCTTATGTTTTTTCTTCTATCTGGGAAGCTAAAAGTTAGTTCTAAATGTTCATTTGTGTACACTTTATTAACGTGTCGCCAAAATGTAGGTTGCTAAATGGCTAACTCAATTGGGCCTTTGTCAAGGAAAATACCTGTAGAAAGGCCAGAGGATCTTAAGTTTCTACATCTACCCTTGCTAACGTGATTTGACTTAAAATTTGAAAACAAGTGAAATTGCTGTATAGCTAGAATATTGTTAGAATAGAAAGTGAGTTCACTAACTTTTTTTTTGAGGTATAGTTGCTTTGCAATGTTGTGTTAATTTCTGCTGTAAAGCAAACTGATTCAGTTATATATATATATATATACATATATATATATACACATGTATACATATATGTATACATACTTTTTATATTATTTTCCATTATGGGTTATCAAAGAATATTAAATACAGTTCCCTCTGCTATACAATAGGACCTTCTTATTTATCCGTTCTATATATAATAGTTTGCATCTACTAACCCCAAACTCCCGATCCATCCCTCCCCCACTCCCCCTCCCTATTGGCAACCACAGATCTGTTCTCTATGTCTGGTGAGCTCACTAACTTTACACTAGTTGCGATGAGGTTGAACTGAGGAATGAAGGTATGTTTAAGCAATAGCATATACACTGAAGTACAGTAACCACTGTTAAGTGGGTAGTCAATGGCTGTAATAATGCTTCACAGGGGGAGAAACCATGGCCCATTTGTATTAGATGCTAGAATTGTGTTGGGAATAGAGAATGCTATATACATAGGATATTAGATAATGCAGAATAATTTTCCCCCTCTAGTAAAGAAATCAGAGCTATAGTGATAAATATATCAAATTCTGACTTGAAAACCTTATGAATATGTTCATGTATGGAGAGACTAGTAAGACACCCAGGAAGACTAGGATATGACAAGACTCAGTACTGTCACACCATCCAACCAAGCCCAAATCTGATTTTAAAAAGTTTGTGGAGAATGCAAAATGGCTCAAAAGACCAAGATCTTCTAATTCCATAATATAACTCCTACTTTAGTTTTACCTTATCACGGGATGTATGAAACGGATGATGCATTCCTCAAGAAACAACCTAATGAGTTTCTCTACTATATCGCATGTTGTTCCTAAAGAAATGGAGGTGTGATGATGATGGACATGTTTCATCCTCATGAATATATGAAATGCTGCTTTTCAGCAGAATCATACAATAGTTAAGAAACACAGAGGCTAGAGAGGTTAAAAGAAGTGTCTCATTCACTTCTAGAATTGATGTGTCATGTGTAAAATAAAAACAAATAGTATTTTCCCCAGTGAGACATATAAAAAATGACTGACACTTAAAAGTAGCAATTACAATTTCAGTGGAACCGCTATAAGAATTGAAATGATTTTATTAAAGGAAACAGAATACAAAAACATTACCTAGGTATATTATATTATACAGGGTTGGTTTCTGTTCAGAAAATGCAGTATATACTCAAATGTTAAGCTCAAAAACTACTAAACAACACTAGAGTTTAGGCTGCTAACAGATGGAAAAATCTTAGTTTTTTTCTATTTGTTTTTGGTTTTCTGCTTATCTATTTATAGTTCCCTATATATTATAAGCCCTCATTCAGTTCAATTCAATCTAACAACCTTTTATTGACCAATGATTATGCCTTAGGCACTCTGGTGCACATTGTAACTGGTTCAAAGTTGAATACCACATGGTTTTGCCCTTGCAAAGCTCACAATCTAATGCAGGTTCTTAGGGTGGAGGCAAGAAGAAAACCAAAATTTCATAAATCACTACAACACAGGGTATGAGTGCCCTAAAACTGAGGATACTAGGAAAGACTGGGTTTAGAAAGTGGTCTTTGAGATGGGACTTTCCCAGAGGGATTTGATTTTCTTTACATCTTTATTGGAGTATAATTGCTTTACAATGGTGTGTTAGTTTCTGCTGTATCACAAAGTGTATCAGCTATACACATACCTATATCCCCATATCTCCTCCCTCTTGCGCCTCTCTCCCACCCTCCCTATCCCAGCCCTCTAGGTGGGTCACAAAGCACTGAGCTGATCTCCCTGTACTATGCAGCTGCTTCCCACTAGCTATCTAATTTACATTTGGTAGTGTGTATATGTCCCTGCCACTCTCTCACTTCGTCCCAGCTTACCCTTCCCCCGTCCCGTGTCCTCAAGTCTATTCTCTACATTTGTGTCTTTATTCCTGTCCTGCCCCTAGGTTCTTCAGAACCATTTTTTTTAGATTCCATATATATGTGCTAGCATACAGTATTTGTTTTCCTCTTTTTGACTTACTTCACTCTGTATGACACTCTCTAGGTCCATCTACCTCACGACAAATAACTGAATTTCGTTTCTTTTTATGGCTGAGTAATATCCCATTGTATATAGGTACCACATCTTCTTTATCCATTCATCTGTCGATTGACATTTAGGTTTCTTCCATGTCCTGGTTATTGTAAATAGTGCTGCAATAAACACTGTGGTACATGTCTCTCTTTTTTTTTTTTTTTTTTTGCGATACGCGGGCCTCTCCCTGTTGTGGCCTCTCCCTTCGGGGAGCACAGGCTCCAGACGTGCAGGCCCAGTGGCCATGGTTCATGGGCCCAGCCGCTCCGCAGCATGTGGGATCTTCCTGGACCAGGGCACAAACCTACATCCCCTGCATCAGCAGGCGGGCTTGCAACCACTGTGCCACCAGGGAAGCCCTACATGTCTCTTTTTGAATTGTGGTTTTCTCAGGGTATATGCCCAGTAGTGGGATTGCTGGGTCATTCCTTGAGGGATTTTAATTTTTTTTAAGAAGGCAATTGGGAGAAAGACTTCATTGGCAGAAGGTACAGAGCAGAAACAAACAGATAAATAAATCTTGGTCTGTCTTCTCTGGAGAGCAGGTTTTGTTTAGGGAGAAAATGGGTAAGAAGGCTGGGGAAGGTAAGATGGAGTAATATCAGCCTGGATTTCTTAAAAATGTATGAAAAAAAAACACTTATAAAGTAAAATATGAAGTGCAACAAAAGAGAACACAATAAAAAGTAAGTGTCCCCGCCTAGACCCATTACCCAAGAGTGACTATTTTCAATCATTTCTTGTGATGCTTGTAGATTTTCACATGTATATGCATATATATATGTTCATGTATACCCTTTTCTATTTCACAAATGGGGACATATATTGTATACATGTTCTGAATCCTGATTTTTTCTTTACTTAGCATATCTCGTAAATATTTTCCTATCAGCATATATGTACTTTATTATTTTTATAGACTGTATAATAGCACTCTGTGAATATGTCATAGTTTATGTGATCAGACTTCTATTGCTGGACATTTAGGCTGCTTCCAGTCTTTTGTTTTTACAAATGATGCTGCAAAGAGCACCCTTGAACGTACATCTTTGTATGCTTGTATATCTATAGTAGATTTCTCAACCTCAGTATAATTGACACTTTCAGCCAGATAATTATTTGTTGCAGGGTGTTGTTTAATGCACTGTAGGATGTTTAGAAATATCCCTGGCTTCTATTCACTGAATTCCAGTAGCACACCCACCCCTCTTGTGACAATCAAAAATGCCTCCAGACACTGCCAAATGTCTCCTTTGGGGCAAATCGCCCCGGTTAAGAACCACCAATCAGTAGGACAAATTTCCAGTAACAGAGTTGCTTCTAACTATGTTATCTGTTCACTTGCCAACACTGCATATTATACAAAATTAATATTTACCACTTACTTTAATCTACATTTACTCATGAGTGAAACTGAAGATTCCTATGTTTATAAGCCATTTCTAATTCTCTTTAATTGAATTGCTTGTTATCACTTTTCTTTTGTATTAAATAGTGATCTTGTACTGATTCATAAGAATGCCAATTATTAGACTTTTATCTGTTATATGTGTTGAAAAATATTTTCTAGCTTTTCCCTTTGATCATTATATTTTTTCTCCTGTGAAGGATTTTAAAATGTATATAGTGACATTTATTAATATTATTCACTAGAGTTTCTATATTTTATGTCTTAGACCTTTTATATTTCAAGACCCCTACCCACCTTCTACATGGCCAGTGTTCACTTCCAATACTTTTATAATTTTACTTATTTCATTTTCAGATCTATGATCTCCCTGGAATTAATTTCACTATAGAGAATGAGATAGGGACTCATCCTTATTTACCTTTCTCTCCCTAAATGGATAGTCAGTTTCAACGTAATTTTCTCTGTATTTTAACATGGCTCTCTAATTATACATTAGTGTTAGGTCTATTTCTGGGATAAAAAATCTCTTTATTTGACATGCCTTCCTATTCCTGTACCTTAATTACTCTAGTTTATAATATATATTATAAAGTTAATCTTTATTCATTACTCCTACTTTTCATAATTTCCTAGCTATACTCACATGTTTATTTTCATATTTTCCATGTATTTTGTAATCATTATGCCTAGCCCAAAGTTCCCTTGGTATTTTAGTTGGGTTCACATTAATTAACATATTTTAATATTGTCTTCCTATCCAAGAAGAAGGTAAACAAGGTATCTCTTTCTATCTATTCATGTCCCTCAATATAGTTTTAAAATTTTTCTTCAGATTGGGTGTATAAATTTCTTAATGATCAGATAATATTAATTCTAGGTTTTAGCTGCTTTTTTTTTAGCTGCTTTTATACAGGGAATCCATTACATACCTTCTATATTTCTACAGATATGTACTTATATGTTGTATAATTCTAATAATTTCCAGTTAGTACACTTGGATTTTCCATGTATAACAATCATATCATTTGTAAATGATGATCATTTTACCTGTTTTTTCCAATTTTTAAATATTTTATATCTTTCTTTCATCTAATTGTATTAGCTGATACATCCAGAATTGAGTCAAATAATAGTGGTGATATTGCCTTTTTCCCAGCTTCAATGAGAATACTTTTAGTTTCATAATTAACCATAATGTTACATTTTTGTATTGGTATTTTATTAATAAATTTTTATCATATAAGGAATTATTCTGCTCTTCCACTAACTTTAACTGGAGGTCTAAAAATGGGTTGTATTAGACTAATCATGAAGCAGTGTAGTTAGAGCTAAAAGGGTCTAGATCAGTGGTTTTCCAAAAGTATGGTTTCCAGACCAGCAGCATCAGCATCACCTGGAAACCTGTTAGCAATACAAATTCTTGCTGTCCTCCCTTATCTACTGAATCAGAGGAGCTCAACAATCTGTACTTTAACAAGCCCTCCTGGTGATCTGATGCATTCTAAAATTGGAGGACCACCGACCCAGTACAGGGGTCAGCAATTACAGCCCTCAGGCCAAATCTGGTTCTGCTTCCTGTATTTGTAAATAAAGTTTATTCAAATATACCACACTCATTCATTTCTGTATTGTCTAAAGTTGCTTTCACGCTATAATGGAAAGTTGAGTAGTTGCAACAGACATTGTCTGACCTGCTAAGCCTAAAATGTTTACTATGTGGCCCTTTACAGAAAGTGTTTGCCAACCCTGACCTCGAGCAATGATTCTCTGCCTTGGCTGAACATTAGAATCATGTGGGGCACTTTAAAAAAATACTCATGTCAGAGTCCCATAATCTACCATTTAAATAGAATCTCTAGGGTGGGATCCATACATGAGGGCTTTTTCTTTAGAGCACGCTACTAGATTCCAGTCTGCCATATTATCCAAACTAACTAATATTCATGAATCATATATGCATGTCTTTGATGTTGATTTAGGTAGAGATGGATAAAGAGTTATTTCTTCTTTTTCATGGATACACAAGAAATTAATCCCTGGCACAATGTAATACTATGATAAAGGCAAGTAACACAATAAAAAATGACAAGTCAACCATTATGCATATTTCTCAGAGAAAGCCAAAGAAGCTTTCTTCCCCTGAACGTTTTGTTTAGGAATTGGTTGAAATGAATGAATATAAATTATATTAGTTCTATAAAGCAGTTATTGGGCAATTTTCAAACCCAACCTGGATTAATCAATGAATTTTGAGTAACATGCACTCACCATCAAGTTTCGTAGATCATTGAAAATACAAGTGAACCTATCATAGATCCATAAAAAGTATCTGATTGCATAATTACACACACACACACACAAACACATGCACAAATAGATCCTATCATTAAGTTATGGTATATGTGTAAAATGAATCCTATATACTTGAAAGATACTTATATTTATGTCTTATTTGCAAAGATACCCTGTTTACTTTTAATCTTATACAAAGAAACTTTTAAAGCAGCACTGAGAGTTTTTATTTTTTTTAATTTTTAAAATTTTTTTATAGTTTTTTTTTTTTTTTTGGCTCCACTGTGCTGCATTCTGGATCTGCCCCAACCAGGGATTGAACCTGTGCCCCCTGCAGTGGGAGTACGGAGTCTAACCACTGGACCAACTGTGGTCATTTTTAAGTCTTTTGTCATTACAGACAGTGCTGGGTGTACTCTGATGCTTTTGCAAAAATGTTCCTATAAAAGGGTTTCAACTTCAAGAAATTCATGGAAAATACTCTGACAAGTACAGGTTTTTGGTAACTGACTATACTGCTGAACTGAATGAATAAGCATTTTCAGAACTCTAATGGAAAACTGATGAATTCATAAAAGCACTAACAAAAGATCAAGATGAAAAAAAAATTAATTACATGGGACTGAGTGAACTGATGAGGATGATTATAATTTTTGTGACTTTCTGTTTGAATAAAAAAAATCCCACAAGGACTCAGAGGCAAAAAATATACAAATCAATTTTTACTGCAAAGTAAAGGAGCTGTTACAGTGGAGGATTACTGGACTGAATGTCAATATTATGACATAGTATGAGTGTGTTTTGTGTTTGGTAATTGCAATCATTGTTGCTTTTGTTGTGGTCATCCATTTACAATGCTTGGTGTCAGTTTATTTATCTCTTGTAAAAATAAAATACAGTATGTGTGTGTGAAACAAATAAAATAAATACTTTTAAATAAAATAAATAAATAAAGCAGCACTGAGAGAAACCTAGTGTCAAAAATATTAGAATAGGAGCAGAAGAAGAATAGATGAGTCAGAAAAGAAGACATTTTGTTTCTCCTCTTACCTAATTTAAACTCCAAACTTAAAAATCATCACCTATTTCAGGAATTATAGAGATGGCCCAAGGAAGGTAAAGGACACTGCTGAAACATTATTTGAGTCCCACGGCATGGAATCTATTTACTAGCCCTAAGGGCACAACAGGATCCAGGGGTGATTTCTAATTCGGAATGGCAGGTGAGGGCACTGACCCCATTAATGTCCAGGAGAAACACCTAGACTCAGAGTGTTTTCCATAAAGCCAAACTGATGTGTATAGGACATGCTCAGCATTCCTGAGGGAAATGATTTCTTGTTATGCAAATAGCATTACTGTGTGAAATGCGTGAGATACATGTGAATAATTAGATTTATAGTGAAATCTCCTGGTTGGAAGAGCAAATGTGTTAACTACTGCCTTAAGATGATTCAAAATATTTTTCTTCATCAAAATAATGTGAAGACAATTAAAAGTAAAAGTTACATTTTTGTAACTTTAAAAAAATAAAGTCCAATATACACATACTAAAACCTGGAAAACTCTATAATAGCTCAGTTAAATCCAGATCTCATTTCTGAAATCCCATCACTACCACTGACCAACTATTCAATAACTGATCACTGAGACCCCAAGGAATTGTGGGTGCTTTAATCCTGGTAGGCAGCCACGTGTAATGAGAAGAACTGGTTACCATTAGCACCTGTACAGGATAAAGAAACCCAAGTAATAACGACCATTAAAATGACCAAACAATGCCACATTTGTGAACTTTTTGCTATATAGAGAAAATTAGATAACAGCCATTCAACACTCCTGTTTCACAGATAGAGCTTGTAGCATCGACCTCACTGCCCAAATAGGGGATGCAGAGTCCCAGAGAAGGTAAGTCAGTAATTTAAAAAGCACAATTAAGGTCTTAAAACAGCACTTTCTAATATCCCTAAACAAGGATGTTGATGTGTCTTATCCCAGTAAAAGAAAAGGTTTAATGACATACAGCAAAAACAAAGTTCTCTCAGCTTCAGCCCTAAAGTGTCCTTTTCTTCCTTAGTGTAAATGCATGTAAAGCACTGAGAATGGTGCCTTGGAGGTGGTTGTCATTAGCAGTGATTGCTGATTTAGTTTTCTACCCTTTGCACTTGGGGCAAATAATTTGTCTTCTTCCCAGTGCTTCCTCTTAAGACTTAACATCTTTCCGTACAGAAAAGAAGTCAATAAGTCTAAAGAAAATTACTATAATACCTAAATCACTATGAAGAGGTCAACTTAGCCTCACTGTAGTTTGCCTTTAGGTGCACAGGACAAAAATATTGGCAAAACATCAGCTTCCCAAGTGTATTTATTTACCTTCAAAATCAGTTTGGGCGTGTTAGGAGATAACCATGCCCACATTTTTAGAACTCAATGATCTAACAGTGAATTAGGAGGAAGCAAAGTGGCTGGAAATATTCCTGAAGCAAGTCAAACCAAACTCTGCAGCTCTGAAGAGCGCCTTGGAAATAGCTTGTCCCATGAACCCTGAAACAGTACTGAATGGCTGTTGCTGTGAAAGCCACAGTGAGAGGAAACAACAAGAAACACAGCACACATCAACATTTCAAAGTCTGGCATTTCTGTTGCTAAACTCTTCAGGAGGCCAGCAGTGTCTTCTCTGCAAAACAGGTAATCAGGTGGTAAGTATATAATGGGTGTTTAATAAGTACCTGCTAAATTCAGTCATTCATTAATTCATTCATCTATCCATCCATCCATCCAGCAAATATTTATCGAGCACCTACTCTGAGCCAGGACTGTGCTGGGAGCCTGGGAAAAAGTGCTGACTATAAAGCAGACAGGGCCTCTGCTCTTAAGTAGCTTACATGTCAGTTGGGGAAATCAGACAATAAATGAGTAAACACGTTAGGTAATCTGAATTAATAATATGCTCTATGGAAAAATAAAACAAAATAATGGGACTGAGAGTTCTTGAAGGGATGGGTTGGGGGAGCTATTTTACATATGTTGGTCAGGGAAGAATTCTTGGATGAGATGACAATGGAGCTGAGACTGAAAGGAGACTTGAAAAAATATTATCCACGGGAAGGGGAGTCAAGTCATGATAATGGCAGCACCCTCTAGCATCAGCACATGGCTGGCAGCAAAACAGACATCATTTGACAGGGGTGATGGAGACAAAGAGATCCAGCAACTCAAGCAAAGCTGAAAGGAAATTCACATCTTTGATCCAACAAGACAATAAAAACCAGGCAAGGGCTCAGGATTCAGGTCAGTTCAAATCTCCAAATGTGATCTGACTCCAAGGCAGCAATATTTGACCTCTGACTGCTTTTCTTTTTTCTCTTTTCTTTTCTTTTTTCTTTTATTTCTTTTCCTTTCCTTTTCCCTTCCATTCCTTTTTTTATTTTTAATAGCAACCACCATTAAGCACTTACTATGTGCCAGACATTGTGCTCAATCTTTATATATTATCTCATTTAATCCTCAAAAAAATCTGATGACCTAAGTACTCTTATTATTCCCATTGTGCAGGTGTGGAAACTGAGATCCAAGGTCACACAGTTAGAAGATGCTGAAGTTTAGATGTGAACAAAGGCAGTCTGAGTCTAGAGCCCAATCTCTTAACCTCTGTGCTTTTATATTTCTATCCTAAATGCTGTTACTTAGAGAAGTAACTGAATACACAGGAATCTGAGTCAATGACTTTGATACTAGCTCTGGATCAGCCATTACATTCTGGGCACCTTGTTTAATCTCTTCCTGCTACACTTTCAATGATTCTGATTTGCCTTTAGGATAAAAATCAAAGCTCCTTAGTCTGGCATTCAATGCCCCTATTCAATTCTACTTTGTTCCCTGGGGTTTGCTTTTTGTGTTTGCTTTTTTGGTTTTGTTTTGGTCTACTCAGGCAGCTTCCTTTGATTTTGAAACATATAATTTCTTTTTCCTTTCTTCTGAGCACAGGTGACACTGAGGCTGATAGGCACATGAAGGGCCACTGTAGGTAGAAGGATATGTCAGAGGCCCCCAGATTACTCTGATTATTACTCTAGTAGGTCAGAGAAACTAGAGTTCTCAGGAGGCTTTTACAAACTTTTTTATACCTCCTCCTCTGTCTCTTATCCAAAACTCATTATTTTCTGTTACTGTAGAGCAACATGCTTTTGTGCATTTTTCAAATGCAAAGCAATCAAAACATGAAGCGGTATCATTCTAATTTGTGTCTCCTTTTCAAAAACAAAGTTAGAAAAGTAGGCAACTTATTCAGGAAGAGCAAAGTCATAAATGCACAAGATCAAGGAGCCATATTGCTGAACTTTCAGTTTTCCCCCCTCCATTCTACTATTTGGTGTTGCTATGGGAATGCAACGCAAAGTGGTACAGGAGCTTGATTCAGTAAAATCAATGAAAATTCCAGGTGTGAATATAGCAGTATGTAGTCTGTAATTTTTCTTGCAAAACTGTAATTAGATGCTTGAGGGGAGGAAGGTGGGATGTGAAGAGGAGTGAAATAGGGGGAGGGGAGGAGTTGTTAGAAGAATGAGGGGGAAGATGAAGAGAGATTAACATTTCAGTTTTAGCTCACATACTGTAATTAGCCGGCACTCAAATTTCTAAGGAGTTGATAGCTATTCTTTTTCCCCCCACTCCCTTTCCCCATACACACACATAGCTTCTGAGTGCTGCATTTTAAGAGAGACACAGAAAAAGTGAAGGACCCTTACCCACCCAAGGTTGCCAGGATATCATGTTTCAGTGGGGAAGAGCATAACATTAGTCAGAGAATTGGGGTTCCAGTTTTGGTTCTGTTGCACACTAGATGTTTAATCATGGGCAAGTCAGCATCTCTACGCCTTAGTTTCCTCATCTTCAAACATGAATTACCTTTTTTGGGGGAGATGATAAGTCTAAGCAACACCTTTGGTACTCTTCCTTTCTTCTTTTTATCCAATAGATTACCCCAGATTTGAGTTTTAGGTTAACCTAACAAGCTAGTTTACGTAAAGTAAATGGCTGCCCTTTTCAGATAATATTTACATTCTGAATGAAGCCATCAAGGATTTAACCCTTCCAGTGAATCAATAATGAAGAATGTATTTATTACGTTGTACCAGTGCTCTGCAGGATTAAGAAAAAAAACCACCACCACAACAGATAAATAAGTATGTACACTATAGGCGCTATATAGCTAAAGAGACCTAAAACAATAATAAGAAAAGGCAACTTAAGATACAGGATATCTAAGTGTAAAACATGGTACAGGGCTCAAGTACCATCTGAAGTTCAAGGACAGGATGTTTGGTTTGAGAGGAAGTACTTAGAAAAGGCTTCATGGAGATGGTGGCACAAGAAGGAGTCATGAAGGATGGGTTTGGACAGGGAGAGGGAACAGAGGAAGGCATTCTGGTCGGTCAAGGAGAGTAATAGAAGCAAAGGGAAGGCATAACATAGGCTTTTCCAACATTCTATCAGGCCAGAGAGAATGAAATCTTAAGGCAGAGGAGTTGGGCCCTTTGATGTGGATGGTTACTGACTGTACCCACATATGTAGTCAGCTGTGCTCATGGGACATAATCCCCAGTTGGTACCTTCAAATGCCAGAGAAAACCTCAAGAATGAGGCACTAAGTCAAACAAGCTTAGATCATATCGGCAAAGGGGCCGATCTTCCTGGCAGCCCTTATAAAAGAGTCTATTCAAAATAAATGCTCCAACTTTAATTTTTTCAGTGTAAATCAATAACTCTAAATGATTGTAGGAGGGAAAAGCTGCAAACTGGGTGGCCCCATTTCAGAGCAAGATTGATTTCAGAAACAGCAAGGGACCACTATAAGTCCCTGAACGCCAAGAGTATATGCTGGTAGAAGATCCACATACCTACTCTGCCTGTACTAAATGTAAGTAGTAGCTTAGAAATGAGAAGGCACATGATAGTCCATTTCCAAACAGGGCAATGTAAGCTGCAAATAATAAGGGCTAATTCAAATAAACTTCACTAAGCTAATGTATTCTTCTTAAAGCTCTTTCTCTAACATGAGAGAAGTTAGGGTATACATGCTTTCTTTTGAACTTTTTTTTAATAGACCAAGAAAATAGAGATGATTCTTCACATGATTAGAAGAGGCACCAGAAAAGCCTTGGTTATTGACTAGTAAATTCATTTGTCTTAAAACTTTCTACAGCCACAGACTGCTCCCATACAGCCACCATATCTCTATTGCTAATTCCAAGAAGATCCTGTGAGAAGAAAAAAGACCCAGTGTTTCTCATGGAGAACCCCTCAGAGTATGCATCCTAGTGATGGTGGGTCAGTACCTAACAACTCTATTGGTGTCATGATATCCAGGTGAAACAGGCTTTTAATCTGTCATGCTTGTTAGCTTGGAGCTTACCTCCAGGTTGCTAAGCCTGGGATATATATCTTCACTCTGATGCCTACAGCTCTGCAATGTTAATCATCATATTAGGCCTCATCCTGCGGGCTTCATAAGAATGGCATAAACAATAACAATAAATAATCTCAATGATGCTTCAACACCTCTCCTAAGGGGGAGCCCAAGGCGTGTGCCAGCATTCACTTATTAATCTGTACTGTATATAGCATTCCAGAGTGATAGGAAGCTGTTAGCAGGGTCCTCTTTTCTTATCTGATGGCAGCAGTAAATCTTCCTAATCCAGCACTCTATCTGCCCTGCCTCTGTAGCCAAGTTTACAAGACAGCTCATATCAGGCAACTTTAAAATAATTCATATATGACAGACATGAATTACCTAGGCAGCAACACAGAAATGACTATACCTAGGCTTCAGGGAACTTCACACTTCAACTCCCAATCTCAAGAATTAGGGCCAACTCAATTTCCAGCCAGTTCAACCTGGTAATCAGGCTGGATGACAAACTCTGGGTGTCTAGCGCTTAGAACAAACCACATTACTCCCTTTCTGTCCATTTTTCTCCCTACCACAAACATCTACGGACCATATAACATAGTAAAATTAGGATAAAATAGATACTAAGGACCAAGATTGGTTACATAATTTGTGGAACCTGGTACAATATGAAAATGCAGGATCTCTTGCTCAAAAGTCATTAAGAATTTCAAGAAAGCAACAGAAGAGCAGTAAACAAAGCAACTGCATGGGTCGCACATCCATGATGCCAGCCCTGCCAAGGATGTTCCTGAAGAAACATTTCCTTTGAAACATAATTAAGATGACGTTTTCAAAAGCAACTTTAGCAAAATGAAGACAAAACCAAATGAAATAATTACAATAATAAAAAATACTAGAAATTCAAATTTCCAAAGTCCAAGTTTCTGATTATAAAAATCCCAAATAAGAGTACCTTGGATGTTTCCTTGGATCTTAAAACCCCTCAAAGTCCCTTAAAATGATTGTCGTAGTTCAGGCTGCTACAACAAAGTACCACAGACTGGGTGGCATTTAAACAACAGAAATGTATTTCCCACAGTTCTGGAAGTTGGAAGTTTGAGATCAAGATGCCAGCATGGTTGGGTTCTGGTGAGAGCTCTCTACTGGGTTGTAGACTGCCTCTTATCGTATCCTCTCTTGGCAGAAAGAGGGCAAGAGAGCTCTAAGGGATCCTTTAATTTTTTAAATTTTAATTGTTACAATTAACATACTATATTAGTTTAGATGTACAAAATAGTGATTTGATATTTGTATACATTATGAAATGAAAATCTGGGCACTCACTAATCCCATTCATGTGGGCTCCACCCTCATGACCTAATTACTTCCCAATGTCCTACCTCCTAATACCATCACATTGGGGATTATAATTTCAACATATGAATCTTGAGGAGATGAAAACATGAAAGCAGATAAAAGCTGAGCTACTCTTGTTGAAAACAAGGGTGTGTGTGTGTGTGTGAGTGTGTGTGCATGCAGTGACAAATCCTTGGCCACTGGAATTCCTCCTAATATCTCCATGGAATGCCTATGGATATGAATAAAGCCCCAGAATTATAGTTGAACCTTCTCAGTTTTACAGATGGTGAAACTGAGTCCCAGAAAAGAGAAATGAGTTGCCAAGGGTTAGTGTCAGTTGCCCAGGTTTGGCAGCACAGCTGGAACTATTAGAACCCAGATTTCCCTCCATGATTCATCATATCCCAAGGGTGCCTTTCACCTGCCAAGTCAGCCAGGTTTGGGTGTGAAGGAAGAGCAGCACTTTCTCCTCAATGCCCTTTACTCAGGCCACAACAGGACAGACCTTCAGAAAGACAACTTACCATGCTTCCTGAGGAATACTTTGTGGAGCAAAGTACTGACCCCAATTTTTTTGTATACACTTCCTTTCACCCAAGAAAGCAACTTTGAATCCCTGTAAGTTCCAGAATAAATACTGTTGTCTTCACAGTCCCCCTGACACACCACTTTTTTAAAAAAATTACTTTCTTGTTCTCTAGGGAAAACTAACTCCTACTGACAACACACTGCTTGGCCCAGAAGACTCTCAATGAATAAACTATAGAACTGGCTAAAACCAAATTTAATTCCATACATTTTGTCCTGAGAGACAAGCTTCTGAAGCCAAATGGAAGAAGGGTAAAGACATTGCACTGGGCCTGAGAATGTCAGAATTCCTGGAAAACATACCTAAGTTCCTAAGTGATGGGTAAGGGTTAACCCTTCTGGAAAGGTTACAGAAGATGGGGAGTTTAGCACTGAACTGAAATGGCTACATTATCTTTGGGGGTGGAATGTAAAGCATAACAAGCACTGCAGCATAGAGAGGAAATACCTACATTTAAAGCATGTGAACCAGGCAGAGACTGCCCCGCACCCAAATCCCTAGAGAAAGTGTCCCAGTGACTCTGCAGCATGTTTCAGTTACAGTGAGAATTTCAGACAAATAATAAAGGGTGACTATTCTCTCCTTTGTCTTTCCCATCTCCAAGATACAGGTTAGGTGAGACTCTGATCAAATCTATCTGCTCCAAGGCTAAATTAGGTCCCCTCTTATACTCCCATAATCTTGTCGACTTCTTTCATAACAGTCATACCTGTAACTACTTGTGCAATACCTGTCTTGCTTTCCAGACTGCAAACTTCATGTCTTTCTTGTGTATCACTATATTTCTAGCATGCCTCCAAGAAATATATATTAAATTGAACTGACTCTATACTTTGAAATATCCATGGTTTTGTGGGTTATGATGACAAGAAGGGAAAAAGTATTTCTCCATGCTGCTTATTTATGATCTGAAGACTTATTCCTATCATGATTGAAAATCACTGTGGTTTTCCTCTTCTCTAGACCCAGTATCTGCTGTGTGAAACAATATGCTTAGCGACAGAGTGCTTTCGAGGTAACACTCTTTTCCTTTGAATCCATTTTACACATAGAGCATGTTTTAAATAGTTTGCCAGCTGAATTAATTTAGTTAGACCTATTGGCCCAGGGCAGAAAGGAAGAATATCCCCTCAAATCTGTCTTCACTGTAACTGTCCCTGGACACCTTTTGATTTCCACAGACTAATTCTGTCCATTTGGAACACAGCCTAACTCCCATCCTCCTCACTCTTGTTCAATTCACTGTCCAACAAGAATAGTCATTCTACAGAAAGTACAAAGAAGAGAAATAGAGAAGGAAAAGAAAATATTATTAGTTGTGCTAAGAAAACATATATTAAATGTGCTAGTGTCCAGGTTGGCACATGTGGCCATTGATTAGGATGATAGAATATATGATTCACATCACCAGGAAAATCAGAAACACATTAAAACACATATTATAGCTGCAGTTTATGGGAGAAAAATAAACAGTTATACTCATAATGATGAATACCTCTGTTCCATTTAGAAACTTAACTCTATTTTCTTGATTTATTTTTCTTATTATACTAAGCCAGTTACCTTGGCTTCAGGGTATCATTACAGAGAAGCCAAACAAAGTTCCTCAACCTTCTTTCTGAGTCTGGGTATGTGAATACCTTGGAAGAGAGAAAATAAAACAATTCTGTAACTTTTTTCCATTGGGATGTTTCATTAAAAATTTTGTCACCAAAGAAGATGGCAAAATATGACATATGACATGTACATCTCAGAACTTATCTATCCAAGTATATGTTTTCATACCAATTTATAAAGGCTTCTCTAACTTGGTTATCTGTTCCACATCTGTCTCCCACAGCACCTGTGTTCTCTTCTATAAGAGCACTTACCACATTGTACTATAAATGTCGATTGATTCATTTAATGTCCTCAACTAGACAGTAACATCCTTGAGGGCAGGGCCAAGACTTCCTCATCTCTGTAACCTCTCAGCCATGCACAAAGTAAATAACAAAAGTGACCTTTCAATGGCAGTAGCTGTGGGAAGTATGCACATATCCCTAAAATATGTATGCAACTGCCTTCAGAATCCATTTACAAGCCACCCAAGAGGAGCAGTCACATTATTTATAATCACATCTAATACACCATCTAGGAATGATGAATTGCTAAAGAACACATCAAAATATAACCCATACTTGAATATTACATTGGACATTAATGAACCTCCTCCTTTGATTCAGAAGAAACTTGTGAGCCTTGGGAGTGACCATTGTGAGCTCTGATCAGAATATGGCAAGTATGGATTGCTAGTTGACAGAGAGCTCTGTCTAAATAAAATGCTAAATTAACTGGAAAACTGAATTGTGTAAATTGGGCATAAGAAGGGTTTGTCATCGTCCTAGTGATACTCCTGTACCTCTGTTGGCTGATGGATACAGAAGGGGAGAAAATGATGGAGAAAACACCTACCTATCTTTTACTCATCTACTGTATAGGTTACCTTTAACTCACAAATGATCAGGGCCCATGGCACACCCCAAAAGCTCTTCTTAATTCTGAGAAATTAACACATAACTCTCAATGAGATAATTACATGGTTTTGTATATTGATGTTTCCTCTGTTAAAATAAATGAGTGCTTTGCATGGAAATAAATCATGTTGTGTTCTTGTAATTTATTATATATTTGACTGCATTCTGGAGGGCTTGCTCTTTTAACTATAAAGCAATCTACAGAGATTGACCAATAAACCTATAGAAGGTTCAGGCATGCTCTTCTGACCTCATAGAGGTTTTTCATGTGAAGCTTCTAAGCAACAAAAAACACCTATTTTCCAAAATGTCAATTTTATTTTAAAAAGAGTCATTTTAGAGCAAAGAAAACTTCGCTTTTCTTACATGCTGATCTCACTCTGAAGATGTTATGGATATAATGAATTTCCCCAAAATACATTTTATAGCTAGTATACTATAGCCAACTTATGCCCCACCAGGAATTTTATATCAGGGTTTGAGAACCCATATACTCCATGATATTTACACACAGAGAACTCATTTAGCATTGCTTGTATAGTATATATTTTCTATAATATGTACAATATGTACAACTAAGTAATGTCGCTCTTTGGTATGTGTTAATTGTCAAGCCAGCCACATTAGTCATGTCTCAATATATACTCTGCTTATAGTTTACTCTACGTTCAATAACGTAGAGTAATGTTTTATCTGTCTTTGTATAAACAACATACAAAATCTGATACACAGTTTGTATTAGTGCTTATCAATTATTGAGTGCTTACTGTAGCCAGGCACACACATATACTTTCCTGTTGAATCCTTGCTGCATCCTTGCAAATAGGTAGGAGAGCTCAACTACATAGTTGAAGAAACTAAGACCGTTAGCAGCTGTAAGTCACTCAAAGTCAGACAGTAAACTGTGCTCTGGGAAACCAACCACAACTCATTTGATTATAATGCCATGCTCTTAAACACCATGGGAGACTGCTCAGTGTAAATGTTTGTTGAACTGAACTGTTAAGCTGAATATGAAAAATTTAAAGTCACTTGCATGAAATGAGTTTTATTTAGAATTTTCCAATTGAAAGCCAAAAAATAATTACTTTCATTATTTTTGGCAACTTCCACTCAGACAGTGTAATATAAATGGCTCTATATTCACCTTAAGTGAGTTGTACTTTTCTGTTAAAAAAAAATAAAGGAAAAGAAACCCCAAATCTCAAAACTTTAGGTCTTACCTTCCCTGACCATTTGGTTTAGCTATTTTCCCACCCATTTATTTTATTTTTGGTAAAGAGATTTTAAACATTTTTCATGTTATTTTATTTTCACAAATAAGTACCTCCTCACTTGTAGATTTAAAATTGTAGCAGATGCTATGTCATTATACATCATACTTCATACACTTAACTTGGTCAAGAATAGTAAAATGAGCATACATCTTACAGTTAAGCCATATTTATTCACCTTTTTTTAAAGGCCAGAGGAATATGACTACCCTTCGGATCCTAAAATAGAAAAAAAAAATACCCATTTGGTTCTAAAATAAGGTGAAAGAAGACAAATTATACTATATGAAGATCAAAATACCAAGGACATTTTTCATAGAACCAGAACAAATAGTTTCAAAATTTGTATGGAAACACAAAAGATCCTAAATAGCCAAAACAATCTTGAGAAAGAAGAACTGAGCTATAGGAATCATGCTCCCTGACTTCAGACTATACTACAAAGCTACAGTAATCAAAACAATACAGTGGCACAAAAACAGACATAGATCAGTGGAACAGAATACAGAGCCCAGAAACAGACCCATGTATCTACAGTCAATTAATCTAAGACAAAACAAACAAAAATATACAATGGAGAAAAGACAGTCTCTTCATCAAGAGGTGCTAAGAAAACTGGACAGTTACATGTAAATGAATGAAATTAGAACATTCTCTAATACCATATACAAAAATAAACTAAAAATGGAATGTAAGACTAAAAACCATAAAACTCCTACAAGAAAAATATGTGGAAAACTCTTTCACATAAATCACAGCAAAACTTTTTGGATCTGTCTCCCAAAGCAAAGGAAATAAAAGCAAAAATAAATAAAAGAGGCCTAATTATACTTAAAAGCTTTTACACAGCTAAGGAAACAAAAACAAAATGAAAAGACAACATACTTAATGGGAGAAAATACTTGCAAATTACATGACCAATAAGGGGTTAATATCCAAAATATATAAACAGCTCACACAAATCAACATAACAAAAACCTGATTAAAAATGGGCAGAAGACATGAATAGATATTTTTACAAAGACATACAGATGGCCCACAGGCACATGAAAGGATGCTCAACACTGTTAACCATCAGGAAAATGCAAATCAAAACCACAGTGAGATACCACCTCATACCTATCAGAATGGTTATTATCAAAAAGACAAAATAACAATGTGCTGGTAAAGATGTGGAAATAAGGAAACCCTCATGCACTATTGGTGGGAATGTAAATTGATTGCAGATGCTATGGAAAACAGTATGGAGGCTTCTCAAAAAACTGAAAACAGAACTACTATATGACCCAGCAATTCCAATCCTGGATATCTATCTGGAACAAAAAAACCCATTAATTCAAAAATATACATGAACCCCAATGTTCATAGCAGCATTATTTACAATTGGCAAGATGTGGAAGCAACCTAAGTGTCCATCAACAGATGAGTGGATAAAGAAGATGTGGTATATATACACAGTGGAATACTACTCAGCCTTAAGAAAGAATGAAATTTTGCCATTTGCAACAACATGGATAGACTTGGAGAGTATTATGCTAAGTGAAATAAATCAGAGAAAGATAAATACTGTATTATATCACTTATATGTAGAATCTAAAAAATAAAATATTACACTAGTAAATATAACAAAAAAGAAACAGACTCACAGATTTAGAGAACTAGTAGGTACCAGTGGAGAGAGCAAAGGGGGGAGGGTCAAGATAGGTGTAGGGGATTAAAAGGTACAAACTATTATGTATAAAATAAATAAGCTACAAGGATATATTATACAACACGGGGAATATACTATATATATATATATATATATATATTGAGTGTGTGTGTGTGGGGGGTACACGGGCCTCTCACTGTTGTGGCCTCTCCCATTGCGGAGCACAGGCTCCGGACATGCAGGCTCAGCAGCCATGGCTCATGGGCCCAGCAGCTCCACGGCATGTGGGGTCTTCCCGGACCGGGGCACGAACCCGTGTCCCCTGCATCGGCAGGCAGATTCTCAACCACTGCGCCACTAGGGAAGCCCATTATTTTAAAGTAACTACAAATTGAGTGTAATGTATAAAAATTGTGAATTACTATGTTGTAATTACACCCGTAACTTACATAATTTTGTGCATCAACTATCCTTCAGTAAAAATAGATCTAATAGGAAATAGTAAATGTAAAAGGAATGATGGTAGTAGAATATCATTGTTTGGCAACCACTATACGAAAATAAAATTCTTATTTGAAAGTGTAAAAAATAAAATAAGCTGAAAAAAGAGAAAGTAAATTATATGAAGATCAAAAAATGGTCTATAGCTGCTGGAGTACATTACCACTAACATATGAGTAATTGTGAATTAAATCAAGGCAAGATGTGTTACAAACAAATACTCATTGCAATAGAACCATAATCAATGAACTTGCTAATGGCCTTTCCTCTTCAAGACATTAGCAAATGTTCATCTTTAGTATTCACATACACCATACATTTCACTTTGGGAGCATATAAAAGAAGGCATACATGAAGTTGTTAAAATTAACTGGTACCTATTTATCAAGACACACATTCCCCTAAGATTTTTATTTCCAAGGATGTCAATGAGCCCTGGATATTATACATCTGATTCCAAGTAGCAGCAGATAATACTCTGTTAAACATTTTGGACAAAGTGATGGATTTGATAATTTAAACATTTTTCTTAGTTATGAGTCTATCTCACTTATCTTATAAAATGTTTGCCAAAATGTAGGGCTGTTAGATAATGGGCTCATCCATGCAGCAGAGACTTTAGTTTTTGGATATTTTAGGCATTTGGGAAGGTGAACATTCTCAAACCAAAGGACAGAACCTCAATCCACTGCCAGGACAGAGGCAGATGGAGGAGCAAAAAAAAAAAGAGAACTGATATGTGTGCTGGCCACTTATGCTAAGCACATTTCAAATTACTTATCCAATCCTCACAACCTTACCAAGTAGGTCTTATCACCATTTTGGAGATGACAGAAATAAGGCTGTGATCTTGACTTCCCTAAAGCCACAAACCTAGTTAGTGGCTGAGGCAGAATTTGAATGCAGGCCTTTATGACTTCAAAACTTGTGCTCTGTCCAGCACACACTAATGTCTCCTCCTCTAAGACATGTACAGCAAAAGAGTATATCTCTGAATTCTTAGACTTAAAAGCCCTGATGCACAGAGAGACTAAATAATCAGTCTGAAATCACATAGTAATTTAATGAAATAGATGGAACTAAGACCTAGGAAAAGGAATCCTAAAGCAGTGTTTGCTACTGGACATGAAATAACTTGTAGACTATATGTGCTGATTCATGGGGGCAGTAGAGTCTTCATCAATTAAATGTAAAATTTAGACTAATGAGACTCTGAGGTTGATAACTCAAATAAAAGACTGATTTAAGTCCCTAAATCTGAAATTAAAGTTCTTATAGCAAGATTAGTTTGTGCTAATTGTGTACATATATTATTTTGCTTTATTTTCTAGGCTGTAAACTACCTGCTTTTAGAGACAAGTTAACATTGATAAGAGAACAAAGCCTTGAGAACTTCCAAAAAACACAGTGTGAAATATGATTGATAATTAAATGTTATCATAATACAAACTTTCATAGAAAATGTCTTTGATTTTACTTTTGAAGCTGTATAGAGGAGATATTTAGAAAAGAAAGAAGAGAAAATCCAGAAATCAAGGCCCTTACTGACTTTCTAGTAGAGAAAGATAAATTGGAAATACTTCTGTAAGTGATAAAAATCACAATTTGACAATGTGAGTTGGAGATGGCTGTAGGTAGAGAAGGCATGTGGTTAAATAATAGCTGATTGGATTGTTAAAAGTTGTACATGTTGGTCCAGTCAGAAAACACATCGTGTATCCTATGAAAGAAAGTGACTTGTGTGTTTTGGAAAATCCACATCAGTAACTTCCAGACATGAAGAACCACTTTTAGGGTCATTAAAAATAATAGAGACAATATGCTGACACAGCATCATTCTTTCACTGAACAACTATTTATTGAGAGCTACACGTACTGGTCACAGCTTCTGGCACTGTGTATACATAAAGTGAGCAAAATAGACAAAAATTTCTGCCCTCACAGAGTTTACATTCTTGTGGGGACAGTGAAACATTAACATAATAAGGAGGTAAATTTTATAGTATGTAAGATGGTGGTAAGTATCATGGAAAAATAGAGTAGGCAGGGGAATCAGTGGTGCTGAGTGTCTGCAGTTTTAAGTGGTGTGGTTGGTGTGGCCCTCACTGATGAAAGAAGAGGTGTATGAACAAATAATTGAAGGAGGAAGTGTACCCAAGCATATGGATTTCAGGGTAAGAACATTCCAGGCAGAGAGAACAGTCAATCCAAAAGGCCATAAGATGGAGAGCATCTTGAAATATGAGAGAAGGAAATCAATCAAGGTGACTCAATGGTTTAAACTTGAGAAACAGGAAAGATGGAGTAGCCAAGTGGAGATGGTGAGTAGGCAAGTTGGTCAGGGGAGAAGTCTGGTCTGGATAAAATATAGAGTTATCAACACAAAGATATTTAAAGCCACGAAAGTAGATGAAATCACCAACGGAATCAGTGCAGAAAAAACAATGAGTCCAAAGACTGAGCACTGGAGCATTCCAATGTTAAGAAAAGAGAAAAGAAGAGGAACCAGCAAAGGAAACTGAAATAAAAGAGCCAGTGAGATCAGAACCAGAATAAACAAACTTTAAAATGCTAAATTGTTCTGACTTTTTTAACATTCACAATAAAATCTTGAGGCCTGAATTCTCCCAAGTGTCTTCTACTGGGTTGTTCATTTTTTTAAATTGCCACATTAGGGATAATATTTATGCTATTTTACATTTCTTTTTTAAAAATTGAACTATAGTTGATTTACAATATTGTGTTAGTTTCAGGAGAAGAGCAAAGTGATTCAGTTATACATATTTTTCCCATTATTTTTCATTATAGGTTACAACATATTGAGTAGATTTCCCTGTGCTAGATAGTAGGACCTTGTTGTTTATCTATTTTATATATAGTGGTGAGAGTATATGTTAATCCCGTACTCCTAATTTATCTCTCTCCCCCCTTTCCCCTTTGGTAGCCATAAATTTGTTTTCTATATCTGTGAGTTTTCTTTTCTGTTTTTTCAACAAATTCGTTTGTATTATTTTTTTAGATTCCACATATGAGTGATATCATATATTTGTCTTTCTCTGTCTGACTTACTTCACTTAGTATGATAATCTCTAGGTCCATCCATGTTGCTGCAAATGGTGTTATTTCATTCTTTTTTTATGGCTGAGGAGTATTCCAGTATATAAATATACCACATCTTCTTTATCCATTCATCTGATGATGGACACTTAGGTTGCTTCCATATCTTGGCAACTGTAAATAGTGTTACTGTGAACACTGGGGTGCATGTATCTTTTTGAATTAGAGTTTGAATTAAAGTATGCTGATAATATGACTGGAAATACCTTTACATATTACTCTAACCTAGGTTATTTGAAAATATGCATAACCTGCACATGAACAAATATCCATACATAGACTATACAATCATATGAAATACCAGTTTTGAAGTGTATAATATTGCTATTAATGATTTAAGTTTTAAAAACATAAAATGGTGAGCAGTTTTGTCAAGATAACTCCATCTTTTACAAGATATCCCTTATATTTAAGAAAAATTTATGGACATTTAAGTATTTACTGACAGATAAATGCTATTCATTTTTTTGTTTGTTTGTTTTTTAACATCTTGATTAGAGTATAATTGCTTTACAATGGTGTGTCAATTTCTGCTTTCTAAGAAATGAATCAGTCATACATATACATATGTCCCCATATCTCTTCCCTCTTGCATCTCCCTCCCTCCCACCCTCCCTATCCCACCCCTCTGGGTGATCACAAAGCACCGAGCTGATCTCCCTGTGCTATGTGGCTGCTTGCCACTAGCTATCTATTTTACATTTGGTAGTGTATATATGTCCATGACACACTGTCACTTTGTCCCAGTTTACCCTTGCCCTTCCCCATATCCTCAAGTCCATTCTCTAGTATGTCTGCATTTTTATTCCTATCTTGCCCTTAAGTTCTTCTGACCATTTTCTTTTTTTTCCCCTTTTTCTTTTCTTAGACTCCATAAATATGTGTTACCATACGGTATTTCTTTTTCTCTTTCTGACTTATTTCACTCTGTATGACAGTCTCTGGGTCCATCCACCTCACTACAAATAACTCAGTTTCATTCCTTTTTATAGCTAAGTAATATTCCATTGTATATATGTGCCACATGTTCTGTATCCATTCAACTGTTGATGGACACTTAGGTTGATTCCATGGCTACTGTAAATAGAGCTGCAATGAACAGTTTGGTACATGACTCTTTTTGAATTATGGTTTTCTCAGGTTATATGCCCAGTAGTGGGATTGTGGGGTCATATGGTAGTTCTATTTTTACTTTTTTAAGGAACCTCCATACTGTTCTCCATAGTGGCTGTATCAATTTACGTTCTCACCAGCAGTGCAAGAGGGTTCCCTTTTCTCCACACCCTCCCCAGCATTTATTGTTTCTAGATTTTTTTGATGATGGCCATTCTGACTGGTGTGAGATGATATCTCATTGTAGTTTTGATTTGCATTTCTCTAATGATTAATGATGTTGAGCATTCTTTCATGTGTTTGTTGGAAATCTGTATATCTTCTTTGGAGAAATGTCTGTTTAGGTCTTCTGACCATTTTTGGATTGGGTTGTTTATTTTTTTGATATTGAGCTATATGAGTTGCTTGTATGTTTCGGAGATTAATCCTTGGTCAGTTGCTTCATTTGCAAATATTTTCTCCCATTCTGAGGGTTGTCTTTTTGTCTTGTTTCTGGTTTCCTTTGCTGTGCAAACGCTTCTAAGTTTCATTAGGTCCCATTTGTTTATTTTTGTTTTTATTCCCATTTCTCTAGGAGGTGGGTAAAAAAGAAACTTGCTGTGATTTACATCATAGAGTGTTATGCTTATGTTTTCCACTAAGAGTTGGATAGTGTCTGGCCTGACATTTAGGTCTTTAATCCATTTTGGGATTATTTTTGTGTATGGTGTTATGGAGTGTTAATTACATTCTTTTACATGTAGCTGTCTAGTTTTCCCAGCACCACTTATTGAAGAGGCTGTCTTTTCTCCACTGTATAGTCTTCCCTCCTTTATCAAAGATAAGGTGACCATATGTGCGTGGGTTTATCTCTGGGCTTTCTATCCTATTCCATTCATCTATATTTCTGTTTTTGTACCAGTATCATACTGTCTTGATTACTGTTGCTTTGTAGTATACTCTGGAGTCAGGGAGCCTGATTTGTCCAGCTCAGTTTTTCTTTCTCAAGATTGCTTTGGCTATTCGGGGTCTTTTGTGTTTCCATACAAATTGGGAAATTTTTTGATCTATTTCAGTGAAAAATGCCAGTGGTAGTTTGATAGGGATAGCATTGAAACTGTAGATTGCTTTTGGTAGTAGAGTCATTTTCACAATGTTGATTCTTCCAATCCAAGAACATGGTATATCTCTCCATCTGTTTGTATCATCTTTAATTTCTTTCCTTAGTGTCTTATACTTTTCTGCATATAGGTCTTTTGTCTCCTTAGGTAGGTTGAGTCCTAGTTATTTTATTCTTTATGCTGCAAGGATAAATGCAAATGTTTCCTTAATTTCTCTTTCAGATTTTTCATCATTAGTGTATAGGAATGCAAGAGATTTCTGTGCATTAATTTGGTATCCTACTTCTTTACCAAATTCAATGATTAGCTCTAGTAGTTTTCTGGTAGCATCTTTAGGAGTCTCTATGTATAGTATCATGTGATCTGCAAACAGTGACAATTTACTTCTTCTTTGCTGATTTGGATTCCTTTTATTTCTTTTTCTTCTCTGATGGCTGTGGCTAAAACTTCCCAAGCTATGTTGAATAGTAGTGGTGAGAGTGGGCAACCTTTTCTTGTTACTGATCTTAGTGGAAATGGTTTCAGTTTTTCACCATTGAGGACAATGTTGGCTGTGGGTTTGTCATATATGGCCTTTATTATGTCGAGGTAAGTTCCCTCTATGCGTACTTTCTGTAGGGTTTTTATCATAAATAGGTGTTGAATTTTCTCAAAAGCCTTCTCTGCATCTATTGAGATGATCATATGGTTTTTCTCCTTCAATTTGTTAATATTGTGTATCATGTTGATTGATTTGCGTATACTAAAGAATCCTTGCATATCTGGGATAAACCCCACTTGCTCATGGTGTATGATCCTTTTAATGTGCTGTTGGATTCTGTTTGCTAGTATTTTGTTGAGGATTTTTGCATCTAAGTTCATCATTGATACTGGCCTGTAGTTTTCTTTCTTTGTGACATCAATTTCTGGTTTCGGTATCAGGGTGACGTTGGCTTTGTAGAATGAGTTTGGGAGTTGTTCCTCCCTCTGCTATAGTTTGGAAGAGATTGAGAATGATAGGTGTTAGCTCTTCTCTAAATGTTTGATAGAATTCACCTGTGAAGCCATCTGGTCCTTGGCTATTGTTTGTTGCAAGATTTTTAATCACAGTTTCAATTTCATTGCTTGTGATTGGTCTGTTCATATTTTCTACTTATTCCTGGTTCAGTCTCAGAAGGTTGTGCATTTCTAAGAATTTGTCAGTTCCTTTCATGTTGTCCACTTTATTGGCATAGAGTTGCTTGTAGTAATCTCTCATGATCCTTTATATTTCTGCAGTGTCAGTTGTTACTTCTCCTTTTTCACTTCTAATTCTTTTGATTTGAGTCTTCTCCTTTTTTTTTCTTGATAAGTCTGGTTAATGGTTTATCAATTTTATCTTCTCAAAGAACCAGCTTTTAGTTTTATTGATCTTTGCTATCATTTCCTTCATTTCTTTTTCATGTATTTCTAATGTGATCTTTATGATTTCTTTCCTTCTTCTAATTTTGGGTTTTTTTTTTTATTCTCTAATTGCTTTAGAGGTAAGGTTAGGTTCTTTATTTGAGATGTTTTTTGTTTCTTAAGGTAGGCTTGTATAGCTATAAACTTCCCTCTTAGAACTGCTTTTGCTGCATCCCATAGGTTTTGGGTCATTGTGTTTTCATTGTCATTTGTTTCTAGGTATTTTTTTATTTCCTCTGATTTCTTCAGTGATCTCTTGGTTATAAAGTAGTGTGTTATTTAGCCTCCATGTGTTTGTATTTCTTACAGATTTTTTCCTGTAATTGATATCTAGTCTCTAGCATTGTGGTCGGAAAAGATACTTGTTATGATTTCCATTTTCTTAAATTTACCAAGGCTTCTTTTGTGACCCAAAATATGATCTATCCTGGAGAATGTTCCATGTGAACTTGAGAAGAAGGTGTTTCTGTTGTTTTTAGATGGAATGTCTTATAAAAAGCAATGAAGTCCTTCTTGTTAATGTATCATTTAAAGCTTGTTTTTCCTTATTTATTTTCATTTTGGATGATCTGTCCATTGGTGAAAGTGGGGTGTTAAAGTCTCCTATTATGACCGTTACTGTTGATTTCCCCTTTTATGGCTGTTAGTATTTGCCTTATATATTGAGGTGCTCCTATGTTGGGTGCATAAATAGTTACAATTGTTATATCTTCTTCTTGGTTTGATCCCTTGATCATTATGTAGTGTGCTTCTTTGTCTTTTGTAATAGTCTTTGTTTTAAAGTCTATTTTGTCTGATGTGAGAATTGCTACTCCAGCTTTCTTTTGATTTCCGTTTGCATGGAATATCTTTTTCCATCCCTTCACTGTCAGGCTGTATGTGTCCCTAGGTTTGAAGTGGGTCTCTTGTAGACAGCATATATACAGGTCTTGTTTTCATATCCGTTCAGCCAGTCTATGTGTTTTGGTTGGAGCATTTAATCCATTTACATTTAAGGTAATTATCAATATGTATATTCCTGTTACCATTTTTGTAATTGTTTGGGTTTATTATTGTAGGTCTTTTCCTTCTCTTGTGTTTCCTGCCTAGAGAAGTTCCTTTAGCATTTGTTGTAAAGCTGGTTTGGTGGTGCTGACTTCTCTTAGCTTTTGCTTGTCTGTAAAGCTTTTAATTTCTCCATCAAATCTGAATGACATCCTTGCTGGGTATAGTCATCTTGGTTGTAGGTTTTTCTCTTTCATCACTTTAAATATGTCCTGCCTCTCCCTAGCATTCATTTTTTAATATCCTCACTGAGGTATAATTCACATACCATAAATTCATTCATTTTAAGTGTGTAATTCAACAGTTTTTAGTATATTCACAGACATGTACAACAATCACCATGGTCAATTTTACATTTTTATCACCACAAAGAGATACTCTATACCATTTAGCTGTCATTCCCCAAATCCCATCTCCCCAGCCCTAAGCAACCATTAATTTACTTTGTCTTTATAGATTTGTCTATTCTAGACATTTTATATACATCAAATCATATAATATGTAGTTTTATGTGACTGCCTTCTATCGCTTAGCATGTTTTTAAAGCTCATCCATGTTGTAGCATGTAACAGCACTTCATTCCCTTTTATATCAAACAATATTCCATTATATGTATTTGACTTATTTATTTGTTCATTCATTGATTGATGGACATTTGAGTTATTCCTGCTTTTGGCTATTGTGAATATTGCTGCTATGGACATTCATGTATAAGTTTTCATTTGGAAAACTGTTTTTCAATTTTTTGAGTATATATCTTACTTGGGTTTTAGAAACAAAAATATTTCTGCCATTTAGAAACTACAAGCATTATTTTTCACCTTTTTCTTATAAAGAAAAAAAAAAAGGCTGGGACGAGATCAAGGGATCAGGGTTAATACTTACTAAACAAAAATGGTTACTTAAAATAAATTGAGATCTCTAGGTTTAAAAAGTGAAATAGGCTTCCTAACTATAGGATTTGTTGAAGTGTTCAAAACGCTAGCATGCATTGTGATCATCTATAAGAAAGGAGTCAGTGTTTCCCTAACTGATTTTCTTCTAAAGGGCTTTTTTTGTGGAGTGTTTCACAGGACAAATATTTCAATGGAATTTGTGTTGCAAAACACTGATGTAAAGTAGTGACTAAGTTCATAATGGTTATTTATCAATTATTTTTGAAATGAGAAAATGCTCTGTTTCCCATGTCACCATTTTCTTCTTTTCCTTGGTTATTTGTTAGAAAAGAATCAACATTCCAATGGCCAGATAACACAAAGAAACCAACAGCTCCCATGTTTCCAATTAAACCTCATGGCCAGCCTTCTACCATGCCAATTTAATCAGCAGTGCGGACGCTATTCCTTTTTTTGTATACTCCAGTGAATTTAATATTAGCACTTAATTAACCTGCTCACTAAACTAGAGCAGAAAAGAAAAAGGAAAGAAGTTTTGATTAAACAGAAAGCTTGAAAAGGTTTAAACGGTAAGCCAGTAATATTGAAAACATTACAATCTGGTTTAGATAAACAATCATTTGAATATAAATTCAATTTATATAAATATAAATTTAGTGTTTGAATCATTTCAATGAAGGCAAAGCCATTTTATCAGCAGTAATTTAACAAATCTATTGCATTCATTATTTTTTAAGATATTTGCACATTGCATTTCAGACATAGGCAACACAATTTTCCATAGTCACACTGTTGACAGGTATCTTTGAAGAAAACTCTAGCTGCTAATAGGAGATTCTGAATTTTAATATCTTGTTCTGATTACCAGAGGAGAATAAATAAAGTGATAATCAAATAATAGTACCATACAGATACTGAGCAAGAATTCTAATAAAGCAATAATGCCTTTGCCAACAATTGTTATCCATAATCATGAACTATTTTGATATTCAGAAGCCTAAATAAAAATCATAAGAGCAATTTCTAAGTAAGTGCTTTCTGCCCAAAATAAATGTGTTTATATCCAATTCATTCAAATGATTGTTTATCTAAACCAGATTGTAATGTTTTCAATATTACTGGCTTACCATTTAAACCTTTTCAAGCTTTCTGTTTAATCAAAACTTAAAGCCATCTACTGCATCCAAATATCACAAATCATAGAATGCAAAGCACTCTTCCTGGTCAACCAAATGGAAATCAAGCAGCTGAATAAATGAGGTAGCTGCCAACAATTTAGGATTTACTATCTTATACACTTCATGCTTGCTAACTATGTTCATTTAAACAAAGAGTAATATGCAGCTAAATGTGAAGATGCCAAAATCACTACCTTAGTAAGACAGAAATGAAATGGTCTATTCTTATCCAAAAAAGCATAAGTGCCATTAATCAACACAACCCTGTCATAATGCAAAAGAGCATGGTGACGGCAAGAAGAGGAGCAATGTGTTCCAAATATCTGTGTTGGCAATTTCCAGAGACATCTTTATGAGTACTGTAACTTGTGACTGAAAGAGAAAGCTGTTCACCCAAAATACATGCCCCTCTTTACTGTGTAGTGGTGTTATTCAGAGGCAGGTACCTAGTCAGGGACTATATTTCCCAGTCCCTCCTTGGTTCAAGGTGTGGCCATTTATCAAATTTTTGCCAATGGAATGTGAACAGAAGTGATGGATATCACTTCCAGGTGAGAGTTTTTAGTAAGGGTGTGTTTTCTTCATGCTTTCTTTCCCCATCTTCAGGCTGGGTGCAGAAGGCTCTGAAAGCCTGAAGAACCACTGCATGGAGGAAATCTGACTTCCTGAATCATCATTTGGAGGAAAGCTACCCACTGACTTGCCCACACCTGCAATGTAAATTACATGAATAAGAAGAAATCTTCTGTTGTGCTATGTCACTGAAATTTTGAGTTTTGTTATTACAGAAGCTATTACTATCTTAATTAATAAACACATTTTTTAAAACAGCTTTTTTTTCTCTTAGTTTAATATCTACATAGACTTGAGTCAAGACACATAAGCAAATTCAGCTGGCTAATGATGTGGTGCCCCTTCAAATTAAATTCATTTAAATATTTGTTCAACCTGGATTAAAATGGCAGTCTGAGCTGTGTGTGGAGATGGGAGAACATGAAAGAAAGGACTCAGTATTTGCCTGCTGCTTTAAGCAATACAGTACCATGCACAAACTCATCTACCTTACCCACATATACTACTCCCCCACTAGAGACCTAGTAAATGCAACTTTCTCCATCTGCTTATAGTATCTGTGAAATATTTTATATCTATAGATTGGCACTCAGGGCAGCTGCCCGGTTGATAGACTACTTAATCTGGCTCTACATCTATGTCTTGCACCCTTTAGTATGCTTTATAGTCATGTTTCTCAAACATTTTTGAGCTTGAGTCACAGTACAAAATGCATTTTACATGGGACCCAGTACCCTCCTATGTTTGTTTCATGAAAAAGTAATTGCCTTTCTATACATGATATTCTCTGATATTTTCTGTTTTTTTCATTTTAAAGTGCTGGTTGCAACCTACTAAATTGATTTCACATACACTAATGGGTCATAACACACAGTTTGAAAAACACTATTGGATGGACCCTTCTGACTGGTATTTGGCTTAATTTTTGGAATGAGAGAAAGGACATGCAAACTGACTGAAATGGAGGAAGAAAGGTATGGTAAAATGGTTAAAAGTGGGAGAATCAGAGGAAGAAATAAGGGCATTTGTGAAAAGGGAAGGAAGGAACACATAGTATTAAGGAATGTACAACACATCATTAGCTATGCTCAGTGTAGAATATATGTTCAATGAACAAGTTTGGGTTCTGTTTATAGTATAAACCATAGAGTTTGAGGAAGTCCAACTGTGGAAGTACGGAAGCACAGTGCTCAGGTATGAGTAATGCCAGAGTTTTCAGTTCTGAATATATAAAGACAGACATTGAAAAAACTTGAGAAGAAAGAGCCAGGGACACCCTAAATGAGAATTTTATGCTCTACATTCTACATTCTCACTCTGTCACAATAGTTACATACACATTCACAAAATTTCCAAGAACTGAGATCCTGTAAGATCATATTTAATTTCAGCTTTGGAAAGTGTCCAGTCCATTCTTGGCCTGCCAAGACAGGATAACAGAACAAATGAAAAAAGAAACACTTGGGCTCTGCAAGTATGGCACTCTCTTCAAGTGAAAATGATTGCTGAAAAGTATATTTATGGATTAAAACAGATGATATGTTATGTTAATTTTCACATGCTTAGAAGGAAAGTGTTGGCTAGAAGTCATAAAGCCTCTCCAGAGGAACATTTATATATCATTCTATGAATCTCTTTCCTTTTTCTTTTTGCCATAAAAATTATAGTCTCTAGTCATACTGATAAAAAATATTGTCAACTTTTACACACGTTATAACAAAGTTTTCTTTTTTTATCAAATTTATTTTTAGAGCATTTTTCGGTTCATAGCAAGATTGACGGGAAAGTACAAAAATTTACCATATACCCCCACATATCTATGTACAGGTTTTTATGTGGATATAAGTTTTCCACTCCTTTTGGTTAATACCAAGGAGTGAAATTGCTGGATCATAGTAAGAGTACATTAATTTTGTAAGAAACTGCCAAACAATCTCCCAAAGTAGCTGTACCATTTTGTATTCTAATCAGAAATCAGTGAGAGTCCCTGTTTCTCCACATCCTTGCCAGCACTTGGTGTTGTCAGTGTTGTGGATTTTGGCCATTCTAATAAGTGTGTAGTTGTATCCCATTGTTGTTTTAATTTGAATTCCCCTGGTAACATATGATGGGGCATCTTTTCATAGGTTTATTTGCCATCTTATATCTTCTTTGGCAAAGTATCTATTAAGGTCAGTGGCCCATTTTAAAATTGGGTTGTTTGTATTCTTATCATTGAGTTTTAAGAGTTCTTTTTATATTTAGGTTAACAGTCCTTTATCAGATGTGCCTTCTGCAAATATTTTCTACCAGTCTGTGGCTTGTCTTCACATTCTCTTAATATTCTTTCACAGAGGAGAAGTTTATAATTTTAATGATGTCAGCTTATCAATTATTTCTTTCATGGATCATGCCTTTGGTGTTATAGCTAAAAAGCATTGCTATAAACAAGGTCATCTAAGTTTTCTCCTATGTTATCTTCTAGTAGTTTTGGAGTTTTTCATTTTATACTTAGGTCTGTAATTTATATTAATTTTTAAGATGGATATAAGATCTGTGGCTAGATTTTGTTTTTGCATGTGGATATACAGTTGTTTCAGCGCCATTTGGCAATAGGAGTATTTTGCTCAATTGTACTGCCTTTGTTCCTTTCTCAAAGTGCAGTTGACTGTATTTATGTGCATCTACCTTTGGGCTCTATATGTTGCTCCACTGATGTATTTGTTTATTCTTTCAATACTACACTGTCTTGATTACTGCAGGTTTATACTAAGTCTTGAAGTCATGCAGTGTCAGTCCTCCAACTTTGTCCTTCTACTTCAAGACTGTGTTGGTTATTATGGGTCTTTGACTCTCCATATAAACTTTGGAATAACTTTGTCAATACCTACAAAATAACTTGCTGGGATTTTGATTGGGATTGCATTGAATCTATAGGTCAAGTTGGGAAGGACTAACACCATGACAATGTTGAGACTTCCTATCCATGAACATGGAGTATCTCTTTATTTATTCTTTGATTTAATTCATCAGAGTTATGTAGATTTCCTCATATAGATCTGATACATATTTTGTTAGACTTATACCTAGGTATTTCATTTTGGAGGGTACTAATGTAAATGATATATTTCAAATTTCAAATTCTACTTATTCATGCTGGTATATAGAAAAGAAATTGACTTTTGTATATTAACTTTATATACTGCAACATTGTTATAATTTCTTATTAGTTCCAGGAGGATTTTTGTTGATTCATTTGAATTTTCTACATAAATGATCATGTCATCTGCAAACAAATTTTCTTTCTTCTTCCAAATCTTTGTACCTTTTATTTTCTTTTATTGTCTTTTTGCATTAGCTAGAACTTCCAGTGTGATATTGAAAAGGAGTGTTAAGAGGGGCTATCTTGCTTTGTACTTGATTCTGGTGAGAAATCTTTGAGTTTCTTAGCATTAGTATGATGTTAGCTGTAGGTTTTTTGTTTATTTGTTTGTTTTTGCAGTATGCGGGCCTCTCACTGTTGTGGCCTCTCCTGTTGTGGAGCACAGGCTCTGGACGCACAGGCTCAGCCACCATGGCTCACGGGCCTAGCCACTCCACAGCATGTGGGATCTTCCCGGACTGGGACATGAACTCATGTCCCCCGCATCGGCAGGCGGACTCCCAACCACTACGCCACCAGGGAAGCCCAGCTGTAGGTTTTTTTATAAATATTCTTCTTTGGATTGAGGACGTTCCCCTCTATTCTTAGTTTACTTAGAGCTTTTACCATAAATTTATTTTTGTTTTTTAATGTGCAAAAATCTTCAGAATATATAGGGTTATTACAAATAATAAAGAAATGACTAAGAATACAAAACAAAAAATTGACAAAAGTCACATATGGGCAATTCATAAAGGAAGATCTACAATTGGCCAATAAACATATGAAAATAAATGTTCAAGTGAATATGTAAGCAATGTAATGGAAGTTAAAACAACTAAAACTGATGTTTTGCTTATGAAATTAATATAGATTTAAAATATAAAGTAATGTTACTGACTGAGGGAATGGTAGGACTAGAAAGTTAAGAGAATGGTTGGAAGAGGAATATAAATTGTTATGACCTTTATAGAAAGCATCAAGATTCATCAAGAGTCTTAAAAATATGTATCCCTTTTGTCCTAGTAGCTCTCTTTCTAGGAATCACCTTTAGGCAAATGATCAGAAAGTCAGAATAAGAGTAATACACATGTATGTTTGTTAAAGCATTAAACATAACAACAAAAAATCATGAATGACCTATATATATACCACAACTACATAATAGTTGAATCATCTGAGCAACTATTAAAAATTATGTTTAGGGAGATTTCAAATGCATGGATAAATTCTCTCAATAAAATATTAGTTTATAAAAAGCAGGATATGGAACTCCATAGTTGGTATGATCTCAAGAGTACAATAAAAATAGATAAACATAAACACACAAAATGAACACAAAAATGTGCAAAAAAAAAACCAAAATTGGTCATTTCTTGGTAGAAAGGACACTGAACATTTGTTCGTGTACTCATCTGCAGGGTCCTAACTATTTATAATGAGCAATTGTAGCTCATACAACTCTTAAATAAAATAAGCTTTAAAAAAAAATAAAGTTTTTTTTATTATAGAATATATGCTTGTTACATAAAATTAGCAAAATTTTAAAATTTTACATTGCTACACTTTCTGCAGCCATGCCATGCCTCTGTGTTTGCCCAACTTGTATATAGTTATTTTTAAACAACATATTCTCCTGATTACAAATGTAATACATGCTTATTGTAAAAAAAAATGGAAAATATAGAGATAATAAACTAAAATCATCTAGAATCCTACTACTGATGATGATAGCAGCAATACTGTTAGTCACAGACATTTCCTCCTAAGTGCCAGACCTTTTATTAAGCATTTTGAATAAATTATCTCATTTAATTTTCACAATAGTCCTATGAGGTAACTATGAATATTCCTGTTTCAGAGATGTGAAAACAGATTCAAAAGAATTAATTAACTCATCCAAACCCACACAACTGCTAAGTGTAGAACTGGCCTGGCTCTACAACACAAGGTCTCAAGGACTACACTGTATTTTTTTAACATCTTTATTGGAGTATAATTCCTTTACAATGGTGTGTTAGTTTCTGCTTTACAACAAAGTGAATCAGTTATACATATACATATATTCCGATATCTCTTCCCTCTTGTATCTCCCTCTCTCCCACCCTCCCTATCCCACCCCTCTAGGTGGTCACAAACCACCGAGCTGATCTCCCTATGCTATGCAGCTGCTTCCCACTAGCTATCTATTTTACGTTTGGTAGTGTATATATGTCCATGCCACTCTCTCCCTTTGTCACAGCTTACCCTTCCCCCTCCCCATATCCTCAATTCCATTCTCTAGTAGGTCTGCATCTTTATTCCCATCTTACCCCTAGGTTCTTCATTGCCTTTTTTTTTCTTAGATTCCATATATATGTGTTAGCATATGGTATTTGTTTTTCTCTATCTGACTTACTTCACTCTGTATGACAGACTCTAGGTCCATTCACCTCACGACAAATAACTCAATTTCGTTTCTTTTTATGGCTGAGTAATATTCCATTGTATACACTGCAACAAAAAGAATAAAATATCTAGGAATAAACCTACCTAAGGAGACAAAAGACCTGTATGCAGAAAATTATGAGACACTGATGAAAGAAATTAAAGATGATACAAATAGATAGAGATATACCATGTTCTTGGATTGGAAGAATCAACATTGTGAAAATTACTCTACTACCCAAAGCAATCTACAGATTCAATGCAATCCCTATCAAACTACCACTGGCATTTTTCACTGAAATAGATCAAAAAAATTCACAATTTTTATGGAAACACAAAAGACCCAAAATAGCCAAAGCAATCTTGATAAAGAAAAATGAAGCTGGAGGAATCAGCCTCTCTGACTTCAGACTATACTACAAAGCAACAGTAATCAAGACAGTATGGTACTGGCACAAAAACAGAAATATAGATCAATCGAACAGGATAGAAAGCACAGAGATAAACCCATGCACATATGGTCACCCTATCTTTGATAAAGGAGGCAAGAATGTACAGTGGAGAAAAGACAGCCTCTTCTGTAAGTGGTGCTGGGAAAACTGGACAGGTACATGTAAAAGTATGAGATTAGAACACTCCCTACACCATACACAAAAATAAACCCAAAATGGATTAAAGACCTAAATGTAAGGCCAGAAACTACACTGTATTTTTTCTGCTTTTATTTCTTACTATGTACAGTCCCTCTTGGCTACCTATTTTTATATGCCAAATAATCTATGTTTAGAAAAAAAAACCTTTAGAAACTGTGGCTCTCCTCTCTTTCTTCTAATTTTGCTTAGACTGGGATAGGCCTACTCAAATCTTTTTTCACCTAAGAAAAAGTTTTTTTCTTTATATATATATCATTAATATTTTAGTTTTCTTATTTTTCCTGAGGAATACTTAAAATTATTAGGATGGAAAGCCATTCTTCAGATTTATCATCTTCTCCCTCAGGGGTCTCATCTTTGTCTTTTTCATTGCTTTCTGACAATATTTTTCAAGTACGTATGACATTCTCACTGAGTTGATTGTCAGCATTGTCAATTCTGCTCTCTTCAAGCCTTCACTGATAATATAAATTTGTGACTGAGTTTTAATTGTTGTAATCTTTCTTTATCTTATCTCCCATTTTAAATAAGTTCATTCTATTTTCTAATCTTCATCTGTTCTTTGATTATGGCACGGGTTCTGAAACAGAGGTTCATAAACATACTTCAGAGGTTATGTGAAAGCCAAGAAATTAAATGGAAAAATGAGTCTATTTATAAATTTGTTTTATATGGAAAGAAGGACCAGAAATTTCATCTAATTTTCAAAGTGGTGCATGACACTACAAAAGGTTCTGAATACCTTCCATTTTATACTCTGCTTAATCATAGTAATAACTATGTCATCTCACATTTTAGTTAAAATAACAAACTATTTTCTAATATTTTTGTGACTCCTTTAAAAACTCATTTGCAGAAATGTGCTCTTTCTTAGAACATACAGAATAATTTTGCCTTTAGCCGGTTTAAAATGTTTTCCATGTGTTCCATATTATTTTTTCTTTTGTTGCTTACATTCAAAGAAGTTGCAATTTTTCTTGACCCTATGCTTGCCAATAGTTAGGAGACAATAATATTCCTTAGGCTGCACTCAAACTAGGTGTTATATACATCCTTTTCTCAGACATACAGCTGGATGATAGTTTGATGTACATTATCTCCTATTTTCAACTGTCTGTTCTCCAAGTCTAAATTGATTTCTTCTAACATATCACTTTATTTTATAACATCTTTATTGGAGCATAATTCCTTTACAATGGTATGTTAGTTTCTGCTTTTTGACAAAGTGAATCAGTTATACATATATATATATCCCCATCTCTTCCCTCTTGCATGCCCCTCCCTCCCACCCTCCCTATCCCACCCCTCTAGGTGGTCAAAAGCATCGAGCTGATCTCCCTGTGCTATGCGGCTGCTTCCCAATAGCTATCTATTTTACATTTGGTAGTGTATATATGTCCATGCCACTCTCTCACTTTGTCCCAGCTACCCTTGCCCCTCCCCATATCCTCAAGTGCATTCTCTAGTAGGTCTGCGTTTTTATTCCCATCTTGCCCCTAGTTTCTTCATTACCATTTTTTAAAATATTCCATATATATGTGTTAGCATATGGTATTTATTTTTCTTTTCTGACTTACTTCACTCTGTGTGACAGACTCCAGGTCCATCCACCTCACTACAAATGACTCAAAATTTAGTTTCTTTTTATGTTTGAATAATATTCCATTGTATATATATGCCAAATCTTCTTTATCCATACATCTGTCTATGGACACTTAGGTTGCTTCCATGTCCTGGCTATTGTAAAAAGAGCTGCAATGAACGTTGTGGTACATGACTCTTTTTGAATTATGGTTTTCTCAGGGTATATGCTCAGTAGTGGGGTTTCTGGGTCATATGGTAGTTCTATTTTTACTTTTTAAAGGAACCTCCATACTGTTCTCCATAGTGGTTGTATCAATTTACATTCCCACCAACAGTGCAAGAGGGTTCCCTTTTCTCCACACCCTCTTCAGCATTTATTATTTGTAGATTTTTTGATGATGGTCATTCTGAATGGTGTGAGGTGATATTGCATTGCAGTTTTCATTTGCATTTCTCTAATGATTAATGATGTTGAGCATTCTTTCATGTGTTTGTTGGCAATCTGTATATCTTCTTTGAAGAACTGTCTATTTAGGTCTTCTGCCCATTTTCGCATTGAATTTTTTTTTTTTTTTTTTGATATTGAGCTGCATGAGCTGCTTGTAAATTTTGGAGATTAATCCTTTGTCAGTTGCTTCATTTGCAACTATTTTCTCCCATTCTGAGGGTTGTCTTTTGGTCTTGTTTATGGTTTCCTTTGCTGTGTAAAAGCTTTTACGTTTCATTAGGTCCCTTTTATTTATTTTTGTTTTTATTTCCATTTCTCTAGGAGGTGGGTCAAAAAGGATCTTGCTGTGATTTATGTCATAGAGTGTTCTGCCTATGTTTTCCTCTAAGAGTTTGATGATGTCGGGCCTTACATTTAGGTCTTTAATCCATTTTGGGTTTATTTTTGTATATGGTGTTAGGGAGTGTTCTAATTTCATTCTGTTACATGTAGCTGTCCAGTTTTCCCAGCACCACTTATTGAAGAGGCTGTCTTTTCTCCACTGTATAGTCTTCCCTCCTTTATCAAAGATAAGGTAACTTTATTTGTGTGGGTTTATCTCTGTGCTTTCTATCCTGTTCCATTGATCTATAACATATCACTTTTGAACTAAGATTGGATCCAGAAATTCCACTCCTGGGTATCTATCCAAAGAAAACAAAAACACTAATTTGAAAAGATACATGCACCCCAATGTTCACTGCAATATTATTTACAATAGCCAGGATATGGAAGTAAACAAGTGTCTATCAACAAATGAATGGATAAAAAAAGAAGTGAGTATATACATATATACAACAGAATACTACTCAGCCATGAGAAAGAAGGAAATTCTTCCATCTGCAACAACATGGATGGATCTGAAGGTTATAATGCTAAGTGAAAGAAGTCAGAGAAAGATAGTATTTACTGTATGTTTTTGCTTATACGTGGAATATAAAACAAAACAAACATACAAATAAAAGAAAACAGAAACAGACTCACCGATACAAATAAACTAGTGGTTGCCAGAGGGGAGGGGTGGAGGATGGGTGAAATAGGTTAAGGGCTTTAATAGGTACAAAGTACTATTTATGAAATAAATAAGTTACAGGTTGTAATGTTCAGCATAGGGAATATAGTCAATAATATTTAAATAATTTTGTATGGTGTGTATTCTATAAAAATATTAAATCACTCTGTTGTACACCTAAACCTAAAGCAATATTGTAAATCAAATATACTTCAATTTAAACAAATCCCCCTCCCCCCAAAAAAAAGATTAGATCCTCTCCTGACCCAAGTGCCTGCCTTGTTGATAATCTGAACTGATGGAATACATGAAAAAACTATAATCCTTGGAATATCGTCCTACCAAGATTCTTCTTTTCTCTGTTCCTACCTACAGCAGTTTGTTTGTGGAGACCGATCCTTATGAATATGATTCACCACTGCTTCATACTCAAACTCCCAAAGCCATCACCATCATTTGCCTTCTTTCATTGTTTTCTGGTAGCTTCAGTTCCCGAGTATATACAGGAAGAATGACGATATTTTAGGGGATAACGGCCAGCCTTCTAGGGCTCTTAAACAATACCTTCTATGCCCATAAGACAACTACTCCATTTTGCTGGGTATAGAATTTGTATTTTGGAACCAGTTTTTAGACTCTACGAGAGGAAAGAAGAGTTTTTTCCTACCTAGTCTTGATGTATTGGATTATCAAATTTCTGTCAGCATAGTGTGAGCGGTCCAATGGTTGTTCTTTTCAATCCATTTCTTTCTGATATTTAGCTAGTGGAAATTTTTCCCTAGTTCTGGCAATAATTTGACTGCCAGACAAAATTTTTAGCATTATTGTGAGTTTTCATCATTTTTCATGTCTTCATACATACTTTAGTGAAAATTCAAGAGTGTCTGTATTAAGGGACTGCCAACCAGATGCCATTTTTCCAAGTTAGCATTTCTAGGGCTATGCCAGGGGGAAAAGTTTCCAAGAGAAGCCTGGCAGCAAATTCTAAATCCCTGCTAACATCAGTATGTTAGGAAGTAGAAATTTCCCAGCACAAACTCTAGAATTAAAAATATAGTCTTTTAATTTCTTTCAGATAATTTAAAGATTCTCTGGAGTAGAAATAAATAATAATTAAAATTAAGGCTAACCAAGATCAAAGTTCTGAAGCAGATATAACATGTCTCTGAATATGTCTGTATCTTTTCAGTGGGCTTCTTAAAATTAATGCCACACTTTCCCCTATTGCCTAGGGCTTTCATGCATATCACTGTGGAAATCCACCCTGGCCTGCCTTCCTTGGGCAGCAGCTCATATTCCTAAACCATATTTCGTATCTTCTCCAATCAAATATCCTGTTTCTTCAATGTACCAATTTCTCCAACCAAGTAGACAGTTACAGATAGATCCTAGCAGTTCACTGGCAGGTTGTTTTTTAAGGGTGGGGTATTATAAGAGTGCAGCTCCTTAATTCACACTTTATCTTGCTATGTTGCTATTTCCACTGTAATACACATTTATATATATTCGCTTTTCCTGGGGGTACATGCCACATACTACTACACCTTTCCTTACTGCTACTTCTGACAAGACGGTTCCAGAATTCTTTGGTAAGCCAAATACCTTACTGAAGAAACATAGTGATTCCATGCTTTGGGGGAAATCCTACCATTTTTTAACATCAGGAATAACTATGCATAAATTATTGATATTGGTTATATATCCCAACATCTTCCATTTAATAGGTGCTGTAAGCAGCAGGATTAAAGATAATGATTTTTGCTTCTTGCTCTAGAAACCCATAGATCAGCTTTTCTGTTTATTGGTTTTTAATCCTATATTAATGCAATATAACAGAGTGGTTATGGATATGACTTCAAATCCTTTCTCTGCTAATTACTCACTGCATCACTTTGATGACACTACTTATTTTCTCTAAACCTCAGTTTCTTCATTTGTGAAAGAAAAATAATGACGTAACCTGTCATGAAGGGCTGATGAAACAATAGAAAACACTACTGAATACATGGTGGCTAACTATAAACTATACTGTGTGCCTGGATTATAACTGCACAATAAGTATCATTATAAGATGACTGTACAATGTGAAGTGTAAGAGAAATATGGATGCTGAAGTTATACTACCTAGGTTCAAATACCCTATCTACCACTTATTGGTTGTATGTTTTCAAACAAGTCATTTACCCTCCTGCGTCTCTGTTTTCTCATCTGTAAAAGTGAGAAAATAATAAAACCCACCTTGAAGGACTACTGTGAATGTCAAATAAAATACTTCACATAAAAAAAGATACTTCACATAAAGCCCTTAGCAGAGTGCCTAGCACAGAGTGAACACTCAAGAAGCATTAACAATTGTGCAACAATGGTGACAACTATGTAAACAAGGAAAACCAATAGCTCTCAAGTCACATCTACAGATGAGGCCACAATCTACTAACCTGTCAATGTGGCTCTCCCAGGATTCCCTGCTGATCTTCTAGTAAGCAACTAATAGTTCCCGACCATAAATCTTAAATTAATTCCCTAAAATTAGCAACACTATCTCCTCTTCAATGCAAGTTTCTTATAACTTAGTATCACTGATATATTAAGAGCTTAGGAAATGGTCAAAGAATTGAAGAACATCCAAAGTAGAAGAATGTCTGTGACAGAAATAGCTCTAAACTCAATAAACACAAAAAGGAAGCATTCTCCTGAGACAATAGCTCAGCTGAATTGGACTAACTGAAAGGACAATAAAAAAGTGGTAAGGTAGTTGTAGTTAATGTCAAAAACTAAGAACACAGGAGTACAGAATACAGGCAATAACATGAGAAGTTTTACAAGCCTTAAAGAAAACATTTCAGTATAAGTGCAAAAGCTTACAAGCTGACTTACAATTTGTGAGAGGTCACTGACAAGCTATGTTTGGATACAGACTTGAAAAGGCGTCATTTCTATAAGGCATATGGTTCCACGATAGAACATGTGAAACTTTTGAAAAAAGTGGCATTTACATGAAATATACTTTGTGGCAAGGAGCTGGATGCAGAAGGAATACAGAGACACCAAATAGATCTGGAATCTGAGAATCTGTGCTTGGCATTAATGAAGATGTCAGGTGTGAAAGTCAAAATGAATGAATGAATCGCTGTCCCATACACACATGCTGGTTAACAACCTGCCAGCGATTGAGCAAAAACTACCTGGAATTGAGTCAGATAAATAAAAGTTGATGAATCAGTAGCAGAAATAAACACTGCAATAAGAAACCCTGGGTTGCACAAGTGACACTTGAGGCACGATGCTAGAAATCTGGAACCGAGAGTATACACTGATACTGGCAAGCCAAGCTCTTGGGGCTAGTATTGCTAGAAAGAGCCCAACTGGGCCAGTGAGCACTAAGAGTATGAACCGTAGATGTGAGCAGGTGGCACAGAAAGAGCCCTTCTGCAGTGTGGTTGTAAAGGATCCTTTGGGGCATAGCATTTAATATAAGGTTGAGTCTTAGGTCAAGAGAAGTCAGCTCATGAACAAATAGAGGGCTAAATAAGGAGTTTTTTGATTGGTCTGACATTTTTCATAACTACAAAAAAAGTCATGAATTCCACAAATTATGCCAATGTCACATTTGTTAAATTCATTTGCAATAGTCTGAAACCCCTAATTGTGTCAAAGGGGGCACAGGGACAAGACACATTAATTTTTGATAATCTCAATTTTTGCATATAAGCCAACTTGGGAGCATGGCACACCTTTTTTCTAGTAAAATGGTAAGAGGAGCAAATCATCTCTTTCTTTACTGACACCTCAATTAGAACGGTTACTGTTTCCTTAGGGAAATGAAACGTAAATGAATCTGAGATCCTTTTACTTAATTTTCAAATATCCTTTATCAGAAATATATACAATCTATATTATTACCATCAATCCTGCCTAGATAGAGCAAAGCCAACCCGTTCTTCCCACCACCATCACTAGCACCTACCTTACAAACTCACACAGAGAAGCCCATTATTCCTTAAAATACCAACTTAACACATCTTTCCAGTTCTATAGTGTAACATCACATAGCACATATTTAAGTTCCCTTTCCTCACATGGTTCCCAATACACATCCAGTCCAAGTACATTTTTGGCCAGTACTTATTTCCATGGCTACTTGAGTTCTGGGAGTTGGGAAGCCTTGAAATTTCTTTAAGCAACATCAACTTTGCTTATTACTTAGAGTCTCATTCTGGCACAGAAGAGAAAAAGACATTTTGTTGGAATAACTAATTTCTCTAAGTGTGGCACATCCCGAACCTGATAAAGGAACAACATGGCTCCCTCAGCATGACTAAATCTGAAAGGATTACTTCAAGTCTCCTGGCTCAGATGAACTTTGAGTTGCTAGGCACTGTGTTCCAACAAACTCCCAATGCAGGCTAAGAAAGAGAAGAAAGGATTGACAAGACACTTACTGGCAAATGCTCAAGGAACTGGGACAAGCAGGGCTAATATCTGTAATGAATCTAATCAAATGTTGCCCTGAATACTGACTTTGATTTGTACCTCTCCATACCTGTAGACTACAGATACACTCAGTGGTTGAAATACTACCATCTATTTTCATCAAACACTAGAGAGCTGGCTCTGGTGCTTTCAAGTAACCAAGCACTCCCTTAAATAGTGACATCCTTTGTCATGTTTCTTAGGAAGGTAATAGAAAATAACGTGCCAGTAATACCTGGATGATTAAATCTTCTTGTATTCTATAGAATACAGAAGGAAAAGAGTGCCACGGGAGGGAACTCAAATTCAGAATGAAGTATTCTTGACTTTATGTAGAGGAAAAACATGGAGATCAGCAGTGAAGGGGTTCATATTTAAGATAAACTGAAAATTATATTTCATACTTCCTTAAATATCTACAAAAATATGTATTTTTGTTGAGAAAGAAAGTTGGAAAAGTTCGGCCACACTTTGCATTGTGAATTAGGACTATAGTTTCAGAGGTATTTTAAATTGTCTCCATCCATTCAACATTCATTCAACAAATCTAGAACCTATTTTGCATACAAAATACTGGGCAACATGCTTTGGGAATACAAATGATCATAATTTATAATCCCTAGCCTCAAAAGCACTAAAGTTAAACAACAATACAAATAGATAGAGAAGACTAAAAATGTAGTAATGATAATAAATACTATAATAAAAATGAAGAAGAAATCACTGGTAGTTACTGGCAGGGTTAGGGAAGTTGTCATGGAGGTGACGGAGACTGTGTTGAACTTCATAAATGATGTAAGATTTAAATTGCAAGAGGGGTAGAAAGAGGCATGGACTTGGGGATGGTAATATTTTAGCTTTGTCTTCAATAGGAGAAATGAGCTCGCATTAAGTTCACCAAATTCTTTCACTTGCTCCACCATCCTAGAGTCACAGAATCTTAGAGTTAACATCACCTAGTGCAAATATTTTCATTTACAATTAAGGAAACTGAGGTCCAGAGGGCTGTGTAATCTTCCCAAAGTCACACATCTAGTTAAAGGTGAAAAAAAGGTTGATTTCTGGTGATACAGCTTGGTATATTGGGTACAGTCTAAAGCCTATCAAGCATCTTTTCTGACCACAATGATAAAGGATTAGAAATCAATGACAGGAAAAAAAAAACTATAAAAAAACCACAAACACATGGAGGGTAAACAATATACTACTAAATAACCTAGAGATCACTAAGGAAATCAAAAAATAAATAGAAACAAATGACAACAACAACAACAAAAATCCAAAACATATGGGATGCAGTAAAAGCAGTCCTAAGAGGAAAGTTTACAGCAATACAATCCTATCTCCAGAAACAAGAAACATCTCAAATAAACAGCTTAACCTTACACCTAAAACAACTAGAGAAAGAAAAACAAACAAAACCCAAAGTTAGTAGAAGGAAAGAAATCATAAAGATCAGAGTGGAAATAGATGAAATAGAAATGAAGAAAACAATAGCAAAAGTCATTGAAACTAAAAACTGGTTCTCTGAGAAGATAAACAAAATTGATAAAACTTTAGTCAGACTCATCAAGAAAAAGGGAAAGGACTCAAATCAATAAAATTAGAAATGAAAAAGGAGAAGATACAACTGACACTGAAGAAATATGAAGGATCATAAGAGACTACTACAAGGAACTATATGCCAATAAAATGGACAATCTGGAAGAAATGGGTAAATTCTTAGAAAGGTACAACCTTCCAAGACTGAACCAGGAAGAAATAGAAAATATAAACAGAACAATCACAAGTAATGATATTGAAACTGTGGTTAAAAATCTTCCAACAAACAAAAGTTCAGGACCAGATGGCTTGACAGGTGAATTCTACCAAACATTTAGACAACAGCTAACACCCATCCTTCTCAAGCTCTTCCAAAAAATTTCAGTGGAAGGAAAACTCCCAAGCTCATTCTACAAGGTCACCATCATCCTGACACCTAAACCAGAAAAAGATATCACACAAAAAAAGAAAATTACAGACCAATATCACTGATGAATAGAGACACAAAGATCCTCAACAAAATGCTAGCAAACAGAATCCAACAACACATTAATAGGATCATATTAATAGGATCATACACCATGTTCAAGTGGGATTTATCCTAGGGATGCAAGGATTCCTCAATATATGCAAATCAGTCAATTTAATACACCATATTAACAAATTAAAGAATAAAAACCATATGATCATCTTAATAGACACAGAAAGTTTTGACAAAAATTCAACACCCATTTATGATTAAGAATTAGTCTCCAGAAAGTGGGCATAGAGGGAACCTATCTCAACATAAAAAAGGCCATATACAACAAACCCACAGCAAACATGATCCTCAAAGGTGAAAAATTGAAAGCAATTCCTCTAAAATCAGGAACAAGACAAGGATGTCCATTCTCACCACTATTATTCAACATAGTTATGCAAGTCCTAGCCAGGGCAATCAGAGAAGAAAAAGAAATAAAAGGAATACAAATTGGAAAAGAGTAAGTAAAATTGTCACTGTTTGCAGATGACATGATACTATACATAGAAAATCCTAAAGATGCCACCAGAAAACTACTAGAGCTAATGAATGTGGTAAAGTTGCGGGATACAAAATTAATGCACAGATATCTCTTGCATTCCTATACACTAACAAGGAAAGATCAGAAAGAGAAATTAAGGAAACAATCCCATTCACTATTGCAACAAAAATAATAAAATACCTAGGAATAAACCTATCTAAGGTGGTAAAAGAACTGTACTCAGAAAAGTATGACACTAATGAAAGAAATCAAAGACAATGCAAACAGATGGTGAGATATACCACATTCTTGGATTGGAAGAATCAATATTGTGAAAATGACTATATTACCAAAAGCAATCTACAGATTCAATGCAATCCCTATCAAATAACCACTGGCATTGTTCATAGAATTAGAACAAAAAATTTTACAATTTATATGGAAACACAAAAGACCTCAAATAGCCAAAGCAATCTGAGAAAGAAAAATGGAGCTGGAGGAATCAGGCTCCCTGACTTCAGACTATACTACAAAGCTACAGTAATCAAGACAGTATGGTACTGGCAAAAAAAAAAAAAAAAAAAAAAAAAAAAAAAAAAAAAAACAGAAATACAAAAGAGGAGGAGGATAGAAAGCCCAGAGATAAACTGATGCACCTTATCTATGACAAAGGAGGCAAGAATATACAATGGAGAAAAGGCAGCCTCTTCAATAAGTGGTGCTGGGAAAACTGTACAGCTACATGTGAAAGAGTGAAATTAGGACACTCCCTAAAACCATACACAAAAATAAACTCAAAATGGATTAAAGACCTAAATGTAAGGCCAGACACTATAAAACTCTTGGAGGAAAACATAGGCAGAACATTCTATGACATAAATCACAGCAAGATTCTTTTTGATCCACCTCCTAGAGAAATGGAAATAAAAATGAAAATAAACAAATGGGACCTAATGAAACTTAAAAGCTTTTACACAGCAAAGAATACCATAAACAAGATGAAAAGACAATCCTCAGAATGGGAGAAAATATTTGCAAATGAATCAATGGACAAGGGATTAATCTCCAAAATATACAAATAGCTCATGCAGCTCAATATCAATAAAACAAACAACCCAATCAAAAAATCGGTGGAAGACCTAAATAGACATTTCTCCAAAGAAGACATACAGTTGGCCAACAAGCACATGAAAAGCTGCTCAACATCACTAATTATTAGAGAACTGCAAATCAAAACTACAGTGAGGTATCACTTCACACCAGTTAGAATGGGCATCATCAGAAAATCTACAAACAACAAATGCTGGAGAGGGTGTGGAGAATCGGGAACCCTCTTGCACTGTTGGTGGGAATGTAAATTGATACAGCCACTTTGGAGAACAGTATAGAGATTCCTTAAAAAATGAAAAATAGAACTACCATATGACCCAGCATCCCACTACTGGGCATATACCCTGAGAAAACCATAATTCAAAAAGACACATGCACCCCAATGTTCATTAAAGCACTATTTACAATAGTCAGGACATAGAAGCAACCTAAATGTCCATCAACAGATAAATAGATAAAGAAGATGTGGTACATATTTACAATGGAATATTACTCACCCCCAAAGAACAAATAAAATTTGGTCATTTGTAGAGACATGGATGGACCTAGAATCTGTCATACAGAGTGATGTAAGTCAGAAAGAGAAAAAACAAATATCGTACATTAAGGCATATATATGAAATCTAGCAAAATCTTACAGATGAAACTATTTGCAGGGCAGGAATAGAGACACAGATGTAGAGAACAGATGTGGGGACATAGGTGGGAGATTGGGATAGACATATGTGCACTACCATGTGTAAAATGGATAGCTGGTGGAAACCTGCTGTTTAGAGCAGGGAGCTCAGCTTGGTGCTCTGTGGTGACCTAGATGGGTGGGATGGGGGGTGAGAGGGAGGTCCATGACGGAGGGGATATATGTATACACATAGATGATTCACTTCATTGTACAGAAGAAACTAATGAAACATTGTAAAGCAACTATACCCATAATTTTAAAAAATAAAGTGAGACTAAAGCAGGAAAAAAAAAGATCACCTAGTGCAAATATTTTCATTTACAATTAAGGAAACTGAGGTCCGGAGTGTTGTGTAACCTTCACAGTCACACACCTAGTTCAAGGTAAAGTAAAGGCTGATTTCTTGTCCAGCACCACTTGGTATAAGGGTAGAGTCTAAAGCCACAGAAAAGTGAGACTCACTGGTTCATCAAATTGAGTCAGCGAGTTTTAGCTCATTAATATTAGTTAGCTGTAAACCATGGTGTTTACCTGCCACAAAGAACCCTTCACAATGGAACAATTCAAAAGTAAATGAGAGAACAATGTGTCAAGCAAAAGTCCCAAAGTGACATAAAATTGAATGCTAATATTATGTCTACAGGCCTGAAAATACCCCCATATGATGGTCTGCATCAACTATGATGCAAGGTACTTGGAGAGGACAATAGTGGTCATTTCAACATCATATTGCACTTATATGATTTTAAAAGATGTGCTTTTTAAGTGAACACAGTCAGGTCACAATGACTCCAATATATGACTCAGATTGGCCAAAATCAGGACAATCCAATCTTCACATCAAATACTGACACTGCATTACAGTTTGACACACAGAGATAATGTGAATTTGGGGCTTGAATATATTTTTTAAAAGCAATAATCAGAAACAATAAATAATTTATTTGTAGAAACCATGAACAAAATGATATTTCCATAGAGTTAATATCTTTATCTCTCTATAGTTTGAAAATTTGGAAATACCCATGAAAGAATTGTGCCATGAAATACACCTGAACCTCAATAACATATCCAGTATACCTTGAGCAATTCAGCAGTTAACCCATATAGTTTTATCAGTATTGAAGCTGTTTCTCCAAGAGGATTCTAAATATTTATATCAAGGTAATGACCAGAGTGTCATCTTTATATCTCAACCAATGCTCCTCTGATGGAACTAACTTCACAGAAGATGGTTAGGAACTACTTGTTGCTCACTTGTTTATAAAGGATTAAGAGTGGTTATCTTCAAATTTGATACTAACCAATGATAAGCTGGTTGGTGGAAGAGCTATGTTATTCAAATCCCAACATCTGCCTTGATCCTCTGATTTTGTTTGCACAAATCAATAAGTGATAGGGATGAATTCTATCTTTGTATATTGGTGGAAATTATAAAGCTGGGGATGACCATAAAGATCACTAGATAGAGCTTCCTCTCTTTAGTAATGGAGATCCTCCAACCTCCAATAGTAACTCATTAATTTGATCATTTAATGCATTCCATGGAAGTTTTCCTGCTGGTCAAAATGTTCTTGAGGTTGGATCAGAGAAAGTAAGGACCTCCAAAAATCTTCTCCATAAAACAATGAGGACAGGGCTTCCCTGGTGGCACAGTGGTTGAGAATCCGCCTGCCGATGCAGGGAACACGAATTCATACCCTGGTCCAGGAGGATCCCACATGCCGCGGAGCGGCTGGGCCCATGTGCCATGGCTGCTGAGCCTGGGCGTCCGGAGCCTGTGCTCTGCAATGGAAGAGGCCACAGCAGTGAGAGGCCCGTGTACCGCAAAAAAAAAAAAAAAAAAAAAAAAAAAAAAAAAAAAAAAAAAAAATGAGGTCACCAGCAAACATTGTCAGAATCTACTTTTTCACAGTTGTGGAAATAAATCAAAGCTTGCAGCAATCTGGAGAGGATTCATTTAAGAAAAATGAATGAATCTCAATAAGCTTTGTGGCATTTTAATTTGTCCTACTCCCACAGTCTCTCCAACTGTGCACTAGCCTTGAAAATCAAGGGCCCATACACACAATCACAGGGAAAATGAAGAGCCTGGCAGTCACTGGAGGGAGAAGAATGAGTTGGAACTCCCTCAAAGCCCAATTCCCAGAGTATATAACAATTAAAAACCATGAAAATTATCTCATTAAATATAGAATATCAATAAATATATAGAAATTATGAAAATGAACCAAATAGAAATTCTGGAGCTGAAAAGTATGATAACTGAAAATGAAAACTTCATTAGAGGGTTTCAACAGCAGATCTGAGTAGGCAGAAGAAAGAATCAGCAAACATTAAGATAGGTCAATTTGAAATTTTCCCATCAAAAAGCAATGAAGATAAATGAAGATAGCCTAAGGAACCCATGGGAAACAATTAAGCATACCATCATGGGCACTGTGAGAGTCCCAGAAGGAGGAGAGTAAGAAAAGAGTAGAAAGAATATTTGAAGAAATAATGACCAAGAACTTCCCAAATTTGATTAAAAACTATAAGATACACATGCAGGAGGCTGAAAGAACTCTAAGTATGATAGAATCAGAGATCAACACTTAGACATGTAACATTCAAACAGTTAAAAAAAAGGGCAAAGAGAGAATGATGAAAGCAGCAAGAGAGAAGTAACATATCATGTACAACGGATGGGCAATAAATTAACAGTTGATTTATCATCAGACACTATGGAGGCCAGAAGGGCTACATAAACAAAACCAGAGAAGCTGTCATTAACAAGCTTCCTTTATAAGAAATAGTAAAGGAAATTCTTCAGGAAGAAATGATAGGGCACTAGATATTAACTTGAATCCCCAAGAAGGAATAAAGATAAATATATAGATAAATATAAATATATAGATGAATATAAAAAAGTACAAACCTATTTTTTGTAATACTTTTCTTGTCCTATATCATTTAAAAGTCAACAAGCAATCTGAAAATTTCTGTGTAATCACAAAAGATCCTGAATAGCCAAAACAATATTGAAAAAGAAAAACAAAGATGGAGGTGTCACTCTCCCTGACTTCAAACTATAATACAAAGCTACAGTGATCAAAACAGTATGGTATTTGCATAGAAACACACATAGATCAATGGAACAGAACAGAGAGCAAATAATAAACCCACCCATATATGGTCAATTAATCCAAGACAAAAAAGCCAAGAATATACAATGGGGAAAGGACAGTGTCTTCGATAAATGGTATTAGGAAAACTGGACATCCACATGCAAAAGGATAAAAGTGGACCACTATCTTACTGCATAAACAAAAATTAACTCAAAATGGATTAAAGACTGGAATGTAAGAACTGAAACCATGAAATTCCTAGAAGAAAACACAGGCAGTAATCTCCTTGACAATGATATTTTAGATTTGACAGCAAAAGCAAAGGCAACAAAAGCAAAATTAAAAAGTGGAACTCATCATACTAAAAATCATCTGCCAGCTAAAGAGATGATTGACAAAATAAAAAGGCAACATACTGAATGGAGAAAATATCTTCAAATCATGTATCTGATAAGGAGCTAATTTCCAAGATCTATAAAAAAACTCATACAGCTCAACAGCAAAAACAAAATACAAAAACAAAAAATAGTTAAAATATGGGTGGAGGATCTGAATAGACATTTTCCCCCAAAAGACATATAGGTGGTTAACAGGTACATGAAAAGGTGCTCACCATCAATAATTATTAGGGAAATGCAAATCAAAACCACAATGAGATATCATCTTACACCTTTTAGAATGGTTATGATCAGAAAGACAAGATATAACAAGTGTTGGTGAGGGTGTGGAGAAATGGAATCCTTTTGCAATGTGTGGAATGCAAATTACTGAATCTGCTGAGGAAAACATTAACAAAGTTCCTTAAAAAATTTAAAATAAAACTACTGTATGATCCAGCAATTCTACATTTGGGTATTTATCCAAAGAACATGAAAACACTACTTCAAAAAGATATATGCACCCCCATGCTCACTGCAGCATTATTTATAATAGCCAAGACATGGCAACAACTTAAGTGTCCACCAACAGATGAATGGATAAATAAGATGTGGTATGCACATACAGTGGACTACTACTCAGCCATAGAAAAGAGTGAAATTTTGCCATTTGAGGCAAAATGGATGGACCCTGAGAGCATTACACTAAGTGAAATAAGTCAGACAGAGAAAGACATGCACTGTATGATTTCACTTACATGTGGAATCTTAAGAAAAAAAAAAGAAAAGAAAAGCTTATAGATACAGAGAACAAATTGGTGGTTACCAGATTCAGGGTGGGGGGGCAGGCACAATGGATGAAGGGGGTCAAAAGGTACATATTTCCAGTTATAAAATAAATAAGCCATGGGGATGTATTATATAGCATGGTAAAAAATAAAAGATAACCACATAAAGAAATAGTTATAAATTTGTGTTGTTAGGTAGTAGTTAAATATAAATGGGTTAAACACTTCAACTAAAAGGCAGAGCTTGGAAGAACAGATATTAAAACATGATCCACCTATATTCTGTCTATAAGAGACACACTTTAGATTCAGAGACTCAAACTGGTTGAAAGTGAAGGCATGGGAAAAGGTATATCACATAAACAGTAATCAAAATGGAGTTGTAGTTGTTATTCTGATATAAAACAAAATAGAATTTGAGTCAAAAATTGTTACTAGAAACAAAGAAGGACATTTTACAGTGATAAAAGGGAAAATATCTCAAATAGATATAACAAGTATAAAATATACTAACATAACAACAAAGTCCTAAAAGAGATGAAGCAAAAACTGACAAGCTTAAAGGGAGAAATAGACAATTCCACAGTTACAGTTGGAAACTTCAATATTTCACTTTCAACAGTGGACAGAACAACTAGGCAGAAGATCAACAAGGCAGTAGATTTGAGCAACACTATAAACCAACTAAACCCATAAACAACTATACACTACTCCATCCAACAGCAGCATTATAAATGTTTCTTAACTGCATACAGAACATTATCTAAAACAGTTCATATGTTAGGCCACAAAACAAGTGTCAATAGATTTAAAAGGACTGAAATTACACCAATTATCTTCTTTGATCACAATGGGTTGAAATTAGAGTCAATAACTGGAAGAAATTTGGGAAATTTATAAATATGTGAATATTAAACAACACATTCCTAAATAATCAGTGGGTTAAAACAAGGGAAAAGAGAAATTACAAAGTACTTGGAGATAAATGGAAATGAAAATAACAAATGCCAGAATGTATATGATGCAGCTAAAGCAGTGCTTAGAAGGAAATTTATAGTTATTAATGCCCATATTAAAATAAAAGACCACAAATCAATAATCTAGCTTTCCATCTTAATAAACTAGTAAAAAACAAGGTGTTCAATATCACTAATCATCAAGGAAATGCTAATCAAAATCACAATAAGATATCACCTTATACCTTCTAGGATGGTTATTATCAAAAAATGGACAAAGAAGAGAGAACAAGTGTTGGTAATGTTGTGCAGAAAAGGAACCCTTGTACACTGTTGGTAGAATGTAAATTGGTACAGCCTTTATGGGAAACAGTATGGAGTTTCCTTACAAAACTAAAAATAGAACTGCCACATGATCCAGCAATCCCCTTTCTGGGTATATACACCAAAGAAATGAAACCAGTATCTTGAAAAGATACCTGCACCCCCTGTTCACTGCAGTATTATTCCCAATAGCCAAGATATGGAAACAACCTAAGTGTCCACTGACAGATGAATGGATGAAGAAATTGTGGGGGATATATTTTATATATATACATATGTATTATATGTATTATGTATTATATATATTATGTATTATATTTATATGTATTATATGTACTGTATATTATAGATGTACTATGTATTATTATATATTAAACATATGGAATATTATTCAGCCTCAGAAATGGAGATCCTGCCACTTTCAAAAATATGGTTGAATCAGGAGGACATTATGCTAACTGAAGTAAGACAGACAGAGAAAAAAAAAACTGCATGTTCTCACTTAGATGTAGGTTATAAAAATGTTGACTACACAGAAGTAGGTAGTAGAACAGTGGTTACCAGGTGCAGGAAGTGGGGGAAATGGGGAGATGATGGTCAATGGATACAAAGTTGCAGATATATATGTTGAATAAGTCTAGAGATCTAATGTACAGCATGATGACTCTAGTTAATAATACCAAATTGAGTACTGGAAATTTCTTAACAGAATAGATTTCAGGTACTGTCATCACACACACAAAATGCAAACTACATGAGGAGATGATATATTAATTAACTTAACTGTAGTAATCATCTCACTATGTATATGCAAATCAAATGATCATGTTGTATACCTTAAAAATATATGATATTTTATTAAAAATAACAATAAAATAGTAAAACTATACCCCCATAGCCAGCAAAGGAAGAGAAATAATAGAGTGGAAATAAATAAAATTGAAAATAGAATAATAAGACAGAATGATCAAAAAATTGACAAACCTTTATATACTGTCACCAAGAAAAAGAGAGAAGACTCAAATTACTAAAATCATGAATTAAAGAGAACACCACTATCAAATTTACAGAAATCACAAACATGATAAAGGAATATTATTGTATTTCAACAAATTAGATAACTAAATGAAAAAGGTAAATCCCTAGAAAGACAAAAATGATTGAAACTGATTCAAGAAGATATAAATAATCTGAGTAGATAGAAAACTAGCAAAGATGTTGAAAAATTAAACAAGAAACTTCTCACAAAGAAAAGCTCAAGACCAAATGATACCACTGGTGAATTCCTAAAATGTTTAAAGTAGTATTAATACCATTAATACCACTACTTCTCAAACTCTTCCAAAAATAGAAGTGGGTAGACCACTTGCTGTGTCATTTTATGAGGCCAGTATTACCCTCATACCGAAACCAGACACAGGCAGCACAAGAAAACTGTAGACAAATATCAGTTATAAAAATAGACACAAAAATACTCAACAAAATACTAGCAACCTGAATCTAATAATATATAAAAATGATTATAATCTATGATAAGCTGAGATTCACCCTGGGAATGCAAGGTTGTTTCAACATTTTAAAATCAACCAATATAACACATCATATTAAGAGAAAAAAGGGAAAATACATGACCATCTCAATAGATGAAGAAGTATTTGAAAAACCCCATCACCCTTTCATGATAAAAATATTCAACAAAGAATGGAGGCAAACGTCCTTAACCTGACAAAAAGCATATATGAAAAACCCATGCTTACATCATACTTAATGGTGAAAGACTTAAAGCTTTCCCTCTAAGATCAAGAATAAGACAAGGATGTTTGTCTAACCATTTCTACTCAGCATTGTGCTAGAGGAACTAGCCATGGCAAGTAGACAAAAAAATTAATGAAAGGCATTCAGATTGGAAAGGAAGAAGTAAAAGTATCTCTATTTGCAGATGACATGTTTATATAGAAAATTATTGAAATCCACTAAAAAATGATTAGAATTAATAAACTAGTTAGGCAAGGTTGCAGGATACAAGAACAACACAAAAATTCAATTGTATTTCTATAAAATGGCAATGAAAAGTCCAAAAATACAATTAAGAAAATAATTTCAGTTATAATAACCCATAAAATAATAAAATAGTTAAGAATAAATTTAACAAAATAAATGTAATATTTGTACACTAAAAAGTACAAAACATTGTTGAAAGAAATTAAGACCTAAATAAATGGACAGTAGTCCTTTGTAAATAGATTGCAAGTTTTAATATTGTTAAGGTATCAATACTTCTCAAATTGGTATATAGATTCACTTTAGTAACTATCAAAATGCTAGCTCACATTTTTAGCAGAAATAAGTAAGCTGACCATAAAATTCAATTTGAAATTGAATTTCAGTATGAAATTTCAAGGGACCCAGAATAATCTTGGAAAAGAAGAATAAAGTAGGAGGACTCACACTTCTTGTATCAAAACTTATGACAAAGCTACAGTAATAAAAACAGTGTGGTATGGGCATAAGGATAGACAGACATATAGGCCAGTGGAATAGAACTGATATTCCAGAAATAAATCCATCCACCTCTGGCCAATTGCTTTTAGACAAGGATGTCAAGATCATTTAATGGGGAAAGAATAGGCTTTTCAACAAATGGGGCTGGGGCAACTTGATATCTGCATGCAAAGAATGAATTTGGACTACTACTTCACACCATATGCAAAAATGTTAACCTAAATTGGATCAAAGAGTTCAATGTAAGAGCTAAAACTATAAAATTTTAAAATGAAAACCTAGGGGTAAATCTTCATGATCTTGGATTAGGCTATGGTTTCTTAGGTATGACACCAAAAAGCATAAGCAACCAAAGAAAAATAAATTGGACATTATCAAAATTAAAATCATTTGTGCTTCTAAAGATATTATCAAGAAAATGAAAAGACAACCAATAAAATGGGAAAAAAATGTTTAGAAATCATTTATCTCATAAGAGACATGTATCGAGAATATATAAAGAACTCTTATAACTCAGAAATAAAAGGACCAATAAACCAATTTTTAAATAGACTAAGGATCTGAATAGACCTTTCTCCAGGAAGCACATGAAAAGATGCTCAACATCATTAGTCATCTGGGAAACGCAAATAAAAAACACAGTGAGATACCACTTCAAACCTACTAATTTGGCCATAATCAAGGCCAAATTAGTAGGTTTACTGTTACTGTGCTAGTGAGAATGTAGAGAAATTAGGACCCTCAGACATCACTGATGGGAATGTAAAATAGTGCAGCCACTTTGGAAACAGCTTGGGATATCCTGACATGGTTAAACACAGAGTTACCATATGAGTCAGCAATTGTACTCCTAGGTATATACCCAAAAGAAATGAAAACATATGTCTACACAAAAACTTATATAAGAATCTTCATAGTAGCATTATTCATGAGGGCCAAAATGTGGAAACAATCCAAATGTCCATCAACTCCTAAATGGATATACAAATGGGGTATATCCATACAAAAGAATATTATTCAGCCTTAAATAAATGATATGCTGATATATGCTACAAAATGGATGAAATGTGAAAACATTATGCTAAGTGAAAACCAGACAGAAAAGCCCACATATCATATAATTCCATTTTTTTTTGAAATATCAAGAATAGGCAAATTCACAAAGGACAGTACATTAGTGGTTTCCAGAGTTAAGAGGCAGGGGTGCTGGAGGTGGGGGCTGGATATGGGTAGTGGCTGCTAAGAGGTTTACTTTTGAGGTAATGAAAATATTCTGGAGTTAGAAAGTGGTGATGGTTACACAACATTGTGACAATATTAAAAATCACACCAAATTATACATGTTAAAAGGTGAATTTTACGGTATTGTGCATTATATATAAATTGAAAAAAATCTTCCCCTTTCAGGTAAAATAAAGTTAGATTTGGAATGGATTTTAGAGTATAAAGTCGAATAATATTTTTAACAAAAAGCAAAATATACAAGAATGTAAGAGATAATATATCCACCACCCAGATTTTACAAATATAAACAAAGTTTTGCTTTGTTTGCTTATGTTTACTTCATATTTTTCTCCTTCACTTTATATAAATAGGACATTATTAATACAGTTAAAGCATTTCTCCATCACTTCTTCTACCTAGAGGTACCCACTCCATTATTCTAACATTGTTTCATAGCTGCACCATGAATGTTTTTATAATTTTGTTACAGATAAGTATAAATATTTTGTTTTAAAAATGTATGTAGATGGTCTTTTAGTCTGGTATCCTTAGAAAGCACAGCCTGAGGCAAAATCTTATGTGTCACTACTACTATTTGGTAGTGTAATCTCATAGCAGCAGGAGTAAGAGAAAAGGGGAAGAAAACAAGAGCTAGGAGAGTATGATGTTGATTTGGCCATGGCTTGATGTCAAGCACAAATGATTACTTGATTTCTAGGGACCATTTATTCAGAGACTGTACCAACTACTGTGACTCAGAACAGTAAATCTGGGTGAGAGGGAGGACAAGAAACTATCTGCCAGCTACAGTCTCCACTGCTCAGAGTCTCCCCATGGACCATGACTTCCCTCACACTTCTGGGTTATGTAGACAAGGGTGCTGAGTGAGTCCCATGGCATCTCATGCTTCAGAGGCAATAGGAAGGCCTCAAGGTGGTAGATATGAGTCACTTTGCACAGACATGAAGCAAGGTTGTACCCCTTGTAAAGTCAGTATGAGTCCAAACAGAATTAGTCCCTAAAAGATTGGCTGGGGCAGAAGAAGTACTAAAGAGCCCCTAGAAAATTGTAAGGCAAAGAGGATCTGAAGTGTGACATAAGAGTTGTCTAATGTAGTATGCTACATTGTTTGCCCTTTTGCAACTTATTTTTTAATTCAATATTATACTTGAAGCTTATTCACGTTTCACATATGTGGATCTAATTAATTCATTTTTACTGTGTAAAGTTATTTCCTCTTAGGGAAGTATTACAGTCTACCCATTTTCCTATCAATGACCACTTAGCTTCTTTTCAGTTGTCTGATTATTTTCAAACCATGATCATTGAATCCCTGAAGTTCTCTGGTGATAGCTTCGGGACCACGGAAGAGCTCCAGAGGCTATTTTGTTCAAAGGGCATTATGCCTTTAAAAATAAGTTTGAAAGTCAATAAAAAATTATCAGGTATAATATCCAGGTTTCCAAACTGTGGTCCAGTGAACTTTCTAACACAGCAGGATACTAGGCTGAGATTTTGCCGCTTAATTTTAGTCCACTTATCTTCCTAAATACTGAGATTTACTGGTGAGAATACTCAGTCTTATGATCCATAAGGTAAAATCAAATTATTTCACTTGTATTTTGAACAGTAATATCTGAGTTAGTTGTTACCAACAGAAGTGAAGACCAGAGGTTGTAGAATTCAAATGCTAAGGCATGCAATCTATGCAAACTTTCTTTGCTATGCAACTCTCCAAATGTTAAGTGAATGTACTAAATATCACATGTTAATATAATCCTATCGGTCCATCATAGACAGAGTATAGTCTTTCAACACCCCCCAATTTTTCTTTTGTACTTTTCAGGCAACATGCCATGATTATGGCATGTGCTTAATCATTATTTGTTGTATGAATTAGGTAATGTAGAGCAGACACATAGTTTTTTCAGTCCCCCTTATAAACTTTATATGTGGCTAGGATGTGATCTGTGGTCATAAGGTTACTATTATAGGAAACCAAACCTAGACTCCTGGCCTGATTAAGAACATGCTCTATTATGCCAAAATGGCCGGCCATAAATATAAAAACTGTTACCCAAACTTTCTTTTGGAGTCTAAAATAATCTTATTACCTAGGGTAGTAATTAATAGATCTGTTCAAGTGAAATCAGAAATCACTGCTACTAGAAATCAACATAGATCATGCAGAGAGAAAATAGACTTTCTGAACAGCCACAGGTCTTCTTACTCTGCTAAACTGAGAAGTTGCTTCATGTTATAGAATTCAGTCAGAAACTCATAATATGCAGGTTTCCATTCATTGTTTCTAGGACATTTTAAGCCAGTTTTCCTTTCAAGCAATTTTTAGTTGCTGGCTCAGTTAGACTGGGCACACTCACTTGCAAATCCTGGTATTTAAATTCTTATCTTGCAAATAGTGTTAGAATGTTCCAGAGGGTAATTGGGCATTTCCTTTAGTGGCAATGAGATAACCTATTTTAGTTCTGAGAACTGGGGTGGGGCTGCGATTGCCTGGTCCACCTAGTGAAGTTACTCCACTCCTGCCTGTTAGAACTTGCTTCATCAAGGTCCTCACTTTAAAACCCATAGCCAATTCATCAGTTAGGGGATTGGGATTGACATGTATACACTGATGTGTATAAAACTGATGACTAATAAGAACCTGCTGTATACAAAAATAAATAAAATTAAATTAAAAAAAAATAAAACAAACAAATAACCAATAGCCAATTTGGGAACTTCCCTATCTTAAAAAAAATCCATAGGCAATAATCAAATGAAGGGGTTCCTAGTTTCATTTTCACTCAGGACTGCTTCTGACCTAAGGGATCTTCTTTTGCAATGAGTTAGTTTGCTCCTTTTGAGTATTACATCAGAAATCTGGTGAGAAATTAATATTTTCCTGACATCTGAAGAATGTGGAAGACTTTGAGCATTTCATATTCTTCTTCTCCTTCTCCCTCTTTCCATAAACTAGGAAACGGCTACTTATTTTCATCAGGGACAGTTATTTTGCTTCATCAGATATCTTGGTTCTCTCCTATCCAATAATATTAACAAAGAACATTTTAGACAAAAGGTTTAAAAAATAAAAGTAAAAGGTGTCAATCTTGTTCTCTTTTATTGCCATTTCAATATTCTAGATTAAATAACATAGTTGACACATTTTTATTTTCTATGACTAACTTCAAACACTCCACAGACTTTTAAGCTCTTGCTGATAATTCCAGAACACATGACATAAAGAAACCTTTACATGTGAATTAGAGAGGATTCACATCACTCTCAGTGTTCAGGATGTCAAATGACAGAATCTGGTTTACCAATACAAAGCTGAAAGTTTACTGGGGAAAGGGAAAGTTTAGAATGGAGAAATAGTGTGACGCAGGCCCAGATGGGGAAAATAGTTATTCATATCACCATTTTAAAACCCAGAAAGACCTTAAGAAAGAAGCAAAGATGATAAGCATACATTGAAGGTCACAAATAACACAGAAGGGCATTGGTTTCCCACATTATGGAGCTGAAGTATTTTCAATTATACCACTCTAAAATGTGAAGCCAGATTCTGTTCACAGATAAAGTCACAAAATTTCCAGTTAACACAAAGACAGTTTTTCATTCTCTGTCAGTAACAGTCTGCAGAACTGAATTTTTCATTAAAAAACATTTATTCTAGCATGTGAATATATATATATATATCCAGAAAAACATTCACATTTATTTTTCTATCTCTCCATTACTTTGTCAAAACTTCCCTCTCTTCCTTCAGTTGTTTGAGCCTCAGTGGGATTTTTTTTTTGGTAAACTTTTTTGTTGAAGTACAACATATATTCAGAAAAGTGCACAAATCTTAAGTATATAGATAGGGAAATAGATATAGATATTGATGAATGAAACTACTACCCAAAAGAAGATACAGAATATTACCGGCATTCCAAAGGGCTCCTTGTGCACCCTTCAAGTTGGTACACCTACATGGTAACCAAAATCTTGATTTCTACTACCAAGATTAATTGTATCTATTTTGAACTTCATATAAATATTATCATACAAGATGTATTCTTTTGTGTCTTATTTGCTCTGTATGTTAAGCCTGTGAGATTCATCTATATTGTTATAAGTAGTTTATTCTTTTTCATTGTTGTATATTATCCCATTTGGATTGATATATTGCAATTTATTTGTTATTTGTTGAATCAAGTATTTTTTTAATTTTTATTTTATATTGGTGTATAGTTGACTTAAACTCTTGTGTTAGTTTCAGGTGTATGGCAAAGTGATTTAGTATTCATATACATATATCTATTTTTATTCAGATTCTTTTCCATAGAGGTTATTACAGAGTACTGAGTAGATTTCCCTATGGTATTCAGTAGGTCCTTGTTGATTATTTATTTTATATATAGTAGTGTATATATGTTGATGCCAATCTCATAATTTATCCCTCCCCTTGACCTTTACCCTTTGGTGACCATAAGTTTGTTTTCTAAGTCTGCAAGTCTGTTTTTGTTTTGTAAATAAGTTCATTTGTATCATTTTTATAGATTCCACACATAGGTGATATCATATGATATTTGTCTTTCTCTGTCTGACTTACTTAACTCAGTATGATAATCTCCAGGTCCATCCATGTTGCTGCAAATGACATCATTTCATTCTTTTTTATGGCTGAGTAATATTCCATTGTATTGATATATATGTACCACATCTATCCATTCATCTGCTGATGGACACTTAGGTTGCTTCCATGTGTTGGCTATTGTAAATAGTGCTGTCATGAACAAAGATGCCACTGGCATTTATGTTCTTAACTTTTGATGCAGGTATGGGCTTATTTTACTTTTCTAGGAATAATACTGCTGGGTCATGGAATATGCATATGACTGGCATTCAAAAATTTTGCCAGTGGTTATGCCAATTTACACTTCCACTTGCAGTATATGAGAGTTAAATCTGTTTAATATTTTGCCAATGCTTGGTGTTGAAACCATATACAAGTCACTGTGTCCCTGTCCTTTGAAGTAGAAGGCTTTTGCTTTAGTCTCCCAGGCCTCTCTTGAGTCTCAAAAGGCTAGCTCAAAATTTAATGATCAGGAAATGTGAAGATGTAGAAATGAAGAATAGCTGTTGCGCAGAGAAAGTGGTAACAACTTAAGACTATAAACCTGCAACATAGCAGAATCACCAAACTCCCAGTTCCCGAAAGATATAGATACAGGCCTGATGCACATCCCCAAGTTGTTTTTACAGGAAGCAGACCCCCACCAGATGAAAACTGCTGACTGCAAGCACAGAGATCTTAGATCAGTTGAAACCAGGTTGATGATGCTTGAAACTTCACCTTGATGCCAACCAATCTGAGAATTTTGCATAAGCTGATCATGTACCTTGCAGTCCCCTCCCTCACACTGCCTTTAAAACCACTTCCCTGAAAGCCATGAGGGAGTTGGGGTCTTTTGAGCATGAGCTGCCTGTTCTCCTTGCTTGGCACCCTGCAATACACACTGTACTTTCCTCAGCACAACCCAGTGTTGGTAGATTTGCTTTACTGTGCATGGGCAAGTGGACCCACTTTTGGCTCAGTAATAATGCTTTCAGTCTTTCAAATTTTATCTGTTCTGGCATGTGTGTAGTTTAATTTGCATTTCCCTAATAACTAATAATATTGAATAATTTTTCATATGATTCTTGGTTATTTATTGGAAGTCATACTTTGTAAAGTGCTCAAATTTTTTATCTAAGTTTTAAAAAATTGAGCTCTCTTTTTCTTATTTGTATGACAGGGTTTCCTGTATATTCTTTATGTATAATGCTGAAAGTCCTTTGTCAGGTATATGTATTACAAATATCTTCTCCTACTCAGTGCCTTGCCTTTTTACTCACATAATAATGTCTTTTGGTAAGCATAAGTTTAAAAATATAATGAAGTACAATTTGCAATATTTTCTCTTACGATTGGTGCTTTTTGTGTCCAGTTTAAGTAGTTGCCTAACACAAGATCATGAAGTTGTACACTTATAATTTATTATCTTCTAAGATTTATTGTTTGCCATTTAAATTTAAAATTCATTTGGAATTCATTTTTTCATATGATATGAGGTAGAGATCAGGGTACATTTGCTTGCCACAGGGATGTCAAATTGACCTAGATCCGTTTATTGAAAAGACCATCCCTTACTCCTCTGCATTTCAGTGTCACCTTTGTCATAAACTGAGTGGCCTTATATGTTTGGGTTTGTTTCTGGACTCTATTCTGTTTGTTTGATCTCTTTGTCTATATTTGCACCAATAACTCACTGTTTTAATCACCTTACCTTTATAATAAATATTTGTTTTGTAGTGTAAATTCACTACAAATTCAACTTTTGCTTCTTCTTCAAGATTCTCTTGTCTGTTCTCAGCTCTTTTCAGTTATATATCCATTTAATAAGTTAGCTGTTGCTAAAAAATCCTTTTGGGGATTTTTATTATGATTTTTTGTCTATAGATCAATTTTCAAAGAACACATATTTTTTCAATATTGAGACTGCCAAATCATAAAGATGGTATGTCCCTCTATTTATTTAGATCTGTAATTATTTTCAGTAATGCTGTGTAATTTTCTACGTAGAGATCTTTTTTTAAGTTTTTTTTTTGAGTATGTGATTTCTTTTTTTTAACATCTTTATTGGAGTATAATTGCTTTACAATGGTGTGTTAGTTTCTGCTTTATAACAAAGTGAATCAGTTATACATATACATATGTTCCCATATCCCCTCCCTCTTGCATCTCTCTCCCTCCAACCCTCCCTATCCCACCCCTCTAATGTGGTCACAAACCACTGAGCTGATCTCCCTGTTCTATGTGGCTGCTTCCCACTAGCTATCTATTTTACATTTGGTAGTGTATATATGTCCATGCCACTCTCTCACTTTGTCACAGCTTACCCTTACCCCTCCTCATATCCTCAAGTCCATTCTCTAGTAGGTCCATGTCTTTATTCCCATCTTACCCCTAGGTTCTTCATGACCTTTTTCTTTTTTTCTTAGATTCCATATATATGTGTTAGCATACGGTATTTGTTTTCCTCTTTCTGACTTACTTCACTCTGTATGACAGACTCTAGGTCCACCCACCTCACTACAAATAACTCAATTTCGTTTCTTTTTATGGCTGAGTAATATTTTTTGATGGGACTATAAATGCTATTTTTTTCTTCTCTTTCCCTTATTTCACTGACCAAGACCTGCAGGTAAGGTTAAATAAAATTTTAATGTTAATTTAACAGGAAATTTAGCAGTACAATAGGGAAAGAAAAGTGGTCATCCTTCTTTCTTTTCAAATCACAGGGGAAATATCCCATATATTTCAGTATTTACAATGTTTATTATAGTATATTATACTTGTCCTTCATTAGTCTAAAGAAAATATCTTCAAGGCTTAGTCGGCTAAGAGTTAACATGAATCTGTATTGAATTTATTTCTGCATTTATAGAAAGCATTTAGGTTTCTTACCCTCTTTATTCCATTAATATAGTGAATTATATTGATTAGTTTTTAAATGTTAAGCTAAACTTTCCATCCCAGAAATAAACCCAAATTAGTTGTAATGTGATTATCTGATATACATATATTGCTATAATTAATTTGCCATTATTTTATTTAGGAATGTTTGTTTCTGTTTATGAAAGAAATGGCTTTTATTATTCTCTTGCAATGTTCTTGTCAGATTTGATGTCAATATTAGGCTAATAGCATAAAAGAAATTGAAAAATATTTCTTCTTTCTCAGTGTTCTGAGTTTGTGTAAGAGTGATATTATTTCTTCTTAAATGTTTAGATGAATTTACTGCTTACCATCTGGGCCTGTTTTTGTTATTTTTTTAAAGTAAGGTTTTAAATTATGGCTTATTGTTTTAAAATATGTATATCAAATTCAAGTTTTAAATTTCTTCTTATGACAGTTTTGTTAGGTTGTATTTTTCAAGGAATTTGTACATTTCATCTAAAGTTTGAAAATCTTGGGCATAAAATTCTTCATAATATTTTAATGATGTTTTAAATTATCTATAAGACTTTTTATTCTTTTTTTATACTGAGATATAGTAGGTGTACAATATTATATAAGTTACAGGTGTAAAGTGATTCACAATTTTTAAAGGTTATACTCTATTTATAGTTATTATAAAATATTGGCTATATTCGCTGTGCTGTACAATATGCCACTGTAGTGTTATTTATTTTATACATAATAGTTTGTACCTCTTAATCCCCTAAATGCCTATCTTGTGCCTCCCCACTTCCCTCTCCCCACAGGTAAACACTAGCTTGTTTTCTATACCTGTGAGTCTGTTTCTTTTTTTATATTCACTACTCTGTTTTGTTTTTTTAGATTCTACATATAAGATATATCATATAGAATGTCTTTCTCTGACTTATTTCACTTAGCATAATACCTTCCAAATCTATCCATGTTGTCACAAATGGCAAAATTTCTTATATATATACATACATACATATGTACATACATACCACATTTTCTTTACCCAGTCATCTGTTGATGGACACTTAGTTTGCTTCCATATCTTGGCAATTGTAAATAATGCTGCTATGAAAACTAGGGTGCATATATCTTTTCAAATTAGTGTTTTAGGTTTTTTAAATATACACCCAGGAGTGGAAATGCTGGGTCATATATATGGTAGTTCTTTTTTAGTTTTTTGAGAAACCTCCATACTGTTTTCCCCAGTGGTTTCACCAATTTACATTCCCACCAACAGCATACGAGGGTTCCCTTTTCTCTATATCATCACCAACATTTGTTATTTATGGTCCTTTTGATGATAGCCATTCTGGCAGGTGGGAGGTGATATCTCATTGTGGCTTTAAATTTCATTTCTCTGATGATTAACAATGTTGAACATCTTTCCACATGACTGTTGACCATCTGTAAGTCCTATCCACAGCAATTGGGCAAGAAAAAGAAATTTAAAAACTCCAAATTGGAAAGGAAGAAGCAAAAGTCACCATTTGCAGATGACATGATACTATATATAGAAAATCGTAGACACCACCAGGAAACTACTAGAGCTCATCAATGAATTTGATAAAGTTACAAGATACAAAATTAATGTATAGAAATGCAACAGGCTTCCCTGGTGGCGCAGTGGTTGAGAGTCCGCCTGCCGATGCAGGGGACACGGGTTCATGCCCCGGCCTGGAAAGATCCCACATGCTGTGGAGCAGCTGGGCCTGTGAGCCATGGCTGCTGAGCCTGTGCGTCCAGAGCCTGTGCTCTGCAACAGGAGAGGCCACAACAGTGAGAGGTCCGCAAACTGCAAAAAAAAAGAAATGCAACAGATTTCTGTATATTAACAATAAACTATCATAAAGAGAAATTAAGGAAACAACCCTATTCACCTTTGCATCAAAAAAGAGTAAAATACCTAGGCATAAATGTACCTAAGGAAGTAAAACACCTGTACTCAGAAAACTATAAGACACTGTTGAAAGAAATTGAAGATTACACAAACAGATGGAAAGACATACTGTGTTCTTGGACTGGAAGAATTAATATTGTTAAAATGACCATACTACCCAAGGCAATCTACAGATTCAATGCAATCCCTATCGAAATACCAAGGGCATTTATCACAGAACCAGAATAATTTAAAAATTTATATGGAAATACAAAAGATCCCAAAGAGCCAAAACAATCTTGAGAAAGAAGAATGGAGGTGGAGGAATAATGCTCCCTGACTTCAGACTATACCACAAAGTTACAGTAGTCAAAACAGTATGGTACATAGATCAATGGGACAGAATAGAGAGCCCAGAAATAAAACCAAATAATACAGTCAATTAATCTATGACAAAGGAGGCAAGAATATACAAAGGAGAAAAGGAGGCAGTCTCTTCAATAAGTGGTACTGGGAAAACTGGACAGCTACAGGTAAAAGAATTATTTTAGAACATTTTCTCATACCATATACAAAAATAAACTCAAACTAGATTAAAGATTTAAATGTAAGACTGGAAACCATAAAACACCTAGGAGAAAATGAGGCAGAACACAGTTTGGCATAAATCATAGCAATTTTTTTTTGCATCTTTCTCCTACAGCAAAATAAATAAAAGCAAAAATAAACAAATGGTACCTAATTAAACTTAAAAGCTTTTGTACAGCAAAGGAAACCATCAACCAAATGAAAGACAACCTACAGAATGGAGAAAATATTTGCTAATGATATGACTGATAAGGGTTTAATATCCAAAATATATAAAACACCTCATACAACTCAACATCCAAAAGACAAAAACCAAATTAAAAAATGGGTGGAAGACCTGAATAGACATTTTTCCAAGGCATCTCATTCTTGATTTGTAATTTGTATTTCCCTTTTTTCCTTGATTAGCCCTATAGAGGTTTATCATTTTTAAAAAATCTTTTCAGATAATCAACTTTTAGCTTTATTGGTTTTCTTTATTTTATGATTATTTCATTTTTTACTGTAGCTCTTATCCTTTATAAATTTACTGATTTCTACTTTTCTTTGAGTTTATTAAGATGAATAATTAGGCTACTGATTTTATTCTTTCTTCTTTGCTAATAGATGCATTTTTAAGGCTATAAATTTCCTTCTAAGTACTGTTTTAGCCCTATTTTGAAGTATTAAAATGTCATTTTTATCTATGTTTAATTTTGAAATGTTTTACTTAATTTCCAAACATTCAGGAATTTTTTAGTTTAATTAAATTGTGTTAAAGAACATGCTTACAATTTAGTCCTTAGAAATTCATTAAGAGTTCTCTTATGCCCCAGCATAAGATCTATTTTGGTCAATATTAATGTGCACTTGATAAAAAGAAGGTGCCTTCTGTAGTTGTTGGGTGTAGTTTACTGTAAATCAATTAGTTCCACCTGCCATTTTTTCACTCAGATGTTCTATATATTTTTTCTGTTTCTTTTATCAGTTACTGAGATGTTCAGATGTTCTATATACTTTTTTCTGTTTCTTTTATCAGTTACTGAGAGAAGCATCTCAAAGGTTAAACTATGATTGTGGTTTTACTTCTGCCTATTTTTCCTTTACACCTGTTGAGGGTATTAGGTTAATTAGAATATAAGATATTACCTTTGTTCTTCCTGCTGGGTTGACCTATTTTTATCATTATGAAATATTCCTTTATCTTTTTTAAAAACATCTTTATTGGAGTATAATTGCTTTACAATGGTGTGTTAGTTTCTGCTTTACAACAAAGTGAATCAGTTATACATATACATATGTTCCCATATCTCTTCCCTCTTGCGTCTCCCTCCCTCACACCCTCCCTATCCCACCCCTCTAGGTGGTCACAAACTACCTACCTGATCTCCCTGTGCCATGAAGCTGCTTCCCACTAGCTATCCACCCTACGTTTGGTAGTATATCCTCAAGTCCATGCTCTAGTAGGTCTGGGTCTTTATTCCCATCTTACTCCTAGGCTCTTCAGGCATTTTCTTCTTAGATTCCATATATATGTGTTAGCACACGGTATTTGTTTTTCTCCTTCTGACCTACTTTACTCTGTATGACAGACTCCAGGTCCATCCACCTCACTACAAATAACTCATTTTTTTCTTTTTAATGGCTGAGTAATATTCCATTGTACATATGTGCCACATCTTCTTCATCCATTCATCTGTCGATGGACACTTAAGTTGCTTCCATGTCCTGGCTATTGTAAATAGAGCTGCAATGAACATTTTGGTACATGACTCTTTTTGAATTATGGTTTTCTCAGGGTATATGCCCAGTAATGGGATTGCTGGGTCATATGGTAGTTCTATTTGTAGTTTTTTAAGGAACCTCCATACTGTTCTCCATAGTGGCTCTATCAATATACATTCCCACCAACAGTGCAAGAGTGTTTCCTTTATCTTTAATAGTAATATATCTCATCTTAAAGTTGACTCGGTCTGACATTAATATAACTATATGATCTTTCTTTTGGCTAATATCTGCATGGTATATTTTCTGGACATTTACTTTAAATCTTTCTGTCTTCTATTCAAGTTGTGTCTTATAAACAGTTTGTAGCTTTTTAACAAAATCCAGCTTAATAATCTTTATCATTTATTTGGAGTAGTCTACTTACATTTCACGCAGTTATGATATATTTTGGTTTAAATTAACTTGATATATTTTGGTTTAAATTAACTATCTACTTGTCCTTATCTGTTTTTTTAAATTTCTATCTTCCTCCCTTCTTTCTTTTGGAGTAAACAAGCTTTTTGTTGTTGCTATTTATTATTCTGTTTCATCCAACATTTAACTTGTAGTTACTCCTTCTTTTAACTGATAGTTAGTAGTTTTCAGTTATTACCTTAGAAATTACAGCATGCACTCCTGACCTATTACAGTCCATTATAAATTAACACTTTTACCACTTCCCAGATACTGCAAAGACCTTAAAATACTTTAGCCCTTCTTATTTTCCTCATGCCATATATGCTATTTTGTTATGCATTTTATTCTACATATATTTAAAGGCTTATGAGATACTATCATTATTTTAAACAATCAGGCTTCCCTGGTGGCACACTGGTTAAGAATCGGCCTGCCAATACAGGGGACATGGGTTCAAGCCCTGCTCCCAGAAGATTCCCACATGCCGCGGAGCAACTAAGCCCATGCACCACAACTACTGAGTCTGCACTCTAGAGCCCATGAGCCACAACTACTGAGCCCATGTGCCACAACTACTGAGGCCCATGTGCCTAGAGCCCATGCTCCACAACAAGAGAAGCCACCAAAATGAGAAGCCCGTGCACCGCAACAAAGAGTAGCCCTGCCTTGCTTGCAACTAGAGAAAGCCCGCACGCAGCAACGAAGACCCAATGCAGCCAATCAATCAATCAATCAAATTAAGTAAAATTAAACAATCAATATTCCTTTAAAATATCCCTTTTGACTTCCTCACTTATTTATCCTCTCTTGTGCTCTTCATTCCTTTTACCTTCCCATTCTTCCATGTGGGATTATTTTCCTACTGCCTGAGGAACGCTCCTTCATATATCTTATAGTGTAGGTCCACAAGTTCCAAATTCCTACTGAGTTTTGCCTGAAAATATGTTTATTTCTCCTCCTTTTAAAAATGAATTTTTACACAAATGTAATTTGCCTTCATTTTTGGAGGATGTTTTCACTGAGTTAAGAATTCCAGATTAACTGCCTTTTTTCAGTACTTTAAAGGTATCACTTAATGAACGTTCAACGATTAGTTCTCAAATAATTGTTTCTTGCATACAAATTTTATTTCTTTAGCTAACTTAACTGAGAACAACTAAGCATCACTTTAAGTTTTAAGGAATCTTTTTCTCATAAATTAAAAACATACTGCTACTTTTTCAGTGACTATTAGAAAGTTCATTCTTGTATTTTAGCTGAAATCTTTCTTTTGGTAGCTTATTATGGTTCATCCTGTTTCTACTCTTTGTGACCTTCTATAATGAGTTTAATTCCTCTACAACATGACAGCCCTTAAAATATTTAAAGATAGCTATCATGTTCCTGCCTCCCCCTTCAGTCTTTTCTCCAGACTAGACAAATCCAGTCTATTCATGTGATCTCCATATATTGAGCCAAGTTCCCTTATTATTTCAGGACTTTGCTCTGAATGTGCTCCATTTGTTTGCCTTCAGCAAGCAGGTGACGACTTGCCTGATGTCAGGCAATTTGCAACAGTGTTCTTCTATATAAGACCAATTCCCAAGTACAATTCAACTAACTCTGAATTTGTAAATAGATTCTGGGTCAACCTAGTCATGTTTTCTGTGCTAGCCTTTGAAATTGATACAAAGAAAAAAGAAGGAAGAAAAGGAAGGGAGGGAGTGAGGGAGGGAAATTAGCACATACATTTAAATTGTGTTCAATTTATTTTCTGTTTATGGGCAAGTATTCCCAGAGTGTTGCATAATTTTGTTCACCTAATCTAATAAAATAAAAAAAATTAGTCAGGAAGCTATTATTTGGGAGAGAAAATTTTAAAGTTTATTAAGTGAGCATTTGTAACTGCAGCAGATAGAAAGGAAGGGAATATATCCAACAAGGTGAACCAGCAAAATATGATTTTGTTTATCTTTTCAGTTACCTTCTGCAAGTCTTAATAGCAGGAATGATTCATTTTGCTTCATTCAAACTTACATTCTGAATAAAGCTTCATGAAGTGAACTGGTGGTATTTAGTCTTTGAAAAATCCATTTTATTTATAAACTCTCATGAATACAGGCATATTAACATAAAGAAAATATAATTATTACATTGTTGCTAGGCAGAGTATTCAAGGTTAAAATCCAAGAATAACTTTTCAGGACTAACCAAGCCTTGAAATATAATTACACAATGTGACAAACAAAAAAATATTAAAAGGTTTGGAATGAAAGACACACTAAAAGTATAGTTGCGAATTGTTTTTGAAAGCTTTCAGTGAAACACACGAGTGGGTCAATAATCACATGGGAAGCTATTTATATTGCTGCTTCTGTGCCCTCCCAAGTTTCTGTCAAAATTCTTAGTATTTGGAGTTTGGTCTGTTTCTTCTTAGCAATCTGTTAGCTTTCATATACAAAGAGAATGCCACTGGGTCACTGTCAGAAGGCTATAGCCACCCTATTAGTGGGAGTGGTCTATTAGGTTTTTCAAAGCTGAGGGCTAATCAATATTCCTCCCCAAGAACAAGGATGGGTCTACTAAAGCATAAGGTCACCATCTTGGGAACATAAGTCAAGATAACAAACTAAGCTAAGACACTGGTTTAAAAAAATTAGTGCACCAACTTGGCAAACTTTAAAAATTCCAAGACTATTTCTTGCTTCTGGCCATGACAGAGTAGCTTACTTCAGACTGGGGACAACTATAAAAGCTGTATAAAAATTTTAAATATGTGATTCGAAGGCATCAGTTATTAACCAAGGAAACCATAACTTAGAGGGACCAAAATTCTGGAAAGAAGGGAATTACACTGAGGTGAGCTCCACATTTATCTCTGCTTTTACCCCTGGGGCATTCACCTATTAACAATGTAGAGAAGAGAGTCAGGAAGCATCAGTGTGGGGCTTGCAGCAGTCTCACTGTAATAGGGAGATAGAAGCTGGAGTATGGGGCTGCCAAGATGGCAGGGACTTGAGGAGTCATGATCCAAGAAAGAGGTAAGCCAGAAACTCTGCAGGCAGTTTCTCCTTTAGGTGTTTGTCAACTCATAAGCTGCCCATATTCAGGGACAATGTTATTTTCTTGGTTCAAATACCACATCAGTTTCCCCCACTGGTTAAATATCAAGCTTCTTAGCATAATATATATAACCTCTACTGTCTGGTCTTCCCACTTGTGACAGACACACCCTACAATGATCCCCCCCCGCCATGAGTCATTCACTTGTGAAATCTTTTCCCTGTAATCCCTTCCACTTGACAACAGGTAGAACCTGTGACCTGCTTCTCACAAATAAAACACAGCAAATGTGAGAGATATCACTGCCGTGACCATGTTACATAATATGGCAGAGATGAAGGAATTTTGCAAATATAATTAAGGTCCCAAATCAGTTGACCTTGAGTTCATCAAAAGAGTGTTCTTGAGGGTCCTGACCTAATCAGGTGAGTTCTTTAAAAGAGGACTTAGGCCTTCTCTAAAGTGAGAGACGTGAAGCAGCTAAGACTCCTTGTTGCTGGCTCTGATGAATTCTACAACCACAAGGAATTAATTCCGCCAACAATATGAGCTTGGTAAAGACCCCTGAGATCCAGATGAGAATGTAACTGGTCAACGAATTGATTATAACTTTGTGAGACCTTGAGTAGAATCCCCAGGTAGGCTGTGTCCAGACTTCTGCCCTACAGAAGTAGTGATGTCATATGAAGTTGTGTTGCTTTAAGCTGCTAACTTTGTGTTGTTTTGTTATGCAGCCATAAAAAACTAATACACCAGTTTTGGCCTCAAATCCCATGTGGCAGTCAGTGAGAACCACTAGTACTGCTCTGACTTTGATATGCCATTTTATACATTCATGTGTTTATAAATATTGTTCCTTTCCCATTAAACACCCTTTCTTAGTTTTTCTGCCTACAAAAGTTCCACTCAGGGCTTCCCTGGTGGTGCAGTGGTTGAGAGTCTGCCTGCCAATGCAGGGGAAACGGGTTCGAGCCCTGGTCTGGGAAGATCCCACATGCCGTGGAGCAACTGGGCCCGTGAGCCACAATTACTGAGCCTGCGCATCTGGAGCCTGTGCTCCACAACAAGAGAGGCCGCAATAGTGAGAGGTCCACGCACTGCGATGAAGAGTGGCCCCCACTTGCCGCAACTAGAGAAAGCCCTCACACAGAAACAAAGATCCAACACAGTCAAAAATAAGTAAATAAACAAATGTGGGGTTTAAAAAAATCATTTAAAAAAAGTTCCACTCATATTTTATTATCCAGCTCAAGCTTCTACTATGAAGACTTTGTGACCCATTTGATGTCCTTTGGGCCACCACTATAGGTATTTTGTAAACACCACACTAGCACCTATCACGCTGTATTGCACTCAGTTGTTTACATGCGTTACTCATTTATCCATTCCATGAGGTCAAGGAATATAATTCATTTTTGTATTGACAACTGGCCTAACTTAATGCCTAGCTAGAGTAGAGACTCAATAAACATTTGTTAAATGAATGGATTTATATTTGGTTATTGCATTGATTCTTCTTGATTTATAGCCAGATTCTTCCTAAGTACAGGACCATATTTGATTTGCCATTTTTTTGTAAATGTATTCATTTGAGATTTGAGAGTATGTATCTGGGACTGAGAATGAAATCAGTAGACTTAGAGAAAGGACATATTCTTCTACTCTACCTCCTTCATGATTTTTATGTATTAATCATATCCTCTCTCTCAGCCTTTGGGTTTTCCTTTCTAAGGAGATCTTGTCTTGTTCACATGTTTCCTAGCCATTCCAATTCTGGAGCTTCCCCAATTATGTAATCCCTTATAATAAAAGGTTACAGACCTTTTATTGTTCTTCTCCTAGCTCTTCTTTTCATGATCTTCAAGTTCTTGATAATTCTTCGCTGACAAGATGATAGCTTCTCTTTCAGTACTCTTTAGCTATTAGGGGATTCTAGTTAAGTGGCTTCAAAGCAGTTCACTTAAAAGCAACTTGCTTAAATATCAAACACTCACAAAATGATGTTAGGGAAATTTCCTACAGTTATGTATTTCCCTCTCCCAACCCTGTTTCCCTAATTGAGTTAGGAAAAAGCCAAAAGTTCAGAAAAGACAACCTCCAAAGTGCCACTTTCTTTCTTTAGTATTGAACTGAGAACCACAGATCAAAAATTGTAAGTTCTCAGTCTGGCTGGTATGATCTATACTATTCTGCCTACTATTGAACCTCTCACTCGTTAGTCTGTTTCTTGCAGATGGCATAAACATTTCGATTTACCTTCTGGGGAATTTATCATAGGATGTGGGAAAGGGAATTGAAAAGCAGTAAAACTCCTGGAATAGCAAGTACATCATTCTTTGGATTCATTAACCACTCCCAAACCTCTACACAGGTTGCTCTAAACTCAACATTTGAACCAGCTTGACAGTTTTGAGTTCGAGGTGACAGTCTTAGACAAGAGCCTGCATTATGACTAACAGAGAAACAATGAACACATTCACAGTGTACCTTTATACATGTATAGCTTATATAGTAATTTAAGGCATGATTTATGCTTTAGTCATTAATATATAAAAGTATTGATAAACCTGGTTGCCTGATATGAAATTGAAACCTATAGCACAGGGAGATCAGCTCGGTGCTTTGTGACCACCTAGAGGGATGGAATAGGGAGGGTGGGAGGGAGACACAAAAGGGAGGAGATATGGGGATATATGTATATGTATAGCTGATTCACTTTGTTATAAAGCAGAAACTAACACACCATTGTACAGCAATTATACTCCAATAAAGATGTTAAGAAAAAAAAGCAATAAATAAATAAATAAATAAAGTACAAATAGCTACTTCTCAGTAAACATGATAGATTGAATACACACTTTTTTACTTAACTCCTCTCCAAAATCCCATTAAATTGACATTAAATAAATAAACATGCACAAATAGAACAGGATAGAAGATAATAACAAAAGAAATGTCAACAAAATTTTGGAAGCTGGAAGACAAATAAATGATTAGTAACTAACTTAACATACTGAAGAAAGGGAAAACTTAAACCATGTCAGGAAACCAACAAGAAATAAGCCTATTCTCCCTATGCAATTCCTGAAACACACAGATATTGAAGATATCAGGTACATCTGAAAACAGGGCTTGGTGTGGGGCTCAAGAGAAAATTGGTGAAAAGCCTACTAAGAAACTCTTCTAGACACCCCCATCCACATCCTTAATCTTTACCCAGGTATTCCAGGTAGGCAGGCTTGTGTGAAATGTAATGAGACTTCATACCTGAAAACCAAGGGTAAGGTTTGCATTAAGTACACTATAGAGGTATCAGTGTTGGTGAGACCAAGTAGTCCACCTACCACATGGAGATATTTGGACAAAACTGGAAGAAATAATAAATTTGAAAATTATTTTAAAGTCCATGTATGAAAAATGAATTTAATTACTAAAAGGTTATGTGTCAATCCCAAAGCAATCTGAAGAGAAATCAATGGGCTATACAGGAGTTCAGCAAAACAGAATAAACTAACAACTGGAAATGCAAGTAATTCTCACTGCAATACAAACAAAATGAGTCTTTGTGTATGGTTCGCCAAAGGCTCCTTAGAAAAGAATGCTTCCAAAGTATCAAATGTATCTGGTGGGAAGGAAAGGACTCAAGAGAAGAAAAAATCCACACAGAAACTCAGAAAAAGTACTACCTAGAGTTCTAGAAAACAGGAGAGAAAATAGAGAGCTGAGAAAAAGCAGAGCAACTAATAGTGATACCCTATTTACTCCTATCTGATTTACTTATTTTGGTGAAAAATTCTCTAAAGATTTACAACTTCTCCCTGAAAAATTTAGTTGCATTCTTACAACTCTTTATTTATTTACTAATACATCTTTATTGGAGTATAACTGCTTCACAATGCTGTGTTAGTTTCTGTTGTACAACAAAGTCAATCAGCCATATGTATACATATATCCCCATATCCCCTCCCTCTTGAGCCTCCCTCCCACCCTCCCTATCCCACCCCTCTAGGTTGTAGCAAAACACCGAACTGATCTCCCTGTGCTATGCTGTTTCTTCCCACTAGCTATCTATTTTACATTTGGGAGTGTATATATGTTGATGCTACTCTCACTTCGCCCCAGATTCCCCCTCCTTGCTGTGTCCTCAAGTCCATTCTCTATGTCTATGTCTTTATTCCTGCCCTGCCACTAGGTTCATCAGTACCAATTTTTAAAAAATTCCATATATATGCGTTAGCATGCGCTATTTGTTTTTCTCTTTCTGACTTACCTCACTCAGTATGGCACACTCTAGGTCCATACACCTCAAAACAAATAACTCAATTTCGTTTCTTTTTATGGCTGAGTAATATTCCATAGTATATATGTGCCACATCTTCTTTATCCATTCATCTGTCAATGGACATTTAGGTTGCTTCCATGTCCTGGCTATTGTAAACAGTGCTGCAATGAATACTGTGGTACATGTCTCTTTTTGAATTATGGCTTTCTCAGGGTACACAATCACTATGGAGAACAGAATGGAGGTTCTTTAAAATAGAACTAAAAATAGAACTAACCCTTTATTTATACTTCTAGTTTAGCTGTTTGTAGTTAAGTGTCTGTCTTAACATTTTGTTAACCACATATTCCTGGGCCTTGCTTCCAAGTTTTCGACTCAGTGGGCCCAATCATTTTATCTCTAACAAGTTGTCAGGTCACATTGATGCTTCTGGTCTAGGGACCAGACTTTGAGAAGCCCTACTGTAAACCATATCTGGTCTCAGGCTCAGTAGCCCTATCTGGCCTCCAGGCAAGCTGGGTCATCCATAAGGTTTCCTTCAAAAATGTGATGTCTAGACTTGAGCAGCACTGGCTCACAGACAAATAATGTAAGCCACATCTGTCATTTAAATTTTCTAGTAACCATATTTAAAAAGTAAAATGAAACCGGTAAAGTCAATTTTAATAATATATTTTATTTAACCTGATATATGCAAAATATTATCATTTCAACATGTAAGCAATATCAATATTTTTGAGTTATTTTACATTTTTCTAACTAAATTTTTAAAAGAAGTTGTGTATTTTATACTTCTAGCACATGTGAAATCAGACCAGCCATGTACAAAGCGCTCAATAGCCACGTGCGGCTAGTCACTACCATATGGTAGTGACATATGGACATTGCAGTTCTAGATACTCTATCTCTCTCTTTTAAAAATTTGTTTACCAATAAATGAACAAAACAAACCAAACAGAAACAAACATGTAGATACCGAGAACAAAGTAGTGGTTACCAAAGGGGAAGGGGCAGTGGGGAGGGTGAAATGGGTAAAGGGTATCAACTGTATGGTGACAGACAGAATCTAAAATTTTTGGTGGTGAGCACTCTGTAAGGTATATAGAAGTAGACATATAATGCTGTACATGTAAACTTGTATAATGTTATAAACCAATGTTCTCAATAAAAAATAAGTCTAAAATACTGTTCAAAATCAGACATTTTAATTTATTTCAGGCTGCAATAAAAATATTTAAAATAGACATACCCAACGGTGGAAAGTAAAACTTTTAAATGAAGGTAAGGTAGGCCAAAGCAAAAACAGTATTGTCCTCCATTCCATCAAGAAATAGCATTCAATGACCAAAATGCAATTTATATACATCTTCTTCCATAGATTTATATTTATAAATTTACATTACTATGTAACAAATAACCACTTTTTATTTGAGTAACAGTAATATCTGAGGTGCTAAAATACTAGAGAATATGGAGCTGAGGAAGCTTCAATAAGATGTTAAAATTATATTATGTCATAAGAAGTGGATACTTTCTTCTTGTTATAACAACTTTGGTATTAATTTTGTAATAAATGTTTATTATTGAAAATAGAGAAAATGCAGATTAGCAAAAAGAAGACTATAAAGATTACCTGTAATCTTATACCATTAATTCCTTTTATATGTCCGCCCAGATACTCTTCCTTGCCTATAACTATATACTATTTTTGAAATCAATTGCAATGTACATAATATTTTGTGACTTGCTTTTTTCGATTAACAATATGGAATGAATATCTTTCCATGCATTTATATATCATTCTATAAAATCATATTAAATGGTTGTATAGTATTGTAGGGGCACACCACAATATATCTAGCCCACTTTTATTGGACACTTAGCATTTTCATTCTTATAAACAACAATGAGATGCAAATGAGATAAAAAGCTGTCAAATTTGGCTAGCACTCCCTATGCACACTTTACTTCTGCTGATCTCTTTGTAACAAACCTCGCCCCTAAGTAATTACTCTCCAATTTCAACTTCCAGTGGTACCAAACTTTAAAGTATATCAGAAACATCTGGTCTATTTTGTATATGTTTATGTTTTTAACGAAGATCTCTAGGTCTTAGCTTCAGAGTCCAATTCAGCAAGTCTGGTATAGGGCCTAGGGATCTGTATTTATCATAGGCTCTCCAGGTGATTCTATGGCAGGCAGTCCATATTTTGAGAAACACTTTTATTTGAACTGGTCCTTCTGTCACATTTATAATAAATTCAATAGCACTTTTCATTTACCTGCACACACTGATCAAGGAAATGCTCTGAAATAAATAAATGCAGAAAATTTATCACTGTGAACCAAATATCTACTCCCAGTAGTCAAAATCTATTTTTAAAGTCCCTATAGTCCTTATTATAACAAAACTAATATTCTACTACATAATTTCTTCCCTAATACTTTTTTTGTGTGTGTATGGTATGCGGGCCTCTCACTGTTGTGGCCTCTCCCATTGTGGAGCACAGGCTCCGGACATGCAGGCTCAGCAGTCATGGCTCACGGGCCCAGCCGCTCCGGTTGGGCTCCGCGGCATGTGGGATCTTCCCGGACCGGGGCACGAACCCGCGTCCCCTGGATCGGCAGGCGGACTCTCAACCACTGCGCCACCAGGGAAGCCCCCCTAATACATTTTTAAAGAAGAAATGTGGTTAGTGTTTTGCCTGTTGCAAATGGAAGGCTCTATTTTGCAGCTGGTCTAAACGCCTAATTTCCTGCAGACATGGATGACATTTGCGATGTTTTGAATAACCTCTGTAGCCACCATCTCAGACTGCTCCATTGGTTGAACTGCTCTCACCAGACAGGGTGTCCATTAGCTTTAATGGGCATTACTTGGTGTTGTGGTTTGTAGGATTATACCTGAAAGGGCTGAGTAGTTTCTGTAAGAATCTCTTAACGCTGTTTAAAATTCTATCCAGAAATCAAACGAAGTTAATCAGCCTCTCTCTAGTGGCAGTTTACAGGAAACAGACAATCCAGAGACATTGGCTGCCCAGAGCAAACAAAACAGAACATATCCCTTCCACTTTGTTCAGAGGCCTGAAGTGATAAACCAAGAAGAAACTGATATTCTGAAACTTTGATGAAACCTTGTGAAATATTCCACAGTGGCGGGACAACATCCATACTCCCACTTCTGAAGGGAGACAAAGGGTACTTGAACACTGTGCTTCTTCCTAGAAAAATCAAAGGCAACTACCTGACCTTATTATCTTCTAAGAATTATTTTAAAAGCCTAGAAAACTCTGTCTCCTCTGGTCGATGGCTTTCAGCCTGAATGCAAACAAACTAAACGATTTTTAATGATATATTGATACACCGTGAGCCTTGCCACGAAAAGCGGAAAGAAAGGCCACACATAGTCTTACAAGACATAGCCTCTGTGTTGCTTATACAGATAAACTCTACCTCATAGTGATTTTTTTCTTATTCTGAATCGCACTGGCCCTGATAGATACAGTCTTACTCTTACTATCCCCCATTGCTTAAATAATGTATCGGAATAATTTTCTAGTTCTTTCAAGATCCTATATTGGAAGATTTCTGATTATAAGGATTATGCCTGACACTTCTTTCATATCTCCATTGGCACAGTCACAGGTACATGGTACTTGCATAATAAACAAATGAAATTGTACCACACATGCATGTATGCGTACACACCCTCATTCTGTGACCTTTTCTGATTTTTTTTAAGCTGTAAAACTTTTTGCATATTGGTGAATAATGGGGCTTTAATCTGGGCTAGTGGGCTCATGACTTATTTGGGATAAGTTAATTTCATTAGCCCAGCATGCTTGGCCCTAACATACTTTATCATATTTACTAATACACACACACATAGAAAATAAGTATTTTCACTGCTTCTGAAAGGAAGGCACTCCTGAAATGAAACCTAGCCACTACTGGAAAGCCACAAAGTAATACAGTATCCATATCTAAGTCTCATGGTCATACTAATTTGCCTGCAGCATGCTTTATAAACGTTTTTCACAAAATAATACTTGCACTAGTCCACCAGGGAAGGGACAGGATTGTCTTTTAAAACTAGAATTATGCGGCTAGAGGTAGACAGAGATAAGTGGTAGAGTAGAAATTGCGCTGGACTGTGACTCAAGGGATAGTGTTCCATTCCAGGATGGACAAGTGACCTTGGACAAGTCATATTACCTCCTTGGGCTTCAGTTTTCTCATCTGTGAAATTAATTATACACTAGATTTACTCATTCAATATATTTTTATGCCTACCAGGACCTCTTCTAGGTGTTAGGAATACAGCAGAAAACAAGAAAAAAAAATCCTTGCCCTCCTGAGCTTACATTCTAGTGAGGGAGAAAGACAATTAACTGCTAAAAGATTTGTAAATGATAATTTTAGATACTGACAGGTGATATGAAGAAAAATGAACACAGTTAAGGGGATACAGAGGGAGGGGAGGATGGAGGGAGAATGAAGAAATGGCAAGATAGGTTGGGGAAGACCTCTCTGTGGAGGTGATTTCTGAACAGAGGCTTGAATGAGATGACTGTGCAAATAGCTAGAGGAAGAGTATTCCAGGCAGGGGGAAGAGAAAGTGTAAAACCTGTGAGTGGGAAAGGAGCTTCGTCTTTTCAAATAACGGGAAGAAGGTCAGCATAGCTAGAGTGGAGTGAGCCAGGGGGAGGCTGATAGAAGATGAGAGGTAGGTTGGAGGCCAGATCATACAGGGGCTTTTAGATCATGGTGAGAGGTTTGAATTTTATTCTATACATCATAGAAAATCTTTACAGGGTTTTGATCCAGGAATGACATGATCTGATTTATGTTTATAAAGGACAATGTATTACAGTTAGGATAAGAGTGGAAAGATGAGTAAGGAGGCCACTGCAGTGAGACATGGCTTGGCCTGTGGTCATGATAGTATAGAGATAAAATAAAACAGATTTGGGATTTGTTTAACTGAGGCTGAGTCAACAGGACTTGCCAACTGATTCATTAGATGTGGGATATGAGGGGAGAAAGGAGGAATTAAAGATGACCCTTAGGGTTTGGACCCAAACAATACTTGTCTAATGATTGTTGTTTCAGACATTTTACCCATGTTCATAAGTGAGATTGGACTATGCTTTTCTTTTCTGCTTCTATCCTTTCCTGGTTTAATGAGCAAGGCTATACTAGTCTCATAAAGTGAGTTGAGTGGCTTTCTTTTTTCCATTTTCTGTAATTGTTAATGCAATTTGGATTTTACTATCCTTGAAAGTTAGGGGAAATTTGCCAGTAAAATTATTCAATCACCTGGATCTCAAGTTTTTTCTTGGAGGGAGGTGTTTAATTTTTACTACTAATTCAATATATTTAAGCATATTGGTTGATGAAGGTTTTCTAATTTTTCCTGAGATAATTCTGATAAATTTAATATTCTATTAATATGTCCATTTCATTTGTTTTCAACTTTAAACTTGCTCCATAATATTCTCTTCTGATTTTTTCAAATCTTTGTTTTATCTATCATTACTTACTATTTTCATTCCTAATATTACTTGCATCTGTCTTTCTCTTTTTTTCCCCTTCCGTAGGTCAATAAACCTCATGATTCAGTCTTAGAAGTAGAAGGCTGCAAGGAAATTATTCAAAGATCTGCAAATATATCAGCTTAATAGAACGCCCCAGTCATTCCCATTCTTTCTTTTTGTGTAGTGGTCTCACAAATTAGATGTGTGGGTGGGTATATAGGATGGGATACTATGAGAGTGGGGAGGGTTATACAATTAAAAAAAAAACCTTTAGGAACAAAAGAGAAACAAGAAAACCCAAGATATCACTTTATCAGGTTCTAAAAATGCAAGTTTGCTATGCTGACTACATACAAAGGGGAAATTCAAATATTTAAAATTCATTCAGAGAAGTATTTTTCAATTTAGAGCAGAACTATCAATAGAGGAACAATTTACCCAGTGACCATCAACAATGGCCATTAGTTGGTGATAGGATATAGTATACAAATATAAAGAGAAGAGCATTTGCAAATTGAAGGCAAGAATACACAGGAAGTTTTGAGTTACTTTCTGACCCAACCATCCTTGTCTCCTTGAACTCAACAATCCACACAATAGATGAAAGCTTAGAATTGAATGTTCTGAGTTTCAATCCTGGCTTTGACACTCACTAGTTGTATGACTTAGAACAGAACACCACTTATCCCTTCTGTGTTTCATTATCAACATCTGTAAAATAGAGATAATATAACTGACTTTAAAGAGTACAGGAATCCTAGAGGATACCCATTTTTTGCCCTCTGTTACAAGCCAGCTCAATCACCTCCTGAGAGAGTTGGTTATTTAGCTTTTACTGTGGTGTTTATATTTCTAAGTGTTTCCAGAGTTCATTTCCATTGAAATCCTAAGGGAGATTTATCTTAGAAGGTTTTATTTTTTTAAGAACTCATCTTGGGTAGAACTAGAATTACTGGGGAGAGGAGAGGCAATAACATCTAACCAACATATTTAAAGGTGACAATTTAGTGTGTTGGCTACTGAGCTGACTACATTTAATGAAAAATAAATTATCACCACAATTGGTTACTTAGCCTTTTCTAAATAAGAGCCCTTAAAATAGCTTACTTCTCCCCTTTAAAGACTTACACATTAGTAGCAAATCCATACTGGAATAAAAAGATTTGGTGTATTGTACTGAATACCATCAACCTTTAAGGACCCTCCCCAGCCAAAAAAGCTACAACTCTAATAGAACAATTAACTTGATGAGCAGTATTTAATTTCCCACTGTATAGTATTTAACTAAATTACCTCACATCAATTGTAAAATGTATTGATGCTCTTTTAAAGAATACCCTTGGGCTTCCCTGGTGGCGCAGTGCTTGAGAATCCGCTTGCCGATGCAGGGGACACGGGTTCATGCCCCGGTCCGGGAAGATCCCACATGCCACGGAGCGGCTGGGCCCATGAGCCATGGCCGCTGAGCCAGCGCGTCCGGAGCCTGTGCTCCACAACGGGAGAGGCCACAGCGGTGAGAGGCTCGCGTACCACAAAAAAAAAAAAAAATAAAATAAAAATAAAAACCCTTTTCAGTCCCTTTGGATAGTGTATATACTTCATCATCAGTTTATCTCCTCCAGAACATTTACTACAATTTATAATCTGTTTTCTTCCCTTATTTTGTATTTGTTAATTGCCTTTCTCACTAGAATTTAATGAATAAAATATAAAAGCATTTAAGATTTTAACCTGACATTTTTATTTTCATTGGCCAAGCTAGGAATTGACTGTTATCTATAACATCACTAATATTTCTAGAATAGACAGATAGATAGCACATATCATAAAAGTTATTATTCATTAATTACAGAGCTGCCATTCTGGAACTGCAATGTCATTTTGTGCGAAATATAAAACCTGTTAACTTGAAGCTGAGAGAATTTTTAAAAGATAATTAAATACTTAGATACTGGAGTACTTCATTTTAGATCCAGATAGAATTTTCAAAGTTAACATCATTTTTACTAGCTGAAATGGATTCAAAATAGACCAGTTCCTACTAATTTACAGAATTGTTTTTCTCACTCCCTATGAGGACTCACCCAATCTGTGTCAGAGTTCAAAGAACAAAAAATTGTCTTGGTTGATGTAATTTGGAGGTTAACACTGGTAATTTGTGAAAAACAACATCTCAGAACTTTTTCCATTATTGCTTAATCTACTGTGTCAAAAAGTACTTTACTTGCTAAGAATTATTTTTCACCTCCCCTGTCTCTGTTATGTCAAAGGTCAAAGGTGGCTAGGAAGACAAAGTTCAATTTCCTTTTTGCCTCGGCAGTCCCCTCCGGAAAAACAAGATGCTACTTCACTTACATAACATTCATACCAGGAGAGAAAGGTTGAAAAGAAATTAATGGAAATGGCAAGTATAAAGAAGCTTAGTCCTGGGTGTGGAATCTGATGATAGAAGGGAACAGCTAATTGGGGTTCTCAAGAGTCAAAGAATAAGAAAGAATAGGATGCAGAAATTTCTTCATTAATATCTCACAGGACAGGGAGATACTATTTATATTATAAAGCAAAGATAAAAATATCAATGTAATATAGGCAATCTTGGGAATAAGAAACACTAGCATTTGTTGAGTGCCTAACATGTGACACATACTATACACACTTTGTGGTATTTAATCCTCACAATGACCTTGTAGTATGGGAATGGTTAGTCCCATGTTACAGGTAAAGAAACTAAGATGCATAGGATTTAATTTACTTGCCTGAGATCACACAGGTAATGAATGGCAGGTCTAGAATTTGAAACTAGGTCTTCCTTGTTTCAATGTCCCAACACCAGCTATGTTATTTCCATAAGGAATTCACTAACATATCACTATGGGACAAAGTGTAAACTAAGTTTTGGGCAACGAAGGATCACCAGGTGCTGAATAGAGCTCTGCCAAACAAGTGGGCTCTCAAAATATATAGCCTGATGGAAAGTAACCAACTCCTCTATCGCCTGAAAATTTGAATATACTCAGATAAGTCCTGGGTCATTAAGTGGGGCACATTAACATAGTGAAATGAATAAACAAATGAATAACAAAAGGCCCTACAGTTAAGTGGTTCTCAAATGCAAATGGATGGAATTCCATTCCCTCCTTGAGAATCTGATGCACAGTAAGAATTTGCTCCCTAGAAAAATAGCCCTATAATGATAACAACATTTTAAAAAACAATTTTAGGTACTTATTGGTCTCCCTGAAGCCCCATGTGGTAGACTGAATCATTGCTCTCAATCCTTTTCCTTTCCTTACATTCATGTCCTTTGCCATAGGACTTTGTAGCTCCCCCAACTAGAGGCAGAAAATATTTCCTTGCGCCATTGATGTTGGCCTTGGCCATCTGATTTGCTTTGGCCAATGTAAGAGGCATAATGCCACTTCCAACTACAGTCTTTAAGAGCCACTACATGCTTCTGCTTATCCCTCTGGCATTCCTGCCATTACCATGAGAAGAAAATGCCCCAAGTAGGCTTTTGGTCCAAGAAAGATGAGAAACATGTCTGGTAGACCTGGGCTCAACCTGCAGCTTAGAGCTCAGCCCAGCTGAGCTCAGCTTAGATCAGCCAACATCCAGCTGACTTGCAAATGTATAAATGAGAATAAATGATCATTGGTTTTAAGCCAGTGAGTTTTGCAGTAGTTTTTACTGCAGTATTATTGTGGCAATGGTTTAACTATTATACTCATTCATAGGACTTCTCCCCGTCAAGGGTCTACATAAGCTAAGAACCTCTGCTCTAGAATGTTCTATTATGCAAGTCCAGTGTGCTTCTCTATGTTGTACACACATTTTTGAAAATTAGTGTCTGAATTCAATTTTATATAAATCAAATGCTATGTTTCCCACCAACGTACATTATAATATCTCAGGGTTTTAACCCTATTTCAATGCTCATCACCTAGCAGCAATTCCTAACACTTCAGCTTTTTGTCTTTCTGCTCCTCAGTTTTTTCTGATGAGTATTCAATGACCAACAAACATATATTTTAAGTATGAAGGGAGAACCTCTTTAAAGGAACCCTGCAGTGAATCCATTTGTAAGTTGAAGAATCCTTCTGTAACGGGAACAATCTTCTTATCTCTTTGGTAAGCTTGAATTTTTGACACTTGGGTCTCTGAAAGCAGGGTACCTAAATTACCAAGCCTGCTTCTAGGCAAAGTGCAGTATTTATCTTGATATAAAATAAATAATACTATTTGTTACATTTTGGTTGCTGAAAATTTAGTGTGATACTTGGATCTCATTCCATGTGAGCAGTGTTTATATAAATATCCCTGCAACAGAAGTCAAGGTATATGACTGAGAAGCCTCCATTTCTGGTTTACATTTCTTTCTAGGAAGAAAGAAAACCAAACAGACAAGGTATGGTTTGGCAGAGTCCATTGCATTTAGATGCCCAATTTATATTTATGGAATTTAATTGGCAGAAAACTAAAATAAGTTCTGGTCCCAGCTCTGTCACCTACTAACTGTGTGACTATGGGAATTTGGATAGGTTGTGAGGAAGAGGAAGGACATTATAGGCAGAGAAATGGTCTGCACAAGGACATAAAAGAAGGAATGAGCGTGAGGTATTCAGTGAGCAAGGAGGAGACCAGCCAAACCAGAGAAAGATTGTAAGGGTAAGAAGGAAGGTTACAAGAACACATAATTATGTATGGCATAAAATGTTTGACACATCACCTACAGATTCACAATCAATACCTGAAATGCTGGGTCAGTTTTCCTCAGAAGACAGGAAGAACCAGGTAGAATCAAAGAGAGACTGTCTTTTGTATTTCCATTCATACTCTTAATTTAAACTCCAGAGGTAGTTTCCTTTTATATGAAACTATGAATCTATGAATCTATTCATTTTCTATGAATCATTCCCTACAGGAAGATAATTCTTTGAAGCTGAGAACAACAAGCAAAATAAAATGTATAATAATATTCAAAATAAAAATTTTATTGAGATTATAGCATGTATGTCACTCAATAGAAGGAGACAGGAATATATTCAGGAGCAATAAACTTCAAGTTAAATAAATAGCATTAAAGCTTATAACAAAATTACAGACAAGTAATTCAAGCTCTCTCAAGGGCCTTAAATACTTTGAGGAAAACATCTTCCAATTATCATAAAAAGCCCTTTCCAATTTTCACAGTTCATCTATAATAGGCTGATTGTAAATGTAAAATGTATGGCTCAGGTAGTGCTATATAGTCAGCTGTAACCATAATCTCCTGTGTAATGACAAGCAATTGGAACAGCAATACTACTACTTAAGCTATTTAATTCAGATTTCTTGGCATTTATGCTGATACTCCTGCTGAAGGGAAAAAACACAAAATATGATAATAAACAAGTATATTCTGATTATTAATTTTTTATCACACAAAACATCCACCGAAAAAGAAATCAACAGCAGAAAAAGAAACAAAATAATTCTTTGACTACAGTGTTAATAGGAGAGTATCATTTTCTTAAATGTATTTCCCACATTATCAATGGAATGCCCACAGGGAAAAATTAAAAGAAAAAAAAAGAACAAAAGAAAATGTTCAGCTCAGAGATTAAAACAAAGAATCCAAGAAAAGGTTTGTAGATGTCTGATCATTAAGAGCCTTCATGGAGGAAAAAAAGTTGATTTTAAAATGTCATTATATAGTGTCATTATGGAAAATCAGCAGGGAATAAGGAGATCTGGCTTCATGTCTAGTTTGCTAAGAGTTAAGCAAAGTACAGACTTTTCTGCCTAGACACGAAGGTAGCAGTGCAGGCTGATTTTGGACAAGTCAAGCAGTTTTTTGGAGCAAACCTGAGTTTTACAGGGATGTTTATAGCCCCAGGGGGCCCAGTGGCCTCCTCATCAACGTATGAATTATTCTTTTGAGACCCTTCTCTTTTGTTATTCATTCATAAACCCAGCCACTTATTGACTCCCTACTATATGCCAGCCTCTGCTAAGTTTCTTCCTTCAAGAAGCTTAACTTCTAGTAGGGTAGACAGCTATACAAGTAAAGGAAAGAGAGATCACACCTACCTAGAAGATGGGGGTGAGGGGAGTTGGGAAGAAGTCAGTATTTTCTTCAGAGATAAAGGGACCCTTGTGTTAAGTCTTGAAAGATGAATAAGGGTTCTCCAGGCAGCGAAGAAGAAGAAATTCTAAGTAGAGGAAATAACAAAATCCTACAAGTATGACCAGTCATGGTGTTTTGGGAGAACTGCAGTTATGCCTAATTAATAGGTCTTGGGTTTAATCCAAAACCCTCATTTACCTTGAGAAATTCAATACAATCCAAACACCCTAATATCTGGCAATTCTCTATAAACAAGGTTTTACAATATCCAAGTCCTATCTATGCAACCTTGCATCACAGATAAATAACTTGATTTACTAAAGAAAAAAGAAACAGAAGGATAAATACCTTCAACCAATATCAAATATGTCCTGATCCTATGACTTGAAGACCAGAGGCTATTGAAAACCTTCCATGTTAAGGCTGAGGTTTCAGCTCCGCTCTGTAGGAGTGGCTGCTCAGGAGGGAGAGCTTCCTTATAGGACTTCTGCTGGCTTACAAATAAGACCTTCTCATAGAGTTTGAGGAATGCTTCCAAAATCTAATTTTAATGATACATATTTCTTGTGTGCATACATGCAAAGCCTCATGGGCCACTGTTCCTGGAAATTCTCTCTCTCTCTCTCTGGTTAGGGAAGTAGAGTCATTACTTCTTTATTCCAGTAGCTCTAGAGCCAGGGGCAGGTAAACAGAGTGTAGAACTTCACAACAATACCCTCTTAGCCTAGCTGTCTTCCAAATCACTGTACAATTCACTCACTGTTGGAGTGGCCTTGTCCTAAATAATATATAGCTAGTTCAACATTCACTTTTCAGTCAATGTCAGAAGGTATTAGGCTAGCTAAAGATATTTTTAAAAAAATGTGTTCACAGCAATGTCATGTTGCTAATGTAGTCCTTTGGGTAAAGTTGATCATTCCTGACTCTGTATCTTTTTACCTCAGATGAACTGTGAGAAAGTACTAAAAACAATTTGGAAAAATGGTTGTTGATTATATCCTTCACATAGCCAAGCTCAGTCCTGATTTGTGGGGTTTCCAGTGGTACGGTGGGTGGACAAAGACAATCTAGTGGAGATAAAACTAGCTTCTCTTTTTACTCCTAGAAGGCAACCCATAGTATGATTTAGCTAAAAAGATTCCAAATAGCCTTTTTCAATAGCCATTCCAGATAAACTAAGAAAAGATTGAGAGCCTAACTTCACCACATTATTCCTATATGGAACTCCTACATTCTCTCATCCAGGGCCCTCCTCCTCTCCCTGGCCCCAAAATAAATGTTTCTGCAGAGTATGGCATACACACTTTGGTCTTTGCGTTGCTGTTTTTAATGCACTTGATCTCTTATATGTGTGTTCACAGTAGTACTATGTCTCTTAGACATGAGGTTCCCAGAGAGCAGAGGTTCTTTCTCTGCTATTTCTCAGTATAATTAATGTACCACAAAGCAGCATGAACAGCAAGGTTCTTAATCAATGCCTTAATGCTTTGAGATTAGTGTATAACTAGGGTGACCATGTAATTGATCATTCATACTGGAACACCTATGAGAGTGAATGGCGACACTATTAATTATGCTAGGACAAGAGGTATAAACCAGGACTGTTCTGGGCAAACATTGATGATATTGTCACTCTTCTGATCCAAAAGAAGGATTCCCTTTTGCCAATAGCCAAATTAATTTCTCATGATCATGAGTAACACAGTATTTTGAGTTGGACATTTCTTTCAAATGAAGAAAAAGTATATCCTTCCAGAATGACTCCAAAAGAATAAAATTGGGTGTTTCCCTCATATATACTGAATTCTCTTTGTAGATATTGTAAGCTGGTCAGATGCCTCTCTTACACTAAATTTTTTATTTATGTCTATTAGTATGACACCTCATCCCAAAGCTGGTAGAAGTAGGTACATATAAGCAATGAGTAAATAGGAAAAAACAATGGAAAATTCTTGCAATAGGCATCTATTCAGCTTTTTTTTAAAGGTTGCCACATAGAGTCATTAGTTCATCAAGCATATTTGCATTTCCAGGAATATAATTGTTTTTTTTCATAAATCTGCCATTTGAAGCCAAGCAGCCAAATCTTAATGCATTTATCAAAGGAGAAGCTGTGAGTTAGCTTTTTCAAGAGAGGGTTAACCCATTTTAAAAAAATCCACAGATCTGATATCTATTCTTCTCTCTAATTCCTTGCCATATTTATTTTATCTGATTATCCATCAAGTACTCTAGCAGCTACATGCTTCAACTCTCTAGGAAAATCTCCCAAATAAAACCTTTTGCTGAAATTGAGTTAACAAAAGATATATTTGTTTGTATGACAGTAAGCTGAGAATGAACACTTAAAGATGTATCTCAGACTCGAATCCCCTTTCGTTTATTTTGTTTGTTCTCTTCCCTGCTGTTGCCATAGTACCAAAACAGATCATAAGACTAACAGAAATAATGGAGAGAAAATCCAGAGTGTGATTAAAATCATTTGGTCCTGGCACTGGCTGTATAGACAAAAGATGATGTTTGAAGTAATTTTTCTATTATATTATGCCATTTTGTTAATGTCATTTTAGTAACTGGATATGGATACATTAAGTCCTCCCCTGATTTATACTCCTTCCAATCATGCAAGCATAAACATCTAAAACTATCCTTTTATTCTTTTTTGACAACTTACAAAGGGGTGAGGGAGAGGTGGAGAAACAATATTTTAAATCTAATATTTAAATTAATTCAGGACAAAAGCCCAAAGCTTCAGCCAAGGTACACGAAAGGCAATACAGCAAAAGGTCAACCCCAGAACTTTGTTTTCCTAATTCTTACTTGAAATAAGAATTAGAAAATATATACCCTTTATTGCATTTTTAAATTCAGTTTAGCTTGGTGTCACTTGCAACTGTGAATGCTAGCACACCCATACTTACTTGTCTCTCATTAGGCATGCTACATTAGGTGTATGTGCCTCACAGTAGTCCTCGTAGCATAAAATCAACACCAGTGACCCCAAGGAATCTCTTTTGTTCCACCAGCCCTGTACTGAGATTTCCAACTTTTATTAACACCATCCCACTCACATTTATATCCTCTACTAAAAATCTGTGCATGGAGGCACACAAGCACACACCCAGTGAGATTCACCACCCAAAACAGTTTCCATGGAAACCAAATAGCTAGCTCACTTACTGAAAATTAAGGCCTCAGGTCTCCTGCAGAATTTTCTTTGCTAACCTCTTCCCCTACCCAACCCCACCACTGCCTATCACTTTCAGATCCCCAAACCAAGAACTGGAGCTTATATTCAAGGCTTAAGACTAGCCCAGTTAAATCTTAAGATGAACTCAATTTTGCTTTAAGAAAACTCAAATGGAATGACACAGGCCGAAAAAAGTTAACATTTATCATTGCACATCCTGTGTGTTCAATGTCTTTAAATTTTTCTTCACTTTAAAAAAGGTTCTTCTTTAAATAGCCAGCAACCCTAGTGAATACAAACAGAATATGACTTATAAAAGTGATGCCTATGGTACTTTTTGTGGGCAAGGTGGTTCTAGTGTCAAAGTGACAGGCACTATGATGCTTGGAGCTGCTTTTGATGCACTTACTGTTGACTTTGTCTCTGCAGAAGTAGATCTGCTGGCTTTAATTTCTTGTCCCTGCTACTTCAATAAAGAAAACATAAGAAGCATCCAGTTAACCTATCATGCATAACTTTTATAGTAGATTAATGATGGCTACAAATTCTTTGACACATCTCCCATTGAGAGGTGGGGTTCATGTCCTTTTTCCATGAGTTTTGGTAGACTCTGTATTTTGATCAATATAATATGAGGAAGTGACTGTGCCAGATTCTGAGCCCAGGAATTTAAAGATTGGCTGCTTTCATTTCTTATGTCTTGGAACACCTGCTCTAAGGGAAACAACTATTGTATACAAATTCCAACTAGGGACTTCCCTGATGGTCCGGTGGTTAAGACTTCGCCTTCCAATGCAGGGGGCACGGGTTTGATCCCTGGTTGGGGAGCTAAGATCCCACATGCCTCGGGGCCCCAAAACCAAACATAAAATGGAAGCAATATTGTAACAAATTCAATAAAGACTTTAAAAATGACCCACATCAAAACAAATCCTAAAGAAAACAATTCCAACAAGGCTGAGACCACCACCATTCAGTGATGAAGCCAGTGCTACCATGTGGAGAGGCCACATGGAAAGAGAAATGTCCAGCCTGCCCTCAGCTTTCCTGCTGTCCCAACCTAGGCCCTAGATACATGTGTGAAGAAGCCATCTTAACAATTAGTCTTCAGATGATTGCAGCCCTAGTCATCTGTAATTGTATGAGATCCCAAGTGACAAGTGATCAACAATGACTAGTTAATGTATAGAACCATTAGAGATAATAAATTATTGTTAAAGCCATAGGTTTGGGAATGCTTTGTTATTCAGCAATAAATAACCAAATAGCTTCCAACAAAAGGGAAATAGTTTTCTTGATTGATCATTGAAAATGGGTACTTATTTAGAAGAAAAAAGTCACCTCATCAATTTGTTTTTCTCATACTCCTTACACCAACCTATGTCCCTTCCAATCTTCAAATTCTTCTTAAAATGTTTTAAAAATATATATCTGACACCAAGCCTTACCTTTGTATTATTCTCCTGCATTTCCTCAGCATTTGTGTATTATATTTGCATATTTCTGTAAGCATATTTACATCTTGCAAATAGTAACATTCTTTTACAAAGTGAGATGTTCCTTTTTTAAGGAAAACAAGTATTCCATAAAGGAAGTATGTAAACCTGAATATAAAAAATAGGACTTCACACACGGTAGACTATTTTTCCTTTAGTATTAAATTTGGGTTTTTCACAAAACTGGCATTTTTTTAAAAAAATAAAGTTTTACTGTGTCCCTCTTTTTTTTTTAAGGCCACTTATTTCTCAGTTTCTCTAAGAGTAACAGGAGATTCACCTCCTTCCCTTGTCTCAGGCTTTCCTGAGCATACACCTGAAGTCCACCTTCTCATTTCAATAGCCCTGCATGGGGAAACAGAGAGCAGCAGATACTCCCTGAGGTTGTATTGCATCTCTAGCTGTGAAATAAGATGGATAATTTAACTACATGTTTATTCAGGAAAACAGCCACTTTTCAGTAGATAAGCATTTTCCATACACTCTTCCTACAGTCTATTTAAATCTTACAATAAATCACTGGCTTGGTACCTGCATACACCTATACTACAGAGCAGGGCATGCAAAACAAGATCAGATTGCTGAAAAGTAGACCTTAATCTATGGAAACTATTTCTCTTTGTTCCGTGTATCACAGCATTAATTCAATAACATTTATAAAATGGAACTGTGCTTATATAAGCAGATAAATAATTAGAAAGCATATAAATCATTACTTCCTAATGTGACTACAACAAGATTCAATGCAATTTACAGATAAATATGAGAAATGACTACTTCTTTTCACTGAATTAAATCCAGCAACATTTCTAAGAAGAGAAATGAATACTCCCATGTTCACTGGCAAAGAACATAATCGTAAAGAAAGATAAATCTCATTTTTCACCCATTTAAAGTATTCCCTGAGTGAGGGGGAAATAGCTGGAAAATTAACATGTTTACTCTTAATTAATAAAATGTCACCTTAAGATGAGAAGATAACCCTTCACTTTACTAAAATCTCACTTTATGTGGAATAAAGTTGAAATGATCAAAATGACTTTGTGTAAAGTCTGAGTTTCAAACTGCTTTTAAAAGGATATAGTACTGTTGGGACTTGCCTGGCCGTGCATTGGTTAAGAATCTGCCTGCGATGCAGGGGACACGGGTTTGAGCCCTGGTCGGGGTAGATCCCACATGCCGCGGAGCAACTAAGCCCATGCGCCACAACTACAAAGCCTGTGCTCTGGAGCCCGTGAGCCACAACTACTGAAGCCAGTGCGCCTAGAGCCCGTTCTCCACAACAAGAGAAGCCACTGCACTGAGAAACCCACGCACCACAACAAAGAGTAGCCCCTGCTCACGGCAACTAGGGAAAGCCCGCAAGCAGCAATGAAGACCCAACATAGCCGTAAATAAATACATACATACATACAGTTATTTTTTCAAAAAAGGATATAGTACTGTCAAACGTCACTACACATTAATAACCATTAGGTAAAATGAGGTAATTACTGAAACATTTAAGACTCAAAATCCGTCTATGTCACTGAATACTGTGAGATATAAATAATAAATAACCTATAAAAATCAATCATGGGACCCAGAAGTTGAAGGCACTTGGAAGGATTGCTTATTTTATTGGGGCTTTGATTTGGGAAAACAAAAAGCTATAGTTTTAGGACATAATTGTTTAATTGGTAGACATTACACTTCCATAAAAACATATTACTTCTAATAGTTTACATTATAAGAGTCACAAAGACCTATCCAAACTGAAGGAAATTTTGATTTTTGTGATTTACTAATTAGTTAGTTTCTTTTTTGTAAAATGTGTCATGAAGTTCTGTCTTCTTGCTTAGGAAATGGCTCTAAGTGGTAAACTTGGATGATGGAAATAAGTAGAAATTTGGAGGAAAGACCATTCCCTTGGAAACTAATGGATGTAGGAAACAGTCTCATTGGTCCAGAGTTTCTACAAGAAAATGCATCCCAAGTCAGTATAAAAAGTGAGTGGAAAAATGAATGTTATCTAATTCCTGGAAGGTCTATGTATGGGATGGTAGAGCACTCCAAAGGTTATATATTCAATGGGACTATGCTTTTCCTCTGAAGAAGTCATAACTCCTACTAACATTTTGGGGGGTTAGGAGGGTACAAATCTCTGGCAGGACTTTCCTATAGAAGCTACTCAGTAGCTTGACATGGGAGAAACTGACCAGCTTACTGGGCTAAGGCTATATGTCCCCAGTCCTAATGTTTTCCTTCATAATTTGTTCCAGGCACTCTTCAGAGAAACTCAATCCTAATTAACAGAGAAGATAACTGGCATATTTGTGGCTGACCACAATTACTTAAAGAAGTAAAGAGTAGCAGGGGGAAAGGAAAATATTGCAAAAGAGATTTTGTGGACTCAGCAGGGAAAAATGAAAGGTACTATCATTTGATTACTGAGCAATCAACTCACTCTACACACTTACTACTATATTTTTCACATTATCCTAATTGATTGCCAACTTCACTATCATTCTCTGCTACCTGGAAACCATTCCTTAGGTAGTTCAGTCTAGACTTAGTCTGTCTTGAACAAGCATGTTTGTAATTTTGAATATTTCTCACTGTAAGTCTCTACTTTCCTCCCATCTCACCAAAAAGAACCCACAGAAATCATATGACTGTAACCTAGAAAACAAAAGATACTGTCGTAAAACAACTCATGATATCTAAACTCATACCTGCTTAGAGGATGAAGTCAAATGGCTACATTTACAAAATACAACATATCATGCCAACAAGAACTAATGCCATAATTTGTACCAGACCTGGGGAGCTTGAAGTATCTGGAAGAAGTAGGCTACAGACAAGAATTTAATGTTGTATAGCCTATTGCAAAGGAAAATAAAGTTCACTCAACAAAGAAAGCCCCAAGTAACTCAATAAAGAAATCAACATACTACACATGAAATTGAAACTGCTATGTGTTGAACAATTTGTCAATTGACACAAATGTGATACTTGACTTTCTAATAAATATTGCCAGGAAATGCACATGCAAAAGAGCAATCAACTCTATGGAGCAAAACTGTATTTTGTTCATTCCTGTATTTTTTCCATTAGTTTTGCTTGGTCTCTTTTAAAGATTAATGTGTGTGTTTGTTTTTTCAACTTTGCATTCAAAAACAGAAAGAGAAAAGGTGGCACTAAGGAGAATTTTCAATAGTTTGGAGTCACATGCCCTTAGGACAATTCCACTAGCAATGAATTGTTACACAATTATTTACACTGACTACGACAATAAAAATAGTGAATCTAAAATCAAACAAAAACATTAATCACAAAGGATCCCATTCTTTCTGAATGGTATGTTTTATACAGCTTCATGAGTAACTCCTAATATATATCACATCAGTAAAAAGAACTTATTAACTGTGGGACTGGCTCAATTGGAAATCAGAATGCAGGTGATCATTTGGTTCACTTAACATCTTCCTCTGCCACATTTCCCTTGATACTGGCTTTGTCTTACCAATTTCAGGTACGCATACCCCATATATTCTTTGAACATACTCCCATCAAAATTTGTTCATTTAAAAAGAGAACCGACAAAATACATGTATGTTAATGCCCAGTAATATTTGTTAAAATTACACTTCCAGATATATTTGCCCTTTAAATAGAAAACAAGAAGCTTCAAGCCAAAATAAAGTGTTTCTAAATTTTAAGATTTTAGCCATTAGCAATCCAGTAGGAAAGATATTTGGGGAGCAAAGAGACCTCCTGGAGCCCCTAAAATTACTTGGCATACTCCTGAGATTAACCATGACTGTTATGTACATAACAGTGTTTATGTTTTAGTTTAGAACCAAGCTCCGGAAGAGAATTCCATACCCTATGACACCTACCTTTGGGAAAACCATAGCAAAGATGATAGCATAGTGGACAAGAACATAAATGAGGTTGAGCAAGTTATTTAACTTCACTGTGCCTCTCAGTCTCTTTATCCTTGAAATGTGTGTAATCAAAACATCTACTTCATTGGGTCACTGTGAAGATTAAAACAGATAGTAATATATAAAGCACAGAGCACAGTGCCTGCAGGATATGAAGCACCAGACTAATCATGGTTATTATTATAATTTTACTCACATATAAGAAATTCAGAAAACCACTGAACTATCATATCAAGAGATAATAAAGTATTAATGGAAAGCCAGGTTGAAAGGAAGGTCATTACAAACTGGCATAGAGTACAGTCAAACCATCCTTCTAACTGACCCAGTGCCCCAGGGCCTGTGCTAAGTGGTATCATGGTCGGAGGTAAGGTACCACACCTCAGTCTGTGCAGCCTGATCATGTACACAAAGATGAGCTGAAAAAGCAGTAAGTGCAGCGTAAAGCAACTTGGCAGAGAGATTCCTGGGTAATAAAAGCCAAAGGAATCTTAGTCCACCAAGTTTCCTATAAGCCACTTCCAACAGAAGCTGCTAATGATATGCTACAATATGGAGGCATAGATTTTTATGAACTATTTTCCAAATCTATTTGGAGCCTTACTTCATTTTTTTCCAGGTCTTGTACATGCCCATTACTTCTCTATGACTTTGTTTCCCATCTCTTCCAGTAAACAATGTTGTTTGTTCACAGGCTGTACTTACTTCATCTCCTTTGCCCTTGGGTATATCTCAAGAAAAAAATGTCCTGTATGCATAAACGGCTCAATTGATTAAAGTTGTTGATGACTTTGTTGCACATATTTGATTGAAAATCTGGCTCAAGACATTATTTCCAAGTTGGTTCTGGGTTCTCTTGAATAGCTACCTGTGTAAGTGTAAATTCTTCAATAATGCTGATTTTAAATCTTTTCCAAAAAGACACCCAGATATCTTAACAAGACATTTTATCTGAAGTTAGATGCTGGAAAGGAAAATATATGACAGTGATGCGTGTGTGCCTCTAAACCAGGTTTTTTTTTTATTTTTTGGGGGGAAAATAATCAAGAATCTTTAACGAGAAACTTAACATTTTTCAACATTTTCCAGTCTCTGCCTTGGAACTAGCCAAATATTTTCCCAATTTTGCGATATAGTTGACACATAACATTATGTAAGTTTAAGGTGTACAATGTGTTGATTTGATTCACTTATAAATTGCAAAATGTTTACCACCACAGTATTAGTTACCACATCTCCATCACATTTATAGTAAACAATTATTTTCTGTGGTGAGAATATTTAAGATCTACTTTATTAGCAACAATCAAGTATATGATACAGTATTATTAGCTCTAATAACCATGCTATACATTAAACCACCAAACTTGTTAATCTTATAACTGGGAGTTTGTGCCCTTTGATCAATATCTACCCATTTCCCTCAGCCCCTAGTAAGCACCACTCTACTCTCTGTTTCTCTGTTTGTCCTGTTTAGATTCTACATATAAGAGATATTATAGAGTATAAAATATTTTAGGTTTTAATAAATGACATCAAGAATAAGAAACACATTTATTGTTTGTAGATTTTTTTGATGATGGCCATTCAGACCAGTGTGAGACGATACCTCATTGTAGTTTTGATGTGCATTTGTCTAATGATTAGTGATGTGGAGCATTCTTTCCTGTGTTTGTTGGCAATCTGTATATCTTCTTTGGAGAAATGTCTAATTAGGTCTCTGCCCATTTTTGGACTGGGTTCTTTGTTTTTTTGATACTGAGCTGCATGAGCTCCTTGTAAATTTTGGAGATTAATCCTTTCTCTGTTGCTTCATTTGCAAATATTTTCTCCCATTCTGAGGGTTGTCTTTTCGTATTGTTTATGGTTTCCTTTGCTGTGCAAAAGATTTTAAGATTCATTAGGTCCCATTTGTTTATTTTCGTTCTTATTTCCATTCCTCTAGGAGGTGGGTCAAAATGGATCTTGCTGTGATTTATGTCATAGAGTGTTCTGCCTATGTTTTCCTCTAAGAGTTTGATGATGTCGGGCCTTACATTTAGGTCTTTAATCCATTTTGGGTTTATTTTTGTGTATGGTGTTAGGGAGTGTTCTAATTTCATTCTTTTACATGTAGCTGTCCAGTTTTCCCAGCACCACTTATAGAAGAGGATGTCTTTTCTCCACTGTATATTCTTGCCTCCTTTATCAAAGATAAGGTGACCATATGTGTGTGGGTTTATCTATGGGCTTTCTATCCTGTTCGATTGATCTATATTTCTGTTTTTGTTCCAATATCATACTGTCTTGAATACTGTAGTTTTGTAGTATAGTCTGAAGTCAGGGAGCCTGATTCCTCCAGCTCCATTTTTCGTTCTCAAGATGGCTTTGACTATTCAGGGTCTTTTGTGTTTCCATACAATTGTGAAATTTTTTGTTCTAGTTCTGTGAAAAATGCCAGTAGTAATTTGATAGGGATTGTATTGAATCTGTAGATTGCTTTGGGTAGTAGAGTCATTTTCACAATGCTGATTCTTCCAGTCCAAGAACACGGTATATCTCTCCATCTATATGTATCATCTTTAATTTATTTCATCAGTGTCTTATTAATTTTCTGCATACAGGTCTTTTGTTTCCTTATGTAGGTTTATTCCTAGATATTTTATTCTTTCTGTTGCAATGGTAAATGGGAATGTTTTCTTAATTTGGGAAAGGACTTTGAACTGGAAGTGGAATTGAGGGAATGACATTTATGTCTATATATTTGTACACAGCTAATTTGAAAGTAGTGATAATAATCCTTATCATATCATTAAAGAGGTTTTAAGAGTACCTAAAATTACAGGGAAAACTACTTAACATATGATTTTCAAGCCTCCTTATACATACCAGTATGACTCACTTGTCAATATAAAAAAATTTCTATTTGTGCAATAAGGTTTTATAACCTTTGTTTGAAATATTCACTGCCCCTTCCTACAGGAATATTATACACCTTTTACCCTACTGTCTTGTGTCCTAGACATATAACTTGGTTTGACCAATGTAACATGAGTGGAAGTGATGTGTACTGCTTCCTAGAACTTTTAAAAGCAATTTGAGTGATCTAATACCTTGTTCTTTTCCCTCAAATTAAAATGCCAGTGTCCTGAAAGGGGAAGGTTCTTTGAGCCTAGATCCCAGAGTGAAGAGAAAATGGAGCAGAGCTGCAGTCAACTTGCAGAAAACTCCTAAGTGATAAATGAATCTTTCTTTTTGTAAGCCACTGATATTTGGGGGTTGTTTACTACTATAGCATAACTTAAATTAAGCTAACAAATGTAACTTCCATGAGGCAAGATAGTATATATGCTTGAATTTAATGGGACTTTGTTAAAAACCGTATATTTACATATATAAGTGTCTCTACACACATATGCATTTAAAATGTTCTTACTTGTAAGTCCCATTTATATTGCTCTACTATCTCGCATTGCTTGGATATGAATTCCCCTATATGTTGGTTCTGTGGTGTATCTTTTTTGATGTTAAAGTTTGTAATATGTTTTATAATTTTTATTTTTGAGCTCAACTTCCATGGAGATGTGAGCATATTTTCTGCATAAGACACAAACAGACCATGGGTTGTGATGGCCTCTTCTTTCATGATTTCATAGATGCTTCTCCCTAAGTACTAAAAGATTCACCATTTCCAAACCAGTTTTAAAATCTATTTATTAGCTCTAGGTCTTTAAAACTCAAGGATAAGGTTCTAGTCTCTCCCATATGACCTGAAGCTTAGGGTAATTAGTGAATTATCCTACGCTAGCCAGCAAAGATTTTCTGATAGCTCTTCATAAATGATATAGTGTATTTCTGGCTCTGAGAAGCATGTACAAAAATGAATTCCTGTTCCTTTCCCTTTAAAAAGTTTGTGATCTTGATAATAGGCCAGAGGCAGATTTACCACATAGCTAATGAAGCTTAGGTCTCAAGGCCTCACTTGTATGGGCTCCTTCCATGGTCCAAGGAATGGCCCTAGAAATGTGTCCACAGGATCATGAATTTTGGTGAAATTTAAAAGATAATTTTTAAGGAGAGCTTTTGAAATTGTATACATTTTCAGGTCCCAGAAAATTTGAAATTACTCATGCTGCCAACCTGTGAAGCATTTAATTCCCAGCCCCTAAGATGAGGTATGTTTAGAGCCCAGGTCCTTCACAATCTGTGCAGCTTCAACAATCACTTCCCCATTTAGCTGTGGTTTCTTCCTCATTTCCAACATCTATAGACACCCCCTTTTTTTCTTTCAGGTTTGGCTATAATCTGTTTTAAAATATATTTTATCTAGAATTTTGTTTGTTTGTAGTAGTACAGTATTTCCTTTCTGCTCAGTCCACCAATTTGGCCAGAATTTATTCATGACACTAAATTATACAGGACTTCTCAACAGCAGATACAACTTAAAAATGGTCTGAATGCCCACCATGAGTTCTTTTGTAGGCCAGGCATGTGGAGAATACAATGTAAGACAAAGCCATGATTTCTGCCCTTAAAGAACTTATAATTTAATTGAGACTATAAGTTTAACTTCCACAAAAGTGTTTAAAATAATTTCGTTAAAGTGAACAAAAGTGTTCCTTCAAGATGGTAACTGCCATAAAAGTCAAGAAGTTCTGATGTATAATGGGGATTAACTAGAAGAGAAGGAATCATTCACCCCAATATTTTGTTAACATCTCAGATGTCTCAGCTTGCATTCAGTCACCTTTGTGTGTCTTATTTGGAATCCTTCCAAGGCCTTCCTGCCCCTTTTACACAGGGGAGTTTAGAATTAGGTACATTAGAGTAGTAAAAAGCATAAATTTTTTTTCAGGGAAAAAACCCAGAATTACTATAATCACTGAGGATTTTAAAATAACCGAAAATGTTATTTAGAGCCAAATCACCCATGGTAAGGATAAAAAAATGATGTCAGAGTTGGAGAGGATCTTAAAGGTCAACAAGGCAATCCCTTTATTTTAAAGATGAAGAAATTAAGGACAAAAGAAACTAAATGGCAGTACATGGTTCTATATTTCTACTTTTATGTCCCAGACTTGTATTATAATGTGACAGCAGAAAAATATATCATTTGGAAAAAATGGAAGAAACTATCTGCAGGTTTCCTTCTACATTTTAAAACAGTTATAAAGGCAACCTCCTTACAAAGGAAAAAATTACTAGAAAACTTGAGTATAAAATAATTCTGAAAAAAAATGACTTTTTGAGTAAACAGTCTGATTTAATGATATTTATATGAATAGGGACACACATATCCAGAGGATTTTTACATACTCTGAACCTTTTTCAAATCATACTTGTTTCCAGTTTGAGTTTCCCCCCATGTGTTTATCTTTTTGGAGGATCTGAAAATGCTGTCCAGAGTCTCAGGAGAAAGTCCACAAAGGGTCTGGTTACACAATTGGGGTGATTTCACAGTTAGAGTATTTTCACAGAGAACTCAGGACCTTGGTGTCATTTATATATAGAGAAAGGAAGCTCTCCATAAGGCATACAAATGCCTTCCATGCTTACAATTGACAATTTGGAAATGACAGGAAACAAAAATAAAAAAGACTTAAGTTTTCCTGAAGACAATTTTCTCTCTTAGGAGGAGAGAATAGAACAGTTCCAGGAGAGCCAATAAAATAAGGCAATCTGAGAAAAATCACAGAGAAAGAAAAAATAATGCCACCCTGACAATTTCCCTTAATAGTGTAAGAGACAGTTACAATGATTGCAGGATATGGTGGGGAGATGTGTAGGACGGCAAGTAAAGGGAGGTAAGAGTTAAGAGCACGGACTTTAGAGTCAGCCAAAACAAGGAGTGAACCCCAGTTGCCCAATTTATGATGTGGCCTTGAGGCAGTTACTTAACTTTTCTGATTCTCAGCTCCCTCATCTGTAAATTTATAGTCTCTCGTTTGTAATAATCCAGATAAGGTGCTTAATATAGCAGCTGGCACATAGCAGGCACTCAATACATGCTAGTCATCATAGTTATTCACAGTTAAAATATAAATATAAGAACACATTCCAGTGCCATATACTGATCCCACCACCATGTCTCTTCATAGCCATGAGTAATCACAAATCTATTATATTTTTAAATAAAGTAAGCTTACTTAGTATTCCCCTCATGGAACTGTTGTGAGGATAAAATGAGATAATGCATATAAAGTGCTTAGCACAGCACCTAGCACATTGTAAGCACTCAAGAAGTAGCCACTGTTCTTATTCACAGAGCTAACTGCTGGCTCCAGACTCATTTGATCTGTACCCTTATTCAGGGAAGTGATTGTAAAATGGCTGTAAGGGCAATATATTACTGTTGTGATAAAGGAAACAGCAACACCCCAGGGATATGTGTTACCATGGGGTCTCTGTGGGAATGCATATAAGAAACAGACACTCTAATAATCCCATCCAAACAGAGATAAAATTTTTAAAAATAGGAGTCATTCTACATCCAGTGAAATAGATGTTTTTCCAACTATTACCAGAAATGTGCCACAGGGTAGTAGTGATGAAATAGATCTTAAAGAAGAAATGATATTTGAAGGGTGGGAACTAAACCTCACCAATACAACTTTCTTCCTATTTTCTATCTTTGAACATCTGCATCTGACTGATATTCCTGCAGATTTATAGATAAAGTTTGGCTCTAGCTCCTTCTGGATGAAACTGGTCACTAATTCAACTCAATAATATAGTTTGGTTAGAACTCTCCCAAGAGTAGGAAAGACCAACAACAAAAAAAGAATTTTATAGGGAATCATGAAGTGCCACATGAATTTTAGGGAAAAATATTTTAAAAGGAAGAGACTTTTACTAAAAATGTATTTACAGTAGCTTCTCAGAGGCTTGAGTGAATGACATTAAAGATATACAGTATACTCCCCCACAAACAAATAAACCAACAACTTGCATGAAAAGAACTTTAATAAATAACTGGCCAGAAAGTTATACCGGGGTCCAAGAAAAGTCGATATTTTTCTTGAAGCCCACAGAGAAAACACAAGGTAGGATATTTGATATTAAAAGAAATGAATGAATATTTGATGGTAAACGTATGTTCAGAAAGAGAGAAAAAGATCATTCAAGGCGTCTTCAGACATCAAAGTTAATACAGAAGGGTAAGGAAATATGTCTGAACCTAATGAGTTTGCTCTCCTGTGTGCGAAAGAATGGCATAACAATTTGATTGGAGACTTTTAAAGGCAATGGATATATATAGTATTCAGAGCTGTGCAAGGCTGACTCATGTATTTGGCCAAAAAAATTGATTTGGGTAAAAGTTAATTAGCAGTGTAATTTACAGTTGACTACAATCCCTTCCCTTTGCAAAAATTAATTGGAAAGGTATAGCTTCACAGGAGATCTTGGGCTGTGCAAATTTATGCTGCCACAGAAGCAGCACTTATGTTTTTGAAGGGATCAAATATATGAGAATTATATATACACATGATCATGTCACAGTGTCAGATGCCCCAGTGGGGACAAGTCATCAAGTTCTTTCCTGCAGTCAACTGCTGTTGTAAATATCTCTGGTACTAGATTTCAAACAAAATGAAAAGGAAGGAGCAGGACCATTGCTGTTTTCCCCAGTTCTCTTTAGAGCAGACAGGTAATTTAATACCCTAAGGGAGGGAAAGTATCCCTAAACGATAATCTATCTACCTCTTCAGAAGAGTATCTCTCAAAATACATGTCCACATAGAGAATTTCAGAGCTTTGCATGAGAGAGCAGTCTAATACCTTGCTAATGGTATGTCTAGAATATCTTCTCCTCAATCTCATAATGTAGCCAAAGTTTATCCTTTACAACTGGATTACTCCACTTGAATCCAGGAGAAGACAGGAGTAACTTAATGTAATGAATATACTCATAGACTCACTCAAAAGCACTTTCTAGCCAGGTCTACTGGAAGTAGCCTCCTGATGGGTCTCCCTACCTCTGGGCTTGTCTATCTTCAATCCATTTTTTATACTGCAGCAGAGTGATTTTCCACCAGTGACTCCTTAGTACCTTTAAGGACAAAGTCTGATTTGTTTTTAGTAGATGTTTATTGGAGTATAATTGCTTCACAATACTGTGATAGTTTCTGTTGTACAACAAAGTGAAATCAGCCATATGCATACATATATTGCCATATGTGGCATAAATGGCCCTCCATTAGAGGCTCCAGCTTAACTTCCAGATTAATCTCTTTACATTTCTCTTTACAAATGTTATAATTCTCCCTCCTAAATATATTTCAAATCTATGCCCATGAATTGGTGTACATATGCATTGCAGTCACTGTGGGCCTTTATTACTTTTTAGCTAGATTGGTAAAATAACCTCCTAACTGGTCTCCCTTCCTACAGTCTCTACCCCTTCCAATCCATGAGCCAGACTATGAAGAGTGTGCCTAAAATGCCAGTCTGATTACCTACCTCCCCTGGTTAAAACACACCCACAGCAATCTCTTTCTTACAGAGCAGACGCCAAATCCTTAGCTTGGTTAACAGGGTCCCTCTCATGTAACACATGGGCATCATCAACCTCTCTAGTCTCACTGTCTCACAATCCACATACCCAATGCTCCAGCCATGCTGACTGTTATACTCGTCAGCCTCCAGCATAGTTCTTGTATATATGACACAAGTTTTAAACAAACACAAAGGAGTATAAGAAGCAATCATTCTTGCTGGTGAATGACTTAAACTGCCAAAGTTTGGGGAAATAGAAGAGGCAATTAGATGCTACTTACTCTGCTTTATTCCTTACACATACACATTCCTCATGTCTACCTCCCTGTGGTACTGTTTTAGTTCCCCAACTCAAAACGGCATTTTTATTTGGGTTTTTGTTTGCATAGTGATACAGTTTTGAAAGCATATATAAAGGTTGTAAGTTGGACTGGTCACATTACTGGTTTCTAGAATCTTCTTGAGTAGTGGTTGCAAAGTTTACACAGGGTGAGGAATCTTTACTACACTATACCAGATAGCCTCAACCCACTATCCAAGAACAGGGCCATGTTCAGTAAACACACACTCATTTTTGCCCCAAATTTTAAAATTATCTTCCTTTAGCTAAATTAAAATACACTTACCGGCATTTAAACCCTAGTAATGTTTGCTCTGAGTCCAAACAAACAAGATAAACTCCCAACTAGGTATAAATTGATTATATTAGCTTTTATTTTCTTCTAAAACCACAAAACCAGGTTCTCTAGGCTGAAAGGTCTCCTGTATCACTTAATATAGGGGGTCGGCAAACTTTTACCATAAACAACCGAGTAAATATTTTAGGCTTTTGTGGGTCATAAGGTCATAACTACCTAGCCCTGTCATTATAATGCAAAAGAAGCCCTAGAAATATGTAAATGAAGAACATAACTATGTTCCAATAAAACTCTATTTACAAACAGAGGCTGCTACAGATTGAAGGTCAGTTTCCTCTCAAAATTCATATGTTGAAATCAGTTCCCCCAAGTGATGGTATTTGGAGGTGGGAGCTTTGGTAGGTGTTAAGTCATGAGGGTAGAGCCTTCATGATTGGGATTTATAAGGGCATTCTCTTATATTAAAAAAATGGTCCCAGAGAACTCCCTTCCCCCTTAGAGATGTGAAGCCAAGTAAAAAGATTGTCATTTATGAACCAGAAAGGGGACTCTCACCAGACATTGATTCTGCCAGTGCCTGATCTTGGACTTCTCAGCCTCCAGAATTGTGACAACTAAATTTCTGTTGTTTATGAGCAACGTGATTTACAATATTCTGTTATAGAAGCTTGAATGAACTAAGATAGAGGTGGTATGCCAAATGTGGTTTGTGGGCCATAGTTTGCTGACCTCAAACTATTTTGACTGTGATTCACATTAAGACATTTTACTCCCCGTGCAGTATATATTTACACACACATATATAAAACAACATTTAGCAAAGACAAAATTATCCTTACTATGTGCAATGTACCCCAATATCTTCCATTTTATTTCTTTAAAATGCTGGTTTTAACCTACCAAATTGATTCTAAAACCCACTGATGAGTTGTGACTCACAAACTTACAAAACATGTTCCCATGGATTTCACTGTCTTATTCATTGTCTGAGTCACATCAGAAGTAACCTTAAGTAACTAGCATTCCAACTCTCATTCCTTCATTCATTCATCAGTTCAATGCACATTTATTAAACAGACACTATGTGTCACATGGAAAAGCACCATTACAACTAATATACCAAATGTGTGGTCTGTAGAAGGAAGGCTACTGCCAATACAGGTTCTGAATCCAACTGAGTGAAGATTCCAGAGGTACTCCGAATAAGTACTCAAATATGCCACTTTGAATGTTCTGGCTTTGCATCTTTTCCCAACTTAAAGCAGTTTCTCTGCCACTTTCTTCCTGCATTGCTATCTTAGGATATGTTCCAGAAACACAGTAAATCCTCTTGAAGTTTTAAGAACTCAAGAGCAAAGAATGTGAGACTTAATAAGTGTTTCTGAATGAGGACTATTTTTAGCCTGAATGACTCTCTTTATCTCTGTTTGGCCTCTGAAGTTAATTGATCAATCTATAAAATTGAAAGGAAAAGAAAAGCACACTGTGGGAATCCAAAGGCTCTTTATAACACAGCCTAGAGGCTAAGTGAATGCCAGGTAGCAGGGCAATATCCAGGACTCAAGGAAGGTAATTGGTTGTTTGGTTTACATCCCCTCTGCATTCTGACAAGAGTTCTTAATGACAACTCCACATCAAGCTTCTCCCAAGTGTGGGAGTCTTTAGGGGCCCCAAAGCTAAAGAAAGTCATATACTATTCAAGAAAGATGGCTTCCATATTAAGACAAGCCTTGCCACCCAGAGTGAGAAAATGGCTGAAAAAAATGATCATTTTACATTTCAGAGTTTGAATTGAAGTGGTCAATGTTATTCAACTCAAAATATGAACTGTACTCTTTCTTGACAGAGGAGTTAAACTGAGGGACCAAAGATGCCCATAAAATAGTGTTAAACTAACCATTTTAATAATAAATGTGGTGACAGAAGCTAAGTCTTAGTTCTAGAAATCAGTTCATGATTAGCTGGGCCAAGTGGCAAAGGGAAACTATTCTTCGCAACTTAGATGGATACTTTGGGAATCAGCAACTATTCCATGAGCTTATGACCACAGCCAAGCTGTGTGAGACAGTGAAACAGTTTCACAGAGCATAGGGTCACTGTTGTCTGAGAAGAATCATTGTATTCACCCTGGTTCTTAATTTAATCCCAAGATTTATCTCTATAATCTGTCATTGGAAGCTTTTGAGGAGGAGAGAAATGAAAAAGATATTGAGAGTTGTAAATTTCTAATTTATCATCTCATTTGAAAAGTCCTACCTTGGGTAGCAGAAATATTGATAAACAATGGAATTTGTTACCCCTCAGGATGCTATAATAAATCTAAACCACTATCCCCCTTTCTATCATGTCCCAGAAGAAGTTTTTACAGAAACTCATGGGTAGTTAAATGATCCACATTTCTCAACTGGGTGGAATAGAAGATTTGGTCTCCTTTGCCTTTTTTTCTACCTAGACCAGTGGGCGGCAGTGATCTGAGCAAGTGTACTCTGTTTCACAGATTTAAAATACCCTTTTCTGGGTTGTTCCAAGTTCCAGCCTGGGGCACAGAGAATTAATAAACCTATTTGATTCTCACACCCAATGACATTCTCCAGCCACCTTGCCTTTACAGTATTATAGGTGTTATTTCTATCTCCATCTCCCAGTTTTGTGTTTTATTTCTCAATTGGTTTAGAATGCAAGCAGGGAAAAGGTGTGCTGTGGGATTTATTAGCCCCCATAAAGACTCCCAACATTTTCTTAACTGTTTTTCCTGTTTCTAGTCATAGTGTCCTCCAATCCTCCCTCCACACTCCTTCAAGAATAATCTTCCTAACACACATCTGACCTTGTCACTACCTTGCTCAAAATATTAAGATGGGCTTCCCTGGTGGCACAGTGGTTGAGAGTCTGCCTGCTGATGCAGGGGACACGGGTTTGTGACCCCATCCGGGAAGATCCCACGTGTCACAGAGCAGCTGGGCCCGTGAGCCATGGCCACTGAGCCTGCGCGTCCGGAGCCTGTGCTCCACAACGGGAGAGGCCACAACAGTGAGAGGCCAGCCTACCGCAAAACAACAACAACAAAAAAATTAAGATGGCTTTACTGATTTATCTTACATTTAATAAAGCATAAGTAAATGGGAATCATGTTATTATAAAAATAAAGTCAAATGTATTTTTGCTTATTTTAAAAAGTAAATTATGAATGAAGTTTACAACTTTATTCCTAGTAACTGTATTAGCTTTCTACACTGCCATAACAAAGTAACACAGACTAGGTAGCTTGAACAACAGAAATTTATTTTCTAACATCTCTGGAGGACAGAAGTTCCAGATCAAGGTTTGGGCAAGACTGGTTTCTCCTAAGGGCCTGTCTCCTTGGCTTTTAGATGGCAGTCTTCCTCCTGTGTCTTCACTTGGTCTTCCCTCTGTGGCTGTCTGTGTCCCAATCTCCTCTTTTCATAATGACAGATTGGATTAGGACCTCACCTTAATTGTTTCATTTTACCTTAATTACTTCTTTAAAGGCCCTGTTCCAATTCAGTCACAATCTTAGGTACTGGGGGTTAGAAATCCAACATATGAATTTGGGGGGGGAGACATGATTTAGCTTACAACAATAACCAACAAGTTGTTCAATACAAGCAGGTCACAAATTGCCGTTCACCAATGCGCCTTGAGATACAGTACAGATCTTTAATATAACATAAAAGGGCTACCATGTTCAAGTCTATATCAGCCTTTCCAGCAACATCGTTCACTTCTTCTTACACTAAATTTCAGTCTCAAACTACATTCAAGTTGTACCTTGCTGTTTCATGCTGCAGAGCATTTATGTAGGCTGTTCTATGCCTGGAACGCCTTCCCTCCCTTTGTCTAACAAACTCTTATTTATCCTTTAGACCCAGCTCAAACTTCATCTCTTTTCTGGCTACACTTTTCCTTGTACCTATGTTTGACAGAACCTACCACACTCTTATTTTTTATTATGTCTGTCTCTTCTGCAATATAGAGTTCCTTGAGGGCACTGATTGCATTTTATTTGCATTTATGTCCCCAGTCCTCCCAGGTGCCTGGCACATAGTGGACAGTCAATAAATATTTGTTAATAAGCAAATAATTTAGCTATTAAAGAAAAAGTAGACTTGTTTAGGCGTCACTCTTAGCCGTATGAAACTGAATGATATAAAGGACAACCAAAATGATTTTCCATAAAGCATTTTTGGAATCTTTGTCAGTTAAAATACTAACAAGACAAACCACTGATCTGACCTGTAATAGCATTTTGTCAAGGGAGGGGATTTTAGCATTTCTTTCTAAACCATCTAGGTGTTTGAAGAATCCATGTAATACAGTTAAGAGTAAGGCCCTGGCAATAAAGGTGGAAAATACTAGGCAGAAGTCTAGGTCAAGGTTTGTCAGTATGAGATGATATGTACCAAGGCCAAAGTCCAAGGAGAGGGAAAGAAAAGGAGGAAATGAGACAGCTAGAGTCAAGATCTAGGAAGACCATCTGGAGGCCTTAAGTCCTTGACTGCAGTTGGCAGTAGTCTCACATCATTCTTATCCTGGATTCCAATTTAACTAATTTCCTCCTACTTGGACTACCTGGCCCTTCACTGAGATAGTTTTTATTTTCCAGTCATATATCATTTTTCTAGATGCTTCATGAGGCAAGGGTGATGGTTTATACATCTTTGGTGTGTCATATACCACACAGAGTTCCAATTCAGGTGAGCAAGGGTAATAACTGTTGATTAATTATGTTTGAAATTCAGAAAGAACGTCATATGCCATGCAGAGGACAAAGGTAGACACAAAGAAACAGGGAAAAAATAGAAAAAACAAATCAACTGAGCAAGTGAAAATAACAATGGTGGCATTTTCCCCACCATATCTACTTTACCCTGAGATACAGCCAGGGGATAGAAAAAGTTTTTTCACCATGAGCTATTTCTTTATATTCATTACAGAATTACAGGGCAAGGACTGCCTGTCTCCAGCCTCCATCTCTGATAAATGGGTCAGCTCCATTGGCTATAGTTAGTGACAGTCCTTGGTCTTGACAGCTTGACTTCATTAATCTATTTAATTTATTGATCAAGCAGACAGCAAAAGAACATTCTCCATTAAATGGGTTTTTATCATCTGGAGTTATAGAGCTAAATGTCTTTTTAAAATCTGAAATTAAGTTAGCACATGACATGCTGTCTGTCTTACAAACTACTTGCAAAGAGGAAAATGCAAAGATTAAAAATGGCTCTGTGGGTTTAAGTAATGACCAAGAGGTCAGACTGTAAAATTGAACTCTATTCTGCCTGTCCACTTCACTGAAACTGCAACACAAAGCAATATTGCCTCCAAGTAGTTTTAGGCTGATGTCTGAAGTTACAGTCATTAAACTATATTACATATGTTGTGCAGAGCAGGCAGGTGATAGGCTGTGATTTTCTGCGGCCCATTATGTTCATTATAGAGAAGGCTGTTACCTTACACCAGTTAGAATAAATCCCCATCCTATCCAGATCCAATAACTTACTGTTTCCCCAAATTACAGTTCCATGGCCAACTCCCTAATACCAGTCTGTGATAATCACAGCACCCATCATTAACTGGGATTTAGGAACTGCATTAGGCACTTTAACATGTTTTTCCTTTGATCTATTCATCAATCCTGTCAGGAAAATCTCATTATATAAGCACTTTTTACAGCTGAGGAGACTGAGGCTTAGAGATATTGATAGTGCTGGAGTTTGAACCCAGATCTGTGTGATTCCAAAGCCTGTGCTCTTTCCACTATACCTTGCTGCCCCACTCTGACCCTGCTTCAGCACATAACTTAGCACTTGATTAGAGGTGTCTTTGTGTCACTTTCAGGTTGTTTCATGTCTCTTTCAGCAAACTAGAAACCTTTACTTTATCCTCTCCCTTTACTCTTGGCCTTCACACATCCAGAAGATTCATAGGTAAATAAATGCCCACAAGTAAAGGCACCCATAGATATCTCAGTAGAACAGCTAGAAAGAGTGAACTCTTTAACGCTGACACAGCATTCAATATGGAGTGAAAAACATATTAGCAATAGAGCACACACCCTAGTAGCCTCATTAGAAATAAATTTAAAAGCCATTTGAACAAAACCTCAATGGGAGAAGAGCTGAATAGGATAGGTCAATCAAGCCATTATCTGTATAAATTTAGTACCATATTACTGTTTCAGAGTCTCAGCAATGTGGGAAAGAGATTAATCTCTGGTCTTCCTTGCAATCCCATTTTTATTTATTTCTAGCCAGCTGTCTAGCTAAAGAATGACTCTTCCAATTCAAAGGCTAAATGAAAGGTCATTGGCTCTTGACAATATTTTCAGATCCTTTGGGGAAACACTTGGCTTTTGCTCATCTCTATATGTAATACCACTTCATTCATATTATTCTGATTTGGGGATTTCCTTTCAAATTGTTCTCTATAAAATGCAATAGTCCTTTATTTTAGACCAGACACATGCTTCACACTTAACCTAAACCAAACAGATGAGTGAAGGTGGAGTGGATGGTGCTTTAAATTTTTTTAAGTTTACATTTCTCTTGATCTATGAATTCTCTGGAAGAGGTAACAGCTCCTAAAAGCTTTAGGCAAATGAATTTGAGTTTTATTCTCTTTTAATTACTAATTTTAATGAAATACAGAAGTTGGGTTTTGTTTTGAAACAAATTTGTTCACCAGTTTACTTGTTTGTGTTTAACTTTGCCTTGGTTTATGGCTCACCAAAAAAACTAGCAATTGGTCTAAATTAGGAAAATGGTGACATTAATGCCAATAAGAGCTCTGCAGTCGAGGTCAAGTCCCTCTGCCAAAAATTCTGTAAAGCCTGTGCTGTAGGTAACCTCCCAAATGCTTAATTAATATGAATTACAATCATTTAAAAATTTCTTCTGAGCATCTACCATGTACAAAACTCACAGCTAGACATTAGGGATACCAAGTAAATAGTCTCTACCCTCAAGGAACAAAGGAATCCCAAATCTTGGACACTGCATTATTTAGCAATTAAATCTAGGAGCATTTTGATTTATATTTTCATCATGGTACTAACACATGCCTTTATTATCATTATTAATAACTTTATTGAAGTTCAAATTCATCCTTCAACCTTAGGATCTGAGTGATGAAAGACTATGTGTACTGGGTGAACAAAAAACTTTTAGAATATTGCCTCCTGCAATATAAAGGTGAGAGAACTCTAAATACAATGCCCCTGATTTTCCTCTAAAACTACAGGATTCTAAAAATTAGCTAAAAGAATGAATATTTGATTACAGGCATACCTTAGAAATACTGTGTGTTCAGTTCTAGACCACTGAATAAAGTGAATATTGCACAAAAGCATGTCACACAAATTGTTTGGTTTCCCAGAGCATATAAAGTTATGTTTACCCTATACAATAATCTGTTAATTGTAAATACCATTATGTCTAAGAAAACAATGCATATACCTTAATTTTAAAATAATGCTGTTGGAAAAATGGCACAAATAAGCTTGTTTGACCCAGGGTTGCAACAAACCTTCAATCTGTAGAAAATGCATTACCTGTGAAGTGCAATAAAGCAAAGCACAATAAAACAAGGTATGCCTGTATGTGTAGCTGTATGATTGCTACCAGCAGCAGGTACTATAGGGACAAGAACATAAATTCAGGGAGAAGAAAGCAATGACATTCCATATGGCAGCCCTGATTAACCCAAAGAGTGGGAGGACTTAAAGCTACTACCCAGGCAATAGTGTTCTGCAAGCCATCCAATAGCCACTTGTTCTCAGCTCTAAAATTGTGGCCTGAGGACTGTTGATAGGCTAGAAGGGTCCTCCATAGAAAATCCACACTGGCCCCTAATTTAAATATTTATAATAAGGCCATTCAATACCACTTTCCATCACAAAAATATAATAGCAACATTTAATAAAGAAACAGGTCTCACTATATTGGAATCTCATAGAAGTGATTCCAGTCTTTCCATTAATTCTGGGGTGAGAGTTTTCTTTGTGGAGAGCCAGATTTGGGATAGCATGTACAGTATGGGAGATGATTTGTTGCATCTGTGAACTAAAGAAATGTTTGAGAATTACTAACCTGCTGTGATCTGGTACATCTTTATAATTATTCACCCTCCAGCCCTTGGAACCTCAAGAAAGGACAAAGAAATTTACACACAGAAAGGATTATGTCATTCCTCAACACCCTGCCACCTGCAGGTCTAATATCTTAAGTTCTAAACCTATATGCCCCAACCTGTCTGACTTTCTCTTACCACTAGGGAGGCCCATGACCTTTTCAAACATTCAATAAAGAACTGACTTGTCAAGTATTTAGGAGTCAGGCCAGGCATAGGAGTTCTAGCCTCCAGAGGCCAAATAAGTCTTTTCTCAGTTGCCTGTAAGATAACCAGTATTTTTTTTTAAAGTTCTGAGGAGCACTAAAGTGAACAACAGAGGATTGTCACACGTAGGAGTTCTAATAAGTAATATAGCACTATGGGAATTTTCTCAGCCTGTCTTATAAACAGTATAAGACAGCCCATTTCACTCAAATAGAGAAAACAAAGTTTAAGGGCAAAGGTGAAAACCTGACAGAATTGTTTTGAAGCCCCTGGAATAGTTAAAAGCAGATTTATATTGAAATCTCAGTTTCTGATTAGAAAAAATTAAACCACAGATTATAACGTTTTTATATAGTATTGCAGAAAGCATTTCCTCTATAAAACTTATCTGTGAATCAAAGCTATTAAAATCTTTTATTATTAATAAATTACAAAATGCACACATTAATTTAGCTTTAGAAGATAAGTTTTACAAAGGCCAAAAATAGCTACCAATTTCTATGAGCTGAACCAATCTGTATATGAGCACCCACTACCATTCTATATAAGACACTGGTATTAAGCATAGCAGGAGTAGAGACAGTTAAAGAAGTATAAGAAATTATTCCAAAATTAAGTGTGCATACTCTCTAAACACGCAAGAATTCACAACAAAAAATGTAGCCCTATAAAGGCATTTTAATCATTCATGACCTTTCAAGGTCGTGTGGAAAATAATTTCTTATTAAGCCATTCCCTTTAGGTTAGAGACTAATTTCTGCCATCCATTTTCCATGTGAGCTTCTGCAGAATTTGTCCTGATTTCTTGTTGTGAATGTGAAAGTTGTCTTGTTGACATATCAAATACACAGCTGAGTTTCAGCACTTAGAAGGCTTTGGGCTCTGAGATAATAAATATTTGAATAGCAGGTAACTGAAATTGTCTGTCTCAAATATTTTACAATCTCTAGTCTAGAGAATGTTCCCAAAAGAAAAAGACATCCCAGATCATTTGGTTCAATCTTTGTGGACTACCATATACTGTTGTTTTGCTGCTCCAAATTGTCCTAATGACCCTGTGGTGGAGGAAGGGAAGCCGCAACAATAGTAATTCCAGCTACCTTATATTGAATGCTCACTCTGTGCCAGGCACTGTGTGAGATATTTAACAAATGTTATTCCATTTAACTCATACCACAAATCTCTGTGGTCAAAATACTACAGTTGTCCTCATTTTCAAAACTGAGCCTTATGACAGTTAAGAAATTTACTCACGGTACCACAGCTAGTGGTTGGCATAGTTGAGAATGGTGTTCAGGCCATCTGATTCTAAAACTTGTACTGTTAACCCTGTGCTCAAGTATACAGGCTCTTTAAACATGTGAGACACTTTGCTAAGAGAAATCTGGACAATCGCCCCTAACTTTGGCTTAACCTCTGCTATACAGACCTTTTAACTTCCCCCATTTTGAATCACAATTTTCTCATCATACATCAGCCTTGGTTTCTAGCCCACTCTGTTCCAGATTACCATTCCCTCACTCCATCCCTTCCCCTTGGATTACATATTCCTGCTCCCTAATCCATTTGAGTAAGTAGTTGCCAGCTTCAGCTAAGATTAGTCTGACTCCGTAGCCCCAAGCTCTGCCACCCCATCCATCATCCTAGCATCGCACATCCTGTCTTGTTTTCTGGACACATATATGGACCTCAGTCTAAGAACCTCTATTTGTGAGTTCAGAAGATGGAGATTTGCTTAGAGTCTAGGACGGAGGTCAGTCCCTTAGCACAGAGTGAACAGATATGCTGGCATGAGGAACAGAGTCTCACTCTGTGATTCTAGAGTCACTTATAAAAACCTCTTGTATAGCATACAGTAGTACCCCCTTATCAGGGGTTTTGTTTTCTGTGGTTTCAATTACCCACAGTAACCTGTGACCAAAAATATTATATGGAAAGTTCCATAAATAAACAATTCATAAGTTTTAAATTGTGCACTGTTCTGAATAGCGTGAGGAAATCTCACACCACCCAGCTCCATCCCACCCTGGACATGAATCATTCCTTTGTCCAGTATAACATGCCCATTAGTCCCTTAGTAGCTGTCTAGGTTATCAGATGGACTGTCCTAGTATTGCACTACTTGTGCTCAAGTAACCTTTATGCTATTAATAATGGCCCCAAAGTGCAAGAGTAGTGATGCTGGCAATTTGGATATGCCAAAGAGAAGCCATAAAGTGTTTCCTTTTCATGAAAAGGTGAAAATTCTCAACTTAATTAGGAAAGAAAAAAATTGTATGTTGAGGTTGCTAAGATCTATGTTGAGAATGAATCTTCTATCTGTGAAACTGTGAAGAAGGAAAAAGAAATTCATGTTACTTTTGCTGTCACACCTCAAACTGCAAAAGGTACGGCCACCGTACATGATAAGTGCTTAGTTAAGATGGAAAGGACATTAAATTTGTGGGTGTAAGATGTGAACAGAAAACATGTTCCCATTGATAGCAACATGTTGTGCATGGAGCCTATACGAAGACTTCAGCAAGGAATCACCTGAAATGAGTGACACCAAGCCATTTGCTGCAAGTAAATGATGGTTACACAGATTCAGGAATAGGTTGTGATTGAAAAATATAAAAATTACTGGAGAGGCTGAGTGTGACAGTGAAGAAGCAACCGTCTTACTTCAGGCAGAGTTAAAGAAATTGACTGAGAGACCACATTCACATAATTTTTTTTACAGTACAGTGTTATAATTGTTCAATTTTACCATTAATTACTGTTGTTAATCTCTTACTGTGCCTAATTTCTAAATTAAACTTTATCATAGGTATGTATAGGAAAAAAAACATAGTATATTTGGGGTTTGGTACTATCCAAGATTTTAGGCATCCACTGAGGGTCTTGGAACATATTCCCCATGGATAAAGGAAGCTACTGTTCCTCATTCAGAAAAGATTTTGGTTCTTCTAGAAAGATGTGATGGTTTGCCATTAAGGAACCACATTAATAGAAGGGACATTTTCAAATCTGATGCAACTGAAAGTGCTGGCCAGGAAGGAAAACAGTGTTCCCTTCTCTTGTTAACCCACACCATGTGAGGGAAAAATGGCTCAGGTCAGAAAATTATAATGTTGTGACTCCCCCATGACTCAGCCCTATTTTGTGACTTCTAGCTCTTCGGCACTGACTCTCAGTTTGTATCTTATTTATTCCCTTTAGATACTGCTTTACAAACGTTCTTATACATTTTTCAAACATTCTATTGCCCACTTTACACCGCAGCATCCTCAAAGGCAAAAATATTTTCTTTCTTTTGTAACCAGTCCCCATTTCAGGTTTTCTGCATACAGTGGGTGCTTGACACATGTTGTTTACTGAATGTACTCCTACTGCAGTGTCCTTGGATTGTTAGGATCCCATATTTATACACAGGAAGTCAACGTAAAAAGGCAGACTATTTCTCTGAATGCTTTCCCAAATAGCCTGTGTAGAATTACATTCTGCTTTTTTTGTGCATGTGTGGTTAAACCTAGACGGTGACTCATGAAACAATGTCACATTTCACATTTAAGAATTATTATGAATAATTATCTCTGGGCTTTGGTTTGAAAGGCAAACTGAAAGTTTTGAATGAGTCTTTTCTCTCTCATCATTAATGACACCTTTAAAAAGAAAAGTCAGGGCTGCCTGATGACCTACACAGCTGTTTCTGAAAACCTGAACGTAATCAAGTGGAAGATATGAGTTAGCTAACTGCATTCCAAATACAAGTCACTAGCATGAAGGATTTAAATACACTTGTTCCTAAGATATTAAAGACTATTTATCCATTTAAAAAATTGAGCATAGATTAATACTCTGATACTTTCTGATAATACTCTGATACTTTCTTCTTGTTGCCCAGATGACCCTTCCTAAAACACCATTTAATTAGACCAGTCTCATGCTCAAGGACTTTCAGTAGCTCACCTTTGCCTAAGAGATGAATTCAGATTACTCTGCCTGGTTCTTTACTTCTTTCACAACCCAGTGCCACCTATCTTACTGTGTTCTTTCCACTACCTTGCAACAGAAATCCTCTGGTCCAGCTAAGCCATGCTCTTCAATGCTCCCTCATAACACATATAGTATATAATGCCCCAGAGAGTTTACACAGGTTTTTCACTCTATAAACATCTCTTCCCCCATATAACTGCCACATTCTTTTTCATTAGTCCTTGTGGACTTAGCTCAAATTCCAGTTTCCTCCATGACACTTGTCCCTACACCTGCCCACTATAATGACTCACTGTCCCTACAAAGGAGTGCCTTGGCACTTTGGATCCTTACTCAGTCACTCTACTCTGATCAACTAAGAATGCGTCCTCTGAAACCAGCTGATACCATTCATGTAACACATACTCTTATCCTTACTTTTGATATTTTACAATATTATGTACACTGCATTCATCACAACAACAAAAATGTAAGCTTTTCAAGAGCAAGAATAATGATCAATTTTTCTTAATATTCTCCAAATTACCTAGCATTATGCAGTTTGACTAATAGTAGGCACTCAATATATACCTGACTTGAATTACATTTAACAACTGCCTTTTCTTTGGAACGCATCTGTTAAGTGTCTACAGGCAGAGGTGAAACCAAAGAGAATTTTAATTCTCCGCAATTAAGTTATAGAGGATGCTGTTAGCCTCTGACTAGATCCCCCTTATGGGGCCAGCTTCTAAAAGGGCTGGCTGCTAACGGCTTATAGCTGCACCCTTCTCAGGAACCACCTGCATATACCAAGGAGGTTACACTTCTCATCCCAGAGGCAACTCATTGCCAGTGACTGCCAGGTGCAGGGGTAAAGTCCATTCTCCTTTGCCTCTGGGCAGGACAAACTCTGCAATGTAATTCATGTTCCAAAAGCCTCAGTGGGATCAGGCTATACTTCTGACGCCACACTCCTACTTAGCTTCTTCTGTTTCCCTATCCTGCTTCCCTTACTCCCTTACACATTTTTCTTGAGCTCACTCTCTCAAAAAACAATTTGCACAAGAATCCTAATCTCAGGCTTAGCTTCTAGGAAACACCACCTAAGACAACAGTATCTCTAAAATAGACAAGTTGTGGATGATTATAACTGCTTCTAAGTAGCAGAAAATCTTTGACAAACTCGGTTATCAAGGAATATAACACCAACAAAAAACATTGTCCTTTCAGAGAGCCATACATAATTTTGGGGCGCCTGACTTTCAGTAATATAACTGGTATGTGTGAGGTGGAAGTGAGCTCAAACAAGATCCAGTCCTGTGGTTCCCAACCTCTGTTCTCCATCTCAGCACAGATAAGTAACATTCCATGCTCCCAAGTTACCACTACCTTTGAACTTCAAAAAGGTCAGATGAACATGTTAGATCTTGGTTAGGAAGATGGGAAAGCCACAGAGTTGATACTGACAAATAATTCCCACCCCTAACTCAAATCTCGTTCAATTTCATAATTTTTTACAAAGCAGGAAACAGAAGAAGCATGAAGGCAACTTCTCCAAGATCACAGAACTACTCTGTGGCAGAGGAGGAACCAGAACTCATATCTCCACATACACAGTACACAATTTGATATAGCATTTCCTAAAATGTGCTTTGCAGAACACTAGTCACTAGGTCTATGAGATGTACCATACGAAAAAAGTTCCAAATAATGCCTAATATATTATTTCCTGTAAATTCACAAAGAACATTAGCATATTCAAGACTGAAAAAAAGCATACATTAAAATATAAGTTTCCCAAATTTACTTAATCGCAGATAGTTCCTCTTCTTTCATAATATACCTATTAACCAACAAGCCTCAGAACTAGTGATCCAAGGTACTTACTTTGGTATAAGTTGACCTAATTGATTATCCTAGGGAGTCGCTAGGTACTGTGAACATTTATCTGGGCCACTTGGTAAAAATCATCTTATTTGTAATGTTTAAAAGGAAGAATAGAAAACATTAGCACCTTGATCTTAATTCCCAATATGCAACTGAAGGAAGAAGGATCAGAAGGTTCGTGGAAGGTTAGGAACCACTTGAAATTATCATTAAAAAACACATCAATACTTGGGCACCTATAGAAATCTCCTAAATACTAGATTACCACAAGTTAAAAGTCATGAGAACATTTAATACGAGAAATAAAAGGTAAATGGAAATACCTTTTCAAGCCTACATGGTAAAGGCCAGATTATAGCTCAAACTAAGCAGAGAAAATCACCATGTTAAACCTTATATGGAGTTATTACATCCCACACATTCCTCAGACCAAAATCAGAAATAGCTACAACTCATATGTTCTTTTCTTTCACCTGTATATAATAATAATAATAATAATAATAATAATAATAAATTACTAACCATTATGCAAGTAAGATACAGTATTCATTTTTAAACATAGCCTACTGGTCACTGTGGTTGTTTCTTGATGTGTATTATAAACACCATCAAACATAATGGATCATCCCATTAGCCTCTTTCAGCTGAGCCCCCTTAATGTCAATTCTTGAAAAACATTTGATGTAAGGAAGCCAAACATGACTGCTACTACAATGTGACGTCTGGCTGTGGGAAATGAGATTGAAGTCAGTGTAACTTAAGGCAAGTTCTTCTATTTTGAAACTGGCTATGGGTTTCATCCATGGAAGGACTTTTTCTAATGCATTGTTAGCATATCAGGTAAGGTTTCAACTGGGACAGATGAGGGAGAAAAGAAAACATCAGTTTTAATAACATCTTTGTATAAATAGTGCCAGTATTAGTTGCATAAATTTTACTATACCCAAGTGGGAGATATCGGATTTTTTAATGTAATTTTTTCAGTGTATAGTATGCATAGCCCCATACCAAATGCTGAGGAACTGGGGATTTTTTTAAAAAAGTAAACACATAGCCAAAACTTTCAAATGTAAATGAAATGACATTTCAAAAACATATCAAACAACCAAAAAAGAACTAATATGATCTATATGGGACATACAATGAAGAGATAAACTTGGCCATATAGGGTTGAGCCAAGTTGTAGAGACTTAAATACAAGGTCAGACTTCCTCTTTTCCCTGTAAGATCAATTTATGGAATCTTTTTGTGTAACCTGGAAATAGTTTTACAAGGAGAATCACAATCCTCACACACATTTGTTTCATGAAACACCTAAATAGCTTTAAAAAAATCACTTTCCCTCTCTGAATCTCAGATTTAGCAGTTATTACACAAGTTTTTGAGTTAGTGTGCAGTCAAAATCCAAAGTCATACTATAACTCAATGCCTCAATAATGAAAACAACAGATTTATTAGAAAGTGATTTTTAGGTTTTTAGAAAAGGACATTTATAGAACAAGGGAGTTAGATTAGGCTAATGTGATCAATGATCAGTCTAACAATACACTTTAAAAAACACACATAAACATTGACAGAGATTGATTTTCTACCCAATTTCCCATTTTCAGCAGCAAATACTAGGGCCCTGTCTGAAGCAGACTGAAGATAGTCTCATCTTTCATGTTCTAAAAAGATAAGAACCAGAAGATACATGTTTCAAAAGGAGTAAGGAGAAACACCAAAAGAAGAAGCTTGGTTGGGGGTCAGGTTGGTAGCAAAAACTACCTTTGGCCACTTCCAGCTTGATTTCAAGCCCATCTAAGCCCAGGAATATAGTCATGGTGAGCAGGAAGAGTCCAGGCTGCACTACCCCATATGCTATAGACCCAAGAGCAAAACTGTTACTCATGAACATGAAATTCTGCCAAAACTTTGCATTCTTTATATTTTTATTCATCAGCAAGTCTCTAAAATGTTTATGTCAGAGGCTATGAATGAGAATAACAACTCTCAGGCACTACAAGTGAATCATTTGTTTGTGTGTAAAATATTTATAACCGATTTCCACTTATCTCCCCCACACAGATTTGGGGCCATTTTTCTCTAATGTTCAGTGGTGGGTGTTCAGGGAATGCACACTGACTTTAATATTATTATGTATTATAATCCTCCAAAACCCAACAGAAGCCATTTTTCAATTATTTGTTATTACAGGTGATTCATCACTGTAAATAGTTAGGAGATAACCAAAGAAAACCACAGGCCCTGCTAACATCTAAAAACTTTAGAAAGCCAATAACAATGTAGACAAAGAGCCAAAGGACAAGCTACATAACAGAATACTAAAACCAATGCAGAGGAGGAGGAGCTTCAAGATGGTGGAAGAGTAAGACGCAGAGATCACCTTCCTCTGCACAAATACATCAGAAATACATCTACATGTGGAACAACTCCTACAGAACACCTACTGAACACTGGCACAACACCACAGGCCTCCCAAAAGGCAAGAAACTCCCCACATAACCGGGTAGGGCAAAAGAAACAACAGAGACAAAAGAACAGGGACAGGACCTGCACCAGTGGGAGGGAGCTGTGAAGGAGGAAAGGTTTCCACACTCTAGGAAGGCCCTTCGTGGGCAGAGACTGTGGGTGGCGGAGGAGGGAAGCTTCAGAGCCACGGAGGAGAGCACAGCAACAGGGGTGCAGAGGGCAAAGCAGAGAGATTCCCGCACAGCGGATTGGTGCCGACCAACGCTCACCAGACCGAGAGGCTTGTCTGCTCACCTGCCGGGGTGGGCGGGGGCTGGGAGCTGAGGCTCGGGCTTCAGTCGGATCCCAGGGAGAGGACTGGTGGAGCGAACACAGCCTGAAGGGGTTAGTGCACCATGGCTAGCCGGGAAGGAGTACGGGAAAAAGTCTGGAGCTGATGAAGAGGCAAGAGACATTTTCTTGCCTCTTTGTTTCCTGGTGCGCAAGGAGAGGGGATTAAGCGTGCCACTTAAAGGAGCTCCAGAGACGGGTGCGAGCCGCTGCCATCAGTGCGGACCCCAGAGACGGGCATGAGACACTAAGGCCGCTGCTGCAGCCACCAAGAAGCCTGTGTGCGAGCACATGTCACTAACCACACCTCCCCTCTCGGAAGTCTGTGCAGCCCGCCACTGCCAGGGTCCCATGATCCAGGGACAACTTCCCTGGGAGAACGCACGGCGCACCTCGGGCTGGTGCAATGCCACGCCGGCCTCTGCCCCACAGGCTCGCCCTGCATCCGTACCCCTACCTCCCCCCATCCTGAGTGAGCCAGAGCACCCGAATCAGCTGTTCCTTTAACCCCATCCTGTCTGAGGGAAGAACAGACACCCTCAGGCGACCTACATTCAGGGGCGGGTTGAAATCCAAAGCTGAAACCCCGGGAGCTGTAAGAACAAAGAGAAAGGGAAATTTCTCCCAGCAGCCTCAGAAGCAGTGGACTAAATCTCCACAATCAACCTGATGTGCCCTGCATCTGTGGAATACCTGAATGGACAACGAATCATCCCAAATTGAGGAGGTGGACTTTGGGAACAACAATATATATATATATATTTCTTTCCCTTTTTCTCTTTTTGCGAGGGTGTATGTGTATGCTTCTGTGTGTGATTTTGTCTGTATAGCTTTGCCTTTACCATTTTACTAGGGTTCTGTCTGTCTGTTTTTGTTGTTTGTTTGCTTTTATTACTTAAACATTTTTTCTTAACAATTATTTTTTATTTTAATAACTTTATGTTATTTTACTTTAATTTATTTTATCTTCTTCTTTCTTTCTTTCTTTTATTCTTCCCTTTTATGCTGAGCTGTGTGGAAGACAGTCTCTAGGTGCTACAGCCAGGCATAAGGGCTGTGCCACTGAGGTGGGAAAGCCAACTTCACGACACTGGTCCACAAAAGACGTCCCAGCTCCACATAATATCAAATGGGAAAAATCTCCCAGAGATCTCCATCTGAACACCAAGACCCAGCTCCACTCAATGACCAGCAAGCTACAGTGCTGGACACCCTATGCCAAACAACTAGAAAGACAGGAAAACAACCGCATCCATTAGCACAGAGGCTGACTAAAATCATAATAAGGCCACAGACACCCCAAAACAAACAACCAGACGTGGACCTGCCAACCAGAAAGAAAAGATCCAGCCAATTCCACTGGAACAAAGGCACTAGTCCCCTCCACCAGGAAGCCTACACAAACCACTGAACCAATCTTAGCCACTGGGGACAGACACCAAAAACAATGGAAACTACAAACCTGTAGCCTGCGAAAAGGGCACCCCAAACACAGTAAGTTAAGCAAAATGAGGAGACAGAGAAACACAGTGCAGATGAAGGAGCAAGGCAAAAACCCACCAGACCTAACAAATGAAGAGGAAATAGGCAGTCTACCTGAAAAAGAATTCAGAATAATGATAGTAAAGATGATTCAAAATCTTGGAAACAGAATGGAGAAAATACAAGAAATGTTTAACAAGGACCTAGAAGAACTAAGGCGCAAACAAATAGTGATGAACAACACAATAAATTAAATGAAAAATTGTCTAGAAGGGATCAATAGCATAATAACTGAGACAGAAGAACGGATAAGTGACCTGGAAGATAAAATAGGGGAAATAACTACTGCAGAGCAGAATAAAGAAAAAAGAATGAAAATAATTGAGGACAGTATTAGAGACCTCTGGGACAATATTAAACACACCAACATTCAAATTATAGGGGTCCCAGAAGAAGAAGAGAAAAAGAAAGGGACTGAGAAAATATTTGAAGAGATAATAGTTGAAAACATCTCTAATATGGGAAAGGAAATAGTTAATCAAGTGCAGGAAGCACAAAGAGTCCCATACAGGATAAATCCAAGGAGAAACAGGCCAAGACACACATTAATCAGACTATCAAAAATTAAATACAAAGAACAAATATTAAAAGCAGCAAGGGAAAAACAACAAATAACACATAAGGGAAACACCATAAGGGAAACAGATGATCTTTCAGCAGAAACGCTGCAAGCCAGAAGGGAGTGGCAGGACATATTTAAACTGATGAAGGAGAAAAACCTACAGCCAAGATTACTCTACCCAGCAAGGATCTCATTGAGATTTGATGGAAAAATTAAAAGCTTTACAGACAAGCACAAGCTAAGAGAAGTGAGCACCACCAAACAAGCTTTACAACAAATGCTAAAGGAACTTCTGTAGGCAGGAAACACAAGAGAAGGAAAAGATCTACAATAATATACCCAAAACAATTATGAAAATGGTAATAGGAACATACATATCAATAATTAACTTAAATGTACATGGATTAAAGGCTCCAACCAAAAGACAAAGACTGGCTGAATGGATACAAAAACAAGACCCATATATATGCTGTCTACAAGAGACCCACTTCAGACCTAGAGACACATAGACTGAAAGTGAGTAGATGGAAAAAGATATTCCATGCAAATGGAAATCTAAAGAAAGCTGGAATAGCAATTCTCACATCAGAGAAAACAGACGTTAAAACAAAGACTATTACAAGAGACAAAGAAGGACACTACATGATGATCAAGGGATGGATCCAAGAAGAAGATATAACAATTGTAAATATTTACGCACCCAACATAGGAGCACCTCAATACATAAGACAAATACTAAGAGCCATAAAAGGGGAAATCGACAGGAACACATTCATAGTAGGGGACTTTAACACCCCACTTTCACCAATGGACAGATCATCCAAAATGAAAATAAGGAAACACAAGCTTTAAATGATACATTAAACAAGATGGACTTAATTGATATTTATAGGACATTCCATCCAAAAACAACAGATTACACATTCTTCTCAAGTGCTCATGGAACATTCTCCAGGATAGATCACATCTTGGGTCACAAATCAAGCCTTGGTCAATTTAAGAAAATGGAAATTGTATCAAGTATCTTTTCAGACCACAATGCTATGAGATTATATATCAATTACAGGAAAAAATATGAAAGAAAAACAAACACATGGAAGCTAAACAACACACTACTTCATAACCAAGAGATCACTGAAGCAATCAAAGAGGAAATCAAAAAAATACTTAAAAGCAAATGATAATGAAAACACAATGACCCAAAACTTATGGGATGAAGCAAAAGCAGTTCTAAGAGGGAAGTTTATACCAATACAAACCTACCTTAAGATACAAGAAACATCTCAAATAACCAATTTAAACTTACACCTAAAGCAATTAGAGAAAGAGGAATAAAAAACCCCAAAGTTAGCAGAAAGAAAGAAATCATAAAGATCAGATCAGAAATAAATGAAAAAGAAAGGAGGGAAATGACAGAAAAGATCAATAAAACTAAAAGATGGTTCTTTGAGAAGATAAACAAAATTGATAAACCATTAGCCATACTCATCAAAAAACTAGAGAGAAGACTCAATAGAATAAGAAATGAAAAAGGAGAAGTAACAACTGACACTGCAGAAATACAGAGGATCATGAGATTACTACAAGCAACTATATGTCAATAAAGTGGACAACCTGAAAGAAATGGACACATTCTTAGAAATGCACATGCTCAAAGACTGAACCAGTAAGAAATAGAAAATATGAAAAGAGTAATCAGAAGCACTGAAATTGAAGCTGTGATTATAAATCTTCCAACAAACAAAAGCGCAGGACCAGAGGGCTTCACAGGCGAATTCTATCAAACATTTAGAGAAGAGCTAACATCTATCCTTCTCAAACTCTTCCAAAATATAGCAGAGGGAGGAACACTCCCACACTCAATCTACGAGGCCACCATCATCCTGATACCATAACCAGACAAAGATGTCACAAAGAAAGAAAACTACAGGGCAATATCACTGATGAACATAGATGCAAAAATCCTCAACAAAAAACTAACAAACAGAATCCAACAGCACATTAAAAGGATCATACACTGAGATCAAGTTGGGTGTATCCCAGGAATGCAAGGATTCTTCGGTATATGCAAATCAATCAACGTGATACACCATATTAACAAATTGAAGGAGAAAAACCATATGATCATTTCAATAGATACAGAGAAATCTTTTGACAAACTTTAACACCCATTTATTAAAAGAAACCCTCCAGAAAGTAGACATAGAGGGAACTTTCCTCAACATAATAAAGGCCATATATGACAAACCCAAAGCCAACATCGTCCTCAATGGTGTAAAACTGAAACCATTTCCACTAAGGTCAGGAACAAGACAAGGCTGCCCAATCTCACCACCATTATTCAACAGTTTTGGGAGTTTTAGCCCCAGCAATCAGAGAAGAAAAAGAAATAAAAGGAATCCCAATTGGAAAAGAAGAAGTAAAGCTGTCACTGTTTGCAGATGACATGATACTGTACATAGAAAATCCTAAAGATGCTACCAGAAAACTACTAGAGCTAATCAATGAATTTGGTAAAGTAGCAGGATACAAAATTAATGCACAGAAATCTCTAGCATTCTGACAGACTAATGATGAAAAATCTGAAAGTGAAATTAAGAAAACATTCCCATTTATGATTGCAACAAAAGGAATAAAATATCTAGGAATAAACCTACCTAAGGAAACAAAAGACCTGTATGCAGAAAATTATAACACACTGATGAAAGAAATTAAAGATGATACCAACAGATGGAGATATATACCATGTTCTTGGATTGGAAGAATCAACATTGTGAAAATGACTCTACTACCCAAAGCAATCTACAGATTCAATGCAGTCCTTATCAAACTACCACTGGCATTTTTCACAGAACTAGGACAAAAAATTTCACAACTTGTATGGAAACACAAAAGACCCCAAATAGCCGAAGCAATCTTGAGAACGAAAAATGGAGCTGGAGGAATCAGGCTCCCCGACTTCAGACTATATTACAAAGCCACAGTAATCAAGACAGTATGGTACTGGCACAAAAACTTAAATATAAATCAATAGAACAGGATAGAAAGCCCAGAGATAAACCCACACACATATGGTCACCTTATCTTTGATAAAGGAGGCAAGAATATACAGTGGAGAAAAGACAGCCTCTTCAATAAGTGGTGCTGGGAAAACTGGACAGCTACATGTAAAAGAATGAAATTAGAACACTCCTTAACACCATACACAAAAATAAACTCAAAATGGATTAAAGACCTAAATGTCAGGCCTGACACTATCAATATCTTAGAGGAAAACCTAGGCAGCACACTCTATGACATAAATCACAGCAAGATCCTTTTAGACCCACCTCCTAGAGAAATGGAAATAAAAACAAAAATAAACAAATGGGACCTAATGAAACTTAAGCTTTTGCACAGCAAAGGAAACTATAAACAACAAGAAAAGACAATCCTCAGACTGGGAGAAAATATTTGCAAATGAAGCAACTGACAAACGATTAATCTCCAAAACATACAAGCAACTCACGCAGCTCAGTATCAAGAAAACAAACAACCCAATCCAAAAATGGGCAGAAGACCTTAATAGACATTTCTCCAAAGAAGATACACAGATTGCCAACAAACACATGAAAGAATGCTCAACATCATTAATCATTGGAGAAATGCAAATCAAAAGTACAATGAGATATCATCTCACACCAGTCAGAATGGCCATCATCAAAACAATCTACAAAGAATAAATGCTGGAGAGGGTGTGGAGAAAAGGGAACCCTCTTGCACTGTTGGTGGGAATGTAAATTGATAGAGCCACTATGGAGAACAGTATGGAAGTTCTTTGAAAAACTATAAATAGAACTACCATGAGACTCAGCAATCCTACTACTGGGCATATACTCTGAGAAAACCATAATTCAAAAAGAGTCATGTTCATTGCAGCTCTGTGTACAATAGCCAGGACTTGGAAGCAACCTAAGTGCCCATCAACAGATGAATGGATAAAGAAGATGTGGCACCTATATACAATGGAATATTACTCAGCCATCAAGAGGAATGAAACTGAGTTATTTGTAGCTAGGTGGATGGACCTAGAGACCGTCATACAGAGTGAAGTATGTCACAAAGAGAAAAACAAATACTGTATGCTAACACATATATATGGAATCTAAAAAAGAAAAGAAGAAAAAAATGGTCAGAAAAACCTAGTTGCAAGATGGGAATAAAGATGCAGACCTACTAGAGAATCGACTTGAGGATACGGGGAGGGGGAAAGGTAAGCTGCAACAAAGTGAGAGAGTGGCATGGACATATATACCTACCAAATGTAAAATAGAGAGCTAGTGGGAAGTAGCCGCATAGCACAGGGAGATCAACTCGGTGCTCTGTGACCACCTAGAGGGATCAGATAGGGAGTGTGGGAAGGAGATGCAAGAGAGAAGAGATTTGGGGACGTATGTATATGTATAACTGATTCACCTTGTTATAAAGCAGAAACTAACATACCATTGTAAAGCAATTGTACTCCAATAAAGATGTTAAAAATAAAATAAAATAAAATAAAACACTGCAGAGATAAATGACCAGTGCAGGCAATGATTCTGAATAAAATAGGGAAGGGACTGAGTCACCATGGTAGGTCCGTTGTCTCTCATTCCATCAAATCAGGAAGATTTTGTAAAAGAGGTTTTCAGCAACATATTAAATGACAAGGAAAAGTGGCATAACAAACAGAAAAAAATAGATGGAAAAATTTTGCACCAAGATAGGATCAAAACATTTCAAAGTGAACATGTCTGCTATGACTTAATAGTTGGGGTTGGTATTAGGGATCAATTAGGATGCATCCTAAATGAACTATTTAGTTTCAAAGAAAATACCTAAATTTACTTTAGTTGCTATTACCAAATATCAGTGGTTTCTCTGTTTAGAGAAGGAAAGCAGACTTAGAGGTTCAAATTAAAAGACTTGTAGATTATGAATAAAACCAACTACATTACCAAAACCAACCAACCAATAAACAAAAGAAAAACTATTAATATACTTGTATAATATTAAAGAGAGCAAAGAACAAAGAGGAAAACATTTTCAAAGAAAAATGGAGTGTTGATTCTTAACTTCATAAATTTCTTATCACTTTTATATTGATTTAGCTCTCCCCAAATTAGTTTATCCTCACTAGATAAGTCAAAACCCAGTGTTTAAAAACCTGACTTACAAACCTTTTGACCAAAGTCTCTATACTCCAACTAACTTTACTGAATTTTCCTTAACTAACTCTTGCTATGGTCTTGGCACAAATAGCGCAAGCTTCTCCTAGGGCAAACTTCCCCAATGGGACTCTTTCTCCTATAGTAGAGGCTTCTGATGGCACCATATGCACCTCAGGTCTTTCTAATTTACCCAGTCAGTCTAGCTTTGAGTGGATGACTCAGAAGGCTGATTTTTTTCTTTGAAGAACCAAATGATTTTACACCAAATTCAGATTTAATAAACTTAAACGATTTCATAAAATGCTTATAATTTAAACATAAAAGGATTTCTTCATGGTCACCCTGAAAATTGCTTTCACCATTCAATAATGAACAGCACTTATGTTGTATATTAAAATGCAAGTGAGTGGAGGAAGTCAGATGACAATGAACAATGTACTGAAATGAGAGAAAAAATGTACAGGAGTAATCTTGTGTTCATAAATAATATATGATATATATTTTGTATACAAATTACCATTCTTATAATTCTCATTTCATATATTAAATATATATGTAAAATTTCTATGAGATTCAGAATACAAATAGAGCAAAATAAAATTGACTGGGGAACCAAACTCAACCTTTCAACTGATGTTGAGCACATGTATATAAAGAGATGCACCTTTAAAGCAATGAAATCCAAGGCAGAGCTGGATTCGCAGAAACAGAAATCAGACTGAGGTGAAAATGAATTACTTCTATGTGTTTGAAGGAAAGGGGGAAAAAGTACTTTTTTAGTGAACCTCAAGAAATTCTTCCATAAGCATTCATTTCAAACTGAAATGTTCCAGTTTAAGGTTTCACTGTAGTCAGAACACCTAAAGAACAGGAACTCTAACCTATCCTATGAAAGAAGCAATTTATTTCATGAAAATCTCCATAAAGTAGGGGGAAGAAAGCTACCCATCCTATACATCCAGTTCTCAAAACAAACTGTGCCACCTCCTCAGAAAATGCTTCCTTTTTGTTTTCAACCCTCCTGCTCAGAAAGACATACCAAGAAGAACAGAGACTCGAGTTTAAGAGAAAAACCAATGTGAAAGTAGACAAAAATCAAATATTCCACAATGACCAACTGGGGCTTGAAATATTAGACATTAGCTACCTTTAAATAATATTTTTGAAAACATCATAATGATTAATAAAAGGCAACTGGAGTTGAATAGACATGTTTAATGTTTTAGTATCTGGAAACCAAAGGAATCACTCAAATGTTATTATGAAAATACATTTATCCTTAAAATATCTTTTGTCTGGGAGGAATACATATCTGTTGGTTTTTAAATTCATATGACAAGTACGTTTCTAAAACAGTATGTAGCCAAGGCTATAGAAGGCTAACGAATTGTATAGAAATGTCAAATAACACTGAACACAGCAGACAGATTCCTATACAGGCAGACAGGAAAAGAGATACTCTTGAAGAAAAAAAATTAAAATTGCTCTCTTTTGACTGAATATCTAACTGCATGTCGATGTCAAGTTTCCATGAGACAGACATCTGTGAGCTTCAATTTCACATAGGCAGAATAGTAAGAAAATATCAGAAAATGTGGATGGATAAATATATATTTATAAACATATCTTTAAAATATAGCAACTGTCAAAGTGGAATATTTCAATTAGGCAGCGCATGAAGAAAGGTAACTGCAATAGATTTATTTTATTGAGGTATAATTAGCATAACATTATATTAGTTTCAGGTGTACAAGATAATAACTCGATATTTGTATATACTGCAAAGTGATCACCATAGTTAACCCCAGTTAACATCTGTCACCACACATATTTACAGTTTTTTCTTGTGATGAGAACGTTCCACATCCCTGCAATGGATTTTGATGCAAAGTTGGTAAAAACAAAACAAAACAAAGTTTTGGATTCCCAGCTAAGAGAAGCAAAGCAAATTACAAAGGAAAAATCCTAATTAAGGTCTATGAATGAGACCAAGAACTGGAATAAATGCATAATATTTCAGAATCAATGATAATGACAGCCAGAGTTCATTTCATTTAAAAACCTTGCACCAAGGTATAGTAAGAGGCAGCATAATTTTGAACTAGGAGCAGATTCTGGAATTGGATCACCTATGTGTGAATCTCTGCCCATGTTAGCTGTGTGAGCTTGGGCAAGTTACTTAACTTCTCTGTGCCTACGTTTCTTTATCTGTAAAATGGGGATCACAGCAATATTCTACCTCACAGAGTTATTATGAGGATTAAATAATTTAATGTGCACAGAGGACTTAGAGTAGAATCTGACACATAATTACCACTTGATAATTGTTAGTTAGCTAGTTTTAAAATACCGTGTTTACTAAGAATCTTTAATTTTAGCTATTTAAATAGGAATTTCCATCTTTGGAAAAAAAATTTCTTCAATAAACTACTCTTGCAGTAAAAGGCTATTTGTCAAACCACATGACATAATGAAAGTCACTCCCACCTATAGCTTTCATTAATTGCAGACAAAATACCTAGTAAAAATAGTTTAAAATTTTAATAATTATCTTCAAAATAATATCTCTTCAAAATATAACTATATAACTTTTCTAGGATAGTCACTGCAAAGAGCTATGGAAATAAATAAATAAACAAACAAACGAATGAATGAATGAGAAGGCCTAAAGAAGCTCCATGTCTGCATCACCTTTGGTAGTTTATGGAATGGAATGTGGAACAAAAAAGAAAGGTGATCTGAATATTGTTGTTGTAGGCACAAACTTTGTAATCATTATGAGCAACCACCATGTATTAAATACTTATGAAAGGCCCTAGAGATACAAAAATGTTATTAGACACTTTCCCTGTTCTCAAGAGAAAAGCAGTCTAGATGTGGAAACAAAACACATATATACACACATGATAGCTGCCATGAGCAGTGCAGAGCTAGTGGAACTTAAGCTACTACATGAGTGTTGTCATTATCAGCAATGGACCTGGCTTTCATTCATCTCCATGTAACATTTTAACAGAATATAAGGGAATATGCACATATATTTGTTCTCATTTCCTCTTTATTATACATCTATAAGGTAGTCTTAGCCCTATTTGATAGAAGGAATTGAGATTCAGAGAGATTAAGTAATTGATCATGGACACGTAAACAAAAATGGAAGAGCTGAAATATGAAATCTGATCTACACTATAACATTATGGATGTTGTATATGTTAACAACAAAAATGAAACTGATGGCTGAATTGTTCTGGGGAAAGTTATCTGTAGGATGCATGATAAATGCATTAAAAACCTATACAATTCTTTTAGGGGCATAAGACTATAGCATTGCTGATTTATTTCCCAGTGAAAACAATAGCACACATTGAGTAAAAAACACTGCTGCCATCCCCTAGTAAGACAGTAACAGGAATGACGTGACACTAAAATGATTTACAGATTCATTCCACATATGATATACTTCCTCTACACTGACCTTCCCTTTTTTGAAGAGGGCAGGTTGTAATCATTGAGCTTTACATACGTGCAGGTCCAATGTACAGTGTTTATAAATTAGCTGAATACAACATGCCTCTGAATCTGAGCTATTCAGCCTTTGCCTGTTCTCTGCTCCCTTACTAACCTATCCTTTCACACTCAGTTGTATGTGTTCACTGCCAGGAAGTAGATTAACCGTTGAACAGCTCCAAGTACAGAGGGTCTTCCCTACCATTCTGGTATCAGGAGAAAGTAGTAGTTTACCTCAAGTAGTGAAAAGGACACATGGAACTGGAAAAAAGAAGACATGAGTTCGAATCTCAGCTCCACTCTGAACTAGCTGTATAACCATAGACAGGTTACTCAACTTCTCTGAGCTTCAGTTTTCACATCTGTAAATCAGGAATAATGATATTTGCCTCCCTGAACATTGAACAGAATGTTGTATATTAAATACCTCTCTATGCACTAAGTACTCTAAAAGAGCTGACTTACTTTGCCAACTTCTTTATGGTTAGATAATGTGACAGCAATCATTTTAATCACATGAAGTTGTATTTCAAGAGCATGACTTCACCAAAAATATATAGATTAAAATGCCATGTTATGTTGCTATTTTAATGAATGGCACATTGAACATAAGAAGCAAATCACATCTTATAAATGGACAACAGTTCAAATTATTTCTTGGGTAAAAAAAAGCTTCACCACCAAATACACAAATATTTGTTCTTATAATCACTGTCATGTTTTTGTTCAGTTCTGGATATTCAGTTCTCAGCAAGAAATATACAAGTTGTCATATTAATTGTTTTCAGAAGGGACATAATGCAATTGGTGATCAGAATACATAAGAATTAAAGATAAATCAATTGGGAAACTTGGGATCATTGTTAAAATGAACGTGTGTGGTAATTTCTTTCTGACTTTTAAGCAGGAAACTTTTGTCACTGATACTTTTTACTTAGGGGCTAGTATTTGCTCTGAAAACAAAATACTTGCCTATAAAAATAAACTAATTAATAAAACAGAATTGTGTATGAAAATATTAGATTTAAAAGACATATGCTAGTTATCATGTTAGGGTTTTTTTTTAACATATGATATCTTATTTCTCATTTTATCCTCACAAAAATGAATGAAGCAAAAATTATTCCCATTTTACAAAAGAAGAGACTGAATTCAGAGAAGCTAAGCTATTTGCTCATAGACATTTAGTGAGTTTCTGGTAGTGCCAGAATTTAACCCCAGAGATTCAAACATCAAGCATAGCATCCTTTACAATCTACGACTACTGCTATGAAAATCAGAAATGCTGTACTGTGTCAGATCAGTGATTTATTCAGCTCTCAATGCCGGTGCTAGGAGTTACAGTATAACATGGAGGCCAGGGTAAAAAGCTGGTACTCTAGGAGAAAGATCAGTCCCGGGCTGAAAAGTCAGAGGGCATACCTGAGTGAGCATTTGAGAAAAGTTAGTGAATTAAACCAGGCAAGCACACACATGTCTGAAAACACACAGGACAAAGCATGACAGGCCAGACCAAGCAAAGATATGGGAACTAAAAAGGCCTAAATCCTAGAGACTAAGGCAAATATGCAGGAATCTGGAAATTCACAGAAACCACAGGGCCAGGCTCAGTATTTAGGAGAACAGACATATGGTACCAATAACAAGGCAGGTTCAAAACCAATGCAGCCCATTTCCTGGCCAGGTAGCTTCTTATACACTTTAACCAGGACAACAGATAGTTGTTGAAAGAGCCTCTCTCTCTAATACTGATCTCAAATAACAGTTTGAAAGTTTTAAAGCGTATTCTCTCTTTCATATCTAATACCAATCAAACTCTTTTTTTAAATCTAAAAAACATAGGGTGAAAAAAAACAATCAAACATTTAGACTTCTATTGGTTGCATAAAGACCACTTGAGGAAAGAATTAAAAAAACACACATTTATAGGAAATTCTGAAGCATTTTTGAAAAATCACAAAGCTTGTATTTATGCTCAGAGATGATTAGGCAAAAAGCATTTCAGGATGCTGGGAAAAATCGGCCCTTAACAAAAGGTACTTGTCTCTAAAGGAATAATAGCTAAAACGCCTTCAGCTTATTGTACTGAGAGCACAGACAATGACATCATAGAAACAGCATAAATCACAAAGCACTTACTGCTTAATGTCATCATATGGAAGCACATTTTGCTGAGGTAAATATAATGGACGGATTAATTATCCTTAATTACATGTGTTACAGGGACAACATGCACTATGAGAGATGCTGATCAGTGAATCTCAATGGAGCTCATTCTGCCCATTTCTCAGAGCCACGTCTTTGAAGTATACTTGATAAAATAAAAGTACCTTGTCTTTTGTCCATGCCATAATCAGAAATGCCTCGTACCCTCCCCTGATATAAAAAATATGGCTAGGTTAGGTGGGACAACCTAGCCAAATGCATTTATATCTCAAAAATCACATTTTTGGGGTCTTTGTTTAGAATAGCACACCCTAAATGCCAACTCCTTACCCAGGCTTTCCTTCCACTAAGGCTTGGGCTCTGAGCATACTCAAACTGCCTTTTCCATGTCCAAGTCAGCATGGCTCTTGAGCTTACAACAAAAACAACAAGCATAACAGCTACTAATTACTGAGGATTCACTATATGTCAAGCATTGTGCTATGCGCTTTATCTCATAGAAATGAAGGCAGTGTTCCCGCTGCTGTCAAAGGCCAACCCCCCCATTTATGCTCTGGATTCTATCTCCTCCTGTTTTCTCTTCCTTGATCTCTCCTTCTCTAACAGATCACCTCTGCTGACATATAGACATGTGCTAGAATTTTCAATATTTTAAAAAATAGATCCTTCCTTGATGACACACACAGCTATCATCCTCATTAATCTATGCTTCTTCATAACCGAATTTCTCAAAAGGGTCAAATTCAATGGATATTTCTGCCCTCATTTTATACAGTTGACCATGCCCTCCTTCTTAAAACCTACTTGAAAGGTAGGTTTGGGCTTCCCTGGTGGCGCAGTGGTTGAGAGTCCTCCTGCCGATGCAGGGGACACGGGTTCATGCCCCAGTCCAGAAAGATCCTACATGCTGCTGAGCAGCTAGACCCATGAGCCATGGCCGCTGAGCCTGCGTGTCTGGAGCCTGTGCTCCGCAACGGGAGAGGCAAAGGTAGGTTTCCTTCTTTTATTTTTGCCATACCTCTTAATCTCCTTTACTGGTTCTTCATTATCCATACCCCCAGAGACTGATCCTGGACACCCTCATTCCTTCTCTTTCTAAATTCTCTCTCTTGGTTATGTCATCCACTATTATAATCTTAAAAATATAGTATATTGACTACTCTCAAAAGTATATCCCTGGTCCATAATTCTGTGAACCCCAGACTTGGAGAAAAACTGCCTAATTTGAAACTTTTATATTCATATTCCACAGGCACCTCACATTTACATAAAAAACTAAACTTTGCCATTCCCAAAACTCTTGCCCAAATTTATTTCTCTCCCAGTTTTCTCTATCTCAATAAATGGTACCACTACAGAACCACCTCTACATCTATCATCTTTACTTATTTTTTTATTAGTAGTAGTGTTAACAACACTTGTATCAATAATAAGAGGAGATAGCCCTTCTTGAACACCTTGTATGTGCCAGGCACTGTGCTAAGTGTTATAGCTGTATTAATTCATTTAATCCTCATACCAAGCTTTTGAGATATGTACTATCACTACTCCCACTTTATAAATGAGAAAACTGGAGCCAAAAGATGAAATAAGTGGCCTGAAGCCACACATCTATTAAATGATAAAGCCTGGATTTGAATCCAAGGCATCAGGCTCCAGAATCCATCCTTTTAGCCACTACACTAGGCTGCCCTATTTCAGTTTGATGTACAATGTGCCTCTGTATTTATTAGATTTTTTGGATGGGCAGCTACCCGCTTGCTTAGGAAAAACAGCCTTCAATGACAATCTCTCTGTGATTCAGTTAACCTTCTAAGATATACATTACTACATATGTAGAAAGTTAAGCTCAAAAAGGTAAAGTAACTTGTTTAACAACATAAATTTAGTAAGTGTTGGAGTTAGAACTTAATCCAACTCTTCATGAGTCCAGAGACCAAAAATTTAACCACCAGGCTATACTCAACCTTGTTGAGTTTGCCACACGGACAGATTTAAACAGCCATCATCCATTTCCTCATCACCACACCTCAGACTATCAAATCACAGCCAAGCTCTTATGGTACAAAGACGACTTTGCCTTAGGATCATAAAGTCATTAACAGCTATGCTCAGTTTTAAAGCCATGTTTCTTTGTTAGCCATTCTGAGAGACATGAGGCCGTCCTGGGAAAGAAGGACTAGTAGAGAATAAGATGAAAAATGAAAACACTCTTTGTCTTCAGGGCTGGCTGTGAGGCTTCCTTCATGTACAAAGATGAGAGTATTGACCCACCATCAGTAGGGTGGGAACTCAGGAATTCTTTATCTAATAGCAGACATGGAATTCTTTATCTAATAGCAGACATGGACAGCTAGTATATATCTAGTCACTCTTTTGGGGGTTCCTCTGGACACCTTCTGTAAAATAACCTTCAAGATAAAGAGCACTGACTGGAGTAATGAACTAGAGTTACACTACAGTCCATGGGAAAATCAAATCCATAGCTCTGGCCAATGTATGTTAGAGAAGTCATACAAGTTATATAATATCCTCAAAAAAAGCTATTTTTTCCCAAGCAGGTCACATGTCAAAGCACAGAAAGAGTAAAAACATAGAGGGGCTCTAGGAGATTGGCTACAGGGAACCATTAAAATTTTATCTATGAACATGAAATCTAACTAGCATGGGATTAAATTTGAAGGGGTTTCCCAAAACAGAAATTCTGCCTCCAAAATGTATATATGCTGGGCTTGACTCTATTCTACTAATTGCCCAGTTAAAAACCTATATGATGTCAGTAGAAGGACAAAAGGAAAAGCATAGGAACCAAAAACAATAGGAAAAAATAGGAAAGAGGGAGGGAGGGACAGACAGACAGAAGTGGCCCAGAATGAAACAGAAGGACATGAAGCAGAGGACAGAGGAGATATTAAACAATTAGCTTTGGGATTAGAAAGCTAAATGTAAAAACATTTACAAAATTGCTTACATGGACTTTATCTCATACTACATCTTAAGTCACAGAACTCTAATGCAAACACACTGCATGTGCAAAGCAAGATGTATTCATATGCACTATAAATCATAATGAAATTAGTTTAAATAGCATGACTAGGCTCTTAAGCTATCTGTTTCTGATAATATTTACATAACAGTTTTTACATCTTTAGAAGGGCATTGGCTCTCATTCAGTGTTTCCTGGCCCATGTCTCCTATGTCATCTACAGACTTAGCAACCAGGTTTGTCCACTTATGGTTACTTGGTTTTTTGTAGATGGAAGGGCACCACAAGCCGAGGAATGCAGACAGCTTCAAGAAGCTGGAAAAAGCAAAGATATAGATTTTCTCCTCGTGCCTCCAGAAAGGAATGCAGACCTATACACACCTTATTTTATCCCAGTGAGACTCATTTTGGACTTCTGGCTTCAAGAACTATAAGATAATAAATGGGTGTTGTTTTAAGCCACCACGTTTGTTGTAATTTGTTACAACAGCCATAGGAAACAAATACATTTCCTTTCCCATTTCTTTGATTTCTAAGCTCTTTCTCTTTCTCCATTACTAATCTCATGCAATTTTTTCAATGGGAATATCATCAACTCAATCTCTTATCTTGGTTTACCAAGCACAGGCTGCCAAAACCAAGGAATGTCTTCATCTTCACACAGGGCTCCTCTCTCAGCTCTTGTCATTTAGTCACAACAATCCAAAGACCTGATGGATTAATTTGTAGCCTCAAATGACATCTGTCCCCTTCATTTATACCATATTCTAACTTTCTCATGTTATTGTCCTCCTACATTATTGTCCTCTCTTCCTCCTGGGTTGCTTCAGAGGGTAAAAGAACAAAAAAGGGATACAACCACTCATTAAAAATATTACTTGGCTTTCACTTGCCATGATGTAGAGACAAAGCAAAGGCATACTTGTATAATGGAAACTGTCACACAAAGGGACAGAATTTGACATGAAGAAATGGATGTTTCATCTAAATCTATGCCTCCTTACTGGTTTACAAAGAGAAAGACAAATGAGGGAGAGTGACGATGGAAGAATTATTATCAAAAATTCTATTACCCTCTAACAATCAAAGGAAGGCAGGTAGGAATCCATAGGTCTTCCTCTATGTACAATAATGTGACAGGTCTCATTAATTCAATCCAGTGCTATTGAATGGCTAAACTGTATGCCCGCCATTTTGCTCAGTTCTAAGGGTGATAGAAATTGAATAGGATCATAGTCCCTTCCCTATGGGAGTTTACAGTCCTATCCTGTTAGGGTAACACAATCAGCATCTATTAAAGAAGTAGAAACTAGCCCAATACATTATCAAGAACTAAATCTTATGATTCTTATTCAATGAAGTATACACTTCAGAAAAAGGTGAGATCAATGAAGGCCAGAGTATGTGGAGAAAGCTTCTTAAATTGGCGTCCAGATGAGAAAGCCACTTTTTTTGCCACTGACTTAATTTCTTCAGCATAAGTGCTCTTTGTTGTGTTTTTTTTTTTTTTTTTTTTTTTTTTTTTTTTTGCGGTACGCGGGCCTCTCACTGTTGTGGTCTCTCCCGTTGCGGAGCACAGGCTCCAGACGCGCAGGCTCAGCAGCCATGGCTCACGGGCCCACCCGCTCCGCGGCACGTGGGATCTTCCCAGACCGGGGCACGAACCCACGTCCCCTGCATCGGCAGGCGGACTCTCAACCACTGCGCCACCAGGGAAGCCCCAAGTGCTCTTTGTGAATGAGGATGAAGATGAAGATATCTGTAAAGGTTCATTCCTAGGTCACGGCTAGCCCATATGAGTCACTCTGCTTTCCCTGCTACTGAGAGCAGAGTCTACTCCTGCTCAGATAGACAGCTAGGATAATGGAATAAAAGAGATGGAAAACAATGGAAAGAGGCAGTAGGTGAAAAAAAAACAGAGTCTAAATAATGCAAAGCTAGAAAGAGAGAGAAAGAAAGAAGTGGCATCCATCAGTCTTCAAAATGACAATTATAGGCTCCTCGTCAAAACTCATAGAACTGAGGATAAGATAGTAGTGAGAACTAAGCCTAACATCTCCCCAAATGCTGCTTCAGTGGCACCAAGACACAGCTCTAGTTTTTGTCCCTCTCTTGCTCCTGCTCACCAGGAGCTTAAGGACACCCTTGGAAGATGTATTCCAGATTGCTGGCAGCAGAACTCACTGACATTGGGCCCTGTTCTCCAAACCATCAATACTATACCCAAGATAATAATAATGAAAAGAAGCTAAATCTGACTCTATCATGACAGGACTGACAAAGTGACCACATTGTAATTGGCAGCCTGTGATTTATAAAAGTCTGGGAGGTATACAACTCTGGCCCAAAGAACATGGCATACAGTAGACACTCAATATGTGCTTGTCGAATGAATGCTCAAACGAGTGACCGTACACTACAACATAAGCTCGAGAATATGGAGACTTTCTAGTATAATACCTCTAATAATATCATTAACTTGCTTTCAATGAACGTTCAGGGGACTCAGGACACTGTGTCCCACAAAGGATATTCTTAGGCCTCCAGTTCTTGCCTATCTCTTCAGTGTCCACTGATACCATCCTCCCACTTGCTCACCAGGCTCCACTGACCTTCTTTCAAATCCCCAGATGTCCGCTGCTTTCTGCCATCTCAGGGAAGTTGCATATGCTTTTTTCTCTGTCCAGAATACAACCTCTTCTCCTCACCCCACCACCACTGACTAGCTCCTACTCATCCTTGAGGTCCCTGGATTTTTCAATCTCCTATTTGAACCAGTATGTAGTTTATAAGATTCATGTAATTAAGAAAAACAGTTGATGTCAGGAAAGGTCTATAATGCCATGTCCTTAGTTTCATTGTCATAGTTGGAAGAATAAGCTGATCAGACCATTAGTCTTGCCCATTGTACTAATTCTTAAATTTTGTGCCTAGTGTAGCCTAGTGACAAAGAAAGATACAACAAAGGTAAATTAAACAGAGTTGAGAACTACTCATTCTCTTTGAATTTTATTCTACAGTCCAAGAATCAGTCCTATTCCTCCCTGCACATTCCCCTCCTGTAGCAGAACATTTCCCACCACCACACTATCAATTCCCTCTTTATATTCTGACCCCATTCAAAATTCAGAAAAATGGGCTTCCCTGTTGGCGCAGTGGTTGAGAATCCGCCTGCCGATGCAGGGGACACGGGTTCGTGCCCCGGTCCGGGAAGATTCCACATGCCGCGGAGCGGCTGGGCCCGTGAGCCATGGCCGCTGAGCCTGCGCGTCCGGAGCCTGTGCTCTGCAATGGGAGAGGCCACAACAGTGAGAGGCCCGCATACCACACACACACACAAAAATTCAGAAAAATGAACCTGCTGAAGTAATGGAAAATAACTAAAACCCCAGAAGAATGGGGCAATGAGTGTAATTTTGTTTCTATGCTCCAGTGTCTTCCAAGGCAAATGAACCTATGGGCCACCTACTATCAGAATCTATCCCAAGTACCCTCCCCATCAACGTGCCTTCACAAAACAGAGTTTACCAGCTACAGCAGCATAAATGTTGATGCTTTTGTTAAGGCAGGAAAAAAAAACCCTATCTTATTTGCTTTCATTCTCCACTAAGACTCCACTAGAAATTCATTCCTTGGCAATACTCTTATAGTGGTCGTAGTGGGAATGACAGCATGGCCTCCATGACATGATGCACAGTAGTTTCTCTTTCTTTGCTGTGTGACAGGAAAGATCTATAGGTCAGTTGTTGTTTTTTCGTCCAAACCCAAGCATGATAATGAGATGCTAATGTAGCATAAGTAAATCCCTATTTTATGTCATTAATAGAAATATAGACACTGACATATTGTAAACACTAATAGTATAAGGGCCCAGTATGCAGACCACCAAGAGGGTCTCCTGGGGGTCTAGGAACACAGGCTGAAAATTACTGAATTTAGCATATTTTGTCATTCTCTATTCCTTCTTCAGAGGGTGCCATTTGATGAGTGGTATGGTTGCCTCTTGAAATGAAGTTCAAAGCCCTTAGTTGCATTTCTTCAAGTTTCTCAGTTGCCATTTGCATTGCCCTTCCTGCCATCATAATAAACTGCCTTTTTTACTTCTCAAACTCATTAACCTATGGGAGATAAGAGACATTTCTTATTAGTGCAATTGCAGAACTGACAGAAAAGGGGGCCAGAAAGGCACCAAGATTCTATCTGGGCACATGGCTCGGGTTCCTGCCGCAAATGGCTTTCAGTCTCTCAGTTATCAGATCCTTCACTGCCTGTCTGCTCCTCGTTCAAGACTGTAACCAGAGAGAACAGACCTTCTCTGAACTACTAGACAAGGTCATCATTCTTCCATTACCCCACCCCCACCATGGGACCCAGATACTGCTTTCTTCTGAGTTACTACTGATGATTCACTAGGACCCCATATTGCACACTAACAGACTTAGATGAAGGTCTATTATCCTTTATTTCCAAAACTAGCTGCTTCACCTATGTTCTCTATCCATTACTCCTAGCTACCTCCCAAACTCTGTTCCCTCAATAACCTGGTTCCTTTTTACTGGCTCTTTTGCCAATGCTTTTCAAACATGTGTTGCCCCTTGCCCTTGTCCCCCAAAACAAGAAGAGGGGAAAAACACATTTGGTTTGATTCCGCTGCCATTTTAGAAACAAATTATTTTTCTCCTTCCATTCAGTACCAAACTTGTGAAAATTTTTATCTCAACACCTCCATTTTTATCAGCAGCCCTTTGCTCCTTAATCTCCTATCTTCTGTCTTCCATGATCATCAAAACACAGCAATTATTCTCTCAAAGGTCACATATGACCTGCTTTCATCACTGTCTTTATTCTTGAACTCTGTAGTTTTCCCTGAGGTTGACCATCCCCGCTTCTTGACTTGTCTCTTCCTTGTTTTTTGTTTGTTTTAGTAACTGTTCAATTCTGGTTTTCTTCTTCCTTTTCTAACCAGTTATTAAATGTCTCCCCACTGATTCTTTATCTCATCCATGCAGGTGGGTATTAACTAAAGTTCTGTCTTCAGTTCTCTGTTCTTTTTTCCTCTAGCATTTTCTTGCTGAGGGGTGGGAAAATGTGATATAAAGCCAGAGTGGCAAATTCAAGTGCTTACAAGGGCCAGACAGGTAATGTAGATAACTGAAGAAAAAGATGGATGTGTGTAAGATACAAATAGGGAGTATAGGATGCTGGGGGTAAACTATAGCATTAGCTTCTACTTCTAAGGGGTAGATGATATACAGACCCAGCCAATGTGTGCTGGGTTGGCCAAATGTGTCAGCCCTGCCAATTTTTCATCAGAAATCTGAAGTCTGGATCTTTCTGCTAATTCTCAAAATTTCCAAATGGTAGTCACTGATTCATTTTTTTAATGATGTAGATTGTATCAGTTAGGATTGACTAGGTTATACTGTATTTACACATGACCCCAGATTCTTAGCTTACAGTGAAAGGTTGTTCCTTACCCACATTATAATCCCATCACAGGTTAGTTGTGTCTCTGCTGTACATCGTGTTTAGTCTAGGACTCAGGCTGACAAAGCTACTTCTATATTCTACTTCTATCTAGAATATTGATGAACTCGTAGCAGAAGGAAAAGAAAACCTGGTGAATCAGGCACTGAAACTATGTACTTAAATCATGCTTTATAGTTCCTCTCTCGAATACTGCACATCACCTCTGCTCACATTTCATTTGCCAAAACAAGTCACATGGCCAAGGCTGACTTTAATGGGAAGGAGGAGTTTAATCTTCTAGAGAGAGGTGGCAAGTATTTGTGATCAATAACACAATCTACTCTACTGGCCAAACACAACTATCAGTGGTCCATTACCAGTTTGCAACCTCTAAAGTTCAGTAAAGAGCAAGGAACAGAGACTCAGAAAATATGAGTTGTCATTGCCACTCAGGACACTGGGCAAGTTACTTCACCAACTGGTCTCATCTGTAAAAGGAGGGACTCAGAATAGATGATATTTTAAAGTCTCCTTACAGACCTACTATACTGAGTGTGTGAACAGCTCTGTAAAGGTAGAAAACTACTGAGCCTGAACCTGCAGAACTGCTTTCATCCAAGTCCCAGTACTACATTTTCTAAAAATAGCTGCACATTTTTACTTACATATCCAACCACCAGCATTGCTGTGGCCTCTCCCGTTGCGGAGCACAGGCTCTGGACGCGCAGGCTCAGCGGCCATGGCTCACGGGCCCAGCCGCTCCACGGCATGTGGGATCTTCCCGGACCGGGGCACGAACCCGTGTCCCTTGCATTGGCAGGCGGATTCTCAACCACTGTGCCACCAGGGAAGCCCTGATTTTCTTATTTGTAAACGGTTTCACTAACAATCCAACTAAAATGTTTGGAATCATCCTTATCTCTTTTATTTCTTTTATTTCTCTAGTCCCCCATCTCCAGCTAGTCATGAAGCTCTAGAAATATTGTCTTCCTGATATTTCCTCCATCCATCCCTTCCTTTTCAGTCTGATTGCTATCAATAGTTTCCATGCTTCTTATCTATTCATATCTGAATAGCTGACCTGGCTTATTATCTTGGCTCTTGCCACTCCTATTTCTGAAGTGTTAGTGCTATCATACAATCATCTACTTACCCCATACACATAACTCCCACAACCTCACCCCTATTCAAAACCTTCAGTTACTCCTTGCTGCCTTCAGGTCAAAACTCCTTCACCTGCCATTCAGGCTGCCTTCAATAACTGACTATATAACTTTAAGCCATTTAATAAAAAGATGCTCAACATCACTAATTATTAGAGAAATGCAAATCAAAACTACAGTGAGGTATCAAATCACACCAGTCAGAATGGCTACCATCAAAAAGTTTACAAATAACAAATGTTGGGGAGGATGTGGAGAAAAAGGAAACCTTTTCACTGGTTTCATCCCCACTATTGGTGGGAATGAAAATTGGTGCAGTCACTGTGGAAAACAGTATGGATGTTCCTCAAAAAAATAAAAATAGAACTACCATATGATCCAGCAATTCCACTCCTGGATATATATCCAGAAAAAACACACACACACACACACAAAAAAAATCTGAAAACACTAATTTGAAAAGATACATGCACCACAGTGTTCATAGCAGCACTATTTATAATAAAAGAAACAACCCAAGTGCCCATGAACAGACTATTGGAGTAAGATGTAGTATATATACAATGGAATATTAGTCATAAAAAGAATGAAATACTGTCATTTGCAGCAACATAGAAGGACCTAGAGAATATTATGCTTAGTGAAATAAGTCAGAGAAAGACAAATACTGTATAACATCACTTAAATATGGAATCTAAAAAATAATTCAAATGGAAATATATGCAAGACAGAAACAGACTCACAGATATAGAAAACAAACTAGTGGTTGGTTACCAAAGGCGAGAGGGAATGGGGTAGGGGCAAGATAGGGGTATAGAATTAACAGATACAAACTACTATATATAAAATAGATAAGCAACAAGGATATACTGCATAACACAGGGAATTATATCCATTATCTTGTAATGACCTATCATGGAGTATAATCTACAAAAATACAGAATCACTATGCTATACAACTGAACCTAACATAATATTGTAAATCACCTATACTTCAATAAAAAATGTAAGCTGTTTAATTTCCCTGAGCCTAAATGTCCCCACTTGTGAAATGGACTTAATAACTGTTTACCCTACCTACTTCAAAGTGTTGGCATATCATATGAAAAAATGTTGATATAAAATATAAAGGTTGTAAGATAAACAATTGCTTAAGCAATCCAGAGTTTCTACCACCACAAATGCAAATAATTTAATGAAGTTTTATATCACCAAAGTTAAGTTTGGGGAATGATTTTTCCCAAAGAGGAACCATCTAATGATTCGTTTGTAGAGTCAGAGGTTGGAATAGATAACCTGTCTCAAAGGTCTATTCTAATTGTGAAATTTTGTTGATACCTCATAACTACTGCTTACCTTAGAAACTGAGGGTAAAAGTAATTAAGTTACAGAAACAAAGGAAAGCCTAGCAGTTAATATCATGTGTTCTGGAGTCAGCCAACATGGGTCCAAATCTTGACTCTCCCACTTAATAACTGTGTGAACTTAATAAACCTCATTAACTTGTAAATGGCATTACCATCTAAAATCTGTTTTGTTCATAAAGACAAAAACTGAAGTTACCCAAGAATCCATCTATGTTGTGCATTTGCTAAAATAGGAAAAAGACTTTGATGCATTGACACAGAAATAACTCTAAGACATGCTATTACATAAAAGGGGAGGCAGATCAATATTTATGATAGAATCCAATTTTTGGACATATATGTTTATATATGGATGGAGAAAACCTAGAAGGATACACAACAAAGAGTTAACAGTGGTTATCTGTGGGGTAGGGATTGGCAGGGTAGGCACGTGGATTAAGAGGCAGGCATTTTAACTTCTCTATTCATACACTGCCATACTAACAGAATTTTTTTACAAGTCTGCATTATTTTATATTAAGCATTTTCCAAGGGAAAAAAATCCCATCTAGAGATGCTTGTTCTTATTTGAAGTCAAGGTCTTACCACTTCAGAATAAAAATAAATCCTATTATAAAGCATCATCATAGTCCAACAGAAGTAGACCTCAAAGAGGCCTTAGCCTGCCTTTTCCTGCTAACTGACGTTTCCAGGAAAGTGACCTTACCCTCACCTAGTTTTCCCATAAATACTTAGGAATGTGAAGGAGTTGTGATCAGTTATTTGCCCCTGGTGGGTACGTAGGTAGATTTGTAGCCAGAATCTGCAGAACAGTTGGGTGGGACCAGGAGAGAATTAAAAGAAAACAAAACAAGAATGGCAAAAGGATCTTTTAGAGCCTGGTAAAAATCCTTACTCTATGCAGATGGGGTAGCTCAAAGCTGCACATCCCTAGGGGGAGCTGTGGGAACCTGAGAGCCATGTTTTCATCTGGGAATATAATGCCCCATCTACCGCTATACATAACCATCCCTCTATGTCTCTAGATCCTTTGCCATGAAAGAAATAGCATCTCAATCTGTGTTTTTAGTGTATTTCTGCCAGTCTCACCACTATTCTGTTTTGACAAGTACAGAGAAGTAAAAGCAGCCAACATTTACAGAGTACTACTGTAGACCAGGCATTGTGTTAAGTGATTTACATGGATTATCTCACATAATCTTCTCAGTTGAAGAAATAAGCTTCATAGAGGTCACCTCACTGATAAATAGTGGAGTCAACTGTCATGTAATAGGAACCATTAAACATAAGGATTGAATCAAAGGTTGGTAAGGTTTTAGGATAGAAAGAAGGTCTGGATCATGGTACTCACTCTACAGGAGAGGTAGGACACTGCACTGGGGGGCAATAGGAAGCCATCTGGGATGAAGGTAGCAAAAACATGTGGTAGTGATGGAAGTAATAAAAAAATCACAGTCTAATAATAACAGCCAATATTTATTGAGTGTCCACTACCTACTAAACAAATCATATGCAGCATCACATTAAATTCTCCCAATATAGTCAGGTGAGGAAATGGCTCAGAAAGCTAATGTGGATCATCCAAGTTAGCAAGTGGTAAAGCCAGGATTCAAACTCCAGATATGCTTGATTCCAGAATGCCTAATCTCTATGGATATTTTGTCTTTTATAATTGTCATGACTCCCTAATATTTAGCATCTTAGCAATATTCAGACCATCCCATCTTTCATTGCACAGGACAGGTTTTACCATTTGTTAATAAGAGTATAGATGTTCTACTTCTCAGAGCCTGCCCTCTTTTCCAGCCAAGTACCTAGTTATCAACGCTATGGGTGCAGAGAAACTGGAGACAGCTGTTTCAAGGTAGATTCTAGCAAGGTGCAAAGAGTTACCAAATCCAAACACCATTTGCCACGATCTATTTTGATGCAAGCAAGCAGTCAAAACTGAAAGGGAATGAAATGAATTCTATGGGTCTGGGTTTGACCCAAGGTGATCTTCTTCCCTTTTCAAGCACCATAAACCACTGCCGCTAAGACATTTAGAGGTAACCTCGCCAAGATGCTGCACAACAATTTACTGAGTCCCACAGTCCTCCTCTGGAGCGTGTTTCCTGAAAACCCCAAAATGGCCCTTCCCAGCTGGATAACTGTATTTTTAAGCCAGTAGTTAATCTAGCCAAAAGATTAAGTCATCAGCAGGAAGTGTATTGCCAACAGAGTTTAAGTGGTATGCTTATAAAAGGCAAACAATTTGAGCACTCTAAAATGTTCCTAATCAAGGTGTCCCTTTCCTGACAATTCCACTGCAATGAGTCTTTCAGAACACTCAGGAGTTATTCAGCAGCTGGTTTACTACCAATTTCTGTCCAGTTTCCTATCCCCTCAGGGATACCATCCTTAGGAAGCCACCCCCAACATCAGCAGCAGCCGCTGCCAAAACCCAAAATAAGCCACTTGTTTTGATGCACTGGCCAGAGAGGAAGGTTTTCAAGAGTGCTGTAAAACCAGCCCCATGACAAGTGTTGTACCGAAAAGCAAGGAGAGATCATTTCATGTCTTTTCTAAAATTCTTTTCATTCCAGCTTTCTCAATCAATCTGATTCACAAATTCCAAATGAAAACCATCGTGTAGAAATGGACAGGTTGGCAGTCCAGTGTATGGGTCAAAGAGAACCTACTGTCCCCATGCAAGGAAATAGCTTGTCCCATTGACCTTTGGCAGAAAAATGGTGGCAGTTGACCCCGTATAAGCCAGTGCAGAAGCCATTTCTCTCTGAAACTGGGAAATTGCATTGAAACTGTTTCAAAATCCGCTTGCAGCAGGGATGAAGTCTGGTCTATGCACTCATGTCTTAGTAGCTTTGATACAACAAAGGACTCTTGCTTCAAAGAAATAAGACACATTCAGATAATTGTGCATCACCTTAAAGCTTAAAAAAAATTCCTATCCAGAATGTCCTCCTTTCTCTTGCCCATCTAAACTCTACCATTTCACAAGACTCGGCTGCAGTCTCAAAGACTGAATATAATGCAGGCATTCTCAAACTTGGTAGCACAATAGAATCCCTCAGGGGAGCTTTTAAAACGGCCAATGTTCAATCCACTCCTCAGACTAAGTGAACCAGAATCCCAGAAGACTTGAGCCTGGCCATCACTATTTAAAAAAAAAAAAAAAAAAAAAAAAAAAAAACAATGACTCTAATGTGCATTCAGGGTTGAGAATGACTAGTGTGGTTGTTAAGAGCGTAGACTTCTAGGTTCAAAAATATTTGAACTAGAATCTCCATTTCAATACTTTCCAGCTGCATGACTCTGGGCAAAATTAGTCCACCTCTTGGGGTCTCAGTTTCTTCGTCTGGAAAATGAGTGTAATAACAGTGACCACATACGCTTATTTGGAAGGTTGAAGGAGATCATTTTTGATCTATGCTTAGCACATAGCAGGCTTGCCGTAAACATTAGTCATTGTTGTTGTTGTTGTTGTTGTTGTTCTTGTTGTTGTTGTTGTCAATGGCAGTTATGGGGAAATTTAAGAACCACTCTCAGTCTAAGATTACACAGTTTTAACCATTATAAAGAACTTTAGAGATCATTCTAATTTAGTCCACAGAGGTGACATGACACGCATTTCCTAAAAACATTTCATAAGCTAGGCACTGTTGTCATTGACTCCAAATCCAGTGCTCTTTACACTGTATTCATTCTGTTTCATTTCATCAAATGTATTGAACACTGACTATAGAACTCTAAGGTAGGTTCTTAGGACAGAAAGATAATTCATATCAAATTGACCCTAGCCTTGAGTTTCCATCTAGTGGAGTACAATGTGTAAACAGCAATATAATGTGCTTTTATAGACTCAGTGAGTTTAAGTTTCTATGAGCTCATGGGAGATAATGTGGTTAACTCTGGGTGGGTTGATGAAGTTTGAACTGAGGAAGCTATGATTGGACAGTATGTTGAAAGATAAATAGGGGTTTTACAGGTAGGGAGGGATGTATGGAATGGATATTTCAAGCACAGAGAACAGCAGGAGAAGAGGTACTATATCAGCATGCCTTTCAGCTCTATCTTCTTGGGACTCCTAGAACACCTGTCTGTAGCATTCATTTGTCAAATAATAATGTTTTGTCTCATGACACCTCTTCTATTTTAGCCTTGAACTATTTATTTCCTGTTACCTAATTTTTCACGTCTTGTCACCTCAACTAGAATTTAAGCTTGAAGGAAGAAGAACCAGTTTAACAGATCACCATATCTTCCACAGTACTTTCCATACAGTCTTAAACAGAGTGGCTGCTTAATGAATAGTTTTTGACTTGTTGATATAAAGAGGGGAAAGCAGAATAATCCTGAACATATCCGAAATTCACTACTCATTACCAGAACCTCCTGTGAAATAGTTTTTTCATTCTCTCCTCTTGATTGTTCATATCATGGCCATCAGAAAGAGTCCTTTGAGCCCCGTCTGCATGCCCACTAATGAAGGATACTATGATATGCTAAGGTTAGCAGATGCTCACATGGTAGCAGCTTTTTGCATATTTCAATACCCTATTCTGTTTATACTGACCAAATTCACAAAGATTTCAAAGTTAGGCCTAGGTAGTCACTGCTGAAAACTGCTGATAACAACAAGGCTGGACCAATTAGCCTGGGTCCCTGCACGTTTCAAAAAGGCATCAGGCATTCTGATGAAATTGCAAAGAATGGAAAAACTATGATGCCATTCTCTAGTAGCATCCCAAAGAAGTCTTCAGGCTGGGTGGCCTGGGGAAACAGAATAATCTAATGCTCAAACAGGATGAAAAATTTCTACATTTCTTATAAACAGGGGGGCAGAAGTTGAACTGAATGAAAAATCAGGATGAACAGAGGGAATTTCTCCCACATAGAAACATTGTGAATGTTGACTTCAAGAGTGGAAAAAAACATGTTCTTATCCAGACCAGTCTTAGCCTCCATTGTGCACAATTAAGAGCCCCGAGTAGTGAGAAGCTGGCAAATCTAGGGTGGGAGCAGGAAAAGAAGATATCCTAACACAGTTACCTTCCTGCAAGGACAGCTTGCAAGGACAGTGTTTAGTAAATGCATTGCCTCCATTATTCTCTCCTTTCTTCCTCCCCACCAGTAGGCAAATCTTCCTACCCACCCATCATCTCCTTCATCCCAAGTGTCTGTTAATACTTTGAGACCTTCTTATAGACATATTGAGAAAATTAAATGAGATAATGTCAAACACCAAACAGAGAGCTTATTGCACTGTAGGTGCAACCTTATACTATATGGAAAGATCTTGCACTGGGTGACCATCCTTTACCTGGCAGAGTTCAGACCAACTCAGGTAGAAATGGGGAGAGATGGGACAGTTAAGCAGAAACACCTAGGGACTCCTATTGTAGAAAATGGTGATTGTAAAGTCAAACTTTTTCTTGGCCACTCTAATAGAAAATGAATGCAAAACACAACAGACAAAGCACAACAGATAAGGGAGTGAATAAGTAAATTATGCTAGATAAACAAGAAGGAATATTAAGCAGCCATCAGAAATTAGAATCCTGAGTACTATGGACAAAGATGGAAAAGTATTGATGGGTAAATGGAAAAGGCAAAACATAAAACTCTGTGCATAAAATGGCTGAAATGACATAAAATTATGTAGGCTTACACAAAATGAAAATAATTATGTTAGGTGGGTAGATTATAGTCATATAACATTAATTATATTAACAGGAGAAATATTAACTACAAAAAATAGATAATGTATAAATCGGTTCTATTCAGCTTTATGATATAACTTTCCTTTGGAAGTCAACTTATTTTTCTGACGCTGTTTCCTTAGGCTGCTGTTAATATGAGTTTACAGTCTCTGAGCCCTCACTAAGGGATGGTAGGAGGGGTAGGTAGGAGTGCAAAGTAATTCAGGAGTGTTCTATGTTGCAGGGGGAGAATATTTGAGAGTAAATATTTGTTGTAAAATCTATTGGGAGAAAAATTTGAAGACATTTTTTAATGGTTATAGAGATACATTTTTAAATGGCCTATATATGAGTGGGAGAAAATGAAAATGAAAACATGGAAGAGGAAACTATAAAGAAATAGTTGAATAGCTGTGTTTTGAGTACCAATTACATGATCCTGAATTCAGCTATTGCTAGAAATGAAGACATAAAACAGAATTGTTCCTTTTCCCTCTGACTCAACCCTAAACTGCTACCAAATCACATACTGTTACCATGACCAAACCACCTCAAATAATGAAAGCAAACTTAAGCTTGCACTTCTAGACTAGGAAATATACATAACTTTATCTGATTTATAAATATTTATGGCATCTATGAAGTTCCAGCAAGATATTATGAGTACCAACTACCCTCTTCCTCTGACATGAAAACAGAAAAACAAAACAAAAACCCAACTGAATGTTCAAGTTGATGAGGAAGCAGACAATTAAGAGGGCATGGAACATTTATCTGAATAATGGATATAATTTAATGATACCAACCACAGTCCCCTTAACGACAACTTGAATTTGCTCAGCACCTTATTCAGCAATATTTTCACACAGTCTAGGTAGCGATCAGAGCCCAAATCCCTGAAGATAATTATCTTATCAAAGTGACTCAAAATTTCAACTCCTGCCACCAATTCTTTCCTATTTCAGGGACTTTTTGCTGGTCATTTTAGAGGAATTTGACTGGAAAATGTAATCAGAATAAATCAACAATGTATTTTCCTGCACTAGGCATAAAAGCCCCCCAGGGAGATGCTGCTATCCTAATGGATTTCCAGAGTCCTTCTGGAAGGCTGGATACATCATTGGTGTGGATGGTTGTTCACTTGAGACACTCAGTTACCTAAGAATAGATAAGCTGGTCGATGGATTCTCTGACCTTTCTTGCAAAAACTATTGATGTCTTTCTTTTTCCCTGATATCTTCACATCGGCCCTTAGATTCTCAGACTGCCCCACTACAGCAGCTCTCTAGATCATACCCTCCTTAAGCAATATCCCAGGCTCTGTAACTCCCCCTCTCTCCTCTGATTATCAAAACTGACCTGGGCTCCCCTCTTTCAGAGGCCTGCTTTTTGCTGGGGAATAGTGAATTATTATTCAGATAAACAAGTGCCTCATACCTTTTTAAAATGTGAGGATCCTTCTTAAATGTCAAAAAAGTTGATCTTTTAATATCTGCTGATAAAAATGTAAAGACTGCATAATGACAGAAAATTATTAGTAATTAAGTAACATTTATGAATTAATTTATATTTTACTAATTAAGTCAGCATCTATATACATTGAAAAATAATTGTACATATATATGTGCTATTTCTCACTGATTCCATCTGCAGACACCAGTGTGCACACAGTGTCATGGATCCTTTGCAACAACTTTATGGTGCCTTACAGGTCTGAAGAGGTTAGCAACCACTAATATAAACTAGGCACTATTTATTGCATTTGTTTCATGCCTCTCATGGTAGACTGTGTTATCTATACATTATCTTATTTACAGCATCATGAATTTGATACTATCATCATCCCCCATTGTACAGGTAAAGAATAGAGTTCAGAGAAATTGCATTCCTTGAGCACAATTACACAACTAGTTAAGTGGCAAACCTGAGATTCAAAACCAGATCTAATTACAAAGTCCATGCACTTAATCCCCAAGCCATGTTGCCTCCCATTAAGTACTCTTGTAGTAAATATGCTTCTACTTATCATCTTCTTAATCAAGTTAAACGTCACAAGGTATTTAAGAGATGACACTAATGATGGGGAATTACTTGGAGGTGAATCCCCAAAATCACACCTGTGTGCCTAACTACTTCTGCTTAAGAATATGATCATGACATAGTATAGGGAAACTGCTTTGAAAAAATAACTTGGAGATGTGCATGTTTAGAAAGTGCTTTAAATGGATCAAAATAGAAATATTTGGTTATGTTTTAATCAACAGTGAAAAGCAGTCTTGCTCGAGAGAAAACCAGCTTATAAAAAAGAGTGGGTCCAAATAGTAATTACAGCTTGTCAGTGGTTCTCAATATAGTCTTTGGACCAGCACTTGGGAATTTCTCAGGAATGCAAATTCTCAGCTTCCCACCCTACCCCCATAGCTCCTACCCTACCTCCTAAAGCAGAAGCTCTGATAATGGCACTCAGAAATCCATGTTTTCACAAGGCTTCTAGGTGATTCTGATGCATGCCTAAGCAAGTTCAAAATCTGTTGAACTAGATAGTTATTGACCAGAGTGACAGAGCTGGGAGGAGTGTAGGAATGTGCTCACTACAAAGGCAAGATTCTGGTTGAAGAAAGACTAATCCAGGTGTATCAAGACTAGTATAATACAGTGATTAATAGTACATGCTCTGAGGTCATACAGACCTGGGTTTGATACCTAGCTTATTAGCTGTGTAATCTTGAGCAAGTAACTTAACCTGTCTGAACCTCAGCTCTTTCATCTGTAAAATGACAATTATAATAATACTTCCTTCATAGGGTTGTCTTGAGGATTAAATGAGTTAATCCATGTAAAACACTTAGAACATGCCTGACATATAAGGAATGTGCAATAAAAGTAAGCTATAATTAAGCAGATGTCATCTTTGTTGAGTTGGAGCCAGTTTTGTCTAGACATGGAGGTGTTTCCGTTAAGTCCATGAAAGGAGGCTTTAAGCTGCTTCTCTAAATTGATAACAAAGGAATGGATAGGGTTCTAGTGAGAGTGAAGAGGGACTATTAAATGTACTTCACATGAGGGACGTTATATTTATAATCACCTAAACAAAGGGTTTAAAAAGATGACCACCAGCAATGACGGTGAAAAAAGCTAGAAATGGGCTTAAAACTTAGTAACTGGGCAAAAAGAAGTTTGCAAATCTAAAGATATCTATGCCTGTGATCCTCGGGCACTTTGACCAGTTATTCTCCAGTTCAATGATACATATACTACTACTCAGACTGACTCTGGCTATACTGGTGAAGGTTCCCTTAACTGAAAGACAGACTCCCGAATGCTGTAGAATCTTGGCTGACACATTGTTCAGTTACAGAATTGTGAAATTTTTTTGTTGTTGTTTTTTTTTTTTTTTTTTTTTTCGGTACGCGGGCCTCTCACTGTTGTGGCCTCTCCCATTGTGGAGCACAGGCTCCGGACGTGCAGGCTCAGTGGCCATGGCTCACGGGCCCAGCCACTCCGCGGCATGTGGGATCTTCCCGGACCGGGGCACGAACCCGTATCCCCTGCGTCGGCAGGCGGATTCTCAACCACTGCGCCACCAGGGAAGGCCCAGAATTGTGAAATTTTTGGAACGCCATTTTCTGTTTAGGAGTCAGGGTCTCACTTTAAATATTTTAAATCCAAATCATGGACTCTGGCATTCAACAGACCAGCATTCACATCCCAGATCTGCCTCTGATTAGGTCTGTGACCTTGGGTGAGTTACTTAATCTCTATCCCTCAGTTTCCTGGGTTATAAAATGGGGAATCACTCCACCTGTATTGCAAGGTTGTTGTTAGGCTGAGAAGTAACAAAAGAAAGTGCTCAGCACAGTGGCTGGCTCAGAGGAGCACATGAAAAGTGTTGATTTGCTTTCACTGTTGAACTATCTCATAATGGAGAGGTTGTCAAATTATTCTAGTGTTTTTAATAGCTTATTTGGAAAGAAAACATCATTGGCCTGACTGTACCTTTGTCATAGTGCAATGATTTTAATGTTGGAGAAGGCTAAGGAGCTATACTGAATTCTATCACCTGAGGCCTAGCTATCTAGTGCAGCAACCTGAGTTATGGTTGTAGTAAAGAATGAATCTGCCTCTTAAAGGCCTTCTATTGAACAAGAGCAAAAGGAGGCTCCCAAAAGGAAATAAGTTTATGAAATTCTGGATTAAGCAAAGTTAAACAAATGCCTTTATCATTAGATTTCTCAAAGTTTTCACTAACCTAACATATATGGTAAATTTCCTAGAAGGAACCATGCTATGGAAGCATTTCCCAGTGTGTTTGACCATGTAACACTGTTTCTGAAAACAACAAACAAAAAACATGTACAGAGATGAGTATTGCATAGAACACACTTTGGGAAATGTTGCCCTCATCATTCTATACCTTCTTTCAGTGACACAGGGGGAAATACAAGGAGGCAGAGCCCTCACAAGTCAGCTATCCTCCCTTTATAACATAAGTTAAATTGCCTTGTACCAAGTCATAGAGAAGTCCAAACTCCTCTGGACATACTGTAATCCTGTTGTAGAAAATGTTGCTTTGGGGGGTTGAAGAGATAATTACAACTTAGGTAGCAGGATTTGGTCTTTATTGAAAAAGAAGAGATTTTAAATATCTGTAGGGGAGAGAAGAAATGGGAAGAACCATCCTCTTTCCCCAAGCTCTTACATTTCCTGGTTTTACCCTAAGCACTGGCCACCTTTGTGAGGATTTCTTCCCCCTGCTGTCTCTTTCTGCCTAGGACAGGGAAGGAGGAGTCACCATGATGTTTTCTGACAGCAAGCAACCTTTTTCACTGGAAGCTTGGGAGCACTTTAATTCCCATCCCTGCACAACATGTAAATCAGGGTCCCATTAGCCTTCTTTACTCTTTGGGCCAGCTCTGTTTCCTTCATCTGCTCAGCCCTTCCAGAAAGATCCAGTATCTCTCTAAATCCTCCCCTGTTTGCATTATTACTTATTATTCTCCATAATATCTATGGCACTGCCTCACATCAATTTTTCTCTTTTCTCAGGGCAAAGGCACCAAAGAGCTTGTTCCCAAAAAGCTATTAAAATATTAAACAATAATAATTTCCCCACAATACCTTTAGTTTGAATATGACTTTTGTTTACAACTCTCAGAGGACACTAGGATGCCCATTTTCTTGTTGCATTCTCACTATATCCCTATGAAATAGCTAGAGTAAACACAGTTACCTTCATTTCAAAGACAGAGAAATTAAAATCCAAAAAGTGAAATAAGTTTCTCAAAGTTATTCAGCCAGTTAATGTCAGGGATGGAATTAGAAACCGGGTCTCCTGTTTCCCAGTCTAGTGTTCTCCCTGCAAATGCCACCAGGATCAGTCTTGTTCTACTGGAAGTGAAATATTTGGCCGAGGTCAGCAGCAAACAGAGAAAAGTAGGAATTCAGTCAAATGCCTTCCCTAGCATGGTTCCCATACAGGGCAGACTTCTTCATTAGTCTTTTTGTTGGAAATATCTGCCTGGATATTGAAACCACTGTAGGAACTTCAGATTGTTATCTGTTTCAACGTTACTTGCCCACTTAAGTCAATGAGGACTTGAAGATGACATCCCTTTTTGTCTGGAAGGACAAGGCTCTAGCAGGTTCCATACATACAGGAGCAATTTGTTCACACGAATTATTCTTAGAGACGACTACGTCCCAGCTGCAAGAGCAGAAGTTTATCTGAGTCCCCAGTGTAAGCAGAGTAATTTTACAGCAGACAAATGTATACATACGCCATCACCTAATGGTTCATGAAGGGAGAATTCATACTCCTGGAGAGATCCAAATAACAGAACAGGTCCTCAAGGCGGGGCCCTAAAAAGCCACAGTTGCTCCCTTTTCTAATAACCCAATCCATCATATTTTATTGCTAAGATTTGTACACTATGAAAGAAAAAAAACACATGCAACTATAGCTTCAGATTTTGAGGAATTAAGATTTATTGGTGAGGAAAAAGCAGCTGCAAAATAAAAAAGGAGAAGGGAAGAGGTCTTTCTTCAAAGATTACTTTTTTCTTCCATGAAAACAAATGGTTTCTTCTCAGGCCCGCTCAGCAATGAGGCTGCTGAAAGTGGCTCTTTCCCCAGAGTTGACTTGCTCCTAAACCTAGTTCTGGGGTCAAAAGAAATCTATTTTTAGTCAATTACATCAGTCCAGAATAAATGCTACGCTGCCCTGATGTAAGCCAGTTTGGGCAAGGCACAAAGGAACATATTTTCCTCTTTACCCACCATGCTCCAGGCCAAAGTGGTGAAACATGTGACTACAAAGAAGGGAAACTCACTCCCAACTCCTCTCCCACAAAAGCACTATTTGGAAGGAAGGGCTAATGAGAAAAGAAAAGCCATCTTTCCATCAAGTTCCTGAACTATTATTCTACATCCAGCAACATCTGGAGGTCCATAAAGAAATGACCCTACAGCAGAGCCAGAGAGTCCTCATATAGGAGATGCTAAAGAACATAAAGGAAGAGAAGAGGAAAGGGAACACAATTACAGAGAAACTACTCTTTAACTCAAGTAAAAACATCTTATTTCAAGTGTCCTTTTCCTGTTATGAGCTATAAGAGAAAATATGCATTAATTCTTATCACTGGGGAAATCTTCACCACTATCAACACTTCCATTCACCTATTCCCTCATGGAAATACTACCTACAAAGAAACACGTATTTATGAAAACACATAATTTTGATATCAAGGACAGCATAACTCCCTCCACATACATCACAACAGAGCTTGCTCTTTTCTGAAGCCATTCTCAAGGTGAGCTTGCCTATTTCCACAATATCCTGTACAAAAATGTCTGTCCCCAAGATGGAGCCAGCCAAATATTTATCACATTATGAACCTCATCACCCGTCTTCCTCCCTGATGAGGCACAGGGTAGGAAATCAAGAAAATGAGATAGTGGTACAGATAGGTACTTATCTAATTAACTACCACCATGAAACTTGTTGAAAAGGGCTGTGAATGGCAAAGGTGGGAGTTGCAATAGAAAGAAAATGCTGAAGTCTGCTCTCAAAAGCCACTATCTTGTCATCACAAAAAATTTACTTAATGATAGCTCCCTCGCCTGTACTCCAGCACCACTTAAACACAGTGCCACATTCCCAGCATTTCTGTATTAGAGTGTGTTGTTCTATGTCAGGGACTTTCCTGTTATCTCCAGTAGAAAACTGCAAACTGCTGAAAAGCATGGACTGTTTCTCTACACTTTCCTGTCCTCTATGCTGCCTGTTATATGAGAAGTGGGCAGGAAACACATGGTAATATCATATTCCTCCTCTAATATTTATTAGCTTGGAAATGAAGTCAAACCTTTATACTTGGTGGGATTTTCTTGAACACAGTTGACTCTGACATACATGTAAATTAGTCAATGGCTAATGGCCCATCACACATTTTCCAGAGTCCCTGAGATATTTTCCAGCACTGAAATCAAGTTGCTGGCTCCAAGGCAAATCTTCCCATTGTTAATTAGTGGTAACAGTAAGGGGTGGTGACAAGAACACTGAACTGGGAAACAGCAGATTCACCTTAGAGTTGCAGCTGTAACATTAACCAGTTGGTGCTCCTGGTAAGTCACTGACCCCGGGTTTCTTAATCTGCATAATGGTGGTGGTGAAGGGGGGTGATTAATACCTGCTGTTTTGAAAATCCAAATATAGGATATCATTTTCTCTCTACTTCAATTCTACAGACATTCACTGACCTAGTATGTGTTGTCACTAAGAGATTCTCGTTAGAACTATCATTCCCACTATCCAGCTCTGCCTCCTACCCAATCATAGAACCTAAACAGTAGCTAATTGGCTTCTATAGATTAGGTTTTGCAAATTAGACCCAATTATCATGACAAACATCATCAACAAACAATGATTGTCTACTTTGAGTAGACTACAAAGAGGTATACAATTACTGCCTATTAGCCATTTACCTTTCACTACAGAATGCTTACTCATTCAACGCTAATTTACTGAGCACATATTATGTTGCAGCCCCTGTGCTGTACGTTGTGATATAATGGTGGAGAGGACTGGCACAGACCCTGCCCTCCTGTCCTCCTGAATTTATTTATTTATTTTCATTCTTTTCTTTCGTTTCTGTTTTTGTTTTGCCCTCCTGAATTTAGTTTAGAGGCAGAAAAGCAGATTCTCAGCCTCCCAGTGGGCCTTATGGAGGAAACATACCATTAAGTTCACCCTCAAACTGAATTATAAACAATAAAAAGCAAATCTACATATGAAAACGATGGCAGCCCATAGCCTGAGCCACTCAAGAATCCAGAAGGTGGTCTTAACAGTGGCTACTCCCATCACAGCCTCAGTTCCTCAGCTGGAAAATGTGAAATGTAAAATATGACTTTCAATCACCTGGAATAAAGAACCAAGGTCTTAACAATACCAACATGTAATGGATAATGAGCTTTCAAATTTTTACCGAATTTTGACCGGGGGAAATAATATGAGACTGGTTTAGTGACAGTTACTTTATGGTCTTGCTTCTCTTGGGTATTTATTAAAGCAAATTCTCTTCACTGATGGATGGAAACTAATTTAAAAGGTCCCTTATACTTAAAGTCCCTTAAAATTTTTCTTTTCTTTTCTCTTTGCAGGAGTTTAGAGGTATCCTCTAAATAAATTAAAACAAAGTGAAGATTAAGCAAGTTGATTATGAGGGCCATGCTCCAGATCACCAATTTTATTCTAATAACTCCAGGACTATTCTCTTAACCTCCACAACTATCAGCCATTCTTTTCTTTGTTTTCACTGCTACACTTCCCCCCACACCAGCCCCAGGATCCACTGTCTATGTATCTTTGATCTGTTTCTCCTATCATACTACTAAAAATGGCTATGAAAGTGCTCTGAAAGCCATAAAATGCTATAACAATGTTAGTAGTGTGTTCTTGTATGCAACAAAAATGTGTTTAGTGTCTACTCTCTGCTGGAGACAGCAGGAATCAGATCCTCAGATCATCTTGCACAAATGGCTGCCTTTCCCTCCTACATACCCAGCTGCTCCTCTGTACCCCTTGTGTGTCTTGGTGTCAACTTCTATAAGTTAAGGGAAGAGGAGGGATAATACATGTGGCTCTCAATTTCCTCAGTGAAGAAGCCTAAAACTTCTGTTATTCCATTGTCCAAAGATTCCTAGTAAATAAATACCATTGAATTGGGGATTAGGAATCAGGAGCCATGGGTACTAGTTCCAGCTTTCACACACCCGGAGCCAGAGACTCTCCCCCCTGGCCCCAGACTCCTCCTCTGCCAAGTGAGCTGATCTCTAATGTCCATTCCAGCTCTGCTATTCAAGAGCTCTATGATATCCATCCAACCTCATTTCACGGTACATACTGGAAATAATTCTAGAGCAGATTTTCCTAACACATGTTGCTATGGCCTGAATGTTCCCATCCCTCCAAAATTCATGTATTGAAATCCTAATGCCCAATATGATGGCATTAGAAGGTAGGGCCTTTGGGAGGTGATCAGGTCATTAAGGAGGAGCCCTCAGGAATGGGATTAGTACCTTTATAAAAGAGGCTCCAGAGAGATTCCTCGCCCCTTCTACTATGTGAGGACACAACAGGAAGGTGCCAGCTATGAACCAGAAGAGAGCCCTCACCAAAATGCTACCAGGCTGGTACCGTGTTCTTGGACTCTCAAGCTTCCAGAACTGTTAGCAATAAATTTCTATTGTTTATAACCTACTCAGTCTGTGATATTTTGTTATAGCAAACAGACTTCTTCCTGAACAGACTAAGATGGATGCTCTTAAAGAATATTGATTCCTCAAGATGTTAATAGGGTACTGCATGCAAAAAAGTTTCTGTGGTAAGCTGATCATACTGATTTACTAGCCCAGGCTCTGGAACCAACCTGCTTCAGTTGAAATCCCAGCTCTGTTCCACACTAGTATGTGACCTTGAGCAAGTTACTTTATCTTTCAGTGCCTTGGTTTTCCCCTCCAAAAAAAAAAAAAAAATGGGGATGATGAAAACTCTCATGGTGTTTTCATGAGTATTAAGCATGTCAGTTTATATGAGGACTTAGATCAGTACCTGGCATACACAGTGACAATTCAATAAATGGAAACTACTATTATTGGTATCACCTCATCATTGTCATTCATGTATTTGAGAAACTTAGAAAAATAAAGCTTATAAGGATTCTATACTGTAGGACTTCTCAAGAGTCTTCAATGTGCATATGAGTTCCCCAGGCAGGGCTACATTTCCCAAACTTATTTGACTTCAGAATCTTCCTTCCCATGTTCCCACCCCCACCCAGAATATTTTGAGAGACTTGTATCAAGAGGAAAAGATTTTGGGAAACCCTGTCTAGTGTTTAAGAGATCTGGGTTCTATCCTCTCCCTGCTACTAATTAGACAAGTGACTGGGCAAAAAAATCACTTACTATCTCTGTGCCCCAATCACTCTTGTAAAAATGAAAAACTCTAACAATCTTATTGAAAGTCCTTTATGATGTTGAAAATTCAAAAATACTATGATAAGTTCTCTTCTAGGACCATAGGAGCCTAATGGTTTTCATTTGATAGACTATGAAGTGATCCACACTTTTATCATGCAGTCTTCCACAGAACAATTTCTAGCAACACTAGACAAGGTTAGGCAGTGTTGAGAGGTCATGAAAAATTAAAAATAAGAGAGGTCCAGGAGAAAAATCCAAAGTCAGACCAGTTAGGAACTGGTAGAAATACAGGCTCTTAGAGCTCAAAAGACCCTCAGATTTAATTTAGTCTCACAGCTCTCTTTTAGAGAAAAAGCAACTGAGGCCCAGAAAGAGGAAGTGACTAGCCTAAGGTCACACAGAAAGTTATTCACATGTTCTGCTACTTCATGAAAAGTGCTGGCAGAATATAATGAGAGACCTTCAATTCTCTATCCAGCACTGTGTTTATGAACATTTAACCACCCACTCCAGTTTAATGCTGGAAAATTGTGGGAGTACTTCATGTGATAAAGGTTGATATTATTCTTGTTATTCTGGCCTGAGGAAGAATAAAAAGTAAGATTCAGAGCCAGAAAGGGGTTACTCTTTTCCAGGTACATGTCTGTTTGTGTGTGTGTATGTTTGTATGTGTGCATTTGTACACACGCAGAAGTGTATCTATAACTGTCTCTATTTTTCTTCATTGGTTCAATTTCAGCTCATGAAGCTCAACATTGGAGAGAAAGTTCTGTTTGCTTTATTTAGTAATGAACAAAATGCAAGGACATCTTTCCCTAGAACTCCTAAATTTGAAGATTCACAGCTGTTTGGGACTCCCCCGGCTCTTTGCTTACCCACTAGGCTCCTTATTTGTTCCTTCACTGGCTGTTTCTCTCTGGGTCTTGCTGTTAAAAAAAGAGAGAGAGACAGGGACAGGGAAGGTGGAGGAGGGAAGCTATTCCTTTCTCCTATACCAAGGCCTGATTCAAAATTGTGGTTCAACCTCATGACTAGCCTTATAACTTTGCTAAACCTCAGTTTCCACGAGACCCTAATAACACCCATCTAGTGTGGTTATTGTGAGGATTAGATGAATTAATGCACACAAAAGGCTTAGAGCAGTGACTGGCATATGGCAATTATTCAATAAATGGAGACTGCTGGCTTCTTTCTGCACTTTCACACACTGGTGCTGCAGTGTAAATTAGCCCTGTCTTGCGAAGGGCCATTTTTATGGAGGAATCACAAGTTCTGAAAATGTGGATTACATTTCTAGAAATTTATCTTGATGAAAATAAACAAACTACTTTTTCAAGATTACAGAGACAGACAAGAGATAGATATATCAAAATGTTAACAGATGTTAATTCTGATGTGTGGAGGAAGGGATTATAACAGGTGATTTTTACAGTTTTAAAGCCTTCTTTGTGCCTTTTTGTACTGTTTGAAGATTTTAGAATGAGTACGTTACTTTTATAACAGAAAACAATAAAGCGCTTTTCCTTGTGAAAAACTGTTCAAAGACTACTTCCATTCCCCAACTGATCCTATCCTAGTGATTTCCTTTTTAACCAGTCACCATGCTTGAGGGCAAATGGTAGAACCCTTTCCATAAGGCTGGCTCCTGTTTATTGCAACAAAATTCATGTAATGATTCTGGTCACCCTTTATTCATTGCGGTCTCTCTTTTAAAATGAAGGTGAAAGCATGGAGAACAAAGAGACACCAAGGGAAAAAAAAAACAAAAAAAAAAGCACACAAAAAAACCAACTACATTGAGCCATATGGCACAGACCAAAGCATTCCAAACAAAAAGCCATGCAGATCAACACTCCATCATGAATAGAGACTCTCTCTCAGCATCTATCCTTTTCATCCCCTCACCAACCTGCTCCCTGGGTAAGTTAATATCCCTGTGTCATCATTAACTCTCCTAGCTTTGGTCAGGTTGTGTCACAACCCTAGTATTATTTAAACATAGGGTTTTTGTATTTATTATAGAAATACAGTCTGATAAGGGAGATCACTGCATGCATGCAGCACCATAAAAATTTTGCAGAATGCCAGCTTCCCCATCCTGTTGTGTCCTTCAGACAGCAGTGACAAATGGAGCAGTCTGTAGAGAGCTTCTCCTGGTGACATGAGTTACCTCGCCAACTAGGGCTCATTACAAAACACAGACCATTGCATTGGGCTGGAACAGAAGGCAATTTTCAATTCATTTATAACTTACACCACTCAGTTGTTTAACCTCAGCTCTTAAGGGGATGGCTTTGCAAACGAAAGTCCCCTTGGCCATATTAACTACTGAGTAGTAAAGATGAGCTTACTATCAAAGCATTTTAGATATTTTAGTTCTGTTTGTTTGTTTTAAATTGCCATTAGAAATGGTACCTTGCTGACTTTAACTTTACATGGGGGTCTTGAAAATTAGATTACTAGAGTCATATGCCAAAATCACATTGCAAATCACAAGGCATATTTCTCCTTTATATTCACCATTTAGATATTTGCAAACAACAGAAAAATGCAGCTTGAGTGGTTATTTTTTCTCACATTTCATTCCAGAAATCAATAGTCTAGTTATCAATTGGTGTTTCTCCTTTCAAATACTTTTACTACAGGCACATAACTAATGCATATATAAGCTAGAGACTAAAATTGTCCCATTAACAGAGGATAACAACTAGTAAATACATTAATTAGAATCAGACTCAATTAAAAAATAATTTCACTTGCCACAGTGAGAATGGGAAAGGCATCTAAAGAAGATCTGGGAAAAGAGTCAACCTTTATTGAGCCACCTACTATATGTCATGTGAATTTATATACATTGTCTCATTTAATCACCACAATGGTGTGAAGAAACTCTTATTATCCTTATTTTATAGAGGAGGGGACTGAAACCCAGAGGAGTCACCTACCTCGACTAACGGGGCACAATACTAAGTATCAAGGACCAGAAATCAAATTCAGGCTTGTCTAACATTAAAACCCCAGGATCTTTCCAAGATTGCAAATGATGATGATATTAATAAAAATCACTGACCCATATACATGTCTCTTCCGTTATTTAAGTAGGGCCTGTAAGTTTGGGGGTGGGGGCTGGTCTCACCTGCCTAGGGAAAAATCTCAGACTGAGTGAAAGCTCCTGATAATGTTTACCTCAAAACCAGAATGAGTCACTATACCACAAAACCTCAAATATTCAGAAAGCATTGTCAAATAACTGCTATTTTCCTCAGTATCTGCTTTTAGAAGAAAATAACATTTCTTTCTCAGCAGGTAGGATAAGAACACTGCAAATAATCAATGTTGAATCAATTGATTTTTTTTTTTTTTTTTTTTTCTGTGTATACTACTAGGTCCAAAAACTCTCAGAGAAATACTCTAGGTTTATCCACATCATTTTACCAAAAGGCAGGCCCATCTTACAGAGGTCTGCCCAAGCTATTTACCCAAGGTCTCTCTGAAAAGCAGAAATGGAACTAGGGTCTTTGTCTCCTAAGCACAAGGCTGACTGTATGTCTAGGTGGAGAAGATATGTAACTTTGCCGAATTTTCTTGGTTTCAGATCTACCAAACAAGCTATGATGTCCAGATTTTCCTTCTGTGTAAATCACTCCAAACTGCATGCTGATGTCTAAAATCCTACATAGACCCTAAATGGTAGAAGACTTTGATCACTCTTTCATCTTTGCGTAAAGCCCCTCCTTTTCACCACCTGACACTTTATTCTATATCCACTTGTATATTGGTTTCTTGTCTGTATACACATTATAAGGTAACATCCAAGGGGGCAGAACTTTGTTTTGTTCACTGCTCTGTATCCAGTGCCTAAAACAATGCCTGGTATAGAGTGGGTACTCAATAAGCTGTTGTTAAGTGAATAGATAAAATGAAAAAAAAAACACTGTGACAGAGATATGCAAAGGACATATAAAGGGAGGAAGAAGACCTATCGAATCTAGAGATATAAGGTGTGTGTGTGAAAGAGAGAGTGAGAGAGTCGGGGTGGGGGGAGAGAATGAACAAATCTGAACGAATATTCTCATTCTGTGAGACAATGTAACCCAGGCTGGGTTAAGTACCCTATCTCTGGGTTTCCATAGTGCTATCTGTATGTCTCTGCTCTTACACTTATTTTTATGACATTTCATTTATCTCTTTGTCTCTCTCCCCTAGCATATTTGATATTTACAAGAAAGGGCACTATGTTTTTGTCTTTACCCCAAAGGTCTAGCATAGTTAAGTCACAAAATAAACCTCAATAAATGTGTGTGGCCTAAAATTAATAGGAAGGATTACAATTTTAAGCTACTATCAGCCCTAGGTTCTACATAGTCTAGCCATGTGACCTTAGGCAAGCTGCTTAAGCCCTCAGAACCTCAGTTTTCACCTTCCCCACAGTAATTCTATTGGGATTAAGTGAGCTAATATAATATATGCACAATAGCTAGCATAGCATCTGGCATATGATGGGTTTTAACTATACCATGGCATCTACATTAGGCTTTGCAAGCACTTTGGAACAGATATTGATAAGAGAAGGAGCAGAGGACATGAAATCACTGGGGAGCTTAGTGAGGCACCTCTGAGAGTGGATAAAGTCCTGGGAGACCAGTAGGGTTGGTCCCACCCCAATCTTTGCACTACAGTTACTGGTACCTGAGGAGACAGACTCTGTGGGTTAGAAATAGGTAAGGACATATGGTGACTGTCAAAAGGGAAAAGAAAAAAGAAAGACAGCTTAGGGTTGCCACTGACCTTGAACCAGGCCATCTTATTGTAGATAAAAGAACTAAGAGAATTTTTTTCATTAAGACCCTGACACGTCAAGTGCAGTATTAATGGACTGCTTCCGAAAAGCAGATGTCAAAGTAAATGCCCTCTGCTCCTGGTGGGTTTGAAGTGGACAAATTGTAGTGCATTCTGATGAGGAGATAAGCCAGTCAAAGCCTCATATAACATGCTTGAGGATCCCATGTGACAAATCATAGTAAGCAACATGGAGGGATGCATGACATTTGCTTCTGCAAGCTAAGCAAAGATCTCTCAGAGATAACATCAAGCTAGTCTCTGAGTAGTTTGCTTTGCCAAAGTTGCTGCTTAGGTTCATCTTTCCTTTTGAAAGAGATAAGAGGTAAGTGCTCCAGTAGCTGCAACAAGGTAGGTCTGCTGAGCTATAGGAATGGATATCTTGTAAAGTCAATGGCATTCAAAACACTAACAGTGGGGATTTGCTAGAGAAGAAAAATGAGTAAGGACTGTGAAACTAAAGGCAGATGCAAGGTCAGACACTGAGGACAGAAGGAAGAAGAATCTGAATAAGGAGAGAGGAAGACAGGACTCAGAGCCCAACATTCAAAGCCCAACTATTTTACAGTAATTGAAATAATCTAGTCATCTTCCCACTCTAGAGAAAACACCAACATAGACTAAATTAGTGCAGGAATGTCATACCTGGCAGTTATAATTATAATGAAACTTGTCTGCCTTAGGATTTGTTTGACATTACCCAGTAGCTATTATTTATTTTTTTAAGTCTAAAACACCACTTCAAGAAAAAGAGATAACCCTTGAAGTTCAGAGCACTTCTCCACTTACAGCATAATGCCGGACATAGAAGAGATTCTTAATAAACAGATTGTCTTGTCAATATAAATGTTAATTTTCCATTTTTAGTCTCTTTCCTCTTTCTCACAATTTCTCCTTCTGCCTCTGCCCTGGTTCCTGCTTAGCCCTCCTGGGGGTCTTCAGGGATAAGAGATTTCTGAGCACAGTTCTAAATTTGTAGAGATGTCCACTGGATAAAGATGTCAAAGAAGACATAAAAGAAGTACTAGATAATTCCAGAATAAGATGAGAAGAGTTAATGCCCCAGCACATGTACTTAAAGGGAAAATACAGTGTCCAGAGGACAGAGGAGATAAAGAGGGAGAGAATGAGAGGAAGACAAGGAGAGCAAGAGGGAGCAAGAGAGTGAGGGAGAGGATGGAGGGGGGGAGGGGAGGGGGAAAAGGGAGGGAGGGAGAAAGAGAGAAGGGGAGGCGAAAGCAGGGGAGGAGAGGAGAAAGCAGGGGAGGGGAGGAAAGGGGAAGGGAGGAGAGAAGAGGAGAGGAGAGAAGGAAAAATCAGAAAATACAGGAAGGGTGATGTGTGGATAATCCATAGTTAGCTATAATCTACTTTCTCCTCAGAGGCTTCCACTATCATTAAGCACATTTTTTTTTCAGCACGTGGGATCTTAGTTCCCCGACCAGGGATTAAACCCACGTCCCCTGCAGTGGAAGCGCAGACTTAGCCACTGGACCACAGGGAAGTCCCTCATTAACCACATTTTAAACTTGTTTTACAATCTTTATATTCATTTTATCATCACCACAACTCTACAAGGCAGGCATTACTATTATCCCCTTTGTACAAACGAGTAGACTAGCAACAGTGTCGGTCCTCATACCTTGTTACTTCACATTCATACTGCCTTAGAAGAGAAGCAGCAATGAGAACAATGAATTGGTGTTACTATCGTACATTACCTACCTCAGAATGCAAGCTACAGAAGAAAACACTGCTCTCTACCTTCTTAATTTCAAATATGTCTCTCTAGAGATAAAATCATTCAATAAATTCTGAACAACCCCATGGTAATATAGCCCACTACTGCGTGAATCCAAGAGTATCACAACTGAAAACACATCCTTTGAAATATAATCAATATAGGATTATGCAGGAAAGTTATGCTAGGAAGTACTTTTGTATCTCATCACCCAATTTCAGCATGAAACTCCATTGTAAATAAAATCTACCTTCCAGTAACTACAACAGAGATCATATGAGGCAATGTTCCTACGAATCACTGTCAGTTAGAGGAAGGAGGAAATCAGTAAGTAAAATACTGTTAGAACTTAGGTATTACGGTAATATTACAGTATCAGCCAGAGTTTGACCCTTACAGGGTTAACTGGTTCAAATCTTTTCTCAAAACTGGCCAGATCTATTTGGAATGTTTCAATACAATTGTCTACACTTGCCAAGAAAGGTTCCCATTAAATGCAAGGGGATAAAATTTGCTGGTTGTAGCATATTTTCCTCAGAGCAGATTAAGAGCTGTTCAATAGAAGTATAATAGAATGTGTAAATCTAGTATGACTTGGGAGCAGTGTATCTGACACTGAAGATACAGAGCTGTCATAGTGGAGATAACCTGTACATTGAGCAGTAGACATTCTGGTAGAGACAATGCATCTTCTGACAATAAAAACAGATTTAAGCCAGAATAAAACACCAAACAGCTCATAAAAACAGCCACCAGCAGGCCACATTTTCAGCATAAGTGAAAAGTTCAATAGGGATCATTGCCAATTAAACAGGCAGCCTTGACATTTAAGCTATAATGTGATAAATAAAAACTAATTGTGATATGGATGGAGAAGCATGTAAGCAGAATACCTTCTGGTCCCTTTGGGCAAAGAAAAAGTCAGTTGACTTTGGTTTATAGATATAAACCTGGACAATTAGGTTGGCTTCTCCATCTAATGACTGGTCACTTTCAGCAATCTATTTCCAGAGAAACAACTTCTCACTGAATTTGAAGAAGATGTAGAAAGTTCTGGAAAACAAGAGGGGTACTTGCCAAATCTATTAACTCCACATTTCTCCTCATATCAGATTCTATAACTCATCTACCTGCCCACCTATTCACATTAACACTCAAATGAGAATTCACACAGCGAAACATTTTCTACTACTTGTATGCTAATTTCCTCTGTTTTCCTATAAAATCCACACTTCCTGAATGGCTTTTTAAAATTCTCTTGAAGTATTTGCACTTGCACCAAGCTGTGGAGGAAATTTTCATTCCCAGAGTGAAATTTTCCTCAAGGAAGCCCAGAAGAGCTACTCCTCCTCCTAGCAATCTCTTTATAACATAGCCTTCTGTGAGATGAACTGTCATCTGTGAATTCATAAACCTCAGTGGCTACTATGGGAAGGCATCCATACACCATTCACATGTGGGACTCAAACAGGGCTGCTATAAATCCATGGAACCTATTCCTGATCCTTTACCTTAGCAACTGCTAGCCTGTACACTTACACACATTGAGTACAGAAATGAGTAAATTGAGTAAATCAAAAGCATTACCAATATTCCAGGAGCCAAAGTTCTCCTTCCCAACTGAGCAAGATGCTCAGCAAAAAGAAAAAAAAATGTGGAGCTAATACATGTTTATAAGAATGAGAGTCTAAAGAAAGAGATTAAATTGATGATTCGTGTTGTCAACATTAAAATTGAGAAACAACTGAAAAATTACTAAAGACAGCAAAACTTTGGCTACTATATAAATACTAAAAAAAAAATCAATGTCCCCTAACCTGAACCTCTCAAGAAGGGTTATAAAAACCAGTGAATATTAGCATGAATACGCAAGTCAACACAGTTGCTATATAAAGCTCCCCATCCTTGAACCTTATACCTACAATATTCAGGATATCTGACTCTAGGCTGTTCTCTCCTCTACAGAAGATAATCTCCTATTGGCACCATCTACTTGACTTGGAAGGCGATGATGAATAACACCAGTCATTATAGTGCTGTGGCAGATTCCCGGTTGCCCCTTTAAATTTTTTCTTTCCTTCTTCATTTTAGTAATATAACCCCTCCCCAGTTCTGGACAGACAGATGCCTACCTAGTTAGGGACCTATTTCTCAGGGTCCCTTACAATTAGGTACTGCTGTGTGAGTAGCTAAAAGGATATAAGCAAAAGTCATGTATGCATCTTCTGGTTCACATCCTTAGATATGACAATACTTGACCTATACACCCTCTCCTTCCCATGGGCTGGAATGCAGATGCAACAGTGATCCAGGTGTGACTATGCAGATGGGGGGCTTTCCTAGCTCATGATGGAGTCATAAGATGGGAGGAATCTGGGTCCCTAAGGTATCCCATAGAGCACAGGTGCCTTATCCCCAAAAACTCAAGGAGAAAGATATTTTGATATCATTTAAACCACTGTATTTTTGGGTCTCTTTGTTATAATACCTTAGCTTATATCCTAAGTAATATCAGTGAATCATTAAAAAAAAAAAAACTGCTCTAGAGTCAGGCTGATTCTGAATCTCAGCTTCTATATTACTAGCTGTAGACCTTCAGGAGAGTCACTTAAACACTCTGAGCCTCAATTCCTTCATCTGTAAAATGGTGCTAATAATGTGCTGAGTGTATTGTAAAGATAACGAATGCAAAGCACTTAATACAATGTCTGTTTCACTTTAACTGTTCAATAAATGTTACCCATAGCTATATAAACAGTGGTTCAATAAAATGGAAAACGAAAGAAATGCTGTCAATTAAATTGACAAATGGGAGTCTATCTAGCTAACAAAAAATCTCTAAGACAGCTTTGCTTTAAAATTCCCTATCATTTTGTGCCAACATTGGGAAACATCTTGAGAGACTACATTTCATTGTGACGTGTTGCAAATGATGTGTAAGTCCTGTACCGTAGAAATTTGTTGGGAAAAGAGCCTCCAAATGCATAGGTGATTCTGTTCAAACCAAATAGAATTCCATAGAATGTGCAGATGAGAAGAAGTCAGTGAAGAACTGACCTGTTTAGGTGGCCAATCATTAGCACAGGTAAATGGCTTCCAAAACACCTGGGAGATAAAAATTTACCAGAGGAGCAACCCAAGAGAAGTCTGCTTCTCCAAATGTCATACTCTTGTCAGAATGCAAAATTCACAACCAACAGACAAATAAATAGTAACATGTTATTCAGCTAGGACTGGGATGGGTGCATTACTTTTTTCTTTCTTTTTGCCAATTTCCAAAGCCAGTGGGTGCTCCCTAGAAGCAAAGAGAGGGAAAGAACACCAAGACTTAGGGTTCCCTTTTCTCCATATCTTTACTAACACTTTTTTTGTTGTCTTTTTGAAAATAGTCATTCTGACCAGTGTGAGGTGATATCTCACTGTGGTTGTGATTTGCATTTCCCTGTTGATTAGTGATGTTGAGCATCTTTTCACATATCTATTAGCCATGCGTATGTCTTCCTTGGAAAAACATATATTCAGGTCCTCTACCCATTAATCAGATTGGGTTTTTTTATATTGAGTTGTGTGAGCTTTTAATATATTTTGGATATTAACCCCTTACCAAATGTATCATTTGCAAATATCTTCTCCCATTCAGTAGGTTGCTTTTTTGTTTTGTTAATGGTTTCCTTTGCTATACAAAAGCTTTTTAGTTTGATATAATTACATTTGTTTATTTTTGCTTTTGTTGCCCTTGCCTTAGGAGACAGATACAAAATTATTGCTAAGGCCAGTGTCAATAAGTGTACTGTCTATGATTTCTTCTAGGAGTTTTATGGTTTCAGGTCTTACCCTCATGTGCTATTGGTGGGAATGTAAATTGGTGCATCCACTATGGAAAAGAGTATGGAGATTCCCCCAAAACTTAAAAATAGAACTACCATACAATCCGGCAATTCCGCTTCTGGATAGTTATCTGAAGAAAACAAAAACACTAAATTGAAAAGATATATGTACCCCTATGTTTATTGCAGCATTACTTACAGTAGCTGAGATATGGAAACAACCTAAGTGTCTATCAATAGATGACTGGATAAAAACGTGAGAGGTACACATACACATACACACACAAACAACTCAGTTTAACAGAAGAATTAAATAAAATTGTATTTGTAATTGAAAAAATACATATATAATAGAATTATTACTCAGACATAAAAAAGAATTAAATCTTGCCATTTGTGAAAACATTGATAAACCTAGAGAGTATTATGCTATATAAAATAAGTCAGACAGGGCTGCCCTGGTGGCGCAGTGGTTGAGATCCCGCCTGCCGATGCAGAGGACATGGGTTCGTGCCCTGGTCCGGGAAGATCCCACATGCCTCGGAGCAGCTGGGCCCGTGAGCCGTGGCTGCTGAGCCTGTGCATCAGGAGCCTGTGCTCCGTGACAGGAGAGGCCCGCGTACCACAAAAAAAAAAAAGAAAAAAAAAAAAGAAGTCAGACAAAGACAAAAACCATATGATTTAACTTATACTTGGAAACCAAAAAATAAAGCAAAGCAGAAACAGACTCACAGATACAAAGAACAAACTGGTGGTCGCTGGGGATGGGGGAATTGTGTGACATAAGTGAAGGGGATTAAGAGGTACAAACTTCTAGTTATAAAATGAATAAGTTACGGGATGTATTGTACAGCATAGGAAATATAGTCAATAATACTGTAATATCTTTGTATGGTGACAGATGGTTACTAGGCTTACAATGTTGATCAATTCCTGATGTATATAAATGTTGAATCACTGTGTTGTACACCTGAAACTAATATATTACTGTATGTCAATTATACTTCAGTTAAAAATAAAAAAGAATATCAATTCTTAGAAATGAAATGGTATAAAGAGAAACACTGCAATAAAGATACGAAAACATGGCCCTGTGAGACTTGTTGGACCATAGCAGCCCACAAAGGTTAAACAATATTATACTACCAACAACCCTGAAATAGGCATCCTCTTTCTAGTCATTCTGGGAAGTGGCTTACTAAGTCCCTACATATGGGGCCTTGTTTTGGTCACAGAGATATATCAAGGTGACAATCTCTAGCTTAAGCTGTGTCCTGTGATTGCATAGGTATGAGCATTATCACTGGATTTCTCAATCTGGCAGTGACTTGTCAAAACTACAGAAGCTGTCATTGGTAACTGTCCAAACAGTTGGATAAACATAAAATAGTTTAGGTGTCTCCAGAAATAACATAAAGTAAGCCGTCCTGGGAAGTGCTAGGAATGCATGAGCAAATACTGTTTTTCATGACATTTGTTTGATGTTCTTTTTTTTTTTTTTTGATTTTCACCTATGTGATCCTACCTGACTTTGTTTCCTGGCCTGTGAACTACTCTTTACAACTATCTTAACCTATATCCATTAGCGGAAGAAAAACACCTTTATTCTTATTTTGAATTGAAAAATCATTTTTAAATCATTTTCATTTAGTCTTTGTTCATATTGAAGAAGATATAGGAGCCACTAAGACATTAGGTACCAAATATTTTCTTTCAAGTGTCCCTTTAACTGCCATCTAACTCTTCTCCCTCTCTACCAATTCTAGTTTTCTTTCTGGCACCATATGTCCCCATACTCTTTTTCTCTCTCATGTCACAGAGCACTTTTTTTTGCCTTCACATTATCAACCAATTTGCTTTACCGTCTGCCCACTATTAAGCAAAACAAAAACAAAAGACTGTTGGGTTAGTACTAGGAAAAGTTATGGGGTCAGAAAATTTCGCCTGATCCCTAAGTTTTCCTGTATAATCTTGGGCAACACACACAACTTCCTTATGTCTAGTTCCTTCCTTTGTAAAATGGGGGTGGTAATAATAGTACCTACATCATTGGGTTCTCAAGAAGATTAAATGAGATATTATAGGCACAGCACTAGGTGTTGTGTTTGGTTTCATTACTCTAAACATTCTGGTCTTCCTAAACATTCTGAGCAAGCAGTGTGCTCTGGACACTATGTGAACACCCAATCTCATCATTGATGGAACCCTGTCACTTTCCATTTTATGCACCTCTTTCCTATCCATTCCTTCCTTTCTTTCCTGTGTCTTAGCCCTGCTAGACCCAATTATATCGGATAGGGACCCTCATTGGTGAAGAGGCTGACTGTGCCCTGAAGATGGTTTAAACATCAGTATGATCATTGTGGAGATGTTGCTCTCACTGTGTCCAAGCACATGTGGTTAGAACCAATAAATGATTCCCAGGAGGGAAATTGAAAGTTCCTTCATAATTCTCTTCCTGATCTTCAAATTCTGTCAAAATACACATTTCTATCCTTTGGAAGGAGGCCTACTGTCAAGTTGGAGTTATGAGCTGCAGGTCTAATCCCAGTTCTGCCAAGTAGTACTTTAATATGTCAGTGGGGCGGTTTCGTCTTTTAAAAAGGGAGGAGAAGAAATCAATGGAAACTAGAAGAGTAAGCAGTCTGAAAAAAGGTATAGAAGAAGAATGGACATAGTGTGGGTTGGAATGGTGAAGGGTTATAATGATCATCTCTAGGGACACTCACTGACATCCATCTGTTCCCTGGGAGGCCTGCCCCTGCTTCACAGGGACAAATTCCTCTTTCTTGAGAAGACATCTGGGCAATTTGAAACTTGGTCTAAAGGAATCTAGTCCTGGGACTTCCCTGGTGGTCCAGTGGTTAAGGCTCCATGCTCCCAATGCAGGGGGCCTGGGTTCGACCTTTGGTCAGGGAACTAGATTCTGCATGCCGCAAACAAAAGACCCCGCATGCCTTAACCAAAAGATCCCGCATGCCGCAACTAAGAGCCTGCACGCATCAACAAAGATCCCGCGTGCTGCAACTAAGACCTGATACAGCCAAATAAATAAACAAACATTTAAAAGAAAGGCATCTGGTCCCTTCTGTTCATGGAGATGGAAATAACTTTTAGGAAATGTAACAACAGACTACCTGTTCAGTGACTAAAACCAATTTTAATTGGCTAGTAAAAGTGTTATATTTTCTAAAGGAAAAAAATATTAAATCCAAGAAAATTCTTCCAGATACTTTGTATGGATCAGAGGTCTGTTGGACAGAAGCCACTATAATTTCATTCATTCACTTATTCTTCATTTTTGTCTCTTTTCATTGCACAGCAATTCTTTTCTGCATCAAAGTTCTCTAAGTCATTCTAAGTTGAGTGTGGGGGTGAACAAGTAGGAGGCACTAACAATAAGGTGATAGGCTTGAAAATCTGGTTAAAAAACTAAAATGTCTGATTAGTTGAGTACTTATGTCAAAATACTTTGCAAGTCTCTTTAAATTTGGCATCTTCAACAACCTACGGAATGAGATAAACTATTTAGAATTCATATATCTGATAGGGGGTTAATATCCAGATTAAATTAAAAACTCCTGCAAGTCAATAGCAACAAACACTCTGATTATAAAATGGACAAAATACTTGAATAGATGTTTCTCCAAAGATGTACAAATGGCCAACAAGCACATGAAAAGATGCTTAACATCACTAATTAGGGAAATGCAAATCAAATATTACCTCACACCCATTAGAGTGACTACTATAAAAAAAAACAGAAAATAAAAATTGTTGGCAAGGATGTGGAGAAAAGGGAACCCTTGTTCACGGCTGCTTGGAATGTAAAACAGTGCAGCTGCTGTGGAAAACAGTACAGAGGTTCCTTAAAAATTAAAAATAGAATTACCACATGATCCGGCAATTTCACTTCTTGGTAAACACCCAAAAGAACTGAAAGCAGGGACTCAAAGAGATATTTGTTTACCTATGTTCATAGCAGCATTATTCACAACAGCCAAGGAATAGAAGCAATTCAAATGTCCACTGACAGAAGAATGGGTAAGCAAAACGTGGAATACACATACAATGGGATATTATTCCACTATAAAAAGAAAGAAACTTGATACATTCTGCAACATGGATGAACCTTGAAGACATTATGCTAAGTGAAAGAAGCCAGACACAAAAAGATAAACACTGTATGATTCCACTTACACGAGGTACCTAGAGTAGTCAAATTCATAAGAGACAGAAAGTAGAATGGTGGTTACCAGGCACTGGGGGAAGGAGGATGGGATGTTAAATGTTCAATGAGTATTGGAGTTTCGGTTTTGCAAGATGAAAAGAGTTCTGGAGACAGATGGTTGTGATGGTTGTACAACAATGATAATGTACTTAATGCCACTGAACTATACAATTAAAAATGGTTAAGATGGTAAGTTTTATGTTATGTATACTTTACCACAATTTTTAAAATATCAAGGTTCTCAAAAATAAGGAAAGTTTCAGAAGCCAGTACAGCAAGAGGAGCTTAACTAGACACACAACTAACTGTAATATGATATACTGGATGTGGTATTTCGGAACAGAAAAAGGGCATTAGGTAAAAACTCAGAAAATCTGAATAACATACAGAATTTATTTAATGTCAATGCATACATAAATACTGATTCATCAAATATACCATACCAATGTAAGATGTTAATAATAATGGAAATTGGGTGTGAGGTATATGTGAATTGTCTATACTATCTTAATTGTTCTGAAAACCTAAAACAATTATAAAATAAACAGTTTACTTTTATAAAATAGCATTTTCTCTGGTTTTCACAAAGTGACCATTTAAAACAAACCCCAATTGCAGCTCTATAGCTGACATTTGAATTGTTATTTGTCCTGCTCACTTGGTACCACCCTCTGAGGAGTTTAAATGTGCTTCACTGATCACTTCTTTTTGCGGTACGCGGGCCTCTCACCGTTGTGGCCTCTCCCATTGCAGAGCACAGGCTCCAGACACGCAGGCTCAGCAGCCATGGCTCACAGGCCCAGCCGCTCCGCGGCGTGTGGGATCTTCCCGGACTGGGGCATGAACCCGTGTCCCCTGCATCGGCAGGCGGACTCTCAACCACTACGCCACCAGGGAAGCCCAGTGATCACTTCTTTAATTAATCCCAGTTCATCCACGTGTGGATAGGGCAAGCAGCATTACAGAATCATTCTCTTTTTTAGACAAGGAGACTGAGGCCCAGAAAGCTTATCGGCTGGCCCAAGGGCAGTCAACTAACTTGATGCCAAAGCCAAGAGAGTAACCCCATTGTCCCCATTTCCCAGTATAGCATTCAAAGGCATTGTTCCCTAATCAGCGTTTCAGGATGTACAATTGGAAGATTTCAAGAATGTGACCAAAGCTTAGCTCTGTCTCTCAGTAGCACAGATTCACTACTGCAAGGAGTCCTCTAACTTTGTGCCCTGAAGATTCACTTTCCCCCAATAGTCTCCTTTTTTCCCCAATTATTGTATGCCTCTGCATCATAATTGCTCAGCAAAGATACATCCACTGAATGAATAAAGGAATTCATGTAAGAATGAATGAGTTGTCAAAGGTAAGGGGCATCAGTGGACTCTACTGAGAATAACTCCTGGTCCAAGTCAACGTGGTGGCCAGACAAACAGTGGCACATCTTCCCTCTCAGCATCCCAACCCTCCCCCAGATACCCTCTACTGTAATCAACCACATTATTTTCTAATACCTCTCTCATCCTCTCTCCCCTTCTCCCTCTCTCCTTCCCTCCCTCCCTCCCTCCCTCCCTGTATTCATAAACTCTTTCACTTATGCCGCTTCTTTGAACTAATTATGTGGGGTGATTACAATAGCATATTATGTCTTTTGCTATCACACCTACGGAGATTCCCTTCTATGGCCTTCAAACTACTAGAGCCTCCTTATATGTAGATACTTTTCTCAATGTAAACTGAATTATTTGCCTCATGTATAAATTATAATTGTAGGGATGGTCCCTCTCCATTCTTCATTTGATATTAAATACTTGACTTTTGTTTCCTTGATATTCATCTCCAATCTATAAAAGCCAAAACTTAAAAGCAGCAAATGCATTATATATTTTAACAACTCTTCCTTAAATAAATCCTTCAGTAATGCAAATAATCACCCCATTTTAAAATTAAATTTGGGGTTTTTAAATGGGAGATTTTCCAAAATGTAGGCACACCTATATAGCCTGTGAGCCATAACAAGCTATATTTCCCTACTACTATTTTTATGTTCCCTTTGATTTAAACATTTAAAAATTCCCAAACACAGCTCCCCTGTGTATTTTAATTGCCACATATCATTTGATCATCTACAGCTAAAAGCTGTTTTTCTATTTTAAAGCACTATGGACCCTGATTGTAGGCAGTTTGTACCAAAGCACATGAGAATCTGGGCAGTATTTATACTCAGCTTTTGGAAAGTAGTTTTAAGATGGTAAGGTAGCTCGAAAATATAATTTGAATATTGTCACAATTGAGCACTAACCTTTATGCTTAATTTAAAATGAATGCTCAGGCAGAGCTCTTCTTCCTCTAGGGCACCTAGAAGACTGCTGACACTCAGTGCACATTAAAAGCCATTTAACTATCAATGCAGTGATGGAGTAGGAAGACTGGCAGTTAGGGGTAGGATGTGCATAAGATTTCTAGCATGGTTGGATAAAATTTAAAAAAAAAGAAAAGAAAAACCTGAGATTTCCCCATGAGGAGGAATGGCATTGTTTAGTTCCTTAAAAATATAATAGAGCATGATAAGGGAGAGAGATGAGACATCTTATTTTATCAGAAGAGATAGTTGACTACTATATTCTGCACCTGAAAACTTTAAAGATACTCACCCATTCCCTATCCAAATTACATACTTTTATTTGCTTTCCATTCTGCACAACACATTTACCCATGACTTGCAAATGAGGTAACTATCTAGTCACATATCAATGAATTAAGTAAATTTTGCTCAATCAAATTTGTAAATTTTCCTTCCTTAATCCCACCCTTCTGTCTCCTATCAAAGTGGCCATTTCAGCTTTTACCCTCCTTTAAGGCAGGGATCACATTTATGGTATATTCTCTGTGCTGCAATGGCACCCTGCTGGAGGCACAAATACACATTCAGGTAATGTGGTTTGGGTTCTAAGGAGGAGCTAAATTCCACTCTATCATTCTGACCCAGATCTGGGTGCTGGCATCATTTCTAAATAGGAGTATCAGCCCTTTAATTACTGTCTCAGGAACCCAAGAATCCAAATTAGTCATGCAAAAAACTTTCTTCCAATATAAATCCCTAACACCAGGGCCAGTAGCTACATAAGGCACTCAAAGCTCAGGTATTCCTAAAGGGCATGCTTTGTGTTATTTCCTTTGCAGCAGCCTTCTCCACTTGGCTGCCTAGTATTCACATTACAGAGTTCAAGTTTCTTATCTTAGTTAGACGTCTCTTGAACATCCTTCTATTACCCTATTCCTTGTGTTGGAGTCATTGGCTTGTGGCTTATGTACCAATCTCCCCACTACTTTGTAAACCCTAGAGTTGAATTATCTTTCAACACTGAATGCCCACTGCCTAGCACAGTGCCTTGCATCGGTCATCACTAAATAACTGTGAAATAAATTACCACATAAAGAGAAAAAAAATGTCTCATTTTAACCTATTCTGCTAATCTAGGCCAGAGTGCTTAAACATGTTTCTCCTTCTCTCCCCCAGCTCTCCCCCTCCCCCCCCCGCAATTCATGTTGAAAGATTTGGCACTGTGAGTGGCTATATAAAGTAAAGCCTGGGACTTGGATTGGATGCGAATGGTCAACTAGATGCTTTTAGGTGCAAGTGACAGAAAATAGAACTCTTAAGTGACTTAATTTTTTTTTTTTTTTTTTTTTTTTTTTTTTTTTTTTTTTTTGTGGTACGCGGGCCTCTCACCGTTGTGGCCTCTCCCGTTGCGGAGCACAGGCTCCGGACGCGCAGGCTCAGCGGCCATGGCTCACGGGCCCAGCCGCTCCGCGGCATGTGGGACCCTCCCGGACCCGGGCACGAACCCGCATCCCCTGCATCGGCAGGCGGACTCTCAACCACTGTGCCACCAGGGAAGCCCAAGTGACTTAAATTTTAAAAAAAGAATTTATTGGATCAAATAATGAAAAATTCCAGGTGAACAGTTCTGTATTGATGGCTCAAGCAAGTATCCAAGATCCCATGCCTCATTCCTTGACTTTATCCTCTGCCTCTCATCCATTTCAGATTTGTCTGTCATGGTCATAAGATGGCTATAGCAACTCCAGAACTTACATTCATACAACTCTAAATCCATTGACAAGAACATGAACCTCTTTCCCAGAAGTGTCCATGAAAGTCTCATTGCATATCTTTTGCTCTATTCAGGCCATATGTCCATTCTTGAACTAATAATTGATGCTTAGGGGAATGCAAGGCTCTAATTGGCTTAGGCCTAGATCATGTGCCTACTGTAATCACATGGCTGAGAGTGCAAAGAAGTGATCAAAGAGTAAATAAAAGTATGGTTTCAAAAAGAAAAGTGAGTGAATTCTGGATGGCAAAATAAACAATGCCCAATTAATATACGCAAATAAAAATTACCTAAGAATTCAATCAAGGAAACACGTGGTTGCAAATTAAAATAGCTGAATGGAAATACGTTATAACAATTTTATTATATGGATATGAGAAGGGGAGAAACACACATTAAGTCATTTTCTTGATTCCATGAACTCATGTATCTTCCACTCCTCAAAGACTGGAAAATTGTACCTCCCACGGTACACAAGTGTTTTTTACAATGCCTTCATAATGGGCATGTGAAGGGCAGGGATTGGTTCTACAAACTCAAAAGGCTACTATAAAATAACCTAGTAATTTACTCAATAACATAAGTGGAATTACCTTGGCTTGAATATTGAAACACACACAAGATTGCTTATTTGTCTGTAGTCCAGACAGTACAGTTTTCATATGACCTTAGAAAAGAAAATTTAATATTTACATAGGATTTTGTATTTTATAGACAAAGTAAGAATTATATTTCTCCGTGCTTTAAATATGTGAAAACTGCAGCCAAAATGGATCTTACAAACAGGTCTGCTAAAGCCCAAATCATCTTTAACAAGATAGATCTATCTTCACCCAATAACCAACTAAACAAATAATTGATAGTTTTATTTTTTGAATTTTTGGTGATTCAAATGTCTTTCATATAAGACCTTTAAGTCTGAACAAAATAAATTTCCACTGTTACAAACCACTGTATCAATGAGCATCTCAAAGTGGTTTAACAAAGAATAGAGGTAACAGATTGAGTAGAAATAAAGAGCACACAGGGAAAACAAATTGTGATACTTAACATAGTAAACTGTATTTTGGCCATATTAAAATAATCAGGCATATAAATATAATTGTGAAAATATTATTGGAGGTATTCTAATTGGAACAACAATATGGTCCTCATTCTTCAGTAATAATCTGGCTCAAAATACAACCAAAGCAGCAGCTAAAATCTCATCCTGGAAAATGACTAAAGTCCATGGGAATACCCTAGGAAAAAGGTTTTCAAATAATAAACATAAAATAAAACTTGAAATTGCACTTTAATTAGTCTATCTCTCTCATGTGAAAAACTAAGGTCCAGATCATATCAGAGACTTGCCTAGGGTCACACAAAGTATAACTCTTTTTTTTTTTCTTTCTTTCTTTCTTTTTTTTTTTTTTTTTTTTTTTTTTGTGGTACGCGGGCCTCTCACTGTTGTGGCCTCTCCCGTTGTGGAGCACAGGCTCTGGGCGCGCAGGCTCAGCGGCCATGGCTCACGGGCCCAGCCGCTCTGTGGCATGCGGGATCTTCCCGGACCGGAGCACGAACCCGTGTCCCCTGCATCGGCAGGCGGACTCTCGACCACTGCACCACCAGGGAAGCCCACAAAGTATAACTCTTAAATCACTAGTTTTCAAAGTAGATCATGTTTACTCTGTGGTTATAAAAGAGATCCACAGAAAAAAGAAAAAATATATTAAATGTCCATAATATTTTGTATGTGCATTTTTTTTTGTACATAATATGTTTGCAGAGCCATGTGCACTCAATTTTTTCTGATCATTATACCCATTCAAAATCCTTTGTAGAGAGACCACTGTCTTAAAATTATTACCCAGACCTGGACCAGACTTTCCCGCATCAACTTTCTGACCCCTCCTCAAATCCAGACATATCTGCTACTAAGCAGTGCAACTCTGCCAATCAACTGAACACACAATCTCTTTGTCAGCTGGGGACTGGGAATCAAAATTATTTCAGCTAGGATTTTTAAAGTCTTATTTCTTTATCTGCCTGCTTCAAAATATCATCATTCTTCCTTAAAGCACACTGATTAAAAAGAAGAAAGAAACCCAACTATTACAGTTACACTGCTTCTTCTGCTGTGAATACTCAAAGGAAATAAGAAATTTTAATAAAATATAAACAACAACCAAAACACCTCTCACACCTTATCTAACACAAAATACAAAATCACCTTGGAGGATTTTTTGAAAGAGATATAGTCAGTATCTGACATGCTAATTGAGTTATCAGTCCTCAAAGGCTGATGAAGAGTGAATCAATTATCACATATACTTTATTTTGCAGCCTATACACTGATAAATAACACTGGGGCCACCCTCTATTGGGCTTCTGCCCAACATTCCTGGGACTGACACTCTGCTGGAGGGAAGATATAGATGGTAAAATAGAAAGTGTGGGGGAGTAAATCTACACTGATTACAACCTAAGTTTAAAAGTTAAATTTAGGAGATCCTACAGCTCAGAGTTCCTTAAGTATGCAGCATTTTCAACAAGGAAAAACCTCAAGACATGGCAGAAAGAAGCAGTGATCATGGTGATATTGTTCTTTCTCCCTAGGTTTAAAAAGAAGCTCAAAATATACATGAGCCTCTGTAGAACACTTTCCTTAAAAATTTATAGTGCAGGACAATCTTCAAATGCGTTATTTGGGCAGTTTGGAAGTCTACATTCCCTTGGATGGTGATCAAAATAGGTGGACCTCCTCAATGCACTCCTCCCTATAACAGAATGCAGCACAGCACAATAGTTAAGGGACAGGTTCTGGAGTCAGACTCTGAATCAGGACTCCGATACTTAGTAATTATATGATCATAGGCAAGTTATTTAATTACTCTAAATCTCAGTTTCTCCATCAACAAAATGGAGATCAAAATAGAGGCTAATAGGGTTGCTGTGATAATTACATGATTTTATAAATTGAACCCGAAAAAGAGTACCTGATAAATTGTAGTTGCTATGGTGGTGGTGATTGGAGATGAGCATTACATCAAGCTTCCTGAGGATTTAAGTTGTTATTTAAAATACAGGATGACCAAGATCTATCATTCTTTTGGGTTATTCTTATTTAGCATTTCCTTTTCACTCATTGAGTATAACATGTAGGGACCTGTACAGAGAATCATATCGAACCAGACTCCTGCCTTCAAAGAAATGACTCTCATTTGGCTTCTGTATTGCACACTTATGATTGTGAAAGGCAACACTCTCACTTCATATCTTCCACAGTAGTGACTGAAATTCAACTTACCAGACTGAATCCTGACTCTGGCATTTCCTTTCTAAAACACGGGTTACAATGTGGAGAAAGGGCTAAGATTGTTCTGGGAACAGGTAGAAATGGAGAAAACAGGAGCCCCATGAATTCAAAAGGTCATTATTTAAACCTGGGATAGGAAGAAGAGGTGCTCAAAGCATAACTCACCTTTTTGCCTCAAGGTAGATGATTGGCCTTGGGCGAAAAATAATCCTGGATGTCATGACAATTAGGTAATACATTTATATGACTTATTAAAAGAAAAGAAAAGAAAAGAAAAACGTTGGTCAGCAATGACTAATCAGGTGTCCAAATCTTTCAATGAAAGTGGCGACAGGAGAGAAATACCAGCTTATAACATGATTGGCTTCACCAAGTTAACAGCTGAGGCAATTCTGAAATTCAAACAGAAACCAAGCCGCCATGCTCAAATTTAGTGATAACCCATTAGAAAGGCTTAAGAAAAACCCTGCATATGGGAAAGATTATGCTAACTAGGAACTATTATATCAAGGCAAGTGCCAGTTAAACATGTTTGAAGCCTACAAAACTTCTAATATTAAGATAAACAGCCTGTTTCAGACAATAGGATTATAAACCTACATGATATATCTTTTATAATTATTTCTATTTTGTCAGAGAAGACTTTTCTATGTATTGCAAAAAAAAAGGAAATCTACCACACCTTTTAGCATTCATTAAATGTCTGTGATCTTTTCTATATAGGTTTAAGAATAGTAATAATTACCAAGCAAAATACCCAACAAAATAATTACCCAACATGGCTCTTCGCTGTCTTATTAAGTGATCTCAGAAAACTGACTCTTGCCCTTTCTTAACCAACACATGCATATTTCCTGGATTAAGTACCACAAAGTAAAACCATCAATGGCCAGTGCCATCTTCAACAAAATACAAGGAGTATAAAGTCCTCTGGACTGGTAAGGTCAACAGCTATTTGAGGCACATGTTGTGCAAGGTTCCATGTTGAGGAATCTAAAGATGTCCTAGTCTATTATTAAAATAAAATGAGATATGTGCTAAGCAGCTCATAGAAAGTTAGCAGCTGAAGAAACCTCAAGGAATGTCAAGTTCAATCTCCTCATTTTTAAAATTTCCTCATGTTACTGACGAATAAGCTAAAGCTCCTTTTTATGCACTTGGTTAATGGCAGTACCAGAGCAAAATTTTGGGTCTCTTGATTCTCATATTGGTACTTTTTCTACTACATCACAGTATGCTCAGCAACTCTGGGAAGGACGGGGTAGAATTTACTTCTCAGCAGAGACCTGGAAAAGCTGCAATGGAAAATCTACACTCTGAAGACTGTTCAGAATATTACAGGTAAAAGTGAACAAACAGTCAAGTACAGCAAGGAAAAGGAAGAACAGAAGCATGGGTGTATTACTGGGAAAGAATGAGTCATTTCTGGAGATCCAAAAGCAGTCTGGTTTAGGTAGAAATTTTCAGTTTCTTGACAAGGGTGCTATTGGCCTTTTTGGTGGGACAGCTCTGAAATGGTGAGGGTCTATTTCACTCAATACAAAGATGCGTGGCATCCCTTGCTCCAGATCACTAGACACCCATATCGTCCTCACTGTGACAACCCAAAACACCCCAAGAGATTTCCAAACGTCACCACTCCCAGGTTAGAACCACTGAGCATAAATATGGGGTGTCTAGGGATAGGGATAGTACTTGAGAAGGCTGAAAGTAGGGTGGGTTCAGACAATGAAAAACCTTAAAAAAACTCATACCTTTTTCAATAGACTACAGGGAAACACTGAATGTAGTAGGGATGAGGTCTTGTTTGATATGTTCTTCAGGAAGGATTCTGGTAGCAATGTAGAAAATAATTAAGGTGGGTAAGAGATGAAGGCAAGGAGTCAAGTTAGTTCCAACAATAACACATGGTTTTCTTTCTTTCCTTTTTCTACTCCTACTACTGTGTCTTGGCTTTGACGTCTGCTTTGGATTCTGACACCTGGCCTCTATTTTGAGCCTTGGAATACAAAGTTGGCCTCTTAGAGTTAATCATAGTGTATTTCTTTGACACTCACTTATTTTATTCTTATTAACCAGCCTTAGTACCCAGCCCCATTGTTGGCTCTAAGAACTGAGGGCAGGCTTTGCCATTCAAAGGTATCTTTCCACCATGTCGTTTTGAAGTGTTTTTAACTTGAGCTCTGGTTCCAATATGTTTAAAAAATGGTTTTCAAATAAAAACACCTTGTTTCAAACTTTTTGCCTGCGTTATCTAAAGTTTCACTTGTCCCCAAGTGCATTCAGCTTAGCTGAAAAGAAAACCAAAAGGTGATAAATATGTTCATTGCAAGCAGATGTTTGGTATGTTATAGGACACAGAAATACTACTTTACTGAATGGCAGGCTGTTCAAAACCTTAGCATTAATGAGACTGTATCAGCATTTTCATTTAAAAACCCCTATTTTCCTAAGCACATGTATTTTCAGTTTCAGAGAGAAGTTGGAAAGCATCAGATTGGTTGTTTCTAAATTAAAGCAGATACATTAGAAAAATACCCCTTTTGGTCAAAGACATTATGCCAAGATGCCACGTAAAAGAAATCGCAATGAGAACATGAATCAACTTCCAGGGAAACTCCAACCACAGAAAAGGTTATGGAGTTCTCTCATGTTCTGAAATGGCAAAGCAAAGAGCCTGCTAGTTGGTGAAAAATCAGCATCTGATGATGCACCTGATGGATAGCTTCCAGAAATCTAACTGGTTCTAATTTTCTGACATGTACTAGTTTTCAAAAAACAAAAATGAAAATGCATCGCACACTACAGAAAATTCTAGATGGATCCTAGGGAGGAAAAAAAAAAACACACCAGGGCACACCTAGAAAGCTAATATTATCCATCCAAAGATCACCTGCCAAGGTCATTGAGTTGACATCCTGCCACATCAGTCCCAAGGCAACAGACTATAGAAAGCCCTAGCACTAGCCAGTCACCTTGCAAATGTATAAACTTAGTCAACTAAATAGCAATTGAGAGACTGTTATTCGGTGCACAATCAGCCTCAATATTAAAAAACAAAAATAAAAACGGACCTTGGTCTGAAAATAATTGTTAATTTATATCATTTTATACATATCACTTGAGGTTGACATCACAATGGTTAACATGATGGACTCTGGAGCCAGATTCCCTAGGTTTGAACCTTGGCTGCACCATTTACTAGCTGAGAGGCCTTAGTCATGTTGTGTCTCTGTTCCTCAATGAGAAAAACAATGACACCTACCTCATAGGATTGTGAGAATTAGCCAATACATGCAAAGCACTTAGAACAGTGCCTAGTACATAAGTGTCCAATAATGTTAATCATAGTGATAATGATATCATATGATGGGAAAGGTATCTAAAAATCAATGAAAATAGAATCTGGAAAGGACAGATAGTTCTCTATCTGATATGAATTAAAAGGAAGGAGAGAAGGAAAGAAAGGAAGACCACAAATTACTCTAAGGGGATATAATAGGATTTCTACGCTTTCCTTAAATCCTTTAAGCATTGAAATGGGGCTTCGAATCATTGATATCTAGGAAGGGGTCCTCTAAGGCTGGCTTTCCCATCTCAGTAGGGAAAATTGAGCCAACTGCTTTGCTTAGCCCTTTTTCTCTGAGTGAAATGTTGATTTATTTGCAACAGCTACTACTGCTGTATTTGTTTGATTTCCAGTTAACTGACCAATAAGTGCTGAGCCAAGATCCCTCCAACCACGTCAATGCAGATGGATGGTCAGTTCTCACTGTATATCCCCCCAACTATTATCAAGAAAACAGTGTGGTTAAAAATCTTCCAACAAACAAAAGTCCAGGACCAGATGGCTTCACAGGCGAATTCTATCAAACATTTAGCGAAGGGCTAACACCCATCCTTCTCAAACTCTTCCAAACCACTGCAGAGGGAGAAACACTCCCAAATTCATTCTATGAAGCCAACATCACCCTGATACCAAAAAACCAGAAAAAGATATCACAAAAAAGAAAATTATAGACCAATATCACTGATGAACATAGATGCAAAAATCCTCAACAAAATACTAGCAAACAGAATCCAGCAGCGCACTGAAAGGATCATACACCATGACCAGGTGGGATTTATCCCAGGGATGCAAGGATTCTTCAATATACACAAATCAATCAATGTGATAAACCACATTAACAAATTACATAATAAAACCATATGATAATCTCAATAGATGCAGAAAAAGCTTTCAGAAAAAATCAACACCCATTTATGATAAAAATTCTCCAGAAAAGGGGCACAGGAGGGAACCTACCTCAACATAATAAAAGCCATATATGACAAACCCACAGCAAACATCATACTCAATGGTGAAAAACTGAAATCATTTCCACTAAGATCAGGAACAAGACAAGGATGTCCATTCTCACTACTCTTATTGTACATAGTTTTGGAAGTCCTAGCCACAGCAATCAGAGAAGAAAAAGAAATAAAAGGAATACAAATTGGAAAAGAACAAGTAAAACTCTCATGTTTGCCAATGACATGATACTATACATAGAAAATCCTAAAGATGCCACCAGAAAACTACTAGAAATAATCAATGAATTTGGTAAGGTTGCAGGATCCAAATTAATGCACAGAAATTTCTAGCATTCCTATACACTAACAATGAAAAAATCAGAAAGAGAAATTAAGGAAACACTCCCATTTACCACTGCAACAAAAAGAATAAAGTACCTAGGAATAAACATGCCTAAGGAGGAGAAAGAATTGTACTCAGAAAACTATAAAACACTGATGAAAGAAATCAAAGATAACATAAACAGATGGAGAAATAGACCATGTTCTTGGATTGGAAGAATCAAAATTGGGAAAAGGACTATACTACTCAAATCAATCTACAGATTCAATTCAATCCCTATCAAACTACCAATGGCATCTTCAGACAGAATTAGAATAAAAATTTTACAATTCGTATGGAAACACAAATGACCCCGAATAGCCAAAGTAATCTTCAGAAAGAAAAATGGAATTGGAGGAACCAGGCTCCCTGACTTCAAAGTATACCATAAAGCTACAGTAATCAAGACAGTATGGTACTGGCACAAAAACAGAAATATAGATCAAAGGTACAATACAGAATGCCCAGAGTCAACCCACAGACATATGGGCACCTAATTTATGACAAAGGAGGCAAGAACATACAATGGAGAAAAAACAGCCTCAAAATAAAAATAAAACACAAAAATAAACTCCAAATGGATTAAAGACTTAAATGTAAGACCAGACTCTATAAAACTGTTAGAGGAAAACATAGGAAAAACACACTTTAAAATAAACCACAGCAAGATCTTTTTTGACCCACCTCCTAGAGTAATGTAAATAAAACCAAAAATAAACAAATGGGACCTAGTAAATGTTAAAAGCTTTTGCACAGCAAAGAAAACCATAAACAAGACAAAAAGACAACCCTCAGAATGGGAGAAAATATTTGCAAATGAATCAACGGACAAAGGATCAATCTCCAAAATATACAAAACAGCTCATGGAGCCCAATATCAAAAAAGCAAACAATCCAGTTAAAAAATGGGCAGAAGACCTAGATAGACATTTCACCAAGGAAGACATACAGATGGTCAATAGACACATGAAAAGATTCTCAACATCACTAATTATTAGAGAAATTCAAATCAAAACTACAATGAGGTATCACCTCACACCAGTCAGAATAGACATTATCATAAAATCTAGAAACAATAAATGCTGGAGAGGGTGTGGAGAAAAGGGAACCCTCTTGCTCTGTTGGTGGGAATGTAAATTGATACAGCCACTATGGAGAATAGTATGGTGGTTCCTTAAAAAATGAAAAATAGAACTACCATACCACCCAGCAAATCCCACTACTGGCATATACTCTGAGAAAACCGTAACTCCAAAAGAGTCATGTACCACAATGTTCACTGCAGCTTTATTTACAATAGCCAGTATATGGAAGCAACCTAAGTGTCCATCGACAGATTAATGGATAAAGAAGATGTGGCACATATATACAATGGAATATTAGTCATAAAAAGAAATGAATTTGAGTTATTTGTAGTGAGATGGTGGACCTAGAGTCTGTCATACAGAGTGAAATAAGTCAAAAAGAGAAAAACAAATACCATGTGCTACCACATATATATGGAATCTTAGAAAAGAATGGTACTAATGAACCTAGTTGCAGGGCAGGAATAGAGAGGTAGACATAGAAAATGGACTTGAAGACATGGGGTAGGAGGGTGAAGCTGGGGCGAAGTGAGAGTAGCATCGACGTATATACACTACCGAATGTAAAATAGTTGGCTGGTGGGAAGCAGCAGCATAGCACAAGGAGATTGGCTCAGTGCTTTGTGATGACCTAGAGGGGTGGGATAGGGAGGGTGGGAGGGAGGCTGAAGAGGGAGGGGATATGGGGACATGTGTATGCATATGGCTGATTCGTATTATTGTTCAACAGAAACTAACACAGTATTGTGAAGTAATTATACTCCAATAAAGATCTATTTTAAAAAAGTAAAGAAAAGATAACAAGCCCTGGTTGAAAATCAGGACCTGAATTGCTTCAATAGGTTACTAGACATTTGGAAAGAGTTTGATAGAGCTTTGAAATAATTCATCAAGATGATATGCCATGAATGGGCAGCATTTTTCAGGGGGCATCCCTGCCACTTATTCAGAAACAGAGGACAAATATTTTTAGCAAAGTATGGGAGAATGGGGGTCTCTAAGATCAATACCATTGATGCAAGTACTTTTAATTTTCAGTTCTACTCAAGACCTTGCAAACACTTTACTTTGACTTCAGCTGCAACAATCCACAAAACAAAGTACAGTGTCTTGTTCTCACTAATGCAAATAAGTGGTCATTGCAAAGATATTTTTCATGTGAGGGTCGTGGTTATCCCACATAGAGCAGAGAAAAATCTAAAATACAAGACATAAAAATATATGCAGGGTCAGTGTGTATGTTTCTTATGTGTTCACAGTGTCCCTACTAGGGGAGTAGGAGACAGTGGCCTTTATTTACATGTGAATTTGTACCAAGAAAAGCACAAAGTGGAACATTTTAGAAATATTACCATATTAATAGTTCCTCAAGCAAAAGCTTAAATTGATTTTTCTTTCAAACTCCAGTCCAGTTTAAAAGACTCAGAGGTCTTCTGATGCCTTTTTGTTTTTCCCAGTGTGCTCAAAGACCTTATTTATTCTTCTATGGATATTTACAATGAGAAAAGGTGCACACGTGCACACACACACACACACACACACACACACCCAAATGGCAATCCACTAAATATATAAGCTCTCTACAAATTGGTAGCTGATTTTAAAGGTAAGATATGTGCTAAGCTGATGGTGTGGCATGAGAAATGGAATCCTATCTCCTTTGACATTAGGTGGAACCTACAAATCAACTCTTTTCAAAATACCTTTCACTAATTTTAATTAATAAATGTTTCCATAGGACGTACTGTGTGATAGACACTCCTCAAAGCACTTTACTGTAGTTAATTAATTTAATCATCACAACTCTTTGTGGCAGACAGTATTATTATCATCTCCATTTTACAAATGAAGAAGAGAAGTTAAGTGGCTTTTGTAAGGTCATGTAGCTAGTAGGTAGCAAAGTTAGACTTTGAACCCAGGCTATCTGGCTCTGAAGTTCAAGCTGTCAACCATTATGCTATCCAACCTGGTCATAGTACATAAAATAAAGACAAAATGAGGAAATGAGTGTGGGACATTCAGACTCCTTACAGAAACAGAACCAAATTACCTTTATCTTTGTGATGTATAATGTCTTGCTTTTTGTCCCAAGAAAAATTTTAGCTGTGGCTTCACTCCCATTCTCTCAGTGGCAAAATTTAACCTTTTTAGTCTCTTACTACTCTCACAAAGGTCTTTTATTTTAATTGCTCTACAATTAAAAGAGATTCTTCTAGCTCCCTCTCAAATTTTTCTTCCTGTTCATTCACTTAAGTAACAAATATTGTTTAACTGATAGCATGACTTATAAATCTAACCTTTTTTCTCCTGCTACAGGCTTGGCTTGACTTAGTGAAAGTCTACTGGATATCATAGGTAGGAGAATACTTATACTACAAAGAAGCAGAACAACAATAGCAATAGTAACAACAAATAAAATATTTTAGGCAAAAAGTTTATAACTTAATGCCTTTGATTACATTGTTGATATAAGTTCACCAATGTGTGGGTCCCCTTGGGACTCAATCTCTGTAGTTAATAATTGAATGTACAGGTAGAAGAGTGTGTGTGTGTGTGTGTGTGTGTGTGTGCGTGCACACGTGTGCACACCCGCTCACGCATGCATGAGTGCACACTATGTATGTCAGAGCAAGAGACTGGCAGTGAATGTAAATTACATTCTCTGTTATTCTAACTTTGATGAAAATCACCAGAATTAATAGAATATTGGAGGGATCCTGGTCTAACTTTTGGAATCTAGAAGAAGGAGCAACATATCTCATTTGTTCCATGAACCTTTTATAGTTGGTCAGGGCACTCCTAGGAAGGAGAGGAAGAAGTAAAGTAGATCATCAAATCATCAGGGAGAGGATTACACTTACTACTTAATGGAAAGACAGGCATATGCAAAAATAAATGTCTGTACCAATTTTCCAACTTTCTGCTTAAAAATCTTACCATGCATGTACACACTTTTCACAAAGTGTTAACACTCACAGTAGCAAATGCTACAGCTGAAAAATGCAAATGTCTTTTCCATTACAATTCCTTTTTCAGTCACTCATAACTGCATCAACCATCCTGCATCTTAGCTAAAATATTCTCTGTTTGACCTCAGGGCAAACAGTGACTTTTTTCCCTTTTCCGAAAGAAGTGTGAAAAAAGCCCCCTTTAGCTCTGTCTGAGTCACCACCAGGAAAGGTAAGGGAGATCCTTATTATAATCACATGGGAAGAGGAAGAGAACGTAAAGGGAACTGTTAGAGTTTGTGCCCCCCCTCAAAAAAAAGGAAGTATCTGAATTTTAAAACTCAAGATAAGATGATACACTTTCCCATGTGTGAAAAATTGGCCAAGAATAAGTTACTAACATTTCAGAGTGGTTTGCTGAACTAGCAGATACCCTGTTCCCTGAACGGGAACTGCTAGAGGAGGAAGGCAAAAGGCCTTCAGGGAAGAGAATGTCACAAGAGAGTAGAACAAGGGTTCAGTTAATTCTCTTTTCCCAAATGATGTGATTTTGACTCAGCCCCAAGGGTCCCAGTCTATTCTGGTTGGATGTAGTCCTGTTGGGCTGAGCTGTCCCCAGGTCTTCATATTCTTTACTGTCCAGGCACATTTTTTATCGAGTTGGACTAATTGAACTCTGTGTAAGGACAGAAGCATCTGATGGTAAGCCCCAATTATGTCATATATACTTCGATTCAAATAACCTTTTTTTCAGCCTGTTTTCTCTGTGGGTGTATGTGTATGTGAGTGTGAGTGTGTGTGTGTGTGTGTGTGTGTGTGTGTGTGTGTGTTGACACAAATAAAATGTTTTACTTTAGACACTGGAGAAGGATGCTAGATAAAAGTCTTCTTAATTGTGTTTATTTTTCCATTCTGTGTTCTAGTTATAAAAGCAATCCATTTTCATCAAAGAAAATGTGGGAAATATGGGAAAACATAAAAGGATAAAATGAGAACCACCAATATTCCAAGAGATGACTTTGGTATATGTCCTTCTATTCTTTCTAAAAACATTCTCTTTCCCAAGAAAAGAGACTATTCTACACATACTATTATGTAAGCTTTTCTCAGGTCACCAGACCTGTTCCTTTTTTTCTATGTATAATAATTCCTGAGGTAAACTCACCCAACCTCATAGATTTTTTTAACATCTTTATTGGAGTATAATTGCTTTACAATGGTGTGTTAGTTTCTGCTTTATAACAAAGTGAATCAGTTATACATATACATATGTTCCCATATCTCTTCCCTCTTGCATCTCCCTCCCCCACACCCTCCCTACCCACCCCTCTATCAACAGATGAATGGATAAAGAAGATGTGGCACATATATACAATGGAATATTACTCAGCCATAAAAAGAAATGAAATTTAGTTATTTGTAGTGAGGTGGATGGACCTAGAGTCTGTCATACAGAGTGAAGTAAGTCAGAAAGAGAAAAACAAATACCATATGCTAACACATATATATGGAATCTAAGGGGAAAAAAAAGGTCATGAAGAACCTAGGGGGTAAGATGGGAATAAAGACACAGACCTACTAGAGAATGGGCTTGAGGATATGGGGAGGGGGAAGGGTAAGCTGTGACAAAGTGAGAGAGTGGCGTGGACATATACACACTACCAAACGTAAAATAGAGAGCTAGTGGGAAGCAGCCACATAGCACAGGGAGATCAGCTCAGTGGTTTGCAACCTCATAGTTTTAAATACAATTTATTTGCTGATGATTTCCAATTTTATATAACCAGCATAATGTCTCCCTCAAATTCAGACTCATTCATCGACAGCCTATACAACATTTCCCTTAGCTGTTTAATAGGCATCTCAAGCTACACATGCTCAAAACTGAGCTCTGATGTTTGCCACCCTCTCCAGCCAGCCTCCTTCAGTTTTCCCCATCTCATGAACACTGAAAACCATCCCTCTAGTTATGCATCTCTTCAAAAACCTCTGTCATATCCCACATCAAATCCATCAGAAAAATCTTGAGAACTCTACCCTGACTCTTATCACCTGGAATCACCAATCATTTCTCACCAGGATTATTGCAAAGCCTCTGAACTGATCTATTTCTGTCCCTGCATTCTTCAGTCTGTTGCAATCATTGTAATTAGAAGGTTCTCATTAAAATGTAAGTTAGATCTTCACACTCTGTCTTCCATTCTCTCTCTTGGATAGAAGTCTTTACCAAGACCTACAAGGCCCTCTCCAATCTAGACCTCCATCTTTCCCACAGGACCTCTGTTACCTCTCTTATCTGTTCTTCTCTTCCACTTGTCTATATTCATTCTGTGCCTCCGAACACACTGACCTTGTTACTATTCCGCAAATACCCCAGGTATGCTCTGACCTCAGGGCCTTTGCACTTGCTGTTCCCCCTGCTTGGAATATTCTTCCCCCAGGTATCCTCATGTCTTACTCCCTCATATCCTTTAAAGGAGGCATTCTCAGTGAGAATGCCTGTACTCTTTATCTAAAATTTCACCCATATACTTTATATCCCACTTCCTTGAATGTTTCTTTTTGACATTCTATATCACATATTTTACTCATTTATCTCGATAATGGCCTGTCAACCCCACTGAAATGTAAGCTCTATGAGGGCAGAGATTTTTTCCTACTTTTTAAAACGGTTATATACCCAGCACCTAGAACAGTACCAGGCAGATAATGCATGCTCAGTAAATATTTGTAGAATAAATAAGTAAAGGCTTACTCCATCTTCCCCAGAAATGATCATCTGGGCATTTTGTGGGACGAGGCCCAACTCCCTATCACTATTAAAATGACTCCATATCCTTCAAGATCATTCTAAAAGCCAGCCACTTCACAAGAGGGTCTTTCCATTTTTGTCACATAATATTTAGGGTTTTATTTGGAGGCCATTTAAATAAAAGTTATCCTGAACAGAAAATAAATTAGATGAAAAGCACTAGAAAGCAGCCCTTTGTTACCTGGCATCTCACATCACATTCCTTCTAAGTTACACATTTTCCTGTATACTCCAATATGAAGATTCACAAGTAAATCTGTTTGATGATATTTTGCTGTAAAAATCCACAATCAATTGTCATCATGTATATGTCAAATGTAGGTGAATATTAGGGAAGAGTGCTACATCACTGTAGATATGTAGAAAATCACACAAGCAAGAGTTAAGACAGTTTGAACAACAATCTCATTTATCGCTTTTGCATGACGGTTGGGTGGTATTGATGAACTTTGCCTTATATAACAGGTGCGTTTCCCTCAAGCATCTAGAGATGGATAATTTGATGTAAAACATACAAGTGGAATCTCCTATTTAAAGCAACTCTTTGCTATATTATCTAGGTTGTAAGTGTGGGTTTAGTTATATTGCATTTACTTAAATCAAGACCTATCTGCTCTGGGTTTAGTGCAAAGTAATGCCAGTAAAATCTAATCTAGTGGTTTGTCTTTGTAAAATTCTTACTAGCTGGGGGCACTAAGGGTGACAGACACTATTTTTTAAACCAAGAATGTTTCAGACATTTGAGAACAGAAACCTAAAAAAAGACTAAACTGAGGTAGTAATGTAACTCTGAGTTGATAATTATAACTACAATTCTGTGACCCATGTTATTCATGTATCATAGAAACTGAACTGAATTTAGGGGCAGAACATCTAGGTTCACATTTCAACTTTGTCATTTACTCACAACCTCTTGGCACCTCAGTATCCAAACCTACAAATTGTGGATAATAGTCCTTGCCTTCATCCCAGGACTTCCCTAAGATCAAAGAAAAAAGAAACCTCTGGGAAAGTTGTCTGTTAACGTTCCCCTGCTATTCCAGACAGAAAAGATTGTTGTGATACTCCCTGCCCAGACTGTGGCATCTGTTACAAGATACCCAGAATGTGACACTGTTGATCTTTTCAGAGATTTGGTTAGGTTTGGAATAAACACGTAAATTGTGGGAAGGAAAAAAAATTAAACATTGTGTGAGCTTTTAAAAAATCACATTTTAAACGATTTGTTGCAGGCTCTAGATTGTGACCTGGTATCCCAACCCTTGTAATCACTCAGGCTCTACAATTGAGTATGCTCAATGCTGGTTTAAGCCCAAACATTTCTACATCACAGTCTGGCACACTCGGGCTCAAAGGAAACAAGCGCGTTATACTACCAATTAGCTAATGGAACTCATGTTTGATAATCTACAATTTTTAATTTGAAAGTAATCCAACTTAGTCTACTGTTTAACATTTACAATTCATATAAAATGGCATTGCACATGGGCATCTGATTAAAGAACACATTATAAGTGCTAAACTATTCCCATAGTAAAAAGATCTAGCTTCCATGATAGTATAACCAGATACAATCATAAATACCATATTATAATGTCCATTGACTTACCAATTTCATTGTAATGGGAGAAATCATTTGTGATACTGCCCTTCATGAATTCTCCAGCCCTCTGGTTTCATTAGTGAGCTCTCCTAGGCTGGCAGAGAAATTGCCATGACTGCCCCTGCTCTCTGCCCCTAATTTTATAAGTGGTCTCTCTTCAATCAGTTCATCATTGAATCAGCTAACTTTAAAGCACTATGAACTTCCTAGGAAATAGGCACAAATGTTAACAAGTTTTGATTTCCAATTTTAAAAATTATATTTCTATACCCAGTAGCCACATTTTCATTTAACAGCAGTGGTGCCAATCAGATTTAAATTGTAAAAACCATATCCTTGATCTACACATTCAAAATACATTTTGGCGAAAAATGTGAAAGAGATGGACATTTATTTTAAGTCATGATGATCATTCCCTTTAGTTGATGAGTTACTTGGCTACTTTCAAAGATTGAGGGACTGCTCCATTGCAGATTCATTGGTAGAGTTTCTGAGGGACAACTGGGAAAAAAAGGACAGAAGTCTTGTCTCAGTCCCACTGGTGACTTTCTCCTGGGCCCTAAGCCAGTCATTTAAATTTCCATTTATCCACTGCTACTCAAGGCATCGGCAAATGCTTTGAAGTTACTCAATGTTCTTATTCCTTAAACTAAAATACAAATTGGGTCTTAAAATCTAAACAGAACAACAACAAGGAAAGGTAAAGTTAAGTCTTAGAAATTGAAAAGGAATTGGCCATATTTGCTAACGTGTAAAATTCTCCAGAAAACAGGCTGCAAATACATGCACATGAAATATTTCAATATCCCACAGCTGCATGTGTTTTGTTTTCAAGTGCCTCTAATCTAACAGAAGGAATTTAAACTAGATCCTGTACTGACACATTAGAGCCATTTCTAGCGGTTTCAAAACAAACACAATTTAAACAGTCATGTTGTTTGCTCTCCTAACCAAGACTTTAGGTCCTGAAATGCAGAATCTGTAGGAAAACTTCCATTCCAAACTGTTGCTCTTAAATTTACAGAAAATAAGTTTACTGGAAAACAATGTCAAATCAATTCTTCTGGCCTTCTGATTCATCAGTATATAAACTAAGGCGAAATCATGAGGTATGATGACAAAAGGGAAAGACTCAGATGTTCCAAATATTGTTAGTACTAACCCCATAACCTTAGAGTCTCAAATCCAGCTGTATGAGGGCCCACACTTGCCTTTAACCAGAAGAAAGTGACGGCTCTCTCTTTATATGACTAGTAAGGATTTGAAATGTGCTCCTCTTCCTTTCTCTGAATAGACATAATTGTGAAGAGATTAGGATACAAATGATCTGTGTATATTGTTTCCTCTTATCTCCCATTGAGTCTTCTCATGTTACTCTGCTTCAGAGGACAGGATTCAACTCATTATGTATTTGTTGAGCATCTGCCTGGAGAGCAGTTATGTGCTAGGTCTGGAGAATGAGGGGCTCTCCAAAAAATGTGGATGTTATGGAGCCTTATATTCTCTTAGGATTTTATATTATAGTAGAAAAGCCCAGTGTGTCCTAAGAATAATTGATAAGGACTGTGAGAAGGAGAGGGACTTAATTGATAGGATATAATTTTCTAGGCTAAAGGGGTTTGGGAAATTATTCCATGCATGTAAGGCCTGTGAACAAAGGTATGGGTGACAGTGAGATGACCAAGATCTCTGTGGAAAGGCCATGGCGTTAGCAAAGGGCATGTGTTGGCAAAGGAGAGACATAAATCTGAAGGACTGGGGCACTAGTACCAAAAGAAAGATCTCTCTGAGTTTCAGAGTGGAATACAGAACCATGTTCACGTAGCACTGAAGAGAAGCATTATGGTAACAAAGCCAAAGATACAGAGATGATTATGAGCCTACAAATTGCAAGGAAATGCATCCATACCTGCTTTGAGGGGAAACAATACAATTAAGTTCTGCCTTTTTACTCCATAACATACCTAACAGAGACCCATAGAATATGTAGCAAGAACCATACAAAGAAAACTGGAAAATATTTTCTTGGATATTAATTGTCAACATTAAGCCATATAATGTGACTCAATAGATCATTATTCTCCTCATACGTGATTATATACTGAAAATGTTATATGTGTAATGCTTGTACTAGGACAGTTGAATTATAGCCATGATTTCAAGGAAGGATATTAGAACCTTCGCCATAATAAGTGAAGCCTACTTTAAGCAACTTCAATAAATGATAATCCAAAACTTTTTAGAAAGATCAATTAGAGACTGCCTCTCTCTCTCTCTCCCCCATCCCCTGTCCCGTCCTCTCTCTCACGTGCATGTGCACACACACACATATTACTACCTCCACCAAAACAACATTATTTTAAATAGTAAGCAAACTCAGTGCCTTTGAAATTAGATTACAACAACAGTTAAAACTTGCCCTTGAATTGCCTTCAGCCTCTTTCCACACACAACTACATCAGGAATTGTCCTATTCCACTGACATTTTCCTAAAAGCCCTAGCAACTCCCATTCCTCTTTTTTCTTGGTCAAGTTGACATCCATTACTCAGGGTAGGAAGTATAAGGGGGAATGGTTATTTGGTATATTTCTTGTGTATTATTTCCAGAAAGATGGAGGAGGAGATGATGATGATTGTTTCTGTTAAATATTATCAGCAATAATAGTTAACATTTATTGACTTTCACTTGATGCCAGGTACTGTGCTAAACCCTTCCCATGGATTATCTCATTAATTTTCATGTTTTCCAGAAAGGTTATATAACTTACCTAAGGTTACATAGCTAGAAAGTTTGAGAAGTCAAGATTTGAACCCAGGTAATCTCACTCAATAGTCTACACTTTAAATAACTACATTATATGGACTCGGGCTCAGTCCACATGTATCCACAAAATTTTAATGTATCTTACAAATTCTCCTTGAGAAAAATGAAAATTTACTATGCATTCACACTAACCCTTGCATGTAGAATGTCCCTTGAATATTACGGTATCATGTGGCCTTTCTGAATTTTGTTTCTAATTACAGATATGGTTTTCTATGAGCCATTTACTTGTTATATCCCAAACCCATTTGGACAAACAATGAAGATTTGGAATTTGTTGCCTGGAGTTAAAGCCATGGAACAGAGCAAAAACCACCAGTTCAGTAATCAGACATCCAGTGTGGACTTCTTTCTTACTGAGTCCTATAATGCTTGAGAATATATCTTTTTCAAGGAAGCATTCCATGACCTCACTCTAACCCCCATTTCCCAGTAGGCTAGGTTCACCCTTCTTGATTCTCCTTCTTACCAATTAATCTCAGTTGTAATTATATAATTACAGTATTTATTATTTGTGGTTTGTCAACTAGTCTTTAAACTCCCTGAGGGCAATGACCATGGATGATTTGCTTACTGTGGAATTTTCAGCACCCAGCACACTGCCTGGTATATAACTTATAATTAATACTTACTGAGCAAATATGTCTCCAAACAGTGATATACATGAAAATTATGCCCTCAGAGCGCTGGCTTATTGTTATAGTCATTATTCTGCCAGTTAGTGATGAGTTCTACATTCCTCCCATTTTCATCAGTGCTCAGAGATAGTGAGAGAATTTATAAATATTGGTCTCTCTGGCTCACGAGTTTATAGCTTGGGTCCAAAAAAATCATTAACTCTAGAATTGGAATAGAGCTAACATACCATCTAGTTTATTTTCTTTCTCTTCTCTATCAGGAAAGTGAGGCTAGAGACAGGAAGGAGTTACCAAAGGTCATGCAACCAGTCTATGATGAAAGCAGCTATGAATTTCTAACTATTGGGATTTTCAAAAAATGTGATAAGTAGAGACAGAAGTGTATTTAAAAACACAGAAGTAAATCAAACCCACCATTACCACAATAACAGCAAGTTGTGACAAGATTAGTTACAGTGCCAGACAGTTTTCATACAAAGTTCAGTAGACTAATTAATGACTAGATCTGTCTGAAGTTACTTTAGAGGCTGGGAAGTATAAAATTTCTAAGTCTATTTTTAGGCAGGTGTACGCCCAAGTCAGGCTCTCTCATCTTTGTTCTGAACTAGCTTCCCTCCCAGTTTTTCTCATTGAATGCCCAGGAATAGTTTCCCAGAATGGGCTCCTCTCTGCTAAAACATCTGCTTGTTGTTTCTCCTCCTGCCAGCAACACTGCACAATCTTTGGCAACCTTCTGAAAACTCCTCTGTATCTGACTTGTGGGAGTTTTCTGGAGCTCCTCAAATGGAAATTCATCCAAAATGCGGTAGTGTTCAAACTGGCTTCTGTTTTTTTCACAAGATCCTAAAATGGGAATACATAGATGACTTCAAGGAATCTGTTATTCAAGCTGACCTCATGCCCCTACAATTGCCCTTTGGCTTCACTGCCAATAAAAGACTGAATAGTGACCATTAATAATATCTATCCCAGTAACAGTCATCTCCATGACATCACAACTATTAAAAGAACTGGAGTCACAAATAGTACAAAGCCTGGACTATCAAAAAGTCATTCATCATCTGGATAAAATGAATGTGGCATATGTCTGGAATCTGTAAAGCACTCCATTTAGAATAGCACCCACACTGGGGAGGGAGCCTCAGAAAAGGATAACTATCATTCACTTCTCAGGAGTATCAGTTGATCCAAAATACTCTCAAAATTTGTACTTTCTACTGCCTTTTCCTAGCCAGGCAGCTATTTCACCTATCCAGCTAACACTGAGCTTTCCTGAACTAATGACAAATGAAGTGACTGCCCTCCCCAAGACCTAACTTAATCAAACATGAAACCATTTTTGGTCATAGTTCAACATTTATACACTATCCATTTCTCAACTGTCTTAATGTATTCTATATATTCACCTATTAAAATGAATAGGCTCATCAAAAGCAGGAACTAACTGCTACCAGATATGGTATGAATTATTTACTCCATGGTTTTAGTCATGAAAATTTGACCCAAAAGCTCTTAAAGGAACATATATCCTATCTTTTCTAAATGAAGAATGATTCTTTTCTGGACCTGGTTTACCCTCAACTCTGACTCTAAATTACATCAACTCACCCTCTCTCCACAAACAGCTCATGGCAAAATAGACGCTGCATGTAAATGAAGGAAATTTTATGCATATATAAGTAAACCCTACTTTCAAACTTCCAATCCAATATTTGACATGCAACTTTGAAATATATCCACTCTATTCTTCATCTTTTTAATTTTCAAGCTCAGATACATGGACTGAAAGGGATCTCAACGAGGTTGTGCAAACTGAAACTGTCAGTGCCCCTAGAGTGCTTGGAAAAGTATGTGTCAAGACACTGTAGAAAAGCAGATGGGCTAGACATGCAGGGCTAAATTGTGAGCCAGAGTCAGGTTGAGGAAGAGACACTACCAAGGTGTAGCCAGATATTCAAGGACCTTAGGGACTCAACTCCCTGCTAGTGACTTGGTCGTTGGCCCTCTCCTATTTTACCTATGTACTTACACAGGTAATTTGCCTTCTTGCACAGTCTAACTTTACTCTCCTGGAATCCTAAAAATGATATCTAGTTCTTCTATACCTTCCATATACTCACCCTAAATCAAATCCTTATTGCTACAATTTCCTTGGGACCCCATAATTGCTCCCTCTGACTGAAGAATGTGTTTTGGTGTTATTTCAATTTACCAGGTTGTTCTTAGCTTCTGCAATTTGCCTTCCACTTTTAAAACTGGAGGGCCTTTTATGAGAACTTAGATCTTTCGAACTTGTCAAGTGATCAGCAGGTCTGAAAGATCTTTCCAAAATGTACTGATTGGGGGAGACCTTCAAGATGGCGGAGGAGTAAGACGTGGAGACCACCTTCCTCTGCACAAACACATCAGAAATACATCTTCTTGTGGAACAACACCTACAGCACACCTACTTAACACTAGCAGAAGACCTCAGACTTCCCAAAAGCCATGTGGCTGACAGGGTCTTGGTGCTCTGGCCAGGTGTCAGGCCTGTGCCTCTGAGGTGGGAGAGCTGAGTTCAGGACTTTGGTCCAACAGAGGCCTCCCAGCTCCATGTAATATCAAACAGTGAAAGCTCTTCCAGAGATGTCCATCTCAATGCTAAGACCCAGCTCCACTCAACAACAAGCAAGCTACAGTGCTGGACACCCTATGCCAAACAACTACCAAGACAGGAACACAACCTCACCCATTAGCAGAGAGGCTGCCTAAAATCATAACAAGATCACAGACACCCCAAAACACACCACGAGACACAGTCCTGCCTACCAAAAAGAAAAGATCCAGCCTCATCCACCAGAACACAGGCACCAGTCCCCTCCACAAGGAAGGCTACACAATCCACTGAACAAACCTCAGTCACCGGGGGCAGACACCAAAAACCACGGGAACTATGAACTTGTAGCCTGTGAAAAGATGAACCCAAACACAGTAAGTTAAGCAAAATGAGAAGACAAAGAAACACAGCAGATGAAGGAGGAAGGTAAAAACTCACGAGATCAAACAAATGAAAAGGAAATAGGCAGTCTACCTAAAAAATACATCACAGTAATGATAGTAAAGATGATCAAAAATCTTGAAAATAGAATGAAGAAAATACAAGAAACATTTAACAAGGACCTAGAAGAACTGAAAAGCAAACAAACAATGATGAACAACACAATCAATGAAATTAAAAATTATCTAGAAGGAATCAATAACAGAATAACTGAGGCATAAGAATGGATAAGTGACCTGGAAGATAAAATAGTGAAAATAACTACCTCAGAGCAGAATAAAGAAAAAAGAATGAAAAGAATTGAGGACAGTCTCAGAGACATCTGGGACAACATTAAATTCACCAACAATCGAATTATAGGGGTCCCAGAAGAAGAAGAGAAAAAGAAAGGGTCTGAGAAAATATTTGAAGAGATTAGAGTTGAAAGTTTCCCTAACATGGGAAAGGAAATAGTGAATCAAGTCCAGTAAGCATAGAGTCCCATACAGGATACATCCAAGGAGAAACATACCAAGACACATATTAATCAAACTACCAAAAATTAAATAAAAATAAAAAATACTAAAAGCAGCAAGGGAAAAACAACAAATAACACACAAGGGAATCTCCATAAGGTTAACAGCTGATCTTTCAGCAGAAACTCCACAATCCAGAAGGGAGTGGCAGGACATATTTAAAGTGATGAAAGGGAAAACCTACAACCAAGATTACTCTACACAGCAAGGATCTCATTGAGATTCGATGGAGAAATTAAAAATATTACAGACAAGCAAAAGCTAAGACAAATCAGCACCACCAAACCAGCCTTACAACAAATGCTAAAGGAACTCCTCTAGGCAGGAAACAAAAGAGAAGAAAAAGACCTACAATAACAAACCCAAAACAGTTAAGAAAAAGGTAATAGGAATATACATATTGATAACTACCTTAATGTAAATGGATTAAATGCTCCAACAAAACACAAAGACTGGCTGAAGGGATACAAAAACAAGACCCATACATATGCCGTCTATGAGAGACCAACTTCAGACCTAGGGACACATACAGACTGAAAGTGAGGGGATGGAAAAAGACAGTCCATGAAAATGGAAATCAAAAGAAAGCTGGAGTAGCAATTCTCATATCAGACAAGATAGACTTAAAGACTATTGCAAGAGACAAAGAAGGACACTACATAATGATCAAGGGATCAATCCAAGAGGAAGATATAACAACTGTAAATATTTATGCACCCAACATAGGAACACCTCAATACTAAGGCAAATGCTAACAGCCATAAAAGGGGAAATCGACAGTAACACAATCATAGTAGGAAACATTAACACTCCACTTTCACCAATGGACACACCATCCAAAATGAAAATAAATAAGGAAAAACAAGCTTTAAATGATACATTAAAGAAGATGGACTTAATTGATACTTATAGGACATTCCATCCAAAAACAACATAATACACATTCTTCTCAAGCACTCATGGAACATTCTCCAGGATAGATCATATCTGGGGTCACAAATCAAGCCTTGGTAAATTTAAGAAAATTGAAATCATATCAAGTATCCTTTCCAACCACAACGCTATGAGACTAGATATCAATTACAGGAAAAATCTGTAAAAAATACAAACACATGGAGGCTAAACAATACACTACTAAATAACCAAGAGATCACTGAAGGAATCGAAGAGGAAATCAAAAAAACTAGAAGCAAATGACAATGAAGACACAATGGTCCAAAAGCTAGGGGATGCAGCAAAACCAGTTCTAAGAGGGAAGTTTATAGCAATACAATCCTACCTCAAGAAACAAGAAACAGCTCAAATAAACAACCTAAACTTACACCTAAAGCAATTAGAGAAAAAAGAACAAAATCCCCCAAAGTTAGAAGGAAAGAAATCATAAACATCCTATCAGAAATAAATGAAAAAGAAAGGAAGGAAACAATAGCAATGGTCAATAAAACTAAAAGCTGGTTCTTTGAGAATATAAACAAAATTGATAAACCATTAGCCAGACTCATCAAGAAAAAAAGGGAGAAGACTCAAATCAATAGAATTAGAAATGAAAAAGGAGAAGTAACAACTGACACTGCAGAAATACAAAGGATCATGAGAGATTACTACAAGCAACTCTATGCAAATAAAATGGACAACCTGGAAGAAATGGACAAATTCTAAGAAAAGCACAACCTTCTGAGACTAAACAAGGAATACAAAATATAAACAGATCAATCACAAACACTGGAATTGAGACTGTGATTACAAATCTTCCAACAAACAAAAGCCCAGGACCAGATGGCTTCACAGGCCAATTCTATCAAACATTTAGAGAAGAGCTGACACCTATCCTTCTCAAACTCTTCCAAAATATAGCAGAAGGAGGAACATGCCCAAACTTATTCTATGAGGCCACCATCACCCTGATACCAAAACCAGACAAAGAAGTCACAAAGACAGAAAACTACAGGCCAGTATCACTGATGAACACAGATGCAAAAATCCTCAATAAAATACTAGCAAACAGAATCCAACAGCACATCAGAAGAATCATACACCATGATCAAGTGGGGTTTATCCCAGTAATGCAAGGATTCTTCAATATGCAAATCAATCAACGTGATACACCATATTAAAAAATTAAAGGAGAAAAAAACATATGATCATCTCAATAGATGCAGAAAAAGCTTTCAACGAAATTCAACACCATTTATGATAAAAACCATCCAGAAAGTAGGCATAGAGGGAACTTACCTAAACATAAAAAAAGGCCATATATGACAAACCCACAGTCAACATTGTTCTCAGTGGTGAAAAACTTACACCATTTCCTGTAAGATCAGGAACAAGACAAGGTTGTTCACTCTCACCACTATTACTCATCATAGTTTTGGGAGTTTTAGCCATGGCAATCAGAGAAGAAAAAGAAATAAGTGGAATCCAAATTGGAAAAGAAGAAGTAAAGCTGTCACTGTTTCCAGATGACGTGATACTATACATAGAGAATCCTGAAGATGCTACCAGAAAACTACTAGAGGTAATCAATGAATTTGGTAAAGTAGTAGAATACAAAATTAATGCACAGAAATCTCTTACATTCCTATACACTAATGATGAAAAATCTGAAAGAGAAATTAAGGAAACACTCCCACTTACCATTGCAACCAAAAGAATAAAATACCTAGGAATAAATTTACCTATGGAGACAAAAGACGTGAATGATGCAGAAACATATAAGACACTGATGAAAGAAATTAAAGATGATACAAACAGATGGCAAGATATACCATGTTCTTGGATTGGAAAAAACAACAGTGTGAAAATGACTATACTACTCAAAGCAATCTACAGATTCAATGCAATCCCTATAAAACTACCAATGGCATTTTTCACAGAACTAGAACAAAATATTTCACAATTTGTATGGAAACACAAAAGACCCCGAATAGCCAAAGCAATCTTGAGAAAGAAAAATGGAGCTGGAGGAATCAGGTTCCCAAACTTCAAAGTATACTACAATACTACAGTAATCAAGGGAGCATGGTACTGGCACAAAAACAGAAATATAGATCAATGCAACAGGATAGAAATTCCAGAGATAAACCTATGCACATAGGGTCACCTTAATTTTGATAAAGGAGGCAAGAATATACAATGCAGAAAATACAGCCTCTTCAATAAGTGGTGCTGGGAAAACTGGACAGCTATATGTAAAAGAATGAAATTAGAACACTCCCTAACATCATACACAAAAAATAAACTCAAAATGGATTAAAGACCTAAATGTAAGTCCAGTGACTTTCACACTCTTAGAGGAAAACATAGGCAGGACACTCTATGACATAAATCACAGCAAGATGCTTTTTGACCCACCTCTTAGAGGAATGGAAGTAAAAACAAAAATAAACAAATATGCCCTAATGAAACTTAAAAGGTTTTGCACAGCAAAGGAAAACATAAAGAAGACAGAAAGACAACCCTCAGAATGGAAGAAGATATTTGCTAATGAAGCAACAGACAAAGGATTAATCTCCAAAATTTACAAGCAGCTCATGCACCTCAATATCAATAAAACAAACAACCCAATCCAAAAATGGGCAGAAGACCTAAATAGACATTTCTCCAAGGAAGATATACAGATTGCCAACAAACACATGAAAGGATGCTCAACATCACTAATCATTAGAGAAATGCAAATCAAAACTAAAAGGAGGTATCGCCTCACACCAGGCAGAATGGCAATCATCTAAAAATCTACAAACAATAAATGCTGGAGAGGGTGTGGAGAAAAGGGAATCTTCTTGCACTGTTGGTGGGAATGTAAATTTTTACAGCCACTATGGAGGACACTGTGGAGGTTCCTGAAAAAACTAAAAATAGAACTACCATACGACCCAGCAATCCCACTACTGGGCATATACCCTGAGAAAAATCATAACTCAAAAAGAGTCATGTACCACAATGTTCATTTCAGCTCTATTTACAATAGCCAGGACATGGCAACAACCTAAGTATCCATCGACAGATGAATGTATAAAGAAGATGTGGCACATATATACAATGGAATATTACTCAGGCATAAAAAGAAACGAAATTGAGTTATTTGTAGTGAGGTGGATGGACCTAGAGTCTGTCATACAGAGTGAAGTCAGAAAGAGGAAACAAATATCGTACGCTAACACATATATATGGAATCTAAAAAAGAATGGTTATGAAGAACCTAGGGCCAGGACAGGAATAAAGACACAGATGTAGAGAATAGACTTGAGGACACAGGGAGAGGCAAGGGTAAGCTTGGATGAAGTGAGAGAGTGGCATGGAGTTATATAAACTACCAAATGTAAAATAGATAGTGGGAAGCAGCCACATAGCACAGGGAAATCAGCTCGGTGCTTTGTGACCACCTAGAAGGCTGGGATAGGGAGGGTGGGAGGGAGACACAAGATGGAGGAAATATGGGGGTATATGTATATGTATAGCTGATTCACTTTGTTATAAAGCAGAAACTCACACACCATTGTAAAGCAATTATACTCCAATAAAGATGTTAAAAAAATACATAAAATTCAATTAATCAACATGAATCAAGTAGAATTTTAACAAACATTTATACGCATGTATTATATGCTAGGCACCACTGTAGGCATTTAATATCCATTCCATGCCTATAACTATTTTGTTTTCTTTGAGCATGAAAGAAAATTCTTAATAAAGACCCCTTTCCTAGATGATACATTGCAAACAACTCAGTCGCACCTTTTTATTAAATCAGCCAAGTCATTTAGCCCAATCTTTCTTTGTCTGTATTTCTCTAGTGCCACTAAAAAATTGCCTTGTTTGGGATTTCCTTCTAAAAAAAATAAAATATTTTGTTTGGTCTGTAAACACCAAAATTATCATTAATACATTAAAGCTTTCTTTGTGGTATTTTACAAACCTCAAACAGCTGTGACTTTTGTTAAAAGCTTTAGTCTTTCCATTAATATTTGTACCTGATTAAACTTCAATACAGGTGCACATGGCTTGGAATCACACTTTTATATTTTGCATGCAGATTAGTGGCATGGGAATTTGCATACATTTGTTATGCACTGCTGCAAAAGTGAATTCTCAAGCAACTTTTATTTTTATCTAATCAAATCACTGCTTAATGAAAAACGATTGACTGCTTTCAGAGGTGCATCGAGGTACACTCTGGGGATCAGGGCATTTACAATTCAGCAGGGGTTCCCTGCAAGCATGTGACTCCAGTACCGCTCAAGTACTAGTGAAAACTCAGCCTTGCAAATCCAATCTGATCTACCCTGTTCTTGGGGAGAGAGCTAGAGATGGATCTTTTTTAAAAAATCCCTTTACAGAATAAAACATATAAAAGAAAGTCAGAGGAGGTCTGTAGCAGCAGCATCAATATTCTCAGTTAAAAGCATACTTTTAACCCACAGGGAGGCTTAACAATCACTCTCTGTCCAAAAGCAGATTGGGCTTTGGTAAAATGGAATGAGCGACTAGAGATAAGAGAAATCTTTCTTTTTTTAATTTCCATTTTTCACATTCTTTCTGATCCATCTGGCTGTTACCATCCTACTTTCTGGTATGAGGGGATCCAGTCACTCTTTGCTTCTACGTGAGCAGTTAATCACAGTCCCACCAAGGATAAGTGAGTACAAATAGTACCACCACTCTGCATGTATACACTGCTTTATACTTTTTAAAGTGATTCCACATAAATTATGTGTGAATGATAACTCACCTACATCCAAGGAAACTTTGAAATTAATTCTAATGGCTAAATCTAGATAAAGAAATACAAAGTAAAGTTTTAAAAGGCAGAGGGAGGTTGAGAGTTTTGAAAAAGAGAGAGATCTTGATACTATTTATGGTTTTAACAATACAGAGTAGTGCTCAATAAATGTTCTTGATGAATAAATTGTACTGTGAAGTTCATGGCGCACATATAAGGTTCTCAATACCTGTTGAATGAATGAATGAATAAGTAAACAAACAGATAAACAAACAGCATATACTGTTCAGTCTTACAGTCTGAGAATGGTAGGTCTGCCATTAAAAACCCACAAAAAGATAAATTACTTGATGAAGGCCACACAGGAGAATTAACCTACTATGCTTTGAGAAGCCTGTCAGTGTTGTCTGGATGGCCAAAGCCTCCCAAGAGAAATTTGCATAAGCAAAAAATAGACATAGAGATTAATACATAAATAAAATTTGAGACCATCCCTTTGATTTCCTGAATGATAGAGAAGATAATCTAAATAAAATATTTTATAAGTATTTAAGCTTCATTCTTTTTTTTTTTTTTTTTTTTTTTTTTTGCGGTATGTGGGCTTCTCATTGTTACGGCCTCTCGCGTTGCGGAGCACAGGCTCCGGACGCACAGGCTCAGCTGCCATGGCTCACGGGCTCAGCCACTCCATGCGCGGCATGTGGGATCTTCCTGGACCGGGGCACGAACCCATGTCCCCTGCATCGGCAGGCGGACTCTCAACCACTGAGCCACCAGGGAAGCCCTATAAGTATTTAAATGCATTCAAAACCAGCCATAGTTCATAATATTCTTCCTTTCCAAAGTACAGTCACTCTTGCTATTTTCTCCCCCAAACAATCAAGACTGCTTAAAATGTATTCAGCCCATATTTCTGCCTTCCACATTTCCCAGTTTCACCCTCTCCTGTCTCCTGACCCTATCGCCACCCCAGCCACTGACCCCTTTGTGTACAGCAAACATTCACTCATTCATTCTAGTTCTCAACATAGAGTATGAGAACTGTATTCTAGTTCTCAACATAGAGTATCCCCCAACCCAAGAACCATGCACTTGCCCTATGGTTAGTTTAGTGAGTTATCTGTCTGCAAGTAGGTGTTAATGAGGCCAAAACTGTTTGCTTGCTTCCTGCATAGGCTTGATTCCTCTGCTCCTCTCTCCAGTCTGGATCTGGATCTCTGAACTTCTGGCATCAGCCATCTTAAAAATATGTGCCTTGGGTCTTAAGAGCAGTAGACAAGAGGGTACCATTGGTTCAGCACAATTTATCCAACCGCTGGAAGATAAGCACACTCTCTACAGAAAGGAAGTCTGTAAAGTTATCTGTATATGAAAGACTTTGCATACAAGATTTTCTTTTGCCCACTATTTTCAAGCCCAATGAAGCAAGCAGCAGGATCCTTTTGAGCCTCGGGCTAAAGGAAAGCTCAGCGGCTATTAAGTTTCCAGAAGGCACAGAGAAGTACCAAATGACCATAGGAACTCTCTTACAGTCCTAAAATTTTATGCTGTGTAACCAGAGAGCATTTGAAGTTTCTTTGAATTAATGATAATTTAAAAAATTTTAAAGTAGTAATTATTATTATATAAGCCAAAGTGTTTACTTTCTCTCCATTGTTCTACTGTGGTTTTCAATCAGAGGGAGGTAAACTCTGAGCTCAAAAAGTATTCTTTAAAAGGCTCTCTAAACCAATTTCTTTTTTTTAAACATCTTTATTGGAGTATAACTGTTTTACAATTGTGTGTTAGTTTCTGCTTTACAACAAAGTGAATCAGTTATGCATATACATATGTTTCCATATCTCTTCCCTCTTGTGTCTCCCTCCCTCCGACCCTCCCTATCCCACCCCTCTAGGTTGTCACAAACCACCTAGCTGATCTCCCTGTGTCATGCAGCCGCTTCCCACTAGCTATCCACCCTACGTTTGGTAGTGTATATATGTCCATGCCACTCTCTCACTTCCTCACAGCTTACCCTTCACCCTCCCCATATCCTCAAGTCCATACTCTAGTAGGTCTGTGTTTTATTCCCATCCCACCCCTAGTCCCTTCGTGATATTTTTTTTGTGTAAGAATAATAGAAATGTTTTAAAAAAGGATTCTAAAACCAATATCAGAAGAGGCAGAAAAAAAGTCTGAAGCAAACAAGTGGCCTCAAAGAGGGAACTTAAGAGCAATAATAACTTTGAGAAATGTATTACTGTATATTTAAGAACATTGAAAAGAGGCACCCAAAGTAAACACAACCACTCAAACTGAGAGTAAATACACACACACAACTCACTGCATTTCAAGGTCAATTAAATCATTTAATGAACCATGCCAGCTACTACCCAACCTTTTAAGCTGGTCTCAAGCAGCTTCTAAGCAGAAAGTAATTTGTCTATATTTCTATAAAACTTATAAGCAGAATAACAGGCTTCCAAGCAGGTCAGCTGGATTTCAGAAGAGACACTTAGATATGGCATTGAAATGTGTTAAACTGAGGTCACATTTTTTTTTTTTCGAAATTCAACGGTTACTTCCACATCTCCTACTTGCCTTTGAAATCCAAAAGTGAATTTTACTGCCAGATTCTGTACCATATCAAAAGACATTTTCCCTTGCTTCACGGATGCTCCATCACCCTGGGTCAAAGTTCTTCCTTGGGGGTTAGAAACAGTTAAGCATCAACAGTTTGGGGTTAAAATGTCAGATGCACCTTCTGAAGTGTTGAGCAGTTAACCTGAACACATGCCTTTGGAATGTCAACCAAAATCTCAAAGCAATGAATGACTTGGTTTACTATTAAAAAAAATCAACTCTGTGTTGTGACTATGAACTTGGCACGAGGCTCGTTTTCTCAGTGTTATTAAATAGATGTTTACTGAGTGCCTACTATGAGCCAACTTAGTATTACTGTAAAATTCAAAATAAATCTAAAACTGAGATCCTTGCCCTTGAGGCATTTACAATTGGCCAAAGAAACAATTAATTCACATGTTTACAAACACACTCAACCTTTAATGAAATGAAAACATTGTCTAAGTGGCCTCATGATTTCTTTCCTTTAGGCCACTAAACCTCACAGTTATTTACTTCAAAATATATCCCAAATGTAAGGTCAATGAAAGCCCTGAGGAAATAGCAGCAAGAACTTCCAAATGCTTATAAAGCAAGAAAAGTGTTTTTTAAAAAGTAGTTGGCCTTTTTGTCTCATCAAATAATATGAACCTAACTCATCGTTACCATGATTATGCTGGCAATAAGCAGATTTTGTGGTTATCAGGCTCAGGAGTATTGCTTCAGTTTTTAATCACACAAGCTGTCATTAAATTGCTTGGTGTCCTCATCCACCCAGAATATTACCCTGTGCCTATAACTTATTTCAGAGATCTGTATTTCGTGATAGAGAGAATGGAAAATCTCTGACATAAAGAGAAAATTACCTCTTACTGTTTCTTACCAATCGACTCAGTAGATCAAAATAGCTGTGCGTCGTCATGAATTACAGGTTTACAGGAATCTCACTATTTATCTGCCATAATATTTCATTATATAAAAGTGATTTTTCCTACATAGAATTTCAAAATTGATACTCCTAACTACAGTACTTGAAGGTTACTCTCATAACTGAATAATTTAGTCATCCGTCCGTGGATGTTAAGTCATTTTGCTGATCCTCAGTGCTGAAACAACAAAAACAAAAAATTGTCCTTGATTTTGTTTCTTTGCCCCCTGGTTGACAGCTCATTTGATTGCCGTCAAAATGTGAAATGTTTATGAATACTACAAACAAAAATTTATAGATATTATTGCAAATGAATACTGCGGCTAGAGATAATAGGTCTACTTCCTATCCTGCTATACATTTTCCTTTAAATAAAAATTAAATTATTAGATAGCTAAAGGAGGCAGTCTTTCATTAAAAAATGGTGAGACTATTAATCCAAATACAAACATCCATCACCCTGTGCAATAAAGGTGCTCCAGAAAATTTGAGTCTAAAATGAATTTTTGTAAATGGAATCATTTCCCCATTGGTTTATATTACAGTATTAGAGATTATTTGTTTTCATTTCTGGACTTTGGTAGACTAAGGTACTATAAACTACTGCCAATTTTTCTTGCCTCCATTTTCTGTCAATCACAGATTTATAAACAAATATTTAAATGCACTACTGGAACTCTAATTTAAATAAATTCCGTGGAAAAGTATTTCTAAAAATATGAAGAAGACTTCAATAATGTGATCACTTGCACTACAACTAATTTATTTGGTAAATTTGGGTCTGACTGCAAAGGCTTTCTTAAAGGGAGCTACCATACATGAAGGGAGAGCTACATGTGAGATTCATATAAACACCCTTCCTGTGCAGTGAAATCCACCTCAGGACACATTAGGATCAAAGCAGGAGAAGTGATCTTTTCATACAGGCCTGCTTTCTAAAGAGTTATGCACAAGGGCACTCAACTGGACACTGCAGTTTAATAACCCTAGGGTCACCACTGCAGATGTCTACATTACCACAAGGTTTGAAAGAGAAGCAGATGGCTAGAAAACCCTTACTGAGATTCTCTAACAATTTCCAAAGGTAGACCAGCAAGTAGCTTTTATGTATAAGTGATGTTCACCATATGGTAAAGCATGACTTAATATTTTATATAAAAATCAAATTATTATAGCTAGATTGAATAAAGTCAAGGCCAATTAAAAGTAGAGTTGAGTTTCCCTGATAAATATTCGACTAGGTTTGAAACAGTAACTCTAAACCAAGCTGTAAAAAGAAAAACAAAAAAGGAAAAGTAGATAAAATAAGTGGATTTTCATAATATCAAAGCCCTTAATTTCTCAAGTATGAATCCTAATTCCATTAAAGCTCAGGTTATTGCTTTGAAAATGTACTTCGGGGAGGTAAATCTGACATTTCTAGGCAGATTAAAGATAATATAAAATGGACACTAATAAAACAGACAGCAATTTTCTGGTCTAATATTTGAGGTCCTATAAAAGTTGAAAAATCTTCATAATACAACTTCATTTGACATGAAATGAGTAATGACTTTTGAAACCACAGTCCCCAGATCCTGGCCAGCAAATCAAATACATTGTCTACCCAATGACATTTCTACCTGACAAGTGACTGAACCACTCAAGTCACAGGTCTCTGATGACCTGCAGCCATATACCAGGACTTTGCAAAGAGGATGTTTATTGTCACTGGTGCAGACAATAATAGATAAGCAATAGATAACGTAAGTAGTGACTGGTCTTACTGATCAAGAGAGGAGAAAAATATAGGTGCTCAAAACACACTGTTTACAATCTGCTTCCTGCTGTTAGTTTCTAGTAAAATACTACTTTTATCCACTTCCTAAGACACTCTATCAAACAGGTGAAACAGGAAAGTACAATGTTCCTCATTACCCCACACTTAATAGTGAAGCCACACTTCACTATTAGCCATGACAAGATAAAGGTGTATTGCATTACTTGGCCTAATTAGATTTACAATGCTCTAAAACAACAGGTGGGCTTCAACCTGGGGAGAAAACCCCAATAAATATCCAAATATATAGAATGGAAAAAAATAGGAGTGTATTATCATGATAAAATGATTAAATATTTATTCAATTTTTGATTATTTATGGATTGTAGGGAGTAGAATATAAGACACATAAATTGTTAGAAGCAATGCTGTAGTTTAAATTATGGTCCATGGAGCAAAATTTCACGCAATTCTCTTTCTCCCTAGTCTTTGTTTCCCAGAAACAGGAAAACCCTCTCTATGCATCCAACCCTTGCCTTCACATAGTTAATTGGGAGCTATCTATATGGTCAAGAGCTCCTTTGAATTAAACATATATCAACATCTCTAAGAGCAAGATCAGTGGCTCTCAAACTTTAGAATCATATGGGGAGGTATTTAAAATCTTGATGCCCAAGCCATACTGTATATTCAGTTAAATCAGAACTCTAGGGGATGGATCCCAGGCACTAGTATTTTTTAAAACTACCCAGATGATTATAGTGTGAAGCCAAGTTTGAGAAGCACTGGGATAGATCCTAGGAAAATAGAGCCTCGTTTAAAAAATTAAGTAAAATCCACATTTTCTTTTCAGAAACACATCTCTGCTTAAAGTAAAGAAACAAAGAAGTAAGCAAGGATTTCCTGGGGATTTTCAATGAGATGTTTCTACCTTTACCACCTGATATGCCACCTGCTGCTACTGAAGTCAACAAACAAAAAGGTCTGCTTCCTGAGGGTATGTGCTTCACAGAGGCCTGGCCTCTGTGTAGCCTGGCTTGATGCTACATAAATAGTGCCAGATCGGAGGCTAATGTAACATCTTCTCCTATCTGGCCCTCCTCCTTAGTCATATCATTGCTCCCTCCTATGACCCATTTTAAAATTTAATGGTGAAAAGCTTCTATATCACTGTCAGTTTCAGAAGAATGGAATGTTACTCTTGATGTTAAAGCCAGGTCCCTAATCCTAGATCTTAAATTCATCTATTAGTTTACACCATGGCTACCCATCTACCTATACTGCTTCTTATTTCTTCCTTTTCATCCCTCTGCGAACTCATGCTTTTCATTTTGAGATCAATTCTGCAATAACTCCAAGCTAGCGTGATCATACATCTTGGTTTACCCTCTTGGTCCCAGCATAATTATATTTTTTTCAGTTTTTTCTTATGAAATCTTTTAAACATGCAGAAAAGTTGAAGTGATTTTATAGTGATCACCATCTAAAAAAAAAAAAGATCTGCCATTAGGGAATTCCCCGGTGGTCCAGGGGTTAGGACTCCGCCCTCTCACTGCCAAGGGCCAGGGTTCAATCCCTGGTCGGGGAACTAAATCCCACAAGCTGTGCGGCATGGCACAGACAAAAAAATAAAAATAAATTAAATAAAATCTTCCATTAATATTTTACTGTACTTTCTTTATCCCATATCTATTCATTTATCCTCCTCTTTCTACTCATCTAGTAGCCCATCCTATTTTCTGATGCATTTCAAAGGAAGCCCACAATAATTATTAATGGTACCCTCTTTTACTCTCAGAAGTGTCCTGGTTTAGACAATAAGTGTGCTATGTGTGTATGATGTAGCTGTATACCTAGAGTGATACTAGCCACCATGGAAGCATCAAGACAAATATCTGAGTGAGTTTTGATATTCAACTTAAAGTCTATTTGAATGAGGTAAGTCAAGAAAGATGATAACAATCACTGAATGCTGATGGGTATTTTACTGCTTAAGGATGCTATAGGATGAGAGCAAGCAGGAATAAACGTGCACAGGAATAATCCACATGGTGCTTTTTAGGAAGATCAGACTTCTGCTAAGCCTTCAAGGATGGGTAGAACTTGGATGGACAGAAAGTGAGGAAGCATTTGGAGTGGGGAAGGGAGAACAACATACACAATGACAGTGATAGAATAACAAAAAAAGGCTACCAAGACCTAGCCAAAGCATTCATGAACTCATAAACTTTGCCTGATATCCAGGAATAATAAGAAACTTCTCATCTCTACTTGCAAGAATCAATAGTCATCTCATTGGCTGAAAGGGCAAGTCACTAACAGGTCTAGAGTGTCTACCCTGCCAGACACTACAAGCAAAACATCACGTACAGCAACAGTCATCTATTCACATCCTCTGACATGACCTTAGCATTCAGATGGCCCATTTTTTTTAAAAAAAATTAACTTCTGCTTTATTTTTATTTTTTTAAACATCTTTTTTGGAGTATAAATACTTTACAATGGTGTGTTAGTTTCTGCTTTATAACAAAGTGAATCAGTTATACATCTACATATGTCCCCATATCTCTTCCCTATTACATCTCCCTCCCTCCCACCCTCCCTATCCCACCACTCTATGTGGTCACAAAGCATCAGGCTGATCTCCCTGTGCTACGCAGCTGCTTCCCACTAGCCATCAATTTTACATTTGGTAGTGTATATATGTCCATGCCACTCTCTCACTTTGTCCCAGCTTACCCTTCCCCCTCCCCGTATCCTCAAGTCCATTCTCTAGTAGATCTGTGTCTTTATTCCCGTCTTCTGCCTAGGTTCTTCATGACCATTTTTTTCTTTTTCTTTTAGATTCCATATATATGTGTTAGCATACGGTATTTGTTATTCTCTTTCTGACTTACTTCACTTTCTATAACAGACTCTAGGTACATCCACCTCACTACAAATAACTCAATTTCATTTCTTTTTATGGCTGAGTAACATTCCATTGTACACATGCGCTGCACCTTCTTTATCCATTCACCTGTTGATGGACACTTAGGTTTCTTCCATGTCCTGGCTATGGTAAACAAAGCGACAATGAACACTGTGGTACATGACTCTTTTCGAATTACGGTTTTCTCAGGGTATGTGCCTAGTACTGGGATTGCTGGGTCGTATGGTAGTTCTATTTTTCATTTTTTAAGGAACCTCCATATTGTTCTCCATAGTGGCTGTATCAATTTACATTCCCACCAACAGTGCAAGAGGGTTCCCTTCCCTCCACACCCTCTCCAGCATTTATTGTTTGTAGATTTTCTGATGGTGCCCATTCTGACTGGTGTGAGGTGATATCTCACTTTAGTTTTGATTTGTATTTATCTAACGATTAATGATGTTGAGAATGCCTTCATGTGTTTGTTGGCAATCTGTATATCTTCTTTGGATAAATATCTATTTAGGTCTTCTGCCCATTTTTGGATTGCATTGTTTGTTTGTTTGTTTGTTTGTTTTTGATATTGTGGTACATGAGCTGCTTGTAAATTTTGGAGATTAATCCTTTGTTGCTTCATTTGCAAAAACTTGCTCCCATTCTGAGGGTTGTCTTTTGGTCTTGTTTATGGTTTCCTGTGCTGTGCAAAAGCTTTTAAGTTTCATTAGGTCCCATTTGTTTATTTTTGGTTTTATTTCCATTTCTCTAGGAGGTGGGTCACAAAGGATCTTGCTGTGATTTATGTGACAGAGTGTTCGGCCTATGTTTTCCTCTAAGAGTTCGATAGTGTCTGGCCTTACATTTAGATCTTTAATCCATTTTGAGTTTATTTCTGTGTATGGTGTTAGAGTGTGTTCTAATTTCATTCTTTTACATATAGCTGTCCAGTTTTCCGAGCACCACTTATTGAACAGCCTGTGTTTTCTCCACTGTATATTCTTGCCTCCTTTAACAAAGATAAGGTGACCATATGTGTGTGGGATAATCTCTGAGCTTTCTATCCTGTTCCATTGATCTATATTTCTGTTTTTGTGCCAGTACCATACTGTCTTGATTACTGTAGCTTTGTAGTATAGTCTGAAATCAGTGAGCCTGATTCTTCCAGCTCCATTTTTCTTTCTCAAGATTGCTTTGGCTATTCGGGGTCTTTTGTGTTTCCATACAAATTGTGAATTTTTTTGTTCTAGTTCGGTGAAAACTGCCAGTGGTAGTTTAATAGGGATTGTACTGAATCTGTCGATTGCTTTGGGTAGTATAGTCATTTTCACAATGTTGATTCTTCCAATCTAAGAACATGGTATATCTCTCCATCTGTCTGTATCATCTTTAATTTATTTCAGCAGTGTCATAATTTTCTGCATACGGGTCTCTTGTCTCCTTAGATAGGTTTACTCCTGGATATTTTATTCTTTTTGTTGCAATAATAAATGGGAGTGTTTTCTTAATTTCACTTTCAGATTTTTCATCATTAGTGTATAGGAATGCAAGAGATTTCTGTGCATTACTTTTGTATCCTGCTAGTTTACCAGATTCATTGATTAGCTCTAGTAGTTTTCTGGTAGCATCTTTAGGATTCTCTATGTATAGTATCATGACATCTGCAAACAGTGACAGCTTTACTTCTTCTTTTCCGATTTGGATTCCTTTTATTTCTTTTTCTTCTCTGATTGCTTTGGCTAAAACTTCCAAAGCTATGTTGAATAATAGTGGTGAGAATGGGCAACCTTGTCTTATTCCTGATCTTAGTGGAAATGGTTTAAGTTTTTCGCCATTGAGTATGATGTTAGCTGTGGGTTTGTCATATTTGGCCTTTATTATGTTGAGGTAAGTTCCCTCTATGCCTACTTTCTGGAGTGTTTTTATCATAAATGGGTGTTGAATTTTGTCAAAAGCTTTTTCTGCATCTATTGAGATGATCTTGTTTTTCCTCCTTCAATTTGTTAATATGGTTTATCACATTGATTGATATGTGTATATTGAGGAATCCTTGCATTCCTGTGATAAACCCCACTTGATCACGGTGTCTGATCCTTTCAATGTGCTGCTGGATTCCGTTTGCTAGTATTTTGTTGAGGATTTTTGCATCTGTGTTCATCAGTGATACTGGCCTGTAGTTTTCTGTCTTTGTGACATCTTTGTCTGGTTTTGGTATCAGGGTGATGGTGGCCTCGTAGAATGAGTTTGGGAGTGTTCCTCCCTCTGATATATTATGGAAGAGTTTGAAAAGGATAGGTTTTGGCTCTTCTCTAAATGTTTGACAGAATTCGCCTGTGAAGCCATCTGGTCCTGGCCTTTTTTTTATTGGAAGATTTTTAATCACAGTTTCAATTTCAGTGCTTGTGATTGCTCTGCTCATATTTTCTATTTCTTCCTAGTTCAGTCTCAGAAGTTTGTGCATTTCTAGAAATTTGTCCATTTCTTCCAGGTTGTCCATCTTATTTGCACATAGTTGCTTGTAGTAATACCTCATGATCCTTTGTATTTCTGCAGTGTCAGTTGTTACATCTCCTTAATTTCTATTTCTATTGATTTGAGTCTTCTCCCTTTTTTCTTGATGAGTCTGGCTGATGGTTTATCAGTTTTATCTTCTCAAAGAACCAGCTTTAAGTTTTATTTACCTTTGCTATTGTTCCCTTCATTTCTTTTTCATTTATTTCTGATCTGATCTGTATGATTTCTTTCCTTCTGCTAACTTTGGGGATTTTCGTTCTTCTTTCTCTAATTGCTTTAGTTGTAAGTTTAGGTATTTATTTGAGATGTTTCTTGTTTCTTAAGGTAGGACTGTATTGTTATAAACTTCCCTGCTAGAACCGCTTTTGCTGCATCCCATCGGTTTTGGGTCATCCTGTTTTCATTGTCATTTGTTTCTAGGTTTTTTTTTTTTTTTTTTTTTTTTTTTTTTACTGTAAGCGGGACTCTCACTGTTGTGGACTCTCCCATTATGGAGCACAGGCTCCAGACACGCAGGCTCAGCAGTCCTGGCTCACAGGCCCAGCTGCTCCATGGCATGTGGGATCTTCCCGGACTGGGGCACAGACCCACGTCCCCTGCATCGGCAGGAGGACTCTCTATCACTGTGCCACCAGGGAAGCCCATGTTTCTAGGTATTATTTTTTTTGTGATATGCGGGCCTCTCACTGTTGTGGAGCACAAGCTCCAGACACACAGGCTCAGTGGCCATGGCTCATGGGCCCAGCCACTCCACAGCATGTGGGATCCACAGCATGTGGGATCCACAGCATGTGGGATCTTCTGAGACTGGGGCACGAACCCATGTCTCCTGAATCGGCAGGCAGACTCTCAACCACTGCACCACCAGGGAAGCCCTAGGTATTTTTTTATTTCCTTTTTGATTTCTTCAGTGATTTCTTGGTTATTAAGCAGTGTATTTTTCAGCCTCCATGTGTTTGTATTTTTTGCAGAGTTTTTCCTGTAGTTGATATATAATCTCATAGCGTTGTTGTCTGAAAAGATACTTGATACGATTTCCATTTTCTTAAATTTACCAAGGCTTGATTTGTGACCCAAGATATGATCTATCCTGGAGAATGTTCCATGAGCACTTGAGAAGAAAGTTTATTCTGTTGTTTTTGGATGGAATGTCCTATAAATATCAATTAAGTCCATCTTATTTAATGTATCATTTAAAGCTTGTGTTTCCTTATTTATTTTCATTTTGGATGATCTGTCCATTGGTTAAAGTGGGGTTTTAAAGTACCCTACTATGACTGTGTTACTGTCGATTTCCCCTGTTATGGCCATTAGTATTTGTCTTATGTATTGAGGTGCTCCTATTTTGAGTGCATAAATATTTACAATTGTTATATCTTCTTCTTTGATTGATCCTTTGATCATTATGTACTGTCCTTCTCTGTGTCTTGTAATAGTCTTTGTTTTAAAGTCTATTTTGTCTGATATGAGAATTGCTACTCCAGCTTTCTTTTGATTTCCTTTTGCATGGAATATCTCTTTCTGTCCCCTCACAGATGGCCCCCTTTTGTATGTTGGAAAAAATGCTAAGACAGATTCTGTCCTCATGCCAGAATAATATCTTAATCAGCTATAATGTTTCTTGGTTACTTAAAGCAGAATTTGCCTTCTTCCTCTTTTTTTATTTATTGGAAGCAAATCAATTGGGCTTTGAATTTTATCAGATAGAACTTGTATACATGAATAACTTCTTATTTCAGCAGTATCAAAATCCATAGTCATTGTATTTGCTACAGATCAGAAGCTCTGTGTTCCCATTTACAATATATTTTGCCATACCTCAAATAAATCCTAAATATACACATTGATTGCTTCAGTTTTTTATATTCTGTTATTACAATGTTCTTTTGCTAGATTGTAAGGATCACCATTATTCTGTGACTCCACATTCCTCACTCAAAGCAGATTAAGGCACTTATGGCTTTACAAGGCTTTTAGCAGGTTAGAAGTATGATTGACTTTTGCCAAAATGAGAGGTAAATGAAATTGTTCTGAATAAAGTAAATGCTGATTTAACTTAAAGACCTCCTTGTTGCTCTTTTGAATACTTCTATGATTTCCGCTATGCCCGAACCACCAGATCTTGTGCATTGCCTGGATCTTGAATGTGTAGTTATACTGGCTCAAACCTTTGCACAGACCACTGCATCTAGCCAAAGCCTTAATTCTCCTGTTCCTGACCTCTTGTCTTGCCTGCATCACTGATCACCATCTACTGTTTCTGCATGCTAGAAAGTTTAAATCCTATGTTTATAGTGATATATTATTCAGGCTCAGATTGTTAATATCATAATCACCAACACTAACAGCATAATTATTATGCTATTCCCCAAGAAGCTTTAGGCTCTTGGCAAGATATAGCCAGATTCTGAACATACTTGCTTGTTCTTGAGCAGTGCTTAAACAGTTTTTGAGGGGAAAAGTCTATTTTCTTAATTGCCTTAGGAAGTTGCCTTTGTTTCTGGTATCATAGTGCTCCTGTAAGATAGAGAGCAGCACAAGAAAACTCAGAGGCCTAGAACTGTATAGTAACTTCATAGCACATACACTGTTTTGGTATCATATCGCTAAAATATATTTGATAATTGAAGCGTGAAAGGCACAGAGGAGAAAATAAGTTCTGGGAATAACTGATGATAAGAGTGATCAAATTCTGGTTGTTGAAAACAGTTAAATAAAATTTGGCACGGGCATTCTAGTCAATTATGAAAGTTGACTTGGGCAACAACTTCCACAAGGAGGAGGAAAGGGTTATGATATAGGATGACTTCCCTGCCAGAAGCCTATATAGTATATTGAGAAAGAGAATACTAACACATGACAATTAACAGCTAATAATGGAAATTGTCATTACCATAAATCTGGAATCACAATTGTAAGTGCTATAGTTCAGAGGAGATTACTGAGGGCTGATCTAGTCAAGAATGTCTTCATGGACAGCAAGATTTGGATTGGGTCTTGCAGGGTTTAGATTAGTGTGGAAGAGAGGATAATTATTCCATCTAAGGAAAACAAGGCAAAAGGGAATTCACTGTGCTTCTAGGATAATGAGGAAGTTAGCCTAACTACAGCAAATGGTGCAAGATGGGAAACAACGGTAAGTGAGCATGTATACGGAGTGTCTTAGTCAAGCTAAAGAAGTTTGACTTATTGTAAGAGGAACAATTCACTGAAGATGTTAAGGATAAGAACCTGACACAATGAAAACACTGTTTGAGAAAGATGCCACAGTTACCAGTTATGCAAAATCCTACCCTGAACAACAGGCTCATACCTACTGACTCCAATTTAATCATATTTAAAATCACAGATATATAAATGTGTCAGTCCTTGCAACTTTTGGTAAAATTGTCATTTCAGGCATGAGAGGTCAATATACACAAAAAGTTACTATAAACAATGCTAACTGCAGTATATGTACTACATATTTACCCAGAAGACAGAAAGGAAAGAATGAATCAGTCTAGGGTAATGAAGCACAACATTACTGGCATTAAATGGAAAAGAAAAGCAGTGTTAAGAGGTAGGGAATCAACTATTGTTGAACAGACAAAAGAAGTAGGTTATAGGCTTGTGTTCTCACCTCAACTCCTTATACTTGAATACAGTGTCATGTTATTCCAGTTGTTACTAAATAATTCAGTTTCAGCCACAAAGAATGAACTCTCTAGTTCATTCTGGAATCAAAGATGAAAAAAAAATAAAAATTAAATTAGAGGGGGAAGAAGCAGTAGCTACAATTCAGCTCATAAATAAAACAAACTTTGGAGAAAAATGGAAACTTTAAAATAGATTTTTTTAAACCAAATGCATAAATACAGGAACAGATTGGTGACTGCCAGAGGTGGGGGTGGGTGGGTGAAGGGGATCAAAAGATACAAACTTCTAGTTATAAAATAAGTAAGTCTTGGGGATGAAATTTACAACATGATGATTATAGTTAATAATATTGGATTATATATTTGAAAGTAGCTAAGAGAATAGATCTTGAAAGCTTTCATCACACACACAAATATAATTTGTAACTATGTCTGGTGATGGATGCTAACTAGCCTTATTGTGGTAATCATTTCACAATATATACAAGTATTGAATCATTATGTTGTGCACCTGATACTATTTTAATGTTATGTGAGTCGATCTCAATTAAAAAAATAAATAAAACAGACTTTCTTTCCCATTCTATATTTTAAAAGTAGCTTTGCATTTTGACAACAAATGGAGTATGACAATAAAACAGAGGTTATTAGCATGAATCACTGTATTTATCTAGCAGGTCCAGAATTAAGCATTCCATTGCATTAAACCAACGTTATAAGGAGAGAAATAAAGAAATGCTATACTATGGTAATGTTTTCCTAGAGTATAAAAGAGTAGAACTGATACAAAGAGTACCAAAAACTTCAACTAAAATGCTGGCAAACTGAATCTAGCAATATATAAAAATAATTCTATACCATGACCCCGTGGGATTTATCCCAGGAATGCAAGGTTGATTTAACATCTGGAAATCAAGTATTTTAGTACATCATATCAATAGAATATTTAAAAATCACATGATCCTATCAAAAGACTTAGAAAAAGTATCTGACAAAATCCAACACTCTTTCATGATAAAAAATACTCAACAAACAAGGGATAGGAGGGAACTTTCTCAATCTGATAAAGAGCATCTATGAAAAAGCCACATCTATCATACTTAATAGTGAAAAACTGGATGCTTTCCCAGTACGATCAGGAACAAGACAAGTATTTCTTCTCTTACCACTCCAATATTGTTACTGGAGGTTCTAGCCAGGGCAATTAGACAAGAAAAAAAAAAATAAAAGTTTTACTTCCTTTCCAATGTGGATACTTTTCTCTATTCACAAATGACATTGTATACAGAAAGGAAATACTAAGGAATCCACTAAGAAACTATTAGTACTAATAAGTTAGTTCAGCAAGGGTACAGGATACAGGAACAATATACAAAAACTAATTATTTCTATATACTATCAATGAATAGTGTAAGAATGAAATTAAGAAAACAATTCCATTAACAAAAGCATAAAAAAGAATAAAATACTTCAGAGTAAATTTAACAAAGTGAAAGACATACAATGAAAACTACAAAACATTATTGAAAGAAATTACAGAAGATCTAAATAAATGGAAAATCATACCATAATCATGGATTAGAAGACAACATTGTTAAGATGGCAATACTAACCAAACTGATCTACAGATTAAGTGTAATCCTTTTCAGAATATCTGATGGCTTCTTTGTATAAATTGACAAAATTATTCTAAAATTCACACAGAATTGCAGGGGAAGCAGAACAGCCAAAACCATCCTGGAAAAAAAGAATAAAGCAGGAGGATTACACTTCCCAACTCCAAAACTTACTACAAAAAAAGGTAGTCAGGGCTTCCGTGGTGGCGCAGTTGTTGAGAATCTGCCTGCCAATGCAGGGGACACGGGTTCGTGCCCTGGTCTGGGAAGATCCCACATGCCGCAGAGTGGCTGGGCCCGTGAGCCATGGCTGCTGAGCCTGCGCATCCGGAGCCTGTGCTCCACAGCGGGAGAGGCCACAACAGTGAGAGGCCCGTGTACCACACACACAAAAAGGGTAGTCAAGATGTTGTACTGGCACAAGAACAGACAAAAAGATTAATGGAACAGAAGATATAATCTGGAAATTAACCCATACGTATAAAACTAAGTGACTTTTGTTTTTTTACAAGGATGCCAAGACCATTCAACAGGTAAAGAAGAGTCTTTTCTACAAATGGTGCTAGGACAACTGCAAAAGATATGCAAAAGAATGCAGTTGGATCCTTACTTCACATCACATAAAAAATTAACTCAAAATGGATCAAAGACCTAAACGTAAGTGCAAAAACTATAAAACTTTTAAAAGGGGGAAAGTCTTCATTATCTTGTATTTGGCAAAGATTCTTAGCTATAACACCAAAAGTATGAGTGACAAAATAAAAATATAGGTAAATAGGACTTCATCAAAATTTAAAGGAGGACAGTATGGAGGTTCTTTAATAAACTAAAAATAGAGCTACCATATGATACAGCAATCCCCCTCCTGGCTGTATATCCAGAGAAAACCATAGTTCAAAAAGATACATGTACCACGATGTTCATTGCAGCACTATTTACAACAGCCAGGACATGGAAGCAACCTAAATGTCCAACAATGGAAGAGTGGATAAAGATGATGTGGTACATATATACAATGGAATATTACTCGGCCATAAAAAAGAATGAAATAATCCCATTTGCAGCAACATGGATGGACCTAGAGATTGTCATACTGAGTGGAGTAAGTCAGACAGAAAGACAAATATCATATGATATCAATTATATGTGAAATCTTAAAAAATGGTACAAATGAACTTATTTACAAAACAAAAAAAGAGTCACAGGTGTAGAAAACAAACTTATGGTTACCAAGGGGGAAATGGGGGGGAGGGATAAATTGGGAGATTGGGATTGACATATACATACTAACTATATTTAAAATAGATAACTAATAAGAACCTACTGTATAGCACAGAGAACTCTACTCAATACTCTCTAATGATCTATATGGGAAAAGAATCTAAAAAAGATTGGATATAGGTATATGTACAACTGATTCAATTTGCTGTACAGCAGAAACACAACATTGTAAATCAACTATACTCCAATAAAAATTAATTTTAAAAAAATTAAAACTTTTCTATTTCAAAGGCCAGCATCAATAAAGTGAAAATACAGCCCAGAGAATGAGAAAACACTTGTGTAAATCATATATGTGATAAGGGACTTGCACCAATAATATGTTTAGAACCCTTATATGTCAAAAATAAAAAGGCAGATAATCCAATTTTAAATCGTGCAGAAGATTTGAACAAACATTTCTCCAGAGAAGATATACAAATAACCAATAAACCCGTGCAAAGATGCTCAACATCATAAGTCATCAGGGAAATAAAATCAAAACACAATAAGACACCACTTTAAATCCAGTGGGATGGCTAGAATCAAAAAGTTAGATAAACAACGAATGTTGGTGAGAATGTGGAGAAATTGGAACACTTGTACACTGCTGATGGGAATGCAAAATGGTGCAGCATCTTTGGAAAACAGCCTGGCAATTCCTCAAGTGATTAAAAAGAGAGTTACTACATGACCCAGTAATTCCATTCCTAGGTATACAAACAAGAAAGTTGAAAACATATCTGCACAGAAACTTGTACACAAATGTTTATAGTAGGATTATTCACAATTGCCTACAGATAGAAACAACCCAAATGTTCATCAAGAGACAAATGGATAAACAAAATATGGTATATCTATATAACAGAATATTACTCAGCCAGAGAAAGGAATGAAGCACTGATATATATATGCTACAATACGGATGAACGTTAACAACATTATGCTAAGTGAAAGAAGCCATTCACAAAAGCCCACATAATATATGATCTCATTCATATGAAAGTAAAGACTATGGAAATCAATAGAAATAGAAAGTAGATTACTGGTTGCTTAGGGCCAAGTGTGGGGGATGAGGAGGTAGGGGGTGATAGCTAAAGGGTATAGGGTTTCTTTGTAAGATGACAGATATATTCTAATACTGACTGGTGATGCTTGCACATATATGTGACTGTACTAAAACCCCACTGGATTGTAGACTTTAAGTTGGTGAATGGCATGGTATATGAATTATATCTCGATAAAGGAATTTTTAGGAAAAGAGGACCAAATAAAAGAAAGCAGCAAGTGAGAGTCACATCTGTTTTCTGAGATAGTGTTGGTTGAGGGGAAGAATGCTGATGGTCTGTGAAGGCATTTTTATGTAAGGGGAAAGGCCTCCTTTGCATTGCCCTGACTGAAGTGGGAATATCAAAACAAATCTTAGTACTGTGCAAAATCTGTCTTTAAAGGACTTCTGCAAATGGGTTGTAGAGCAAAATGTTTACCTAAAGTTACCATAGAAGAGTTTAATTTAATCAAACTGTCTGTCTTCTTCCAGTCAAAGGCAAACAGGAAGTCATATTATTGCATTGAGTAAAGCTTCTAAAGAGAACTCATTCTAGGATGCACTTGATGCTAATGCCACACTCTTTTAACCATTAAAGCAGTGGGTCACAATAATATATTCTAGTCTTTGGGTAGCTACTGTGTCTGCAGTTTCTCTCTCTGCATTAAGATAATAGTGGTTCCCTTCCCCAAGATGGCTATTGTTCATATAATTGTAAACACAGACTTTTTTTTTTAAACACACACCATTCATGGGTATCAGAGAACAGGGTAGTTTTAGTCAGAAGTTAAGACAAGAAGTGACATCAGCACCTACCATTTCATTTTTCAACAGTCTGAGAGGACCACCAACATTTTCAATCACCCACTTGAGTCAAGAACTGATCAAGTTCTAACACGAAACATGAATAAGAAAAAAAAAACCTTCTTTTCTTTCCATTAAGAGCCACCCTTTTATTTTTAATTTTGTCATATTTATTTTGGCTAAAGCCCCCATTCCTTTCTCCTCTCTCTCTCTCTCCCTAGAGGAAAGTGTATATGTCATGAAAGTTCTGTGCTTCATTATATGAATGGTAAACAAAAGCAATATTGTCTTTACTATTGCTTCTCATATCTTAATGAAAACAAATTGTTTCATAGTTAGGGTGACTGTATAATGTACCATTCCAGCCAGACATTTTGAGAGTGACACCATTAATAAATATACCAGGGTAAAGGCATGAACTGGAGATGTTCCATGCCAAATGGGATGTATGATCATCCTTCTGGCACTGCACATATTCTTTTTTCTATAAAGTATTTTTTTAGTTTCTTAATTTTATTTTCTAAATTGACATATGGGGAAATTGAGGGGTTTTTGCTGTACAGTTCTATGAATTTTAATACATGTGTAAATGTAATCAACACCACAATCAAGATACAGAACAGTTCCATCATCCTAAAACACTACCTTATGCTACCGCTTTGTAGTCACATCCTCCCTCCACTCCTAAACATGGCAACCACTCTGTCACTATAGTTTTGTCTTTTTGATAATATCATATAAATGAAATTTTGAAGTATATAACCTTTTGAGACTGGCTCTTTTCACTGAGCATGCTGCCTTGGGGATTTATCAATGTTGATGCATGTATCAAAAGGTCACTTTCTTTCTTACTGCTGAGTAGTATTCCATTATGTGAATATACCGCAATATGTTTTATCCATTCATCTGTTGTTGATGGACATTTGGGTTGCTTCCAATTTTGTCTCATTATTAATAAAGTTCTCTACACATTCATGCACAGGTTTGTGTGCAAACACAAGTTTCCATTTCTCTGGGATAAAAACCTAGAAGTGCAATTGCTGGGTGGTATTGGAATTGTATATAAGAATATAAGAAACTGCCAAACTGTTTTCCAGAGCAACTGTACCATTTTACATTCTTACTGGCAACATATGAAATTTTCAATTACTCTGCATTCTCACTGACACTGGTATTATATTTTTTAAAATTATTATTTTAGCCATTCTGATAGGTTTGTAGTGGTATCTAAGTGTGGCTTTAATTTGTATTCACTTAATGGCTAATGACACTGAGCATCTTTTCTTGTATTTATTTGCCAATCTGTTTATCTTCATCTTCTTTGTAGAGTATCCATTCAAATCTTTTCCCGTTTTTTCTTGGGTTGTTGGTTTTCTTATTGTTGTGTTTTGAGATTTTTAAAAATATATTCTAGATACAAGTACTTTATCAGATATGTGATTTGCAAATATAACACCCAGTCTGTGGCTTGTGTCTTCATTGTCTTCACAGTGTCTTTCCCAGAACAGAAATTTATAATATTGATGAAGAACTGTTTCCCTAAGAACTCCAAGTCATAACGGTAAACTCCTATGTACTATTCTAGAAGTTTTATGGTAATATGTTTTGTATTTTTATCCAGAAACTTTCCTGAATTAGTTTTAGTTCTAACAGTTTACCTGAAGATTATTTAAATTTTTCTATAAAGACAATCATTTTCTAACAGTTTTGGTTTGTTTTCTTTTCCAATACCTGTAACTTTTATTTATTTTTCTTTTCTTTTTGCCTGTTGCATGAAGGTAATGATAGTTGGTAACATTATTTTATTCCAAATATTCCTTGGTCAATAATATTTACACAATTTTAAAAGTCCTATTGTATTCCTAGTTAGCTATAAGTTTTTTAATCATAAAATGATATTGAAATATTAAATGTTTTTTAAATCCACTGAAATGGTTATATGACTTTTCTTCTTTTAGGTGATCAAGGACATTAATACATTTTTTAAAGTTAAAATATTCTTTAATATTTCTGGTATAAATCCAAATTGACATGAGGTGATATTTCATTAATCAAATCATTAATGGATTTAATTAGCTGATATTTATGATTTTTTTGCATCCATGTACATAAGTGAGGTAATCCTGTAGTTTATATTTCTCAAAGTATATCTGCCTAATTTGGGTGACAAGATTATATTATTCTCTAAAAATTAGCAGAGGGGAGTTTTCTTTCTTTTTCTATTCTCTGAAAGAGTTTATATACAATAAAGATGATCTATTCCTTGAAAATATGGTAAACTGACATGAAATCCTCTAGGCCTGGGGATAATTTTTGTACCAGATTTTTGACTACTGATAGAATTTCTTTACTGGTTATAGATTTATTTGGATCATTTATTTCCCTGAGACAGATTTAATAAGTTTTATTTTTTGCATGAAGTGTCCATTTGTGTAATTCTCAGATTTATTTACAAAGCTATTCACGGTATTATTATGCTTTTAAACTCAATCATATTTATGACACTGTTTTCTTTTTCATTCCTGTTATTGATCATTTATCAATTCTCTTTGTAAAATCAATATTATGATAAGTTTATTTTGTTAGTCTTGTCTACTATTCAAAGACCAAGTTTTGGTTTTGTTGATCTTATTGTTTTTATTGTTTTTTATTTTATTAATTTGTAACTTTATTTTCCTCCTTTTTGGGGGGAGAGGTCAACTCTGTTCATTTTGTAACTCTTAAAGTGGACACAGTTTGTTAATGTTAGTTTTCCTTCTCTTCTTACACATTCATCTGAAGCTAAAATTTTCTAAATGTGGCTTTAGGAGCATCTCATAAGTTTTAGTAAGTGGTGTCATCATTGTTGTTCAAGTCTCAATGATTTATAATTTACCATATGACTTTTTTTCTTAACCAATGGATTAAAGAGTATTTTTTAAAATTTCAAAATGTACAAGTTTTTTTGCCACTTAAAATTGATGTATATCTTTATTACAGGCCAGTCAGAGAAAGTGGTTTTCATGTAGACTTTGGGTGTTTTTGAGATTTCATTGTAACCTTGTACACAGTCAATTTTTAGAAATAGTTTATGTATAGTTGAAAATAAAAATGGTATCTAATTATTGTACCTAGAGTTCTAGTTATGTTCACTAGATCAAGTTTGCTCTCTAACTGTACTAATTTTTTCCCTGCTTGTTCTATTAACTACTGAGGTTGGTATGTTAAAATCTTCAAATATGAATGTGAATATGTCAATATTTCCTTGTATTTATGTCAAATCTTTCTATATATATTTGAGGCTAGGTTGTTTCAAAATTATATCTTCCTAGTTAGTTTTCCTCTGTATCATTAAAAAGTGAACCTCCTAAAATAAATAAATAAATAAATAAATAAATAAATAAATAAATAAATAAAAAGTGAACCTCCTTATCACTAAAAGTTATTTTGCCTTAAATAATTTTTTTTTGGTGACCAACATTTTTTAATTTTAAAAGCTTTTTTAGTATTAGTATTCTACAAAAGAAAAATAGAGTTTGATATTTCTCATTACTTTTCTGTCCTGTATTCATGAGATATGTCACTTGGAAACATTCAATCTTTTGATAAAGGCTGTGACTTGATTTCTCACTTTATATGACTAATGGAAATAGTCAAATAACGTACTAGTTTATGAACTTCATAGCTTAATGATTGTAAAAACAACTTTTGAATTTGGATGAAAACTCTAGTTGGAATTGTTTGTTTTTACATCTTTATTAGAGTATAATTGCTTTACAGTGTTGTGTTAGTTTCTGTTGTATAACAATGTGAATCAGCTATATGTATACATATATCCCCAGATCCCCTCTCTCTTGCATCTCCCTCCCTCCCACTCTCCCTATCCCACCCCTCTAGGTGGTCACTGAGCACCGAGCTGATCTCCCTGTGCTATGCAGCTGCTTCCGACTAGCTATCTATTTTACATTTGGTAGTGTACACATGTCAACCCTACTCTTTTACTTCGTCCCAGCTTCCTCTTCCCCACCCCACCCCACCCCCTGTCCTCAAGTCCATTCTCTACATCTGTGTCTTTATTCCTGTCCTGATGCTAGGTTTATCTTATATCACCATCTCAGTGCCAACTTTCTTTAGCTATTCAATGCCTCAACCTTTCATTTTTATACATTTATGTCCAACTCTTCCATGTTTTGCTTCCCATTTACCCCTTGTTTTTAGAATATAGCTAATTAAATTTTTTCATTATGAACTTCTATGCCCTAAACAGAAGAGTTTAGACCTTTAACATTTATTGTACTTATATACTTGAATTTATTTCAACCATTTTATTTTGTTTTATTTACCATGCTTTTACTTTTCTTCCCCTCCTTCCTCCTTTATATCATATTTATTAAGTTTTTATCCATGCAGTTCCCTTCTGTCAATCTCGACTGGTTCAGCTATAAATATTCTATTTAAATTCTTTTGTCGATTACCATCAAATATTTAACATGCATACTGACTTAAAGACTAAAGTTGATCTATATTTCTACTTTCTCCCAGACTATAATAAAAGAGACAGAAAAACACAACTCTAACATACTCATCTATTATTATTATATACTTATCTACCATTATTGTTTTCAAGTGTTTCAATCTATTTTGTCATTTATATTAGTTTTGGTGGTTTTTTCGTTTTTTGGCCATGCCACGCAGCTTGTGGGATCGTACTTTCCCGACCAGGGATCGAACCCGGGCCCAGAGCAGTGAAAGCTCCATGTCCTAACCATTGGACCTCCAGGGAAGTCTATATTAGTTTTCTATGGCTGCCATATCAAAGTAGCACAAACTAAGTGGCTTAAATAACAGAAATTTTCCTCACAGTTCTGGCAGGGCCATGGTCACTCTGAAGGCACCAGAGAAGGATTTGTGTCCCAGCCTTACTCCTAATTTCTGGTATTTCCAGGCTGTGGCAGCATAACTCCATTCTTCACATGATGAAGTATTTGTGTATGTGTCTGTGTGTCCAAATTTCCCCTTTTTATAAGGATGCCATTCATATTGTATTAGGGACCCACCCTACTCCAGTATGACCTCATCTTAACTAGTTATATCTGCAACAATCCTATTTCCAAATATGATCAAATTGTGAGATACTGGAGGGGCTTAGGACCTCAACATATGAATTTTGGGTGTGGCGGATATAATTCAACCAATATCATTGCTTACAATCTGTCATTTAATTGCTAATGTTATTGTTGTTTTCTATAATCTATACTTGTTTGGATTTACCTATCTTTACAAATTTCAATGTTCACCATTGCTTTGTGCATCTCATTGTTTCTGTATTCTATTTTCCTTTGCCTGGCATATATATATATTATATATATAATATATATGTGTATATATATGTATATGTACATAGGTATATTAGTTCTTTCACTATCTAAGAGTAGGAAATTTACTTAGTCTTCAGCTAAATTTGCACTTATTTTGCCCATACTCTTTTATGATATTTACAAGGTATCAAGACTCTAGATAGTTACTTTCCTCAGCACTCTGAGGATATTCCTTTCTCTTTTGGCCTCAATTAGTTTTGTCTTGCAGTTCATAGTTGGTGTATTGCTTCTTTTTAGGTAATGTCTTTTCTTTTTGGTGGATTTTTAACATTTTAAATTTTTCTATGGGGTTCTCTAGTTTCATTACAAGATTACGATATGTAGTTTATTTTTTATGTATACTGCTTGATGCTTCATGAATTTCTTAAATCTACATCGTATCTTTCATCAGTCTTGGAAAGTTATCAGCCATTATCTCTTTAAATATTTCTTCTCCTCCATGTTCTAATTATTCTTTTAGAATCTCTTTTAGATGTATGTTGAATCTTCTCATTCTCATGTCTCTTTAGCTCAGGTTTTGTCATCTCTTTATCCCTCTCTGCTGCATTATGGATGATTGCCTTAATCCCATTAACAACTTAATAATTTCTACTAACTTTATCGTATCTGATGATTAGCAAACAAATCATAATTTTCTTTTTTTAAACATCTTTATTGTAGTATAATTGCTTTACAATGGTGTGTTAGTTTCTGCTTTATAACAAAGTGAATCAGTTATACATATACCTATATCCCCATACCCATTCCCTCTTGTGTCTCCCTCCCACCATCCCTATCCCACCCCTCTTGGTGGTCACAAAGAACCGAGCTGATCTCCCTGTGCTATGTGGCTGGTTCTCACTAGCTATCTATTTTACATTCGGTAGTGTGTATATGTCCACGTCACTCTTTCACTTCCATTTCTAAAAGTTTATTTTCTTCTTTCATAAATCCACCAGTCTTGTTTTAAAAGTCTCTTATTCAATTGTTAGGTTTCTGAGTTTTGAATTTTCTCTCGTATCGCTATTCTACTAACTGTATTTCTTGGAGATATAATCCTGTTGTTTGTTGTGTCTACTGACGTTCATTATGGTGTGCTATTTCCTCATGTGTTTGGTAACACTTTACTGTGAATTCATGTTATAAAGGGCTATTTTTTTTCTGTAAGAATACTTTATTCCCTGTATTGTATGTTACTCAAGAGTTAATTTGACTTTGCTTCTGCCTAGAATCCCAGGGGAGCCACCAGCTCAGAACCAATTTTATGCTACTTTTCAGGTTTGGGGTGAGTTTTAAGCCAATGATTACAAATCTTCATGGGACATTATTTGCCAGCCAAGTCTCAGGCAAAGAGCCAAGTTCCTTGTTTCTCCGTGGGTATAAGTTTTTTAAAATTTTACTGAAGTTCATAAATTCAAGGGTACCAGCTATCCTCAGGGGTCTATAGCTCCAAAACCTCATTTCACAATGACCCAAGGCCTCATCTCCTTTGCTACATGGCCAATAAAGCCCACATTCCTAGTTTACACGATCTGACCATGCTATACCCCACCCCTGGCAGTCATAGGTTTTCTTTCTTTCTTTTCTTTTTTTTTATTCTAGCAAGTTGGAATTTCTTGCTTGATCATGAGATGCTATATTTTATCATAATTTCTAAGGGCTAGTAACAGGATGTTTATGTTGATCTGAAATATTTCTGAAAATTGACTATAATTTTACTTTAGCTGCCATATTTCTAGAAACTAACCATATTATTTTTTTACAATTGGTCACAAAGCTTCACATGTTAGTTTTGTTTTTATGCCCCTTCCCAGGACTCTAACTAGTAGTTTTAATTAACATACATTTAAGTTCAAGGATAGATCATGGGCACTGACCAATCAGAATGGGCACTGGTCCAATCAAAATGGATGTCAGTCATAAATAACTGGTATGACTGCACCTGTTTAATCTGGCTGCATACCAACCTGGGGAGAGGGGAATGATCATCCTACCATATCATGATAATGAATCTACATTCTCAGAGGCTTCCCTATTATTTACTTTCTCCATTATTATTACCATTAATAGTAAACTTAAGTTATATTTTGTAATCAACAGTAATAAGCCTTCTGACAACAAAATATGTCATTAGAATACATCCTATGCATTACATTACCATATATGCTTTTTGCTATGCATCCCACGCATTTGTCATTCTACTGGTCTCTATGCATATCCTGTGCATGTACTATTTGCTATTTGCTGATATTTATATGTCAGGTGATACTACTTATAGGCTTTTACCATAAAACAATACACAGAAAAATTATCTGATCTGTTTTACTACACAGTTTCCAAACATACTCTGTGCAAAAGTAATGTAATGAGATACAAAGCAGTAACTTCCTCCTCTGGTTAAGTCGAAGCTCACTTATATTTTGAACACATGGGCATAGTCATCTCCTTAACTGAGGAAATGTTCTAGCACAAAACAAGGCTGATATTCACAATACAGGAATGCTGCAAGTAAAGAAAGTTGAGCAAAGTCAAACATCAGCCCTTCCTCCCTCCTGATACTCTCATCATAAACTAGGGGTCTGCAAACTATATCTGCAGGCCAAACCCAGCTCACTCCATGTTTTTGTATGGCCCATGAGCTAAGAGTGTTTTCCACATTTTAAATGATCTAGAGGAAAAAAAAAAGACTAGTTCATGACAAATGAAAACGCCATGAAATTTAAATTTTGTGTTCTTAACGTTTTATAGAAACACAACTATGCTCATTTGTTTACATGTTGTCCATGGTTGCTTTCATGCTACAATGGCAGAGTTGAATATTTGTAATAGAGTCTGTACAGCCTGAAAATCTAAAGTATTTACTATTTGGCCCTTTACAGAAATGTTTTCTGACCCCTGCTATGAATATTCACACCCTTTTACCAGAATCAGGAGTAGGTAGGGCTGAAGCTGGCAAGTTACTGAGCAAGGCACCTATGAGCAAGGTAAGGAAATGCCATCGCCTGAGCCCAGTCAAGAATAGCTATTAGAACAAGACATTGTGTTTTATATGTCGTCCAGAGAGAACAAAAAAGCCACCAAGAATGAGAGTGCACCTCAATTCCTATATAACCATGCTTGTCAAAATATGTGGCTGAATTCAAACCTATTTATTTTAAATCCACACTTTGATAGCTGTAGCATTATGGTCAATAACTTTTATTGGGAATGAGTTTCCAAGTCTCAGAGAAGAGTGTTTGTAAAATTGCACAGTTCTTTGGTCATGTCTTTGTGTAGGTACTCCACTCACCTATATTTCTATGCATTCTTTTAAATTCTTCACAGTTCATCAGGCAGTTAAGCTGAGAGTGTTCTAAAATTGACCTGCTTGGAGGCTGTGCACAAACAAGTGCAGCAGGCATAAAAAGTAGACTTTTAGAAGAGCCCTACCATATAGCCATAGAGAGGCATTGTACAAGGTATAGCAAGGATATTCTCTTTGCCACTAGTCTCAAAGTTTCAGGATGTCTAGAAAATATCATTTCCCTTCATAATTTACTACAGAAAGATCAGTCTTAAACTAATATAAACATGTTTTTTGAGAGCCTGCTCTCAGCTGGTAAGCAGTTTGTGGAGTTATATATGATTTCTATCAATTGATTTCTAATTTTATGAAAGAAGGTATCTCTTCATTTGCCTTAAATTGTTGAGATAAAATATGGGTCTTTTAGTTCTAATATACTAGGATTTAGTGAATGTGTACATACCTTGTGTTTCATTTATTATTTTACAAGTTTTGATGATGTTCCGTTAGCCTTCATTTGTCCAGATTTAAAAGTCTCAATATTTTAGTTCATTTTGGATATCTCTAAATTACACTGGAAGTTTGCAGATGCTGTTACATCACTAATAAAACTCAGTGATGTGGGTTTGCCTCTAATTCTGGATTTTGTAAGAGATGTGCCTATTGTAGTTTTCTCTGGACATTTTTCAACTCTGATGCATTTTTGAGATATGGCAACCAAAAATGAATGTAGAATTCTGGGGTATAAAATAAAATACTTTAAGAATGGGCTCAGATTGAGATCTTTTGATGTTGCACTGGATATCAGTTTACCCTTCTCTATTTAGTCCCCTGATATTTATTTCTTTGCAGTTCTTATACACCTTAATTACGCCCAGTTTGGCTATCCCAGCAGGAATAGAAATCACCCAGAAATAGCCAATGACCTTTGCGACCACCATTCCCTCCAGCAAGAAATCTGATCTTCCCTGAGACAACTCGGGACATCTTGCATTGTATAAATGGCTTTAAGCAAAAGTTGCAACATGATACCTACACATTTAAAGACCTCTGGGTTGAGGTTCTTGCTAATGATAAAAATTATTTTATGGCACCTCACCTCTCTTACACATACACTACAATAAGTTGCAAGAGGATGAACTGGTGAGTAAAGAGGGTTCAGTGTGGAAGTTAATGGGGTTGCTACTTCAACATTCATTCACTCTTTCAGTTGAGTGGTCTTGATCCCATCCCTAGCTTCAGCAATGTACCCTGATGGGCCTGAGTCAGAGTAATTCTATTCCCCTGCCGCATTAATTGGTTCAAGAATAGGTAACAGAGGAAGTCCACTGTTTTTGTCCAATGGCTAAAGGAGAGACACTCATTCTCTCTTTGAAATGTGAATATAAAAATGGTAGCCCCAATTAATGCTGGAAACCACCCTTATGTGATCATGAGAGTACCCAGCCAGAGGACAAAGGAAATAGTTAATACTAGCAAAAAGGTAGAGTCAAGAGAACAGAAGAGAAACAGAACTGGGGTTTTCTGATGAAACTACACATGAAGACTATTTCTGAATTTTTGAATCATATGAGCCAATGCACTCATAATTATACATAAGCTAGTTTTATTCTATTCCTTTAACCAAAAAAACATCCTAACTGACAGGCTCAGGTATAATTTGATATAAAATGTCAGTCATGTGTGAAAAACAATAAATCAATCAAATCCTATTTTCCCATGGACTTAACTTACCATTTCAGGGAAGTTTTGTCTTTGTTTCTAATGGACCATTGCTGACAGTTTTGAAATTTATTTGCCTTTGCTTAACTCATGGTACATAGGTGCCTTTCAACTTGCTTATTCACTAAGAAGTATCACTATTTAAAAGCAGGAGTTGGAAACTACAGCTCACTATTTTTGTAAATAAAGTTTTATTGTAACATAGCTATGCCCATTCATTTATTTATTGTCAACGGCTGCTTTCATACTACAATGGCACAGCTGAGTAGTTGTGACAGAGACCATATGGCCCACAAAGCTAAAATATTCACTACCCGGCCCTTTACAGAAAAAGTTTGCTGACCCTTGACTTAACCGTGAGGTAAATCATTTTTCAAAAACTAAGACTGCATATACCATGGGCACTCAGTACATGTTTGTTGATTATCTGAACAAATGTGACCCCTTTCCTGATTTATTTTGTAAGTTTGGATTTTGTATATTCATTTTGCTTAACATACTTTATAGATAAATGATCCAACTCCTTTTACTAAGTTAAGCATATTTCTCAGCTACTCCTCTCTAGGACTCTCAGCAAACTTGGCTCAATTCAGTTTAAAAGAACTCACAAATAGATATGCCTGCCTTCCTATTTTGTACAAACCCTTTGATCAACACTGTAAAGGAAGGAGTCAAAATTCTTTCAGGCAGACCCATTTAATATAACTTGCTATATACATTTTTTTGGTATTCACCTATATTCACTTTTCCTCCCTTTCTGGAAACACGGAGGAATGTATTTCTTAGGTCCACTCTGTCGCCCTTAAAGATTGACAGGGCCAGGTAATTAGTTCTGCCCAATGGCCTGTGAAGGGAAGTGAATTTATGTCACCTTGAGGATGAGGCTGAAACTATCATATCAAAGGAATCTGGATCACTGAGTCACCATATGAAAGTCAATTTTCCTGAAAAGTCACCTTGACTCATAGAGGAACTCTGCAGGAATGAGAAATAAACTTCTACTGGGTTAAAACACTGAAATTTAGGGGTTGTTTGTTACTGCAGCATAGCTTAGACTAGCTTCATTAACACACAACTCAACTGAAATAACTCATTACACATCTACTTCTGCATATCCACATGTATGGAAGGATGCAGTGTTACACAGAATAGATTTTTTTAAAACCTGAATTAAACCAAACCCCATCTTGCTTGTGGTTGCATGCTTCTGAGTATAGAGGTAAAAGAGTCCCTGAATTTCAGAAACAAATTATCTAATTGAAAAGAAAAAAAGAAACAAATTATCTATCCCCACTACTGAGGGTTAAGTGACAACCAAGAGTAATGTGGGAAGGATTAGACTTTAAAACTTTTCAAGTAATGTACTTTGAGCTCATATTCTTGGTATGTGTAGGTGGCTTGTTAGGAAAGCTTATCACAGATTTCTTATAAAGTGCTTTGTATTCCTCTCATTTCCAGTGGGGAGGAAGAAAAAGAGAAGTATCAGGAGAGTTAGGTTATGGAATCACTAAAATGGAAATGACCTTGGAGGGTCACTCCGTCCATTCTTCTTTACCCAAGTCTGGTTTGATCCATCCTCAACAGAAGAGTAAAAGAATATTGCTGAAAGATTTCCCAGCCTTCTTCAGTGCCTAATCATGATATTTAAAATGTCTCAGGGCCCATCCAGTCCACAATTTGCTCTCCAATAGTGACGACAGAAGCAATTCTATAGGAAAGTAAAACATTTGTGTTCTATAACACCAGTATTGAAAGATTATGGAACTGGCCCAAACATACTTAATTTCCCATTAACCAACTGTTATGAAGCTACTGCCCATGAATCAGTTTTTAGCATTGATCTGGAAAAATAAAAAGTTCCTCTCAATAAAATACCTTGAAATAACTATTATCTTACCAAGAGTCTTCCTGCTTCAGCCAATGTCAACCTCTCCTGTCTATTCTCAGTGGAAGATGAAAATAGTTGTTGAAAGGGATTTGTAGCTATGTTCATGGATAAAGTGCTACTACAAAGGCTGCCAGACTAAAGTCTTGCCAATAAAATTTACACAGCTTGTTATGGGTAGTACAGACCTGGGTTTGGTGGGGTCTTATTGCGCTCAGTGATGCAACAAAATACTGGTAATTTAAATGTTCATTCAGTGAGAATCAAGAAAAGCATCACTAGTCTACTCCCTACCTCCTATTATGTTGACCTATATTTTGACATTTTCTCTCCTACTTGATTGTATATTTATTTAAGGGCTAGGGAGCTGCAAAGACCACAGGGGGTAAATATATATCTCAGACAGGCAGGGAGTAATTTGCCCATTTTCGTCCCCATAGACATATAGGTGTAAAGGACATGCCAGCCAGCAGAAATGAATCATTGGCAGAGGCCAATACGCTTTCATTTAAACCTAGTCTTAACTCTTCACTTTGTTCTTTTCTCTCCATTATCTCTCCTTTCCAGCCTTGGAGGCAAAAAATACATTAGTCATAAATGTATTCACTGTGGCAAACCTTTGCCCCTCAACCCTATCAATCCATTAAATAAACCCCAATTAAATTGGTCCTCTCTTCACAAAAACAGCAGTCTGTCCCAGGGAAAAGGTGTACTTATACCACTGCCAAGGAACAACCAAACAGTAATGACAACTCAGGGAGAAGTGGGGAACTTTCTGGGTTACTCTCCCATCCCTCATGACCACACTATCTGGCCTTGTGAAGCTGCTTTGCAGCAGGTGCTCATTTATAACTTTAAAAACAATCTCAAAATTCAAACTCTTATGATAAGACTATAGTTCATGACCGACCCCATAGGTGTAGCCTGTAAATAAACCTACTTAGATATTCAAATCTGGCAGGGTGTCCCTCACTCATCTGCCAATCCCATAGGTCCTTCTAATAGTCAGAAAATATTCTTCATAGTGAAGTACTGAAGTGGAAATTTGAACTTCAGAGATTTTATGACTATGTTTACCCTGGAGATTAATTTGAATACAAACACATCCACATATACTCTTTCTCCCTCTCCTAGGGTATCTCCTTCCACCTCATAAATCCCTATTAGACATGGTTGGAATACAGAATATTCACCAAAAACCTTTTGTTTTGTTTAGTCTTTCAATAGGCCAGATCAGTGCCCTCAGTTTTGTTTATCTATTTTCCTCTTATTTGCTTTTCTGAAGATAGAAGTTATCTCGGACCACTATGCTCTATCTTATCTCTCAGCTCACAGATACATCCTTTGAACTGACCTCATTTTGCCAAATTTATCTTTTATTGTTTTTAATACATACATGCATTATTGACTTTAGCTTTTCTTATATTGGTGAAAGGAGTAGGTGGATGTTACTTTGACTGTATTCTTTAGATTTCATAAAGTAACTTGGGTTGCGTTTTCCTCCTTTTAGACGCTACTGAACTACCTCTTCTCAACATCCCTATACATACGCACACAAAGAGAACTCCAGTGAGGGTCACATGAAGGTAAAATGCAAGTTAATTTCAGTAGTTTTAAGGGGTATGTGTATTTGTATGCAGGTATGTTTGAGAAATATTAGAGTTTAGGCACCTGATTTTTAACTTTAGCATATGAAACAAACTTAGAAAGTATAATATATACATGTGTGTATATATACACATATGAATATGTATGCATGTGTGTATATAATTTATTGAAGTGAAATTCACATAACATAAAATTAATCACCTTAAAGTGAACAATTTAGTGGAATTTAGAACATTCACAAAGTTGCACCCACCACCTTTATTTAGTTCCAAAATATTTCCATCACTCCTCAAACAAAACTCCATAGCCATTAAGCACTTTATCTCTCATTTCCCCCTTAGCTAAGGCCCTCGTAACCACTAACATAATTTCAGTCTCTATGGATTTGCTTAATCTGGATTTTTCATATAAATGGATCGTACAATGTGTGGCCTTCTGTGTCTGGTTTCTTTCACTTAAGATAATGTTTTCAGGGTTCATCTATATTGAATGGATCAGTACTTCATTCCTTTTTATGACTAAATAATATTCTATTATATGGATATACCTCAATTTGTTTTTCCATTCATCCATTGATGGACTCTGGGCTTTTCCCTGCTTTTGGCTATTGTGAATAGTGTTGCTATGAACGTGCATGTACATGTATTTGTTGGAGTCCTTGTTTTTGATTCTTTTGGATATATATCTAGGAGAATTATCCAGTCATGTGGTAATTCTATGTTTAATATTTTTAGGAACTGCCAAAATGTTTTCCATGGTGGCTAAACAAATTTACTTTCCCACCAGCAATGTACAAGGATTCCAATTTCCCCACATCTTTTCCAATACTTGTTATTTTTCTTTTTCAAATTATTATATCCATCCTAATGAGTGTGAAATAGCACCCTCACTGTGGTTTTGATTTGCATTTCCATAATGACTAATGATATTGAGCATTTTTTCATGTGCTTGTTGGTAAGTTATATATCTTCTTTGGAGAAATGACTAAGTCCTTTGCCCTTTTTAAAAAATTGGGTTGTTTATCTTTTTGATGCTGGGTTGTAAGTTCTTTATATATTCTGGATACCAAACTGTTATCAGATATATAATTTACAAATATTCTCTCTAATTCTGTAGGTTGTCTTTTTCTTGATCATGTCTTTGATGTATAATTTTATTTTAATTTTTGATAAAGTTAACAAATACTTAAAGTATACTCTAATTCAATATTACATGTGCCAAAAAGAGACGGGTGAGGAGGGATAAAAGAGACACAAATAGGATAGGAGGGTGAGGAGAAAAGAAAAGGCAATACACACAAAGAAAGGATGGTTAAGAGGCAAATGGAAGGGAAGACACAGACAAAGCACAAGTGACAGAAAAAGGGAGAGAAGAGAGATTAAGATACAGAAAGTGCCCATGTGTATGACCATTGAAGCAAGGTGTGAGGAAGAAAGAGATAGGAATTTATTTTGTTCAAAGGTATTAGATAAACTACTTGTTTCCATGCTCTGCTTTTTACTTGGTAATCAGCTTTGGAGCCTCAGCAACTTCTTAGCATTGTTATCTAAAACACCAGTGAGTGAATTTTCCATTATTCAAAACTGTTTATTTTTAAAATTTCAGAGTGCCTACTCTGAATGGGAGAGTCTCAGCAGCCCACCACAGAAAAAATATTCACTTTCTGAGCTGCCACAACAGTATAGAAGGCAAATAAGTAAACTGTCCAATGTCACACAGAATGTAGCTGGAGTATAAATTCTTCTTGAATTTTCTGTGCTTTCCTATAACATTTAAATCCATCGCATACATTTAATCCGAAAGAGCAGATAATCCAAAACGTATCACATATCATACATTAAAATTTTTTTCAATAGCAGTTATTCCTTCTCAATTAAATTTGGCAGCCTAGTATTAAAATTAGTTTGTATTTTCCAAGCACACACCAATGGGGAAAGCAGCCCAAGAGTGTGCTGGAAACCAAAGAGAAAGTAACTTGGTTTGAAAATTGCTGTAGATAATCTATGGAGTGGATAATTGAGGTTGATGGTAACTTGAGGGTCAATGCTCCCCAATTCTCTGCTCAGATGGTAGCAGTCCCTTAATATGTGTTTACAGCATTTTTCTTGCTTCCTACATCACTCCACCTCTCAGTCACTCCACAACCCAATAGAATGTGCAGGGAGCAAACTGATGCAGTATCTGGTAAATAAATGCATTTACCACTCCCGTATCAAACTTTGATGTTCCTGTTCTAATTTAAAAATCAGGTAAATATAAATTAGGTTAATTTTTGTTTCTATATTGCCCTCAATTCATTTTATACTCTGTGGGTCAATGACCCCTGACAATTAAAAATGTCTTTTCATAATAGTGATAGAGGCTGGAAAGCAGCACAACCAAACACAGGGCCCTAGTGCAAAGACTAGAAGAGGGCAGGTGGCTCAGCTGTCCTGTATAAATAAACAAAGGCAAAGAGACAAATACGGTGAGTGAAGTTCCAAGGGTAAAAGAACTATAAGACCAAGGTTAGTCAAAGACAGCCAGATAGAAAGAAAAAGACCACAGAAAGTCCATACGCAATTATGTGATGAGAGGAGTGCCAACAGATAAGAAGGAATAGACATGCTAAACTGAATGAGAGAGGAGTTTATAGATGAGGAAGCCAAAATTGAAAAATCTGTCACTTTGCCAAAATCATCGAGCAATCAAGGATATTTGCAGAAGAGTGGAAAAAGCACTAATCCAGACCATTCCTCATCATTTATCCTTGACTGCTGTCTTATAACGATGAGACCTGTCATACTCCTTTCCTTTCAGGGATAAAGGAATAAAGCTTCCCAGTAAACACTCAGCCAATAGTGGGAAGGGTGGCAAGTGATTATAAAGAAGCAAAACCACATTGTTACTGGTTGCACGACTGTGGGATGAAATCCAGCTAAAACAAAATAAAGCTTCAAAACAGTTCAACAATAGCAAGCCTATGACAAATCTAGTTAAAGTCAAGTTTGAGTCCAAATATATATATATATATATATATATATATATATATATATATATATATATATATATATATATATTTACTTTGAAAGAACACCTCCATGAAATGTTTACATTCCCTGGCTTAGTCATTCCACATTATAATAACTCTTCTAAATAGCATTCAAACTTTAAGAAACATCATTAGCACACTAGAAATCCATTTTTGGAATAAGCAGTATTGTAATCAATTAATACCTCTAAATACTTTCATTCATGATAAACAAGATCCATTAATAATGAAGCAGTGGGGCTTCCCTGGTGGCGCAGTGGTTGAGAGTCCGCCTGCTGATGCAGGGGACATGGGTTCGTGTCCCGGTCCGGGAAGATCCCACATGCCGCGGAGCGGCTGGGCCCGTGAGCCATGGCCGCTGAGCCTGAGCGTCTGGAGCCTGTGCTCCGAAATGGGAGAGGCCACAGCAGTGAAATGCCCACGTACCGCAAAAAAAAAAAAAAAGAAGCAGTATTTAGTGTACAATAAAATTATCTTGTCAGCAATACCTAAATTAGCCATTAAAATGAACCAAAACTTTAGAGTAAGGATCTTTTAATCAAAAGAAGAGCAAGGCTTCCCTGGTGGCGCAGTGTTTGAGAGTCCGCCTGCCGATGCAGGGGACACGGGTTCGTGCCCGGGTCCAGGAAGATCCCACATGCCGTGGAGCGGCTGGGCCCGTGAGCCATGGCCGCTGAGCCTGCGCATCCGGAGCCTGCGCGTCCAGAGCCTGTGCTCTGCAATGGAAGAAGTCACAACAGTGAGAGGCCCGTGTATCACAAAAAAAAAAAGAAGAAGAGCAAGAAAACACCTTGTGCCTATTACCTAAATTAGTCAGTTGATGTGCTTATATATAATGCCTACCACTGGAACTCTTTCATACCAGGTTTTCTGGCCAAATAGACTTGAAGGGGTGATGAATATTAAAAGCCACCCCATCAGGACCGAATGCATTTAATTAGTTGATCATAGGTGTCAAGTACTCTTTCCCTTTTGATAGATTACCCCCAAAGAGTAGGCTAACAACCCCAATTTGCTGACTAATTGAATTTTGATATATTCTCCAAAGCTGTTCTCCCCTCTTCTGAACTAATTGAATTTATAAGCAGTTAATTCTGACAGGTTCAGTAATATCTGCCAAAGTCCCTTCATACTTCGTTAAATTATGAAAACTTAGCCTGTGTGTCATGCCCTGGGAAGTACTGTACATCTGAAGAGTCCTTCCCAAGGGGCATGAAGTGGTAAGGGAATACGATTTATCTTAATATATGTTAAAAATGTCTAGTAGTAGATTTGATATTTGCTACGTCCAATGACAAAATAATTTTCAAAATATTCTAAATGGGTATATGTGCATGATTCCTTCCTCATGATGTCATATCTACACTAACAGATGTGAATCTACATTAAAGCAAAGACAGGTGTACTTTCTATTGTTAGCTTTAATAGAGATAGCTCACTTAGCACATGGATTCCCTTTCTAGCTAAGCTAAAAAGTATAACCCCTCATAACCTGCAGAAGCTTCCAGCGGGCAAATGCATTTTCTTCACCAAAAAGCCCAGGCTCATTGCAGAGGAAGAAAGGAAAAGCCTCATTAAGACCTCAAGAATGTGAAATTCCTAATAAGTTAACTTTGGCTGACTTGAGATTTGGAAACAAGTTTGCTGAGTAAATTAACAATCAAATACAATTGGAAAAGAGATGCTTGAGGACTTAAGGGAACAAATGATTTTTCAAGCACTTTGGAAGTGCTATTTACATACAGGTAATTACTATGTGCAAAGGGCTGTGGTACCTGAAAAGGGGGCTGGATTTGAGCCAAAAAATGTACTTAGTACAAATTACTTCCTTAATCTGAGCCTTGGATTCTTCATCTCTAAAACCGAGATAATCATATTATTTCACAACACTGTGGGAGGCCTAAATGAGATAATATACATGAGTCCTTGCAAACTTTCAGGAGCTAAATAAATATTGGATATTTTTATCATGGGCATAAAATAATAAACTCATGAATAAAACAATTTTGGCAAACATTCTACCCTCTAATGTTTACAGATGAGGCAACTGGGACACAGAATATTCAAGAGACTCATCCATGGGCACATAGCTACTTAATGGCAGAGTTGGAACTATAACCAATATCCTTATCTGTTAATCATAGCAGTTCCTCCAAAAGGCCACTATGCTTCTTGACTTCTCATAGCCTGAATTACTTTAAAGATACCTATTAACAAAATGATGTTTCTTTTCAAGTACTCGTTTTTTCTTCAGAATTTTACACTTGGTTTAATAAACATTTATTAAGTACCTGCTATGTTCAAGTCACTATTGGGTGCTGGAAACAAGAAACAAGACATGATCTCTGCCTTTAAAGAATTCTTACTGTTAGTGAAATTCCCTCTCCCTGCTCCCAAGCACTCATTGCCTTTATTCTGGTCTTTGGCTGCCAAAGTAGTCCTCACTGTTGCACTCTACACAGGCTTGAGTTGCCCTTCAGCATCCATACCCAAAAAAGACTTCCTCCTCCCCCATAATCTACCTGGGGCTCTTAGGTATCAAGAAAACTGATAAAAGTTGTACTTCATTTTTGGTTCATGGTACACAATTCTGAGCTCAGCCCCAGAAATTATTTCTGGGGGTCAACTGACCTGCAGTTGAAGAGCAATGAAGGAGGAGGTTATTACATGGTATCAGACAGCAAGGAGGGCAAGCGGGAGGCCTGGCAGGGGAGGCGGGAGTATGCAGAAGTAACCTTAAGTCCTTTCAACTGGTGACATGCTCATATTCTAGAACCAGAAAAGCTAGTTGATCACCAAATCATACATATCAAGGTCTTCTTCCCTATTAGGCCCTGATTCCCAAATCGAGGAGCCACTTTCTGGTGAACACCTAAGAGGCAAGGAGAAGCCAACTGTTAGGAAAACTGAAAATCAGGCAAAGGGGAAGCTGGAAGGGGACAACTTTACAGGCAGACAGAATTGCACACTACCCAATTCCCTGTTCTATAACTTAACTCGCTGTATGACCTTGGGCAAGTCATCTAACCTGTCTGAGTCTCAGTCTCCTCATCTCTAAAGTGGTAATTAGTAGCACCTACCTCAGACGACCGTCATGCTAAATAAATGAGATAATGAATGTAAGGTGCCTGACTTGTGGTCTGCACTCAGTAAACACTAGTTCCCTTCCCTTTGTTGTCAGTTCACCTCCCAACACACCTTCTCCTCCAACTCCATTGCCTCTGTGGAGAAAAATACAAAATGTGGAGACCTTCCCACCACCCAACCAGAAAAGTAAGGAGGCCCAGCTGCCTGGGTCCCCCTGGGTTTCATGTATCCTGGAGTATTTCAAGAAGTATTTTCTTCAAATCTCAGGCTATGTCAACAGAGTGTAACAGGGGAGTCAGATGATTAACCTGACAGGTGAATAATTTGTCGTGTAAACTGTAGATCGATGGGGGTAGGTATTGGAATTAAGTTATTTCATTAAGTTGTAATTAGTGACTAAAGGTTTCAATGTACCTAATAATTCTATTAGAGCATGAATTGAAATAATCTCTTTCATTAAATGATCTGTATTTATATCTACATTTACAGCTATCTATGTATCTACCTATATAATCTTGGCCCAAAGTCCCTACTCCTGAATTTTTCATAGCTACTGTGTTCTGTGAGAACATATTCTGAGTATAATTGAGAACCTGACTGCACCCTGGAATTCCCTTAGAACATAATCCATCATAGCAGAGAATTCAACAAATGGACCATCTTCAACATATTCAAGGGGTTTACTTCATGAAAATAGGAGATAATTTCTACCTCTTATCATTTGTTCATTTATAATGCTGTCCATCCCACCACACTCACCCCACATTCTGTGGAGGTTCTGAATTAGTTAACCCCCCTCTCTAGACTCATCTAGTGTCTCTGCCACTCAGTTCCTCTGCTCCAGCCACACTGGCCACCTCTGTGCTCCTTGAATATGACAAGCTCCTTCCCAGGTCAAGACCCTCACAAATGATACTCCCTCTCCCAGGAACACTTGTGACCCATTCTTAGTGATCCGGATCCCTGACATCAGAAAAATAAACCAGAGTAGAGAGACACAGATTCCAATGAGGGAGAATTATAAAGGAATTGTTTGAACCAAACACCACAATTCCGTAGAAGACTTTTCCAGGACTAGCATCCTTATCCCCAAGTTAAGAGTAATCTCTGCTCCTTCTGCAAGAAAAGTTGATGTCACTACTAAGTTCCCAGTTCTCTGGGATAATTTGGATTAAGGTCTGCTCTAGCATGAAGCTAGACTGGGCTCAGAAAACTGAAGTCACTCTGAGCTCCCCACCAGGCAGGCCAAGCTTATTTGGTTCTCATAAAGTTGACAGTGTAGCAGGCAATGTAGTGGTGGAGATTTAGAGACTGATATCCTTTGGTTTGAATCCTTATTCCAACACTTACTAGCTGTGTGACTTTGGACAAATAACCTCTCTGGACCTCAGTGTTCTCATTTATACATGTGGATAATAATAACTCCCCACAGGGTAGCTGGGAAGATTAAATATCATTGATTTAAGAGCTCAAACCAATGCCTGGTACATAGAAAATGCTCAATTTAAAAATTAGTGCAATTATCTTCACCTTAGTCCTTCATTCTGGGATACAACTCTACTCATACATTCAAAGAACATTTATAGATCACTTAATTTTTGCTATGTGCTGGTAATACAAAGAAGGATAATATATGATCTTGTTCTTAGCTTACAGTCTGGTGATGGAAACAACCATATAAACAGCTAACTATATTATCACCTGTTGCACAGAAAAGTATCTTACCAAGTAAAATGGAACACATTCTATGGTGGAGGGAACACACAATGAGCTGTAGGTACAGGACAAGGCATAGAGGTGTATTGCCAAAAAGGATACCAGGTGAGAAAGAGTAGAAGGTCAAAAAATCCCAGCTGCTCATACAAACTATACAAACAGCTTTCCTATTGATAGTGGATTGAATGATACGCCTACAAGCTTGAAGGATGGCACTGGATACCCTTATTTAAAATAGTCTTAAGAGAGCAAGAACAAACCACAGCAGAGCTGACTCCTTAGGATATGTCTAGACTAAGGCAGCTTTCTTAGAGCTAGAAAATAGTTAGGTCAATTCTTCAGATGCTGGGAGCAGGAGTAGCACAGAACCATGATCACCAGGACATTCCGCTCAATGCTTCCATATTTAGATAACACCTACCCACATGTTTTCTATGAAATACCTGTACATTTTATTGATCTCTTATAAAATACTTCTCCATCATACCAGACCTGCCAAACTTCCTTTATAACCTATGAGTTCAAGCAAACAATGAGCTCATAATTCCCTTGCTTCAATTCTAAGGCTTTGCTTTTTCTTTTATACAGATGAACCCTTGTGACAGGTTTCTGCTGATAAATCAGGGATCACACAAATCTCAGTAGAAGGCGGGTCAGTGTTACAAGAAAAGAGACCCCCCACACACTCACACGCAGGTACACACACAAACAACTTCCTTGGCCACTCCTTCACCTGACCACAGAAGTAAGTGGATGGTGCACTAGCACATTCTACAAATCATTATGGCAACTTCAAGAAGGTCAAACACATCAAAATCTCCATATATTCTTTTCAAGAAATGAATGTAGGAATACTTTATCTTTTATTTAAAAATACTCTTGGATAGCCTTAGGCTAAATCAGAGTGGACCTGAAGATAATCAAATAGTGAAGGGTTTTTATTTTTTTTAATTTTTTTAACATCTTTATTGGAGTATAATTGCTTTACATTGTTGTGTTAGTTTCTGCTGTGTAATAAAGTGAATCAGCTATATGTATACATATAGCCCCATATCCCCTCCCTCTTATGTCTCCCTCCCACCCTCCCTATCCCACCCCTCTAGGTGGTCACAGAGCACAGAGCTGGTCTCCCTGTGCTATGTGGCTGAATAAAGGGTTTTTATTTTTGCTCTTGTTTTATTCTTGTCTCCTTTTATGCTTTTTTGTTGTAGAAGCTGTAAGTGATTTACTTTCCTTCTTTTTGGCTTCTCTTTGTTATTAAGAGAATCTGTATTCACCGGGAATTCTGAGTCTTGACCTGCAGCAAGCAGATGTTTGTGTTCTGTAAAAGCAGGCAGTCAACATTATTTACTGCTCACCTTCTGTTTGCAAAGGCCCTTCCTGACATCATGAAGACAATTCAGTCTATATAATATGACAAAACAAACACGCATGAGATGCCTTAATACCAGCTACAGAAAACATGTCAGCAAAAGCAAATATCTGTATGAACACCTAGAATTACTGAGGGCACATAGAAAGGGAGTGATGGGTTAGATGGGTTAGCTAATTGGGGCTGGATTCCTAGAGGTAGATTGTGAACCTGGTGTTGAAGGGGGGTTGAGTATAACCTAAGAGAAGTAAAATAAAGGGAGGGCAAATAGGAAGGAGGAGTACATGCAGAATTTACAGACCAACTGTTACATTTGTAGCTTAAATATTTTTGAAAATTTTTGTTGACATTCCTATCCCAGGAAAGGCCATTCTGACATTAGTCATATATTGATGTAACACTGCATTCCATCCCTTGCTATCTGTGGGGGATTGGTTCCACGACCCTCCACAGATACCAAAATCCATGGACGCTTAAGTCCCTTATATAAAATGGCATAGTACAGTCAGCCCTCCCTATCCACGGAAACTGGAGCTGACTGTATTTTAAAAAGATGTAAAATCCATATTACTCACACAAAAGACATTACTACCTGGGACTGTTTGTGGATGTACAATCAACCCATACTAAGAAAAATCAACCCTCTGCATTTACCAAAATAATGTGGACTGTTTACGATAGACTGCAAATACTTATTTAGACAACTCTACAAGCACATTCATTTATCCAATGGACCATCACAGTTCCATAGGAAAATTTTAAATTCGTCATGAAAATATATCACTCAACATTTTTAACATGAAAAGTTTATTTGATGGACTTTTGATAGTTTTCCCAGGGACATCAGTAGCTGGTAAATACACAGCTCTTGGAGTGTTCTTAAAAGTAGTTCATGAAGAGAAAAGGCAAAGAAAAGAGAGTTACAACCTCTGTCACTGGACAGTTTTGGATATGGAGTGTTTTATGAAATGTGGAGACAAAGAACCTCATTCTGAAATCAAACCACCTGAGCTTGAATCCTGGATTTGCTACTTACTAGGTATTTAACTTGGGGGAAGTCATTTGACTTCTATGCCTCAGTTTCCTCAACTGCAAAATGGAGCTAATACTTGTACCTACATTGCAGCACGGGTGTGAGAATTAAATAAATATATGTAAAGCATTCAGCACAATGCCTGCCATACAGTAAGCATTCGTTCCTACAATGGAGGAGAGCTTTGACAGGAAAGTTGTGACTATGGGAAAAGATAAGATGAATGCAACAAAATGAAAAGTTATAAAGCCAACTTTCTTGAAGTTCTAAGAAAGGCACAGTTTCTATATTCAGTCCTGCTATTATAGCTAAACACAGCAACAGGTCCATGTCCATCAACAAAGTCTAACTGCCAGCTGCTATCAACACTAGGAGAATCTTCATACTTCTAAGGATTGTTTTTAGAAAATAAGTAATGCCAAACATTGATGATACTTGACTCATTCACAGATGAGAGCAGACTGACAAGCTTTAGTTATGACAGATAAAAAGATGCACGTTAAAGCTGGGGGCAGTGTTAGGTGTCAAAGAGGAGCTGTGGCTTTTCTGATGATAGTGTTATGGTAAACCTGTCAGCTGTCTATCCCTACTCCTTTGTTCAAGGGAAAGCCCTAAAAAGCCAAATTTTATACCAAGTGACTCCATCCTCCTCAATCACTGATGCCACAAACAAGGGTAATTACTGACCCCCCAAGTCAGCCATTTCAAGAATGGCCAGAAACTCTAATGACAAACAATGTGGATTGATCTAATTCTCCCTTTTGGAAATGTGAACAAGATAATACTATGAAAACAAGGCAATGAACAAAGAGAACCTTGAGAGGTGAGATTGAAAAGATAATCAGGAAATGCCATGAGGCAAAACTAGGGTCATGAGGAAATTATGGTCAAGAGAAAATTGTGATGAAGAAAAAACATGAGTAAGCAGAACATGGGATAGAGAGAAAAGGTATACAAAGTAAATGAGAAAGCCAGTTTGCAGGAGAGGAGAAAGAAAGTAGATCCTCTGAAAACCACCTACCCTGATGTTAAGATCTCTGAAACTGCCTTGGATTCTGAATTCTCTTCTAGTTCTAATCTCTATGTGTCCCAATGCTCCTACTGCTTTTGTTCTTTTAGCAGCTCAGCTCCACTGCTGATGTCAGAAAATAGTTCTTACTAACTCTGTGGCCTTAAAGACGTAAATTCACCTCTCAATGCCTTAGATTATTCAACTGAAAAACGAGGATAATACTGGTTTCCCGTACCCATTATCCTCTTGCCATGAGTATTGTCTGAGCACAAAGCTACCCAATTAAAGACTACATTTCCCAGCCTCCCTTACTGCCAGGTATGGGCACGTGATTAAGTTCTCAACAACAGTTTGTGAGCAAAAGTGATGTACCCAACTTCCTCATCACTTTCCTGAAATAAAATTCTTCCCTGTGAACTCTTGCTCCTTTCTTTTCCCACAATTTGGAATGAAAAGGTAGCAGAAACCATGCAAAAGGACAATGCCCTAGAGTAGGGGCTGGCTCGCTTTTTGTAAAAAGGGCCAGATGATACATAGTTTAGGCTTTGTGGCTCACAAGCTCTCTGTCAAAACTACTCAGTTCCACTGTTGCAGTGCAAAATCAGCCATAGATAATATGTAAACAAATGGTGGTGGTTGTGTTCAAATAAAACTTTATTTATAGAAGCAGGCAGCAGGCTAGATTTGGCCTGCCAGCCATAATTTATCAATCTGTGCTGTAGAGGATGTAGGAAAAACAATGGATCCTTGAACTATCTCATAGAGCACAACTGCAGAAATGCTCTGCCAGCCTAAACCAGCTGTACTGTTATGACAAAGAAGATGAGGGACAGAAGGAGGGAAGGAAAGGGGAGGGTGAGAGAGGAAGAAGGAAAGAGGGAGATAGAGAGAGAATTTGAGAGATTAATTTCCATTTTAAATAAGGCATTCCATTTTGGGGTCCCTTATTGCTGCATATCCCCTACCTTAACTAATATATCTCTCTTCCTGAGACCTGGTTTTCAAGCATTTTCTGGATACCAGTGGGCAAATATACTCGTTATAAATTATCCATTACTTTGAGTGAGCCATTTGCAACCAAAATAACCTAATTAGAACAGGTGTCTGAGAGAACAGGCCAACCAGGAATCTTGGACAGATACCATGAAAGCTGGCACTAAATTTGCACTTGCTCAAATATTCTTTCTTTCTGAAGATGTCTTCCTGACCCTCCCAACCATTATGATTGAGATGATGGAAGAGAGAAGGGAGTCAACAACTAGAGCTGTTTTCTTGTCAACCCAGGTAATCCTATGGCGATATACCATGGACTGGAGGCAGGGGAACCTGTGACAAATTTTGAGTTTGTGTAAGAATGAGACCAAGAATAGTGAGCCATTAAGAAGCTGCAACTCACATCTCTGCACAAGAGAACATTTCTGTGAATAGGTAGTTTTTAAAATGGCTCCCAATGATCCCTGCCTCCTGATATTCACATCCTTACATAATCTTCTCCTCTTCTTTTGGGTATGGGCTTCTCCCTTTGAGTGCAGCTGGACCTAGTGACTTGTTTCTAAGGAGCAGTATATGGCAAAAGTGATGAGATGTCATTTCTGAGATTAGTTTACAAAAGACTATGATTCTGTCTTCCTGTCACTCTCTTTCTCCCTTGCTTACTCATTTCAATGAAGCCAGCTGCCCCATTAAAAAGCCCATTTGGCAAGTAATTGAGGGTGACCTCTGGCCAACAGCCAGCAAGGAACTGATGTTCACAATCCAACAATCCATAAGGAACTGAATTCTGCCAATAATCACATGAGTGAGTTTAGAAGTAGATCATTCCCCAGTTAAGCCTTGAGATGTCTGCAGCCTGGCCAACACCTGGATTGCAGCCAATGAGAAACCCTGAAGCAGAGTACCCAGCCAAATTATAGCCCAGTTCCTGGCCCACATAAACTGGGTGATAATAAATGTGTATCATTTAAAACACCATTTTGGGGGTAATTTCTTATGTAGCAAGAAGTATTGACAGCTTATACATTTTCTATGTATGAATTGCAGCAGATTTGGGTCATAAGCACCTTTTCTATACATCCATGAAATCCTGGAGTTCAATTGTCCTAGCTGATAATCACATTCTACTGGAAGCTGCCTGGTTAACTTGGCTGCAACTCACACTAGACTAGAAGCTCCAATACGGCAGGAACTATGTCTTGTCCACCGTTGCATCCTCCATCCTAACAAAGTGACTATTGATGATACTGGCTAAAGGAATGAATGAGTGGGTAGGTGAGTAGGTGGGTGCCTGGATGAACAAATGAAGCCACAGAGGTAACTGACAACATGTGGTTTGTGAAATGTTTCTTAGGAGGCCTTCTACAAAAATAACAAAACTGCCTTTTTATTTCACTGTTTCCTTCCTCAAATTCCAATAAATCTCAGTTCAGCAAACCACTTTAAGTCACAAGTTCAGTTCAATGAACCATGAAGAAAAAGAAACTGTGAAATAGTGAGACTGAAGGAAGCCTGAAGTACAAAGGAGTGTGTTCTCCAGAAAGCACCTCTCTTGTCTTTTAAAGGGCGGCATATACCAAAACCTTATTTATGCTCAATGCAGGAAACATTCAAATCACTTTATACAGCTGTTAAGGCAAACGATCCTGGCTCATGCAGGGACGTCTCACTTATATTGTGTATCTTCCTACCAGGTTTGCACTATTAACAGTCCTGAAAATTTAATTCTGTCTTAAATGTGTTAGGAGAATCATTATTGAAAGGAAACATATGATATATCCTCTAACACAACAAATAATTTAGTTACATGGTCCGTAAATCTAGATTTCCACACCTATAACTTTTGCTGTTTTATAGATCCAGATATTCATATATCAAGTTTAGAGCAATAAACTCTGTGATCCCTCAGGACAGAGAAGTTGAAAGGGCAACTAGAGGGTATGCCAAATACATCTTTTAACCCTTCCTGCTGGAATCACTGCAAAGTCAGGCTCACTTCAGAACCAGCTCTGCCCCTGGCAAATAAATGAAATGAGCTCTACAAGGTCTAGCTGCTGGTCCTGCCCTGCCTACACATCTCAGTTCCTCTTCTGTGAAGTTACTGCAGAGAACTTCAGTTCCTGTACAAGCCAATTTCCTTACCTCTAAACAACATCTCCACTGCTGATCATCTACTCAAACTCCTGTTTCCTACTATTCAAAACCCTTAAGTTTCCAACCCCACCCTTTCTTAGACAGAAAATTGGGATGTAGTTTCTGCCTTTGGCTAATGCTGCTTGCACCTAACTGTCCCGTGAATTGGTGGCAATGAAGTATAGACCATTTTTCTCAAATTTTAATGTTCATACCAATAAGATTCAGACTCAGCAAGTCTGGGAAGGGTCCTAAAAGCCTGCATTTCCATCAAGTTCCCAAATGATGTCAGTGTCGCTGATACTTTGAGTACCAAGGGTGTAGTAACAAAACAATACCTTAGAGACAGAGCATCTGGGTTCTTCAACAAGTTAGTTGCACTAGCTGTTTAACCTTAGGCACCTTACTAAACCTCTCTCTGTTTTCAACACAGAGATGATAATTACTTTGTTGTCTTTACAATTAAGTGCCGGGGTTTTAAATCTAGCTCTCCCATTAATTAGCTCTGTAACTCTGGGCAGGTTACTTAAACTCCCCACTTCTCAGTGGATAAAAGCAGTACCTACTTCATAGGCCTGTCGGGAGGGTTAAATCAGTTAATACAGATAAAGTACCGAGAGCAGTGCCTGAAACAGAGCAACCCCTAATTATTATTATCCTTGCATGCCTGTCCTTCAGATACCTCAGCTCAGTATGACTCCCTTATTCTGAAAAGAGGTTTTCATCTCACCGGATGTATCTACCTTGTCTACCTGGCTGCTAGCCGCACCATGGTTCTGATGCTGGGCCACACATTAGATCCATCACAAATCCCCTAGTCCCAAAGTCCACCACTTTTTCAGCTCAATGTCTTCCCTTGAGACACCCATTTCATATATATATATATATATATATATATATACACACACACACACACACACACACATTTCATGTATATCATTAGTCACGCATGAGCACAGCTGTTATGATAGAAGATTCTAGTTCCTCAGCTGACAGCATTCATAGGAATACTACAGAAACACACACAGACACACACACATACACGGGACAAGGAAATCCAGACTAGGGAGACTTTCTTCACATGGGGCTCAAGACTATATTCCCTCAGATTATATTCCAGAAAGTGTCATGCCTTTTTGCCAATTAGCATTAAAGCAGAGTCAATGGTCACATAAGCTAGGTCCCTGCCATGCCTTCCAAGCAAAACAATCATCTCACTGCAGACCTTCAAGCCCAAATATTACCACCTAACGTATTTCTTGAGTGTGGAAGCACCGTATAATGGCAGAAGTAGCAGATCAAGAGCCAAACGATGGATTGTTGGGTGACATTGAGAGCTCAATTGAGGCTAGACACAGTTTGTAATGGCACCAACTAATATTATTATAAGATAAAAAAGGATGCAGAGAGCTGCTCATTAAAGTAGTTTACAGATGAAGTTTGCAGGCTTTTTAATATGGTCACGGCACGGCAGGACAGTTTCAGTGTTGCTGGTCTAGCCCCTGCTGATAGAAACAACTGGTTTAGGGAAAGAGACTGTGCAAGCAGTGTCTATTCCAAACTTCATCTACTTTCTCAAGCTCTATTCTTCCATTTCCCCCTCTCTCTCAGCCGACTGACTTTACCTGCACTTTAACTTACAAAAGGAAAGCCACTTCAACTTCCAGTCACTGAAACTAGCCTAATCTGTGTCTGCCCTCAAATTTTTCTCCTTCCTAATGTCATAATGAAAGCAATGTCTCTACTCTTTTTAGTCCCTCCCTCCTGGGCTCTGGATTCCATTCCCTTCTGCCTTCTCAGGGTCCTTACTGCATTCAGCATCCCTCTCATTCCTGGATATTCAAAATCTCCTCGCATCCTTAAAACATTCTCCAGGGAATGAACAGAACTGAAATGTGGCTGACTAGAAGGAACTTGGACTGTGTCCAGCAGGCCAAGAAAGATGCAGAAGCTACCTTAGGTCTAGAAAGGTAAGCAGAGACGTCAATTGGATTGTACAGAATAGTCCATAATGGCAAAATACTTAAATTCTAGACCAGAGTATTTAATCAGTCTTATTGAACGGGACTAGTGATGGTTGGGTGTATTGGCCCTGTGCCCTTTTTATACTACCTGCTGGGAGGTGGTGTCTCTAAATCCACAGGTGTTAATCACAGTCCAGAGAAATCAAAGAATTCTGCTTCCAAATAAGGGTGGAGAGGCACTTTTCACCAATTTCTTATTGACAAATTTTGAGGATCAAAGAGAAGGCTTGCAAGAATCACAGGTTCTGTCAAGTGTGCATGCATATATGCCCTTGATATGCATGACTTGGCCACACAGGGATTATAAAATCATAAAGAGTAGTGTTACCTTTTCCACAGAGCTGCATATGAAGTTCCTCCCAATTGCAAATACATTTAATATCCCCAATAGGGCAAGAACAGTTGGGGATATAAAAAATGAAAGACAATTTTAGTTTTGGCAAGACTGGCTAGAGAGTTCTTTCAGAGTCATTATGAGCCATTACTGCCTGCATTACAGAAACAATCCACAGAAGCCAAGTTTTGGCCACTTAATTAGGACATATGGAGGCTGCTCTAACATTAAGGGAGCTGCACTATCAAGGCAGAGCTAAATCAGGAAAAAAATGGTGCCCACATTTCAACCCTAAAACTAAATGGGTGAATGTTCTATGTCTTAGTTAACTTTTTCAAAAAATGAAATTTTCCCCAGTAAAAGGACAACCTGGATTCATTTCTGCCACAAGGTTCTTCTCAAAACCAAAGTGAATTCTCTGAATATAGGGAATTTAAATATATGATTAAAGAAGAGTTCACACATCTGCGTGCTTTATTCCAGCCAAGTTATCACCATGTGTCAGTCCCTTTCTGCAAATGATCCACAATAAAGGTGACCCAATATGCAGCAAACCCCTGAGTAATGGCCAGTACCTGCCAAGTAGTTTTAGAATGAGGGTTAGTTATTTAAGTATTTAATGTCCTATGTGCATTTAAGACCTCCTACAGACAACCTATATGCAAATCCACTGGCTACTCAAATGGGACCTTGAAAAATAAACCTAATGTGTAGAGAAGAAGAAAGAAGGTTCCAAGTAGGAGCAACAGGATGAGGAAAGGCACAAAGTAATGAGATATTAAAAAGCATCTAGACAACCTTGCCAATTTTTCAAATGGTTCAGTTGTTTCCTACCACATATTCAATGGCAGAGAAACATTCATACTCGACATTGGATGATGAAATAGAAGTGAACTACGTTTATATGCAATTTTCAAAAAGTTTTAGGGTATATATACGGATGCATAAGCTCCCTACATATTTCTTCAAAGGATTCAAAAGCATCTGGAAAACTCTGCCTCAACTTAAATAATGCAATCCTCCTACAGCATTTTGTTTTAAACTCAATTTTATCTCTAACTAAATTTTATTGTAATTTGTCTGTGTGTATCTCTCCTATAGCAAAAGATAGCACATATCTCCAGATATGGACTACATCTTATTTATCTCTGTCTTTTCAGTGCCTAGACTATTCCTACCAAATGGATTAGTGAATAAATTAATGTCCTTTGTCCCATCTTTATAAAGGGGAAACAAATGGAACATTCAAAAGTCTTCCTCTAAGGCAAGGAATAAGATAATATTAATAGGTCTTCACGATAGTAATGTTCTAATGAATAATACACAAGCAAGATTCCACTGCTACCTTGTGGAGTGGCCCTCACCCAGCTTCTTTGTCTAACTAGGCATTGGCTTCCTTTTCTGTAAAATTGGGTCATCTGGTACTTGAGAAGACCTAGCTGTTTGGTTCCTTATTCTGTCCAGATGAATGTTTCTGGTTCCTCAATGTATTATTACCATTCAGACATAGGTGACTCACACTCACCACTACTAAAAAAAAAAATCCCAAAAGACAGGGGCCAAGACCCAGTCTTGTCTTATCTATTTTGAAACAGAATTCAGGGTCTCAGAGCATAGCAATGGTGTCCTTGTTTCAACTCTCACTGGCCAAACCTAATTCCTTTCTAGAAACTCACTAGAGATGTCTACAATTCATTTTGGTTTTGAGAGAAAATACTCACTATAGCTTCCTCTGTCTGTAAAGCTAAAACAAATTGTATGGACTGATTTATTGTATAAAGGTCCCTGTTGTCTTACTAAGGTCAAAACTTAACGGAGAGAAATGTTACTAAAATTTGTAAATTTACCCATAGATTATACTCATTTGCCTTGTCGGTCACCTAATAATAAGCTAGCAAAATTCTAACAAATAAACAGACTAAGGCCCTTGGAGTTTAACCAAAATGGCCATGTATCTGAAGTATAAATGAGCCTATTTTCACCATTGAGGTGACACTGAGAATCCAACATGGTAGAGCCTTAAAGAAATCCCAGAGCCTAATCAGTATCATTTTTCCATACTGATTAGCTCTAATCGAGGATGACAGAAAATAAAGACTAACAAGGAGTGATTAGCGGAAGAAAGCTTCATGGAGAAGCCAGGCCCTGAGGTGGCAAAAGGCAGTGTCTGCTTTAAGAAATGTGATGCACATGGAGACCACTGTAGAGCTCTGTTAAAATGGCTTATCTCATTTTTCAGCCTTATTAATTAACAGCTCGTGAACATGCTGGACCACTACTGACTGCAGATCTTACAATCTACCAGTCTTGGTCAGGGAAATATGCAAAAGAGCCAACTTCCATTCTTGCACTTTGCTTTTCAGACTTTTAAATCCCTCTACCTCTGGACCTTCACCAATTACCAGTGACCTGGGGCCACTGTATTGTCACAGCACTATTCTCCCAAGCAAAAGGCTTGGAAAGCATGCTGTCTGGATGTATTCCTGTCAGTTTGGCTCTACTCCAAGACACATTTCCTAATTCTATTCATCAGAGGTAGAGACCTGTGAGCAAATGTTGCACTTCACCACATAGGAAGTAAAGGTCTTCCCCTTAGGGAGCTTTTTATATAAATAAAACTAAAGAGAGCCTTAGGAATTGATAAACACTTTATCTGGCTGTTTTCACTGAAGATGCCAGAACCAGGGATTTCTGAGGAGGGAGATGAGCAAGAAAAGGACATCTTAAAGCATGAGCAAGGTGAAGAAAAGACATGACAGTATGATGTCATTAAAACTCATTGCAGTCTTCAAGGTGCTTCTTAAGAGAGACAGATTGGCTGAGTGAAATAAAGGAAATGCAAGATTTAAAAATTACCTATGCCATTACCACTTGGGTTTTTGCAGTAGCTTGGCAAGTATGGGGTAAGAATAGAGCTAGTGAATTGGCTGTCATATACATTGTCCTATTTGAAGTAAAGTCATGCCATCTCTGATGTCACTACTGGCTTGCTGTCAGAGAAACAAGTGTATTTATGGAACATTTCAGTATGAACACCTTCAGGAAGGTCCTTGGATATACTGGAATAATTAACAGATCACATTTGAGAAAGCATTTAACAAGAAAGAAAAAGAAGAAACAGTCAAATACAATTCCAAATAAACATTTATTACATTAGGCTTAGAATCCATTTCTCCCTCAAGGCAATTGTCCTTGGATAAATGAGTTACTGAATAAACAAAGCTGTTATTATGAGTCAATTCTTCCTATAGCCTTTTTTCATGAAAGCAAATTATTGTGAAAGTTGATCATAATCTGTTATCTACATGGAAATTTGAAAACTGTAGACATTATCAGACAAATTCATTCTCATACATAAACATACCAAATTACATACAGATAGCATAGGGAACAAGAGCCAAGTCATGGACAGTTGGGATAGGTTTGTCTTATTAATGTAGTTCTTTTCACATATATTTTAAATACCTTTGAGCACATTACCATCTGTGTGTATTCTACTAATGAGCTGCAGCCTCCACGAAGGTCAGTCACTTACCATTGATTAGTTAGATGCAGACTGCTTAATTTCCAAGCCATTAATAAGGCACATTCTCTCATTAGGTTGAATCTTCCTCTTGTTAGTGCGAGTAATCTATTAATGAGCCTTGAGCATATCCTGTTGAAGCCTGCTTGCCAGTGAAACTGAGACAGGGCACAGAAACTCAACACAAGCTGTACTGGCAGTGCTATAGCACTTAAATGTACCTAATAGTAAGTAACAAGCACCAATAACCTCCCTGTCTGCCTCTTTCCACCCATTTTTTGGATGGTACACTCTTCTAGGAATGGCCCTTCTCAAAGAAATTAACACTAGATGGCTTGCCTTATCCAATTACCAGGAAGTGACCTTGGAGGCTGTATGCTGTGCTCTGTCTTTCTGCTAGCTCTACCTGGACCAGGCCTCTCCCAGGCCCAGAGGACTTAGAGAATTAGGCAAGCAAGTGCCTCATTTGTTTTAAGAGCCTAGTTAATGAACCCCAAAGTCATGATTTCCTTTGTCACAGGGTCCAGTCAATTGTTTTGTGACACAGATCACAGGCAAAATTGTAAACCTGTTTGGGAGCAATGAAAACGTGTTCCACATGTTACAAGGAGGATCAGATCAAAGAACGTGTGTAATGCCACCATCTTCTTACATAAAAACCTGCCAACACATAGTATTTACTATATACTCATGCTGTGGTTTTTTGACTTGCAGGCTTGGCATTCACAAAGACATTTGCTTTTTTCAGGGTCCTCAGACCTACTCTGAAGGTCAGATGCTACCAGGCTCACATGGGGGTTGGATTTCACGGACTAAGGAAGGCTTCCCACAGGTATGGCTAATTGGGAAACATGTAGTACATTATTTTGCTTTGTTATTTTACTTTGAACTAGAACTTGAAAATGTCTAAAGCTAAGGATAAGTTTTAAAGAATTATTTTAATTATTAAAAAGGTAAGTATAAAGAATATTACATAAAATGTTAAAATAGTGGGGCTTCCCTGGTGGTGCAGTGGTTAAGAATCCTCCTGCCAATGCAGGGGAGACACAAGTTTGAGCCCTGGTCTGGGAAGATCCCACATGCTCCGGAGCAACTAAGCCCGTGTGTCACAACTACTGATCCTGAGTTCTAGAGCCCATGAGCCACAACTACTGAGACCATGCGCCGCAACTACTGAAGTCCATGTGCCTAGAGCCCGTGCCCTGCCAAAAGAGAAGCCACCACAATGAGAGGCCTGTGAACCGCAACGAAGAGTAGCCCCCGCTCGCCACAACTAGAGAAAGCCCACACGCAGCAGCAAAGATCCAATGCAGCCAAAACTAAATAAATAAATAAAATTTAATAATTTAAAAATATAAAAGCCAAGTATTGCTATCACTAATACTCGATTGCTACCAATCATTGCTGAATCTAATTTTAGCTTTTCCTTCAAAAGCCTTGAATAATAAGGAAAAATCTTCAGTACGACGAGATTATATCAATAATATTAAATCATTCAGCAGCAGGCCCACTATAAAATACCACACCAGTGGCATAAAGATTCATTTTCATTTCTTCATTCAGCAAACATTTGCTGAACTCCTATCATGTGTCAGGCACTGCATTAAGCATTGGGGTGCACCGGTGAACACAGTCTCTGCTCTCATAAAACCCAGAGTCTAGTGGGAAGATAGCCATTAGCCAAACATTGTGATAAGTGATCTGAGGAAAAGAACAGGGTATTTTGTGCCTCTCTTGAAGTTCAAAATACATGTTAACATAGCAAAGGTTCTGATAAATCCTAATGTAAAGAAACCCATTTAACTTCATCTAACCCAGAAAAACTGAGCGCCCTTAAGTTTTGGAGTGATTAGTGACAATCTCTTTGAGGAAGTAGCATTTTAGCAAAGAGATAATAGGTGAGTAGGAGTAGTACAGAATGTCTTCTGAAAGGACATTCTAGACAGAGGGAAGAGAGTGCTTCCTGAGGAGGAAGTAACCCAAACACCAGAAGGATTGACAACCTGGCTGGAGCAGAGAGAGACTGTGGGGGGAGAATGGTAAGCAGTGAGGCTGCAGAGACTGGCAGGGTTAAGGACATGCCGAGCTTTACAGGCCTTAGTAAGGTGTTAGAATTTTATTCTGGGCATGTTTGGAAGTTTTAAAGTATTTTTGGTAAAATAGTAGTGCAATGTTATTTTGTTTGCTGTTCGAATGTTCGTTTAGGATAACTGGCTATAGCATGGACAGTGATCCAGAAGAACATAAGGAGGGGAGCTGGAAGACCACTTAGGAGGCTACTACAGTAGTCCAGTTAAAGGAAAATTGTGGCTTGGACTTGGGTAGATTAGGGGCATCCATCCAGTTTTCCATTGAATGGATATAAACTCACAGGTTTTTTAAGATTAGGTCGTGTGGGTTACTTAGGGACAAGACAAGGCCAGGGCAAAGACAGAATATAGTCCAATTTCCAAGGATAATAAGCATGGATTCCACAAGAAACTCATAGTACAGTACATCCCAAATGGAGTTCCATCTCTCCAGATGACCTTTGGAAAAAGAGAGTTTCCGTGCTCCAACACAATTGGGAAAGCAGCATACTCTAAGTCCTGCTTGGAATTCATAACACAAACTATTATATTAAAGTCTCTGATAAGTCCCGCAGTTAAAAAAAAAAAAAAAAAAACCTTTAATTACTTTTACTCGGTGTTTTCAAACATTTTGGCCATAGAAGCTTTTGCGTCATGTAACACATATTAGAGGGTTGTTGTGAGAATTTAAAGGAAATCCTACGTGTCAAGTGCCCAGCATAGGATCTGGCACACAGTAAACACTGAATGGGTTTGTTCTGGTAGTTGTTGTTGGAATTGTTATTTCTTTGCTTCCAGAAACAAGTCATAACATCCAGGACCAGCTTTAAGAAGCATCGGTTTATTTCTCTAACTCCTTGAGAACTTTCGTTTTTGCGTTGGGAGAGCCCAGACCCAACTGTTCAGTTCTGCCTTGATCAGCAACTCTGGAAGCGTGTTTTATGTCATTTGGCAGGGCTCCATCCTCAGTATGAACAGAGGAACTGTCAGAGATAAAGAGTTGTGGCGGTGCCTTACAGACCAGACCACACCTTCTGTACAGTGCTACCTTCTCCGGGAAGCTGACCAGGAACCTTAGCTACCTGAGCCCTATCTACTTAGTGGTTCTGCCCTCCCCAGGAAACTCCAGGACATGAGTGTTTGAAGCTCTGAGCAAGCAAGCAAATTCTAAAATATTCAGCCAAACTTCCAGTTCCTTTTATATCAACAGGTTTTTAAGTGGGATGCCCTTATTACAGAATTTTTAAAAATCAGGTTGAAAAGGGAAGGCAAAAATGGAAATCTATTTTTAATTTTTATTTTATATTAAAGTATACTTGATTTACAATGTTGTGCTAGTTTCAGGTGTACAGCAAAGTGATGTTTTGATGCCAAAACAAAAAGTATCTTCTCTTACCTATTTTTAAAGGATTGAAGGGAGTCAAAAAGCACAAAGTTTTATTTATAAAATGAATGAACTATGAGGATATAATATAAAACATGGCAACTATAGTTAACAGTACTGTACTGCATATTTGAAAGTTGCTAATAGGGTGGATCTTAAAAGTTCTCATCACAAGAAAAAAATCTATAACTATGTATGGTGATGGATGTCAAGTGGACTTATTGTGGTGATCATTTCTCAGTATATACAAATATTGAATGACTGTGTTTTAGGCCTGAAACTAACATATTGTTGTATGTCAGTTATACCTCAATTTTTTAAAATATAAAACTAAAGTATTTTTAAAAGGCATTTCCTAATATCCTACACAAAATTTAATAAGCTTTCAAGTTATGCATTAAAGAGCTCTACTTGCCAAGAATGAAAAATAAGGCGAGTATGTATATGTATGCTCAGTTACATCTTACTCCTCTGTGTACATAATCTTTCATGAAATGATGTGACTATTTCATGACACCCTACACACTGAAAAGTACAGGTGACCAGTAGTTATGGAAAAGGAGAGAAGTGAAATGAGAGAAATAATCAAATCTACTGCCTAGTGCTACCCTTTAAACTTAAATACATAAAATGTTTTCGCTGTCCAGAAAAGCAAAACCAAAGCTGCATCCTTGGGACTGCTGTCACTTCCATTTTGTTTATAATGACTAAGATAAATTTGATACGGAATATAATAGCAGCAGCAACAACAATATAACAGCCATCTATTGAACATCAAGCATAATATGCCAAGGCCTGGCTAAGTGCTCTTTTTACATATCTTCTCCAATTCTTACAGTAATTCCTGAACAATAGATTATTTTACAGACAAAACACTGGTGATTCAGTAATGTACCCAGGGTTTCACAGATAGTTACCTATTGCATATATTGGATGTAAATCCAGATGGGTATGGCTCCAGAGCAAGGCTGCTTTCTATTACCTCTTCCTAACTAGTTACCTAACTTAGCTGAACAGGTGCCTCATCAGAGATAAACAATGCATGTATATTGTACATGTGCAAATGAATAAAAGCCTATTTTACAGCAAGCAGAGAACAAGTTTTAATGATTAATATGAAATGGAACAGGAATCATTTCCTATGGCTCAATTAGTCATGGACGTGTTCTTGAAAGAGGAGGATTGGGGCTAATGTTTGAGTAGAGTTTCAAGGTTACTCTGTTTCTGTCAGTTAAAGGAATCAGAAGGGACTATCCTTTTACCTCTTGCATGTGTTTAAAACAAGTGAGTGTTTAATTTATACTTATTGAAAAAATAAAGGTAGAAGCTTCAATTCCATACAGCAATTACTAACCAGTTATACAATTTCTAAGTTTGCCTTCCTTCTGCTCTCTCATTCTGCTCACTTTAAAATGTTTTTTCTTATTTAAGTGGAGTTGATTTACACTATGGTGTTAGTTTCAGGTATACAGCAAAATGATTGTTTTCCAGATTCTTTGCTATCATAGGTTATTACAAGATATTTAATATAATTTTAATATAATTTCCTGTGCTATATATAGTAGGTCCTTATTGTTTATCTATTTAACACATAGTAGTTTGTACCTGTTAATCCCATAATCTTAATTTGTCCCTCCCTCCTTCCTTCTCCCCTCTGGCAACCACTAGTTTGTTTCCTATGTCTATGAGTCTGTTTCTATTTTGTATTGATATACAGATTCATCTGTATTATTTTTTAGATTCTACATATAAGTGGTGTCATTTAGTATTTGTCTTTCTCTGTCTGACTTCACTAAGTATAATATTCTCTAAGTCTATCCACATAGCTACAAATGGCAATATTCCATTCTTATTTGTGGCTAGGTAATATTCCATTGTGTGTGTATGTGTGTGTATATATGTGTGTGTGTGTGTGTATATATATATATATATATATATATATATACACACACACACACACACACACACATATATACACACACCACATCTTCTTTATCCGTCCTTTATCCATTCCTCTGTTGATGGACACTTAGGTTGCTTCCACGTGTTGGCTATTGTAAATAGTGCTGCTATGAACACTAGAGTGCAGGTGTCTTCTCACATCAGAGTTTTCAGTCTTTCCAGATATATGCCCAGGAGTAGGATTGCTGGGTCACGTGGTAGTTCTATTTTTAGCTTTTTAAGGAACCTCCATACTGTTCTCCATAGTGGCTGCACCAATTTACATTCCCACCAAAAGTGTAGGAGGGCTCCTTTTACTTCACACCTTCTCCAGTATTTATTATTTGTAGACTTTTTAATGGTGGCCATTCTGACCGGTGTGAGGTGGTACCTCATTGTAGTTTTGATTTGCATTTCTCTAATAATTAGCAATGTTGAGTATCATTTCATATGTCTGTTAGCCATCTTTATATCTTCTTTGTAAAGATGTCTATTTAGGTCTTCTACCCATTTTTTGCCTGGGTTCTTTTTTCGATATTGAGTTCTGTAAGCTGTTTGTATATTTTGAATATTAACCCCTTGTTGGTTGTGTTGTTTGCAAATATTTTCTCACATTCCATAGGTTCTTTTCTTTTGGTTGGTGGTTTCCTCTCCTGTGCAAAAACTTTTAAGTTTGATTAGGTCCCATTTGTTTATTTTAGCTTTTATTTCTTTTTTCCTTGGGCAACTGATCTAAGAAAATAGTTATGATTTATGTCAATGAATGCTTGGCCTATGTTCTTGTCTAGGAGTTTTATGGTGTCATGTCTGACATTTAGGTCTTTAAACCATTTTAAAATGGTTTTAAATGTTTTTGAGCCAAAGAATGCTGATCTTTGAGCTGAGGGGAAAAATAGAAGCTATACTGGTTGCCCAAACTAAGAATCCATAACTCCAAACACAGTGCTGCCCTAGGTTTTTGGGCAAATAAGAGCGTGGAATCTGCACTGTCGGGTGAACTCTGAGTGCAATCTACCCCTATAGGCAGTCCAAGATACATTTCATTAAAGCAAAACAAAATAAAGCAATGTTTTGTTAAGTCTATCATGTCTTGACATCCAACTTTTAATGCTTTATAAATAAACAATGCCACAGTAGCTACACTGCCAATCATTCCCTCCTGCAAGTTTTCAACAATAAGTCTGAAGTATTTGCTGCTTTGTTCCCATAAGGCTAAGCCAGAGGGAGCTCTTCAGATGACCCTATAGATCAGGGCAAAGCACCAGCCACACTTTGGCATTTTCTTTTTAATTAATTAGTTTATTTATGTATTTTTGGCTGAGTTGGGTCTTTGTTGCTGCGTGCAGAATTCCTCTAGTTGCGGCGAGTGGGGGCTAGTCTTATTGCGGTGTGCGGGCTTCTCATTGCAGTGGCTTCTCCTGTTGCAGAGCATGGGCTCTAGGCATGCGGGCTCAGTAGTTTTGGCTCATGGACTCTAGAGTGCAGGCTCAGTAGTTGTGGCACACGGGCTTAGTTGCTCTGCGGCATGTGGGATCTTCGCAGACCAGGGCTCGAACCTGTGTCCCCTGCGTTGGCAGGCGGATTCTTAACCACTGCACCACCAGGGAAGCCCCACACTTTGGCATTTTCTAGTGAAAGCTTCCAAGAAGCTCAGTGGAAGGCTTTATTAGCACTGTCCAGTGTCCCTGCAGAAGTAGTGGAACCAATGACATATGTGAGGGCTTGTGGAAACTTGATGCTGGTAACCCTCACCTCTGCCATCAATTTATCATGTGACCTTGGGCCAACTCACTAGTTTTTCCTTGAACCTCTAGCTCCTCATCTGTGAAGCTGGAATAAAAGCGGTTACCATTCACATGACCCCTAACCAGTGGACAAATAGAAAATGCTACACACAGTTAGTGCTAAATAGTAATAACAAAATCTGAGGGAAAAAAGCAGGGCATTTCCACTGAAAACCCATCACACTTTGAACCACAGATCAGTGAGTACCCGAAAATAAAACACAATTTTCAGATTACAATGTATTTTCCCCTTTTCTGGTCCATCTCTAGAGTACTATATGTCTTCCTGTCAGCCTATTAGGAGCACAAATCGTGCTTCTTATAGTTAAGTATCGATTGGGTTTGAAAGGATGAGAGATAATAAAATGATAAAATGTACACTCTGGGGGTGACTGTTATTTGGATCAGTTTAGCTTTCCGTCTATAGGCAAGCAATCATTTATAGGAAGTCTGGCTCTAGGCTTTGGGAGGGAGGTGTAGAGGGGAGGAAAGGTATACTGATAGAACTCCACATAGTCCTGTCTAGAACTGTTTATCCGCTACCACAATCTCCACAAGAAGGAAAACCAGCCTTTTCTACCACTGGTCCTCATGATTTCCACATCTTTAACCTAACACTACTGCTGAGTTGATCCGCAGCCAGGTGGTCAACAAGATAGGCCGTTACAGCAGTTGATCAGATTGGCACATGGTCAATTCAATAAGCAACACCAAAAGCCAGTAATATTGGACCATGAAATGGTAGGTAGAGTTATTTCAACCACCTTCATGACTAAATTACATCTACTATGCACTCTCACAATGTCAGTGAATATAGCTTTCAAACAAATTCTTTCAGGGTAGCACAGCATATCAAACAAATAAAAGTGAAGATGCTGTGGCTGAAGTGAGGGAACCCAAAGGCCCTGCTCATTCTGCCTCTCTCCCCAACCCCCATATCAGCCCCTGAATCAACTCAAATGAACCCTGAGGCATGCACAAAACACAATTTGAAAACAGTTTGGACCTAGCCCAAAACCCTCATCATTTTTTAGATGAGAACACTAAGGCTCAGAGAAGAAAAGTGACTCAAAAATAGCCTCCTGGAATGTAACATTTCAAGGATTCGAATCCAGGTGTCCAGATTCCTCATGTAGCATCTGACCCTATATGAGTTCTTCATGCATGGCCAAGGTAGGTCAGGTCTCTGTCCCATGGTTATGGTTATCCTGGGAAGGGAGGAAAGCGGGGAGGATTGTGCACTGGGGAAGCATATGGAAAGTACAGATCCCAAGGGGGTGAGGTGCACTTCAGGAGAAAGATGGACAAGCAGGAGAGTATTCCTTTTCCATGGATCTGATCTCTTCTTACCAGAGAATGGTTAGCTCCTTACAGAAGCAAAATACCAAGCCAAACAATTCCACACGGTACTCGGTAATTAGCAGTTAACAAGAGCAAGAAGCAGTCACATTTGAATTTGGTTCAAATTGCAAAGACGGCCTTAAAAAAAAGAATCCTTTTTAATATCTGAAGAGCTAGGACAATCTTTATATATTTATTTATGGGAAACTCTCATTTAACTGGAATCTCAACAATCAGAATGCTCAAATAACCAGTTTACTTCCCCTCCCCTCCCCCAGAGTTTTGAATAATTATTAACATTTATGATAGTAAATTTGAGACACTGTAATTTCTGGCAGGGTCTTCCAGTCCCCTAAATATATTCATCTACTCATTCATTCAATGAATATTTATTGAATGCCTACTACTTATTAGGCCCTGACCAGGCACTAGGGAAACTAAGCTATTCTTGGGAGTCCAGTGACAGTCTTCTTGGAATCACATTTCAGTTGAAATATAAATATGAGAATGATAGAGGTGGGAATGAGGGCATTAGACAAAGGGATCTCTAAGGGATTTCAAGAGCTAATTCTCCATGATTCTATGACACTATTTTGTTAATTTACTATATATATAATAATGAGACTTTTGAATTTTAAATTTCAAATGCATAATTTCCTTGTCACCAAAGTAGTCACCAGCCATCTATTCTACCTACTAGCATTGTTTTAGGCTCTATTATAATTTTTAAAAATTTATCTCTTAATTGTGTATCCATATCCAGTTTGGTTGTAAACCAAAGAAACACTCTATTGCTTTACAGTTATATCATGATTTTCACTGAAAACACATTACCACACTAATCTAGTTAGTAAGATCAGCTTGTGGATCAATGTATGTTGGTTATTTTAAAGGAGCAAATCACTCTCAAAGGTTAGGTCAAAACTGGAGTTATTTCTATCATGCCATGGGTTCTGAAGTGAATTCTCAAATAGGAGATGTAAAAATGTTTTGAGTAGTGACAATAAAATTGAAATAACTATATAGCCTCGTAGATGACGAAGTTGAAAATGACAATGCCTACTTAGATATTTAAGGATGGTCATTCTGGCCACTCAACAAGGGACATCTTTCCTTTTATCTTCATTCTTCCCCAAGAGGGACATGTGCCTGACACATAATTAAGAAAAAAGATAAAAAGTCCAAGATGAAAGGCAATTCAGCAAAAAAGCCCATGCCAAACTTGGTGTACCATGAAAGTAGGATTTTAAGCCCAAGGGTGCCAACTTAGAATTTGAAGGAGCCTCATGATATCATCTGATTGAGGCCTTGCCTTAAGTAAGTGAATCTCTAACAGACAGTGAACATGACTCTCTTAATTTAAAAGAAAATTTCTTCAAATGTCAACCTAAATCTTAAATCACCTATTCCTCTTTGAATGCAGAAAACAACTCTCATCAAAAATACCTCATCTCTTTCAAGTCATCCTTTAGACTTCTTTATTCCAAGACAAAACAATTATAGTTCTTTTAACCTTTTATCGTAGAGCTTATTTTCCTTCCCTTTTACCATCTTTGGAAGACTAAACCTATTCTCAGTTGACCAATGTGGATTTGTCTCAAATCACACTCACATGTTCCAGGGTGGCTGTGATCTTGCTTCCTCCACAGCAGAAACCAAGGTCACCAAAGGATCAATCACACATTTGTCTAGTGAACTTCTGGGGAAACTATACTTGGTGTACCCCTCTGACAAAATTACTAATGTGTTGTGAACTTTCTTTTAACAATGTGCTGAAATAAAATATGCAATTAAAATTTTAAATTAAGCTTTTCTAATTTTAATGTTATAAATTAAACATATAATTTGGTATGAGAATACATAATACAGTATATTAAATTTATTGAGTATTACATTTGAGGGGGAAAGACCCTGATTGATCAAAAAAGAAAAAGAGATAAGTTTAAAAGCTTTTGTATAGAGCAAGGTAAGACAGAACTAAATAAAATTAAATTGGATACATCTGAATTATCTTTTAAAAATATATTTTTGCTCTGACAGAACTCACTGTGCTCAAATTCCAGATATCCAAATAGAAAAAGATAAGAACTCTCCTAGTGTTAATGAAAGTTGTTCATTTTCTCCAGTTAGACTCAATCCACCCTTGTGCTTAAGCTGTTTTCAAGGTTTGAAATATTATATACAGATAAATTAGATAAGTTCTAAGATGACAATGAATTCCAGGTTAAGACTCCTTGGTATAGAGCAGGTAAGAAACTAGACAGAACTTAAAGAGGAAGCAGAGGGTGCTCTCATTTCACTCCAAATTAAGAAGATAAACTGGAAACACAAGCAGGATCTGAAGCTAAATAGAAGGATGATATAGGTTCCTGAAAGTAGAATTACCCAAAAGTCTCATTTTGTAGGAATTTTAGTGATTTTTTAACAACACTTCATGTCATTGGGTAGTTCCCCATAATTTGAGGAGTCTGGTGTAAAATGAAAAGTCAAGGTCACAGGTCCCTTCTAAGTATAAGGCCCTGTGCAACTGTACAAGTCATATTCTTATGAAGCTAGCCCTGGTTGTTATAAATATTCTCAAAATGATATGCCCCTTTTGAAAATTTAATGACAGCTATCAATACACGCATATATTCACTAACACCCCCACACAAAATTTTGCATACAGTTTCAGGGGGTTTGTGGATTCATTTAAGCCCTGTCCATGAACCTAAATTAAGATCCACTAGATGAGACTGATTCTGTGAGACTCCAGGAGGCAGAGCTAGGATCCACTAGTGGAAGTTTACAAAAGGGCAGATTTGAGCTTCCTAACAATTAAAGGCTTTCCAAAATTAAAGAGACTGCTTTACTAGGCACTTGGTTCTGAAAGTATAACTGTCAATTGGACCATCGTCTGTGTGGTGTACTCTAGAAAGGATTCCTACACTGGTAGGAGATTGGATTAGATAACCTCACTTGTTCCTTACTGTATTAATATTTTCTGAGGATAACTATAAGAAGTTTCTACCCCACAGCTCCTCTTTGCCCACCCCATTTTCTTATGGCTTGAATATACTTGGTTTCACCTGTCTTGATTTATTTCATTTTCCTTGACAAGGTCTTTACCTTCTTAAATGCTAAGTTATGTAAATTAACCTGTAACCTGTGGGTTTATATAAAATCAACATGCTAATTTTATGCAAAGTGATGCAAAAGATCCATCCTCCATTTTCTCGGGGAAAAAATCTGATCGTCTTCCTGAATGGACATTCAAAGCAGCATAAATAATCAAGAATGTGAAAATGGCATTAAAGCTCTTAATAAAGAGCAACAAAAAGGGCACCAAGTAAATGTGAGGGGGATCATCCAAGGAAACTGATGATACAAATCCCTTCTAATAAAACTCCTGAGAGGTAAGAGGGTAACACAAGCTCCATCTTAAAATGTGGAGAATAAGAGTACAGAAGTAAAAATTCTAAAATCACATTAGAAAATAGGAAGGTAAGATGACCCAGTACACAGAGCTGTTCATTCTCTTCCCTGTTCTTGCACATGCAAGAGGGAAGCCTAATATCCTGAGCCTCAAAACACTGGGGTCAGAGTTCAGACCCTGCAAAAGGAAATGGAAAGGCCCTCTTCTGACTGAAAAACAACTGCAAAAACAAATATCATTCTAGCAACAAACTGTCAAAGACTGTAAGGATGTTTTTGCTCTAACTTCCTGATCATGACATTCACCATAAATGATGTGCTTCCTGTTCCTTTTTCTAATCAGCATGATGAGTTGATGAACCACACTTTAGTGCCATGCAGAGGCTCTACTCCAGAATTTAAAGGGACAACTAGAAAAGGAAGGGGGAAAGGAACATGGTTGGATAATAAACTTTACAAAAAATGTCCTAAGGGTCCCTTTGCTGTACAGTTTTCATTTTTATGACACTGAAGTTCTAATCAGGATCTAAAGTAGATTTCTTAAATTCAAAATCAGATTTTAGATATCTGCTCACTAATTGGCCAGCTCTTTAAGAAAACGGAATTAGTTCTAAGTAAGAAGCAAGCTGAAATTAGTAGCAACTTTGCTCAAGTGGCAGTTAGACCAAACACAAAGGATTTGAGAATGACACGTAGGGATTGAATAAAATGAAAAGATGTACAAGAGGTCTGGGGTCTGATATCAAAGGAGAAATTAGAGAGTGACTGAGGAAGAGCTCAAAGAGCTGGAAGACTTTGCTTTGAAGAAAAGTAAAAAGGAAGGATGAGATACAGAGGCTCTATAAAAGGCTAACTTAGACCTGACCAACATAGCAGCATGCTGATAAAATCAGGCCCTCCTACTCCCCTGACAATTGAGGGTCTAGTTTCTTTATATTGTCATTCCACTGGGTATGCTGGGTAAGGGAGTTGGGGAAACACTGTCAAAATTGTTTGCACTACAAGGGTTTAAAACTTGCACATTGCCAGTTCCTGCCATTGCTGTTGTTTTGTCTAATACTTTGCAGTAAAGGCATAAGTTTAAATATGGGATCCCCAGCCAGTATTGCAGAGAATGACTTTGGCTATTCATTTACACAGTGTTTTCTTGAGGCTCTTTGTAATTCCATGCCACGTGGATGGTATGTTCTCCTAGGAAAAATAAAAAGGAAGCAATTGGCCTGCCCTCTCCCAGCCTACAAGTCTTACTTGCTCTCCCAGGCTCTCTGTCTTTAGCTAGTTCACACCATGTGAGTCAGGAATAAGTCAAGTCACCGAGCATTTTGAGGAGATTGAGCTGAAGTGAGTGGTGTTTATACACAGAAAGCTCATTAGAAACTAAAGTCTATGTGAATGTGGGCTCTGCAGATAGCCCTGATAACCATAGTAAATCCTCCTTGTCAAAAAGGCAGAACTGAGGGTAGGCAGGCTGTGCCCTGGCCACAATCCCAAACTGTGGGAGGTGGAATAGTTAGTAACTCAAAGTTGCCCAACTTTCTGCTTCAGTCATCATACTCCAACAAGTCTGCTAGGTTGTCAGCAATTCATAAGCAATTATTCAGTCACCTAATAAACATTTGTAAGTCAACTATTATGCGCAAGGCAGTCTTGTAGATACAGAGAATTCAAAGAAACAATTCTTGCTTTTGGAAAGTTCACACGTGTGGTGGAACAGACAGGCGTACAAATAACTAAATCTGAGTATGACCATTTCTAGTATAGAGGTTTAAAAACTGCTACAGGAGAATAGAAAAGGGACAATTAATTCTGCCTGTAAGAGGTGGGTGGGTGGAGGCAATCCAGGGAAACCTTCACAGAGAAAATGACATTTGGAATGTCTCTTCAAAGATGAGTAGGATTATCAAAAGGCAGAGAAAGTGTGAAGTAATTTACAAGTGAAGAAAAGCATAAGAGCAAATGCTCAGAATGGGAATGTGAACAGTGGGTTTTTTTGAAATGAAAAAAATAGACAAATTCATAATCATAATTGGTGTTTCAAGACTTCTCTCCCAATAGTTGATAGAGTAAGTAGACAAAAATTAAGATTATAGAAAACTTGAAATATCTCAACCAATTCTTCCACCCAGGGTGGTTTGTGCATGGAGGGGCATGTGACCTATTTAATTACTGAATGAATAAGTGAATTAAAGAATAAACTAAGTAGGATCTTGTATACCATGGATTGTATGCCACAAGGCACTTAAACTTTACCTTGTATGCAGTAGGGAGCCAAAGTAGTTTTATTTCATAAGAGAAAGACATGATCATATCTATAATTAAAAGCAAACAAACTAGTAAAAACACCATCTGCAAGTATATTATGGAAAATGCGCAAGTGTAGAAGGGACCAGAAGCCAAAGACAGGAAGACCAGGTAGGAGGCTTGTACAGTGTTTAGGAGAAAAATAATGAAAGGCTGAACTAGGTCAGTGGCAGGTAGGTTGCAGAGGAGTGAGGTAGATTTGGAAGATATTTTAGAAGTAGAATTAGTAGAATTTGACAATTACTGACTATGAAAATTATGAAAGACCTAGAGAGTGCACCATATATTCTGGCTCAGAAACATGATAATGCCATTTTAACCAAGGTAGGGTACACAAGTGGAAGGGTGGAATTTAAAAGTTGGAGATTAAAATTTCAGTTTTGAAGAAATTGGAGTTCAGAGTACCTGTGGGATAGCCAAATGAACACATCTAGCAGGAAAATAGTGCATGTAACCAGGAAGAGACATAAAGACTAGACTGCTAAATCTAGAAGCCTAAAAAGGTCTGGGGTTCTTATCCCTGGTTGCAAATTAAAATCACCACGAAGTTAAAATAAACAAAAAATACTACTGATGCCCGGACTGCACTCCAGCCTAAATAAGTCAGTATCTCTGGGGGTGAGACCTGTATAAGAATATGTTTTAAAATCTCCCCAGGTAATTCTAATAAGCAGCCAGTGTTGGGAAGCACTAACAGAGTGGACAGTTCATAACAAGGGAGCAGAAACTCAGAGAAAGTATAAAGTGGTATTTAAAAAGAACATTAAGGGAAAATGCTGGCAAAACCCACACTTTTTAGGGGTAGAGAAAAACTAGGTAATGATGGAGACTGAAAAAGAGTAGCAAGAAAGATATGGAAAGACCCAGGATAAAGTGGTGTCACTTGAGCAAAAGGAGAAGAGAGTGTCAAAAAGGCAGGCATGTCCAAGAGCATCAAATGCTCAATAGTGTCCCAATGTACCAGCCGAGGTTGGTTTAAAGAGCTAGCCATTGCCTATTAAAGAACGAGGTAGTTCTAACTAAAGGTGAGAGGGAGTACAAAAGTTTTGAATCTTTTGGATACTGTTCAGCCTTGGTGAGGGCTAGATGTCCAAGAAAGAAGGAATTTTTTTTTCTCACATCTTTATTGGAGTATAAATGCTTTACAATATTGTGTTAGTTTCTGCTGTACAACAAAGTGAATCGGGTATATGGTATACATATATCCCCATAGCCCCTCCTTCTTGAGCTTCCCTCCCACCTTCCCTATCCTATCCCTCTAGGTTGTCACAAAGCATCGAGGTGATCTCCTTGTGCTATGCAGAAGCTTCCCACTAGCCATCCATTTTACATTTGATAGTGTATATACGTCAACGCTACTCTCTCATTTCATCCCAGAGAAGCAAGGATGTTAAAAGCTGAGTGGCTAGGGAGAATGCCAAAGGTAAAACCTGCCAGTCCCATAACTTTTCCCTGCCTTAAGCCTCTGAACACCTAACTGAAAAGGAGTAACTAGAGCTATGCTTCATAGTCACCTTCTTTGGGAAAAATAGAAAGATCTATAGGTAGTTCTGTAATAATCTGAGTAGCTCTCACAAACTAGATAATAGTGTGGGGCAAAGGGGAAGGGGCTACGGGAGGGTGCTTAGTGCATGTGTGCAAACATTAGCCCAATCACAGCACAGTGACTGGCAAAGTCGTTATTCCTTGTCATGTCAGACTCTGTAGACAGCCACAGGATCTTAAAACACTACTTCAGAGCTATAGAAGGTATGTATTACAGTGCCACCTGCTGGCAATGCTAAGACCAGAAACAGGTTCCTTTTTTTAAAAAAAAAAAATCGTTAATTCCCTGAGGCTGAAGATTAAAGAATACAAATAAACTTCATTCTGATTTATAATTAAAGGCGATGGTCTACTCAGTAATTTATTTTATTCAAAAGACATTTTCAGAATTGAAGATAAATCTTGGATTGAACCTTCCTATTATAGCAAATGGAAAGCATGGGAAAAGAAACACTAGAAGTCTAAGAAGGTCCCACCAACCTTGCCCCATGTCTTCCAATATGAGGCACCTCAGCTCACATTTCCTTTCTAGACTCTCAATATATTTCCTATAAATTTAAAATTGGATATATAGTCAAGACACCATCTGTCTAGCTACTTGTTTCTGTGCAAATATGTCTCCTCAACTACTTGAATCTTATACTATCCTCCAGGCAATCTGGGCTACTGAGTACTCAAAAATAGCATGCATTTTAGGCATCCATACATTTGCACCTGCTGTTCTCTCTGCTATGACTATCGCCCCCATCACTATTCCCAACTAAGTCTTCAAAGTCAATGTCAAAAGACACCTCTTTCATGAAGCCTTCCCTAATCACCCTCATCCCAATCTGAGAATATCTTCTTCATAGGAACTGTATCTGTACCTCTTTTATTACACTTATTATTTTATACCATTTACAAGAGTTGTAAATAGGACATATCTGTGGTAGAGTGAAAAGACCATGAACTTTGGAATAAGTCCATGGTCCTAAACCTGGATTTGCCATAACAGTTGGGGACCTCAGATAAATGTAACTTCCCTAAGCTTCAGTCTCCTTGTCTACAAAATGGTGCCCATAGAAAGGGGCAGCATGGCAGAGGATTTAAGAGAAGGACTCAAGAGCCAGATGAACCTGGGTTTAAATCCTGGCTCTGCTCCTTACTAGCTATATAAAAGTGGTCAAATTATTTAGCTGCTCTAAGCCTCAGTTTCCCAATCTGGGAAACGAGACAATATGGGACCTACCTACCTACCTCAGTATCTTTGCATGAGGAGACAATGTATACAAAGTGCCTGGCATATAATAGCACTCATTGCATGTTAGTTTCTCCCTTCCCCTATGATTTACTGAATTCCTTGGGGACAAAGCACATGCCCCATACATTTCTGATCACTTAAATGCTGGCAACTGCCCAGCACAGGAGCTTTAACACAGTCTGCTTGTATTTTGGTAAGTTAATAAATGCCACATTTCTATAACATTCTTTAGCAGAATTTAGTTCCAGGAAACCACTGCCTCATTTCTCTACAAAGCAGTGATGCCAAATATATGTCACCCATCTCAAAGGTTTAATGGGTGCCTCTTGAAACCAGGTGTTTCTTGTCTGTAGCCATTAAGGGAGAGCACACTTACAAAACAGCTCTCCTAAGTCATACCCTAAGAAGCAGGCCCTGACTCTACTTAGCCTGGGGCAAGGTCATTGAATTTCATGGCATTTCTTTTAGAGAACAGTTCTGATGCAATCGTTGCAAGACAATGTGCTTCTCTATGACAGTTTCAGATAAATATATGGAAGCAAAAATAGGGCAAGAATCAGAATATGAACAAAAGTTTAAACTTGCATATTCAGTATTCCTCTAATGGACCAGAGGTGTCATACATATTTTAAGAAATCTCTGGATGCCAGCTTTCCCCAAGGACCAAACTACAACAGGCATTAGTGGTATACTTTTGCAGAACATGTACTTCATTTAGGGCAAATTACACCTGTAGAAGTCAACAGAGCCAAAAGGGATGCACTTTAGCCTGACATGCCCATGAGTTGGGTTATGATAAAAACTAACCTAGTAGAAATTACAGGCACTCAAAGCTTCTCTCCATTCTGGCAAATACAATATCCTTTCATTCCAAAACAATGGAGTAGAAAGGAGCCCATTCACTGCAGTTCTTGGCTGTTCTTGTGGATGGGCTAAATCCCAACATCAAAATTAATAGAATGCTCAATTTATTCTTACTTCCTTCTCATTCTTCCTCCATATGGACAGTGATAAATCCAACATGATACCAAGCTTGGTAACTTCTGTATTTGGATGATGCTACAGGGCTGGACAAGATCCCCACATGGAATTGCTTTCCAGCTTTTAAATTCATTAAATATTTTAATTAGCTTAATTATCCACACATTTTCATTTAAAGAGGACCGGTTTCATAAAGGACTTCAATATTTCAATCACATCAGATGTTGTTGATGTTATACAGCAACCAAAATAATGAACTTAGGTCTTAACTCACATTCTCTCCTCTTCCTCTGCCATCCTTTGTTGCCTAACTTAATGGAATGGCCAGAGATTTTTCCATATGAACTGCTCTGCTGCTGATTTTAATCTCTCTCTCTCACAGACACACAGACACACACATTTATAAGGGTCTTTAAATCCAAAAAACATACTCATCATAGCCAACATGGGGATTTTAGTAAACAATAAGATGTTTTTCATTTGGACTTAGATTAGCAAAAATTCTGTAATTGAAAATACACAGTTAATAAATGTGTAATGAGAAAGGAACTCTGATATACTGTTGGTGGAAATATAGATTTGGTACACTGACATTGATGGGCAACTTTTAGCATCTTTCAAAATTTTAAATAAAAAATTTATCCAATATTTCCACTTCTGAAGATTTCTCCTACAAAAACATTTTCTCTTCTAGTGCACTAAGGTCTATATAGTAGGATGATCCTCCCAGAATTGTTTTGGAATAGCAAAAACCTAGAGATAAAACCTTAACCTCCATAGATAGTGCACAGGTTTAAATTTATAATAAATCCACACAATGGAAAACTGCACGGTATTTACATTTTTGAGTTAAATATGTATTGCCAAGGATTAGAGGTTCTAGGTATAAATATCAGAAATATGTGACAAATCAAGTTGGAGAATAGTATATGCAGTATGAGTCTAAGTTTGAAAAATACATGATTTAGGCTATATACAAATACACCCAAAGAAACTATATGAAGTGTAATTATTAGTTATCTCTGGGAATAATATTATAAGAGAGTCTTCTATTTTGATATTGTTTGAACTTTCATTAAGAATAATATACTATTGTACTAAGAAAAATATCAAAACAATTCTACTACTTGATTTCCAAGACAAAGTAAGTTAAAAAAACTAGGACCAAAAAAGTAAATAGTCATGTTTTGCTACATTTTAAGTATGAAACAAGGAGAAATAAAAAAAACATTGGTTTATGAAAGTAAGGAAGGAAATACCAGAACCTAAAGAAATTACTTAAAAATAGTGGTGTGTGTGACCAAATGGAAGATATGGGTATGGGAATTAGATTTCTTTCACTTATTCCTTTTTCTATAACTGAATTTTCAGTAATGTAAATGTTCTATGTATTCAAAAATAAAATTTAATCAAAAAGGATAAAGCAAATTGGGTACAGACACAAATTACTTTATATATTGAATTAACATAATCACAGAGAAAATTAATTCAAGTAATTTTTGAACGTAACACTGACTATACAGATTCAGGAATTACTTCTAAGGTCAAAAATATTTGTAAAATATCTTGTACTTTATTTAGTAGGTTTGTTGTTGGTAGTAGTTTTGGTGTGGTAGTTCTGAAATCATTTTGTATGAAGTAAAGATAAAATAATTAAGTAAGTATTAATACATCAGTGTTGATGGGAATGAGGGTTCCCACTGTCGGAAAAGGAGATAAAAATACGGAATGGGTAAAGGTGAGGAAGGACCCTGTCATATTGGATTTGAATTGGAAGTATCAGAATTAAATCACAATTTAAAAAATTGATTTCTAAATACCATTTTCCACTGAAAGAAATCAGGAAAACAGCTAATTCCAGAGCTGGGGCAGAGAAAGTAGGAATGTAACCCTGGCACACCTTTATGACAAAAAGCAAGGAAGTGCTGAAAGAATGATGCAGTATCAAAAGGTAACAGGAAAACTTCCATGTTAGGCTATGATGATATAAACTGGAACTAGAGTAGCTTTATCCACAGGAAGCAATCATAAAAGTGGACAAAATATATGAAGAAACTGTTTTCAGACCATGCAAGTCTGTGATCTCAAAGAAAAGAAGAACTCAGGTGGTAAGGTGCACAATCAAACCAACTCTCCAACTGGAGACAAATCCCCAACAATGGTTCAGTGAATTGAAGTCCTAACAGCTCAGGAGTCCTGCTGAAGCTACAGAGATCAGGAAAACTACAGTGGCTGGAACCTTAACTAAAAGAAGATAGTTCACTGAAGGGAGCCTATAAAACCTATATGGGGGTTCTCTCTGAATCTTTGGCTGAAGATCGGGCTGAACAAGTATAGGGCATGACTGCCAGTCTTTTCATCACAGTGTGACCACCACAGGGTTAATAATAAAAGTGATACTAGAGGACAAACACTGCTGGGGAATACCTTGTTAACATCTGAGTATTCAGCTATGATTCCAGAAAAGTCCTGCTTTAGGAGAAAGAACTAGGTCACAGAATATGGACTACTCTACACCTTCCCCAACAAAGCCTAAAGTCAAGTATTAATAAGATCTAGAGGAGAGCGAATGAAGCCCATGTTTCAGCAAAGTGGGAACTCCTGGCTTGGGGTCTCTCCCTTCTGCTGTCATGGAGCTGCCATGGAGCCCCAGGGGAGGGCAGCCTCACTGCACTGCCAACTCTGGAGGGGCCCCACCAGCGAAGCTGCAACCATCCTGGGGACAGTGGACCAACCATGTGGCTGACAGGTCTTGGTGCTCTGGCCTGGTGTCAGGTCTGAGCCTCTGAGGTGGGAGAGCTGAGTTCAGGACATTGGACCACGAGAGACCTCCCGGCGCCACATAATATCAAACAGCAAGATTCTCCCAGAGATCTCCATCTCAACACTAAGACCCAACCCCACCCAATTGCCAGCAAGCTCCAGTGATGGATGCCCCATGCCAAACAACTAACAAGACAGGAACACAAACCCACCCATTAGCAGAGAGGCTGCCTAAAATCATATTAAGTTCACAGACAACACAGAACACACCACCCACGCAGCCCTGCCCACCAGAAAGAAAAGGTACAGCCCCACACACCAGAACACAGGCACCAGTCTCCTCCACCAGAAGCCTACAGGGGCCACTGAACCAACCTCACCCACTGGGGGCAGACATCAAAATCAATGGGAACTAACGAACCTGCAGCCTGAGCAAAGGATACCCCCAAAGCAGTAAGTTAAACAAAATGAGAAGACAGAGAAATATGCAACACATGAAGGAGCAAGGTAAAAACCCACCATACCAAACAACTGAAGAGGAAACAGGCAGTCTACCTGAAAAAGAATTCAGAATAATGACAGTAAAGATGATCCAAAATCTTGGAAATACAATGGAGAAAATACGAGAAAAGTTTAACAAGGACATAGAAGAACTAATGAGCAAACAATGATGAACAACACAATAACTGAAATTAAAAACACTCTAGAAGGAATCAATAGCAGAATAACTGAGGCAGAGGAATGGATACCTGACCTGGAAGATAAAAGAGGGGAAATAACTGCCACGGAGCAGAATAAAGAAAAAAGAATGAAAAGAATTGAGGACAGTCATAGAAAGCTCTGGGAAAACATTTAACACATGAAGATTCGAATTATAGGGGTCCCAGAAGAAGAGAAAAAGAAAGGGTCTGAGAAAATATTTGAAGAGGTTATAGTTGAAAATTTCCCTAACATGGGAAAGGAAATAGTCAATCAACTCCAGGAAGTGCAGAGGGTCCCATGAAGGATAAATCCAAGGAGACACATGTCAAGACACATATTAGTCAAACTATCAAAAATTAAATACAAGGAAAATATATTAAAAGCAGCAAGGGAAAAGCAACAAATAAAATACAAGGGAAACCCCATAAGGTTAACATCTGATCTTTCAGCAGAAACTCTCCAAGCCAGAAAGGAGTGGCAGGACATATTTAAAGTGATGAAAGGGAAGAACCTACAATCAAGATTACTCTACCCAGCAAGGATCTCATTCAGATTTGATGGAGAAATTAAAACCTTTACAGACAAGCAAAAGTTAAGGGAATTCAGCATCACCAAACCAGCTTTACAACAAATGCTAAAGAAAGTTCTGCAGGCAGGAAACACAAGAGGAGGAAAAGACCTACAAAAACAAATACAAAACAATTAAGAAAATGGTAATAGGAACATTCAAAGTGATCATTACCTTAAATGTAAATGGATTAAATGCTCCAACCAAAAGACATAGACTGGCTGAATGGATACAAACACAAGACCCATATATATGCTGTCTAAAAGAGACCAACTTGAGACCTAGGGACACATACAGACTGAAAGTGAGGGGATGGAAAAAGATATTCCATGAAAATGGAAAGCAAAAGAAAACTGGAGTAGCATTTCTCATATCAGAAAAAAATAGATGTTAAAATAAACAATATTACAAGAGACAGTGAAGGGCACTACATAATGATCAAGGGATCAATCCAAGAAGAAAATATAACAATTGTGAATATTTATGCACCCAAAATAGGAGAACCTCAATACATAAGGCAAATGAAAATAGCCATAAAAGGGGAAATTGACATTTACACAATCATAGTAAGGGACTTTAACACCCCACTGTCAACAATGAACAGATCAATCAAAATGAAAATAAATAAGGAAACACAAGATTTAAAAGACACATTAGACCAGATAGACATAATTGATATTTATAGGACCTTCCATCCAAAACCAACAGAAGACACTAAGCGCTCATGGAACATTCTCCAGGATAGATCATATCTTGGGTCACAAATCAACCCCTGATAAATTTCAGAAAATTGAAATTGTATCAAGTACATTTTCCACAATGCTATGAGACTGGATATCAATTACAGGAAAAGAACTGTAAAAAATTCATACACATGGAAGCGAAATAATATGCTACTGAATAACCAAGAGGTCACTGAAGAAATCAAAGAAGAAATCAAAAAATACCTAGAAACAAATGACAATGAAAATACGATGAACCAAAACCTATGGGATGCAGCAAAAGCAGTTCTAAGAGGGAACTTAATAGCAATACAATCCTACCTCAAGAAACAAGAAACAGCTCAAATAAACAATCTAAACTTAAACCTAAAGCAATTTGAGAAACAAGAAAAAGAACAATAGCAACAAAACAACAAAGTTAGCAGAAGGAAAGACAACATAAAGATCAGATCAGAAAAAAATGAAAAAGAAATGAAGGAAACAATAGCAAAGATCAATAATACTAAAGCCAGTTCTCTGAGAAGATAAACAAAATTGATAAACCATTAGCCAGACTCATCAAGAAAAAAAGGGAGAAGACTCAAATCAATAGAAATAGAAATGAAAGAGGAGAAGTAACAACTGACACTGCAGAAATACAAAGGATCATGAGAGATTACTATAAGCAACTCTATGCCCATAAAATGGACAAACTGGAAGAAATGGACAAATTCTTAGAAATGCACAACCTGCCAAGACTGAACCAGGAAGAAATAGAAAATATGAACAGACCAATCACAAGCACTGAAATGGTAACTGTGAACACACAAAAGCCCAGGACCAGATGGATTCACAGAAAAATTCTACCAAATTTTCGGGGAAGAGCTAACAACTATCCTTTTCAAATTCTTCCAAAATATAGCAGAGGGAGGAACACTACCAAATTCATTCTACGAGGCCACCATCCCCCTGACACCAAAACCAGAGAAAGATGTCACAACAAAACTACAGGCCGATATCACTGAAGAACATAGATGCAAAAATCCTCAATGAAATACTAGCAAACAGAATCCAACAGCACATTAAAAGGATCATACACCATGATCAACTGGGGTTTATCCCAAGAATGCAAGGATTCTTCAATATACACAAATCAATCAATGTGATACACCATATTAACAAACTGAAGGAAAAAAACCATATGGTCAACTCAAAAGATGCAGAAAAAGCTTTCAACAAAATTCAACACCATTTATGATAAAAACTCTCCAGAAAGTAGCATACAGGGAGTCTACCTCAACATAATAAAGGCCATATAAGACAAACCCACAGGCAACATCATTCTCAATGGTGAAAAACTGAAACCATTTCCGCTAAAATCATGAACAATACAAGGTTGTCCCCTCTTACTCCTATTATTCAACATAGTTTTGGAAATTTTAGCCACAGCAATCAGAGAAGACAAAGAAATAAAAGGAATTCAAATCAGAAAAGAGGAAGTAAAATTGTCACTGTTTGCAGATAACATGATACTATACAGACTCCTAAAGATGCTACCAGAAAACTACTAGAGCTAATCAATGAATTTGGTAAAATAAAAGGATACAAAATTAATGCACAGAAATCTCTTGCTTTCCTATACACTAACGATGAAAAATCAGAAAGAAAAATTAAGGAAACACTCCTATTTACCATTGCAACAAAAAGAATAAAATACCTATGAATAAACCTACCTAAGGTGACAAACACCTGTATGCAGAAAACTATAAGACACTGGTGAAAGAAATTAAAGATGATACCAATAGATAGAGAGATATACCATATTCTTGGACTGGAAGAATCAACACTGTGAAAATGACTATACTACCCAAGGCTATCTACAGTTTCAGTGCAATCCCGATGAAACTGCCAATGGCATTTTTCACAGAATTAGAACAAAAAATTTCACAATTTGTATGGAAATACAAAATACCCCAGACAGCCAAAGCAATCTTGACAAAGAAAAACGGAGCTGCAGGAATCAGGCGCCCTGACTTCAGACTATACTACGAAGCTACAGTAATCAAAACAGTATGGTACTGGCATGAAATCAGAAATATAGACAAATGGTATAGCATAGAAAGCCCAGATATAAACCCACTCACATATGGTCACCTAAATTACTACAAAGGAGGCAAGCACATACAATGGAGAAAAGACAGTCTCTTCAATAAGTGGTGCTGGGAAAACTGGACAGCTACATGTAAAAGAATGAAATTAGAACACTCCCTAACACCATACTCATAAATAAACTCAAAATGGATTAAAGACCAAAATATAAGGCCAGACACTATAAAACTCTTAGAGGAAATGATAAGCAGGACTCTCTGTGACATAAATCACAACAAGATCCTTTTTGACCCACCTCCTAGAGTAATAGAAATAAAAAGAAAAATAAACAAATGGGACCTAATCAATCTTAAAAGCTTTGGCACAGCAAAGGAAACCATAAACAAGACCAAAAGACAACCCTCAGAACAGGAGAAAATATTTGCAAATGAAGCCTGACAAAGGATTAATCTCCCAAATATACAAACAGCACATGCACTCAATGTCAAAAAAACAAACAAACAATAAAAAAATGGGCAAAAGACCTAAATAAACATTTCTCCAAAGAAGAAATACAGATGGCCAAGAGGCACATGAAAAGATGCTCAGCATCACTAATTATTAGAGAAATGCAAATCAAAACTACAACGAGGTATCACTTCACACCCATCAGAATGGCCATCATCAAAATATCTACAAGCAATAAATGCTCGAGAGGGTGTGGAGGAAAGAGAACACTCTTACACTGTTGGTGGGAATGTAAATTGATACAGTCACCTTGGAGAACAGTATGGAGTTTCCTTACAAACTAAAAATAGAACTACTATATGACCCACTAATCCCACTACTGTGCATATACCCTGAGAAAACCATAATTGAAAAGGGGACATGTACCACAATGTACATTGCAGGACTATTTACAATAGCCAGGACATGGAAGCAACCTATGTGTCCACCGACAGATGAATGGATAAAGAAGATGTGGCACATATATACAATGGAATATTACTCAGCCATAAAAAGAAACGAAATTGAGTTATTTGTAGTGAGGTGGATGGACCTAGAGTCTGTCATACAGAGTGAAGTAAGTCAGAAAGAGAAAAACAAATACCATATGCTAACACACATATGTGGATTCTAAAAAAAAAGTGGTTCTGATGAACCTAGGGGCAAGACAGGAATAAAGATGTAGATGTAGAGAATGGACTTGAGGACTTGGGGAGGGGGAAGGGTAAGCTGGGACGAAGTGAGAGAGTAGCATTGGCATATATACATTACCAAATGTAAAATAGATAGCTAGTGGGAAGAAACTGCATAGCACAGGGAGATTAGCTCGATTCCTTGTGATGACCTAGAGGGGTGGCATTAGGGACGGTAGGAGGGAGATGCAAGAGGGAGGCGATATGGGCATATATGTATACATATAGCTGATTCACTTTGTCATACAGCAGAAACTAACACAACATTGTAAAGCATTTTTACTAAAATAAATATGTCAAAAAAAGAAAAAAAAAAGATCCACAGGGGAGAAAAAGATTAGAGATTGAGTCCCATCAAGTTATAGATGATCAGAACATACCTTGGGTTTTCCATTGATCTACTCTGACAAAGCATACAACTAAGCACCAAAAGTTCAAGATTAGTCATTGTACTGCTACTAGAACAAACACCAATACCCTTTAGAGGAACATAACAGAATTCAATATCTCTACAACATAGTACCTACAAATTCCATTACTCAATAAAAAACACTTGAAATGGGAAAAATAAGTAACCCCCACCAAGTCAATCCAAAGTGTATCTAAGATTACTCACTGTGTGCCAGCAGGACTTTGCATCCTCTTGACCACCAGGGACTATATTTTTCTAGCTGATTAGGATATCTTGGTAGCGCTGCAATTTTCCTTCAAACACCAGATCACTGAAAAGTTGTTTTATTATGGTCATCCTCCAGATGTACTGACTATAAGATGACCAAATTTGGGTTCAGAATTTAACATACCCTCTCATCAAATTGGTCATCCTATTCCTTTCTGTTCTAATAAGAAGATCCAGGCTAGGAGAGCTGAATTCCAATAATTGCCTAATACAGCTCACATTTTCCTGCAGCAGCAGCACCAGCAAAAGCAAGAAAAAAGTAAAGTGGACACGTTAATGCCCCCCCCCAAAATGAAGTCCATGTATACCCTGGAGACATAATTTTTTAGGTTAGACAAAATAGTTAAATAGAAGCCCTTGTGTGATCTCTCCTTGAGAGTTATTTCCCCACCCATCCTATTAAAAATTAATTTTATATAATTAGAAGTCGTCTACAGGGTGTTTCTGCTGTTAGCCTTTGTCAAGATATTAGCCAATTTCCTGCCATAAAGATTGACACCTTTAAGTAAAGCAAACCTACTTCTCACAGAGTAGACTTCCTAAATGACCTTATCTATTTAGTCCTAAATTTAGATAATGCCAGTGCTGAAGGACCTCATGAGTTTTCTGTGAGGAAGATAACAAGCCCACACTTTGCCAATCAGCTATAATGCTTAAAATTAGATGCTCTGCATTTTAGTATGTTCTAATGTAACCAAGCCCTAGATGCAATCTCAGAGCCATCTTTGCTGTTTCCTGATCCAGGGTTGACGATTGGGCTTACCTAATGTGCATGGGCATTACCTAAAAGAATAACCTGTGCTGTAGCTTCTAAAAACTGCATAGCACCCAAAACCAGGAGGTTTGTTTCAATATGTGCCCAGAGTAGATTTAAAGAAAAAAACAAACAAAACTTGAGTCTTATTATTTTCCCTGATTGGCGAGTACAGAAAAAGAAACTTCCATCACTTGGTCCTCTGTCTTGTGCATAAGGAGGTACTTGGCATAAGTATTTGTAGGGATCTTAGTGAAAAGGGTTCCTGTCTATAAAGAACTGCACAGAAATCATTATAACTGGCATCACATCTGGCACTAAACAGTTATAAATGTTAATGAGCAAAAGACACAATCATTTTTCATTTTTTGACTTGAAGGAAAGAAAGGGGGGGAGAAAAATAAAATTTCTAAGTTCCATTGGCGATTCCACGAACAACTATGCAAATTTAATCCAGATCTCTTTAACTGGCAAAGGCCAAAGGACCTCACAGACTGTATGAAACAAACTTTTGTATTCCAGATTTGCCAGAATAATTTTAATGTTCTTCAAACGATAAGGCCAACTCAAATAGGACCATCATAATGAGAGTGCAAATAATTATGTTTCCTACATAAAACAGTAATATTAAGAGGATTGTAGGGGCTAGGATAGGGGTTATGATGAAAGTGGCGAAATAAGGCAAGAGTGAAAACAACTGCTCCAAAGGACCCCCATCTTCATCAGCTATGTGCAACTTAATGTGTCTTTTATCCATTCCATGCTTGGTTTTATTTCTGTATTTTGAAGTAAAAAACAAACACTACACACAGACATGCACAAGCCAACATCAACCTATTAGTCTTCCCTTTCTATTCCATATACAATGTAAATAGAAGGAGGAAGGCATAAGAGACAAGACCAACTGTATTCAAACCATCTCTACTGCCCAGACCTGTACAGAAAGATTTGTTCCAATATTACAATTGCTATATGTCTTAGGAGGTAGCTGAGGGTAAACAGATGGGGAAGAGGACACTGAAACAATTCAAATACATTCACTCTTAGGGGAATATCTTTTGGGGTAATATTTCTTTAATAAAGCTCACTGCAGATATGAAACCACTTGCCTACACTGAGAAGACAAAGCTAAGAACCTGTAATAAGCCACAAACAGTCTCACACTTGATAAGAATAAAGGGGCAGACCATTAAAATGTTGATCTTTAAAGGGCATCTGCACATCAATGATAACTACATCTGTGTGTGTTTGTGTGTGTGTGTGTATTTTTTAACACCATCCCTCCTCATAAATAATAAGGAAACCAAGAAAACAAGACAGCTTACGCAGGAAGCAACTTGTTTTTGTTTTTCAAATTGGATTTTGCTTGAATTAAGCCATCATAATATAGATGGCTTTTTAAATTCTCAATTTTTTTTTTTTTTGCTTTCAGATTCTGCTACAGACATTATAATGTAACCAAGTGAGGAAAATGGGATCCAGTCCAACAGGCTACATCGCTAGTAAGTAATATCTCCAAGTATTTTATTTCAGCAATAATCAATCTGAGCCAAGATTGAAAGTGAAAATGTGACTTCAAAAGTAAGGCAAGGAAAGACAGCCACATAAAATAGGCCAAGCTGGAGATATTATAGGTAAAATGTTACATACAAATACAGTGGAAAGAGAGTCACAATATACAAAAACATGTTAAAGACATTCATAAGTATTAAATGGGGGAGAAAAAGCCAATATATTCCCCTACCTTTACCATTCCAGAATCCTTTGGACTTGAGTAGTGTTACTCTATTATATAACCTGTGACCCACTTTTGTGCAAGATTTATTAATATACTATCAATTGAAAAACAATACTATTATTTAGCAATTTCAATTATTTTCACCTTGGAAAACAAACATTAACCAAACTCCAAGCTCCAGCCAGTATTTACTGCTTTGAAAAATAGGCTTGTATTTTATAGCCTGGGTTTCACACTTAATGAGAAAGTAAAGAGCATACATTTAATTCTAGGAAGTAATTTAATTAGAAGCCAGCAGAAAGCCCCATCCATAGTCTTTTGTTTCCATATATCAATACATTCCTCAACGTCTTACTGGAATGATTACAGACAGAAAATCCATTCTTAAAATCTCCTGCATGATTTGTAATTATAGCTAAAATGTATAATCAAAGCTGAAAGACATACATATCCAAGTGTTATTAAACAATGATTAAGCTTTGATTGGGATATCTATTGGTTACAGCTAATCTCTTAGTACAATCATGGCTGCCTACCAGACCACCATGTTCTAGGAATAGATATTTATTCTCAAGAAATTCCTCTTCAGGCAATTAGCTAATATTTCCAAACTTGGAAACTTTAAACCTCTGCCTGTTAGTGATTTGGTACAAATGTGAAGATGTGAGGAACTAAAGCTCACTGATATTTGTCAAAAACTTTCATTTAAACTGTAACACTGCATACGCAATTAGGAGGCAAAGAATATATACTTTTAAAGGTTTCCTGTCTTCTCATTTGCAAATGTTTGTTCCCAGGTGTATATGCACTAGCAAATGTAACCAACCCTAAGAAGGCCCTTAACATTTTATTGTCCACTGAGAGTACACTGCCACTGAAGTTGAACAAAATTCCACTGGTTTCCCAGCATTTTGTCAGTGGTAGTCTAAAATCTCATCTTTACTTTGGCTACTTTCCAACATAGCTGGATTACAAGTGCTTCTGTTTAAAGATATTTGTACTTAAAGACACAGATGCTCTCTAGATGCTCACAAAAAGCATATAATTTTTACCAAATCATGAGAAGTTGCCAGCAACTTACCAGAATTTCTCTTTGACACCATCTTCAAATTTGTGCTGACTACAGAACAGACCACAAGGGCCAGAAGAAATGGTGGCTTCATTGTTCACCTTCCGTGGCAGCTGAAAAATCAAAAAAGGATATGAAGTTTGAATCACAGATCTTGGCCTCAACAAAGCAGCAGCTATAATTTTACATACCTTGAAGACACATCACAGAAACAATGACATTTTGGTGATTTCTGGCTTTATTTTTATGCAAATGGAAGAAAATATGAAAGTTCACAATTGCATCATGTCAACGTTCCCTGAACGGGAGAGAAGATGGCGGAACAGCAAGACGCGGAGATCACCTTCCTCCCCACAGATACATCAGAAATACTTCTACATGTGGAACTACTCCTATAGAACACCCACTGAACGCTGGCAGAAGACCTCAGACCTTACAAAAGGCAAGAAACTCCCCACGTACCTGGGTAGGACAAATGATAAAAGAATAAAGAGACAAAAGAATAGGGACGGGACCTACACCAGTGGGAGGGAGCCGTGAAGGAGGAAAGGTTCCCACACACTAGGAGCCCCTTTGCGGGCGGAGACTGCAGGTGGCGGAGGGGGAAGCTCCGGAGCCATGGAGGAGAGTGCAGCAACAGGGTGCAGAGGGCAAAGCAGAGAGATCCCCGCAGAGGATCGGTGCGGACCGGCACTCACCAGCCCGAGAGGCTTGTCTGCTCACCCGCCGGGAAGGGCGGGGGCTCGGAGCTGAGCCTCGGGCTTCAGTCGGAAGCTGGGAGAGGACTGGGGTTGGCAGCATGAACACAGCCTGAAGGGGCTAGTGCGCAACAGCTGGCTGGGAGGGAGCCAGGGAAAAGTCTGGAGCTGCCAAAGAGGCAAGAGACCTTTTCTTCCCTCTTTGCTTCCTGGTGTGCAAGGAGAGGGGATTAAGTGTGCCACTTAAAGGAGCTCCAGAAATGGGCACAGACACCAGAGATGGGCGTGGGACACTAGGGCTGCTGCTGCCGCCACCAAGAGGTCTGTGTGCAGCACAGGTCACTCTCCACACCTTCCCTCCCGGGAGCCTGTGCAGCCCGCCACTGCCAGGGTCCCGGGATCCAGGGACAGCTTCCCCGGGAGAACACATGGTGCGCTCAGGCTGGTGCAACGTCATGCCGGCCTCTAACGCCGCAGGCTCGACCCGCATCCGTGCCCCTCCCTCCCCCAGGCCTGAGCCAGAGCTCCTGAATCAGCTGCTCCTTTAAACCCGTCCTGTCTAAGCGAAGAGAAGACAGCCTCCGACAACCTACACACAGAGGCGGGGCCAAGTCCAAAGCTGAACACTGGGAGCTGTGTGAACGAAGAGGAGAGGGGGAGGTCTCTCCCAGCAGCCTCAGAAGCAGCAGATTAAAGCTCCACAATCAACTTGAAGTGCCCTGCATCTGTGGAATACCTGAATAGACAGCGAAATATCCCAAGTTGAGGAGGTGGACTTTGGGAGCAAGATATACTACTATTTTCCCCTTTTTCTCTTTTTGTGAGTGTGTATGTGTGTGCTGCTGTGTGAGATTTAGTCTGTATAGCTTTGCTTTCACCATTTGTCCTAGGGTTCTGACAGAACCGTTTGTTTTTTCTTTTCATTTTTAAATTTTTCTTCTTAATAATTATTTTTTATTATAAGAACCTTATTTTATCCTTTATCTTTCTTTCTTTCTTCCTTTCTTTCTTCCTTTCTTCCATCCTTTCTTCCTGTCTTCCTTCCTATCTTCCTTCCTGTGTTTCTTTCTTTCTCCCTTTCTTCCCTCCTTTCTTCAACCCTTCCTCCCTTCCTCCCTTTCTTCCTTTCTTCCTTCCTTTCTTTCTTTCCTTTCTATTTTTTCTCCCTCTTATTCTGAGCCGTGTGGATTAAAGGCTCTTGGTGCTGCAGCCGGGCAGCAGGGCTGTGTCTCTGAGGTGGGAGAACCAACTTCAGGACACTGGTCCACAAGAGACCTCCCAGCTCCACGTAATATCAAATGGCAAAAATCTCCCAGAGATCTCCATCTCAACACCAATCCCCAACTTCACTCAAGGACCAGCAACCTACAGTGCTGGACACCATATGCCCTACAAACAGCAAGACAGGACTACAGTCCCATCCATTAGCAGACAGGCTGCCTAAAATCATAATAAGGTTACCAACATCCAAAAACACACCGCCAGACATGGACCTGCCCACAAGAAAGACAAGATCCAGCCTCATCCAACAGAACACAGGCACTAGTCTCCTCAAACAAGAAACCTACTCAACCCACTGAACCAACCTTAGCCACTGGGGACAGACACCAAAAACAACAGGAACTATGAAGCTGCAGCCTGCAAAAAGGATACCAAAAACACAGGAAGCAAAATGAAAAGACAGAAAAACACACAGCAGATGAAGGAGCAAGGTAAAAACCCACCAGACCTAACAAATGAAGAGGAAATAGGCAGTCTACCTGAAAAATAATTCAGAATAACGATAGTAAAGATGATCCAAAATCTTGGACATAAAATAGACAAAATGCAAGAAACATTTAACAAGGACCTAGAAGAAATAAAGAGGAAGCAAGCAACGATGAGCAACACAATAAATGAAATGAAAAATACTCTAGATGGGATCAACAGCAGAATAACTGAGGCAGAAGGATGGATAAGTGACCTGGAAGATAAAATAATGGAAATAAGTACTGCAGAGCAGAAAGAATAAAGAAGAAAAACAATTGAGGACAGTCTCAGAGACCTCTGGGACAACATTAAATGCACCAACATTTGAATTATAGGGGTCCCAGAAGAAGAAGAGAAAAAGAAAGGGACTGAGAAAATATTTGAAGAGATTATAGTTGAAAACTTCCCTAATATAGGAAAGGAAATAGTCAATCAAGTCCAGGAAGCACAGAGAGTCCCATACAAGATAAACCCAAAGAGAAACACACTAAGACACATAATAATCAAACTGCCAAAAATTAAATACAAAGAAAACATATTAAAAGCAGCAAGGGAAAAACAACATATAACACACAAGGGAATCCCCATAAAGTTAACATCTGATCTTTCAGCAGAAACTCTACAAACCAGTAGGGAGTGGCAGGACATATTTAAAGTGATGAAGGAAAAAAACCTACAACCAAGATTACTCTACCCAGCAAGGATCTCATTCAGATTTGATGGAGAAATTAAAACCTTTACAGACAAGCAAAAGCTGAGAGAGTTCAGCACCACCAAACCAGCTCTACAACAAATCCTAAAGGAACTTCCCTAGGCAAGAAACACAAGAGAAGGAAAAGACCTATGAGAACAACTAAAAACAATTAAGTAAATGGTAATAGGAACATATATATAGATAATTACCTTAAAGTTAAATGGATTAAATGCTCCCACCAAAAGACAGACTGGCTGAATGGATACAAAAACAAGACCCATATATATTCGGTCTACAAGAGACCCACTTCAAACCTAGGGACACATACAGACTGAAAGTGAGGGGATGGAAAAAGATATTCCATGCAAATGGAAATCAGAAGAAAGCTGGAGTAGCAATTCTCATATCAGACAAAATAGACTTTAAAATAAAGACTATTACAAGAGACAAAGAAAGACACTACAGAATGATCAAGGGATCAATCCATGAAGAAGATATAACAATTGTAAATATTTATGCACCCAACATAGGAGCACCTCAATACATAAGGCAAATACTAACAGCCATAAATGGGGAAATCGACAGTAACACAATCATAGTAGGGGACTTTAACACCCCACTTTCACCAATGGACAGATCATCCAAAATGAAAATAAATAAGGAAATATAAGCTTTAAATGATACATTACACAAGATGGACTTAATTGATATTTATAGGACATTCCATCCAAAAACAACAGAATACACATTTTTCTCAAGTGCTCATGGAACATTCTCCAGGATAGATCATATCTTGGGTCACAAATCAGGCATTGGTAAATTTAAGAAAATTGAAATCGTATCAAGTATCTTTTCTGACCACAACGCTATGAGACTAGATATCAATTACAGGAAAACATCTGTAAAAAATACAAACACATGGAGGCTAAACAATACACTACTTAACAACGAAGTGATCACTGAAGAAATCAAAGAGGAAATCAAAAAATACTTAGAAACAAACGACAATGGAGACATGACGACCCAAAACCTATGGGATACAGCAAAAGCAGTTCTAAGAGGGAAGTTTATAGCAATACAATCATACCTTAAGAAACAGGAAACATCTCGAATAAACAACCTAACTTTGCACCTAAAGCAATTAGAGAAAGAAGAACAAAAAAAACCCAAATTTAGCAGAAGGAAAGAAATCATAAAGATCAGATCAGAAATAAATGAAAACGAAGTGAAGGAAACAATAGCAAAGATCAATAAAACTAAAAGCTCGTTCTTTGAGAAGATAAATAAAATTGATAAACCATTAGCCAGACTCATCAATAATAAAAGGGAGAAGACTCAATTCAATAGAATTAGAAATGAAAAAGGAAATGTAACAACTGACACTGCAGAAATACAAAAGATTATTAGAGATTACTACAAGCAACTGTATGTCAATAAAATGGACAATCTGGAAGAAATGGACAAATGCTTAAAAATGCACAACCTGCCGAGACTGAACCAGGAAGAAATAGAAAATATGAACAGACCAATCACAAGCACTGAAATTGAAACTGTGATTAAAAATCTTCCAACAAACAAAAGCCCAGGACCAGATGGCTTCACAGGCGAATTCTATCAAACATTTAGAGAAGAGCTAACACCTATCCTTCTCAAACTCTTCCAAAAGATGGCAGAGGGAGGAACACTCCCAAAATAATTCTATGAGGCCACCATAACCCTGATACCAAAACAAACAAAGACATCACAAAGAAAGAAAACTACAGGCCAATATCACTGATGAACATAGATGCAAAAATCCTCAACAAAATACTAGCAAACAGAATCCAACAGCACATTAAAAGGATCATACACCATGACCAAGAGGGGTATATTCCAGGAATGCAAAGATTCTTCAATATATGCAAATCAATCAACGTGATACAGCATATTAACAAACTGAAGGAGAAAAACCATATGATCATCTCAATAGATGCAGAGAAAGCTTTCGACAAAGTTCAACACCGATTTAGGATAAAAACCCCGGAGAATGTAGGCATAGAGGGAAATGTCCTCAACATAATAAAGGAAATATATGACAAACCCACAGCCAGCATTGTTCTCAATGGCGAAAAACTGAAACCATTTCCACTAAGATCAGGAACAAGACAAGGTTGCCCACTCTCACCACTCTTTTCAACATAGATTTGGAAGTTCTAGCCACAGTAATCAGAGAAGAAGAAGAAAAGGAATCAAAGTCGGAAAAGAAGAAGTAAAGCTGTCACTGTTTGCTGATGACATGATACTATACATAGAGAATCCTAAGAATGCTACCAGAAAACTACTAGAGCTAATCAATGAATTTGGTAAAATAGCAGGATACAAAATTAATGCAAAGAAATCTCTGGCACTCTTACACACTACTGTTGAAAAATCTGAGAGTGAAATTAAGAAAACACTCCCATTTACCATTGCCACAAAAAGAATAAAATATCTAGGAATAAACCTACCTAAGGAGGCAAAAGACCTATATGCAGAAAATTATAAGACACTGATGAAAGAAATTAATGATGATACAAACTGACGGAGAGATATACCATGTTCTTGGATTGGAAGAATCAACATTGTGAAAATGACTCTACTACCCAAAGCAATCTACAGATTCAATGCTATCCCTATCAAACTACCACTGGCATTTTTTACAAAACTAAAACAAAAAATTTCACAATTTGTATGGAAACACAAAAGATCCCGAATAGCCAAAGAAATCTTGAGAACAAAAGACGGAGCTGGAGGAATCAGGCTCTCTGACTTCAGACTATACTACAAAGCTACAGTAATCAAGACAGTATAGTACTGGCACAAAAACAGAAATATAGATCAATGGCACAGGACAGAAAGCCCAGAGATAAACCCACACACATATGGTCACCTTAATTTTGATAAAGGAGGCAAGAATTTACAATGGAGAAAAGACAGCCTCTTCAGTAAGTTGTGCTGGGAAAACTGGACAGCTACATGTAAAAGTATGGAATTAGAACACTCCCTAACACCATAAACAAAAATAAACTCAAAATGGGTTAAAGACCTACATGTAAGGTCAGACACTATCAAACTCCTAGAGGAAAACATAGGCAGAACACTCTATGACATAAATCACAGCAAGATCCTTTTTGACCCACATCCTAGAGAAATAGAAAGAAAAACAAAAATAAACAAATGGGACCTCATGAAACCTAAAAGCTTTTGCACAGCAAAGGATACCATAAACAAGACCAAAAGACAACCCTCAGAATGGGAGAAAATAGTTGCAAATGAAGCAACTGACAAAGGATTAATTTCCAAAATTTATAAGCAACTCATGCAGCTCAATAACCAAAAAACAAACAACCCAATCCAAAAATGGGCAGAAGAACTAAATAGACATTTCTCCAAAGAAGATATACAGATTGCCAACAAGCACATGAAAGAATGCTCAACATCATTAATCATTAGAGAAATGCAAATCAAAACTACAATGAGATATCATCTCACACCGGTCAGATTGGCCATCATCAAAAACTCTAGAAACAATAAATGCTGGAGAGGGTGTGGAGAAAAGGGAACACTCTTGCACTGCTGGTGGGAATGTAAATTGATACAGCCACTATGGAGAACAATATGGAGGTTCCTTAAAAAACTACAAATAGAACTACCATATGACCCAGAAACCCCACTACTGGGCATATACCCTGAGAAAACAATAATTCAAAAAGAGTCATGTACCAAAATGTTCATTACAGCTCTATTTAAATAGCCAGGACATGGAAGCAACCTAAGTGTCCATCAACAGATGAATGGATGAAGAAGATGTGGCACATATATGCAATGGAATATTACTCAGCCATAAAAAGTAATGAAACTGAGTTATTTGTAGTGAGGTGGATGGACCTGGAGTCTGTCATACAGGGTGAAGTAAGTCAGAAGGATAAAAACAAATACCGTATGCTAACACATATATACAGAGTCTAAGAAAAAAATGTCATGAAGAGACTAAGGGTAGGACGGGAATAAAACAGAGACCTACTAGAGCATGGACTTGAGGATATGGGGAAGGGGAAGGGGAAGTTGTGATGAAGTGAGAGAGTGGCATGGACATATATACACTACTAAACGTAGGGTGGATAGCTAGTGAGAAGCAGCCGCATGGCACAGGGCGATCAGCTAGGTGGTTTGTGACCACCTAGAGGGGTGGTATAGGGAGGGTGGGAGGGAGGGAGATGCAAGAGGGAAGAGATATGGGAACATATGTATATGTATAACTGATTCACTTTGGTGTAAAGCAGAAACTAACACACCATTGTAAAGCAATTATACTCCAATAAAGATGTTTAAAAAAAGTTCCCTGCTCAGAACTTTTCAATGGTTTCCCACTGGATTTAGAGTAAAATCTGAACCCCCTCCATTAGACTTTCACGGGCCTGCAAGTAGGGCCCCTGCTGCCTCTTTGATCTTATTCCACAGCACTTTCCCCCTCATTGGCTATGCTCCAACCACTATGGACATTTTATTTGTCCCTGGAACATGCTTTAGTCATTTCCTCCTCATGGCCTTTGCATTAGGTCTTCCTGCTGGAATACTCCTCCCCACCCTTCACTCACATTCATTAACATCCTATAGGTCTCAGTCCCACAGAAAGGCCTTTCCTGACTACCCAATCTTAAAGTATCACTCTGTCATTCATTAGCTCACCTCCTTGCTTGTTTTATTTATAAGACTGATCAGCACTTACAGTTATTGTGTTTATGTGACAGGAAGAGTTTTTACTCAACTTTGACATTGATGTCTTAAAATCAGCAGCACCGAACCTTAAATAATTGGAATGAAACTGTTCCGAAATGAAAAATAACTGAGAAAAGTATAGAATTGAACTGAGATATTGTTAAGAGCCACCCAAAAGGGAGTATAATTGACTAAAGCACGATCATTGGTAGACTTTTGGGGAAAAACAAAAACGTTTTTAAGTGTTTATTCCATTAAGATAGGACTTTTCAGTAAATCGGTTCTTATATGAGGGCTCATTTAGAATCCTTTACAAATCAGAATATAAGCACCACAGAGGTACATTGGGTTCATCATAAACCCAAGATAGAAAAATAGCAAAGGGGACCATGAGAGTGAAACCACAGAGATCCCTGAAATAAAGGATGGAAGCAAACCTGAATGGAAAGACAAAAACAAGCTCTGGATTACATTTAAAGATACAGAATTCCATATAAAGATCTGTTTTCTGAATAATTGGTTTGTACCTAAAAGTGCAGAACCTTACCCAGAATGTTAGAGTAACAGGATGATATCAAGTGTTGGGTGGGATCCTCTTTTCCCAGAAATGACCAAAAGATCCACCTGATATCCTAAATTCAGAAAAAATCATGTTTGGTTGAGGCCACCAATTCAACTATTCAGTGCAGCTAGTTCCTTATCATACTGCCCACCCCCACCAACTCCATCAATAAACAGAGGTCTGGGAAGGAAGAGGAGGTCTTTTGATAACAAAGACAGCTTTGCTTTCCCAGTTGTCATGCTGGACTTCCCTTGTACCACTGAAGCAGGAATAAAGAACCCTGGGGAGAGATGGTATGCTGGAGATTTCCAGATGACCAAGGGGCCAGGACTAATCCCTGTCCATCCCCAACATACACCAAATTTCCAGGTCCCAAGAAGCATGGAAGTTGGATTTGGCATATTACCAAAGATCCATCTTGGATTGGGTAAACAGATGATTCTTGTCATAGGCTTTGCAACATGGGGCAAAATGAGTACACCTGAGAGGAAAGTGGTATGCTGCTACCAGCTAAAACTGAGGGAAGATGTAATCAAATCTTTCCATGGACTTCCAATGCCCAGAGGAGATGCTTGGGGGAGAATCTCATCATCAGGCCTGTTGTAACTACTACCTGTTTATACAGCGCATATAGACAGCTAGATGAGAAGTTATGACCAACCAAGGAGAAGACACAGGCAATCACAAGCATTTCTTTTTCCTCTCTCTCTTCTCCAGTCATACCTATCCCAATGCAACACCAAAGGAGAAGGTACAGAGGAAAGAGGAGGAAGAAGGGAAAATGTGTGAAAACCTACCATGCACCCTCCAAATTCCTAGCCATGAGAGCCACATGTCTCCTCTGTTTGAAAAAAAAAAAAAAAGGAAGATACAATATTTGAATTAGATAGGATCTTGGACTAAGATGAAGTCTTTAAAATCAGAACAAAACTCAGAAAACATCTGAAAAATGATAGAATCAAACTGAAATGTTTATCACTGTCCCTGACTCCTACTGGAAAAAGGAAGTACAGTAGAGCACATGAAGTAACAATTAGGAAAAATAGTACCATTCCATGTTTATACTTCAATGAGTTGAAACACTTAATAAATCAGTTACATTTATTAGCTTGGTTGTTTTTACCCACTCCTTGACCACTAGCATGTAAGCTTCATGAGGGCAGTCACTTAGTCATTAGCTGTTGTATTATCAGTATCTATCATAGAGCTGGACATATAATAGGTTATCAGTAAATATTTTAATGAATGAAAGGGGCATATCAATGTAGATAACATATCAATGGTTCAAGTAACACAAATAAATTGCAGCTTTCAGTGGTTTTCTTCCCAAGTTACCCATTTATTTGAAATAGAATCTCTCTTATCTAATATATGATTATCCAAATCTGAGATGTGCCCCATCTCCTGCTGTAGTAGACTCTGTTGGTACCCTATCCATATCCCCTTGGGCCTCCCAAAAGTCATCTGCAAAGAAGTCTTCCTATGTTTCTTTGCCAGAGGTGCTTCTCTATCTGCAAAAGCTGCTTGAATAGCATAGGAGGCTGACTGGAAGTTCTAGGTTGTTAACACACCGTGAGTGATTCTCATTCATTGATGGGAGTTGGTGAATAAATACCCCCAGCTTCCTCACCCCTTCGAATGTTCCAGTAGGACTGAATGGCAAACTGCTCATTAGCACACTCTACTAGCTTTTCCTCCCTTCTAGTGTGACTTTGACATTCCCTTGCAGTACTTGCTGGGATCACCTCCCAAATAAACTACTTACATCCAAATCCTCATGTTTGGGTCTGCTTTTGGGAGATCCCAAACCAAGACTCTGAAAATACCATTATAAACTCCCCACATTTCTTTGTTTTATACAGACTATCTGTCTAATTTCCAGCTCAAAAGATTATGTAGCCTCTGGATTTTCAAAAGAAGGCTTATACTTCAAATTTTTCCTGAACCACAGGCACATTCTAGCTCTCCTGTCTTGTCTCCCTTTTTAGAACTTATATCACCCCCAGTGACTTTGATAAGAACATTGGCTCATCTCTGATTTAGCTCTTCCTGCTGTATTCGCTCAGTTACCAACTCAACCTTGCTGGTTAGCTATTAAGAGACTTCCAGTTTCTCCCCACCCTCAACCCATCTTACTCATGATTGTACCTTCACTATTTCTATCTAAAATTTGACAGTTTGTAAGGACTATAATTTGCCTAAAACATCATTTTAAGGATTCTAATATTTTGTAAATGGTGACAAAATTAAAGATTATTTGAAAAGAACTTTTTAAAATGTTACTTTACCCAGTAGTTATAATTTTCACCCAAAGCAAGAACTATATTTCATACCTGCTATTCAGAGATATTAAGGGTAGAAAACAGCTGACCAAAAAATATTTCTACTACCTTAGTCAACCCCTTCCTATTCTTTGTGAAATGAAATGCTTAATGCTTGACTTTGACTAGTGAAATCATCATGGGAATTTAACATGTTAACCACAGAATTATTTCATATACTCCCCTTCTTTTCAATAAAAATCAGTGGGGATTAGAAAAATTGGATGTATTCAGTTTTTTAGTCTGTATATTTGCCAATCCTATTTCCACAGGAGAGTTCATTAATTCAACAAACTGAATAACTATTCAACTGATGAATAACTATTATATTTTATGATAATAATGATAACTTATTGAGCATTTTTGTGTGCCAGATAAGGCACTGGACTGTGATATTGTATTTTATCCTATTAATGACCATGTGAGCTATTATTATCCCCATTTTACTTTTCAGAAAACTGATACTTGTGGCTTATCCAAGGCCAAAACAATAGTAAATTAAGGAAGAAAGGATTTCATTTTAGTTCTGTGTGACTACAAAGCCCAAACTCTTAACCACTACTAAACTATATTTGCCCTAGAAGTTAGATGCTACAGAAGTCATAAACCATGTCTAAGATTATAAAACATCACTTCTTGACATCTAGTATGCATGCACACTGGAATGATTAGTCAAGTGCAAGACAGTAGAGAACAACCTGTATATGTTAGGTGATAAGAGAATATAGAGTAAGAAGTGTGTTTTGTAGCATGTTCAGTAGGTGATTCAGATTTCCCATTGAAAGGGAAAATCTGCCAAACTGCCAATTCAAATAGTCAAAAAGAAAGGCCAGTGCAATCAGTCTCCTAGCAATGCTCATCTGCAACAGCAATCCACCTGAAATATCATCACTGATCAAGGAATGCAACCACTGGGCTCCTAACATACGTTTCCACACATCTGTTTAAACACTAAAAGTATCAGAAGCAGCTATCCCCTGGAAATCTTACACTGAAATTTAGGTTTATTACATTATAACTTTTCCCTTTTGGTGATTTTACAACCAACTTACTGTTGTGTGAAGAAAGCGTACAGAAGCATGTATAATATTTTATATGATGGCAATTATGCTGCTATTCAATTATTTCAAAATTACATTTTCCCCCCATATAAAGGGTCTTCCCCTTACTGTGGCTATAAATATGCAGTGGTCCTTATGCCTAAAGTTCATATCTCCCTGAGGGCTTTGTGTTTACTTATTCCCTAAGGGTAGTATGTAAAAATCCCAAAAGGCCACATGAGGAATTCTAAAGACTGAAGACACTGGCACAATGGCTAATGAAGGCATTAGTATTCCTCTCCTTTGAGTACCAAATCTTAATATGAGTAGGGCCATCTTGACAAGAGAGTTTTAAAAAAATGTAATTGAACTAAATCTTTCAACAGATAATTGTAATGATAATGTTATGCTCCAATGGTTTTCAAGTATAGTTTATAAATTACCTTCTCCACTTTACTTTCTTCCTGCCTTAAAGTACAAGGCATGTCAGGTTCCTGGTTCATGTTAATTTTTTTAAAGCATCTGTATGACATACTCTTGACTCTAGAAGCCAAAACAAGTTGAACTTATGAATATATTCTGACACAGTTGAAATATCCAACTATATATATCAGCTAGGCTGCAGAGAATATGCAATTATATCATTTCTTAATACATTCTTGCCATCAGAGACAATTTTGTTACCTATGATGTCTTCCAATCATTTGGATCAGCCAGTCATATATCTATCTATCTATCTATCTATATATATATATATAAAATCTCAAAAAAACTGGAAATTACGAACACACAGCCCACATATATATGACAGATGTATTATTTATAAAGATACTTAAATTTCAAAGACAGTTCTGTAGTTAGTACACATTCATCTCAATCTCTTACATTTTCTACTTCCACAGTCATCCTCAATGAAGTCTGGTATTCATACAGAGATGACCGTGAGGTCATATTAGATCTTCAATCAGGAAACAAAGATGCAGTAATGTTAATGAGAGTCTACTTACCCAGGAGAAAACATTGGCTCTCAGTGTTACTCAAATTTGGAAGATTTCAATAGCTATGTAGTCCAACCACCAACCAATGAAGAAATCATTTGATACCCTATCCCTGTATCTACCATGTGCTCAGCTACTTCCTATTTCATGAAAACAACTATATGAAGTGACAGGCCATTCTATTATTAGCTTTAATATTTATAAATGGAGGTAGAAAGAGACATGGATACTGAAAGGAATAAAGCCAGAAATACAGAAGTAGGAAGACACAGACAGCTAAAGATAGAGAGACAGATGGATAGGAAACAGATGGAAAGAGAAAAAATACACAAGGAGGAGAAATGGAGAGATAGATACAACATACAGAGAAGCAGAGGCTGAGAAAAAGACAGAAATGGATACACAAAAAGCTGAAATATCAAAAAAGAAGGGGAAACGAAAGGTAAGAGGAATTATGGGGGAGGAATTTCTGAGAGATAGAAGAGACAAAAAAGGTAAAAAGAGACGCAAACAGGGGGAAAAAATGGTTATGAGCAACTCTTGAGTTCCAGGAGCATGACAAAAACTGACTATCTCTCAAACTATTATTTCTTTTTCCTGTAGTAATTATAGAGCCCACAGGTTTGGGCTCGGCATGTAGTCTCCAAAAATGGAGTCTACATTTCCCAGCCTTCATGGCAAACGGACAGGTGAGTTCTGACCATTAAGAGATAACCAGAAGTGTCACATACAAGAGGGATAAATCTTTCCCAGAGTTTCTCCAATCAGCTAACATAAAATAGTGGGTATAAATTTTATAAGCTATTTACAGAAAAAGTTTGCACTCATAACTCACTGCTAGGTGGTTTCTATATCCCTCACCATTCAACTATTTCATCCTACAATAAAAATGTGTGTGTCAAAGACCCGTACATATACTGTGTACAAGAGTGCCACTTGAGACCTAGGGACACATACAGACTAAAAGTGAGGGAAAGGAAAAAAGATGTTTCATGCAAACAGAACCCAAAAGAAAGCTAGAGTAGCAATTCTCATATCAGACAAAATAGACTTCAAAACAAAGACTATTACAGGAGACAAAGAAGGACACTACATAATGATCAAGGAATCCATCCAAGAAGAAGATATAACAATTGTAAATATTTATGCACCCAACATAGGAGCACCTCAATACATAAAGCAGATGCTAACAGCCATAAAAGGGGAAAACGACAGTAACACAATTATAGTAGGGGACTTTAACACCCCACTTTCACCAATGGACAGATCATCCAAAATGAAAATAAATAAGGAAACACAGGCTTTAAATGATACATTAAACAATATGGACTTAATTGATATTTATAGGACATTCCATCCAAAAACAACAGAATGCACTTTCTTCTTTCTTCTCAAGTGCTCATGGAACATTCTCCAGGATAGATTATATCTTGGGTAACAAATCAAGCCTTGGTAAATTTAAAAAAAAACTGAAAGCATATCAAATATCTTTTCAGACCACAACATTATGAGACTAGATATCAATTACAGGAAAACATCTGTAAAAAATACAAACACATGGAGGCTAAAAAAATACACTACTTAATAACCAATAGAACACTTAAATATCAAAGAAGAAATAAAAAAAATACATAGAAACAAATGAAAATGAAAACACAATGACACAAAACCTATGGGATGCAGCAAAAGCACTTCTAAGAGGAAAATTTATAGCAATAAAATCCTACTTTAAGAAACAAGAAACAGCTCAAATAAACAACCTAACATTACACCTAAAGCAATTAGAGAAAGAAGAACAAAAAAATGCCAAACTTAGGAAAAGGAAAGAAAATCATAAAAATAAGATCAGAAATAAATGAAAAAGAAATAAAGGAAACGATAGCAAAGATCAGTAAAACTAAAAGCTGGTTCTTTGAGAAGATAAACAAAATTGATAAACCATTATAGCCAGACTCATCAAGAAAAAAACGGAGAAGACTCAAATCAAAAGAAATAGAAATGAAAAAGGAGAAGTAACAACTGACCCTGCAGAAATACAAAGGATCATGAGAGATTACTACAAGCAACTATATGTCAATAAAATGGATAACCTGGAAGAAAGGTACAAATTCTCAGAAATGCACATTTTGAGACTGAACCAGGAAAAATTAGAAAATATGAACAGACCAATCACAAGCATTGAAATAGAAAATGATTAAAACTCTTCCAACAAACTAAAGCCCAGGACCAGATGGCTTCACAATCAAATTCTATCAAACATTTAAAGAAGACATAACACCTAACCTTCTCAAACTCTTCCAAAATATATCAGAGAGAGGAACACTCCCAAACTAATTCTATGAGGGCACCATCACCCTGATATCAAAACCAGACAGAGATGTCACAAAGAAAGAAAACTACAGGCCAATATCAATGATGAACATAGATGCAAAATTCCTCAACAAAATGGTAGCAAACAGAATCCAACAACACATTAAAATGATCATATACCAAGATCAAGTGGGGTTTATGCCAGGAATGCAAGGATTCTTCAATATACTTAAATCAACCAACATGATACACCATATTAACAAACTGAAGGAGAAAAACCATATGATCATCTCAATAGATGTAGAGAGAGCTTTTGACAAAATTCAACACCCATTTACAATTAAAAAAACCCTCCAGAAAGTAGGCACAGAGGGAATTTACCTCAACATAATAAAGGCCATATATGACAAACCCACAGCTAACATCATCCGCAATGGTGAAAAACTGAAACCATTTCCACTAAGATCAGGAACAAGAAAAGGTTGCCCACTCTCAGCACTCTTATTCTACATAGGTTTGGAAGTTATAGCCACAGCAATCAGAGAAGAAAAAGAAATAAAAGGAATCCAAATCAGAAAAGAAGAAGTAAAGCTGTCACTGTTTGCAGATGACATGATACTATACATACAGAATCCTAAAGATGCTACCAGAAAACTATTATAGTTAATCAATGAATCTGGTAAACTAGCAAGATACAAAATTAATACACAGAAATCTCTTGCATTCCTATACACTAATGGTGAAAAATCTGAAAGTAAAATTAAGAAGACACTCCCATTTATCATTGCAACAAAAATAATAAAATACCTAGGAATAAAGCTACCTAAGCAAACAAAAGACCTGTATGCAGAAAATTATAAGACAGTGATGAAAGAAATTAAGATGTTACAAACAGATGGAGAGATATACCATGTTCTTGGACTGGAAGAATCAACAATGTGAAAATGACTTTACGGTGCAAAGAAATCCACAGATTCAATGCAATCCCTATCAAATTACCACTGGCATTTTTAACAGAACAAAAACAAAAAAAATTCACAATTTGTATGGAAACACAAAAGACCATGAATAGCCAAAACAGTCTTGGGAAAGAAAAACGGAGCTGGAGGAATCAGGCTCCCTGGCTTCAGACTATACTATAAAGCTACAGTAATCAAGACAGTATGGTACTGGCACAAAAACAGAAATACAGATCAATGGAATAGGATAGAAAGCCCAGAGATAAACCCACGCACATATGGTCACCTTATCTTTGATAAAGGAGGCAAAAATTTACAGTGGAGAAAAGACAGCCTCTTCAATAAGTGGTGCTGGAAAAATTGGACAGCTACATGTAAAAGAATGAAATTAGAACACTCCCTAACACCATACACAAAAATAAACACAGAATGGATAAAAGACGTAAATGTAAGGCCAGACACTATCGAACTCTTAGAGGAAAACATAGGCAGAACACTCTATGACATAAATCATAGCAAGATCCTTTTTGACCCACCTCCTAGAGGAATGGAAATAAAAACGAAAATAAACAAATGGGACCTAATGAAACTTAAAATCTTTTGCACAGGGCTTCCCTGGTGGCGCAGTAGTTGAGAGTCCACCTGCCAATGCAGGGGACACGGGTTCATGCCCCGGTCCGGGAAGATCCCACATGCTGCCGGGCAGCTGGGCCCGTGAGCCATAGCCGCTGAGTCTGCGTGTCCGGAGCCTGTGCTCTGCAATGGGAGAGGCCACAACAGTGAGGGGCCCGTGTACTGCCAAAAAAAAAAAAAGAAAAAAACAAGAAAATCTTTTCCACAGCAAAGGAAACCATAAACAAGACCAAAAGACAATCCTCAGAATGGGAGAAAATATTTGCAAATGAAGCAACTGACAAGGGATTTATCTCCAAAATTTACAAGCAGCTCATGCAGTTCAATATCAGAAAAACAAACACCCAATCCAAAAATGGTCAGAAGACCTAAACAGACATTTCTTCAAAGAAGATACACAGGTTGCCAACATACACATGAAAGGATGCTCAACATCACTAATTATTAGAGAAATGCAAATCAAAAGTACAATGAGATATCACCTCACACCAGTCAAAATGGACATCATCAAAAAATCTACAAACAATAAACGCTGGGGAGGGTGTGGAGAAAAGGGAACCATCAAGCACAGTTGGTGGGAATGTAAATTGATACAGCCACTGTGGAGAACAGTATGGAGGTTCCTTAAAAACCTGAAAATAGAACTACCATACAATCCAGGAATCCCACTACTGGGCATTTTTTTACCCTAAGAAAACCAAAATTCAAAAAGAGTCATGTACCACAATGTTCATTTCAGTTCTATTTACAGTAGCCAAGACATGGAAACAACCTAAGTGTCCATCAAGGGATGAATGGATAAAGAAGATGGGGAACATATATACAATGGAATATTACTCAGCCATAAAAAGAAATGAAATTGAGTTATTTGTAGTGAGGTGGATGGAACTAGAGTCTGTCATACCGAGTGAAGTAAGTAAGAAAGAGAAAAACAAATAACATATGCTAACACATATATATGGAATCCAAAAAAAAAAAAAAAAAGATCAGGAAGAACCTAGGGGCAAGACAGGAATAATGGTGCAGACCTACTAGAGAATGGACTTGAGTACACGGGGAGAGGGAAGGGTAAGCTGGGATAAAGTGAGAGAGTGCCATGGGCATATATACACTACCAAATGTGAAATAAATAGCTAGTGGGAAGCAGCTGCATAGCACAGGGAGATCAGCTCAGTGGTTTGTGACCACCTAGAGTGGTGAGACAGGGAGGTTGGAAGGGAAGGAGATGCAAGAGGGAAGAGATATGGGGATGTAAGTAATGTATAACTGATTCACTTTGCTATAAAGCAGAAACTAACACACAATTGTAAAGAAATTATACACCAGTAAAGATGTTTAAAAATAAAGGGGGTCAAAATTCTTCTCAAAATATGATGTACACATTTACACACTGTTTATGAGATTAAAAAGTGGTATTGATTTTGAAAGGCAAATTGACAGTACTGGACAAAGTTTAAGTGCTAAGGAATTCGTTTTCTAGGACTCCATACTACAGAAATCCAACTACATATGCACAGAAATACATACATACGAGGATAGTCAATGCAGGACATGCTGTAATGGTCAAAATCTGGGAATTAACACCTTTCCATAGAGGAATGCTTAAATAAACTATACTACATCCAAACTATGAAGTTCTATACAGCTATTAAAGACACTGAGGTAGACAGCTATGCATCGATATGGGTAGATCTGTAAGATATACGAAAAACAAACCTGATTCCATATATAATAGAAAAATCTATGTATATATGTATGTGTGCATGTATGGAAATTTATAGAAAAAGGTTTGGAATTTTTTTAATTTAATATTTATTCAATCACATAAATAAATTAAATATTATAAATCATTTTTACACTGTTTTAATTTTTTTGATTGTTCTGATTTGGTCTTGTAAGTACTTTTCTCCTTTTTAAAGTTTTCTTTAGATTCACCATTATCTTGACTTGGATTTTTATGACAATGGAGTATTTTATTTTTAACATTTTTATTGGAGTATAATTGCTTTACAATGGGGTGTTACCTTGTGCTTTATAACAAACTGAATCAACTATACATATACATATATCCCCATATCTCCTACCTCTTGTGTCTCCCTCCCATCCTCCCTATCTCACCCCTCTAGGTGGTCACAAAGCACTGAGCTGATCTCCCTGTGCTATGCAGCTACTTCCCACTACCTATCTATTTTATATTTGGTAGTGTATATATGTCCATGGCACTCTCTCACTTTGTCCCAGCTTACTCTTCCCACTCCCCGTGTCCTCAAGTCCATTCTCTACGTTTGCGTCTTTATAACTGTCCTACCCCTAGGTTCTTCAGAACTTTATTTTTGTTTTTAGATTCCATATATATGTGTTAGCATATGTTATTTGTTGCTCTCTGTCTGACTTACTTCATTCTGTATGACAGTCTCTAGGTTCATCCACCTCAAGACAAATAACTCAATTTTGTTTCTTTTTATGGGTAGGTAATATTCCATTGTACATATATGCCACAAGTTCTTTATCCATTCATCTGTCGATGGACACTTAGGTTGCATCCATGTCCTAGCTACTGTAAATAGAGCTGCAATGAATATTGTGGTACATGACTCTTTTTGAATTATTGTTTTCTCAGGGTATATGTCCATTAGTAGGAGTGCTGTGTCATATAGTAGTTCTATTTTTCATTTTTAAGGAAACTCCAAGCTGTTCTCCACACTGGCTGTAACAATTTACCTTCCCACCAACAGTGCAAGAGGGTTCCTTTTTCTCCAGGCCATCTCCAGTATTTATTGTTTGTAGAATTTTTGATGATGGCCATTCTGACTGGTGTGAGATGATACCTCATTGTAATTTTGATTTGCATTTCTCTAATGATTAGTGATGTGGAGCATACTTTCATGTGTTTGCTGGCAATCTGTATATCAACTTTGGAGAAATGTCTATTTAGATCTTCTGCCTATTTTTGGATTCGGTTGTTTGTTTCTTTGATATTGAGCTGCACGTGCTGCTTGTAAATTTTGGAGATAAATCCTTTTTCAGTTGCTTCATGGGCAAATATTTTCTCCCATTCTGAGGGTTGTCTTTTTGTCTTGTTTATGTTTTCCATACTGTGCAACAGCTTTTAAGTTTCATTAGGTCGCATTTATTTATTTGTTTTTATTTCCATTTCTCTAGTAGGTGGGTCAAAAAGGATCTTGCTGTGATTTATGTCATAGAGTGTTCTGCCTAAGTTTTCCTCTAAGAGTTTGATAGTGTCTGGCCTTACATTTACGTCTTTAATCCATTCTGAGTTTATTTTTGTGTATGGTGTTAGGGAATGTTCTCATTGCATTCTTTTTCATGTAGCTGTCTAGTTTTCCCAGCACCACTTACTGAAGAGGCTCTCTTTTCTCCATTGTAAATTCTTGCCTCCTTTATCAAAAATAAGGTGACCATATGTGCATAGGTTTATCTATGGGTTTTCTATCCTGTTCCATTGATTTATATTTGTTCTTGTGCCAGTACCATACTGTCTTGAGTACTGTAGCTTTGTAATACAGTCTGAACTCCAGGAGCCTTATTCCTCCACCTCCATTTTTCTTTCTCAAGATTGATTTGTCTATTCGTGGTATTTGTGTTTCCATACAAATTGTGAAATTTTTTGTTCTAGTTCTGTGAAAACTGCCAGTGGTAGCTTGATAGGGATTACACTGAATCTGTAGATTGTTTTTGGTAGTATAGTCATTTTCACAATGTTCATTGTTCCAGTGCAAGTACATGGTGTATCTCACCATTTGTTTGTATCATCTTAAATCTCTTTCATCAGTGTCTTATAGTTTTCTGCATAGAAATATTCTGTCTCCCTAGGTTGGTTTATTCCTCAGTATTTTATTCTTTTTGTTGCAGTGGTAAATGGGAGTGTTTCCTTAATTTCTCTTTCAGATTTTTCATCATTAGTGTGTAGGAATGCAAGAGATTTCTGTGCATTAATTTTGTAACCTGCAACTTTAGCAAACTCTTTGATTAGCTCTAGTAGTTTTCTGGTGGCATCTTTAGGATTGTCTATCTATAGTATTATGTCATTGCCAACAGTGACAGTTTTACTTCTTCTTTTCCAAATTGTATTTCTTTTATTTCTTTTTCTTCTCTGATTGTCGTCGCTAGGACTTCTAAAACTATGTTGAATAATAGTGACAACAGTGGATATCCTTGTCTTGCTCCTGATCTTAGTGGAAATGCTTTCATTTTTCACCATTGAGAATGATGTTTGCTGTGGGTTTGTCATATATGGTCTTTATTATGTTGAGGTAGGTTCCCTCTGTGCCCACTTTCTGGGGAGGTTTTATCATAAATGGTTGTTGAATTTTGTCAAAACTTTTACCTGCATCTATTAAGATGATCATATGGTTTTTCTGTTTCAGTTTGTTAATATGGTATATCACATTGATTCATTTCCATATATTGAAGAATCCTTGCATTCCTGGGATATACTCCACTTGATCATGTTGTATGGTCCTTTTAATGTGCTGTTGGATTCTGTTTGCTAGTATTTTGTTGAGGAATTTTGCATCTATGTTCATCAGTGATATTGGCCTGTAGTTTTCTTTCTTTGTGACATCTCTCTGGTTTTGGTATCAGGGTGATGGTGGTCTCATAGAATGAGTTTGGGTGTGTTTCTCCATCTGCTATATTTTGGAAGAGTTTAAGTAGTATGGGTATTAGCTCTTCTCTCAATGTTCGAGAGAATTCATCTGTGAAGACATCTGGTCCCAGGCTTTTGTTTGTTGGAAGATTTTTAATCACAGCCACAATTTCAGTGTGTGTGATTGGTCAGCTTATATTTTCTATTTCTTCTCGGTTCAGACTCAGAAGTTTATGCATTTCTAAGAATTTGTCCACTTCCTCCAGGTTGTCCATTTCATTGGCATACACCTGCTTGTAGTAATCTCTCATGATCCTTTGTATTTCTGCTGTGTCACTTGTGTCTTCTCCTTTTTCATTTCTAATTCTATTGATTTGATTCTTCTCCCTTTTTTTCTTGATGATTCTGGCTAATGGTTTATCAGTTTTGTTTATCTTCTCAAAGAACCAGCTTTTAGTTTTATTGATGTTTGCTATTGTTTCCTTCATTTCTTTTTCACTTATTTCTAATCTGATCTTTATGATGTCTTTCCTTCTGCTAACTTTGGGTTTTTTGTTTGTTTGTTCTTCTTTCTCTAATTGCTTTAGGTGTAAGATTAGGTTGTTTATTTCAGATATTTCATCTTTCTTGACGTAGAATTGTACTGTTATATACTTCTCTCTTAGAACTGCTTTTGCTTCATGACATAGGTTTTGGGTTGTCATGTTTTCATTGTCATTTCTTTCTAGGTATTTTTTGATTTCCCCTTTTATTTCATCTGTGATCTCTTGCTTATTTAGTATTGTACTGTTTGCCCTTCATGTATTTATATTTTTTACAGATTTTTTCCTGTAATTGATATCTAGTCTCATAGCATTGTGCTCAGAAAAGTTACTTGATACAATTTCAACTTTCTTAAATTTACCAAGGCTTGATTTGTGACCCAGGATATTATCTATCCTGGAGAGTGTTCCATGAGCACTTGAGAAGAAAGTATAATCACTCGTTTTTGGATGGAAAGTCCTATAAATATCAATTAAGTCCATCTTGTTTAATGTATTATTTAACGCTTGTATTTCCTTACTTATTTACATTTTGGATGATATGTCCATTGGTGAAAGTGAGGTGTTAAAGTCCCCTACTATGACTCTATTACTGGTGATTTCCCCATTTATGGCTGTTAGCATTTGCCTTATGTATTGAGGTGCTCCTATGTTGGGTGCATAAATATTTATAATTGTTATATCTTCTTCATGGATTGATCCCTTGATCATTATGTAGTGTCTTTCTTTGTCTCTTGTAATAGTCTTTATTTTAAAGCCTATTTTGTCTGATATGAGAAATGCTATTCCAACTTTCTTCTGATTTCCATTTGCATGGAATATCTTATTCCATCCCCTCACTTTCAGTCTGTATGTGCCCCCAGGTCTGAAATTGGTCTCTTGTAGACTGCATATATATGGGTCTTGGTTTTTTATCCATTCAGCCTGCCTTTGTCTTTTGTTTGGGGCAGTTAATCCATTTACATTTAAGGTAGTTATCAATATGTATGTTCCTATTACCATTTCCTTAATGGTTTTGGGTTTGTTATTATAGGTCTTTTCCTGCTCTTGTGTTTCCTGCCTAGAGAAGTTCCTTTAGCATTTGTTGTAAAGCTGGCTTGGTGGCGCTGAATTCTCTTAACTTTTGCTTGTCTGTAAAGGTTTTAATTTCTCCATCAAATCGGAATGAATTCCTTGCTGGGTAGAGTAAACTCGGTTGTAGGTTTTTCCCTTTCATCACTTTAAATATGTCCTTCCACTCCCTTTTGGCTTGCAGTGTTTCTGCTGAAATATTAGCTGTTAACCTTATGGGGATTCCCTTGTGTGTTATTTGTTGCTTTTCCCTTGCTTTTAATATTTTTATCATTGTATTTAGTTTTTGACAGTTTAATTAATATGTGTCTTGGCATGTTTCTCATTGGATTTATCCTGTATGGCACTCTCTGTGCTTCCTGGAGTTGATTGACTATTTCCTTTCCCACATTAGGGAAGTTTTCAACTCTAATCTCTTCAAATATTTTCTCTGTCCCTTTCTTTTTCTCTTCTTCTTCTAGGACCCCAATAATTCAAATGTTGGTGTGTTTAATGTGCTAGATGTCTCTGAGACTGTCCTCAATTCTTTTCATTCTTTTGTCTTTATTCTGCTCTGCAGTAGTTATTTCCACTATTTTATCTTCCAGGTCACTTCTCCATTCCGCTGCCTCAGTTATTCTGCTATTGATTCCTTCTTGAGAATTTTTACTTTCATTTATTGGGTTGTTCATCATTGTTTGTTTGACATTTAGTCCTTCTACATCCTTTTTAAACTTTTCTTTTATTTTCTCCATTCTGTTTCCAACATTCTGGATCATCTTTACTACCATTACTCTGAATTCTTTTTCAGGTAGACTGCCTATTTCCTCTTCATTTTCTGGTGTGGTGTGTTTTTCCCTTGCTCCTTCATCTGCTGTGTGTTTCTGTGTCTTCTCATGTTGCTTAACTTACTATGTTTGTGGTCTCCCTTTCGCAGTCTGCAGGTTCATAGTTCCCATTGTTTTTGTTGTCTTCCCCCAGTGGCTAAGGTTTTTCAGTGGGTTGTGTAGGCTTCCTGGTGGAGGGGACTGGTGCCTGTGCTTTGTGGATGAGGCTGGGTCTTACCTTTCTGGTGAGCAGGACCATGTCTGGTGGTGTGTTTTGGGGTGTCTGTTACTTTATTATGATTTTTGGCAGCCTCCCTGCTGATTGGTGGGTTTGTGTTCCTGTCTTGCTAGTTGTTTGGCATAGGGTGTCCAGCACTGTAGCTTGCCTGTCATTGAGTGGAGCTGGGACTTAGCATTGAGATGGAGATACCTGGGAAAGCTTTCGTTGTTTGAAATTACATGGAGCCGGGAGGTCTCTGGTGGACCAATGTGCTAAACTCGGCTCTCCTACCTCAGAGGCACAGGCCTGACACCTGGCCAGAGCACAAAGACCCCATCAACCATACGGCTCAGAAGAAAAGGAAGAAAAAAAAGAAAGAAAGGAAAAAATAAAGTAAAATAAATTTATTGAAATAAAAAATGTAAAATATTATTAATAAAAATTATAAAGTAATAAGAAAGAAAGAATAGAGCAACCAAACCAACAATCAAACCCACCAGTGATATCAAGCACTAGAAACGATACTAAAACAAAAAAACGGAGACAGACCCCTAAGACAAATGGTAAAAGCAAAGCTACACAGATAAAATCACACAAAGAAGCATATATGTACATACTCACAAAAAGAGAAAAAGTGATATATATATATATAAAAGGAAGAGATAAGTCAAATCAATAAACAAATCTACCAATAATAATAGACTCTAAATACTAAACTAAGATAAACATAAGACCAGAAAAAATTAGGTGAAGAAAGCAAACCCCAAGTCTACAGTTGCTCCCAAAATCCACCACCTAACTTATCGGATGATTCGGTGTCTATTCATGTGTTCCAGAGATGCTCAGTACTTCAAGTTGATTGTGGAGATTTAATTCACTGCTTCTGAGGCTGCTGGGAGAGATTTCCCTTTCTCTTCTTTTTTCACACTGCTTCTGGTGTTCCACTTTGGATTTGGTCCTGCCTCTGTGTTTAGGTCACCTGAGGGTGTCTGTTCCCAGCCCAGACAGGACAGGGTTAAATGAGCAGCTGATTAGGGGGCTCCAGCTCACTCAGGCTGGGGGAAGGGAGGGGTACAGAATGCGGTGCGAGCCTGTGGTGGCAGAGGCTGGTGTGACACTGCAACAGCCTGAGGTGCACCATGTGTCCTCCTGGGGAAGTTGTCCCTGGATCACGGGACCTGGCAGTCTTGTTCTGCCCAGGATCCCGGGAGAGGATGTGTGGATAGTGACCTGTGCTTGCACACAGGCTTCTTGGTGGCTGCAGCAGCAGCCTTAGTGTTTCATGCCCATCTCTGGTGTCCGCACTGATTGCTGCAACTTGTGCTCGTCTCTGGAGCTCATTTAGGCGGTGTTCTGAATCCCCTCTCCTCACGCCCCCTGATTCGATGTTCTCTTGCCTCTTAGGCAGTTCCAGATTTTTTCCCGGACTCCCTCCCAGCTAGCTGTGGTGCACTAGCCTCCTTCAGGCTGTGTTCACCCAGCCAACCCCAGTCCTCTCCCTGGGACCTGAACTCCGAAGCTGGAGCCTCAGCTCCCAGCCCCCAACCACCCCAGAATGTGAGCAGACAAGCCCCTCGGACTGTGCAGGAATCTCTCCGCTTTGCCCTCTGCATCTCTGTTGCTGCGTTCTCTTCCATGTCTCCAAAGCTTCCTCCCCCGCCACCCGTCTCCACCAGTGAAGGAGCTTCCTAGTGTGTGGAAACTTTTCCTCCTTCACAGCTCCTTCCCAGAGGTGCAGGTCCTGTCCCTATTCTTTTGTCTCTGTTTTTTCTTTTGCCCTACCCAAGTATGTGGGGAGTTTCTTGCCTTTTGGGAAGTCTGAGGTCTTCTGCCAGCATTCAGTAGGTGTTCTGTAGTTGTTGTACATGTAGATGTACTTCTGATGTACTGTGGGGAGGAAGGTGATCTCCACTTCTTACTCCTCTGCCATCTTGAAGGTCTCTGTTTTTTTGTCATTAACAAATTTTACTTTATCTAATATTCTTGTACTTCCATTGTTTCTATGACTTACTGTAAAAAGAGTTTCAACAAGAATAGAGTGGTAGTAGCTATAAGGGCACCTTCTCAGTTCACTACTATGCCAACTAACTTTTCTAATCCCATTAATCCTTACACCTTCCTTTTTCCACAGATAATTGAGGTTTTATGGTATTTTAAGGAAAACATTTAACATTACTTTGGTGTAAAATGTGGGGAAAGTGACATGCAATGAGGTAAGTAACTTTCCTTAAGCAGCCAATTGGAAGCAGAATAAACAATCCATATTTTGCAAAATTTTTTTTCTTATCAGGAATAGCACTAATAGTTCACTGTTGATAGATAGACATATCAACATAGGAAATGGGTTAACTTCCTTGAAATATTCAGTATCAAGGACACTGTATATAACTCTAAATGCCAAGTAATAAAAACAACATGGAGCTGTTAAAATATTTATATCAATGAACTTTCCTCTAATAGTGTAGTGTGTCTAATTTGTGCTTCTGGGTTTAGATAAATGTTCTACATATTCTGTTTCCTATATTTTTAATTATAAAATGATGATGAAATCATTGTGCCCCATGAACAATTATAAAATAATATTTGTCATATTAAGTGAGAGATAAAGTATTATTTAATGCACTATATTATATGAGGTTTCCTTTTTTTTTGGAATGATGGAAGTGTGCATATCATACCTTATCTGGGTTATTGATCACTGTGAAGTAGGACAGTGTAGCCTTGTGATCCCCAGTTTCACTTTTTACTAGTTCTATGACCTTGGCTGATTTACCTATACACTGTGACCTTCCATTTACTAATCTGAAAATAGTGGTAACAGTAGTACCTACTTCATAATGTTGTTGTTGGTATTATATATAATACATGTAAAATTCTGAACCCATTATCAGACACAGAATCTGCCATCAGTACATGTTAATTATTGTTATTGGTGCTGTTTTTGTTACTACTTCTTAGGGAAGTCAGAGAAGATTTTTCAGAGGAAGTGACACTTGGGGAAGAAACATAAGTTTGCCAGGTGGACAATGTCACAGGGGAGAGCAGTGCAGCACAAGTATGCATGTCTTGGGCAGAGAAGGGATCACATTTTATATGGAGGCAATGCATTGATGATTTAATAATTCTCTTCACTGGCTGCTAACTATAAGACTTTGAAGCTACACTTAGGCAAAATAAAAGTTTAAGTATCCCTTTTCTCTTTCTCTTCTCTCCTAGTTTTCAGAATTGAGGAATATTTATCCTGCTGTCCTACAACTCATGTCCACTGCTACCACAAAGCATAAACCCAGGCATCTTCTTACACCCTCCAATTATGTAACCCTACTTTACTTTTACTGCAGAAATAATTGTTGATGTTGTCCCCTTTTAAAACATCCTTGTTTTAACCTCTTTAGGGTTCTAGGTATCAACTGGTTCACTAGACATAACTGTCACTGAAAATGAACCAGTAGAGAAAGTTAAAGACTGATCCTTGATGATATGCGTTTTAATGTAGTCTCCTAGAGATTAATTCAGTAAATAAACAGTATTTCTTTTTTATAATGAAAAATATTATCATCATCATGATTATTAACTTGGAAATCTCGTCTCCAGACCCCTGGTGTTCTAATAATTTTTTCAATATAGCCCGAAACTTTCCTATAAATGCCCAACTACACCCTGGGGTCATCTCAATTGTTTTTATAAAGTCTTTCAAAAAATTAACCCCCTTCTTCCAACTGATGTTCTAGTTTTTGATCTCCTTTTTGCTGGTAAATACTGGTAGCATTTATCAAATTAACAATGGTTTTTAAAATAACATACTCAATGTAAGAACAAATACACTCATATACTGGCAGTGAGAATATAAATTGTCATTCATTTCCTGGAGAGAAAATTAGCTATTATATTCATATAATAACCTTTATAATTTACCTATCTCCAATAATGCAATCAAAGACTCATGTGCAAAGAAGTTATTCTAGCATTATCCCTAGTAATAAAAATATAAGGTATCCAAAAATGTGGCAAGGGTTAGATCAATTACAGTATGTCTCTGTGATAGAACAGGATTCTGCCTTAATAGAAAATTTCAGGCAAAAACAAAAATTCAAACCCTTTGACCCAGCATATCTAAGAAAATAATCTAAAATGTTACTAAAGATTTATGCACTATTATGTTCATCTCAGCCATAGTTATACTACCAAAGTTGGAAATGATCCAAATGTCCAATAATAGGAGATTTGTTAAATGAAATTATGGCATACTCATATGGTGAAAGATTATATAGTCATTAACAATTAGGTGTTCAAAATTTTAATGATATTGGAAATGCTCTTGACATAATGCTAAGGGAAGCCAAGATACAAAACTAAGTGCAGAATGATATTTGTAAAAATATTATGCACAAAGGCTGCAGTATGTTTTATAACATCAAAACTTAAGATGCAAGTTTAAAGTTCAAAAATAGAAGGGAGATTAATTTATATTATATCCATATAGTAACATACTAAGCATATTATTAAAATTATTAAAGATGATTTTAACAATATGACAAAATTCTTGTTATGTGAAGTTTAAAGGAAGCTACAAAAGGAAATGAAAACAGGATCAAGAAGAGATATCTCTACCCCCATATTTATTGCAGCATTATTCACCATAGCCAAGGTATGAAAAAAAATGAAGTATCTGTTAAAAATGAATAGATAAACAATATGTGCTGTGTGCATGTGTGTGTGTATATGTATGGATGGATGGATGTATACACACAACACAATGGAATGTGATTCAGCCATAAGAAAGAAGGAAATTCTGCCATTTGTGACAACTTCGATGAACCTTGAGGGCATTAGGCTAAGTGAAGTAAGTCAGAGAAAGACTAATACTATATGATATAACTTATTTGTGGAATCTATAAAAACTGAACTCAGAGAAACAGAAAATAGAATGGTGACTATCAGGGCCTGGAAGGTGTGGGAAATTGGGAGATATTGTCAAATGGTACAAATTTCCAGTTATAAGATTAACAAGTTCTGAGGATATAATGTACAGCATGGTGATTATAACTAATAATACTGTATTATATACTTGAAAGTTGCTAAGAGAGTAGATCTTAAATATTCTCACCACAAAAAAAGAAAGGGTGATTATGTGACAGGATGGAAGTGTTAGCTAATGCTATGATGGTAATCATTTTGAGATATATAAGTGTATCAAATCAACACATTGTACACCTTAAACTTACACAATGTTATATGTCAACTATATCTCAATAAACTGGGAAAAAAGGACATTAGATATCAAGCAATTAGGCGGAAAACAGGCTACAAAATTAATGAAAAGCATATGTCAAGTGTAGACATAGAGAGCAATCGAGTAAGAGAGAGAAACACACACAAACATCCTGGAAGGAAATATACTTTATATTTGGGTGGTGGGGTTATAGAGTAAGAGTTTACATTATATTCATCATAATGGATATGGTTCCCTCAAGCAGACAACATTTTAAATAAATGTATATATTTTTTAATGAGTCAAACCAAATAGAGGATATCACTGATCATTGCTGACCTTACAGGAGGAAAAATGATTATGAGGGAATACTATGAAAAACTGTATGCCAAGAAATTAGATATAAGGGTCAAATTTGTAGAAAAGACAAACTGTCCAAGTTTGTCTAAACTGACCAAGTTACTAAAACTGACCGAGAAAAAGTAAAGGTCTGAATAGAACTATAACAAGTAAGGAGATTAAATTAATAATCAAAAAACTTCTCAGAAAGAAAAGCCCAGGCTCAGATAGCTTTACTGGTGATTCTACCAAACATTTAAAGAAGAATTAGTATAAACTCAAAAATTAAAAGAGGAGGGAATAATTCCCAACACACTCTATTAGGTCAGCATTACCCTGATACTAACATCAGAGAGAGACATCACATGAAAAGAAAACAACAGACCTGTATCTTTTATGAATATAGATTGAAAAAAAATACTAGCAAATGGAATTGAGCAACATATAACACATATTATACATCATGGCCTAGTAGGATTCATCCCAGGAATATAAACTTGGTCTAACATCTAGAAATCAATCCATGCAATACACCATCTCAACAAAATAAAGGAAATTAATCACATAATTATCTCAACAGAAGCAGAAAAGCATTTCCCAAAGTCTAACAACCTTTCAGGACAAAAACACTTAGAAAATTAGGAATAAAAGGGAAATTCCTCAACATGATAAAGGACATCCGTGAAAAACCCAGAAGTAACATCATAAGCAATGGTAAAATACTGAAATCTTTCCCTCTAAGATCAAGAACATGACAAAGATGTCTGCTCTCACTACTTTTGTTCAACAATGCACTGGAGGTTATACACAGGTAATTAGACAAGGAAAATAATAAAAGGTATCTAGGTTGGAAGGAACACAAAAACTATCTTGACTTGCAGATGATATTATTTTGTGTATAAAAATCCTAAGATATCAACTAAAAACCACTAGAATTAACTAGTTCAGCAAGGTTACAAGGTACAAGATCAACATACAAAATCCAATGGTATTTCTATACATTATCAATGAATAAATTGCAATAGGAATTAAGAAAACAATTCCATATAAAAGAGCACCAAAAATAAGAAAAGTCTTAGGACTAAATTTAACCCAAAAAGGACAAGACTCATATTCTGAAAACTGCAAAAAAAATTACTGAAAAATTTTAATGTCTAAAGAGAAAGACATTCCATGTTTATGGATCAGAAGACTTAATATTGTTAAGAAGGAAATATTCCCCAAATCAACATACAGATTTAATGCTATTCCTAGAAAGATCCCAACTCCTTTTTTACAGGAATTGACAAGTTGATTCTAAAATTTATATGAAAATGCAACAGACCCAGAATAGTGAAAACATTGTTGAAAAGGAAAAAGGTTGGAAGACATACTTCCCAATTTTAAAACTTACCACAAAACTAGAGCAATCAAGATAGTTTAGTACTGGCATAAGGATAACATATAGATCAATGGCAGAATTGAGAGTTCAGAACATAAACTTTTGGTTAATTGATTTTCAACAGTGTCAAGACCATTCAGTGAAGGAAATAATGGTCTTCTCAATGTATGGTGTAGGGGCATCTGAATAGCCACATGCAAAAGAATGAATTTAGATCCCCTACTTCACATCATATACACAAACAAACTCAAAAAAATGGGTCCTAGACCTAAACATAAGAGCTAAAACAGTAAAATTATTTGCATAAAATATAGGACTAAATCTTTGTGACTTTGGTTTAGGCAAAACATCTTAGATATAACATCAAAAATACAAGCAACAAGAGAAAAAATAGATAAATTGAATTCCACTGAAAATTTAAAACTGTGTGCTACAAACAATACCATCAAGAAAATGAAAAGAACCCACAGAATGGGAAAATTACTTATAAATCACATATCTGATAAGGGAATTGTACCTAGAATATATAAAGAACTCTTACAACTCAATGATAAAACACAAATAATCCAACTTTAAAATTTCCAAAGTATCTGAATAGACATTTCTCCAAATGGATATACAAATAGGCAATAACCACATGAAAAGTTATTCATCATTAGCCATTAAGAAAATGAAAATCACAATGAGATAGCACTTAACACCCACTAGGATGCCTATAGTTAAGGACATAATAACAAGTTTGGGGGAGAAGTGGAAAAATTGGAGCCTTAATACTTCACTGGTGTTAATGTAAATTGAAACAGCTGCTTTGGAAAAGAGTTTGGCAGTTCTTTAAAAGGTTAAACATAGAATCGCCAAATGACCCAGCGATATCATTTCTAAATATATACTTTAAAAATTGAAAATGTATGTCTACACAAACACTTATGCAGGAATGTTTATAGCAGCATTATTCATAATATCCAGGAAGTAGAAACAATTTAAATGTCCATCAACTGATGAATAGATATATAAAAGGTGATATACAATGAAATCTTATTGGGCAATGAAAAGGAATGGAGTAATGATACAATGATCCATATAGATTAATGTTGGAAACATTCTGCTAAGTGAAAAAAAAAAAAAAAAAACAGTCACAAGAAACCACATATTGAATGATTCTGTTTTTATGCAATGTCCAGACTGGCAAATTCAGAGAGATAGAAAGCAGACTAAAGATTATCAAGTGGTTAGATAGTGATAATTGCTGCACATCTCTGAATATACCAAAAATTATTGAATTACACACTTTAAATCAATTATTTGTATGATGTATAAATTATATCTCAAGGAAACTTTAAAATCAGTAAAATCAATCATTTGATATAATAGAAAATTAGTGTTGATGGATTTTTTCCCTTTTCAACCATATGTTTACACATCAAAATCACAGTCCTAGATTATGTGCCAAATCCATCATTCTTAAAGTTAGTCCTTTTAGACATTCTAGGCAGGTTGGCAATTGCTGGACTCATGCAACCCAGAGTCCCTATGATTTAATCCTCCATCACCAGGCTCCCTTTTCAGATAATTTGGGTTTTAGGTGCCTTAAGATGTCTTGAAATGGCATCAGGTCATCAGAGTCTTCACCATGTCAGCCTTATTATGTTCACTCATTGACACATGGTGATATTTGAGGAGTTCTTTTTTCACAATAGGAATGGATAGTCTTAAAGATGAGTTACCAAAATATTTATACTTGGGGAAGTCATTAAAAATAAGTAAAAGCAAAATGGTATTTGTGGCCTTTGTTGACATTCTGATCATGTGATGTTAAAATAGACACATGAATTCATGATTTTAAGAGACTAATTCAAGCCAATACTTCCCTTAATAAAATTAAAATTAGCTTTCCACTGCCCAACCCAGTTCTATACGCAAGTTGTCTCAAGGTTATCTGCAAAACACCACAATTGGAACAATCAGATTCCGTAAGAGACAATCTGGTCCAACTGAGCTTAGCAAATTGCACTACCTATACAGCAACAAACTGACAGGAACCAATAATTCATCTGCAATTAAAAGAGGAGTTTTTTGTTTTATAACTGAGTTATAGCCTAAAGACACACTTTACAGACAGAAAAGTTGGCAGGATTTTTATTGAGCACACTGATCTATACTCCCTAGCAAATTGTCTATTCCTTAGCTAAACTTTAATAAAAGAGCCAAACTTAGTATGAAAAAAATAAAATAAAAGAGCTAATGTCTGGCCATATATTGCTACTAGGTATCTATCCATAGTTATTTTTCATAAAAATTATTAATCCTCCAAATATTTTCAACATTATATTTAACATTCCCTTGGGCCTACCAAATGACTGTTTGGACATTGGTAAAATCAGAATAAATCACCTAAACCTCTGACTTTGAAGTCAAGTACAGTATTATGTAAGAGAGTCATAAAATACACCCCCACAAATACAGACATGATACAACTACAATCTAAATATCCCTTAATTTAATTAATTCAATAAATACTGAGAATCAACATGTACTTAGCAGGCATTAAGGATACAGTATTGTGAGAAAGACAGACATGATTCCTCTCCTTGTGAAACATTCTATTGAGAGAAACATGTTTTATTTTTTTATTTTTTTTAATTTTTTTTGAGAAACATGTTTTAAACAACTAATTAATTTATTATAATTATAGTAAGCATCAGAAGGAGATATGCATTGTCCTTAGAGGCCCAATCTAATATGTGGTGGGCAAAGGAGTCTTGCTTGAAGAAGTGACACTAGATCTGGGCTTTAAAGAACGTGTAGGATTTAAACTAGGCAAAGAGGATGAAAATGTTCCACTTAGAATAAGATGTGCAAGGGCTAGGTTAGGATGGTCTGATTCAGCAACCAAAGATAGATCAATGTAACTGAAGCAGAGAATGTGTATTGAAGAGTGGTAGAAGAGAAAGCTGTAGAAGTAAGCAGGAGCCAGGACCTGCAGCATATCACAGGCATTGGTAAGGAATTTGAACCTTCCCTAAATGCAGGGGGAAGCAAAGTTTTTAAGCAAGAAGTGACACCATCTGACTTACTATTTTGGAACAGATCACTCTAGCTGCTGTGATAATAATGGATTAAAAGCAGAAGCAGGGACAGTAGGGTAGCATTCTCAAAATGGTACCATTTTTCAAAGGTAATATGTTGACATGATGGCCATTAGGACAATGATGAAAAGATATTGCTAAAGCAACATGAAAGAATAGCTTAAAACATACAGAAATGGTGGAAGTACATACTACAGAAAAAGTAGTAAAAAAGTGGTACTTTTATACTTGCTTAACCTCCCAGAAACCACAGACACTTTGCCTAGTTTTTAGATCCTGTCTACTCTTCTGATTGGAGGAAGAAAAAGACTGGATTCAGGGAGGTCAGTTTGGAAGCTACTGTAATGGTCCAGATGAAAGATGATAGTGGCCCAGACTAGAGTGATAACAGTGAAAAAAGAGAAAACAGTATTTATCAAAATTATCCCTAAGAGGTAATATATCTCACATAACTGATAATAGCCCTTTGTACAAGTTCACACCCTCTCCCTCATCTGAGTTATTCTAAATAAATTCTCACTGATACCCACCATTGTTACCTTGCCTTACTGTTTTTTTCTTTTTCCTTCTCCAGTGACCATGATTTTATTGCAGAACTACAGATGTATTTCTTATGCAAAACAGGGATGTTACTTGAACTTGACTTGTCTATCTGCTTTGGGGAACTCTGGAAGGCATGGATCTATTTTTGTGGCTCAATTTGCACATGTTCCTCTGGACACTATGGGGGACATATGAATATCTAGGAATGTTGTCAAGCTTCCTACATACTTGAGTTTAAACGCTGCAAGGAGGAAGTGATAGGCTATAGCTCACATCTTTATGAAGTATAATAGCTTACTCTGAGCCAAGGTATTGTTAATGCCTTAAACAATACTACTAAACACTTTGTATAGGAATTCAGAGTTTAAAGCAAAGCATTTAATGGCTTGCTGCTCTGAAAAAAACAGAAAGAAGAGTTTGACTTTGTCACACAGGCTCCTTTGGGTTGAAAGAACAAAATCTATCAGTAAATCTGGTAGGGAAAAGAAATAAAGAAACAAATATAAACTGAACACTACTGTGTGTCATAGACCATACTAGGTGCTTTAGAATATAACTGTATTACAGTATAACTGTACAGTCTGCAGTCAGATTGCCTCAGTATGAGGCTTGGCTGTGTCAGTTGCTAGCTGTAGGCTTCAGGCAAGTTACTTAATCTGTTTATATCTGTTTTTTCATCTGTAAATGAGATAACAATAGTACCTTTCTCTGGTAGTTGCTATTACATGAGGGACTTCATAAATAGAATCACACCTGACATATAGTAAGCAATCAATAAGTTTTAATTGCTATTACAGATAAGGACATTGGGACCCAAAGAGGTTAATCAAGTTGCCCCAAGATCACATAACTAGCAAGTGGTGGAGCTGATATTCAAAATCAAGTCTTTTGGACTCCAAAGCCATGTTCTTTCCACTTTACCATGCCGTAAAGAGTCCCAGGAACTCTACTTGAAAATTTCAGCCATAGCTAAAACACCAAACCACAACCTAGCCCTCTCAGGCTCTAGGTAAGGGGCTGATATAGGAAAGGGCTCATATTTCCTGATTTGTTCACCCTACTCTAACTATATTTATTTTCCTCTCTGGTTCTGCCCATTCTTTTAAAGGCTGGGTACACTCTAATTGTGTGCTCTCTATATACATTTTGGTCAAATGTCCCAAATTATTAATAAGCCAGGGTTAGGTTTCATCACATGGATTTCTTCTGAGCCTGGCACAAAAAGACCAAAAAAAAATGAGATGATCCAATAAAGATGTTAAAAAAAATGAGATGAGAGGGGAAGGGAGGAGAAGAAAGGAGACAATGAAGGGATAAACATGTTATTATTATATTAATACTATAATATAATATTCATATAAATATTATACTAATCATAAGCACATTACTTAATGGTATAAAAATAATCACAAGAATAGAAACTGTTAACAGTAGTTGCCTCTGGGAAATGAGACTAGGCTGTAATTGTTTTTTTTTTTTCTTTTATACCCTTCTCTAACTATACCATTTTTAGTTATTTTTATGTTTGCTTGTTTGTTGTTTTGGCTAAGGACAAGCATTGGTTCTATAATTTGGAAAGGAAATTGTTTAAATAAACAAGCAAAAAGTAATTTGGTGGATAGGTAGGTGAATAGATGAACATGTAGATAGTTGGATGGATGAATAGAAGGAAGTAAGGGAAGATGGAAGGAAAGATGGATGGATAAAGGATGGATCATCAACAAGATGGAATGCTGTTTAGCCACTGGAAAGAGTAAAATAGGGATAAGTTCAAAGTATGTTGTTGGTAAAGGGGCACAAGCTTGTAGACCAGCATAAAAACAAAACTATTTTCCAAGATAGTTTAGATACAAAAGTAATATCCGCTTATTATCAAACATTCAAATGGTATAGAAGTATATATAGTAAAGAGTGTTAGCTCCCTTCTCACTCCACCTTTCTGCAATTAACAGAGGTAACTACTGCCAACTACTTGATATTAGTCTGTACAGACATCATTTTATATATAACATAAATTTTAAAATTTATAATGAATATCTTTGTGTGTATATATGTATGTGTGCAACATGTGTATATATATGTATTATGTTCATATGCAGATAAATCTGTAAGATAAATTCTAAGAACGTTGGATGCAAAGCTAAATGGATTTTATATTTTAGAAAATATTACCAAATATGCTGCAATAAATCTAATACCAACTTATACTCCCACAAATAGCATATAAGAATATTTATCTACCTCACACTCTCAACCCACATTGACATATTTTAATTTGCATTTACATTTTCAATTATGAGTGAGATAGAGCAACTTTTCACATATTTACTACTTATATTTCTTTTTTCTGTAAATATCTTTTTTCATATACTTTGTCTCATTTTCCATTCATATATTTCCTTCTTAAAATGTTTTGTAATGAAACTATGCCTATGTTTATTATATGTGTTGCAAATATATTTTTACCCCTGAAAAGTTTTCAAGTCAAGGACTATTCCAAAAGTGTTCTGAAAGTCAAATCTATTAACTGCCAAGTAGAATGAATTTTCATTCTAAAAATTAAAGCACTAAAACCCAGGTGTCTGAGACATTCTTCTGAAAAAAACAGAGGAAGTCCTTTTTTTGTGGGAAAAAAATACAGTTTATGGAAATTGCCATCTTCAATATCACTGACTATTTACACAGTGTTTTGACAATCATTAAGTCAAGAGAATCTGCAGGGATGGGATGGATACACATGCAATACATCAGCGCCTGCCAGTGAGCTGAACCACTTATAGAGCATACTCAAGTTGAGGACTTCTTTTGTTTCCCTTATGCCTTTGCCATGGGACAGGAAGGTACTTGTTTGGTAAATTGTTCCAGCAACAAAGGATTCTACATTTCTTATTTACAGTAAATGCCTAGCACCTGGAATCAGTCTGTTAGACAACATTGCTGTGAATGCAATAAACTGAATGGCAATTCAGCCCCATCCTGGCCCTTCATCTTTCAAATTACTTAGCTGTTTCTCACACAGTTTCAAAAGTATGCATTTGAACTGGCTTATTCCTCAAGATTGCCCCCCAAAACACCCTGGCAAGTCTGGGTCAGTACCAATCCCAGAACTAGAATGGAGCATGTCTATTCTGTGATAGGCTTCAATGGCTGGAATAATGGCCCCCAGCCAATGGTATGCTGGTAAATGTTTAATAACTAGCTCTCCAAGTAGAAGGGAAGCTCTTGCTTATTCTTGTGGTGTAAATATTCCCACTGTGGCCGATTTCAATCTACCAACATTATGTCATTCAACAAAGTGTTGGGAAGAAATGCACACAATCAGCTCTTACTAGCCAGACCAAGTGGTTCCTGCATACTACTGTCCTTGACCATGTTTTATAAACCTAAATATATATGTCTTGAGCTACTCCAGAAGCCACCTGTCCTTTGGAACCAATGTATATTCAGACTGGGATGACTTCCACCAAGCAGCCTGGGCAAATGCCCAGGATGACTGGCCGTGATGCCAAATATCTACAGTTCAAACAACTTCTTTTCCCTTTAACCTAGAAAAGTATAAAATATACAGTCTTGCCAACAGATTACAGCATACCTCCCTTACTGTTTAAAAGTAAAATATCATCAATAGATTATTGTAAGCCATGATTAAATACAACAACATTGCAATGTAACGGCAAGTTTCTAGACATTACAAAGACAAAACATTAAAAAAGCTTACAAGTCTCAATCAAACTGAAAGTTGTGACAAGCAATTTGGTGATCAGTATTTGACTTAGCAGGCTACCATTAAAGAAAACAATGAGAGACTGTGGGTGGAAACAGAATACAAAAATCCAGGATCTTATTTCCTTAAGAGATCCATAAAACAGGTCATAAAAATGTATGTTTTCATTGCAACAGGAGACATCTGCATACTATTCAGCTATATTTTTGTTCATTGACTAAATAGGTAAGGCCCATTTTTGTGAGTGAGTTCTGCCCTTTGAGATCCACTGGTACTGCAAGCAACCTCAGACAAACTGAGCACAGTATTGATGTCAGAATTGCAGTTAAATCCCATGTAGGACAGTGAGACGTGCTCTGTAGCACAGCCATAGACCAAAAGCCTCACCTTGATCATTGTCCTTCAAAAGCATTACACTGGTTCTCAGAGAAGTTAGATGAGCAAAAAGCTCAAATGCAACCCATCTACTGGTGAAAAAAGTCAGAGCTGCCTTATACTGCTGATGGTTTAGTATCATCTCTATATACAAAAGCCATATATTAGTGACCCTAAGTGGGAAAAATGGTATTAGTTATTGTAGCTTTGAGAAGAGACAGGAGGTTGACAGGGTTTGCTACATGACTGACATTCTCTTACAACCATATCTGGACATCTGCTCTAGAGTATAAGGCAAAGTTGGAGCAAACACCTTTCTTCCTGTTCACATCTTAAATCAGGATATAGTCACAGTACCCTCTGCCATTCTGCAAAAATATTACACCAACACCAGGAGGGAGAAAAAAGTCAATACACCTGCCATAAGAGACCCATCAAAGATACATACTCAATATTGCAATAAGAGAAGTGTGAATATTATGAGGCAGCCTGCTTATATTGCCAAGTCTCTATTAAAGCAATTTCTTCAAAACATGTTTCTCTTCTAAGAAATTGAGGAGCAAATAAGCAGAAGACAACAATTGTAATCAAGACTTATTGAATGAGATACCTTTCTCTGGAGCTCAAGATACCCTAAATAACATGATTTCATTAAGTGAACTTGCATAATGTTTGGTTTTAGGCCAGAGAGTCTTTACAATAGAAGAACTAAGGCATGACTAATGTAAGGGATTCCCTAAGGAGGTTACAATGGTAAGTCAAATTAAAAATAATATAACCAAATCCAAATCTCCATGATCACACTTCATCTGCTGACAATGTATGGCAAAACTACTGAGTACTGTTCACAGTACATCTTGCTAATGGGTCATATATCTCTTCCTTTTCTCTCTGTTCCCTTCCTTCCTACATCAGGAAGAACCATTTGATTGGCTACCACCCACTCTAAATGAAAACAAACATTTCCTAATATATATTTGCTTATTAAAGTTGGAACCATAAAGTCAACCCGTGCAGAAACTTTTGAGGTACTTGATTGACAATCATAAGCTGGTTTCAAAAGTTTCATGGCATACAAATGGATTATTCCATGTCAAGGTCTGGTAAGCATAGTTCAAAAGCCAAGCATGGGTACAAGCATGGACCAAACATGGATACTAAACTGACTTCCAAGTTGACCTTACCATCTCTTTTAATGCACTTACTATCAGTCATTTTATGTTCTTAAAACCTTTCATGGATCCTCACTGTCTTTAGAATAAAGGCTAACATCCTTAATATGGTCTACAAGGCCCCTCAGAGCATGACTGATGCCTTACTGCCCAGTCTCACATCCAGCAAAACTCCACATAATTTCCGATGCTTCAGCCACACTTCATAAGATCCCTAGAATATGTCATATTTTTTCTCATTTCCAGGACCCCACACACGTTTTCCCTTCTGACTAGAATGCTAGTACTTTTTCACTTAGCCAACTTTTCTCATCTTTCAAGTCTCACTAAATATACAAATCCTCCAGTGTTTCCTGATTTGTGGTCTGACAAAAATCCCTCCCTTTAACATTTCTATTGCACCCTGAATCTCTCCATGATAACGCTCAGCACATTTGTGAATATTTCTTCAATGTCTGTCTTTGTTTATTTGTATATCATCTTCTCCATGGTATTTAGTGTAGTATTATGCATACAGCAAGTGGTCAATAACTACATAGTCCTTTAATTATCTTTAATAATCTTTCTTGGACTCTAATACAGATAACTCCTCCTTGGTTTGTACATCTTATCCAAAGCCTAAATTAATGGAAACTCTGTAATCAAAAATAATTTTACTATTGTTCCTACTTTTGAATAGGTGAACATGCTTTCATCATTCTATTTTCCCAACACAATACTTGATTTACTAATACTCTGAAGAGCTTTGTAGCTTCTAGTTCTATACTATTGCTGTACATACAAGACACTCATTAAAACAAGGCCCAGACTTGATGGCAGTTTTCCTTTGCTAGGTTTCGAGTCAAAAATACCTCTAGGAAACAAATTACTTTTTTCTACATAAAGCATGAGCTGGCAACGCTAATTCTTCTGTCTTTTTGTTAGTCTTGTAGATAATGATTTATGTTGCATTGCTGTTTATGCTATTCTCCACTTTTCTGTGGTTTTTAATTTTAATGAGGATTTCTATATTCTCTTCCCTCCCTTTGCTCCCAACCAGCTTGTGCTTTATGTCACCAAAAGGGTTTTGTTTGCATTTTTTCTCTCTCTCCTACTGCTGATTTCTTAACATGAGTTTTCCTTCCCAGATGCTGTTCTAATAGACTTCTGAACACAGCATTTCTATTAACATACACCTGAGACTTGTCAACATTTAAAAAGCCAAACAAAACACACAAAATAACCTCACATCTCACAGAGATGAATGGACAACCTAGAGGCTCCCTCGTCAGCACTACCTGTACCTGTTATGAGTCATAGAACTTTACCTCAGTCTGGAGTTCACTGAGGAATAAATGGGCTTTCATTTTTGCCCAATTCATTGGGTATCTCAACCAACCTCTTTAAATGATTGTGTGTGTGTGTATATACACTAAACCCATAGAAGTTTTTTTAATAAAAACTCTACCTGGGTTTAGGGGACTCTGCAAGGTAAAAATAAACATATAGAAGGTTTTTCTTCTAAATCAATAATTCTCCTGCATGGATCTGCTCATTCATTTAAACTAACCATCCCTACACACTGTATATAAATCATTCTTCCAGGACTCATGGAGGACACAAACTTAAAGGCATGGTCCCTACTCTCAAAGTCATTTCAACTAAAACGTACAACATCTCATCACCCCACTCCACTCCATTTCTATCACCATCTTCAAAAATAACTCCTCTGCTCTCCTTCTTTAAAGCATCTATAAATGAATTCTGCCTGGTATATCTAGTTCCACTCTATTCCTTCAGCCTTTACAAACGAAAACGTTTTCTTCTGTATCTGCTGAGTTTCCTTCACACATGTATGCTATTAATATTATTTTAAAATTGTTAGGAAAGACACTGAGCCCCAACTACCATGATATCTACAGTCCCAACCATTAGCGTAACTCCTTTAGGTTAAAGCATTGTCCCAAGACCCCTCTTAAAATGTAATTGTTACTTGGAAGTGACAGCACATTTTAAACCATAATACATAACCATAAATATGTGCATAGATTAGTTTATTAAATATAGGAACAAGAGATTTTATCATGGAAGGATAAAGTTCAAAGGAACAATGCCTATCAGAAAGCACAAGTCTAGGAAAGATGCTAAAGTGGGGTCTATGATCCAACCAGGACCTAACACAAAAGCACCAGGTAAAGGGATTTGAAATAGCTAGGCTGAGGAGAAAAGAATACCAAAGGGAAACATCACTTCCCTCACAATTCTGTCAAAAGTCAATCCTGCATTTCAACACCCCACTTTCACAGGAAAACTCTCCCCTTCTCCTAGATCTCAAAACCTGAAAGGGCAATGAATATGGAGATGGCCACAACTAGCAAGTTCCCTATGTGTCCATACCAGTTGCTGAGAATTGTGTGCAAGCCACAGAGCTGTTATAAAAACTGGCTGCACACCACTTCTGCTGATTGCTGCTCCCACCCTACCTATAGTCCTCTGTCTTCCAGCAGTTATGATAGATGGGCAGGTGGAGAACACAAAAAACATCTAAGCCTTTGGTACAGGAACACAAGAGTACTGATATTCTTCATTACCAGGATCCATTACTATAATTATAGAAGGATATTTTATTTTTATCCAGAAGAACTCACTCACTCTTTGGAGGACAGCCATTTGTTGACATTTCATTAAAAATGTATTGAAAGGGCTTCCCTGGTGGAGCAGTGGTTGAGAGTCCGATGCAGGGGACACGTGTTCGTGCCCTGGTCCGGGAAGATCCCACATGCCGCGGAGCGGCTAGGCCCGTGAGTCATGGCCGCCGAGCCTGCGCTTCCGGAGCCTGTGCTCCGCAACGGGAGGGGCCACAACAGTGAGAGGCCCACGTACCGCAAAAAAAAAAAAAAAAAAAAATGTACTGAAAGAACAATATAATGCCTAATCCTAAATATTTCTGAAATCTACCCCATAATTTCTGTGAAGACAATTTGTCAATATCTAGACAAAAAGAATGTTTAAAAATTTTACCTAAAATATTACTATGAATAATGGTAAAAATACAAACTCCATTCATCTCTCATTTGACATTTAATAGGCACTTAAAACTCAGGCTATCCAAAACAGAACTAAAAACTTTCCCCCAAAACCTGCTGTTCCTCTCATGATTGGTACCTCTGTTAATGGTGTTTCCATTTACATCTTCTCCAAAGCTAGAACCTTCAAAGTCACCCCAAACTTTGCTTCTTCATGGCACATGAATTTCCCGTATATTTTCCATCTTCTCTGTCCTATGACTATTGCCTTACTTCAGAGAACCATATTTTCCTCAGTTGGGCTTTTACCATAGCCTCAGAAATGGTCTGGCTTCCACCAATCCATCCTTCATTTTGCCTGCAGGTTTAGAGTCATCCCTCGGTATCCTCAGGGGATTGGTTCCAGGACCCAACAGGGACTCCAAACTCCATGGCCCTCAAGTCCCATAGTCGGCCCTCTGTATCCACGGTTCTGCATCTGCAGATTCAACCAACTATGGATCCTGTAGTATTGTATATACTATTGAAAAAAAAAATCTGCATACAAGTGGCCCCTTGGCAATTCAAGCCATGTTATTCAAGGGTCAACTATATTTTCCTAATAAATACACTTTACCAGGTCTCTCTTCATTATAAAGTTCTCTCTAGCTACCTGCTAATTCCATCATGAAATCCAAGTGCATACATGCAGTGGGAAAACCTTCCATGGACTCAGGTCAACACACCTCTACAGCTTCATCTTCTGCCTCTCTACTCACCCACCCTCAGCCTCAGCTATTTTGAACTCCTTACTGTTTTTAAATCCCACCCTCTTTTCTGACTCTGTAATTACCGCACATGCTAGTTCCTCATCCTACAATGCCACCCTCCGTCCTGAAAATGCTCTTCCTTTAGAGACACAAAATAGTAACAATCTAAAGTCTTCTCCAAAGCCACTCTCTGGAAGAGTCTAGGTACAAAAGGAGGGGACAATAACAAGGGTGTGCAGACAAGCCTAGCCAGGCACACTCAGGGGCATAACAGCCAAACCAAACAATTTTTTTCACTTACTTCTTTTTTTTTTTTTTTTTTTTTTGCGGTACACGGGCCTCTCACCGCTGTGGCCTCTCCCATTGCAGAGCACAGGCTCCGGACGCGCAGGCTCAGTGGCCATGGCTCACGGGCCCAGCCGCTCTGTGGCATGTGGGATCTTCCCGGACCGGGGCACGAACCCGTGTCCCCTGCATCGGCAGGCGGACTCCCAACCACTGCGCCACCAGGGAAGCCCTTCACTTACTTCTGATGGAAATTTAGCATTTCCTTCTATTATGAATCTAGGCAACAAACCATAGTAGTATTAGCTGAACCTGTAACTTTGTCACTAATAGAAATCACAGATAATTTTAGATCACATTATAATTGTGGCAGATGTCTCGAAATATTTACATTAATCTACTACTTCAAACTATGGTAATATAATACTTACTGCTAGATCTCATTAATGTGCTAATAAAAAGCATGTAAATTACTATATGAAATTTGTTTTAAAATATTTTAACTATTTCAATATAATTGGTTTCCTTTGTGATCCTGTGTATTTTATTTGAACTAGGTATTAATATTTTTCTGAGAAGAGATCCGTGGGTTTCACAAGACCACCAAAAGGGAACAAAGCATCAAAAAGTTTAAGAATACCTCCTCTACAACAATGCTTTTCATATGTCAGCCTATAATACAACTGAGACAACTGAGATTCCTGGGCTCTATCTCCAGAGATTCTGATTAGTTTGCTAGATAAGGATTTTCATTTTGAACGAGCATTCCCAGGTGATTTTTATATCGGAGCTCCTTGGACACTAGTTTGATAGATACTGATCTAAGAATATATTACCTAGTTGGAACATTTGCATGATCTGATGACAAATGGAAAGTTGTTGTTGCCTTTTGAGAATTACTCTCTTTACTCTTTAAGACTTGAATATTCTCATAGCTTCCTGGATTGAGAGAGAAATCTAATTCTTAACAGTATATTCAGAGAAAATGTAATCCTGGTCACTTTCATGAGGTGGAGTGTACAAGAAAAAGACAAATTAGGTCAAGCATCAAGATAGCCTGCAGAGTTGAAATATGCAAAATATTTTGGACCTTCTCCAACAAGCTAAAGAAAAATCACTGAGAGTTGCCAGATTTTCCTTTTTATCTTCCCTCCAACTTTGGTAAGTCTACCACCACTGCCACCATGATTATCATCATTAAAATGCATTTCACATCCATCCAACTTTCTCCCATGCCCTGTGTTGTCCCTATCTTGGCACATGGCATCTCCAGCCAGCCAGTCAATGCCTAGGCATCACAACTGACTCCTCCTTCCAACCCCCACATTAAATCCAACTAAGTCTAATTAACATTATTTCCAAAATAGCTCCCAAATCTGACATTTCTCTTCATCTCCCCTGGAATCACACTGGTTGAAGTCACTACCATTTCTCTCCTAGACCACCACAGCAGCCCCCAACTGCTTTCCATGAATCTTCATTTACACCCAACTCTGTTCCCTATACACCCTCCAGAGTAATATTTTCAAAACATAAATCTGCTCATGTCACTCTCTAGCTTAAAATCTTTCAATGACTCCTCATTTCTTCTGGATACACTCTAAGTGCCTAAACATGGCATCATGTAAGATGCTGCATTATCTTGCCCCCTTGCTACTTCTCTAATTTAATTACCTTCCTCCTCATTCTCTAAATTCCAACTACACTGCCTTCTCCCCAGGTGCTCTTTGCCACCTCAGCAGCTTGGCACATGCTGTCGCTTCTTCCCTTAACGCTTGGTCCCGCAACTTTTTACATGGTTGGCTATTGCTCATCCTATGGATTTCTACTTAAATGTCACCTCTTTGGAGATGCCCTCCTTTACCATTCTACTTTAGTTGGCCACTCCTCCCTTAACTCTCAATCAAATGCCCTGTTCATTGACTCCACAGCAATTATCATATGTTGTAATAATATATTTATTTACTTGTTTACTGCTTGTTTTCACCAATAGACTGTAAGCTTCAAGAAGGCAGAAGTACACCTGTCTTATTTGATATTTTACACTGTGTCTTTCACAGTGCCTCATAATCCTAGGTGATCAGTAAACATTGATTGGATAAAAGAGCACTTCCTTCAGTGTGCTAAGTCTAAACAAGGCAACCAAGATATCATAGTACTCTCAGAAGCTGTTTCATGTACAATGGTGTTAGATAGACGCCAGTGATGGAGACAAAGGTATAGAAACTTAGGAAAGGAAGAAACACTGATTGAATGTTAGAACTAAATATTAATGTATGTACAAATAGAAATTATATGCATAGCGTTGGCAATAAGGGAGAGGAAGATAAGGCAGTTTCAAATTCAAATGTAGCCATAATATTTTATTGACTTCAATCCAACAAGTGTTTCTTGCTTGCTAGAATGAGAAATGCTACTCTATATGTTATGTTCTAGGGATATAGAGAGGAATGAGACAGGGAAGTTACATAAGGACAGGCATTTTTGCCTGCTTTGTTCACTGCTATATCTCTCTAGGCCTAGAACAGTGCCTGGCAAAAGTAAGTGTTCTATAAGTATGTGTGGAAGAAATGCAGGGAAGAAGGCAGGCATGAACCCTGTCATAAAGAACATCAAAGAGGAGACAGATAATAAACAAATCAATTACAACAAGTCAGGATAAATACAATAATACAAGTATGAACAAAATGCAGAAGTAGCCCAGAAAAGGGAAAGGTGTCAGTAGACAGAAAAGGCTTCATTTGGAAGCACGTATCTGGGCCTGGATTTGAAGACTAGTTTAAATCTATTGGGAGTATTGGGGTGGGGGATTCTGCTGAAGGGTTATCCATGCAGGGGGAATAGCATATGTTCAGATGCATAAAAGAGTAAAAACAAAACCAAAAACAACAACAAAAAAAGAACAGTGTGCTATGCTTAGAAAATCTCAAACCATTTGGTATAGCAGGAGCATAAAATGGGAATAGTGAGGTGGTAGGAAATAAAGCTGAAGGGGAAAGAACTATGGTGAAGAATTTGTAATAGTCATTGGAAAGAATTAAATCTGTATGTTATTTTTGGCAACAAGGATGCAAAATGTAAGGTGGGGCTGAACCCTGAGACAGATCAGATGGTTATCATAATACCTCACATAGTAGTTCCTAGATTTTACAGACAAGGTAATTGCAGTTCAAACTTCTAGTTGATTTTCTCAAAGTTACTCAATTGTTTATTGATGGAATCCATGTTTTTGGATTTGAAGTTCTCTTTCTGGCACTGGACTTATATATAATATTTTATGAAAGAAGAGTTGACTTACAATATATTTCTTTCAGGTGTACAACATGATTCAATATTTTTATAGATTATGCACCATACAAAGTTATTATACTATTATTGACTATATTCCCTGTGCTGTATATTACATTCACCAATATTTTTTAAGAGTCCTTATATTTGATCCTCAAAGACAAGATGAAAATGGTTTCAAATGTTTCTACAGGCTATCAGGTGCTGGAATGCTACTAATTTCTTTTAAAATTGTTATTTGATCAAAGGAGATTAAGCACGTCTGAAATGGAGTGGCTCAGAGGACTGGTGATATAATATTATAAAAATATATATAGGCACCATTATAATTTTCCAACGTCAACAGCCTTACAGATGTTGAAAGACAGTAATTCTGCTTTTTAGGGATTTCAAATAGATATAAAGGACAGCTAATGTTTTTGCCCACATTACTAGATAATCTTTTCTTCTGACCAATGTGGTTCACAGACCCCATGTGCAATTACTATAATAAGTCTCTGTATCACTTTTAGATATCACAGGGATATGGGATTTGCTTGATTGCTACAGTATGTTTCAGTGGCTAGAGAACATTTATTCTTTTCTCTCCACATAATCCTAGAAATGTTCATGAAAGATTAAATGTTAGTTCTCCCCAGCATTCCCACTAGGGATATATGTAGTCACAATGCTTAAGAAGATTTCCAAAATGGAACTGGCAATGTTTCTTTCCTATAGAAGCATATATATATTGGGTTGGCCAAAATGTTCGGTCATTTTTTTTCCATAAGATGGCTCTAGCAGCAAGCTGTCTTTAACTTCATTCAAAACAACTGTTAGATTGTATGTGACAGCTGTCATATCAGTATACATTTAAAAAAGACATCAGAATTGGTGAATTTTTGTGTAGTCATTTTAATATTGAAGATGGAAGAGAAAGAGCAATGTCTTCAGCATATTATGCTTTATTATTTCAAGAAAGGTAAAAGTGCACCTGAAATGTAAAAAAAAAAAAAAAAATGTGCAGTGTATGGAGAAGGTGCTGTGACTGATCAAATGTGTCAAAAGTGGTTTGTGAAGTTTTGTGCTAGAGATTTCTCTCTTGACAATGCTCCACAGTTGGGTAGACCACTTGAAGTTGACAGCGATCAAATCGAGACATTAATTGAGAACAATCAACATTATACCACACGGGAGATAGCCGACATACTCAAAATATCCAAATCAAGTGCTGAAAATCATTTGCACCAGCTTGGTTATGTGAATCACTTTGATGTTCTTTGATTTGGGTTCCACATAAGTTAAGTGAACAAAACCTTCTTGACTGTATTTCCACGTGCGATTCTCTACTTAAACATAATGAAAACATTCTGTTTTTAAAACAATTGTGACGGGCAATGAAAAGTGGATACTGTACAAAAATGTAGAATGGAAGAGATTGTGGGGTAAGTGAAATGAACCACCACCAATCACACCAAAGACTGGTCTTCATCCAAAATAGGTGATGTTGGGTATATGACAGGATTGGAAGGGAGTCCTCTATTATGAGCTCCTTCCAGAAAGCCAAATGATTAATTCCAACAAGTACTGCTCCCAATTAGACCAACTGAAAGCAGCACTCAATGAAAAGCATCCAGAATTAGTTAACAAAAAACGTGTAATCTTCCATCAGTATAACGCAAGACTGTGTGTTTCTTTGATGACCAGGCAAAAACTGTCACAGCTTGGCTGGGAAGTTCTGATTCATCCGCAGTATTCACCAGACATTGCAACTTCAGATTTCCATTTATTTCAGTCTTTACAAAATTCTCTTAATGGAAAAAAATTCAGTTCCTTGGAAGACTGTAAAAGGCACCTGGAACAGTTCTTTACTCAAAAAGATAAAAAGTTTTGAGAAGATGGAATTATGAATTTGCCTGAAAAATGGCAGAAGGTAGTGGAACAAAAGGGTGAATACGCTGGTTAATAAAGTTCTTGGTGAAAATGACAAATGCCTTTTATTTTTACTTAAAAGCAGAAGGCGCTTTTTGGCCAACCCAATAGCTTCATAAAGATATGGAATTTATGTGATGGTCTGGGGAAATACCCGTGGTTACAGTGTAAGAATGGAATTAAGGTCTCATTGGTTAAATTCTTGGAAGTGCTACAATTTCTATGACATCTTGGACAACTATTAAACTCTTTCTGTGCTTTAGTGTGCAACGTAAATTAGTGGAACATCTTAACATGTTGGACCAGAAAGGTTATGGGGAATGTGAAGGTGTGTGGGTGGGTATGGGTGTGGGTAAGTGGTTGTGTATGAATGTGTGTGAATTATCATGGTGCATCACCTAGCCTACACTGTGCTCCTAAATGTGTTCAATCGATAGTCTGCAGTTGCATCTAACAATCAATTGTCCATCATCTGGGAGACCTATATTGGCATAGCTGGGAATTGGAAGATGTGTGCAGGCAGCAGTCAGTATGTATGTGTTTGTATCCACTAAATGGTGTCTTTATACTCCAAAAGAAGAAAAAGAAACATTTGTATTATGAATACTTCTGCCTCACTGCATTACTTCAAATAATTCACACACACACACAGGGACATTTAAAAAAATCACATGACATCTTCTAAGCCACAAATGATGTCAACATTGCTTCAGTTTAGCAAATAAAATCCCAAACATGTAAAAGAGTTCCCATACCTCCTTTAAAAATAGCTTAATTTATACCCCATCACACAATATCATCTGGTCTTATTCTTAGCCAATGTCAGAACTTCAGGCTTTGAGGAGAAGAGAATTTCTTGAGTTCACTAGTAGCATAAATAAGATATACTCCCAGACTCTACTACACCATACATACAATCGTACTGCAGATAAAAGAAACATGCTTCATAATTTAAGTGCAGCAATGTTTCTGTTTTGATATTATCATAAATAAATTTTGTTCACAGTGTTATCTGACCTTCATACAGAAACTGATTAAAATGTTTTCCCCCATAACAACGATGACTGTAAATGAAAGTTGAAATGAAATATATGGCCTAGCATCACTGTACAGGAGCTTTCCTGTTTAAAAAACCACCATCAGAGATGGAAGAAACCTAGGAAAGCTCATTTCTTGTTCTACAATCAACACAATTGCCTTTTACAAAAAAGATATTTCATCATTCATGACAGCAAGTTATCACTTCCAGGGACAGCTTCCATGTTACTCGGTGAGTATTTTTACAGCTTATTCACAAGTATTATTTGTATCAAAATGACTTGTGATTTACAGCTAGCAAAAATATGGAAACAATCTGATAGGCTATGGTATATTACATATGCATACTTTGGGGGGGCACAGAGGTTTACTGTACCACTTGTCTCTTGTGTTTCTTTATCTTTTTGTTGGTGATGAAGATTGAGGGGTGTGGGAAGATGTAGATGTTCAAGCCCCTCCTTCTTTACTACTTAATCCTAACCCAATATTAATACTATTTGTGTTTTCCTGAGAAATTTCAAAGTGAAAGGAACGGAAGCAGATCAACCAGACAACAAACTCATAAAGCAAAGAGGAAAGAAGAAGGTAAGATGGTTCCTAGGTAGGTCAGAATAATTTCAGACATTTGTCCAGCAGTCTGTAGAATACAGTTACTTTCATTTTGTGTACATGTGTGTGTTTCCTGGTAATGGGATGCAGAAGAGCCCAGTACCCTTAGAAATCATTGGCGCTATGAAAAATTTCCTGGTCTGGGTCTATTTTCCAGAAAAAAGGTCAAGGCATTCCATCACCTGTATATTAAGGACACTCAGTGAAATTAGAGGAAGGGGCGTGAACAAACTGAGGGAACAAAACCATCTCATAGATAGCAATGTAAAGCACAGAATCATGAGATTTTAGAACTGTGAGGGAACTAAGTAGTCATCTACACCAATCTAGCTCTTTGAAAACAAGTCAGAAAACTGAGGCCAAAAAGGATCTGTGTGAGATCACACAGGTAGTGGCAGAGCCCAGCCTAGAACTCAAGTCTCCTGACCCACAGTCCAGTACTCTTTTGTCATCCCTTGATCATGCTAATAAGATTCAAATCATAGTTTGTCTTCCCTGATATGTGCTGCATTTTTTTAAAAGCAAGAAGCTCATGTACTGATGTCCCTTTTCTGATCATTGCTGGTACAACATTTGATTCTTGTTAGATGGGGAAAGAGGGAATGTGATTTAGAGCGCCCATCATCTTTTTGAGAAAGTTCCATCTAGTTAAAAACAATAGGTTCATTCATTCAAGAAGTGGTGATTTTCAAAAATTATAACAAAAGCCAAGTAGTAATATATTCAAAACTAGTCTGATAAGTGTGTCAAGGATAAAGACCCAACTCAGGCTAACACAGGTGACAGAAAGGGTGACTAGTATACTAATTAGAATTTACTTTTCTTTCTACTGTCAATGTTAACAATTTATGTGAAATAAAGCCTCCTGCCTTCATTAATGTCAGTGAGCAAATGATAACTTGTTAAAATTTCCATGAGTCTTTTATTTCACTCTAGGAATAAAGGCTGAATCTCATAACAGGTCTCAAAGTAGAGGGTCTTATTAAGGTAAACAGGTGCTTTATTTTCACAACATAAACTATGTCCGGTTGTTGTTTTTCTTTTTCTTTATTCATTTTTTGCAATCTTTAAAATGTTTTAAACCTTTTAAGCTGTAGGCTAGATCTTGGTTCATGCAATTGCTATGGTCTGTCTTTGCTAAAGATATTAGCCCTCTTTGAGTCTTTACACATAACATTATTTACTAATAATTATCCCCCAAAACTCCATGTCACAAAGTAGAAAAATACATCCTATGATCACGTGGTATTAAGAGATGAGGTTATGTCCATATGGCACAAAGATATAAAATTAACATTGGAGTGTTTTCTCAATACCTCCAAAAGGCAGACTGCACAGCTTCATGCCAATATAAAAATGAAAAAAATAAAGAACTTTTATTCTCTATTTGTAGAACTCATGTCTTGGAAACATTTTTCCCTTCTTAAGACTCAAATGGCATGCATAGCTCAAGAAATACGGTGACCCCAAAGCAAACATTCAGGCATTGAGAAAGCAAGGCTCTCTGCTCTCTAAAGTCACAGGCAAAGAATACTTAGAAGTCAAGACTCCAGCTCTATTTACAATAGCCAGGAGATGGAAGCAACCTAAGCATCCATCATCGGATGAATGGATAAAGAAGATGTGGCACATATATACAATGGAATATTACTCAGCCATAAAAAGAAATGAAACTGAGTTATTTGTAATGAGGTGGATAGACCTGGAGTCTGTCATACAGAGTGAAGAAAGAGAAAGACAAATACCATATGCTAATACATATATATATGGAATCTAAGAAAAAAAAAGGTCATGAAGAACCTAGGGGTAAGACGGTAATGGAGACACAGACTTACTAGAGAATGGACTTGAGGATGTGGGGAGGAGGGAGGGTAGGCTGTGACAAAGTGGGAGAGTGGCATGGACATATATATGCTACCAAACGTAGAATAGATAGGTAGTGGGAAGCAGCCGCATAGCACAGGGAGATCAGCTCGGTGCTTTGTGACCACCTACAGGGGTGGGATAGGGAGGGTGATGCAAGAGGGAAGAGATATGGGAACATGTGTATGTGTATAACTGATTCACTTTGTTATAAAGCAGAAAATAACAAAAATAAAATAAATAAATAAATATGAACTTTATATAGGAAAAAAAAAAAGACTCCACAGACTTAAGAAATGTAGACGCTAATAAGTTATTTGCTTGTCTTCAGGAACCTGTCCATCATTAATCTAGTTTAGCTCAGTGAACTTTGCTTAATATACTATTCCAAATAGATCATGTTTTAGAAGCAAGAGTTATCCATCCAAACCTGCAAACAAAGTTTTCTACAACACTTGAAAAACCTGAGAGTGAACAAAAGTTATCTGGTCTAAGATAATTTAGGTTTCTAGGTTCCAGAAGTAAGTTTAAGACTGGAGATTTCTGCTGCATTTCAAAACTATCGACTTTCAAGAATGCTCTTCCCTCCTTTTCAATTCCTAGCACCAACAGAAGGGTTGATCCTGGATATGGCCTGGACCACAAGAAAGTGGAGGATATAACTTTGGGAATTGCTGTCTTTCACACATTTGTCAGAAAGCTCAAGGGTTGTACTGTTGAACTGAAAAAAGGCAGGGCTCAAGAAATAGAGGAGAGAAGAAGCCTAAGTGAATGTGGGGGTGGCATTAAGCTATTTAGAAGTTAGTGGGTTTTCAAAATGCTGTAGAGACATAGAAAATCACAATGTATGGAAGGTTTGATTTCTACAATGAGTGGAGAGCCAGGTGTTGTGCAGCATGGGCTAAAGACAAATGAGGATTCAGAGTTCCTCAAATCCCTAATTTTTCTCTTTTCAGGTATGATAGAATGTATATGTATTTCAAAGCAATCAAATAGAGCACTTTGTCACTAAAAAGAAAAAAAAATCACCAGGCTCATTAAGCATTAGTCATATAATGAATAACTAGTACAAACTCGAAGCAATCCTGCTTCCTTCTTCCCCCAGTTTTCTTGTGGCTATTGGTGGGTAAGTTCAGTTGATTAGGGCACGATACTAATGACCCAAGGGTCAAAAGTATGATTTCTATTGTCAAAGGTTCTCTTCCCTTGTGGTTAATTGACCTTTCTTTGTCCTATGGCTATAGACTAAACCCCTGCATCCACCTTACAATTACATGCTCTTGATCAGGATGCATATTTGTGCTAATTCCCTACTATGGCTGAAAAAACACTTTGTAACTTGGTTCTTTTATTTCACTATAAGTGAGTCAGCAGCATTAACTGTGTGGTGTGGGCCACTCCAGTAGTACCTGGGCAATCTTAAAAGATTATTGCTATAGGCAAACAGAGTGAAGAAGGAGAGGTGTGTCTTGGCTTGGGCTGCTATAACAAAATACCATAGACTGGGTGGGTTAAACAACAGGAATTTATTTCTCACAGTCCTGGATGTTGTGACATCCAAGATCAAGGTGCCAGTAGATTCGGTTTCAGATGAGAGCCCTTTTCCTGGCTTGCAGGCAGTGGCCTTCACCCAGTGTCCTCGCATGGCCAAGAGAGCAAGGAAGTTCTGGTCTCCCTTCCTCTTCTCATTAGGGCACTAATTCCATCATGGGGGGCCTCTCATCAGAACCTATCTAAACCTAATTACCCCCCAAAGGCCCTGCCACCAAATACCATCACACTGAGGGGGGCTGTGCTCCATGAATTGGGGTTGGGGACACAAACCTTCAGTACATAACAATGTACTAATGTGATTTCTCTGTAGCCATGTTTCCCAAAGGGTGATCTGCAGATCACCTGCATCAAAATCACCTGGAGGAGTTCCAGTTAAAATGCACATTCTTGGGCCCTCATCACCGTATCTACGGGAGTGGCACAATTTCTAGGGGTGGAGCTTGGAGTTTCACTTTTAATAAATCCCCTTCTCTCAGGTGATTCTGATATACATTAAAGTTTGAGAATCACTGGCTAGAGCAGTAGTTCTTAACTAAGAAGTAGCCATCAGAATCCCCAAGGAGTTTTATTAGAATACACATGCCTGGGAATTCCCTGGCGGTCCAGTTGTTAGGACTCCATGCTCTCACTGCTGGGGGCCCAGGTTTGGTCCCTGGTTGGGGAACTAAGATCCCACAAGCTGCAAGGCATGGCCAAAAATTTAAAAAAAAAAAAAAAAAAAACCTCATAGTGCTGTTCCCATTAAGGGTATTCAATAAAAAACATTTATTAAAAAAAGAATGCACATGCCTGTCCTACAGCCCCAAGTGTACTGAGTCAAGATGTCTTCTGAGGATAGACCTGAGCATCTGTGTCGGTGATAGTAGAAGATAGCTAATGTGATGCTAGTAAACCAGACATTGCCCTAAACCCTTTAAATGCACTACTTCATTTAATCCCCACAATAACCCTTTGAGGTAGGTACCATTATGCCTCATTGTGCATGGATGGTAACTGGAGCAGGATCACAGAAGTTAGGTGACTTACCCAGAATCACACAGCTAGTAAGAGATGATTCTGCAATGGTACATTCCTGGAGATTTATTTCCAATCCTTTCAAGGCCACCACATTTTAAAAGTGCTCTGATCCTCTCACATGACAAAGCTTAAAAAACCTGGAAGGATACTGTCCTTCCCTTCACTGTGTTCAGAACTGGGGAGCTATTTTTCAACAACCTAATAAGGATTAACCCACAAATGAAGAGAAAAGCAACTCAAAATAGAAGAGGTGCACAAGGTTCTTAGTCAAGTACTTTTAGTCCTACTCAAGAGGAAAAAAAAAAGAACACTGAGAAAATTGCTTTTAGAATTAAGAAAGGAAAAAAGCTTGGACTCAGACTCTAGAATTTTCCAAAGAAGAAGTGGGAGGCCCATCACAAACTACAAAAAGTGTTGGGTCAAATTAAAGCATTAAAAATGAATGCCTACATGATAACCAAGATGCTTGACTTTACAGCCCAAAGAAAATTCTCGTGGGTGTTCAGATAAGTTGCTTGTGACCTAACAGCTAGCTAGTGCAGGAGATGAAATTTCACAGTCCTAACAGCAGTTTAGTTTAGTAGCAATAATTTAAGAACTGGGAGGAGCCACATACACTGCAAATTTAAATAAATTTAAGCAACATCTCTCAAAATACTGACCTAAGAAACTTGTTTATTGAAACTTAGGGTGGGGTGTGGGGAGGAGGGGTATGCTAAAGGCAGAATAATCTACTGGGGAGATTTGGAGGGAGGTGTCAAAAAAGCAATAGGGAAAAAATGTGCACTAATATCTCCATTAGCCACTTTTCTCAAATTAGGGCTCACTCTATGATGCTTTCAGCTCCATTTGTGTCAGAATCTCTCTCCCCCTCCCAACTTCCAAAAACCCTCTGATGTGCAGCACTTCTAATTAATCTGCCAAATTATCTCAGTCTACTGTTCTGCCAGTTTCAGTTACACCCTATAACACATACAGCCAGGAAACACCAACAGAAAGCCAAAGCAAAACACGTTTATATCACCTCTAACCATATTCAGGATTGATGTATCGATTAAACCTCACCGTGACCTCCACAGTGGAAGGTTGCCCTGCCACTCGTCCATTTTATTATTTTCTTCCCCCCAGCCGTTTTTGGTCTTTCATTTTACATGTCATCACTGTAATCCTTCTTACACTGTGTCACTTCCTATATAAACATCCATGTTGTGCCATAGCTTCTACATTTGAACAACCATTTATTTTATAGACATTACAAGTAAAATACATGGTCCTGCAAGGAATATTACAGTTGCACCTCAGGCCTGCATACTTTACGATGCCAACAAGAGAGATCCATTAATTTACAGTTTTGTGTTCAGTAGGGGAGCCATATAATATTCTACATATATTTAGTTCTCCTGAATGTAGCTTAATCAGTATGGCACTTCACGCAACCTGAAATACTGAAGGCAACATAAAAGTAGGACTGTCAGACCAAGAAATTTTATGTCCACTGACGGGAGTTTGCTTTGGAGGCTGCAGAAGGTATATATATTTAGAAGATTATAGTAAAGTCAATGATAGGAAAGAGTGAAACTGATGTGTATTAAAGGTACAGACAGAGAGAGAAGTCTGTGCTTTGGACCCTAAGGCAGGGACTTCCAAGTTGTAATCCTTGCCTGCCAACCTTAAGCACGACAATGGTTTCAATGATATTTTCTACCTCCAAGTGTCATTAGACATTTATAAGCCAAATGCCTCACATAGGAAAACCTGCAATGCCACCTTGAACCAACCAGTGACCTTCTCTGTGTTCAGTTTTGGCACCTGCCAAAGTGGGGTGGGCACTTAAACTACTTGCCTTTTGTGTGTCTTAGTACCATGCTCTGGTTTATCTCAAAGGGCTCTTCAGAGGCTCAAATGAAATATTCAATATATAAAGGCTACATCAGTTTTAAAGTGCTATATAAACGTAAAAGTGTTTTAAATTATGCATCTCTAAATATAACCAAGAACTTGCATGGGCTCTCCAAAACAAAGCAAATGGGCTTCTGGGCTTCGATTTCCAATTAGTCCCAGGACATATGATTTTACTTTGTTCTAATTTTCATAAGCAAAAGGAGCAAAAGTTTCAAATTATGATCTTTATTAAGAAATGCTGGGCACATATGTGATTAGGACAATTTTTTCACTAATACATGGGCCTCCTGAATAGCTTTTACTGTAAAGACTAATAAAAATAATGGGAGAGTTGAATCAGCAAAATTAGATTAAATTTCAATCTATATTCTTCAACGTATTTTGGGGGGCAGAAATACTTTCCTATATGCTTCTAATCTCTTTACATGGTTTATAGACCAGCTATTAGTTAATAGGTTTTGTCATGTGATTAATATTTAGGTCTTTGAAAATTCAAGTGCTGCATGCTCATGTGTATGTAGCAAGGGGCTGAATCTTCATATTAACCTCAGTAACACTGGGATCAAAAAGCGAGTCCATAATCCTATTTGCACAAAGGACCCTAGCTAGAGCCTCTCTAGATCCCCAAGAGAAACACTGCAGAAGGCATTATTTCAGCAAACGAACATGATTAACAACTCAATAGGTACCACACTGCACTAAATTGCTGGGAACACAGAGATGAAAAACAGATGCCCTTTAAGAGTTCATGCATTCTAAAATAGAGAAACAATGGTCAACTCCCTTATATTCCAGAATGAAGAATGGAAGGTATAATAAAAACATCCAAATTCTTCCTAGGCTGGTGGTAGGGGTATCAGTACACCGGGAAGACAGGGAATTTAAAGGATATTCTTGTATTTTTTTTTATTCAAGTATACCATTTTCTGCCTAAATACCATTTTCTGCCAATGTAGTAACATTGGGGCACTCTATTTTAAAATGTCTTTTCAAGGCATGCACACTCTGCCACTATTTACACAACTACAAAAGCAAACTAGGCCGAGAGCAACCATACCAGCTGCTATGGTTTAATGGACAAAAATACTTGAATTTAATTAAAGCAAACACAGTGAAGGTTTACATACTATTGAGTACCAAATTGCTTTGGCATATCCAACTAGCCCACATGATGGACCCCTAAAACCAATCTGAAATGGGGAGCAAATAGTGATTTAAAATGTGTGTGCATAAAAATGATAGAACCAGCATGAGCTTGATTTTCCATTTATATTAAGAGTTGGTATATTTTCTACCAACTTGGTGAACAGCCGTAAGTAATCTTACGCCTTCTTCCTATCTATCTATCTATCTATCTATCTATCTATCCCCAAATCCATATGTGCATGTAGAGTATATCCACAGCTTTGTGCAATCAACACTACAATCAATCTTAGACATTTTTATCACTCCAAAAAGAACCTCCATATCAGTTAACAATTATTCCCCATTGACCCAGCTCCATGCCCCAAGACCAGCCCCAGGCAAGCACTAATCTTATTATCTCTGTTGATTTTCCTATTCTGAGCATTTCATATAAAAGAATCATATAATATGTGGCTTTCTGTGTCTGGTTTCCTTCATTTAGCATAATGTTTGCAAAGCTCACCCATTTTGTACCAGGTATCAGTATTTCATTCCTTTCTTATTGACAGATAATATTTCATTATAAGTGTATGCTACCATTTGTTTATCCATTCATAAGCTGATGGACATTTGGGTCATTTCTACTTTTTAGCTACTGTGAGTAATCTTACAACGTCTTAAATCAGTTTCTAATTTAATGTGCACATCACTAAGTACTGGTCCAGATAATAAAACACACTATTTTTGCAGGCTGATCATTCCGCAATTCCTTCCCAGGTCACCAAAATCGATAAAACATGTAGGGAAAAACTGGACAATAGGCCTTCAATAGACACATAATAGATATTTAAATATTTGCTGACTCAGTGAATTAATGAATGAGAAAAATCTTTCCTTCAATCCCTGCTTCTCCTTTCAATCAAATCCCTACCAATGGGAGATTGGGATTGACGTATATACACTAATATGTATAAAATACATAACTAATAAGAACCTGCTGTATAAAAAAATAAAATAAAAATTTAAAAAGAGAACCTGCTGTATAAAAAAATAAATAAAATTCAAAAAAATTGAAAAAAAATCCCTACCAGTGCCATGGTATTGTGTCATGGAATGTTGAAGCTGCAAAAGCTCATGGAGCCCAAGTTTCATCCAAGTGTGGTTCAAGAACCATGTGTATCAGAACCACCAAAGGAGCTTGTTAAAAATATCTATTTCTTCTCCCACACACACAGTGAATCTAATTCACAGAGGATATAATTCACAGTGAATCTATAGTAAATAATGTGAGTGAGGCCACACGAAGCCACCTTTGTAACAAACACCTCAGGTAATTCCAATGCATACTAAAAGGTGATAATTATTGATCTAATTGAACCTTCCCATTCTATAGAGGCAGGAATTTAGGACTAGTATAGAGAACTGACATGTGCAGGGTCACAGTACAGTAGAGGTAGAGTCATGGGGATCTGAGGTTATGAATCCCAGTATAGCACTTTCTGTTACCTCAGGTATCCTCCTTTATCACATTGCCATGTTTTCCCTGTGAACATACACGTCCCTCATGGACTTGCTCTATAACTGTCAGTGTCTGACACACCTTAAGTGCTCAACAAATAGTAGCTCTCACTTTTTCTTAAGTTTGGTCCTATGTGAACTAGATAACAAAAAGGTCTCCTATTTTGGCAGTGTTTTCTAACAGTATACAGTAAAAATTATAAGGACCAAGAAGAGAATAACAGACCCAGGAGGAAGGTCTCTGTGGTTCCTGACCCAAATATTGAAAAAGACTCTAACTGGAAAACTGTCTCCAACCATGGGCTCCATGGGCTTTGGTGGCTAAAGAAACTCTGTAGTGACATTTCCTATCCATGGTTGTGAAACCCCTCTGTACACCCACTGTGATCTATTTAAAGGAGCCAGGTCTTTCTAGAAACAGTTTCTGCCAAGTTTTCTATCTGAGGGAAATCACAAAGTAGGAACTTCAACCATGACTAAAAGGTAGTGGACATTTTTCTAAATGAAAGTTTATATACCTATCAAAAAGATAGACTCAATGCAAAACAATTATCAAGAAACAGAAAGTGGTGGTTTGTTATAATGAATGAAACAAAAGAGGTGAATAAAGAAAAATTTCATAATATCTCCTACCCCCTTCCAATCTCCCCTTGGCAAAAATGTATGAATTTGCCATCAATTCTTCACCACTTTTTTCTATCCTTATATAAACCATACCTTGTATACCACACAAAGACACACACACATACACAATATACTTTAACAGACTCATGCCCTACTCATTTCTCTGTACCATAACTTTTTGAAAATTATTTTTTTTTCAAATTAAGTTACACAGTACTGTAAGACATATTAACATAAAACAGCAGTCCTCTGCCCCTCCCACTCCTGAGTCCTTCCTAAAGACAACTTCCAACATTTCAAGCTGTTTCTTCTGTTCTTTATCTCCATGTTTACAAATAATATGCTCATATTTCTACTTATTAGCTAATTTTATATATTACCTATTGAGTTCTTAATATGGAAAATAACCAGTTATGCTCTCAGTTCTTCAAATATAGATTTGCCACAATTTTACACTATTATGAATATTCACTTCTGAGTGAAATGGTGTATTATGATTTCATTTCCTTTCTTGTACAACTTTTTGTTTTCCCTGAAATTAACAATTGTCTCATTTTTACTTGAGAGAGCTTTCATTTTACTTCTATTTTCTAAGTAAAGTAACAGAGAGTGTCATCTGTTGAGAGTGAGTGGGGAGGTAGTTGAAAAAGAAGTCTGAAATGACCAGTTTGGAGCTCGAGGGAAAGAGGTCATTAGTAAACACAGAAGAATATCTAGGTAACACTGAGGGTTCAAATGAGGTTAGAGATCATGAATTTATAAATGATACCAGTCTACACAGCTGTGTGATTTTTTTCCAGCTGTGCTCAGTTATAAGAATGGAGGAAATGGCTGAGTTTCAACCCAGAAGGATTCAATGGAACAGAAGGAAGGACAATGGAACAAGAAGTTAAAGATATTAGAAAACAGAAGTCAGATGAAAACTCATTCACCTTATTCCCCCAAACCCTCAATCCATATATATCCATATTCATCTTTCTCCCTCATTAAAATGGGGGAAAATCCTTCTTATTGTTGAATGTCAACCTCTCCACCTATGAGGAAAAAGGAGGACATGAGATTCCTAAACACGGGATCCCATGGAATTATTCACTTTGAATAAAACATTCATTAGGAAGTTAAATGAGTATCAGAAGGGAGGAAGAGAAGGAGAATGAGACACACTCACATGCAAGTATAGAGCTAAAAAGTCAAGTCTGATAGCAAAGTGAATGGCAAGAAAATCTACCTGAATGGGGGAATACAACTTGAGATGAGTGGTGAATATTTGGAATAGTTACTATGGGAAACAGATAGGAGAGAAAGCTGAATAGGTACATGTAAGAAGGCTTCCTACTGGGGGGCATCAAGATGGCTGAGTAGGAGGACAGCAAGCTCAACTCCCCTCATGAACACATCAAAAGTACAACTACATATAGAATAACTCTCACTGGAATTGACTTGAAGACTAGCAGAATGGCTCTTTTTACAACCAAGGTATAAAAGAGAGAACCACACACAGTCTGGTAGGAAGGGAGGAGGTATGACCTAGTCAGGACCCACACTCCTTGCGAGGGACTCAGAGAACAGGGGGATATCACAGGCTCAAGAACCCTCCCTAGGGAGCAAGAGGTTCAAGCCATATATTAGGTACCCCAGCCCTGAGGCCCAATACCAGCAAGATGAGCTCCATTAGTTGGTTTGAAAACCAATAGGGCTTACCAGAGGGCTATAAGAAACCGAGACTCCACTCTTGAAGAATGTGCAAGACTTGCTCGTTCCCAGTCACAGCATGGAGGCAGCAGATTGAAAATGGCCTCAGGCTCTGATTGGCTTGCTGGGACCATGCCAGAGTGCACCAGAGCCTGCACCAAGCACCTGCTCCGGCGCCTCTTGCTCCAGCACTGCTCCCAACTAGAGTGGAGGCTGATGTTGCCAAGGAGAATGCACACACTTAGAGGGAATGGAAGCAGCTCAGACCTGACCTTCAGGGCTTCTTCTCCAGCACCTTGGGGCCCACCTCTGCCCCCAGAGGACTGTGACTGCCACTGAGCAGAGAATACCTGGTTCACACCTGACTCTGGCTCTAGTCACTCCATCTCCAGCCTTACCTCCCACCACGTTGGAAGCTGCCAGCACACCCCAGGGGAAGACCCATGTTCATTTCAGACCTATGCTCATTTCAGATCCAGCTCTCCCACCAAATCCACTGGGCACACACAGACTGCACAGAGATGCTCCCATAAAAGGACACTCCTTCAAGATGGGGATAAGTAACTCTTTCACCTAATTTCATAGAAACAAAGTTAAACAAAATTAGAAGACATAGGAATATGTTTCAAATGAAAGAATGAGGGGAAAAAACTGAAAACATTCCCTAATGAAACAGAGACAAATAATTGACCTGATAAACAGTTCAAAGAATTAGTAATAAAAATGCTAACTGAACTTGGGAAAAGAATAGATGAACACAGTGAGAATTTTAACAAGGAAGTAGAAAATGTAAAAAAAGAACCAGTAAAACCTGAAGAATAAAATAAATGAGATGAAAAATGCACTAAAAGGAATTAAAGACTAGGGGATACAGAAGAACATACAAGTGATCTGGAAAATAGAATAATGGAAATCACCCAATCAGAACAGCAAAAAGTAAAACTAATTTAAAAGAATGAGGATAGTTTACAGAACCTCTGAGACAACATCAAGCATACTAACATTTGCATTATAAGGGTCCCAGAAGAAGAGGGAAAATTAGAGAAAATGTATTTGATGGAATTATGGTTGAAAACTTCTCTAACCTTAAGAAGGAAAGAGATATCCAGGTACAAGAAATACAGAGAGTTCCAAACAAGATGAACCCAAAGAGATCCACATCAAGAAATATCATTATTAAAATAAAACAGCAAAAGTTAAAACAGAGGACTTTAAAGGCAGCAAGAGAAAAACAAGGGGAAACATACAAGGGAACCCCCCTAAGGCTATGAGCTAATTTCTCTGCAGAAGTGTTGCAGGCCAGAAGGGGGTAGCATAACATATTTAAAGTGATGGAAGGAAAAAACATACAACCTAGGATACGCTACCCAGCAAGGTTATTATTCAGAATTGAGGGAGAGATAAAGAGCTTAGCAGACAAGCAAAAACTAAAAGTTGATCAATACTAAACTGACCTCACAGGAAGTGTTAAACAGTCTTCTTTACGTGAAAAATAAAAGACTATAACAAGAAATAAATTATAGGAAGGGAAAAGTCACACTGGTAAAGGAAAATATATAGTAAAGGCAGTGGATCAACTACTTAAACAAGATATTATGAAGGTTAAAAGACAAAAAATATAAAATCAACTATAACTACAATAAACAGTTAAGGAATAAGCGTGAAGATAAAAAATATGACCTCTAGAACACAAAACATGGGGGATGAGAAGTGAAAATGCAGATCTTTTAAAATGTGTTTAAACTGATAGTCATTTTAGTTCAAAACTGAGAGTCATTTTAGTTCAAAACAAATAGATACAGTTATAGGTCAACAAATACGAACTCCATGGTAATCACAAGTCAAAAACCTACAATATAGAATGGACAAACAACAAGGTCCTACTATACAGCACAGAACTATATTTAATATCCTATGATAAACCATAACGGAAAAGAATATAAAAAAGAATATATATATATATATATTATTTTTTAATATTCTTTCCAGTTTTATATATATATATATATATATATATATATATATATAACTGAATCACGTTGCTGTACAGAAGAAATTAACACAACATTGTAAGTCAACTATACTTCAATTAAAAATACTGATTAAAAAACCTACAATAGATATGAAAAAACCAGACAGAAAGGAACACAAATATGACACTAAAAGTCATCAAACCACAAGGAAAGAGACTAAAGGAAGAAGAGAGAAAAACCATAAAATCAGAAAACAAGTAACAAAATGGCAATAAGTACATACCTATCAATAATCACTTTAAATGTCAATGGACAAAATACTCCAATCAATAGACATAGGTTGGCAGATTGAATAAAAAAAAGACCCAACCATATGCTGGCTACAAAAGACTCACTTCAGAGATAAAGTCACACACAGGATGGAAAAATTTACTCCATGCAAATAGAAATGAAGAGAAATATGGGGTAGCAATACTCATCTCAGACAAGGTAGACTTTGTTAAAAGTCTATAATAAAAGACAAAGGGCATTATATAATGAAAAAGCAGCCGCATAGCACAGGGAAATCAGCTAGGTGGTTTGTGAGCACCTAGAGGGGTGGGATAGGGAGGGTGGGAGGGAGGGAGATGCAAGAGGGAAGAGGTATGGGAACATATGTATAACTGATTCACTTTGTTGTAAAGCAGAAACTAACACACCATTGTAAAACAGTTATACTCCAATAAAGATGTTAAAAAAAAGCATAATGAAAAAGGGATCAAAACAAAAAGTGAATATAACATTTGTAAACATACAAGCACCTAATATATGAGCACATAAATATATAAAGCAAATATTAACAGACATAAAGGGAAAGTTGACAGTAATACAATAATAATGAGGGACTTTAATACTCCACATACATCAATGGACATATCATCCAGACAGAAAGTCAATAAGGAAACAGTGGCCTTAAATTACACATTAGACCAGTTGGACGTAATAGATATCTAAAGGACATCCCATCCAAAAATAGCAGGATACTTAATCTTTTCAAGAGCACATGGAATGTTCTCCAGGATAGATCACAGGCTAAGCCACAAAAGAAGGCTCAACAAATTTAAGGAGATAGGAATTATATCAAATATCTTTTCCAACCACAATACTGCAAAACTAAAAATCAATTACAGGAGGAGACTAAACAACATGCTACTAAAAAAGAAATGGGTCAATGAAGAAAGCAACAGGCAATCAGAAAATGCCGAGACAAGTGAAAATTAAAACACAACTTTCAAAATCTTTTGGAACCAGAAAAAGCAGTTTAAAGAGTGAAGTTTATAGGATACAGGCCTACCTCAGAAAGAAGAAAAATCTCACATAAAAAACCAAACCTATCTCTAAAAAAATTAGAAAAAGAACAAAGCCCAAAGTCTGCAGAAGGAAGGAAATAATAAAGATCAGAGAGGAAATAAATAAAAGAGAGACCAAAAAAAAATAGGAACAGGAAAGATAATGAAACCATAAATGAAATATAATGAAAGACATAATGAAATATAATGAAAGATAATGAAAGCATGTTTTTAAAGATTAAAAAAGTTGATAAGCCTTTAGCCAGGCTCATTAAGAAAATTAGAGAGGAGGCAAATAAGAAATGAAAGAGGGAAAATTATAACTAATATCACAGAAATACAATCAATCATAAGAGAATACTATGAACAGTTTTATGTCAACTGTTGACAACCTAGAAGAAATGTATAATTTGACAACCTAGAAGAAATGCATAAATTCCTGGAAACATACAATCTTCCAGGTCTGAATCAGGAAGAAATAGATAACCTGAGCAGACCAATTACTAGTATTGAAATTTAATCAGTAATCCAAAAACTCCCAACAAACAGAAGTCCAGGACCATATGGCTTCACTGGGGAATTCTACCAAACATGCAAAAAAAATTATACCTATCTTTCCAAAAGCATTCCAAAAAATTGTAGAGGAGGGAACATTCCCAAACTCTTTCTATGAGGCCACCATTATCCTGATACAAAAACCAGACAAAGACTCTACAAAAAGAGAAAATTACAGGCCAACATCCCCGATGAATATACATGCAAGAATCCTCTACCAAATACTAGCAAACTAAATTCAACAATATATAAAAAGAATCATATTCCATGATCAAGTGGTATTTATTCCAGGGATGCAAGGATGGTTCAATATCCACAAATCAACCAATGTGATACACTACATTAACAAAAGGAAGGATAAAAATCACATAATCATCTCAATAGACACAGAAAAAGCATTTGACAAAATTCAACATATATTTATGTTAAAACTCTCAACAAAGGTGGCATAGAGGGAACATAGCTCAACATAATAAAGGCCATTTATGACAAAAACACAACTAACATCATACTCAATGGTGAAAAACTGTAAGCTTTTCCTCAAATCAGGAACAAGACAAGGATGCCCACTCTCACTACTTCTATTTAACATAGTATTGGATGTCTTACCCACAGGAATCAAACAAGTAAAAAGAAATAAAAGGCATCCACATTGGAAGAGAAGAAGTAAAATTGTCACTATTTGCAGATGACATCATACTATATGTAGAAAACATTAAAGTCTCTGCCAAAAAAAAGTAAAGAACTAATAAATTAATTCAGTAAAGTTGCAAGGTACAAGATTAATATACATAAATATGTTGCTTTTCTATACACTAATAATGAATTATTGGAAAGAGAAAGAAAATAATCCCATTTACAATTGCAACAAAAATAATAAAATATCTAGTAATAAACTTAACCAAGGAGGTGAAAGACCTATACTCTGAAAACTCTAAGACATTAATGGAGGAAATTGAAGATAATACAAAGAAACAGAAAGATATCCTGTGTTCATGGATTGGAAGAATTACTATTGTGAAAATGTCCATACTATCCAAAACAATCTACAAATTTAATGAAGTCCCTATAAAAAAAAAAAAAATGACACTTTTCATAGAACTAGAACAAATAATCCTAAAATTTGTGTGGAACCAAAAAGACCCCAAATAGCCAAAGCAATCTTGAGAAAAAAGAACAAAGCTGGAGGTATCATGCCCTCTAACTTCAGACTATACTACATAGATACAGTAATTAAAACAGTAAGGTACTGGCACAAAAAACAGACACATAGATCAATGGAACAGACAAGAGAGCATGGAAATAAACCCATGCACATATCATCAATGACCTATGACAAAGGAGGCAAGAATATACAATGGGGAAAAGAGAGTCTCTTCAATAAGTTTTTCTGGGAAAACTGGATAGCTACCAGTAAAAGAATGAGATTAGAACATTTTCTTACACCATATACAAAAATAAACTCAAATGGATTAAAGACCCTAATGTAGGACTGGAAACCATAAAATACCTAGAAGAAAACATAGGCAATATACTCTTTGATAAAAGGCTTAGCAATATTTTGGGGAAATGTCTCCCCAGGTAAGGGAATCAAAATAAACAAATGGAGCTAATTAAAATAAAAGCTTTTGCATAGCAAAGGGAATCATAAACAAAATGAAAAGATAACCTACTGAATCAGAGAAGATATCTGTAAACGATATGTCTGATAAGGGGTTAATATCCAAAATATATAAAGAGCGTATACAACTCAATATCAGAAAAACAAACAGATCAATTAAAAAATGGGCATTTGCCCTGAATAGGCATTTTTCCAAAGACAACATACAGATATCCAACAGGTGCATGAAGACATGCTCAATATGTAATCAGGAAAATGCAAATCAAAACCACATTGGGAAATCTCCTCACACCTGTCAGAATGCCTATCATTAAAAAAGACAACAAATAATAAATGTTGGTGAGGTTATAGAGAAAATGGAACTTTAGTACACTATTGGTTGGAATATAAATTGGTACAGCCACTATGGAAAACAGTATGACAGTTCCTCAAAAAGTTAAAAATAGAACTACCATATGATCCAGCAATTCCACTTCTGGGTATATATCTGAAGAAAACAAAAATACTAATTTGAAAAGATATATGCACCCCAATGTTCATAGCAACATTATTTACAATAGCTAAGATATGGAAGCAATGTTAAGTGTTCATCAACAAATGAATGGATAAAGAAATGCAGTATATATATGTAATGGAATATTACTCAGCCATAAAAAGAATAAACTCTTGCCATTTGCAACAACATGGATGGACCTGTAAGTTATTATGTTTAGTGAAATAAGTCAAAGAAAGACAAATACTGCATGATATCACAGGTAGAATATAAAAAAACAAACAAATGAATATTAAAAAAACAGTAAGAGACTCACCAAAACAGAACAAACTAGTGCTTACCAGTGGGGAGAGTGGTGGCAGGAGGGGCAAGGTAGGGGAAAGCGATTAACAGGTACAAACTTTTAGCTATAAAATAAGATACAAGGTTGGGCTTCCCTGGTGGCACAGTGATTGAGAATCCGCCTGCCAATGCAGGGGACACGGGTTCGTGCCCCGGTCCGGGAAGATCCCACATGCCTCAGAGCAGCTGGGCCCGTGAGCCATGGCCACTGAGCCTGCACGTCCGGAGCCTCTGCTCCGCAACAGGAGAGGCCACAACAGTGAGAGGCCCGCATACCACAAAAAAAAATAAATAAATAAGATACAAGGTTGTAATGCACAGCACAGGGAATATAGTCAGTCTTTTATAATAACTTTAAATGGAGTATAATCTATAAAAATATCAAATTACTATGTTGTACACCTGAAAGTAATATAATACTGTAAATCAGCTATACATCAATAAAAACTTTAAAGTCTTCCTAGCAGCTCTGAAGGTCCCAGCTTAGGTTGTAGACCATGCATTGGTTGTGACACTGGTCCTGATGAAGTTGTGATTTTTTTTTTTTCTAGAGGAGTTCAGCCATTGATATTGGGGGATATAAATTGATGGTTAGATTGATCCAAGAATGAGGCGTGTTCTGGGCAGATTTAATGACAAGATGATTCTAAAGTTAGATAAGGCTAGCAAGAAGAACATACTACAAGGCTTAGGCTGGATAAGAAAGAAAGCAATATCACAAAGGAGTTAACAAGACTTCTCACTAGGCTCAACTTGGAAATAATTATACATACTAGGCTTTAAAGCAACCATTTCAGGGGTTTTCCCATTATGCCTTTCAATTGCAAAATACAATTATCTTCCTATCAACAGACTGCAAGTACCACCTTCAAATAATAAATGGGCTTTTTGATTAATATGTACCATGGTACCAATGCCTTAGATTACTTTAAAAAATACAGTATCAAAGAGTTGAGAGGGCTATGCCCATGACTCAATCTGAAGCATTAATTCAATTTTTAATGTCATGTATCTTTGTCATTATAGAAGTAACATATCCTAATTGTAGAAAATTTGAAAGCTACACAAAGGAACTAAAAAAAAAAAAATAACCTGTTACAACAGCATGCAGGAAAAATAAAATAACTACCTTAGCATACATATGTATATATACTTTCGTATCATGTTTCAATGCATGGGTTCTGGAGCTAGACCGGCTAGTTTCTCATCACAGAACAGTCATTTCAATAGCTTTGTGACGTTTTAGCCAAATTACTGAACTTCTGTGTCTGTTTCCTCTTCTTAAAATACAAATAAAAATGCTGCCTACCTTCCGATGAGATAGGTTATGAGAAAATGATTTTATATATAGCACTTAGAACAATGCCCAGAATACAATAAGTCCCTAGTAGAGGTTAGCTATCATTACTGTGTGTATATATGAGATTTTTCGTCATAGTCCTTGGTTCAAAATCAGTGTCAGAACCACCCATTTAAAAGGATATCAAATAAGAACCAGAGAGCAGACATCAGGGAAATGGACATTTTTGTATCCTAGAAAGCTGAAGGCAGATATTTTGTCCAGGGACATCTCGGCACTGATCTGGCTCTTTCCCCAGTTCAGGATTTGTCCTTGTTAATGCTGAGTATGGTTCAAGAACCAGTGGAGCCTATTAGTGCTAAACACCCCTTAAATGGAAGTACAAAGCTTGTTAGTACAAGCTTTTTTTTCCCAGAATGGTGACTAGGCTATGAGTGTAAAAAACTAATGTTGCAGGGGAGAAAAATCAGCTATATTTTTGAGTCTGGCAGGACGGTTCCCTGTATAGATAGTGGTAAGGACAGCTGTAAATCTATAGGGAACTAGGGACCAGGTTAAGTCCCTGCTAAGATATGCTGCATCTGTTCCCATCTTATGAGGCTTTCTCCTTGTGTTATCAGAAGTGGGATGTGAAATACTACAATAATATATATATATAATATATATTTTATATATATATATATAATATATATATTATCAATAGGTATCCATTTATAATATAAAAAAGTAAGAGTCCAAATAACACAATTATTCAGGTGTGGTTAGCTGATGGAAAGTCGTATTTCGTAGTAAAAATAGACCTTTATCTGTCATATATTGCAATTACTTATCCCAATTTATCTTTACCTGTTATTGTTGTATGTTTTACACACACACATTTTCAATGTTAAGGAAAATGATTTATTGATTTTTCTTGACTTTTCTTTTTATTATTAGGAACTCTTTCCAATTTTATTTTATTCAAGTTATTTTATGCTTTCCTTTTTTCCACCTTTATCACTTGAATCCTTCTGAAATTTGCATCTAACTTTGACTAGCTTATTGTGTAAATGATAGAATAAGAATAACTACCATCATGCACCAAGCATTTGAGTGCTGTGTACTGAGTATTTTACCTGTATTATATCATATATGCTTTTATCATTCTCACTGTAAATACAAACAATAATTAAAAACACAAACATTTTTAAAAGAAAAACCCCAAATCCCTCCACCAATAATTAACATTTTGGTGAATAATTTTCTATACATTTTCATATGTTTATATGCACATGTAGCTATACAGAAATACATAGAAATATGCAGAAATTGAATTATGCTGCTTTGTAATCTACCTTTTCCATTAAATTGTATATATAGATATACTGCCATATCAATAAATGTAGGTCTACATTATCCTTAATTTGTATGTACTAATTGGCTAAATTGACACATCTCAATTTACCTAGTCAATCCACTATTATAGCCAGTTAGGTTGCTTCCAAAGCTTTGTTACTATAAACAAAGTAAGCAAAAAAATAATGCTAACAAACATTCTTGTACATGTATCTTTTAGCATTTGCATTTATGTTCTAACAAAAAGTTCTTAGTAAAATCATTAGCTCATAGAAGGTATGTACATTTCACATTTTTATACAGATTGCTAAATAACCCTCTGGAAATGTACCAGTTTAAACAGTACATTAGATCATCCATATCCCCACACTGTGTTTGGTTAATCTCATAAATCTTCTCTAATCTGATAGGTGAAAACTATTAGTTTTTATTTTCAAAGTGAGTTTGTCTGTTGGTATTCTTTCCATTATGAATATTATGCTCATAACTTTTCACCATTTTACTGTTAGGACATTTACTTTGTAGTTGATGTGTAGGATCTTTATATATTGAGAATATCTAATCTTTGTTATGTATCAGATATTTTTTCCTAGTTTGTTGTTTTTTCAATCTTGATTATAGTACTTTTGCCATATAGTTGTTTTTTTTGTGTGTGTGTGTGTGGTACGCGGGCCTCTCACCGCTGTGGCCTCTCCCGCTGCGGACCACAGGCTCCGGACGCGCAGGCCCAGCGGCCATGGCTCACGGGCCCAGCCGCTCCCCGGACCAGGGCATGAACCTGTGTCTCCTGCATCAGCAGGCGGACCCTCAACCACTGCGCCACCAGGGAAGCCTGCCATATAGTTTCTTTGAAGGTAAAATTTATTTATCTTTCCCTTTAAGCCATTAGTCTTCATAAAGTGATTAGAAAATCTTCCTTAATCTCAAAACTGTAAAAATATTATAAATATGTTAAATTATAATATATAAACTTTAAAATAATATATTCTCAAGTACATTTATAGTTTAATTTTTTTTTACATTTAAATCTTTGACCCAGCTGGGACTTTGATTTAAATAGTGAGTATAGTTGTAGCTTTATTAAACTTCCCCTCAAAAGACTAGCCCTGTTGTCCTAACCACATTTACTGAAAAACCTGTTTTTTCTCCCAACCCACGGGTTTGAAATGCCTCTTTATCATATCTTAAAATCCATAGCATATTTGGAAATAGTAAACTATTTCCAAAGAAATAGACACTGCTCTGTTATATTGATTTGTCTGTTGCAACACAAGTACCACAATATTTTTCTAATTTCCAGTATAATTTATATTTTATATGTGGAATGGAAAGTTCCTTATAATTCTTCAGAATTTCATCTGGATATTTTGGGGAGGTGTTTCATGTGATGTAAATATCTCATTTTTCCCTCAAATAGAGTCAAAGTGATTCCTGCAATGTTACTATCTAATTTGTGTTCTAAGAGGGAAGGAAAGTGGCAGCACTATGGCACTGGGGACTGTGAATAAGTCTGCATAAACCCATGAAATCAGTTGCCTCTGTGAATACGTTTCTAGGTGGAAATAAATGTGGAGAACCATTATTGCATAACAGCACTGTCCAATAGAACTTTCCACACTAATGGGAATGCTCTATAGTTGAACTTTCCAATACAGTAATCATTAGTCACATGTGGCTTTTGAGAACCTGAAATGTGACTAGTGTGACTGAGGAACTGAACTTTTAGTTTTATTGAACTGTATTCCATTTAAATTTATACAATCACATGTTTATTGGAAAGCACTTCTAGAGCAGAACTATTTTAAAAATCACTTCCCTAGGGAGATGCAAGAGGGAGGAGATATGGGGATACATGTATATGTATAGCCGATTCCCTTTGTTATAAAGCAGAAACTAACACACCATTGTAAAGCAATTATACTCCAATAAACATGTTAAAAAAATAAACACTAACAGAAAAAGCACTTCCCTATTATACTGCTTCATAGCATTATTGGCTGATAATAAATTGGGCAATTTCCTATTTAACCTGTACCTATCATTTTGATAGAGATTTTCAGTAAAATATTAAGCCTAACATTGAGATCTCAATGGCAACTCAATTAAATAAATATGTAATATATGCCCCCTGTATTCACGGCACTCTGCAGAATCAGAGGCAGACCAGATAACCTTCAAGAAGTTTAAACTTTGGTAGAGGAGATAAAGTGACAAATAACAATAACGGTCTTAAAACAAGGCAACTATCATAAAAGAAGAATCAACAACTTGTCAAGAGAGTTCTAAGAAGGGAGAAATTCTTTTGGCTATGGAGCATGAGAGAGAAATTGGGGAGGGATGCATTGAAGAGGTGGCACTTAAGCTGCTTCTTGAATATGGTTCATTCTCAACAGGCAGAGAAGTAGAGATGGGGGAGGGCAGGAGGAAGACATTCCAGGTTAAATGAATGGCATAAGCAAAGATACAAATTATGAATAACAAAAAGTTACGTTTAGGGCTTCCCTGGTGGTGCAGTGGTTGAGAGTCTGCCTGCCGATGAAGGGGACATGGGTTCATGCCCCAGTCCGGGAAGATCCCACGTGCCGCAGAACGGCTGGGCCCGTGAGCCATGGCCACTGAGCCTGCGCGTCTGGAGCCTGTGCTCCGCAACGGGAGAGGCCCCAACAGTGAGAGGCCCGTGTACCACAAAACAAACAAACAAACAAAAACAAACAAAAAACAACAACAAAAGTTATGTTGAACAATGGTGAGTGGTCTGGTTCAGCTAGATCATCATGTGAGCAGAAAGGTAGTGAGAAATAAGGTTGACTAGGTAGGCTGATGCTAAATTTCAAAGGGCCTCATATTTCTGTCCAAAGAATCTGGTCTTGACTTTATAGCTAGTAGAGAGAGAATGAAATCGTTTTAGACTAGTGTCATCTAAGCTCTGGACCTCAGAGCAATAATAGATTTTGGTATAAACAAAATAAAGTTTCCCAACTTAAATGTATTATCTTGGGGAAATCACTTAAATATTTGGATGCTTGGTTTTTAGCATATGTAATATGGAAAAATCACCCATCTCAAGATTTTGAACATTAAGCATGATAAGGAAACGGGAAAATCATTTAACAAAGTATAAAACAAGCACAATATAAATGTTAAAACTTCATAACAAAGTATAGTGATCTAGATATTTCTCATAGTCACACACACCCAATTAAGCCAGGACAAAGCAACCTATTCAAGCATAGTAACAGACTACAACAGAGAAGACTCTAAAACACAGTCTCAAGAATAATTTTTATAAAGGCATAACTTCAGCTGGCAAACTGATAGGTGACTCTATCCTATTTGGACCCTATTTGAGTTCCTGGATGTTTAAAGGATGATAGATAGAATCTCTGGGTTCGTAGTAATAGGTCATCCAGTTCAATCTCCCAAATCTGATATTTGAACACATACCAAACGATTGGCCACACTATGTACATACCTGCAGTGGTGAAGAACTTCCTAGGGTTACGATGCAACGTATTGAATGTATCAGGCAACTCTAATTGTTAGAAAGGCTTTGAGATTCAATAACAATCCATACCACTTAATCCACTCACTAGGTATCTGACACTTTTAACTAAAGAACTAAAAGCTCTTCAGGAAGATTAGTTCTAATATGCAGAACATATTGGAGAGCAGACCAAAGACAATAAGGAGACATTCTTATGGAAGATGAGGTCAAGAATCTGGAGGGGGAAAGAGGGAAGAAGGGAGTGAGGAGATAAGGGGAGAGGGGGGAGATGAAGGGGAGGAAAAAAAGGAAACAAAGAAAATAATCCAGAGGTTTTGACAGGGAGGTGTAGCAGTAGGAAAAGAGAAAACATATTTCAGAGACAGAACTCAGGGCATTTAATAAGACAAGACGCAGGAGGCAGGAATGGAAGAGCATGCAGGAGTCACAGATGACTGACATTGGTATGTGTGTGGGGGGTCAAATTAGAGTATTTGAATACATTTTACATGCCAATAAAACACCCAGATAAAGGAATACAGCAAGCCAGATATAAAGTATTTTGGAACTCAGGAGAAAAGCCAAGGAACAGCTACATGAAGAAGTGAGATTTAAGGAGAAAAAGCAAGAAGGCAGCTAAAGCTGGGCTCCTTGGCACAGAGAATATCTGTTTAGGTTGATTGATCAAAGATTTGGAACGATAGCTGTGGCTGGGGAAGCCCAAGAGAAACTGGCCCACGATGGACTCACTCCATTGCCTCTGATCTCATTGGGAGCCAGCTCAAAGTGAACCAGCCCAAAGAGTCTGAATTCATTGGTGACTTTGGCCAAATGGACCTATGTAGCACATCTTTGCATCAGGCCTGTCAGGCATGTTTTACTCCGAAATACCTTGACACTGACAGCTTAGAGCCTAAACTTAATAAGAGGCTTATTTTCAAGTCCTAGTTCAAGATAATTAAAGCACACATTGCACATTCAGCGTTTATCTATCTTTCTCCACCAAGTTGGCTCTGATCACAGCTTCCTGGTGTAGGCTCAAGAAAAAAAAAAAAAAAAAAAACCTCAGGGATTAAGGGTTGTGGGCTGCTGGCTTTGGCTAGAAACCAGTCCTGAAAAGCCCTGTTAGCCCACACCTTGAGGTCGGGTGGTGATTTGTCTTACTTTTATTACTAAACAGCTGAAAGTTGGGATTTTTTAAAATTTCTTCCACCTGGTCACAGTGCATTTTCACCAAGGAGTTTACAGTACCTTTTCAAATGAAGAAGGCAACGTGTGCCTTCTTCTAACAGTTCTGGCTGCCATCAGTACTGCCACAGTTACAGAAATATCCAAGTACAAGGGAGAAAATGTATTTTTTCTCCTTTAAATTTCATCATATTACAGCAACCTGTCACAGAATCTACTCAGACCACCAAACTGCACACAAGGATGACTTGCTTTCAGGAACAGATGTAAACACACAATTCTGTTTTACCAAAGTGTATGATCATTTTAACCATTTTTTAATTCATTTCACTTTTCCAGCCTATCCTCTTCTCAAATAGCAAATGTTTTGCCCTGAGCGACTTCAATGAAATATGCAAGCCAATGTAATTGATAAAGTGAAGTTTGTTTTAAACAAAACTGGAATTGTCACTTCATAATTCATCTCTCTTATAAGGTTGAACTCTTTAGAATATGTCTTCTTAAAGCTAAATAAAACTTCAATGGCTTAGTACCTGTGGAGACGTGTGTCAGGTGGGTAACTTGGGCTATTCCCCAGGTAGCCACACCATCCATTCACATTGGCAAGCAGCATATGCTTGTACGGACTCTATCACCAATTACTGGCAAACAAGGAAGTTCTACTGAATTAAAGAACCGTGTCTCAGGAAATGAATAGGTAGATCAAGACTCAAGACTCTATTTGGCCCGTAAACACTACAGTCCAGAAGCACCCCTATATTCCCCATGCCTGACCAGTGCCTTTAGCCTCTGCATCCAGAAGTCCTAGCAGTAGAAGTCTCATAAAAACTGAAAATGGCCCGATTGCTCAACCTGAGTTAAGACCACCCAGAAATCACTGAGGGCAGCAGAGGCCATACTGCAAAACTGGCTTAAATCCCCAGCCCTTCTACTCTGAAGGCCTGGCCTTGACCTCTCAGACAGAAACATAAATGGCCATGGCTCTCAGTCACCAGGACAGCTTTGGTCACCACTTGCTCCTCCTTCTGACCAGCCAGGGCTAGAGAGGGTGAACCAGGAGCCTTCGGTGGTGCCACAGCCTTTTACCTGCATTTAAATGCTTTCTATTTAAATTATCTGCTTCAACCGCAGGTAATTGCAGGCTGTCTAGCCTAAGGAAGTCACCAAATTGTAGAGCTCACATGGTGAGCAGGCGCTACACAGCCAGAGCCACCTCATTGGGTCCAGCCACAGCACAGGCCAGTCAGAGAGTAGTGGCCCCAAAACGGGCTGCTCTGCGGAGGAGAAGGAGTACAAAGGATGGAGTGGGCGCAGGTAGGCACTTCTGCTGAAACCTCGGCTCAGGTATTACTGGAAATTTCACTCACCCTAGGCCCCAGGGTAGTTGCCTAATTCCTGTTTGGGGAAGCAAGGAGCACTGAGAAAAGTGCCTTTCTGAGACGCAAGACCAGGTAGAAGCTGAAGTGCCTGCTACTCTGTTGGCCAAGAGTCCAGTAGCAAAGCATCCAATGGGCACCACTGCCCCTGAGTCCTCAGGGAGAGACCGTGTGGGGATGGGGGGGTTGGGGGTGTAAGTGGGAAAGTGGCCCCCAGTCCTCCACGCTTGTCTTGGACACTTAACTCCTTCCTTCCCAGAGGCCCGGTAACCAAGGTAGCCTTCCTGAGCAGTACGTGCCTGCTGAACTTGCAAGGCTTCAGGGGCAAGTCCTTTCCTCCCTCCCTCTCTCCTTCCCTAGAGGTCTGACCCCGGGGCTGTGCAGCATGTTTAATAATCTACAACTTGGCTCCCCTGGCTGGGAAAAGAAAGTGTTCTTCTTGGAAGTCAACAGAAGATGAGACTGAATGTACTGGTGGGGGTAAATTATTCCTGAATAGATCCCCACACCACTAAAAAAAAAAAAAAAAAAAACACACCCAAGGTGGACTCCAGAGAAGCTTTCAGCCAAGAGGTATTTTTCCAGAACTCCAGCCCAGCCACCACTTCTGTGGGTGGCATGGAGGAAACCTTAAATACCTGTTTACTAACATCTCCTTCAAAGTCCCTGGATCATAGACATGTGGGGGGGGGGCTGGTGCAGGAACTAGGAGAAAACCCTGGAACAGAGAATTATAACCTACACTTCATTTGGCAGGTCTCTGCTAATGCATTTTTGTTAAACATCTGATAGTAACAAATGAAGCTATTTGCTCCCACTGCGGACCCAGAGTGGCAAGGCTGGTCACACGCAGTGGCTGTCCCTCCTCTCCCTCTCTGGGGTCTGAAGTGTGGGTCCTCTCCCTTGAGCAATGGTTCAGAGAGAGTCACTCAACCTGAGAAACCGGCTCAAGGGGGAGCGGGGATTCCTGTGGGAAAGGAGACATGACACCCCAGGGTCTGAGCTGGGATCCCTTCAGGTTCTCAAGGCAGGCGGGCAGAGATGGCCTCAGATTGCCAGAGCTCTCCCTTGTCTCATGCTCGCTGGGAATCCCCAGGAGCGGGGGAGCATTGCGGGGAACCCCCCCCCTGCTCCGCCTAGGAGCCACCTTCAGCCCCATCCTCTAGCCGATTGCTCTCCTGGCTGTGGGCAGAAATGTGGGTAGAGTCAGAAAGAAGCACTCAGCAGGAGAGTGCCTTCCAGGCTACAGAGCCCGCGTTCCAGCCGCAGAGACCACAAAGATCCAGCAGCAGAAATGCAACGCACAGGCTGGCCAGCACCTGGCAGGCGGACGCGAGCTCCTCCTTGGCGAGGAGCCCCTGGCCTTGGGAGCTCTGGTCCCTGAACTTTCTGGGAGGGCTAAAGGAGGGAAAGGAAACCGGCTAGCGTTTCCTGACGCGGGGACAAGAGATGCAGGAGAGGCAGAGTCCCCGTTGGCCTCAGCCTACTTGCTCCCTGCCGTCACTTGAAAGCCCAGGACGTTATCCCCTGGCCCTCGCCAACCAACTGTCCGATTTTGAGAATGCGCATTACCTGAGTCTTGCAAAACTTCTGGGGACGTCCAGCGGGGCTCAAGCATGCAGTTCCATGTCTGGGTAGATCACGCAGGGCGAGATGGAGAGCTGGGCTCCACAGAGAGCGGGCTCGAGCTTCCCGGGTGACAAGGGAGGCTTCCCAAAGGCGAGGGGGTGGAGGAGGTGTGGGGAAGACGGTGTCTTCCAGAGCAGCGAACAGGGCAGCCCCGCCCGTTTTCTCCACTCCCTGTCGTAGCCAAAGAGGATGCTAGAAAACTTATCCCCGCCCAGGGAAGATTTCTAGAGTTCAGCAGAGCTTCTGTGGACTTTAGGGGGAGCTGGCCAGTGAGAGGTTAAAGAGGGTTCCTAAATCGCTAGAATGGCAGGTGCCTCCTCTTGGCTCCGTGGCCAGAGTCTCCTAAGTCTCCTGCCTCCCAGCCTCTTTCTTCTTCGAGACTTTGCTTCGGAACAGCCTTGCTCCAGCCCCACCTCGTTTTGGCCAAATGGTGCACCTTGGGGGAGGCAGGTGCCTCAGCCTGTGGCCCTCACGCCCCTCAGGAGACACGTATGCCCCAGAGGGCAGCAGCCCTGTCGCCCTGACGGCAGCACAGGCGGCAGGTGCGAACTCTGCCTGACTGCCGCTCTTCTGCCTGTTCGCTGCTCCAACCTTGCCCGGGAACGCTCTCCAGCCAGTGCGCAAAAGCCTATCTATCTCCCCTAACTCCGAAGAAGGAGCGGTGCCCTGGAAGCGCGCTCCAGGCTCTCCTCACATCCTGCCACCGCTGCTGCCGCTCCAAAATATGCCTAGAGTAGGTGTAGGAGGGTAGTGGAAATCACCTACAGCTGCGTCTCGGTCGCTAACTGTTTGATGCCTCCGGGCTGACTGATTACACGGGGCAGGAGGCGGGGATTAGAGAAAAGCACTCTGGCACGTCACGGAAAAGGGTTACTGCTCCTCCTCTTCCACACCCCTTCAGATTTGGGAGCGCTGGAAGGGAGAGCGGGAAAGGCTTCCAACCCAGAGTTCCCCATCCCCTTTTTTTTTTTTTTTTTTTTTTTTTTTTTTTTTAAAAAGCACTTCCCTCTTACCTTTCCCGGGAGAAGGAAAGCGCGTCCCAGCAGCGCCGTCTAGCGTCCGTACCGGAGTAGGCCCACCTACAGGGTTGGGGAGAGCGCTGAACTGGGTGAGGGAAGGCGGGGAAAGCCGCTAAGCAAAGTTTTTCAGCTATACTGGTCTCCAGTTGCACCCACTGAGTAGGTATCTAGTTCAGCCATGGGCCAGAACTTAAACAATTAAAGACGCAGGCCACCTAATTGTATTCATAACGTGAGCTTCCTAATACCAGAGAGAACTTCTCTTTTCCACCCCTCCCACGTTAGAGATCCTTAAGTCTTAGGGTTTTCCAGCCTCGCCAATCATACGGTGGGCAGGGAGGGTTGGGACCCCAGGATGGGCTCGGAGATAGAACCCGGGCAGCGAACCCAGGCAATGATTGTTTATGCCGCGCGCCTGAGGCTCGCGAGCGGTGCTCCTGACCACTCGAGTCTCCAAGGTCACGCAACCCAGGAGCTCCACTCTTTCAGAGTGATGGGAGAGAGGGACTACGACTCAGGAACTGACAGCGTTTGAATTGCAGCAGAAGAGACCGTTTCCACGCCAGGTATCTCCCAGAGCGTTCTGCTCGGCACACGGGCGCCTTGCTGATTAACACACTTAACAGGATTGCTCATTGAACGGGTCAGCTGAGCGCTATGCTCCAGCATTTCCTGCTGCGCTAGGCTCCTATTAATTTGTCTTTCTCTAAGCTCTCTCCAGCTGTTCTCCTGAGTCTACTCCATCGCTCTGCATTAGCTACAGAGAGCGCGGCGAGAGAGCGAGGGAGCCAAAGACGGAGAAGGAGACCAGGACCGAGAGAGGAGCAGCTGAGCGCTCCATGCGCGCTGCTCGCAGCGCAGACCCGCACTTTCCTTTTGTTTCCTTGGCCATTTGGCCTCGATCCACCATCCCCTGGACTGTTAAGTCCAAGCCTGTGCACAGTTAAAGTTACTGTCCCTCTCTCACCTCTCATGCCAAGTTTATGCATTCTTTTTTCCCTTTGACCATCTCATCAAATCTGGCGAAACCCCACCCTGAAAAATTATTTCTGCAGTTGAGGTCAAGTCAGGGAATCAAGAGAGGTCAGGTGTGGAAGGTAAGGTCCTTTTGGCAGGAACCAAGTCATCCTCCCAGGATTTTCTTGTTTATACGCACGGGGTGGTGGGGGAAGGGCTGTATTTTGAAATGGAAAATATCTTACAGTTTCTGCTTCTGTTTTCTAACAGCTCCTCTTTTCAGATAAAAACTAATTCTTCTGATGGGGACTAGACAGCCAGTTCTCCCTTGCTCTTTGCTGTAGAGCTCCTGCAAACGTCCCTCTGCTTGTGTGCTTGCCCTGAGCCAGCTGATTACCACTTCCAGCCATCCATTCGTGCCTACATTAATGTTACTCGGATTCAACGCCAAGTGCTTCCAACAAGCCACGGACTGCAGCAACTCAGGGTGGAAGAACACGTCCTCCTCACATCTCACCTGCCTGGTGCCTCCAGTCTTGCCTTTAGCATAGCACCAAGCCCTCATGCCCTGGGCCCAAGCTGAGCAGCTAGGCTGTCATAGGTGAGGCCATTTGGCCAAACCAGGAAATCTCACTTACATTAGGGTGTTAAGGAGCCAGCAATCAGGGTGAAGGGAGCTCGGTGGGGATAGCAACCAGTAATATCCCTAAGCAATTTGTCAAGTAGTCAACACAGTTAAAAAAAATAAAACAGAAAACCCCCAAAAAACCCTCTTCCTGTCCTGTTGATTCCTTTTATCATCTTTCTACACCCAAGTCCACCCAACTTCACTCTAACACTCAGTGCCTTTATGTATCCAAGTTCTGTACCTGCTGCCCCATCAAAACTTACTCTCCTGTGTACCGACCATTCTCTCAGTACTCTTCCTGCTGATGACAATGTGTTGGTGTCCCAGTGAGATAAATGCCTAACTAGTCTAGCTAACCTTACTCCCCTGGGTAATATCACCCTTCACCAGAGGCTTTAAGAAGACTTTCCAGAATTGGGGAACTAAGGCACTATGGCAGATAAGTGGATTTTCTTTGGATGGAGAAAGGGCTCTTGGTATCCATCAAAGACGGCTGCTCTTTGACATATCCTACTGGTCTGGCTTATGGTTAAATGAAGCAATTGCAAAAGAGTTGAGGAATATAGGAATAAAGAGACCAAATAGGAACAAAATACCAAGAAAATGGAGAAGGAACCACTGACTTCTCAAAAACAATTTAGTGAAACTTTGTGGTCTAGGGCCTTGCCTCCTCAAAGTGATATCCATGGACCAGCAGCATTGCGGCATCACCTGGGAGCTTGCTAGAAATGCAGAATCTTAGGCCACAGCCCCAGCACTATTGAATCAGAATCTTCACTTTAACAAGATCCTCAGGTGATTTTAAACACATATTAACAATTGAGAAGCATTTTAAAGAAAATCTTTCAACTCTGCCTAGCCCAGGAGATGAAAAAGGGCAATTAGTGTGATCACCCAATGATCTAATAATAGGGTCTGGCACCACCATTGTCAGATGATAAGCACCAAAGATCAAGGCCAGAGTCATCTGTTTAGGCCAATTGGGCCCAATCTATTTCATGACTAGGGACATATATCAAGTTATAGTTAGCACCCCTACCTACAGATGGCCTTTTTGCAAACCTGCCCTTAGTTACATGAAGAAATAGGTGAGAGTGTGGCATAGCTTAATATAATTCAGTTGCTACTGCTGAATAAACAAATTGATTCCCATGTTCCACTAGGGAAGGGTAAGTATCATCATCTTCCTAATAATATTAAGAACAGGACTTTACAGAGTTCGGCAAATTATGGGCACTCAATATATGCTCTCCGATTAATGGTGAGAAGAGCTGATAATCATTTAGTGAAGCCAAAAGTCTTTACAAAATTAACAATTGGGATAAGTAGCTTTGCAAAAACATAACCAAAAATATGCTGAACTTAAATTTATCTCTTCCCAAGGGAAATTTCAAAGTTACCTATTATAATAATAAGGTGAGACTAGAGAACAGATAGTTACTGAATGTCTGCTTATTTACCAGGTGCCCTACATACTTGATCTTATTTCATCCATGTTTCTAGACCTGGCTGATGGCCCAAATTAGTAATTTAGCACCTTGTTAAAGATTCCTGGAACCATGCTGCAGATCTATTAAATCGGAATCTCAAGGAATGAACCTCCTCAGGTGGGGAGCACCTTTCTAAGCAAAACTTAAAACCCATGAACCATAAAGAAAGAGATTGATAAATTTTAGTACATACTAATTAAACAGTTCTCCAAGGGGAAAAAAAACCACAATAAGCAAAGTCGAAAGACAAACCATAAACTGGGAGAAAAATTGCAACAACTCAAAGGGAGAATTTTATTAATATATAAAGGGCTCTTACAAATCAGTTAGAAAAATAACCCAACAGAAAAATAGGCAAAGGACATGAATAGATATAGAGTTAAAAATGTGAATGGACATGTATACATGGGGAAATAACTGCAAACTAAACCATAATGGCAAAGAATAAAAATGTTCCATAGTACCTAGTGTTGGCAAGCGTGTGAAGAAACGGATCCTCTCATTCACAGTTAACTGGAGTGTAAATTAGTGCAACCACTTTGGAGAACAATATGGCAATGTCTATAGAAACTACTGATATGAACTGATTCACCATACATATATTCATATAAAAAGATATTTCTGTGTGACTATTTAAGAAATTAGCAACAGTGGTTCTTTTTGGAAGAGGGGGTTACTGGCAATGTGAAGTGAGATTATGTTTTATTGTTTTACTACATATTATGTGGTACATTGGAATTTGTCACACCCTCACTGTTAAAGAATTATCCATTTACACCCTTTACCTTGTGACTTTGAGTACCTCGCACTAGAGTAAGAGGCGTGTATTTCTCCTACTCCACTGCAGTTGGCCACATGACTTGCTATGACCAGAGGAGTATTAGCAGACTTGATGCTAATGGCTTGGCTCCTCGTGCTTCTGCTACCCACCAGTAGTCCTGGGTAGCTCCTGGTCCAAAGAGAATAAGATACATGGACTAAACCTGAAACCAGCCCACAGAGTGGGGCCAAGCCCAGGCAAGCCCAAATGAGATCAGTGAACCTAAGCTGACTTACAAACCAAGCTGACTTACAAACTTGTGAATAGGAAACAGATGTTTGTCGTGGTATGACATTGATACTTTGTGGGCGTCCTTATCATAATGCATTCTTGCAACAATAACTGACTAATGCAATTCCCTTTACACTTAGAAATATTCACCATATGCATCTATTATTTTCCACCTAAGTATTTTTAAATCATAATTATCTATCATTAGGATAAACTATGGAACATCTGTACATACTTTCTACTTCAGATTTATATTAAACTTAATTCCAGTGATAAAAAGAAATGTTATTCCTATATAGCTGTGTTCCCACTTTCCACTTTTTGTACCATTAATATTATATATATTACATCTATTCATGTCACAAACCCAAGAATGCACTGCTATAATTATTACAGTATATGATTTTATGTCTTTTTAAAAAGCTGAGAGAAGAAAGGAAATCAAATATATATTTATATTGTTTTCATTGTTAGCCTTATTTACCACTTCTGATTATCTTCATTTTTTCCAATGGCTATAAGTTACCTTCTGCTGCTATTTCCTTACTCTAATATAACATTGCTTCCACCAACCTCATTTGTGCTGTTATTGTCAAATATTACATTTCTACATGTTACAATCCTAGTAGCACAAATATACATTTGCTTTTTAAATCAGTGAAAAGAATAAAGGAAAAGAAAGATTTATATTATCTTTTATAATTACCTTTGCTGGTGCTTTTTTTCTCTTCATGTGGATTGAAATTACTTTGTGGGGTCACTTGCTTTCATACTGAAGAACCTCAATTAGCATTTCTTATAAAATGGATCTTTTGCAACAAATTCTATCATTATTTCATCTGAGAATGTTTTTATTTTGCCTTAATTTTTGAAAGCTCCTTTTGCTGGATATGGATTCTTAATTCATATTTTTTTTTCTTCTTTCAGCGTTTTGGGGATGTCATTCCAATGCTTTCTGGCCTCCATAGTTTCTGAGAGAAACCATCTTTTTCTCTTTATTGGGGTTTTGTTATATGTGATAAGTCATTTTTCTCTTGCTCTTAAAAGTTTTTTCTTTGTCTCTCAGCATTTTTACTATGATGTGTCTGCATGTGGATCTCTTGGTGTTTATCCTTTTTATAGTTCATTGGCCTTCTTGGATATGTAGATTAATGTTCATCAAATGAGGGAAGTTTTCAGCCATTATTTGCACAAATTTTTTTTCTACTCCTTTCTTTCCTCTCCTTCAAGTACTTCCATTATGCATAGTTTAGTGTGCTTTAATGGCATCCCACATTTCACCAAGGCCCTATTCTTTTTTCATTATATTTTTCTCTCTGTTCTTCGGATTGCATAATATTTAATGATCTATCTTCAAGTTCACTGACTTTTTTTCTTCTGCCAGTTCAAATCTACTGTTGGGCTCCTCTAACAAACTTTCACTTTTGTTATTGTACTTTTCAGTCCCAGAATTTCCATTTGGTTCTTTTCTTAATTTTTTTTTTTTTTTTTTGTGGCATGCGGGCCTCTCACTGCTGTGGCCTCTCCCGCCGCGGAGCACAGGCTCCGGACACGCAGGCCCAGCGGCCATGGCTCACGGGCCCAGCCGCTCCGCGGCATGCGGGATCCTCCCGGACCAGGGCACGAACCCGTGTCTCCTGCATCGGCAGGCGGACTCCCAACCACTGCGCCACCAGGGAAGCCCAAAAAAATTCTATCTCTTAATTGTTATTCTCTATTTGATTACATTTTCATCATAAATTATTTTACTTTTTTAAGCATAGTTTACTTTAGTTATTTAAACATATTTATAGTGACATCTTTGAAGACTTTGTCTGTTAAACCTGACATTTTGGCCCTCTTACAGGCAGTTTCTATTGCCTGGTCATTGTTTTTTTCTCTTTATTGTAAATGAGTCATGCTTTTCTGGTTTGTTTATGCATATCTTGTTATTTGAAGTTGAAAATTGGATATTTAAGGTAATGTAGCAACTCTGGACACTGATTCCCCTCCCCACTCTGAGGCTTGTTTTTGTTTTTGCTTGTTGTTTATTTGTTTAATAACTTGGATAGGCTATTTTAGTGAAGTCTATTTTTCCCACATGTGAAGGCTTTGGTGTCATTCCTCAGTGGACAAAACCTAGGTCATGTACACAATCATCCTGGAATGATTGTAGTTTTAGCAGGGCTCTCTTTAATTGTCTCTTTCCCTGACCTCTCTGTTAGGCTGTGTGCCTCATTAGGTATCACACCCAGCTGTTATGCTCCAGGAACTGGGTTGAATTTTCTATTGTTTTCAACAATATTCTATGCATAAACTGTTCCATGGCCTGCACCAGTTAAATTTGGCCAAGACTAGTTTTGGGAGCCAGTCTTCAAGGTTTGCTCTGACCCCAGGATGGCTTTTCACTGCTGTCTCTTACCATGGTTCTCTAGTGAACTAGCTATCCTACAGTTTATCTTGTTGTTCTGAATTAAAAAGAGCTACTAGCATCCTCTGATTTGTTTACCACCAAAATATCCACTGTTTTTGAGTTCCCTTAGGCTCAAACTTCACTCATATTCTATTTCAGATAAGTCATTTCATTTCAGGAAAGCTTCAGAATATTCTGTTCTTGTGGAATAAATATTGCTGTATTTACTGTATGTCTTAGGACAATTTCTAGTTTTTCTTTTAAAGTTTTCATCAGTTATGCTTGTTTTAACAGGGAGTGGATCTGTGGAGCTCCTCATACTGCCATCCCAGAAGTGGAACTCTTAAATGAGCTTTTAAAGTTAAAATATTTGTGAAAGGAGTATGGATAGCAACACAAAGTCTGCCCTCAAGAATTAAATATATATCAGAAGGAAGAAGAAAACTCACAGGTCACAATGGCACAGGTGAGAATACAGTGAGTTCACTTTGAACAGGAGAAATTTTAGGGAGTCAGAGGAGGGAAAATAATGTTGGGAGAAATCAAAGAAGGCTTCATGAAGAAGGTAGCATCTGAAGATGGTTTAAAATATAGGTGGATATGAAGAGGGGAATTTCAGGCAGAAGACATAGCATCCATTTATTCATTGTTCAGTGAATATTTGTTGAGAGTGCACTGTATGTCAGACACCATTTCTAGGTGCTGGGTATATAGCAGTGAACAACACAGACAAAAATCTCTGCCTGAATGAAACTTAAATTCTGGTGGTAAAGGGGTGGGGGGAGTGGGACAGAAAATAAATTTAGTTTATAAGTAAGTGGTATAATATAGCAGAGAATGGTGCTTTGAGAAAAGTAAAGCAGGGTAGGTGATATGGAGAGGGCCAGGAAAAAATTAATTTTAAATAGAGTGGTCAAGGAAACCTCACAGGAAAATCAAGATTTGAGGAATGTCTTAAAGGAGATAAGGGAATAAGCACCATTCTATAACTGGGACAGAATGTTCCAGGCAGAAGGAATAGGAAGTGCAAAGGCCTTGGGGCAGGAGCATGCTCAGCAAAGGAAAACAGCAAATAGACCAGTGTGGCCAGGACTAAGTGAGTAAGGATTCAAAGTGGTAGAATTCACGTTCAGTGAAATAGCAAGAGGGCCAGAGAGGCTAAGAGAGGCTAAGCATGAGCAAGTGTGTATGGCAGAACTCTGTGGTGCATTTTATGAGAAAAGGGGGTAATGTGGTTTGTGGCCTAGAGTTCCTAGAAAGGATGAGTGTGGGAGAGAGAGAGAGACCTGGAACAATAGACTGGAGCCAATATGTGGAGGGCCTCAAATGTCAGGCTGAGGATCTTGTGTTTAATTCAGTGGGAAAGACAGAGCTTCATAGGTATAACCTTCAGTCTTCTGTCTTCTCTTCTCTCCTCATCTTCCTCTTTGTTTTATCACCATCTCCCTACTGAGGCCAGAAGTGGGCAAAAGCAGCAAGCTCAAGCACCAGAAGGCAGGTACAGGCCAGGGATAACCACTGAGCTGGCTCTCCCCTCTCACATCTCAAGCCTTGAGTGACTTCTTGGTGGGGAGGAGATCCCTGTCTAATACTCAACAGCTTTCTTTGACAAAACTAGTTCTCATGTTTTACTACACTGTCAGGAAATTTCTCCTTACATGTCACCTAAATCCCTTTACCTTTGGTTCATTCCTTAGAGAAGCAAGCAACTCTTCCATCAGCTTGGGTTTCTGAAGAGAACAGGAAAAAAATAAGACTTTGACTGAAAAACCTCTGTTGCTCTCAAAGAAAGGAAGTCAATATTTATTTATTTTTATAATCATCAAGAAACCCCTTGTCAAAGGAAAGTCAGATATCACTAAGCATCAGCACATTTACCAGAAAGGGTAAAGTCAGTTATATATAGCCTTCTAAAGCAATTGATTAGAGTTCGGGCTTTTGTCACTAAAAGAAGAAAACCCTCTGCATTATAATAAAAGAAAATCCCAGTCATAGAACAACAACAACAACAACAACAACAAATGTTAATCCCGTGCTTAAAGAAGCACCTCTGACACTTAGGGAAATTGTTTTGCTACATCAGGAGACAAGACTGTCTCTATAATGATGCTTTAAATTGGACTTGTACTTCAAATAGCAATGCTGTAGGTTAAGGTTTCTGGCTTTGACATGAGTACTTTTAAAGCACTGAGAAGTTAGGGCCAATCTTAAAGAAAGAGAGCATCATAAGGTAATTAATTATTGCAGTGTGTTTCTAGATAAATATTCTTATACAGCATTCTAGTAACTGAAACTCTCAGCTGTCATTTCAGTTCATTTATGGCACAAGGAAAACTGCTCCTTTTATTAAGATGCCCTAGCAACATCGTGCGATTCTGTAATGTGTTCTAGATCATCAGAGAAAATTTTAAGTATCCTCTACATCAATTTACCATCAAGTATATGATACTGTTGTCTCAGTACTTGAAAACTGGTATATGAATGATAATTTTTATTAACCAGACTGCTGGATTAACCAGAACATCATTTTCCTTAGCCATACCCAATAGCTGATACTTTAACACAATAAAAATCATGTTTTACCAGAAATTGTTACAGAACAAGAATAAACACCAGGAGTAGCTTTATCATTGCATGCCATGGCCTTGTGATCTGTTCTAAACTTTAAGACAAAGATCTTTTTAACAAAATTTCAAAACCCTGTCTTAGACAATTCAGGCTGCTATAACAAAAATACCATAGACCTGGTGATTTAAACAACAAACATGTATCTCTCACAATTCTGGAGGCTGGACATCTGAGATCAGAGTGCCAGCATGGTTGGGTTCTTAGTGATGGCCTTCTTCCTGGTCCCTTTGTATCCTCACATGATGGAGAGAGAGGAAGAGAGGAAGGGGGATAGAGAGACAGACAGAGTGAAGGGGTGGTAAAGAAAGAGGGAGGGAGGGAGAGAGAGAGAGAGAAAAAAGGAGCTCTCTGGTGTCTCTTCTTATAAAGGCACTAATCCCATTAATAAGGGCTCCACCCTTATGACCTAATTACCTCCTAATGTTCTTACCTCCTAATACTGGGGGTTCAGATTTCAACATACACATTTTGAGGGGGACATGAGCATTCGGTCCATAACAAACCCCTATTCTCTAAAAGAGTGCCAACTTTTGGCAGGCAGTTTAACTTAAAAACACCAAGAGCCATTGAAAGCCTCCAATAAGAACTGTCTCCAACACCCAGCCCCATACCACCCCCAATATAAATCTTCACTTCTTAGAATATAAAACAACATCTTAGGGATCTGGGTAGCTGTTATTTACTTCCCATGAAGGTACCAAAGAAAATTCACACTTGTCAAAAACATCACTAATTAATTCTCAAAAAGTAAAATTTCACTTTGTTGGACTTTCACTGCATGCTGGTTATTTCAGATCATACACGTTGAAGCAAAGCAGCAAAGCTCCATGCAGAACATACCGGGGTAGGAATCAGAAAATCTGAGAAATTTTTCTGTTGCTGTTGTGGTTGTTTTTAAAATCATCTGTTCCTTTTTGGTATCTCTGTTTTTCCCTCTCTAAATTGCCTTGGGAGGAGGGGTGGGGAGTGATATTGTCACCTGACAGGGATATGATACAGAATAATAAAAAAGTTCCTGCAAATCATTTAGAATGCCTTGGAGATAAATACCAACTAGCTACTATTATAGTATCATTAATAAGCTAAAAATAATAATCAGACACAGTTAGTGGAAATGCTGTGCTAACATAGAATACACTGTTTCATAGCAGAAAGGATGGATTTGGATATTGATATTTTTCTTTCTCTTTTTCCTAGTATTGCCATTCCATCATGAATCATACTGGACATTCATTCTCAGGTCCTCTGAGTCAGTCTATTTATGTGATGAGCAGGACTCAAAATTTGTTTCTCTTTTCCTTGTCATGGTCACAAGCTCTAGACACAACAGTGATCCTACCAATTCACTTCAGGTCAACAAAACCATTATCAATGTTGAATCTTTCTAAAATCTTTCAATGAGAAAATGTCAATAAACAGAAATTTCTCTTTCATATGCCAAAAATTCATACAAGAATGCTAAGACCTCTTCAGCAATTTAGAACCTCTGACACTTTAGATCATCTTTCACTTCTTTTGTCAGGATTGTGGCATAAAAGTGTTATGCTTTAAATTATTTATCATGTCACTTCTTAGAGTTATCTCTTTTTTTAGCTGAAGTAAGAGGTTAGGCACATTGCAATAAAATAACGAATGGGCTTTGAAATATATATAGTAAAGTGAAATTATTTTTAATGATACCTTTGATTAATATTTTAATTTTAAATGCACAAAGTGGCATCATTAAACATACTTTAACTTTTTATAATAAATCAGTGGTACCTTAATTACTATGTTATAAAGTAAGGACACAAATTATTCATACATATCTACTGCAAATTGAATTTTTAAAACTAGCTTTATTTTCCATATTCTGGTCTTATCTTAGCCACTAGTGGAAAATAGTCCATTTCACAGTCGCTGCTAATATGACACAGTTGGCAGTCTTTACTTGGAATAGGCTTAAAAGTGAATGAAAAGAGAAATGTCAATGTTGTAGAATACAGATAAGATGGGAACATCCTTCCAGCAAAATTGAGCATTTACACAATGACAGAATAAGGAACGAGTTCTCACAAATGTTACTGTTGGTTAAAGAAGAATTTAGACATCCAAATATTTTAGATTTTGTCCTTTGAGGTTTATTGATTTTATGGAGTTTTCTTGTTTAGCTCATTATTTGAGAACATCGCACTAAGGACCACCTTCTCCCTCCCAGTTTACTCCAAGTCGCCTGTGCACTTTTCTCCTATTCCCCAAGGGCTTGGGTGAGCACAGAACTCTCACTTTATGCCTCGTTAGGTGTGAAGAACAGGCAATAGTGAGGACCAGGAATCAGTGGTGTGATGGAAGCTATGGATCCAGCCCCTTACAAGGTCATGGTTTTGTCTCCTTGGTGCTCTCCTAGGCTGGCAGAGAAATTGAGATGAGGCAAAGGCCCTATTTAACCCCTCTCTGCAGTACCAGTTGCCCTGCCACAGAAACTCTCCCACTTCCATCGCTACCCAGGTGGGGGTACCTTTAGCAAAAACTGTCAATTTGATTCTGCTCCTCCTTCCTTTTGGTACCTAGGAGCCCAGGCTGCACCTCTAGCTGCACAAGGGTTCCCATTAGTCACCTCACCTGAGCTTTCTCTTTCCCAGCAGCACTCCACACTTGAAACCTTTCTCCTTCTCCTCTTGCCCTTCAAAATTCCCTTGGATCCAGCCCCTTGGATCTTTGCTCTCTATTTGCAAACTGAGAAAGTGCTCAGGCGATAACGGGTTGTTGTCGTAATATGTATAGTACTGAATGCTAACAGAAGCCCTTTCTTTATCCCCAAGAAGAGCTTAGGAATGTCCAGCTCTGTGGCAAGAAGAGAAGTCATTGTGTGGGGAATCAGACCCCTTCAATGTTATCCACCACAGTGCTAGATTACCCAAAGGCACAGAATATACTACTTAAGGCACCAACAAATCAGCTGTTCCCACCCACTCCCATACCAAGAAGAACAAATTCTGAAATATGTTAGTATTTGATAAATAAAGGGGGGAAAGCAATGATTTAGTCATACAGGAGAAAATTAGAACTTTAAAAACATTCAATTATTTTAAGGTTTGGGGTTTTTACAGGTGGAGGCATAATTTTAGAGCTTAGAACCTCTAAAGATCTTGTCCCTGCCCCAAGGCTAGGTGGACTGGTATTGCCATTGCCACAACCCTTTCCGCCTTGTAAGGTCAAGCACAGCTAGGATTCAGGGAGGAAGAGAATGTAAGCTGTAGCACATGGGACCAGGTGCAAGTGCAGGAACAATAACTTTAGCCTTCTTAATGGTTTCAGGCTCTCTCATTCTCATTAGAGGGCCTGGGAGGCCCTACATTGCTCCTGGGAGCAAGCCAAAATGATCAGCGCAACTGTGAAGGAGAAGATTCTTTGATGATGCTCCTAACTCTGGCCCTTCCCCACAAGTGCCCGTCCCCTCCAGAACTTACTGTCCCTAACTGCTCCATTGAAGCTCAGCAGCCAATCAGGTTTATATTTCTTTCTGTCCTTGACTCTCCTCCCACTGCTCCCTGCCCTACTGCAAAATCATTAAAGTAAGAACTAATTTGGTAAACTCATTTCTAATAATGAGTTTGAGAGGGCGATCATTTGCGGCAATAACATGAGCCTGGAAGTCAGATAAAATTGGATTCGAATTCTAGCAGCACCAATACAATACTTATGAGCTGCATGACCTTGGGCAAAGTAACCAGTCTCACTGTGCCTCAGCTCTTCAGCTGTAAAATGGGTATTATAATAATCATACCCACTTCATTAGAGATTGTTTTGAGAATTAAATAATATATTATATGAAAAATATTTATATTGGCAGATAGACACTCAGAAAGTGTTAGTTCCTTTTCCCCTAACGAGAAAAGAAACACATGTATATTTGCATAGTGAGGTTACAACCCAATGTCTTTGGTTTTTAATTCAAGCAACAAAATATTTATGGACCATCTACTATGTGGCAGGCACTCTTCTAGGTTCCAGGGATTCTGAACAAAATAGACAAAATTCTACACCTTCATGGTGCTTATATTTTAATGGAGAGAACATAGATCCTAAAAAATAAATAGATATGTATATAATATATCAGATGTTGATAAGTGATTTGAAAAGAGATAAAGCAGTGGCAAGGGAATAGATTGTGTGGGGTATGTAGGGAGAGTTACAATTTAAAATTGGGAGCTCAAGTTGGAAAGCTCTATATAGATATCTGAGGGAAGTTCATCCCAGGCAAAGAAAACAAGTATAAACTGTCAGGTGGGAGTGTGTCTGATATGTTCAGAGAAAAGCAAGGAGGTCAGGGCACTGGAACAGTGTTAATGAGGGGAACTAACGGAATCTCACAGAGGTAAGTTGTGAAGTCAGATCATGTAGACCTCATGGATCATAGCAAGCAATTTGGTTCTTACTTTGTGTAAGATGAAAAGCCACTGGCAGGTTTTCGAGCAGAGAGTGACATGATCTGACATGCATCTTAAGAATCAGTGGCTTTGTTGAGATAGACAAGAAGGGAAGAAAGAGCAGAAGCACAAATCCAACACCAACCAAGAGATTATGGTGGCTTAGACTAGAGTGGTAGCAGTGGAGATGAAGACAAGTAGACTGGTTATGATATGTTTACCCATATCAAATGGTGGTAAATGCTCCGGAGAATACTAACTTAGCGTAAGAGGGAAAGGTTGCTGGGCTCTGGATAAAGTTGTCAGGAAGTCTGATGCTTACAGAACACATTGTAGGGAAGGAGGACGACATTGTGGAAAAATATGTAGAAAATCGATTTGAGGCAGACACCCTTACAGGGATTTGTGATCCATCTAGGTCATTGTTCTCAACTTTGTGCATTGGGCCTCCTTGAGAGACATTTTTAATGTAACAAAACAAAAACAAAAACAGGAAACATCAATTCCCCAGGCCCCATTCCAGATTGATTAAAGCTGAATGTGTGAGGGTCAGGGCCTGGGTATCAGTATTTTTTACAACTCCCCAGGTAATCCTAGAATACATCCAAGGTTGAAAAACACTGACCTAGAATACAAGTCTGGCCCTGCTACTCAACTTTAGAAAGAGATCCAAATGGGTTCCACTCCTGATAATACTAATGGATTAGTTGAATCCATTGCCTTGATCATCTGATACATAACCTCAGAATGTGGCCACAAATCGGGCACTTCCAAATCCCTCCAAAATTGTTTACCACCAGCTCCCCTTTCCCAGCTAGTTCCTTCTCTTCCATTGAAGTTTGCTTTCACATGGCCATCCAATTCCAAACCTAGACTGAAGCTGCCATGCTGACAATTGCTCTACCCTATACCACATACCAAGGCTGCTGCTTCTAGCAAGTTTTGATCACTTAATGCACAGCAGCAGAATGCTCCCCCTACCCCATCTACAAACATTCACACTTAGAGTTTAAAGTACACCTCAGAAGTGCTTTACTATTATGAAAGCAGTAATTCTCAACATTGATTGCACATTAGAATCACAGAGCTTTTTAAAAAAAATACCCAGGCTCAGGCCTCACCCCAGACCAATTTAATCAAAATATATGGTGGTGGGGCTCAGGGAATCAGCATTTGTTCAAAAGCTCTCCAGCTTTTTTGACTGTACAGTCACATCTGAGTATCACTGTTCTATATCTGTGCTTTTAATATCAGTCTTCTAACATTACACCTCACAGTTTTGTTTTCAAATCTGTTTTCTAGAGTGTACCTAGGAAGCAAGATGAAAATCTCTTATTCTAAGAAATAATAACCTTAATAATGCTAACAAACAGTGATGTAACAAGGATATGGAAGTGGAGCAATTGTCCTGGGTGCAGACAATAAGGGGTGTATTTTATTTAGAGAATTTTAAAATAATAATAAAATTGACTAAAAGTCAGATTGCTTTTTATTATCACCAAGTGCCATCATTTCTAAACAATGTTAGTAATAAAATCTCCTCACAAGGCAGATCGCTCCTACTGCTCTCCCCTCTTAGTATGCCTCTGCTAACATAATCACTTTCGTAACCAGGTGTGGGAAGGGCAATTGCTATAAGTTGGTTTCAACTATAATTCTACAAAGGAGAGAACAAGAAAGACATCTTTACAAAAAGAATCTTCCAGAGTTGTTAAAGCAATTTAGGGGAAAAAAGGCATTCTTTAACTATACTAGCTTTGCATAATAAGCCCCCTCCTTTTTCTGCAAAAGAAATAGTGATGTTTGAATAAGAGCACATGATAGATGGTTAAATATTGTATCCATACACACTTATTTGTACAACTGATGTAGTAGATATGATGAATTGGAACACAACATCCATTCCCACCTCCTTCTAGTGTGCCTGCCTGTAATACAGATACTAAAAGGCTGAAAACTCCATGGTTCTAGATGCAAATTAGGGAAATTTCAGTGAGGTAAAGACATCTTCCTGCAGCTTTGGCCATTGCTAATAACCAAAAGCAAGATCTGGAAGCCTTGGGTCTTGCTGCACCAGCATTCCAGGGTCCAGTCACTAGATCTTAATATTAAGAGGTATTTGTAAAACAATTACTCTCCAATAAAGATGTTAAAAAAAGAGGTAGTTGTAGTAAGGGCAGTGAATTCCTTATTGCTGGGTTGCTGATATGGCAATGTGGTCTTAAGGTCAACTTTAATGTTCTAGTCATGACCTCCTCACTGCTGTCATGCCTCACCTTCCTGAATGTAGCAGTGTTAACAGTACCCTGATGGGCCAGTTAGTCCTTCCTAGAAGCCTAGCATACAGTCCACTTCTCTAGCTGAGAATTTTATAAGCACCTGCTTCCTTGTATTAAACAATTATCTGCTTAAAATAGCCCAAGTAGTTGTTTCATATAAATGAGTGCTAACTGATACAGTATTAGGTACCATTCAACCACTTGGCAAATATTTGTTAAGCAATTATTTTGGTGAACATGACAAGTAAAAATCCCTGCCCTCATAGAGCTTATATTCTAGTGGCAGGATACAGAAACTAAGAATAAATATAGGTTTTAAGTAAATGATATAGTATGCTAGAAATCGATAGTGCTTTTGAAGTAAAATAAGAGAGATAGGGAGTGCCAGGGTTTGGAGAGGATGAAATTTCAAATGAAGTGACCACATTATTCTTCATTAAGAGGGTAACATTTGATGAAAGACTTGAAAGTAATGAGTATCCATACTAATTGATCAGATGTCCATTCTAATTGGTCAATGCCTCTGACATACCAATTGTAAAAGTTACTGAATATTACATATAGAAACTGGAACAATTCATAACAATATGAATATTCTGAACCTCCAAAGTCCATTAAATTTTCTTTGCCAACAGAAGAAGCCCCTCCTCATAAGCTGGTAAATGTGGTCCTGCCTTGCTGAAATACCCCACAGTGCTACCACCCCTCAAAGTCTCACTGGAGGAGGGAGAAGAATCACATGTAAAAAGTATTCCAAGATTCTATTAAATTTTGTCTGCATAAACGTGAGGAATATGTGTAGGGATGGATTAAGACTCTTATACAAAGGAAGAACATACTTTTTGATAGGATTTGTAGAAACGGCTACACTTAAAATAATCCCTGATTTAAATGTACTAGCTCAGAGAGCACACATGATTTATCAATATGGCCAATCAAGAGTAGAAGCTCTGGTAAAATTCCTGCAGTTTGGGCTGCACCCCTACAGAATAGCAGTCTAAGATTCAGGATGAATTAGAAGTAAAGAACCTCTCACACAGATTACAGCTCAGTTCTGAGTCATTTAGATGACCCAGAAAAATCTCAATCCTAATATTAGATTAATATGATCCCAGATTGCTAGTGTTCTCAGGTACCTGGCAGAAGCAACAGAAAATACTTCATTTCTGGAAGATAACATTATCTCAAACTTCACATTATTTCTAAAAACAAACACTTTAATAAAGTATCTAGCATACATGAAAGATAAACCAAACCAGGCAATACAAACAAGAAATAAAAGCAATGACAGGGCATAGAAACAGACCCAAAGGATTCCAGATATTGAAATTTTCAGACACAAAATTTAAAATACTATGTTTGCTAGTTTCTAGGAGATAAGGGCAATGATGGAAAATTTAAACAGAACAGGGACAGAGAAACACATAGCAGATTTTTAAATGGTAGAAATTCTAGAAGTAAAAACTACAATAACTGAGAATAAGAATTAGTAGTTAAGTTAAACAGAGATTAGATGCAGAGCAAGAGAGAACTCATGAACTAAAATATAGTTCTGAAGAAAATATCCAGAAAGATTCATGGAGAGGGTATGAAGTATGGGTAAATAGAAGGGAGGACAATTCTGCTTCTGAGTATATACCCAACAGAAAAGCAGGTACATGTACATTGAAAGACATATGTAAGAATTTCATTACAGCATTATTGTAACAGCATCAAACCAAAAATAACCCAGACATTTTTCAACAAAATGGATAAATTGTAGTATATTCATAGAGTGAATAATATACACCAATCAAAATGAACTATAGCTACATGTGACAGCTTGGGTAAATCTCACAACTATAATCATGAGCAAAAGAAACCAGATAAAATAGTATATATATATATATTCCCATTTAATGTATACTCCCAATATATGCTTTCATTTAAACAAGGTTCAAAGTCAGGTCAAATATTATGTGATTAGGGATGCACGTTAAGGTAGTAAAAATTATATATAAATGTAATTTAATGCTTATCATAAAAAGCAGGATAATAGTTATAATTTGGAAAGAGGGAGAATTATTTGACTAGAAAGTAGCATACAAAGGATTTCTAGGGTGTAGGCGATGCTCTATTTTGTAATCTGAATGATTATTGTACAAATGTTCACTTTATCATAACTCACTAAGCTGTATATTTTTGTTTTATGCACTTTTCTGAGTGTTATATTTCACTAAAAAAAATGGGGGGGGCTTCCCTGGTGGCACAGTGGTTGAGAGTCTGCCTGCCGATGCAGGGGACACGGGTTCATGCCCCAGTCCGGGAAGATCCCACATGCCGCAGAGCAGCTGGGCCCGTGAGCCATGGCTGCTGAGCCTGCACGTCTGGAGCCTGTGCTCCGCAACGGGAGAGGCCACAACAGTGAGAGGCCCACGTAACGCAAAAAAAAAAAAAAAAAAAAAAAAATGGCGGGGGAGAGTTTAAAGTAACCACTATAGTGGCTGTCCTCCGTAGTTTGGAGAGGAAAGTGGGAGATCCACTATTGAAATCGTCTCCCTTATTTCAATGGTAATGATGGTATCAAAGATACCAAGAGGCGGGCTTCCCTGGTGGCGCAGTGGTTGAGAATCCGCCTGCCGATGCAGGGGACACAGGTTCGTGCCCCGGTCCGGGAAGATCCCACATGCCGCGGAGCGGCTGGGCCCGTGAGCCATGGCCACTGGGCCTGCGCATCTGGAGCCTGTGCTCCGCAACGGGAGAGGCCACAACAGTGAGAGGCCCGCGTACCACAGAAAAAAAAAAAAAAAAAAAAAAAAAAAAGATACCAAGTGGCAGCACTGAACCACCACATGCAAGGTCAGCATGCTTAGTGTGATAAGCAGCAGAGCTAGAGTAACATTCAGAATGGCTTCACTTACAGAGGACTTAGGTAGTAGCTAATTATTTATGATGCCGTTGGACTAAAATAGATGAGCAACCTACTAAATTCCTACTGGATCTATATAACACAGTCCCTTACCCAATTCTCAAACCTGAGACAATTGACAAAACAAAAGCTCCTTTAGGGAGAATCTCGTAATATGACCATAAGTATGTACTATACACCTTTATTCCTAGATTTACCAAAAGGAAGTTGTAATCATTTACCAGGAAAACTGCATACTGGGGAAAGAGAAATACCTAAAACCTTTAGAGATCATTGGACACTGGTTTTGAGCTATGCTAATCCCTGGAGATCCAAAATGTCATTGTGGTCTACTGGTAAATGCAGAGACTTATAGGAGTCTGATGACAAAATGGGATTTGGGGCATCTCACAGTGGGCTCAGTTGGTCTGTGAACCAATTATGTGGCTATTTTTCCAGGTCCCAAATGCATAAATTGGAATTATTATTTGGCAACTGCTGAAACCCCCACATTGGCTCCCTAACCTGTACACCAAGGGCTATTATGGAAAAAAGAGCCAAGTGAAAGCCTGTGGAACTTCACTCTCTACCAAAAAAGTAAACCAAAATGAATACTGTATTACTGGGAGAAGCACAAACAGTAGTGACACCATTGAAGACACGTGCAGGGATTGTGATTCCTATCACTTCCCATTTAAGCGACCTATTTTGCCTTTGCTGAAGAGTCAGGTCTTAGAGACTGACAAGAAATCATCTTCAGCTTAAACAGTGAGAAAGTCCAATTTGCAGCTACTGTTCTACATGTAGTCCCTTAAAGAGACTGAAGTAAATCAACAAAGTCCCCAGCACCTTGTATGCAGTTAGCAATCTGGCAAATATTTTTTTTTTACCCCTTGTACCACTCAGCAAGAATGACCAGAAGCAATGTCCTCTAATCTAACAAGAACTGCTCTTAGATTGACACTGTTTTATTTCAGGGTTACATCAACTTTTTATAAAAATTTAGAACACTGGAACCCTGATCATCCCACAGGACATCATGCCAGCCTACTATTATCGATGACATCATGCTGATAGGGACATGATGAGCAGGAACTCCAAAAACCTTGGTGTTACGGAAATAAAATCCATGAAAATTAGATAAAGACAGTTTTATAGATGAGTTCTACTACACTTTCAAGAAATAGATAGTCTCAGTTTTATACAAATACGTTCAGATAATAGAAAATGAGGGAATACCACCCAACCTATTTTTCAAGACAAGTATAATCAGACACGAGAACAAAGAAATTATGAGAAATGAAGATTATGGATTCTCTTGACTCATGAATACAGACGCAAAACTCCTAAGAAAATATTAGTAAATCAAATCCAACAGCATATAGAAAAGACAGTATATCATAACCAAAATGAATTCATCCTAGATGTGCAAGGATGGTTTAATATTAGAAAAATCTATAAATGTACCTTACTATATTACTGGATTAATATGGAAAACTACATGATTATTTCAGTAGATATGAAGTCTTTCATCAAATTAAAAACCCTTTTATGATAAAAAGATAACAGTTCTTAAATTAGAAGTGGAAGAAGAGATGTCTTAACCTGATAAAATACCTGTAAAATAATCATAAAGTTAGCATTGCCTAAAGTGAGCAAACATTGGAAGCATTCTCTTTAAAATCAGGAACAAGACAAGGAAACCCATTATTACCACTTTTAACCAATATTGTACTTGAAGTCTGATCCAGTATAATAAGACTGTAAGACTGTAATAAGAAATATAAGGATTGGAAAAGAAGAAATGAAATTGTAATTATTTGAAGATTATTTGTAGATGATGTGATAATGTCTTTAGAAAACCCAAATAACTCACATCGTTAGAAAAAACAGGAGAGTTTAGCAAAGTAGCTTCCTATAAGATCAATATCAAAGAGCATTTTGCATTTCTGTTCACCAGTAGCAAACCATTAAAATGTACTTAAAGAGAAGACAACATTTACAATAATATCAGGAATATCAAGTATGTGGAAAGATAGCTAATAAAAGATGTATAAGACATCTATAGGGAAAATTACAGAAACAGACCCATGAATGAAACTCTGATATAAGAGAGAGATGGCACATCTGCTCAGTGGAGAAAGTAGGGGCAGTTCAATAAATGGAGTTGGTAAAATGGCTACCATGTGGAAAAAGATGAAATCAGTCCCTACCTCACACCACATCCAGAAAACCACTTTAGATGGATTAAGGATTTAAAAGTCAAAAATAAAACTTTAAAACACTTTGTAGAAAAAGCAATGCATGAAAATCTTTTAGCCCTTGGGGTAGGGAAATTTTTTGTTAACAAGACACTAAAATATTGATAATTTTGACGATAATAAAACTCATTAAAAGACACCTAAAAGAAAGTGGAAAAGACAGCTACAAACTGGAAAACTGTACTCACAGAACATACAATGAAGAAAGAATTAATATCAAAAATACATAAATTCTATATAACCATAAGAGAAGCACAAACACCCAGTAGAAAAAATGGGCAAGGGGTATTTCAGAGAAGAGGAGACACATAAGGCCAAAAATGTATGAAGCGAGTTTACCATCAGTGGTTATTGAGGAAATTCAAATCAAGACCTCATTCATATACCAGTTTATATACATTTTACTAGCAAAAAAGTAAAAGTCTAACAATACCTAATATTGGAGATGATGTGTAGCCATCGTATGACTTACATATTGCCTCTGGAATGAAGATTTCTGCAACCATTTTTAAAAACAGTTTCACATTGACTCCTAAATTTGAACATTTACATGGCCTGTGGCTAAGCAATTCCACTCCCAGGTATATAACAAAGACAAACTTTTCCATATATACAACTGGAAATATGTATAAGAATGTTCACAGCAGTACTACTTACAATAGTAAAAGCCTGGAAACAACCCTAATGCCCATCAGTGAGAGAGAAGATGAATAAACTGCGGTATAGACATAATGGATTAGTATAAACCAGCCAAAATGAATGAAATACAGTAACATACAACAGGTATAGTTTTTAGAAAAATAAGTTTAAAAAAATCAAAATAAATCCTAAACATTATATGCAGCATGATATCCATTCTATAAAACACAGCTAAATAATTAAACTCTTTAGGAATATATTTCCATGCAACACAACTATATAAAAACAGAACAAGGAGATCATGAAAAGGAGAAATAGGTTGGTGCTATTTCAGATGGAGGGAAATGTGGTGCTGGGAGAGGTTGTTGTTAAGGCTCTAGCTTTTGTTTCGAGTGGTTGGGTTGAGAATGCTTATTACATTATTAAAAACAAGTACATTTAATTAAATAACCAAAAACTAAATAAAGGCAGGCTATATATAAACCAGTGATAAAAATGTGCTCCTGAAGTACAGTAAAAATAAAAAAATGGAATTAACAGAAGACTGCAGCAACCCAAGCCAGCAGAACCATGAAGGATCCATGTCCCTTAGGAACAGTTTTAGGTCACCTCACAAAGTTAACAGCCCAACCTGCAGAGGTGCTGGCTGAAGGCAAAAGAACACAGTAAAGATACAGGAAGATGCAATTTATAAATACTTAGGAGACCATGCCTTGTAACCAGTTTCAAAATGAGAATTGCTATAGTCATCTTATTTTCTTCCTTGTTTACACACACACACACACACACACACACACACACACACACACACACATTTTTTCCTTTCCCTTTCTCTTTCCCCAACCATTTTATGCAAAAATTTATTGGTATTAATTAAGTTTATTATAGTCTTTAAGTTATATCATCTCCAGGTGGGATTATGACAAAAGTATATGATGAATGTACATCATGCAAAGATACATTCAGTTACTAATGAGACTCTGTATCTTCTCCCTTTTGGAAGAGGATGGATGCAGTTTTGTTTTTACCAGAAAGAGTTGCACTATATTAGGTATTACCATATTATCATTGTTGTTTTTGTAAGTATAGAAGGACAAATGTGTACCATGTTTAGTAGCAAAAAAAGGTGGTGAACATGGTGAATTGCATTAGCACCCATTCTCACCTCCTTCTAGCATGCCTACCTGTACCGCTTATACTGGAAAAATAAAATCTACCTTTCTGAGACTCTCCTACAGTCATGTTTCTGGATGTAAATTAGGTTCCACAAACTAGATGTACTTTCATGAGCTTTAGAGGACAGAAGTGCTTTGAGGATCATTTTCCTGCTGCTTTGACGATTGTTGCTGGCAAGCAGTCTTGAAGACCTTGGATTTTTCTGCAGCAGCATTCTAGCTCCCATTAGCTTAGCTGGTGTTGAGAGGCAGTTGTATTGGGGTGAAGGGTGGACTCAGCTTTGGATGCCCTGGCATCAGCTTCATGAGGTGAAGAGGTAGCTGCAGTAGTGGTAGCTTCCAGATCCCTCAAGCACAGTCATGGTTATGTCCTTGAACTCAACATTTCCAGTGGGAAGTTCCTGATTCTCTGCCTTCCTGATGTGAGCAGAGGTAGCCTGTCCTCTGAAAGACCAGTTCTTCAGTGTTATTCTCAGATTCATTTCTGGAGTCCAGTTCAGAACTCATTCCTCTAGCCCAGCCAATATTTTGGAAGGCCCCTCTTCCATGTATTACATACCTAGAAAGGGAGAGTAGTTTTTGTTTCCTACAACTGAATCCTCACTGATATAGGTGCACTCTTCAGAAATAATTTTTACAACGAATCCTTATTTGCTTATTGAAGAGAATAGTATAAAACCCTAGTTTCATTTTGATTGAATTTCAGGGGAATGTTTGGCTTATAAAATGTTAAATTTAAATTTCTCCAACACCCAGCTTATCTATCAAGCTTTTAATTATATATACAAACATGTTCTCATACAATAAATAATTAACCACGTGACAAAGAAAAGACCCTGCTCCAAATATTTATGGATCTGTAAATTACTCCTGTCATTTAAACTAAGCTTTTAAAATACATGCATTTTCACTAAAATAAATTGAATTAAACTTTGTCTAATATCAGCTTATATTTATTGAGGGCTTATTCTGAGCTAAGCAGTGTTCCATCATCCTGCTTTTTTTTTTCTTCCTTACCACAGATCTTTGATCCCCAGAAAATAGTCTTATTTTCCAAAGACTAACATGGGATTATTTTAATGGTTAAAGCATACACAAGTGTGTTTGCAGCTTGAAGAGGTACAGTCTTTTATGGATTTGGGTTCATTTGTAGGTCTAGCTATCTTACCATTAGAAGTATCACAAACAATACAGAGAAAGTAAATTCAGAAGGCAGTAAACCCTTACTTGCATGTTGATAGTAGGAAATATAGACCTTCTCCATAGGCACTGTGATATAATGAATTCATATAATGCTGATGCAGTTAAATACTTGAATTTCTAGGAACATATTCCCCATTGACAAATGAGGTACATCTTGTATTTCAAATATTTCCGCCTTTCTCCATCTCCATATGACTACCCAGTTATAAGCTTTCATCATCTCTCATCTTGAGTTCTATTGCAGCCTCCCAACTTGTCTCTCTGTTCTACTCTTCCCTTCCCTTGTGCTCTTTACAAAGAAGTCAGGGTGATATTTTGTTAATGGTTAAATCAAAACATATCCCTGCTCTTCTTAAAACTCTTTAATTCCTTCTCTCTGCATTTAGGACACAAATCCCCAATCCTTAACGTAGCCCTCAGGATCCTTCATGATCAGGTACCTGCTAACTCTCTAGCCTCACCCTCTCACTAATTAGACACCTCAATTTCTCCATCTTGCATTCACTTTCTTGAATATCCAGTTTCTCTCCTGCCATAGTGCCATCTTACTTGCTGTTTCCTTTCCTTGAGACACTTTCCACTTCACATTGCTGGCTCCTTCTCATCCTTCAAGGTATTAAATGTCAATTCCTCAAGAAAAGCCTCTTCTTTCTCATAGGACTTTGTGTTCTTCCTCCATTTCACAGTTACACTTATATATCTGTCTGAATGTACTTCTTTATTGTCTGTCTCTCCCACTAGACTATAAACTTCATGATGTTAAAAATGGGTGTACACACTACTATATTTAAAATAGATAACCAACAAGGACCTACTGTATGGCACAGGGAACTCTGCTTGATAGTCTGTAATAATCTAAATGGGAAAAGAATAGGTACATGTATAGGTATAACTGAATCACTTTGCTATACACGTGAAACTAACACAACATCGTTAATCAACTATGCTCCAATACAAAATTTAAAAAAATTTAAAGAGGAAAAAAAAGTCTTCTCTACTTAAAAAAATCATTAAAAATAATGGAGAACTCTGATTCCCTTGCCCAGTGGTGTTGGTGGGGCAGATTGGGGAGTTAATTTTCCATCTCTTGCCTGATCAGGCAAATCTGATTTCCCCCACCTAGTGGTGTTGGCAGGTCAAGCGAGGAGCTGTTCCTGCATACCCTGCCTGGGGAAGCAGGTGGTGCTCTGCCTGGGTGGTGTCACCGGGGTCTGGTGGAGAGCTGAACCTTCACCCACACCCAACATCAATGGGACTGAAAGAAGTGCTGTGATTTAAGATTAGTAAGCACTCTTCTCTACCCTATCCCTGGTGCCTGCAACACCCAGTGGGCATCTGAACCTCCACACATACCTGGTAGCAATAAGACTAAATGAGGTGATGCAGGACTAATTAGCATTCCACCTCCCACTTTCCCTGGTGACAGCAGAACAAGTGAGGACCTGAGCCTCAACACCTAGCTGGCATGAATGAGACAAAATTAGGCAGTGGTAGGCAGGGTTAGTTGGTATTCCACTTCCTCCTCTCCCTCCCCTGGTGTCAACAGGACCCAGCAGGGAGCTGATTTTACATCCGCCACCTGGAGGCGATGAGATGGCAAGTCAGTATCCCACTTTTACCAGAAAGTGTTAGCAGAGTCAAGCAGGGAACTAATCTTTCACCCCAGCCATCTGCAATGAGGCAGTGTGAGTCAGTAATCCACATTTGCCAGCTGGTATCAGTGGGGCCAAGAGGGAAACTGAGCATACACCCCCCACACAACTCTCATGCTACGCCTCAATAGGGGATGACCTACTTAAAAAAAGAAAGTAAATGGGATTGAGTCTCATAATATCCAAAATTTTCAGGGTAGAATAGAAAATCACTTGTCATACTAAGTACCAGGAAAATCATAACATGAATAAGAAAATACAATCAACAGATGCCAACATTGAGATAAATCAGATGTTGGAAATATCTGAAAACTATTTTAAAGCAATCATCATAAAAATGATTGAACAAGCAATTACAAATTATCTGAAACAAATGAAAACAAAAAACCAGAACATTTCAGCAAAGAAATAGAAGTCATAAAAATAACCAAATGAAAGTTATAGAAGTGAAAAATACAATAACTGAAATTAAAAATTCACTGATGGGCTCAAAAGTAGAGATGACAGAGGATAGAATCAGTGAAACTGGGGACAGACCAATGGAATTTATCAATCTAAGCAACGAAGGTAAAATAGAGTGAAAAAATAAACAGTTTTCGGGTCTGTGGAACAAAAACAAAAGAGCTAACATCCATATCATTTTAGTCCCAAGACAGAGGACTAAGAGAGTGGAATTGAAAAAATGTCTTTAAAAAAGATTGAAGGGACTTCCCTGGTGACACAGTAAATAAGAATCCGCCTGCCAATGTAGGGGACACGGGTTCCATCCCTGGTCCGGGAAGATCCCGCATGCTGTGGAGCAACTAAGCCTGTGCACCACAACTACTGAGCCTGCCCTCTAGAGTCCGTGTGCAGCAACTACTGAACGTGCATGCCGCAACTACTAAAGTCCGCAAGCCTAGAGCCCATGCTCCGCAACAAGAGAAGCCACTGCAAGGAGAAGCCCACGCAGCACAATGAAGAGTAGCCTGCACTCACCGCAGCTAAACCCACATGCAGCAACGAAGATCCAACGCAGCCCAAAATAAACAAAAAAGAAAGATTTAAAACTTCCCAAATTTAGCAAAAGAAAAAGAAAAGAATCAACCCTACAAATTCCAGAAGCTGAGCAAATCCTAATCATGATTAATTTTTCAAATATCCAAATATCAAATGTCTTATAATATGACACATTATAACAAAACATCCATAAACAAAAGACAGAAAGAATCTTGTAAGCAGCCAGAAAAAATGACACATTACCTATATAGGTGAAGAACAATTCAAATGACAGCAGACGTCACATCAGAAACCAAGGAGTCCAGAAGGAAATGGTGCATCATTTTTCAAATACTGAAAGAAAAGTACTGTCAACTGAAAATTCTAAATACAGCAAAAATAACTTTCAGTAATAAAGGGAAAATACATTCCCATACAAAGGAAACTAAGAAAATGTGTCATTAGCAAATATACTCTTAAAGAATGGCTAAATGAAATTCTTTGAACAGAAAGGAAATGATAATAGAAGGACTGGAACTTCAGAAAGGAAAAAAAGAGCATTGGAATGAGTAAAAATAAGGATAAATATAATAAATTACCCACTTCTCATGAATTTATTAAATCATGTTTGATAGTTGAACCAAAAATTATAACACCCCTGATGCGGTATACAGTGTATAATTGTGAAAAAACAATTATATTTTAAAGAGGGGAAGATAAAGAAACTGAAATAGAAGTTTTCTATACTTTACTCAAAGTGGTAATATGTCAATACCAGTAAACTGTGATATGTTTTGTATATATATTGTAATACCTAGAAGCAACCACTAAGAAAATTATACAAAACAATGTGCTTTAAAAACTATAAATAAACCAAGATGAGTTCCTCAAAACAATGTTCAAGTAACCCACAGAAAGGCAAGAAAAGATAAACAGAGGAACAAGAATGAGAAAACAAATAATAAAGTGTCATCATTAAAAGGATAATAAGGGAATTCCATAAACAATTCTACACCTGAAAATTTGATAACATAGATGAAATAGACTAATTTCTTGAAAGACACAAAGTACCAAAACTCATGCAAGAAGAAATAGACCATACAAATTCAACTGTACCTACTTGAAAGTAAAATTATTTGCTCTGCTATGTAAGCTATATATATAAGCTATATATACAGCAAAGAAAGGACTAGTATCTAGAATATATAAAGAACTCTCAAAACTCAACAATAAGAAAGGCAAACCATCCATTTAGAAAATGGACAAAAGACATGAGCAGGCATTTCACCAAAGAGGATACAGAGATGAAAAATATGCACATAAAAAGATATACAACATCATTAGCCATCATGGAAATGCAAATTACCACCACAATATCATTACACACCTATTGAAAAAATTTAAAAATAGTGATGATATCAAATCCTGGTGAGGATACTAAGGAACTGCATCACTCATACCATACATTGCTGGTGGGCATGTAAAATGATAAGCTGCTTTAGAAAACAAGAAAACAGTTTGGCAGTTTCTTATAAAACTAAAACCTGTAATTATCATATGACCAAGCAATAGCACTCTTGGGAAATGTATCCCAGAGAATGAAACTTATGTTCATACAAAAACCTGTTCATGAATGTGCATAGCAGCTGTATTAGTTTGCTTGGGCTGCCATAACAAAATACCACAGACTAGGTGGCTCAAACAACAGAAATGTCTTTTCTCACAGTTCTGGAGGCTGGAAGTCCCAGATCAAGATGTTGACTGGGTTAGTTTCTTCTGAGACCACCCTCCATGGCTTTCTGATAGCAACCCTCTTGCTGCCTCTTCACATGGTTTTCCTCATCCCTCTATGCACACTGTACCCCTGGCATCTCTTCCTTTTCTTATAAGGACACCAGGCATATTGGATTCACAGCCTCATTTTACTCTGAAGTACTGGGGGTTGGGACCTCAACACATAAATTCTGGAGGAACACAGTCCAACCCATAACAGTAGCTTTATTTATAACAATAAAAAAATGGACATTGTAAAACAACTACACCCCAATTTAAAAAATGGAAACAACTCAAATGTCCTTCAACAGGTGAATGGTTAAACAAGCTGTGATACATTCATATGATGGAATACTACTCAGCAATAAAAAGGAACAAAGTATTGATACACACAGCAACCAGGATGAATATCCAGGGAATTATGTTGAGTGAAAATGTCAATACCAAAAGGTTACACACTGTATGATTCAATTTATATAACATTCTTAAAACGACAAAATTATAGAAATAGAGAAGAAATTCACTGTCACCAGGATCAGGGACAGGGAGTTTTGTGGCTATAAAAGGGCCAGGCATCTCCACAGGGAGATGAGTGTGACTATAAAAGGGAAACAAGAGGGATCCTTGTGGTGATGAAACTGCTCTGTATCTTGACAGAATCAATGTCAATATCCTGGCTGTGAGATTGTACTATAATTTCTCAGGATATTACCACTGAGAGACACAGAGGAAGGGACACATGGGATTACCATTTATTATTTCTTACATGTATACCTGAATCTACAATTAACTCAAAATAAAACTGATAAAATTACTTACTTAATTGTTAAACTGTCATAAAAATAAAATTTAGTTATAGTTCTCTATAAAAAGGTATTTGTTGAATGAAGAAATGAATGAATGGTTTAACTTTACAGCCTGATCTCATAACCACTAATCATATTATTTAACAAGATGTGACCCTCTGCCTGGACATGTATCACTCTAAAGAGGATATTGATGTCACAAAGCCACATGAAAGCTGCCAAGTTCGTAACAGATAGAAAGGATAAGAAAATGAGTAAATAGCTATTACAAATGGTTGCAGGAAACTACCTTTGGGACTAGTGTGAAAGCCTGAGGGCAGGAATAGGAGAGCAGCTAACTGGACGATATGTGCACAGGAATAAGGGTCTATTAGTGAAGGTTCCTGGGAGTAAGGCACTAAGGCAATTTGGCTCCACAGACTTTATTCTTAACAACTATGCCATGTGAGGAAACAGTTAAAATGTGGCCGTCTGCAAGGCAGGAAGAGAATTCTCACTAGAACCTGACCATGCTGGTATTCTAACCTTGGATTTCCAGCCTCCAGAACTGTGAGAAATAAATGTCTGTGTTTTAAGCCACCCAGTCTGTGGTATTTGCTATGGCAGCTTGAGCTAAGACAGGACTATATAAACATGCCTCATTCCTCTGCCCTCTTAAAAAACTGGCTCTAGATAAAATGCTCATAAGGAAAACAGAAAGGATATTTGCATGTACTAACTTAGATACTAGGTGGCTATAGGAGAACTTATTTAGAAATTAGTTTTAATGGGACATAAAAGATTCACAACACAGTAACGTAATTTCACTAGGATATCAAATTTCAGCGCTGTTCTAAAAGGTAACCAGATGCCAAGTTAGCTAAAACTTAGAGCAATACAGCTATCTGAAAGGGAAAAAAGAAAGCCACAAAAAAGGGAAAACCAGGATAGACCCCTAAGGAGGAATAAAGAGAAATAATATGAGACATAAAATGTAACAGGAAAACCTCCCCAGATCACACAAGGTATGAAAGAAGGACCAAAGAACCCAATGGCCCTCAGATAAATCAGGAGAGAAAGCTGAGAGTAGGTGACTGAGCAAAGCTGTTTTCCTGGTCTTTCTGAAAACATCCAGGTGTTATCAGTTACCCAGAATAAAAGCCACTAGTGAAGGGAGGATGGTATGTCAGACCACAGGAAGGAAGAGACCAGCTGAAAAGAACATTAAAATGCTGAACGTACCATTTTAGAAAACTGGCAGATGTGAAGCCATAGAGAGATCTCTTTAAGAAGTGCCCAAGCCTAGAATACACAGTGGAGATTAGCAAGTTTACAAAAGGTTAATTCACTTTACCTGTGGCTCATTTACCCACTACAATCTGAAAAGTGAACTCTTTTCTTTCATGTTCTCTCATGTCCTTCCCCTAGGACCTGGAACAAAGTGGGAAACATGGTAGATGCTTAGTAAATACTTGATGATGTCATCATTTAGAAGAGCTTCAGAGTCTAGGTAGCAATGAAGTTACTTCTGTGCAGAGCAATCTATAACAAATTATAACAATCCCCCTATGAATCAACTTCTGGAAAGATATGGGGAAATATTAGGTGCAATATAATTAAGGATGTAATTAAGGAGTTTTGCAGTGTAGCATTTGGTACTCTCCCTAAAGAGAGAGGGAGAGTGGACTTAGACTAAGTAGCTTAAGCAAGATTAAGAATAAGAATTCACCAGTATCATTGATGAAGGGCTATGACAAATCTCAATCTAAATCTTATTTTAAAAAGAACAATTTAAATATTTCACTATTGTAATGAAAACATTGTTCTAACTGATGGTTTAAAAGATTGTCACATGTCTCTATTTTCTATATAATTTTATGTATTGAAAAGTACAGTTACAATTCTAATCACAAAATCATTCAATTCCAGGTGGTATAGGGTTGGCCAAAAAGTTCGTTCGGGTTTTTCTGCGACATCGTAAGTAAAACCTGAATGAACTTCTTGACCACCCCAATATTTTTTTCTCTTTATACTTGCTTCCTGGTCATATCCAAAGCTTTGAAGAGCTACACAAAGCCAGGGGGAGTGGTATGAGCAACCCCCTCCCACCTGGCCAATATGACTAGAGGCAGCTAACCACTATTCAAATATCAATTAACAAATATCAATTAAACTTCTGTGCCAAGCACTATTCTAGGCAGTGGAGATGGAGTGGTGAATGAGATAGACAATGTCTTTGCCTTTAATGAGTTTATGCTCTGGTGAAGAAATACAGGTAATAGCAAGAAAATGTATAAGTAAAAGGATAGTTTCAGATACTGATGAGTATAGTGAAGAACATGATAAAGTGATAGAAAGACATGGCCATGGTGGTCAAGAAAGGCCTTGTTGTGTAGGTGATATTGGAGATGTGTTCTGGACGATGAAAATGAAGCAGCCACATTCTGGTGGAAGAGCATTACAAAGACGGATACACGATGAGGCGGAAAGATAGTTATTATTCTCCGGGACATATTAACAGACCTCTGTCTACTCTTCACTTTGCTCCACTCTAGCCATATTGCACTTTTCATTTCTGTTATGTACCTTTGAACATGCCATTTCCCCTGCCTGTAACACTCTTCTCCCATTCCCTTTGGTCATCCTCTCTTAGCCTTCAGGATTCAGAGTAAAGATGCCTTCCCGAGTCAGGCCTTCACCAATATCCATCAAATGAGATTAGGATTCCATGCCAGACTTCCCATAGCACCCTGTACTTTCCTTTTGTAACTCTCACCCTACATACAATTCATTTAATGTTTGCATTCCTTGATTTACTGGAAGTCCCATGACGGTAGAGGCCATGTATTAACTATTGTTGTCAGTATGCTTATCATATCCCATTATCATCTGCCTTCTGATGATTCAAATTCCTGGAATCAGGAATCTGAGCTTAATAATATCTTCATGGTCCTGTGATTAACTTAATATGCATATAAAACATTTTTCACAGATGCTTTAAGGTTTAAATATTGTATATATATTTTCCATTTAGTAAGCTGCATTCATTCCCATCTCTGTTTACCATCTTCACCATTCCACAAACTAAATTCACTGAAGTGACATTTCCAAGATTTTGAAAGTGTCTGCCATAATCAAGGTTTCTCAAATTTAGAGTGCATCAGAATTACCTGGGTTGTTGGTTAAAAACACATCACACTCACGTGTCATAGTTTTTGAACATCTTGCACTGCCCATTGCTTTCCAGTTTCAGGATAGCAAATTAGTAAAATGTAATTGGAGATTCCTAGATTAGGGAGAGGTAGTTTTGAGCTCTGATAACATTTTAGCTATCAATACAGCAAGTAAATCTTGTCACGTAAGATGTGAATGTTTCTTACATCAACCTAGCAAAGAACACACAATAGAAGGGCTTGAAAATTCCTTCAAAGCCACTTTGGATTTTCCAAGCTTTATGGTGCAAAGTAAAATTTTAATATAGTAAAGTTGGCTTGAAGTTCTGCAGAAAGTACTGGGTGCAGATCAACTTTAAGCATGTTCTTTAATTTAAAAAGTCAATAATTGGAAGATGAAAAATAATGAGCTCTATTACAGTGCTAACAGCCTAATGAGAAATTTGGGGTTTGTTTATGCATTTGGTATTGTTTTTCTAGACTGGCCTTCTGTCGGAAATCACTTTAAAACAATAGTACAGAGTGGATTGGAAAGTGAGAGGCAAATTCAGGTCTACGTGAATATCCTACATTTAGCATCAATTATTTTCACATCACATTTAATGTCTGACCCTAGAGCCTGAGTGTCCATGGAATTTGTGCTCATAGCTCATAGGGGCTGCTTTACTGTGCTGGAATGGAGATGGGGATTTCCTCAATGCCTGATGATTCCAATCCTGAAAGCCAAGGTTACACTAAACAGAGTCTAAAGGAAGCCACACAGATGTGCAAGAATGACATGAAAACCCCTCCTTCCTATTAAGAAAAGGAATAATTTCCATCTCACAATACTCTTTGCTCCCAGTGATGTTTTTTGGGGGGTACATACAACTGCTCTTATCGAAGGTAAGATGGCTGGGCATTTTGAGAAATGTCCACAGTCACTTACCACCAACTAAAGAGAGGAATAGCTTTGAAGAGCACAAGAAGGAAGTGCCCAGCAGTCAGCTGCATGAAATGTGCATGCTCTGAGGTTGAAGGGAAAAAGCTTTTCCAGTATTACTGTCCACAGGAGGCACTTTTCAATGCATTCTGAAGCAAGGAAGACTAAAGGGCTCTCTTATTCAATAAATGCACATATACACATGCATACACACATGTACACACACATGCTCACCAGGTCTTCAGCAAAAATTTTAAATGGATAAGGTTGTCTCTGGCTCTCAATGAACCTTTCTGTACTCACAACTTTCTTTCCATTTGGTGCCCCCAAGCACCCACTGCTTGCCTCCCCCATTTCCCTCATGCTACCTCCTAAGGTGAGTCCCCTCTAGGAAGCACCCTAGGTACTGAACTGTTCCCTCCCTGACTCCCAAATCACATCACCTGTTCTCCATCTTCTATTCCACTTTATCAGAACCCTGCTCCCTTTTTAAGCTAAGCTGACTCCCTCTCTCTCTCTCTCTCTCTCTCTCTCTCTCTCTCTCTCTCTCTCTCTCTCTCTCAAACCAGCTTCCATGCTGTGAGCAGCACTATGGAAAGGCCCACATGATGAGTAATTGAAGGCTGCTGCTAACAGCCACATAAGTGAGCTTTGAAGTATATCCTTTAGTTGCAGTCAAGCTTTCAGATAACTACAGCCCTAGATAACAGCTTCACTAAAACCTCTTGAGGGATCCAGAGACAGAACAACGCAACTAAACCCCTCTTGAACTCCTGACCCTCAGATATTGTGAGATAATAAATGTTTATTGTTTTAAACTGCTAAATTTTGGGTAAATTTGTTGTTCAGCAGTAGATAACTAATACAGCTTCCAAAACCACCTACCTTAGAATATCTCCCTATAGTGCCTAAAATTTCCAAAGTAGGTATTTAAATCTCAAAGACATTGTCCACTCACAAATTGTTTGTTTATTTGGGGGGAGGGTTGAGTGTTACATTGTTATTATTGGCCCTTAATACCTCATATAAAATAAATTTTCCAAATATTTTTTACCTACAAAGCCTTCCAAATAAGACTTGGGGAAATTCTTTGCTTTTATCTTCTTTGTTTTGCCTAATTTCAAGCCTTTCCTTTTTCAGTTCCTTATTATAAAGGTAACGTTTGTTCACTGTAGAAAATTGGGAAAATATAATACCAATCCAGAAGTGACTACTCTTAATAAGAATCAAGCAACAGATGAGATCAAATGTGGGAGTCAGAACTAAAAACCAATTTTCCCGAATTAATATTTTTGTCTAAGATAATGATTTTCAACCTATCAGATTCAACATCCTTTTATTTCTAACAAATATTTGTCAGGTTCACTTTAATATTCCAAAATGAAATTCATAGATAATATAACACTGGTATGTACCTAATTTGAAAAAACAACATGATGCCCTAACTGGAATACAAAGGAGAAAGAAAAAGACAGTAATAAGTAATAAAATAACATGTATCTTCAAAATTAATATACAGAAATCTCTTGCATTCCTATACACTAACAACAAAAGATCAGAAAGACATTAAGGAAACACTCCCATTTACCATTGCAACAAAAAGAATAAAATACCTAGGAATAAACCTACCTAAGGAGACAAAAGTCCAGTATGCAGAAAACTATAAGAAACTGATGAAAGAAATTAAAGGTGATACAAACAGATGGAGAAATATACCATGTTCTTGGATTGGAAGTATCAATGTTGTGAAAATGACTATACTACCCAAAGCAATCTACAGATTCAATGCAATCTCTATCAAATTACCAAATTACCAATCTCTATCAAATTACCAAGGGCATTTTTCATAGAATAAGAACAAAAAAATTCACAATTTGGAAACACAAAAGACCTCAAATAGCCAAAGCAATCTTGAGAAAGAAAAATGGAGCTGGATGAATCAGGCTACCTGACTTCAGACAATATTACAAAGCTACAGTAATCGAGGTAGTATGGTACTGGCAAAAAAACAGAAATATAGATCAATGCAACAGGATAGAAAGCCCAGAGACAAACCCATGCACCTACGGTCACCTAATCTATGACAAAGGAGGCAAGAATATACAATGGAGAAAAGACAGCCTCTTCAATAAGTGGTGCTGGGAAAACTGGACAGCTACATGTAAAAGAATGAAATTAGAACACTCCCTAACACCATACACAAAAATAAACTCAAATGGATTAAAGACCTAAATGTAAGGCCAGACACTATAAAACTCTTGGAGGAAAATGTAGGCAGAACACTCTGACAAAAATCGTAGCAAGATCTGTATTGAACCAACTCCTAGAGTAATGAAAATAAAAACAAAAATAAACAAATGGGACTTAATTAAACTTAAAATTTTTTGCTAAGCAAAGGAAACCATAAACAAGACAAAAGGACAACCCTCAGAATGGGAGAAAATATTTGCAAAGCAACTGACAAAGGATTAATCTCCAAAATATACAAGCAGCTCATGCAGCTAAATATAAAAAAAAACCAAATAACCCAATACAAAAATGGGCAGAAGACCTAGATAGACATTTCTCCAAAGAAGATATACAGATTGCCAAAAAACACATGAAAGGATGTTCAACATCACTAATCATTAGAGAAATGCAAATCAAAAGTACAATGAGGTATCACCTCACACCAGTCAGAATGGCCATCATCAAAAAAATCTACAAACAATAAATGCTGGAGAGGGTGTGGAGGAAAGGGAACCCTCTTACACTGTTGGTGGGAATGTAAATTGATACAGCCACTATGGAGAACAGTATGGAAGTTCTGTAAAATCTAAAAATAGAACTACCATATGACCCAGCAATCCCACTACTGGGCATATACCCAGAGAAAACCATAATTCAAAAAGACACATGCACCCCAATGTTCACTGCAGCCCTATTTACAATAGCCAGGACATGGAAGCAACCTAAATGTCCATTTACAGATGAGTGGATAAAGAAGATGTGGTACATATATTCAATGGAATATTACTCAGCCATAAAAAGGAACAAAACTGGGTCATTTGTAGAGACATGGATTGCTGTAGAGATTGTCATACAGAGTGAAGTAAGTCAGAAAGAGAAAAACAAATATTGTGTGTTAATGCATATATGTGGAATCTAGAAAGATGGTATAGATGATCTTATTTGCAAAGCAGAAATAGAGACATAGACGTAGAGAACAAATATATGAATACCAAGGGGGAAAGGGGGGTGGGAGGAATTGGGAGATTGGGATTCACATATATACACTATTGATACTATGTATATAATAGATAACTAATGAGAACATACTGTATAGCACAAGAAACTCTACTTAATGCACTGTGGTGACCTAAATGGGAAGGAAATCCAAAAAAGAGAGGATATATGTATATGTATAGCTGATTCATCTTGCTGTACAGTAGAAACTAACACACCATTGTAAAGCAACTTTACTCCAATAAAAATTAATTTTAAAAATTAAAAAGTAAAATAAAATAACATGTATCTTAACATATAAATGCTTTGATATGACTACACTAGGAGACGTAATGAAGGGGTCAGATGTCTCCTGTGAATGTGACAGCTATATATTCAGAGTGATTTGGGACTGTTGTATTGGTGTTTCAAACACTACAAGCACTATGCAAACCAGAAAACAGTGGAGTGCTATCTTTAAACTCGTAAAAGAAAGAAGATGTCAATCCATAAGTCTAACCTAGGGAAAATATCTTTCAAAAATGAAGAAGAGGGCTTCCCTGGTGACTCAGTGGTTAAGAATCTGCCTGCCAATGCAGGAGACACTGGTTTGAACCCTGGTCCAGGAAGATCCCACATGCTGCAGAGCAACTAAGCCCGTGCACCACAACTACTGAGCCTGTTCTCTAGAGCTCACAAGCCACAATTACTGAAGCCCATGTGCCTAGAGCCCGTGCTCTGCAACAGGAGAAGCCACCGCAATGAGAAGCCCGCACACTGCAACGAAGAGCAGCCCCCGCTCACCGCAACTAGAGAAAGCCCATGCACAGCAACGAAGACCCAACACAGCCAAAAATAAATAAATAAAATAAATAAATTTATTTTAAAAATGAAGAAGAAATAAAGACATCTTCAGACAAGAGCTGAGAGAATTCATTGCCATCAGACCTGCAGTACAAGAAATGTTGAAGGGAATTCTTCAGGCAAAAGGAATACAATACCAGACAGATACTTGTATATATGAAAAAAGTTATAAATACCAGAAATGGTTTAAAAAAAGGTAAATACTACGAAAATCATTGCCATCAGGAACACAATCTTCCAAAATGTTGAATGCAACTTTCTAAGGCTGTGTGGCCTTGATCAAGCTATTTAACTTCTCTGTGTCTCAGTTTCTTCATCTTTAACATGAGAATAATGATAGTATGTACTTTTTAGGGTGTTGTGAGGATTAAATAAGTTAATATATAGAACATGCTTACAACAGTGCCTGGCACATAGTAAGCTAAATAAATGATAGCTATTATTGTTACTAAAGTCTTAAGCAAAACACAGTAAAAATCTTTTTTCAATAAACAATTTCATTCCTAGAAAACTTCACATATATTAAAATTTTGCAAAATATACTTTGTGGCTATAAGTAAAACAGACTTAGGCTCTAGGCTTAGATAATTTTAAATATATTTTACACTTACCTGAACACCTTGACTGACATTCAGAAATCTTGTAGGACGTGAACAGAACAATTATTCATTGTGTGAGAATGTAACACATTCTCATTGCAGAGCATCTAATATCCCTAACACTTCCTCTTACCCAGTAGCACCCTCCAACAAGTGACAGCCAAGAACACCCTGAAAAATTCCAAAACAATCCCTTCTAGCAATATAATCCTATTTAAAATCCTAATCCAGGAGTAGGCCTAGGGACCATTTACCATTACCTAAAGGCAGTGGGACAGATAGCTGGTTTCCCAGGAGAGTTTTGCTGCAAAACAAATGTATCTATATCTCAACCTGGGTTCAAATACTTATTCATGTGACCTTGGACTAATCCCTTAATCTCTCTGTGCCTCAGTTTCTCATACTTAAAATGTGATTATAGTAGGTCTTACCTTACAGGGCTATGAGGATTAGTGATAATGTATATACAGCACTTAGCAAAGTATCTGGCTCAAAATAAATAATAGTAATAGTTGTTGTTATTTTACATCCCTGTATACTATTAGAGGAAGAATTAGGAAGAATAATCCATTGTGGCAGGACTATTGGTGTCCACCAAATACTCCATGTACTCCCTTACATTTCCCAGCCCCCTTTGCAGTTAGGGTAGGGCCTTGTGACTGGTTCTGGCCAATGAACTACAAGCAGAAGTGATGTGTCATTCATTTAGAGGCCTAAGTAAGTAAGAGCTGGTGTGCTGTCTACTTGTCTTTTTTCTCCACATAGCCTTGCATAAGAGAGAAATGAGCAACTGATCAGTGCATCCCTATTTAACAGATAAAGAGATTGAGGTACAAAGAATGTAAGATTGAACTGGCTTTCATATGCAATGACTTCCAGTCTCCTGTGTACTGTATAAAAGGCCCTTGACATAAATAAGAATTGTTTCCAAATTCACCATTATATATAATTTCCCTCATGAAATTACATCTAATAAGTAGAAAAAAATAACCCTGTTGAGACAAATGTTCTAGGTGGTTGGTTAGGCTCACTCAGTAACTAGTTGACTCTCTCCCACACTCTACCCTTGACTAGAAAATTCAGTTTCATGCCTTAACAAAAAGACAAAATTATCTATCATGGAACTGAAGTTTTATTATTAAAGAGCCAGTACAACAAATGATAAAATCATGTATGTTAAGGATCTACTATATACAGGCCACAGGTAGTTATAGATGAAAGTGGATATTAGAGGTCATGTCATGGATATTAGAGGTCATGTCATCTAATGCCTACACTTTACACATGAGGAAACTGAAGCCAAAGAAAGGAAAAAGGATAACCCCAAGATGATCAAGCTAGATAATGACAGTCCTGCAGTAATAAACAAGGTCCCCTACCTCCTAGATCAGCAATCTTTCCACTAACGTCCACTATTTCTGACATATGACCATCTAAACATACATGGCTTTGTTTCCCCTTTCTGTGGTACAGGTCCATGAAGTTATATAAGAGGTTGAAATAGCACATCATAATGAGCTGAGAAAAAAATCCTAGATGTCATTGAAATGTGAGAAAAGCTAGTTAATAGTATGTAAATCTATATAGGAAAAGAACATTCACAAACCAAATTCCTAACCAAAAACCCGTAGAATCATTCATCTCCACAAAACATCTGTGCTGTCCATGAAAAAAACATGCATTTGGAGTCCTTTTTCCTGGGAAGGGATTGCAGAGAAACATCTATCCTCGTTCTCTGTAACTTCCAAAGTGACTGGCTGGCAATAAAGATATAGCATAGGGCTAGGGTCCAGAGTATGGCCTGTTAATGTATTGTAGGGACACTAGCTGGCTTGTAGAAGGAATGGTCCCAACTTGTGCCTTGGCTTCCTAAGCCTTAGGTCTGACCAAGTGACTGACCCAGCTTGACCATTTGGTTGCAGAAGCAGCAGGAACCAGAGCTTTCTTTCACCTTTGAGGAGCTCACATCTCCAACTAAATATCTCTTCACCACTTCAGCCTCTCCACCTTTAGTCTCAAGACCACGCAAGAGGAGAAAACATCATCAGAATGGAATTTACCTTGATCTCAAACTCTCTTTCTGTGGAAAAATTCCTAGCTTGCTCTCTCCAGTCTTACTGCCAGATTGTAAACTAGTAAATCTCAGCACAAACAGCTGAAGGCCACATAGGCCCAGCTGTCCTGTGTAGACCTTGGGAGAAACATTTGTCATGTGTTACACACCAGGGGCATAAATTACAGCATGCAGTGTTGAGGAGGATCCATTTATAAAAATGACTTTTTTCAAAAAGTATCTTCTGTTTTACATTTGGTAGTGTTTATGGATAGCTAGTGGGAAGCAGCTGCATGGCACAGGGAGATCAGCTCGTGCTTTGTGACCACCTAGAGGGCTGAGATAAGGAGGATGGGAGGGAGAAACAAGGGGGGGGATATGGAGATATACATATGCACATAGCTGATTCACTTTGTTATAAAGCAGAAACTAACACAATACTGTAAAGCAATTATATTCCAATAAAGATGTTAAAAAATTAATAACATACAAAAAAGTATCTTCTGTTAACTCTGATATCATCTACACCTAGAAATGGAATATTTTCTTTCCTTGTTGGGAGGAGGGTAGTAGGCAGACAGGGCCTAGTGAACGCACCTGCCAGAATGCCACCATTATACAGAATGCTGACAAAACAAATCGTGGTGCATACTCAAGTGGGTTCTGTCAGGTTTTCCAGTTGTCAGTGGTTTAGTGAAATCATCAGTGAATTCCCTCAAGACCCCAGAATGCATATCATCTGGGCCTGCTGATTGCTATATATTTCAAGCTCCTTCACTTGCTCACATTTTTTATCAATTGCTACTGCTCAGATTTTTCTTACTGCCTAAAAGTCTCCACTGTTTCTTTTTCCTAAAGAATATATATAATATATATATATAATATATTATATATACAATAGATATGTATTTAGATATGTGTGTGCACACATTTATACATTCACACATATACATATATACATATGTGGTTAAGTGTTGTCACTGTGTGTGTATATAGTATTTATAGCCACTTTCAGGAGAGTTGCTATTTAAAGATCTGATCTCCCTCAAGCACAAATACCCTAAACAAGACCTTTGCAATTAATTCATTCCACATTTCTATGCCCATATTCTTCTGCTCAAATCAACTCCCCCCTTCTTGTTCCAGCAGCCCCAAGGTTTAGACAGAATGCAGTTTAGGAGTAGAAAATTCTTTAGGGCACTGGTTCTCAAACTTCTGTATCAAAATTCCCTGGAGAGTTTGTTAAAACACAGATTGCTGATCACCCACCAGTTTGATTTAGTAGGTCTAGCGGGGAGGAGGGTGCTAAGAGTTTGCACTTCTAACAAATTTCTAGGTGACACTGATGCTGCTGGTCAAGGCACCACACTTTGAAAACCAGTGCTTTGGGAGCTGTGGTGAAGAGGCTTGTACACTTGCTGATGCAAGTCTGCCTGCCTGACTCCACAGATCAAAAATGGCTCCCAGGGCACAGATCAAGAGTGAAAAATAAGACTTTTTTTATGTGTGCCAATCTGAGGGAAAGGACTGTACAGTTTTATACCACCTCTCTCCTACAACTATGTGAGTTTGCACAGAATGGGTAACCCGCACTTGTGAGAAATGAAGGGGAAAAATAAGGAATAACATGTAGTTAGCCAGTCCATGTTTGCTGGACACTGATCTTTAGATTATGACAGATAAAGGAGAAAAATGATGAGTTTACCAGTTCACCTCTGTCCTAGACAAACTTGATGCTGTAGGTCTCAAACTTCAGCCTGAAAATTTAGACTTAGGAGTCTTCATCAGACCCTCTTGATGTGAATCATGGGGCACTGGCCTTGGAACTAGCACTTTAACAAGTGATTCTGGGCCAAGTAGCATAAGGACCACTCTTGGAGAAGCACTGTTCTAATGGTAAAAAAAGCAGAACACATAGGAAAGAGAAAAGAATAATGCTTATAAGAAAATCTAGAGGCAAGTGTCACTTCATGTGGGGCAGACATCATACTCAGGGCTAGCAAATGAATGGAGTGATCAGAGTGAATTATTTTTCCTGCAAATGGCATTTAGAATTTTTGAAAACATAAACAGGGATTTGTTTAGAAAAGATAATATCTTCAGCATAGCTCCTTGAATGAGACACTGAAAAATGGGCAAATTATGCAATGTTTCAAAGCACTTGTATTAACAAACTACATCTGAAATAGTGTCTCTATGAACTCACCTTGCCCCATTTGCAAGATGAATAAATAGAAACCTAGAGACCACTTTGCCCATGGTCACGCAACAAGCCAAGTGACTGAGCTAAGATTAGAACTCAGGCCTCAGTGCTGTCCAGAGATGACTCAGTGGTGCCAGGCTGAAGTCACAGGAAGAGACAATGGAAAAACACACTTTGTGGTCTACTAGGTTGGCATCATTTGGGGTGCTACACTATGTTTTTGTGCCGGAAGCTCATAAAACATGGTGCTGCTTAACAAGAACAAGAATAAACAAGCAGATTGCCTCCTCCACTTAGGTGTGTTTTGCCTCCTGGGCTATTCTTCAAAATTCTCCAAGACTGTAGTCACAAAAGTGGGGTGGGCAGGGGGGAGGGACGATACACCACCCAGGCCCATTACTCTCACTACTCTTTGCATTATTATTGTTTTAGGAACACAACAGAAGACTCTGCTCTGCTATGAGCTTTAAAAAAAACACAACTATTTGGGGGATATTAGCATAATCTCGTGTTCCTTTGCCATCTGAAAACTGTATTTTACCTGAAGCAGCTGTCCCTAATTATTATACACCCTCATGTATCCAATATAGACCCACCTGTCTATACAGTGAAGAGCTTTTGCTAAATGAAAAATCATTGAGGAAAGATAGACCAATCAGGACCATATTTGAAGACCTAGGATGCAGTTGCTCTCTTGTTGGCTGGAACATGCAGCACCCTCTAAATTTAAAGACCATTGGGACTTCCCTGGCACTCCAGTGGTTAAGACTCCATGCTCCCAATACAGGGGACATGAGTTCAATCCCTGGTAGGGGAACTAAGATCTCACATGCCCCACAGTGTGGCCTAAAAAAACATTAAAAGAAAATAAAAAAGAAAATTTAAAAAGGGAAAAAAAATTAAAAAAATAAATTACAGGCCATGATACAGACAGCTCATCTCAAAGACCACCCAACCACAGGAATTAGAGGTCACAAAGGCACTGACCAGGATAGACTGGTGTAAATACCAAATGTTGGCTGGAGCCTCTAAATCTAACTGAATCCATCCTATCCTACAGATCAGGTCAAAAGACATTTATTTCATTCCTACCTGTCCTCCTGATCCCTAAACTCATTAGATGTGAAAAAGAATCCCTGTTCTCTAATTTCCTACGTAATTAATCGGGGAGATAGACATGTTGGAACGGGGTTTTGTTGATTGGCTTTCTGTGTAATCTGTTAGCATCACAATTTGTCAGAATATTTGTTGTTCTGTAGCATTTGGGTGAGAGGGGAGCTATAAATATACAGAGCTGTGAGAGTACACCCCACTGTTTGCATGGCTCGCAAGCCGTCCCATCATAACAACACACTCTGGATTTTACCTACTTACCTTCCATGTTCAGTAGCTGGCCTCTGCCCAAGGTTAGACAGAAATACCTTAGGTCATTGACATTTCACCTTCCATTTCTTCCAGCTCTTATTTTTTTTCTCCTCTATTGCAGGCAATAGGAGAGATGAGCCTCACTTCACAGGATACAGAGACAATTTTAATGAAAATAAAGGTGTTGGATGCAAGGAAAAAATGCAGACACTATTTTTTGCCTACTGTAAAATAATGCTCAGTATTAAAGATAGAAGCAAAGCAGTATATAAGTAAGAAACTTTCATCAGAGCCCAATCTTTTAAAGCCAATTATTCCTTCCCTTCAAGATACACAAGTAATGCAACAGATCAAATCAATGAGTTTCTCCTTTCCTGACATACCTCAAACCTCTCCCTGGGCAAACAGTTCTTTACAAACCAACATCAAACATTCCCTTCACTTGTGTCCAACCACCATGTATAGCCATGTGCAGCTGTCCTGCCTGGACTTCATGTGGTCTACGGCCTCCATTTTGCTTTGGTTTTAAGCAAAAATCACAGTGGTCTTCTCTAGTTTTTGTGGTATCAGGATGTGGGGAAGGTGTTTCAGGATAAGTGTATACTGTGTTCTCGATTGATTTCCAAGGGAAAGCCACCCTGCATCGCCTCCTCTTCCTTTCTTTTCTGCTTCCAATTTGCCCTTTCTACCCTCATGGAAGGTAAAGTGAGTTTTTAAAAAGAGAAAAGGATGAGAAAACCCCTTTTTCTGCTTTGTCCCTACTACCTCAAGTCTTACATGCGAATTAGGACTTACACAACTTATCCTACACTTCCTCTAGAACAAATGAGTTTGGGTTGACATACCAAGATCAGATCTTGAGATAGTGACCCAGGAGCAGAATCTAGCTCATTTGTTCAATAGTTTTGCTATTATTGCAAATGATAAAAATAAATCGCTGTCATTTATTGTTTACTTAAGTGTTACAGAGCACTTTACATGTTCCATCTCATTTCATCTTCATTAATTACTATTATCATCTACATTTTACAGTTTTGGAAACTAAGGCATTGAGAAGTTGTTTAATTTCTAGTAGAGTAATTGAAATAAAACCTGATATGTATGACTCCAGACCCTGTGCTTTTGATCACTAAATTTTACTGTCACATATATTCAGATCAACTCTGCCAAGAGGTATTTTCCATTTAAAAGAGGAAACAGTTTGAAAATTATTATTGTGCTTTCCTCTCTTGCCTTTTTGAGTACTCAACTTACACCCTAGTCTGCCTGAGGTAATCATTTGGGGAGAGGGTGGGTATGGAAGGCAGAGGCATTAGCATTTATGACAGAAGGAGAAGAAATGAAGAGAAAGACAGGGCAATATTCACTTCTGACATACAAAATAGGATCGTGCAGTAGGGCAACAGCCTTCAAGCCAGGCTTTTGTCTTATGATAATAATAATAGTATAATTAATAAGATTTTTACTACTGCCTAAATGTCTCTACTCTTTTCAACAACTTGCTAGGAATTATATACACATACACACACAAAAATTATATGTAATTTTATGTAAAACATACATATATTCAAGTTCCTTTATTTCTTCCTTTAGAAACTCAAGGGTTAAATTGTATGGATCCAGATCTTAGAGTGCCCCAGAAAAATAATCCATTTCCTGTGACAGATAGGCCAACTCTATGACAGAAGCAGGATACAATCTAGTGTGGGTGAAAGAACATTTTCAGTCCTGGAAAATTGTGAGGGGGAGGAGGGCAGAAAAAACGGATGAGTCTACAGGGAGAATAACAGTAACATAAGTGACAGTAATACTACTCCCAAACTGAAACTATGGGAGGAGGCTACCTCACAGACAGAATGTGATCTCAGGTATTCTAGTTACATTTTTACTGTGCTTCCCACCCTACCACAGCCAAACCACTAGGAGTATCAATTCCAACTCAACCAAAGCAGAATCAATATGTTCCTATAAACTTAGAAGCTGGTTCTTCAGCTTTTTTCTAAGTTGTCACAGCAGAGTATTTAAGCCTGAATGTCAAAGCAATACCTTCTAAGGATATGCTGTATTATTTATTTGCTATATGACAAATTGAAGAACTTGCCTTCTGCTTTACTTGGAGCCCTTTTCCAAAGAAGTAGGTAGGATAGTGTCATTGTTAAGAGAAAATACAGGCTCTGGAATCAGATTGGCCTGTGGTCAAGTCCAGCTCTGCCACTTTCCAGCTATGTGATCTTGAAAATATTACTTAACCTCCCTGGGCCTCAATTTCCTCATATGTTAAAATGGAGGGGTTTTTTGAGGATTAGATGGGATGATGTATGTTAAGAACTTAGCAGAGGCCCTAGAGAATGTTGTTAAAAAAGAAATGACAGGCCCCAAATAGAGTCATTTGTGCTAAGCCCACATCAGCCAACCAAGTAATACCTAACCTAATTGCAGTTATAGCCTCCCTCAAGAATGCAGTCTTAACCAGTCAGTCTGGAATTTTCTGGTCAGTAAAAATGAGGTAATCTGTCACATAGCCCACTTCCAACCCCCATAGATAGGTTACCTAAGCCTGAAATAATCCACTCTTTTCCCCCTTCTGCCTATAAAAGCCTTTTATTTTGTACAGCCTCTCCGAGCTCCTTTCTACTTGCTAGACGGAATGCTGTCCAATTCATGAATCATTCAATAAAGGAACTTAGATGTTCAAATTTTACTTGGTTGAATTTTTGTATTTAACAGATTTGGTGGAAGTGATGGGATCTGAAGTAAACTTCTGATGGCACTTGGAGACAACAAAAAACACATGTGTGGTGCCTGTGAGAACTCCCTTTTTTCTTAATTATTTTTAACATCTTTATTGGAATATAATTGCTTTACAATGGTGTGTTAGTTTCTGCTGTATAAAAAAGTGAATCAGATATATATATATATATATATATATATATATATATATATATATATATCCCCATATCTCTTCCCTCTTGTGTCTCCCTCCCACCCTCCCTATCCCACCCCTCTAGGTGGTCACAAAGCACGGAGCTGATCTCCCTGTGTTATGCAGCTGCTTCCCACTAGCTATCTATTTTACATTTGATAGTGTATATATGTCCATGCTACTTTCTCACTTCATCCCAGCTTACCCTTCCCCCTCCCCATGTCCTCAAGTCCATTCTCTATGTCTGCATCTTTATTCCTGTCCTGCCCCTAGGAGAACCCCTTTTTAAATTCACTGCCTTTCTCACCATTTCTGAGAGCCATGGGTAACTTCCTCTCAGTTTTGAGCTCCACTCTCTTTGTATTGAGCCCCCGACCTAACTGGTTTTCCAATACAGGGTAGATAAGCTTGAGCTGGCAGATAGCTTTGTCCAGAGCCCAACTGAGCTGGCAAATGGTTCTGCCCAGAAACCAATTGAGCTGGCAGGCAGTTCTGCCCAGAGCCAAGCCCCTAGCCGTTCAGACTGCAGTTCCCAGGATTTTGAGTGGAAAACCCCAGCCCCTGATTCCGTCTGAAAATCCACATGGGAACTGTTAGCGGCAATGCAAAGTTCCCCATCCATGTGGAACTCCCAGTCCTCAATCCCCATTTATCGAGGTCTGCTGATTCAATCCTTTCCTCAGCCCAAGGTTTCACAGGAAGTGTTGGTATTGTACACAGGGCCTTCTCTTGACCAAGACCCAGTAACATCTCTTGGTTACTGCCAATATATTGAGGTGCAGATGTTTATCTTGTTCTGTGTCGATTTATCAGAGATGGGATTTTTAATTTCTAAAGAATCAAGTACGCCATCTTCCAGCACACATGTTTATTATATGTCTAAGAACTATATTCTCAGAAGCTGTAAATATCTACAAAAATGGCAAAACCTTACTAAAAACAACCTAAAATTACAAGGACCATTATGGGGAATGTTCCAATTAGACAAGATCATTCATTAAGAAGTACACTCGAAAGTAAGGATTCTAAATTACACAAACAGAATGGGATACCTATGCAGAAGCTTCCAAAAGGCTTTGGGATTCTAAAATAGATTCATTGAAAGACTAGCTACAAAAGGCTAGTGAAAAATTAAAACACAAGGAGTGCCTAAAACAAAAGATGATAGGGCTGACATCGTTCCTACAGCTCCCCTCTAGCCTTCTTTACCTGAGTACTCACATTTCACTAATTTTTTGCCTGAACTGCTTTTGCTCTCTGAAGAGACTATTAAAGTAATCTTTTAAAATAAAACTACCCGAGGTTGCAGATGAACTTCTTTGAGTATCTTTCACTCCTTGGTCCAAAACTGAACTAAGAGCCATAGTTAAAGAACTTCCTAAACCTAGGGAGTATCCCCAAAAGTTTTTTGAAGAATTTAGAGTCATACTGGGGTTTATGACCCTGGGCTGCCAGATCTTTATCAGCTTGTGTGATTGTTGGTAGGACCTGGTGAAGCCCCAAAGTGGATGCAGGAAGCAAAATGGCAAAGCCTCAGAGGATGATATTTGAGCCCTTTAACCAGAGAAAGCTCACAAAGTAGCAAGTGACATTCTACAAGCCATTCCTAGAGTCTTCCTTACTTACACTGATTGGCCAATCATTCAAACATACAAACAAAGAAAGATAAATACGTGGCAGATGTTAAAGCCCATTTAGAAACCCACTTCCTATGACATTCTGGGTTCCACACATTAAATAGGGTCACTCAACATGCTCTAGCTGATGAATTTATAAACAGATTATCTCCCAAGATTAGTGAATTGATATAAAGGCAGAAAATATGGTGGGAGATCACCAGTCTAACTGAAATTGCGACTAGAGCCAAGCACTTTGAAAGGAAGATCCACTAAAACTATGACCTGCCTTCACTGATCAAGCTTGCCTTAATCGTTACTACAAAAAAATTGCATGTCCTCCAAGCATCACACAGCCTAAAAATAAGATATTTGCCCAAATTGCTTTTCAGGAACTTGGAGTCAGATATCAAGCTGGTTAAGACTGGCTAAGACCACCATCCCTACAACTGCACATGCAAGAGTATCCACTCAGTGACCTCTTGCTGACAGAGGGTCAAAAATTCCACCCTCAGAACATGCTAATGCCACAATTTTCTAAACATGCATCCCATGAAGAAGTTTAGCTGAGCCTGCGCTGAACAATTATCTCACCTTTTTCTTATTTCAAATCACTTTCCCCACCATCCCCAGGCTACAGCTTTATCACATAAATATCCCAAGCCCCTCAACTTCAGGGAGACGGATGTGAGATTCATTCTCCCCATCTCTTCACTTGGCTGCCTCACACATCCCTTTCACTGCTGCAAACCTCAGTGTCTTAGCATTTGGCTTGCTTCACATCCAGCAAACAGAGCTGTTTCAGGAACACTTGGAGCAAGATGGTAAACAAAAATCTGCCAAGACATTGCCCTTACAGCTACACCAGCTCCCAGGCCACAGACATAAAATAACACCTGGCCCCCCACATGGCACCCTTCTAGGGGCCCACTGTTAAAACAATGGTGCAAAGATCAATGTTTCATTTGTAATCAACTGGGACACTGGAAAAATGATTGTCCTTAAAGATCCTATGGAAATTCTTCAGCTCAAGTGCCACCATAGGTACCCCCAAGGGTGGGGCCCTATATGGGCCCCTTCCTGAGTTGACAGGACTCAAAGGGATTCTTTGGGAAACTGATACCAGTAATTTCCTTAAACAGCTAATAGGAAACCAAAATTAAAACTTATTTCAGGAGACCTTCAAGATGGCGGAGGAGTAAGATGTGTAGATCACCTTCTTCTGCACAAATACATCAAAAATACATCTACATGTGGAACAACTCCTTCAGAATACCTACTGAATGCTGGGAGAAGACTTCAGACTTCCCAAAAGGCAAGAAAATCCCTACGTACTTGGGGAAGGCAAAAGAAAAAACTGAGACAAAAGCATAGGAACAGGACCTGCACCTCTGGGTGGTAGCTGTGAAGGAGGAAAAGTTTCCACACACTAGGAAGCCCCTTCACTGGTGGGGATGGGGGTTGGGCATGGGGGAAGCTTCAGAGCCATGAAGAAGAGCACAGAAACAAGGGTGCAGAGGGCAAAGTGGAGAGATTCCCGCACAGAGGATCGGTGTTGACCAGCACTCACCAGCCTGAAACACTTGTCCGCTTACCTGTCAGGGTGGGTGAGGGCTGGGGCTGAGGTTCGGGCTTCAGAGGTTGGATCCCAGGGAGAGGACTGGGGTTGGCTGTGTCAACACAGCCTGAAGGGGGCTAGTGTGCCACAGCTACCTGGGAGGGAGCCCAGGATAAAGTCTGGACCTGGCAGAGAGGCAAGAGACCATTGTTTTGGGGTGTGCAAGGAGAGTGGATTCCTTCCTAGTGTGCCCACAGAAGGCAGAGCATCACCTAAATGAGCTCCAGAGATGGGCGTGAGCAGCAGTTATCAGCTCGGACCCCAGACATGGGCATGAACCACTAACACTGCTGCCACTACCATCAAGAATCCTGTGTGCAAGAGCAGGTCACTATCCACACCCTCCAGAAGCCTGTACAGCCTGCCACTGCCAGGGTCACTTGATCCAGGGACAACTTCCCTGGGAGAACACATGGCACACCTCAGGCTGCTGCAACATCATGCTGGCCTCTGCTGCCACAGGCTCACCCCACATTCCAATTATGACTACCGTACCCCTCCCTCCCCCCAGCCTGAGTGAGGAAGAGAGCCCTAATCAGCTGCTGCTTTAAACCCCTCCTGTCTGGGCTGGGAAAAGACTCCTAAGGGCAGACTATACAAAGAGGCAGGACCAAATCCAAAGCTGAACCGCAGGAGCTGAGCGAACAAAGAAGAGAAAGGGAAATTACTCTATGCAGCCACAAGAGCATCAGATTAAATCCACACAATCAACTTGATAAACCCTGCATCTAAAGAAAACCTGAATAGACAACGAAAGTTCCCAAAATTGAGGCGGTGGATTTTGGGAGCAACTGTAGACTTGGGGTTTGTTTTCTGCATCTAATTTGTTTCTGATTTTATGTTTTTCTTAGTTTAGTATTTAGTGCTTATTATCATTGGTGGATTTGTTTATTGGTTTGGTTGCTCTCTTACTTTTATTTTTAACATATATATATATATTTTCTCCTTTTACTCTTTCTGTGAGTGTCTATGTGTATGCTTCTTTATATAATTTTTGTCTATATAGGTTTGCTTTTACCATTTGTCCCAGGGTTCTGTCTCTTCGTTTTCTTGGCTTTTGTATTTTTTTTCGTTCTTCCTTTCCTTCTGAGCCATGTGGCTGGCAGGGGCCTTGTGCTCCAACTGGGCATTGGGCATGAGCCTCTGAGGTGGGAGGGCCAAGCCCAGGACATTGGACCACCAGAAATCTCCAGGCCCCACATAATATCAATCAGCTAGAGGTCTCCCAGAGATCTTCATCTCAACACTAAGACCCAGCTCCACCCAAGGGTCAGCAAGCTCCAGTGTTGGATGTCCCATTCCAAACAACTAGCAAAACATGAACACAACCCCACCTAATAGCAGAGAGACTCCCTAATATCACACTAAGTTCACAGACACTCCAAAACACACCACCAGATGCAGCCCTGCAGAGCAGTGGGACAAGATCCAGCCCCACCCACCAGAACACAAGCATCAGTCCCCTCCACCAGGAAACCTACACAAGCCATTGAACCAACCTCATGCACTGGGGGTAGACACCAAAAACAATGGGAACTATGAACCTACAGCCTGCAAAAAGGAGACACCAAACACAGTAATTTAAAGAAAATGAGAAGACAGAGAAATATGCAGCAGATGAAGTAGCAAGATAAAACCCCCCTGGACAAAATAAATGAAGAGGAAATAGGCAGTCTACCTGAAAAAGAATTCAGAGTAATGATAGTAAAGATGATCCAAAATCTTGGAAATAGAATGGAGAAAATACAAGAAACGTTTAACAAGGACCTAGAAGAACTAAAGAGCAAACAAACAATGATGAACAAAACAATAAATGAAATTAAAAACACTCTAGAAGGAATCAATAGCAGAATAACTGAGGTGGAAGGACAGATAATTGACATGGAAGACAAAATAGTGGAAATAACTGCTGCAGAGCAGAATAAAGAAAAGAGAATGAAAAGAATTGAGGACACTCTCAGAGACAACTTGGACAACATTAAATGCAACAACATTTGAATTATAGGGGTCTCAGAAGAAGAAGAGAAAAAGAAAGTGACTGAGAAAATATTTAAAGAGACAATAGTTGAAAACTTCCCAAATAAGTGAAAGGAAATAGTCACTAAAGTCCAGAAAGGGCAGAGAGTCCCATACAGGATAAATCCAAGGAGAAACATGCCAAGACACATATTAATCAAACTATCAAAAATTAAATTCAAAGAAAAAATATTAAAAGCAGCAAAGGAAGAGCAATAAGATACAAAGGAAACCCCTTAAGGTTAACAGGTGATCTTTCAGCAGAAACTCTGCAAGCCAGAAGGGAGTGGCAGGACATATTTAAAGTGATGAAAGAGAAAAACTGACAGCCAAGATTACTCTACCCAGCAAGTATTTCATTCAGATTCGAAGGAAAAATTAAAACCTTTACAGACAAATAAAAGTTAAGAGAATTCAGCACCACCAAACCAGCTTTACAACAAATGCAAAAGGAACTTCTCTAGGCAGGAAAAACAAAAGAAGGAAAAGACCTACAAAAACAAACCCAAAACAATTAAGAAAATGATAATAGAAACATACATATCAATAACTACCTTAAAGGTAAGTGGATTAAATGCTCCAACCAAAAGACAGAAACTGGCTGAATGGATACAAAATCAAGACCCATATATATGCTGTCTACAAGAGACCCACTTCAGACCTTGGGGCACATACAGGCTGAAAGTGAGCAAATAGGAAAAGATATTCCATGAAAATGGAAATCAAAAGAAAGCTGGAGTAGCAATTCTCATATTAGACAAAATAGAATTTAAAATAAAGACTATTATGAGAGACAAAGAAGGATACTACATAATGATCAAGGGATAGATCCAAGAAGAAGATACAACAATTGTAAGTATTTATGCATGAAACAAAGGAGCACATCAATACATAAGGCAAATGCTAACAGCCATGAAAGGGGAAATAGACAGTAACACAATCATAGTAGGGGACTTTAACATCCCACTTTCACCAATGGACAGATCATCCAACATGAAAATAAGAAAGGAAACACAAGCTTTAAAAGACACATTAGACCAGAGAGACTTAACTGATATTTATAGGACATTCCATCCAAAAACAACAGAATACACTTTCTTCTCAAGTGTTCATGGAACACTGTCCAGGATTGATCAAATCTTGGGTCACAAATCAAGCCTTGGTAAATAAGAAAACTGAACTCGTATCAAGTATCTTTTCCGACCACAACACTATGAGGCTAGATATCAATTACAGTAAAAACACTGTAAAAATACAAAGACATGGAGGCTAAACAATATGCTACTGAATAACAAAGAGGTCACTGAAGAAATCAAAGAGGAAATAAAAAAATACCTAGAAACAAAATGACAATGAAAATATGACGACCCAAAACCTATGGGATGCAGTAAAAGCAGTTCTAAGAGGGAAGCTTATAGCAATACAATCCTACCTCAAGAAACAAGAAAAATCTCAAATAAACAATGTAACATTACACCTAAAGCAATAGTGAAAGAAGAACCAAAAAACCAGAAAGTTAGCAGAAGCAAAGAAATGATACAGATCAGATAAAAAATAAATGAAAAAGAAATGAAGGAAACAACAGCAAATATAAATAAAACTAAAAGCTGGTTCTTTGAGAAGATAAACAAAATTAATAAACCATTAGCCAGACTCATCAAGAAAAAAAGAGAGAAGACTCAAATCAACAGAATTAGAAATGAAAAAGGAGAAGTAACAACTGACCCTGCAGAAATACAAAGGATAATGAGAGATTACTACAAGCAACTATATTCCAATAAAATGGGCAACCTGGAAAAAACAGACAAATTCTTAGAAAAGTAAAACTTTCCAAGACTGAACCAGGAAGAAATAGAAAATATAAACAGACCAATCACAAGCACTGAAATTGAAACTGGGATTAAAAACCTTCCAGCAAACAAAAGCCCAGAACCAGATGGCTTCACAGGTGAATTCTATCAAACATTTGGAGACGACCTAACACCTATCCTTCTCAAACTCTTCCAAAACATAGCAGAGGAAGGAACACTCCCAAATTCATTCTATGAGGCCACCATCACCCTGATACTAAAGCCAGACAAAGATGTCACAAAAAGGAAAACTACAGACCAATATCACTGATGAACATAGACGCAAAATCCTCAACAAAATACTAGCAAACAGAATCCAACAGCACATTAAAAGGATCATACACCATGATCAACTGGGGTTTATCCCTGGAATGCAAGGATTCTTTAATATAGACAAATCAATCAATGTGATACATCATATTAACAAACTGAAGGATAAAAACCATATGATCATCTCAATAGATGCAGAGAAAGGTTTTGACAAAATTCAACACCATTTATGATAAAAACCCTGCAGAAAGTAGGCATAGAGGGAACTTTCCTCAACATAATAAAGGCCATATATGACAAACCCACAGCCAGCATCATTCTCAATGGTGAAAAACTGAAACCATTTCCACTAAGATCAGGAACAAGACAAGGTTGCCCACTCTCACCACTCTTATTCAACATGGTTGTGGAAGTTCTAGCCACAGCAATCAGAGAAGAAAAAGAAATAAAAGGAATCCAAATAGGAAAAAAAGAAGTAAAGCTGTCACTGTTTGCAGATGACATGATACTATACATAGAGAATCCTAAAGATGCTACCAGAAAACTACTAGAGCTAGTCAATGAATTTGGTAAAGTAGCAGGATACAAAGTTAATGCACAGAAATCTCTGGCATTCTTTTTTTTGTGTGTGTGGGCCTCTCACGGCTGTGGCCTCTCTCATTGTGGAGCACAGGCTCCGGATGCACAGATTCAGCGGCTATGGCTCACGGGCCCAGCCGCTCTGAGGCAGGTGAGATCTTCCCAGACCAGGGCACGAACCCGTGTCCCCTGCATCGGCAGGCGGACCCTCAACCACTGCACCACCAGGGAAGCCCCTCTGGCATTCTTATTCACTAATGATGAAAAAACTGAAAGTGAAATTAAGAAAACACTCGCATTTACCATTGCAACACAAAGAATAAAATATCTAGGAATAAACCTACCTTAGGAGACAAAAGACCTGGATGCAGAAAATTATAAGAAACTGATGAAAGAAATTAAAGATGATAAAAATAGATGGAGAGATATACCATGTTCTTGGATTGGAAGAATCAACATTCTGAAAATGACTCTACTACCCAAAGCAATCTACTATCAAACTACCACTAGCATTTTTCACAGAACTAGAAGAAACAATTTCATAATTTGTATGGAAACACAAAAGACCCCGAATAGCTAAAGCAATCTTCATAAAGAAAAACGGAGCTGGAGGAATCAGGCTTCCTGACTACAGAATATACTACAAAGCTACAGTAATCAAGACAGTATGGTGCTGGCACAAAAACAGAAATATAGATCATTGGAACAGGATAGAAAGCCCAGAGATAAACCCACACACATATGGTCATCTTATCTTTGATAAAGAAGGCAAGAATATACAGTGAAGAAAAGACAGCCTCTTCAATAACTGGTGCTGGAAAAACTGGACAGCTACATGTAAAAGTATGAGATTAGAACACTCCCTAACACCATACACAAAAATAAGCTCAAAATGGATTAAAGACCTAAATATAAGGCCAGAAACTATCAAACTCCTAGAGGAAAACATAGGCAGAACACTCTATGACATAAATCACAACAAGATCCTTTTTGACCCACCTCCTAGAGAAATGGAAATAAAAACAAAAATAAACAAATGGGACCTAATGAAACTTAAAAGCTTTTGCACAGCAAAGGAAAACATAAACAAGACCAAAAGACAACCCTCAGAATGGGAGAAAATATTTGCAAATGAAGGAACTGACAAATGATTTATCTCCAAAACTTACAAGCAGCTCATGCAGCTCAATATCAAAAAAAGAAACATCCCAATCCAAAAATGGGCAGAAGACCTAAATAGACATTTCTCCAAAGAAGATATACAGATTGCCATCAAAAACATGAAAGAATGCTCAACATCATTAATCATTAGAGAAATGCAAATCAAAACTACAATGAGGGGCCTCCCGGGTGGCGCAGTGGTTGAGAGTCCACCTGCCAATGCAGGGGACATGGGTTCGTGCCCTGGTCTGGGAAGATCCCACGTGCTGCGGAGTGGCTAGGCCTGTGAGCAATGGCTGCTGATCCTGCACGTCCGGAGCCTGTACTCTGCAACGGGAGAGGCCACAACAGTGAGATGCCCACGTACCACAAAACAAAAAAAACACATCTACAAAGAGATATCATCTCACACCCTTAAGAATGGCCATCCTCAAAAAATCTACAAACAATAAATGCTGGAGAGGGTGTGGAGAAAAGGGAACACTCTTGCACTGTTGTTAAGAATGTAAATTGATACAGCCACAAAGGAGAACAGTATGGAGGTTCCTTAAAAAACTACAAATAGAACTACCATATGACCCAGCAATCCCATTACTGGGCATATACCCTGAGAAAACCATAATTCAAAAAGAGTCATGTACCAAAATGTTCATTGCAGCTTTATTTACAATAGCCAGGACATGGAAGCAACCTAAGTGTCCATCAACAGATGAATGGATAAAGAAGATGTGGCACATATGTACAATGGAGTATTACTCAGCTATAAAAAGAAATGAAATTGAGTTATTTGTAGTGAGGTGGATGGACCTAGAGTCTGTCATATAGAGTGAAGTAAGTCAGAAAGAGGAATACAAATGCCGTGTGCTAACACATATATATGGCATCTAAAAAAAAATAGAAAAAATGGTCATGAAGAAACTAGGAGCAAGACGGGAGTAAAGATGCAGACCTACTAGAGAACGGACTTGAGGACATGGGGAAGGGGAAGTGTAATCTGGGACAAAGTGAGAGAGAGGTATTGTATATATGGACATATAAACACTACCAAATGTAAGATAGATAGCTAGTGGGAAGCAGTCACATAGCACAGGGTGATCAGCTTGGTGCTTTGTGACCAGCTAGAAGGGTGGCAAAGGGAGGATGGGAGGGAGGGAGACGCCAGAGGGAAGAGATATGGGGATATATGTATATGTATAACTGATTCTCTTTGTTAAAAAGCAGAAACTAACACATCATTGTAAAGCAATTATACTCCAATAAAAACGTTAAAAAATAAAAAAAATGTATAATCACCTATGTTCCATGTTGTCTTTATCAGGTCTTTGATTATTTAAACCTGGTACTCTCGATATTAAAAGACCTAAGTTTTGCTCAGAACTATGTAATTCCAGTTATTATCTTAAAATATTGTATGTTACAGAAATAACCAAATTTCTTTGTCAATTCCATTATAGTGATTTCTCATCAGATCTTTAATAATGGGCATTTTTATATCCTGAGTCATAGATTCCAACAGGAGTTACTAGGAATTGTTCATGACTCAAAAATAGTTCCCTTTGACAGATTTCTACTTCTTGGTTGAGCGTAAATGCAAATGAGTCTATGATCAGGAACCTCTCCTTAACTCTTCAAAATATTGCAGAATGCATTGCTAAACAATAATAGCTGCCCAAGAAAAATCCTTAATACTCTCTGGTCAAAAGATAGCCTTCTTGATAATAGGATAGCCTTTGATTATCTTTTAGCTGAGCAAGGTGGTGTCTGTGCTGTGGCCAACACCACCTACTACATCTGGATTAACCCTTCTGGGGAAGTTGAAACTCAGTTACATAAAATCACTGAGCAAGCCACTTTGCTTAAAAAGATGACTCCTTCAACAGGGTCTATCTTTGACTTATTTGATTCTGATTGGCTTGAACCTTGGGAATCATGGCTCCAAAGGGCACTCTAGATATTGGGAATTATCCTGTTTATAATAGTCACACAGTAATCTCCCTGTGTATTGTATTCCCTCAAAAGCTTTAAATGCATGTTCGTAGCCACTAACCACCAAGCAAATGATCTCCCTAAGACTGAAATGTCAGAAAAGAAATGAAGAGAATGACCAACTTAAACATTGTGAAGCCATGACCTCTGAATATTACAGGGATTAAGCAGACATTATGACTTATGGATACCACATAAAGGATCAAAAAAACTGCGAGGACTACAGAGTGGTAGCTGAGAGTGTTGCCAATGTCTTAAATTTTGATCATGTCTCTCAGTTAAGGTGAGAGTCTGATCAAAAAGGGGAGGATTGCTAAAAAAAAAGAAACAATAGGTCCAAAATGGAGTCACTTGTACTAAGCCCCACGTCAGCAAACCAAGATTTGATACCTACCCTAATTTTTCTGCCTATAAAAGCGTTCTATTTTGTACAGCTCCTCAGAGTTCCTTTCTCTTTCCTAGATGGGATGCTGTCTGATTCGTGAATCATTCAATAAAGCCAACTAGATCTTTAAATTACTTGGTTGAATATTTGCTGTTCAACAATGGTTATAATAAAATAAATGACCACTCAATATAAGACTATTAATGCAAATGGTACGGCCACTATATAAAAGAGTAAGGTAGAATCTTACAAAATTAAACATGCAACTCCCATATGACCAAGAATTTGCACTTCTGGGCATTTATCTGAGATAAATGAAGACTTACATTCACATACAAAGCTGTACATGAATGTTTATAGCAGCTTTACTTTTAATAGACAAAAATTGGAAACAACCCAGATTTCCTTAAGTAGATGAATGGTTCACAAACTGTGGTACTCGTACCATTTTTTTTTTACTAAGGAAAAAAAAAAAGACACAAAACAACTTGGATGAACCTCCAGGGAATTGTGCTGAGTGCAAAACCCAATTTCAAAGGTTACATACTGCATGATTCATTCTCAAAATGACAAGATTATGGAGATGGAGAACAGAGTAGTGGTTCCCAGTAGTTAGGGAGGGGGAACAGTAGAGATAACTGTGACTATAAAAGGGCAGCATACAGGGATATCAGCTAGGTGGTTTGTGACCACCTAGAGGGGTGGGATAGGGAGTGTGGGCGGGAGGGAGACACAAGAGGGAAGAGATATGGGAACATATGTTTATGTATAACTGATTCACTTTGTTGTAAAGCAGAAACTAACACACCATTATAAAGCAACTATACTCCAATAAAGATGTTTTTAAAAAAAGGGCAGCATAAGTTATCCACGTGGTGTTAGAACTGTGCTGTAACTTGATTTTGGTTGTGGTCCCAATAATATACATATGTAATAAAATTACATAGAACTAAATACATGCAAACACATACAAATAAGTATATGCAAAACTAATGAAATCTGAATAAAATGGATGGATTACATCAATATCAATTTCCTGGTTGTACTATATAGTGTATCATCATATTATAATTTCAGAAGATATCTTTGGGGAAAACGGGATAAAGAGTACACTGGATCTTGCTATATTAGTTCTTACAACTGCATATGGCTCTATAGTTATCTCAAAATAAAAGTTTTAAAAACTATTAATGTCTTTCTTCTAAAATAGGCATAACCCAATATAAGCTGCCACTGTATACAGTAAGGCCCCTTCTGCACCTGGGCAACCTTCTATTTTACAATAAACCAAAGACAATTTTTAAAATGCTTTCTTGGGATCTTGAGTTTTAACTTTTACCACTACTTATAATCAGTTTAGTGTGCGGGGTGGGTTCCCACTTCCAATTGATCACCAGAAATCTGTCTACAAAAAAACCTGTTAACCATCAGGCCACTCACAAATCAGCAGATACAGAAGTGCCTCCATAAAATCTGGGACTCACAGTCAGCCAGACCTGGGTTTGAACTCTTTCTCTGCAACCTCACTTACTTTGTGATAATGACCAAGTCATTGAATCTCATTATACCTGGTTTATTATGAGGCTGAAATAAAAAGACATTGGTGGAAAAATATAGAGCATTTTAGGTGGCAAGTATGTTTCTTCTACCATCCCTGCACACACTGAGCCCTAAAACAGTTCCCATTCATGCAAATAGGATTTAATCATATGTACATGAAACAATAAAGAAAATATTCTCTAGGGACCTCAGACTTCAAGGGAAGTAAATTATTTTAATAAAAGTTATATATCAATTTCCTGGTTGTGATACTACAATTATGGAACCATTGGGGAAAAGTAGGTGAAGGGTATATGGGACTTCTCTGTACTATTTTTGCAATATTATATGAATGTGTAATTATTTCAAAGTTTTTAAAAAGAGGGAGATGTGTCATGGTTCTGAGGTTGTTGAAAAATTCATATTCACTGCCATTTAAAACTTTGTAAAAATTTTATGCCTTCCCTCCAAACAGGTACTTTAAAATAGTTTTTTAAAATCTCACCGAGTGGGACCTTAGAAGTTATCCAGATTAGCTGATACAGAAGTCCCTTTCACAATTTCGCTAACATATTATTATTCAATTTGAATGTCTCCTTTGACAAGAAACTCACTAGCTACCAAAGGAACCGTATCTATTTAGAAGCAGATCTAATACTTTGAAAACTTTTCTTTACATTGACCTCAAGTCTGCCTCCATCTAATTTTCAAATGTGGTTCCTATTTTTCCCCACTCCTCTTCATTTCCAAGGAAGTAATAAAGCATTTTTGGTGGATTTTTAGAGTATATTAAATAAATCATTCTTTATCCATGTGGACAAGGAAATAAGACAGGTAGGCAATACCTATCTCTTTCATCACTAAAGGCAGATAACTGCTATAGTTTCCTGCAGAAACATCAGACCAATAATCAGCAGAATTTAACCAATTCAACAACATATAGTGATAATAATAGAAAATGACAAGACTTTGCCTTGGATATACATAAAACCTTTTCTCTGAACAGCAACTAATAACGAGGCTGGTGCCAGTGCCTCTTCTGTCTTAGAAGTAAGGAGCTTCTTGCAAACACCTTGTCTTTGCTTTAACTTATGACATTTGGATGGAAAATTTCCAAATTTGTGGTTTTTATTATATATATATATATATATATATATATATTGCATTATGAAAAGCTAAGGGGGAAAAAACGATTTCTCAGAGCACCATCCAGGTGTAAAGAATTAATACTCCTTTGGATTTGCTGGAAATTTACATGTGAAATCCTCATTAATGCTAATGTGAGTTTTGGAACTGTGTAAATCTCCCATATCAAGGAAAAAAACATACTATCTGGAGGACTTCAATTGACATATTCTATTAACTCTCCGAGATTCCAGCTAATTGATTTTCATTTTCATCACTGCCCTGTCCCCACTGCTGTCTCCACAATGGAAAAAAATGTATCTTGCATTATGAAAACAAATGCAGCTCTCTTTCTCCTTGACCAAGCTCAGAATTGGAACTATAAGTGTGACATGACCCTTTAAAACCTTATTTTGCAGCCAAATCCTTTGCTCTCTCTCGTTCTCATGTGACAGCAAGGGTTTCTGGCCCCTGGGGCACTAAGCACTCATAAAAAAATCCCTTCTTAATAATTATTGTTATTATTTTCCATTTGGTAAGTGGCAATATTGTCCTGCTAGACTAAAAGGCCACATCCTGTATCCTCCTCCCAACAGCTCATGAAATCATGCTGATATTGCTTCAGAATATAAACTTCTGTCCTTGGTTGTTTTGAGTAGTGGCTGGGCATCGGGGGTGGGGAAAGGTCTTCTAGATTGTCAGCTTTGGGAAATGTATATGGCAGTTGGTCATGTGGGTAAAAGTGGGAGCCAGGATCAGGAGTGCTGAGGTAAGTCCTGGGCCAGAGGAAAGGGGAACAAGAGAGAGGCAGTCCTGGGGAAGGACTTGGGACCCAATGTCCAAGGCAGAGGCTGGTGTGAGCAGTCCAAAATTGGAGTGAGGGTGAAGAACCAGAAACAAAAGGTCAAAGCAAGGCAGCAAGTCAGAATCAACCAAGCAAGATGGAGTCAGGGTCTCAAAGGCCATATAAGGCACAGAGTGTTCAGGAAGTCAGAAGTCCAGTAGGTAGATTAACACCAGGAAGTCATAAACATCAGTGGTGAGAGCAAGGTGGAAAAATGAAAATGCATGTAAGTAGGTTGAACCCAGGAGGACTTCAGGAACAGAATAAGGGTGGGAGTAAGGCAACAGCAATGAAAAGAACCTGGGCAACTGAGACATTTTACTTTGCCCTATGCAAATCGTTTACATGATTCTCATGAAGGTAAAAAACAATACTTATATAGCCAACTCTAGCTGAGCACATAATTGAGAATCTGTGACTGAGACAAATACCAACTTGTAGCAGAAAGACCTTGGCTTGAACATAAACAGATGCACTGGGGAAAAATCTGAGGAGACAGAAAATCCTGCAGTGTGAAGGGCAAATGCCATATTCTATTATTTTGGATTCTGCTGGGCAAGAAGACTTTAAGTTGAACCATCATTAGTCTGACAAATTTACAGATTTCTGAGGGAAATCTACTGGTGGTAGAGTAAAGAAACCACATTGTTCTAAAGCAGTGTTGGGCAACCAAGAGTAGAGCTGGGGTGGGAGGGTGGCATTAGAATTTCCAGGGATGCTATACATACCTCAGCCCCAGACCCGGGCATCTTCTAGTGGTTGTATGTGTGTGTATTGTGTGTGTTTTATTATCAGGTAAAGATATTAGATTTAGTCATATTCCTTGGTTCATGGTATATTACCATAGTTGGTCACTAAGTTTATTTGTTTATTTACTTATTTCCTTTTATCCCCGTTCCCACCCCTTATCTCCAATGCCAAGAATTTTAATGTTCCTGTAAATCTTTTAAAAATGTGTTTTTGCAATGCGTACTATTGTGTACATACATTTTCCCTCACATTCATTGAGGTTTTCTCTGACCACCTTACTTAAAATTGCAAACTTATACTGAATATGTTCTATTTACCTCCAGACTCTCCACTCTTCTACATCCTGTTCTCTGTTCCTCTCTCTAGGACTGACCAGGTGGACTACATCAATGGACTCCCTCACCCTTCTGGCTTCCTATTATATGTGGCCAGTGGGAAGACCAGGAGGAGAACTGAGAGAGGAAGGAGAGTCAGGGTATTTATTCACTCCACTCCCTCCCTGCAGGGTCACCTAGGGCTGGCTGAGTCCCTTGGTCTAAGGTCACAGTGTTTGTTAGAAAGCTTCTCCATACAATCCTCAGTCTCTCCTCCTTCTAGTGACTTCTCCCTCCTTTTGACCCTTCAAGACCTAGGAGTGATAACTGAATCCTGCTGTACACTATCCTTCATGGTTTAACTATATCCTGCCTACACCTTTGTAAATAGTTCCCTTAGGAAACATTTCTCAAAGTATCTAATCTGAGTGCTCCATCTGCCAAGACCCTGATTGTTTGAAGTTGCCTCCCTCAATTCTCCCTATTCTTCTTCCCTGCCTTATTTTTCTCCATAGCACTTACACTATCTAACATACTAAATATTTCACCTTTTTCTCTTGCTTATTGTTTGCCTCTCTCAACCAAAATGTAAGGGCAGCGATTTTTATGTTTTATTCACCTTGAACATGGTAAGCATTTATAAATATTTGTTGAATGATTAAATAAATACATGAATATACAGGTAGGCATGGGTCAGATCATGCAGGGCCTTGCAGGCAGTAGTTAGGAGTCTGCATCTTATTCTGTGTGTAGTGGGAAACCATTTAAGAAGGATTTCATACAAGAGAGGAACTGGATCTGATTTAAGTTTTAAGATCGCTCTGAGTACTATGGAGAATGGAAGTTGACAGATCAGTTAAATGTCCCTTGCAACAGTTCAAGTGAAAGCCTAGAATAAGGTGGTGGTGGCAGTAGTGGTACAGAATGAGAAAAGTGATAATATGAGGGAAACTTCTCCTGGAGCCTTCTCAACCTATAGGCCGTAAATGGAACTTGCTCATTAGTCAGAACTGGATTGGTTTGGCTGAGGATGTTCTCAGCACCCCAAGCAATGATCTTAGCAGGATTTGCCCAGCTTCAAAATGTTCTGGACGGGCTTCCCTGGTGGCGCAGTGGTTGAGAGTCCGCCTGCCGACGCAGGGGACACGGGTTCGTGCCCCAATCCGGGAAGATCCCACATGCCGCGGAGCAGCTGGGCCTGTGAGCCATGGCCGCTGAGCCTGCATGTCCGGAGCCTGTGCTCCGCAACGGGAGAGGCCACAGCAGTGAAAGGCCCGCGTACTGAAAAAAAAAAAAAAAAAAAAAAAAAAAATTCTGGACATATTTTCTGGATCTTAGCAATTCAGAACACATGGATTAAGTTTGAGGGAAAACCCCATTTGGATGCTACTAGATATAGAATTTTCACAAGGGCTTAAAAACCCTACGTTCCTTATACTCAAAACTAAGATGTCAAAAGCATCATAAGAGCTTCTGAATAATATGATTTCAAAATAAGAACCTGAGCCCTTGAGAACAAAACAATACACTATAGAAACCATTAATCCAAATGGTAATCTACCTATGACATGCAGCCAAGAGTAGTGTTTTTTTTTTTTCCCTCTCCAGGAAATGTTCTATGATTCCATTAGCAAACAACATGCTTCAAAAAAGTGACTTTACATGTAGACAAATTCCAACTCAGTAGCAAGTAATTGTATATCAATGTTTCTGAAATGGAATTAAAGTTTAAAAAATGATATGAGTCCTTCTCTTGTCAGAGTAGATATTTAGAATATTTTCCCCAGGAGCTTCCTCAATACATTATCCATTAAAGAAAAGTGGAATTTTACCTCATCTATTGTGCCAGACAGGTTCAAAGGGCTTTTAGAAGTCCTTTTTCAAAGTCCTAAAGTCCCTATTCTCGGTGGATTAAGCTATTTTTCTAACAGCGCCTATAATTCCTAGTCTTTTGGCATTTGAAACAGGAATAATATACCGTATTATTCTCTAGGTCTTTAGAGTAGGTGGAAGACACCCCAGCACAGACTTACTGACTAAATGGTAAGTGTTCCTGGGATCCCTACAATGATGTCAAACCCTAGCAAAGCCTAATTTGATTGAGACCTATCTACCCCTGGAGATATTGCTTACATTTTGAGTTCTGTGGGAACTATGGAATAAAATGTTATCCTTAGGAAGTAGTGCTTAAAATATCAATCCCATAAAAGGGTTAGAAAAAGTCTGGAAAGGAGGGGTGTGGGACTCTGACTTGGAACAATCAAAGAATACCACTAAAGCCAAAACAGTGGTTCCCAAGTGCTTGTTTGTAAACTCATGCCAGTCCATGATGACTTTACTTGACCATTGTGAAATGAGGGAAAACATGGACAGTGTATCTGTTTCAAAATGCTAAAAATTGGGCTTCCCTGATGGCACAGTGGTTAAGAATCTGCCTGCTAATGCAGGGGACATGGGTTCGAGCCCTGGTGTGGGAGGATCCCACATGCCGTGGAGCAACTGGGTCCCTGAGCCACAACTACTGAGCCTGCGCGTCTGGAGCCTGTGCTCCGCAACAAGAGAGGCCGCGATAGTGAGAGGTCCACGCACTGCGATGAAGAGTGGCCCCCGCTTGCCGCAACTAGAGAAAGCCCTCGCACAGAAACAAAGACCCAACACAGCCAAAAATAAATAAATTAATTAATAAACTCCTACCCCCAACATCTTCTTTAAAAAATGCTAAAAATCATTCAATATTTTTATTGTAAGATTATGTCCTGTGTCCTTCTTTTAAAATATTTACTTTTTCATAAAATAATAATGTAAACAGGTGGTAGGTGAATTTTGTTTTTATAATGTACTTACTTGGCAAGATAAAATGTTAGTGATCCTATATCAATCCATCCATTTGGTGGGGTGGGGGGAATTTTGTTAATTCGTAAAATCTAAATTTGGTTATCACTGACCTAGATGATTTTTCAGATTCACAAAATATTGAATGATCTAGGCCGAGGACATAAACCACACTGTTCTTCCTTTGAGCTTTCATAGCACTTTACCTGGACAATTATTATGGCACTGACAAATCTTTGCCCTCCCTCTATCTTCTGTGAATGTGAGGCCAAAAGAGAAAAGAAGCACTCTCCTTATCTTTTCTAGTGTGGCTCTGCAGCTGATCTTGCCTATGTACTGGCCATGAATGCAACTCAAAGTTCCCCACCATAGAAGGGACATCTTTGCATCTAACCAGTGTAAAGGGAAGCTGGCTGCCAGTGAATCCAGCCCAACTACTTTGCAAGGCCATTCATTCCACTGTTGGGCAGCCAAGGGGTTAGAATGTGTTTAATTATATTGAGCTCAAATATTCTATCCTGTAATTTTCATTTATTGGTCTTAGCTCTGTATACTGGGGCAACATAGAGTAATGTGAATTCTTCCCTTGCATCAGAAGAAAACTAGCATATCTACCTCCCTCATAGTATTTTTTCCTCCACCTGCTTCTCGGGACACAATTTTTAAGCTTCTCTGAATTCTGAATTTAGCCTTCAAGGAAAACATCTCAACACCCTCTTCATGGCCAGATATGAAGCCAGGTGGGGTCTGGCCAATTCCTCCTTTTATATAGACACTTGCTTGAATATTTTCTTGAGTATACATATTTTTCTGAACATATCAGTTATATTAGGGTCATAATATACATACATCTGGAATCACTACAATGATCTATTCATTTATTCATTATTTCAGGGAACACTACAGACTTCTTGTATGCATAGCACTATGGCACTTCTTGTATGCATGGCACAGAGGGAGTGTATTAGTCAGAGTTCAGAGAACAGAACCAATGAGATATAAAAGGAGTTTTACTATGAAGAATTGGCTCATGCAATTATGGAGGCTGGGAAGTCTCACAATCTGCTGTCTGCAAGCTGGAGACCCAGGAAAGCTAGTGGTTTAATTCAGTCTAAGCCTGAGGTCTGAGAATGAGGGGAGCCAAAAATTTAAGTCCTAGTTCAAGAGCAGGAGAAGGTGAGATGAGATGTCCCAGCTCAAACAATTAGGCAGAAAGAAAATGTGAATTCCCCTTTCCTCTGCCTTTTTGTTCAATGAAGGCCCTTAATGGATTGGATCATGCACACCCTCACTGGGGAAGGAAATCTACTTTAAGGAGTCCACCAATTCAAATGATAATCTCATCTGGAAACACTCTCACAGATATAGGCAGAAATAACATTTAACTAGATAACTAGATATCCCCTGATCTAGTCAAGTTGACATATAAAATTAACTATCACAGGGGATATGTGAATATTGAAAACATACTTCATTCCCTTAAACAGTCTTAAAAAATAATTCAGAAATGAGAAACATCCAAAAACATAATAACAAAATAGCTAGCATTTATATAACACTATTGGCCAAGTATGTGCTAGATGCTTGTGTAAATTGTAAGCCTTACAATCCTATGAGGGAAGTGCTATTATTATCATCTCCATTTTGGAGATAAGAAAGCTGAGACATGAATAAGTTAAGTAAATTGCTCCAAATCACACTACTATTACATGGCAGAGCTAGTACCAGACCCTGACAGTTTGACTCCACAGCTTAAGCTATTAACCACTGTGCTATAATGCAGAATGTAAGTATATAAAATATATAATTAAAGTTAGAACTCTAATGCCAAGAAATACAAATCAAAGTAGAATAACATTAAGGGACACAGGGGGCTATGGATGTGGGAAGGACTGTGGGTATGGTTGGAGAGGTAAGTTAAATGGAGAAGTCTTCTTAGAATAAATGAGTCTTGTGCCAGACCTTGAATGAAAAGAAGCACAGTTGATTGTCAGACTTGCTATTCCTAACCTCAGCCATTTTAATACAGAAAAGACCTTAATAGGGTTTAAAACAATTATCCCATGATAAGGTTGTCTGGTTCTTGGCCTCACATATAAATTTGAAGCAATGCTGGCACATGCATTCTACAGGAGACATAATTAAAAGGAAGTAAAGGCTGATTTACAAGACTTTATGAAATGGACCATAAACTTCAGAAATTGGCCATAACAGTTGGAGATGTAGTTAATCTTGTAGGACTGAAGAGTGAGTTAGCTATTCAGAAGAAAGCACTGATAGAGAAATCAATGCATCTTGGATAAAATTCTGGGATAAGAATAGTGGGAAAGTGGGGGAGGAGGGACAGGGGCATAAAGCAAATTCCTTATAATAGCAAATGCACTGGGCATTAATCAACCCCAAATGTTATTTGAAATAGCATTGAAAATCACTGAGTATTTTTTCCCTTCAACGAAAATGAATCACTTAATGTTGGTGAAGTTTAACTAGTTTTATCGTCATTTTGATATCCTTTATCCTAGTTTATATTTTTAATCACTAAATGGCATTACTCTTACTTTCTGTCCTCTATTTGCAAATTTCTATACTACATAGACTTTTTTAGAGAAAAAAATAGGAATGACTGTTATCTTTAAAATACAGTTCCATTTGCTTTCAGAACCATGATTCTTCTGTAAATCATTTGTACAAATAATCAAACAATTGCTTTTCATCAAACCATGGTTTTGATCTTGGAGCTTTTTACTTCTTTTCAGCCAGCTTAGGCTAAAATTAACTATGAAAACTAAAATCACAATCACTTTATGAAGCTATTCATGGTATGTTCTTTCACCTATTATTAGCATGTGAAAACATAACTGATTCAGCAAAGCATTGCTTTAAAAAATAAACCATTAGGTTTTTAGTCTCTTTGGGGCTAATTTATGCATTGAAGATATTTAAGAGCGGTGAACATTCAGCCCCTAGCACAGCATGGCCACGTTTCTACAACAACCAACATTCCAATAAAAGTGAAATGTTTCCATTATCCAGGGTGTTTCAAATAGCCAAACTGCTTATAGCCTTTAGCAGAACATCTTGCCTATAATTTTTACTACCTGAGTTTTTCCTGTCCATCTTTGTTCATTGAACACTTGGAATCTGTGATAAGTTGTACTGTTTCTCATGACTGCATGGCCACATCTTACGTCCCAGCTCCCAAAACGCAGGAACCATATCCCTATATTGCATCACCAGAGTCTAGCATAAATTTTATCTCAGTCGATGTTGATGATGAGAATGTGAGTATATTAATGTGTCCTTCAAGGCTCTCAGAGATCAACAAATGAGAATAAAATTAACCCAATAAAACTTTACATTTGCACAGATTTATACACAGGATTGTACATTCAGGCACTCTCTTTAGCCATGCTCTGCAAATAGCACTGAAAAAGAAACATGTAACCAGAATATATAAAGTCCAACAAAGTTCCCATTACTGTGCAAGCTTCAGAACAATACAACCAAACATCCAAGGAATAAACTTTTATTGAGCATCTATTATATCTCAAGTCCTGTGCTGGGTACTGAAGTTAGGTAAAGGAATCAAAATGATCCATTTTTTCAAAGTGTTTTCATACCAGTAAAGAGACAGACAAGTAAATGAGCAACCACAGACTATCTCTCATGGAGCCAGTCATATGAAGGCTGTATAGTAGAAGAATGCCAAAGTGTACAGACCTGATAGGTTTCGATTCCAATCCCAGTCTGCTTTGACCTAAACATATCTGCTGCTGCACTGTCTGAACAGCCTTCACAAAAAGAGAAAAACCCCATGGGGGAAGACCGTTCCACCTTAGTCATACCCATGAGGTAAACCAGCTGAGCAATTTTGTAAAAGTTGGGGTAGAGAATGGAGATGACAGAAGCAGACTGAGAATGCCCAGTTTATCACTTTTCTGCTGCATATGATGAAGATGGAATTGTGTAAGTCATATCAGACTCTTCAAAACAGTTACCAGAGTTGATAGATGCAATTGTTAGAAGTTCTCCTGCACTGACATTGTGTTCAACAGATGGTGTTTTCCAATCTATATTTCAATTAAAAGTTAAACATACTGCAGGAAAAGTGAACTTAAGAACTTTGGTTTTTAAAAATCTCTTTATCTATCAGCATCTGGACCAGGCTTGCTAGATTTCCTGTTTAGCTCACCTCCAGCCTAAGAAAAGTGCTGCCACCTGCTGATAAGAATGAAAAATATATCCGTTCCCTACCCCCCCCCAAATAATAATAATGGTAACAGATAAAATCCCCCAAAGAGTTCAAATTCCCCACGCTGCAAATTATAGTCAGTTCTTTTGCTTTTAATTTACTATATCCCCATTTCTTTCTCTGTGGAATTTTTCTTATGGGAAGTAGGGTTTTGTTTTGATTTGGTTTTAGGGGTTAAACTGAGTCAAAAAAAAGTCTCAGCAGATTGTTTTCTCTTCCTGTCATTGCTGAGGAGGGAGTGAGCAGGGGTAAAAACAGAGAGCTATAACATTTAATTTTTAGTCTTGTTAAAAAATAAGTATAGAAACAAAGCAGCAATATGGAGTCGTCAAAAGATCCGAGGCTTTGGAGGTGCTTAGACATGGGATTGAGTTCCACTCCTGCCACTTTGTCATTCACTCAACAACTATGAACAACAAGCACCTACTATGTGCCCGGGTCTGTTCTAAACGCGAGGCACACATTGACAAAATTAATAAAATCTCTGCCCTCATGGCATCTCCATTCTAGTGTGGGAGAAAGACAATAAACAAGGAAGTAAACACAAAACAAAAATAATTTCAGATACTTAAGAGGTAATGGCTGTGAGGTGAGAGATCTGGAAAGCCTCTAAGAAGGTCTATGAGTAGCTATGTGACAAGTGGAAAAACACTAATCGCTGAATGTCAGTTTTCTCACATATAAAATGGGGATAAAAATAGTTCTTACCTCATAAGGTCATGAGAGTGAGAAACAATACATATAAAGCATCTAGCACATGCCCTATCATATTATAGGCACAAAATGAATGGTAAACATTATCATCATTGTTGTTTTGTTATTGTAACAAAGCTATGATGAACAGTAGTGGATACTAAATGGCCCTGTGAGTCACGGAGCATTTTTCCCTGTAATGAATACTGAACCTTTTATCTTTTATTTATTTATTTATTTATTTATTTATCATTTATTCAAGTTTTATTTTTGCAGTACGCGGGCCTCTCACCACTGTGGCCTCTCCCGTTGCAGAGCACAGGCTCTGGATGTGCAGGCTCAGTGGCCATGGCTCACGGGTCCAACCACTCCGTGGCATGTGGGATCCTCCCAGACCAGGTCACAAACCTGCGTCCCCTGCGTCGGCAGGTGGACTCTCAACCACTGCGCCAACAGGGACCCGCTCAAGTTTTTTTTTTTTTTTTTAACTTTTTAGTTTGAAATAATCATGGATTACAGAAAAGTTGTAAAAATAGAGAGAGAGTTCCTGCATAATCTTCACTCAGCTTCCCCTACTGCTAACAAATTACATCACTACAGTATAATTATCAAAACACAGAATTTAACATTGGTGCAATAACTAAAATACTATAGACTTATGGAGAATTTTACAAGTTTTCCCACAAATGTCTTTCTGTCTTGGGATTCAATCAAGCATCCCATATTACATTTAGTAACTATATCTCCTTAGTCTCCTCCATCTGTGACATTTCCTCATTCTTTACTTGTTTTTCATGACCTTGATATTTTGAAAAATAACAGCAAGTTATTTTGTAAAACTCCCTGTTTTCTTTTTTTTTAACATCTTTATTGGAGTTTAATTGCTTTACAATGGTGTGTTACTTTCTGCTGTATAACAAAGTGAATCACTTATACATAAACATATGTCCCCATTCTCTTCCCTCTTGCATCTCTCTCCCTCCCACCCTCCCTATCCCACCCCTCTAGGTGGTCACAAAACACCAAGCTGATCTCCCTGTGATATGCAGCTGCTTCCCACTAGCTATCTATTTTACGTTTGGTAGTATATATATGTCCATGCAACGCTCTCACTTTGTCCCAGCTTACCCTTCCCCCTCCCCATATCCTCAAGTCCATTCTCTGGTAGTTCTATGTCTTTATTCCCATCTTACCCCGAGGATCTTCAAAAGTTGTTTTTTTTTTTCTTTTTAATATTCCATATATGTGCGTTACCATACAGCATTTGTTTTTCTCTTTCTCACTGACTTCATTCTGTATGACAGACTCTAGGTCCATCCACCTCACTACAAATCACTCAATTTTGTTTCTTTTTATGGCTGAGTAATATTCCATTGTATATATGTGCCACATCTTCTTTATCCATTCATCTCTTGATGGACACTTAGGTTGCTTCCATGTCCTGGCTATTGTAAATAGAGCTGCAAGGAACATTTTGGTAAATGACTCATTTTGAAGTATGGTTTTCTCAGGGTATATGCCCAGTAGTGGGATTGCTGGGTCGTATGGTAATTCTATTTTTAGTTTTTTAAGGAATCTCCATACTGTTCTCCACAGTGGCTGCATCAATTTACATTCCCAACAACAGGGCAAGAGTGTTCCCTTTTCTCCACACCCTCTCCAGCATTTATTGTTTGTAGATTTTTTGATTATGGCCATTCTGACTGGTGTGGGATGATATCTCATTGTAGTTTTGATTTGCATTTCTCTAATGATTAATGATGTTGAGCATTCTTTCATGTGTTTGTTGGCAATCTGTATATATTCTTTGTAGAAATGTCTATTTAGGTCTTCTGCCCAATTTTGGATTGGGATGTTTGTTTTTTTGATATTAAGCTGCATGAGCTGCTTGTAAATTTTGGAGATTAATCCTTTGTCAGTTGCATTTGCAAATATTTTCTCCCATTCTGAGGGTTATCTTTTCATCTTGTTTATGGTTTCCTAAAGGATCTTGCTGTCATTTATATCATAAAGTGTTCTGCCTATGTTTTCCTCTAAGAGTTTGGATACAAAATTAATGCACAGAAATCTCTTGCATTCCTATACACTAATGATGAAAAATCTGAAAGTGAAATTAAGAGAACACTCCCATTTACCATTGCAACAAAAATAATAAAATACCTAGGAATAAACCTACCTAAGGAGACAAAAGATCTGGATCCAGAAAATTATAAGACACTGATGAAAGAAATTAAAGATGATACAAATAGGTGGAGAGATATACCATGTTCTTAGATGGGAAGAATCAACATTGTGAAAATGACTCTACTACCCAAAGCAATCTACAGATTCAATGCAATCCCTATCAAACTGCCACTGGCATTTTTCACAGAACTAGAACAAAAATTTCATAATTTGTATGGAAACACAAAAGACCCAGAATAGCCAAAGCAATCTTGAGAAAGAAAAACTGAGCTGGAGGGATCAATCTCCCTGACGTTAGACTATACTACAAAGCTATAGTAATCAAGACAGTATGGTACTGGCACAAAAACAGAAATATAGATCAATGGAACAGGATAGAAAGCCCAGAGATAAACCCACACACATATGGGTAACTAATTTATGACAAAGGAGGCAAGAATATACAGTGGAGAAAAGACAGCCTCTTCAATAAATGGTGCTGGGAAAACTGGACAGCTACATATAAAAGAATGAAATTAGAACACTCCTTAACACCATACACAAAACTAAACTCAAAATAGATTACCGACCTCAATGTAAGGCCAGGCACTATCAAACTCTTAGAGGAAAACATAGGCCTTTTATCTTTTATAATTATTGCAGCTCTGTTTACAATAGCCAGGACATGGAAGCAATCTAAGTGTCCATCAACAGATAAATGGATAAAGAAGATGTGGCACATATATACAATGGAATATTACTCAGCCATAAAAAGAAATGAAACTGAGTTATTTATAATGAGGTGGATGGACCTGGAATCTGTCATACAGAATGAAGTAAGTCAGAAGGAGAAAAACACATACTGTATGCTAACACATATATATGGAATCTAAGGAAAAAATGTCATGAAGAGCCTAGGGTTAGGATGGGAATAAAACACAGACCTACTAGAGCATGGCTTTGAGTGGGGAGGGGGAAGGGTAAGCTGTGACGAAGTGAGAGAGTGGCATGGACATATATACACTATCAAACGTAGGGTGGATAGCTAGTGGGAAGCAGCTGCATGGCACAGGGAGATCAGCTAGGTAGTTTGTGACTACCTAGATGGGTGGTATAGGGAGGGTTGGAGGGAGGGAGATGCAAGAGGGAAGATATATGGGAACATATGTATATGTATAACTGATTCACTTTGTTGTAAAGCAGAAACTAACACACCATTGTAAAGCAATTATACTCTAATAAAGATGAAAAAAAAAACCCACAAAAAACAGTGAAGCAATTTTGTTGTGGGTAATAAATCACTAAAGATCAAGCTGTACCTTTATACAGAATAAAATAGCTAAAAGCCAATACACACACACAAAACAAACAAACAAACAAACAAAAAACACTCTTTGGATATACTAATGTGATTTTCTCCAGGACAAAATACTTTTAATGTAGTTCATGCCTCTAATTCCATGATGTTCCTCTGAGGTCCTGGATGACCTTAGTCCTTTTCCACAGGGCCAAATGCCATGAATGACTATTTTCCCAGTAGGAAAATTCTGGCGAATTTTCCTGAAGGACTGATTTCATCTGAGTGTTCCGTCTGAAAATGGGAGCTCTTATGTCTGTAGCTCTCAGGGTGGTGAGTGTTGTACTCTTTCACACACAGCCTCATGTATGATGCACTCTGATTTTGACCTCTTTTCCTTCTCCCTTCAGATGATGTTATTCTATCAAGAAAAGGCAAGCCACTAGGATCAACAAGAGCCAGCTCACTCTCAAACCTGCCTTTCTTCTATGTTCCTCTGACCCTGACCTGCCAGTCCAATTTTTAGTTTGTTAGGTCCCCTTGGTGTGTGTGGAGGTCAACTCTCTTCCTCCTTTCCTGAGCTTGAACTTGTATTAATCTTCACTTTCTTTTAATTTGGAGCCTGTTCTGCTTTTTACCTCTACTGCTGCCTAGTATTTGAGACTCAGCCACCTACAGACAGAGAAATTCAATGGAAACGGGTTTTAAATGATGAACTACTTTTTTTAACATCTTTATTGGAGTATAATTTCTTTACAATGGTGTGTTAGTTTCTGCTGTATAACAAAGTGAATCAGCTATACATATACATACATTCCCATATCTCTTCCTTTTTGTGTCTCTCTCCTTCCCACCCTCCCTATCACACCCCTCTAGGTGGTCACAAACCACCTAGCTGATCTCCCTGTGCCATGCGGCTGTTTCCCACTAGCTATCTATATGAACTACTTTTGAAGAACATTTACTTCACATCTTCTCAACAACTTAGGTAGGTGGGTGTGGCAAATGTTATTAGTCACAGTTTTCGATGTGGAAATGAGGGCTTGGGAGGTCAAGTGAACAAAGGTCACACAGCAAGTCAGTGGTGGAACCTATTATGGCTTCCAAACTGGTTGAAGAACTTCTAATCCCAGGCATGTTTCCATACAGGTAACATGAAATATGAGTCCAAAATCTAGTGTAAAAAACTATTTTTATTTTCTTCTCTGACAGCAGCAAGGAGGAAGTATATTGTAGTGGTGAAGAGCTTTGATGCCAGAGCCAAACTCACAAGATGCTGAAATCATAAATCATGGCACTGCCACTTACTAGCTTTGTGACCTAGCAAGTGATTCCACCTCTCTGTGTATCAGTTTTCTCTCTTAAACTGGAGGAAATAATTGTACCACATCACCACATTGTGGTGAGGGTTACATGAGTAATACCTACTTGCTTATACAAATGCCTGGCACACGGTAAGAGCTCAATAATTCTATCTATTATTATTATTGCAGGGGTCTAAGGCCCTAATATTTCCACTATTGATTCAGTTCTGTCAAGGCAAATTCTATATTAAAGAGATCATTTCTGGTCCTTGGTTCAGGTCAGCTTAGCTCACCAGGGTTAACTATAGTTGTGGGTCTTTGTTCGCTTGTGAACACTCCACTGGTTGTTCTGTCCATATCAATAAATCTATATGAAAGGCTGGCAGCTTACAATGATGTCAGTTGTGTGCAGAATAGCATAACACAGTAAAGGAGCAATGCTGGTGAACTAGCAATAACTCTCTAGTGAATGCTGAATTGGGGAAGGCCTCTGAAGTGACAGTCACTAGGGCAGCAGTTCATGGCACAGTTCTTATAAGCAATGATGGGCAGATGCCAGCCTGGCTACCAGCTGCAAAATCTCCCCCTGCCCATGCCCTGGACACCAATACATTTACTTGGATGCTGTGTCTGCTTGAGATCTGAGACTCTGCGTACTCACAGGCAAGGTAATATCACTCCATTTTAGACACATCACAAGTCAAATCCTGTTGCCCAAAACATAACAACTCCAGGCAAAACTTCCTATTACAGACTTATAGTCCAACAGGAATGTTGATCCTATCCCCCAACCCCAGTGTTATAAAGGTAGCCCACAGCGAACCGAAAGATGAGGACTCTCCAAATCAAATTCCAAAGCTTCACCCTGCTTTAAGTACTCTTACACAGTAGGAAAACATTCTATATTTATCTCAGGGGGAAAATATTTACAACATTTTACCATGATGGGAATTTGCCTCCATGGTGCATTTATGCCAGGTGAACTTCCAAAGGGAATTGCAGCTGCAATACCCGGAGAGGTACATATGCAAGAAATTTACTAGGCAGGAAGAAAAAAATCTTCATGACATTCTCTCCAAAGGGAAATTTCTGTAACCTTTTTCTGACAGGGAAGTAATAAGTATTCACACAGGAGCATATTGCTTATATTCCCCTGACAGGCAAGAATGTTTTGTTTATCCTGGCAAAAATTATGGAGGATAAACTGCGGGTATATTTCTTGCATTAATCCAGGTGTAATATTCCATTGCTTGAGTGAAGCTAAAGGGAAAGAGTCAATAAAGTACTCAAAGACTATAATACCAAAGAAAAGTAGATCCTGAGGTAAAGACAAAAGACGGGTCTTCAGGGTTCCTGGGTACTTAAGCTGGCTTCAGTCTCTAGAAAATGGAGGAACCTTTTGGGTACCTCTCTGCTTATCTCTAACCTGGGAAAATGTGCCTATTAAGAATAACATTGTCCGATAAATCATGATTACTATCCATCAATGAGCAGTATTTTATTGGCATCCTCTTCTTGTAATGATATTCTATTCTTTTCTTTTTAAAAATAGATGGATGGGTAGATGGATAGATAGATAGATAGAAACAGCAGCAATAATACTAAAAATTAGCCTTGAGAACTAAAACAGAAATACTATCCAAGTTTATTGGCCAGGCTCAGAGAAGCTTATTGAGTTGCCAGTACTCCCTAACAATGGTAACCATCAGTTAAAAGGAATTCTAGCAAGAAAAGAAATGTCAGCAGAAATTTCTTGGTGACTGACAGACATTAGTGAGGAATGTACTTTTATCTCTGACTACATGTGATAGCGCCTGTAGTCTTAGATATTCACTGAAAGGATGCACTGGCTGTATCTGAACTGCTTATCTAGGCACCACCATGTCCTTTCCTGTGAGCTTTAGTGGTAGTCCAGCCGGTTACAGGATGGCTTCAGCAAGCTTAAGACAGATATCAAGAAGATAACCAATGGGTAACATTAAATATTTAAATTATATATGAGTCTAATGATAACTGGGTTAGTGAGGCAGTGAGGGTAGAAACTGTTTGATGGAGAGGAGCAGCAAATATGCCTTTATTCTCTCAGGGATGTGGCTTGGTCTATTATTCTGTTATTCTCTCCAGTGATACTTTCCAGGGATGTGTCTTGATCTGTTGACATGTCATTTTTTAAATCCTTGTTCTTGCTTTCCATTAAAAGCTTAAAACCTTCTCCTTCCTTCTCCATTCTCTATTCCTATCTGTCCCATTCCAAATTTCACTTCTTTCTTTAGCTGTCCACCTTTTCTGGTTCTCTGGAGAATACACCCGCCCTGAGGCTCCTCGAGGTGCAAGATACACCTTCCTCAAGTTGCCAGGGGTCTCACTTGGACCCAGAGATTCTGAAGAATCCTTTCCCCTGGACCAGGACACTGCACTGAAGCAGAGTGCTCCATTTGTTCAGCTTTTTTTTTTTTACTGATGTCCTATTTTTATAAGCTCACTTTTGTTGGTGGATAATGGGTTACTCTAGCTCTTGTAATTGCATTTTACCTGGAAATTCTTTGGAGATAATGTTGTAGCCCCCAGAGTTACTTCAATAATGAAAATATCAGATACTTTGTCATACCAGGGAGAGATCGTTCTGGTCAGGGGAAAATCTTCGGATAGAACAGTGGCCTCCAGATCATACCTTCATCAGCTTCCAATAACAAGATTGGTCCAGATCACAAGCCCACTTCACATTAGCAGTCATCAGGGTCCTGCTGTATCCATCCCTGAAAAATATAGGGCAGTGTGAGACGGTGCCAAGCAACACAAACTCTGGAATACACAAGGCTAAATGACACCTGCCCCACTGAAAGAAGGTCAGTGTTTTCTACGAAAAAATGATTAATAAATATGTGAAAAATTCTGTGAAAAAATATACATAAGTCACCCATTCCCGGGAACAATTAAACAATGAACTAATTATAGGGATTCAAATTGCAAGACCCTCACAAGTTTCTGGGGATTCAAATTGCAACACCCTCACAAATTTCGAAGTCAATTGCTAATATCTTTCAGTTCACTCCTATGAAGTAGGAGCAGAAGCATCATTATGCCAAGCTGTTTTTTACTAAGTGCTTGAGGAGGCGCTTGAGTTTAATTGCAGCCAGCCAACCTACTTCCCAGGAGCCATTAGGCAGCTGTGGGGCAGGGGAAAGACAGGATGTGGGCGCAAGATAAATTAACTCCTTCCCAAGGCGTGCTAATGTGCTTTCAGCGACCTTTGCCTCATCAAGAAGGCTTTAAAGGGGCCAAAGAAATTGAACTCCCCAATTGCAGTGAAATGTTTGTTTTCAGATCCTTTCTTGCTTGGCAAAAGGATTTAGGGGGTAAAGGAATGTCCATGTAAGAGCCCTGATAATTAAACATCACACAGAAATATATACAAAGCATGTTGAAAATGTTGATATGATTCATGAGACAATTTACCTAGATGACCGCATATAGGTCTAGTGTACATGCATTAACTCTGGGTAATGTTGACCCTGATATAAAACTCCTAAGAAGAACAATAATGATTACTGTCAGAAATTATCTGCCTTGGTTAGCCTGGTCCCCTCAATGTTAACATTACATTAGAAGCTCTAACAGATAAACCCTGAAATCTCAGTAGCTTAACACAATAGAAATCTTACTAAAGCAAAATCCAAAACGGATGTTCCTTATGGGTAAGGGATAATCAGAGTTATTCAGACATGCACACTGGTGGCGTCTCTGCCAGCTTCACCACATTGATTCCATGGTCGTCCAAGGCATCAACATCTAGCCCATGGATGGAAGAAGAGAAACACTGGAAGAACTCAAGATCACGTGGGAGGATTTTATGGGCCAGGATTAAAAGTGACACACAACTTCAGTCCACATTCCATTGGCCACAACTCAGTTAAATGGCCATGCATCACTGTGTGAAGGCTGGAAAATGTAGTCAATGTGTCTAGGAAGAAAAGAAAACAGAACTGGTGAATAACTAGACAGTCTCTGCAGCATATCCCATTCTCATCTCCACCTCCGGTACCCCTTTTCTGAATCTTCTCCCACTACCTCTTCTCCAAATTCAGCCCACCCTTCCAGGCTCCAATCAATCCTTTCCTGGTCACCCCCGCCTTTATATGTCTCCCCATTTTCACAGATATTTTTAGCCTACTGCTTCCCAAACTATGGTTTAGAGACCCCAGCAGCAGAATAACCTAGGAATCATGATAAAATGCAGATTCCTGGGCATCACCCACACGCTGAAGAATCAGGCTCTCTGAAGTTCAGGAATTTCTGTGCTTAACAGAGATCTCAGTTGATTCTGAAGCACACAAACGTATGAGATCGCTGATCTAGAAGTGTTGCCATCTCTGCTCTTGATTATATGAGATTTATAGTGCTTCTCTAGATTTTTTTCCATCTCCAAGTAATCTTCAACAAAATCTTAGACTTTCTGTAGGCTGAGGTGATGTCTTTTTCTTCTATTATTTCCCCCACAGTGTCTAACGTTGTGTTGGGCACATAATAGAAGCTCAAAATGCATTACCAGGTTGATTGTGGATTCATCAAAGGAATGGGTAGCTGCCAAGTAAAATACACTAGACAAAGAGACTTTTTTCAAACTGGAAAGATGAACGCTGAGAACAGACATGATGAGAGCCCAGAAAACCATGAAAGGCCCAGTTAGAGGGAATAAGAACTCGGTCATTTCTTCCTGGTAATACTAGAATTTGTCTCCCCTCATCCAATAACAATAAAAAACAGCCAATCACACTCAAAAAAGGGTGAAAAGAAGCAAAAGGAAGGACTACTTTGCACCATTTTTAATGAGCTCAAATAATTTGTTCCCCTCAAAGAGAATATATATATATATATATATAATAAAATTTAAAACATATATAAATAATTTGCAAACTGTACATGCAATACAGGACACTAATAGAAACTAAAATGTTGGAGTACATCCCTAACCCATGAGAGCTTTGATGTCATTGAAAGATACACCTGCCCTTCAATTATGCCCTTGTACCCTTTTGAAAATGGAATCTTTGCCTGGACTATGAAAAGATCAGGTGTCTTTGCAGGAGCAGAGTTGTGGCAAAATTGAGTAAATGTTGTGCAACCAACCATGTACTGAGTTACTAACTCATGCACTATGTGGCCCTGAGTTCATAAAATAAGCCACAGGGACTCTGTCCCTATCTCAGTGTTCCCTCATCTTCCCTCTATTCTTGCTCCTGTTACCCTGCTCCAAATTCTGCCCTGCTCCTGAGCCTCTACTTTCATCCCTTGTTTCTGGTTCTACTCTCACTCTTTGTAAAAAAAAAAAAAAAAAAAAATGAGACTTGGCTTTTATTTTCTTTTTTTGGCACTCAATAAGTATAAGACTCCCATTTGAAAATTTGGACATAAAACCTTGTAAGACCCAAATCAAGCTCTGAGGCCCAGGTCCTGGCACCCAGACTGGGCTCACCTTAGCCCCTGGGAAGGAGGAATCAATCAATTCCAGAACACTGGGCAGCTTCCAGAGATGATCCCTTCTACTCTTTCCCTATTCTAAAATCCTAGAATAAAGATGCTATGAGGTAATATGCCATTGTCCCCTGAACTCATCTGAACTGAAGACGGGGGTGGAGAGGGAAAGAATGTTTAGCTCTTTAACATGGGAAAATATCTTCTATCTCTCAGTTCCCTGGTCAGGGGCCTATATGATCGGGGATTTCATAAGTACCATCTGCACTAATAGTATCTTACATTTATGGAGTGTTCATTTTGTGCCAAGCATTGTGCTACTTTACATTTATTATCTAATTTCGTCTACACAGTGACCCATGAGGTAGGCAGCAACATCATTCTTTATCAAAGAGGAAACTGAGGCTCAGAGAAATTAGATAACTTGCCCAAAATCACACAGCTGGGAACTGGGTGATCTGAACTTGAACACAGACTTGTCTGATTCCAGAGCCCACAAAATGACCACACTTAACTGCTAAATGATACATCACTTGTATCTCTGGAGGGAGTTCACATTGAGGCCTTATCAATAGTTCTGTTTAGCCATGGTATTCTCTGTCAGTGAATATAAGCTTCCTGAAGGCAGGGACCACATGCAATCAGTACATGAGAATTAAGAAATCAGTATTACAAAGTTTCTGCTGGTGCAGATACTGGGAAAGGTGTTACTGCCTAAAGTAACTCGTTTCATATTCTGATTTAAGGGTGAAGTGGAGAGCAAAGTTTGTGTGGAGGGCAAGGTGAAAGGGAAAAAGATTTGAAAACTATATCCAGAACAGGCTTAATCTGAACAGTCAGAGAAGGTATCTTCTCTGAAAGATCTTTCACATACACTGAAACCAGATATAGCACTATAGGATGAAATTTTTCATAGCTTTGTCTTTTAATATGTGGAGAGTGGGGGGGAAACCAGAGGAGAGAATAGAACTGACATATCATGAAGGCTCTTAATTGGGAAGATATAAAACCTACATTACCAAAGATGGGGCAAGAGCTTTAAAAATCCTCCTTAACAACTCCAATGAGTCAAGCTCTTAAAATTTCACCAGCTCAACAATAGGAGTATTACAGTATTTGCTCCTAAAAATGTGTCTCCAATTGCTTTAAGAAATTATTTTAGTTCTAAAGTGACTGGATAATAGCCATCACTGTATCTGTATATTATGAAATTGGTTCAGGATGAGAAATATTCTTAGCCCCCAGCGAGGATAGTTTAAAGGTCAGAGCCAGTTTCCCACGAGTGAAATAAAATGCCATTTAAATGAAATCAACTGACTGGTTAGAAATAAAGGCATGAGTAAAGCTTATACATTTATGTTATTTCTATTAAGGTTCTCGGTATCCTAATACATTGATAAAGGAGCAAAGGAACAGAGATATTTGTTAATTTCCCATCATTGCTCAAGCAAAATAGAACAGATTCTTATATAAAACCTTCTGGATAAATTACCAGTTTACATTTTTCAAATGTCCTTGATCCTAACTTATCATGTAAAAATGAAGTTTCACTAGATATATTTATTCTATTATTTTCGTATCTCTTAGAGAATGTAAAATGTTAGAAGATGCTTGGCTTTAAAACAACTTAAACCACTGATCCCTTATTAGAAAAGATTAATAACATAATGAGTGAACATTTAAGCAACTGCTTTAGTGGCAAAAAATACTGGAATCATGATCACAGCAGTCCTCAGCAGAAATCCTAATTGAATTCAAGGGGGAAATGCCCAAGAAAAGCTTCTCATTACTTTTTCAATCATCATCATCATCATCATCATTACCATCCTGTGTGTGTGCATGTGTGTGTGTCACACAGAGAAAGAGAAAGAGAGAGAGAGAGAGTGCACAAGACAGCAAAACAGACATCAACCAGTTTTCCAACTATATATATTTGTTTCAGAAAGCCACATTTGAAAAGAAAATACCAAAGGAGGGGTAAGCCACTAATCCCTTACTGCAAACTTATCAGATGTGCTTTAGTCAATGAGACTGACTAGTTATCCTTCAAAGCCATTTTCTCTCCATCCTAAACACACAGCTAGAGTCTACTTCCCAGGCTCCGATGAAGTTAACTGTAGCTATGCCTAGTCCTGACTCATAAAAACCTCACACACATGATTCTCCATGCCCTTCCTTCTTCTGCCAACTTGACACAGAAGAGAATGGCAACCTTGGGATAGACATATCGAAGATGATTGAGCCACAAGATGAAAGTAGCATGAGTCCCTAGAGGGGGAACCTCCAGCCAATCAGAAGCACCCATTTTGGATTCTTTTGCAAGAAAAATCAACTATTGTGTCAGCTCACAGAGAGTTGGCAGTTTAACTGTTATTGCAGCTCCATTACGCTAATACTCCAGCAGAGCCTTTAGGGAATGAAACAGAGGACAGATAAAGCTTTGATGACAGAGGAAAGAACTGGCATTGTCTGGGTCCTACAGTACTGGGCAGCCATAGGGCAGTTTGGGGAGTCTGGAATGGTGGGAGGTGAAGTTGCAGCAAAGACAAACCTCTCCCCTTTACCATTTTGCCTGGGACAGCCCTTGTTAAAGTAATAAACCTGATGCCACAAGATGAATCACCTCAGTGTGGTACTATTTATACCTCTGATCCCTACTCATGTTCCTGTTCAAAGAGCACAGAATTATCATTTTAATTATCTAAAACTTGTAGAGATTTAAACATCTGTTTTAGGTGTTCAATAAGTATTAGAAAAGCAATCCATTTTTCTTTAAGCCCAGTCATAATTTACAGTTTTCTGCAGCTTGCACAACTCATTGCAGCCAATGCCCAAGGGGAAATTGAGAGAGAAGCAGGGAGCACTTTAATTAGCCCACAATTAATTCCATTTAGGCTGCCTCCATGAAATGTAACCACCTTAAAGAACAGTAAATCATTCAATTACTGATTTCGATGTGTTATTCAGCCCCAAAGCCAAAAGCAATAGTATTGATATTGAGTGTTCTCAGCATTGAAGTTAGTGGCAATCCAATGGCTGTCTGAGGAATACTTAGGAGGCATTTTAGTGATTCAGAAGCTGTTGCCCAGCCCATAAGATGAAGGCTTGATTTAACAGTCTTCATAATTTGATTCAGGAGACTTGGCGTGTCACCTCCTCCAAGAATAATAGTTTAAAAAGGATGGGAGGGCTTCCCTGGTGGCGCAGTGGTTGAGAATCCGCCTGCCGATGCAGGAGACACGGGTTCGTGCCCTGGTCCGGGAAGATCCCACATGCCGCGGAGCAACTAAGCCCGTGAGCCATGGCCGCTGAGCCTGTGCGTCCGGAGCCTGTGCTCCGCAACGGGAGAGGCCACACCAGTGAGAGGCCCGCATACCGCAAAAAAAAAAAAAAAAAAAAAAAAAAAAAAAAAAAAAAAAAAAAAAAAAAGGATGGGAGCATGATCCCAACAGGAAAACACAAAAGATTTAAAGAGACCCATTTCTAAAACCAAATAGCAGTCTCTTGGATTGCCCTTAATTAGTATATCATCTTTGTCTTTATAAAGAAAAACCAAATTCAAATGAAAAGAAGACAAAACCAGGATTAGGTAAACTGGCATCAGCTTTGGCTGAACTGAAGAAAGACATAATCCTCCATTCAAAACACAAATCCGATCATTTGTGTTTTGAATGCTCAAAATTTTCCAATTTCTTCACACTACTTTTAGAATGAAATTCAAAATCCTTACCATGGCCTATAAGAACAAATCATCTGACTCCCATCTGCTCCCACAGCCTCATCTATATATTCCATTCACACTGGCTTTCTCTGAATTCTATTTTTTTATTTCTTATTAATTTATTTCTGGAATACTTTTTTTTCTTAATTTTTGAATTTTTTAAATTTACTTTTTTATACAACAGATTCTTATTAGTCATCAATTTCATATACATCAGTGTATACGTGTCAATCTCAATCACCCAATTCATCACACCCCCACCCCCTGCCACTTTCCACCTTGGTGTCCATAAGTTTCTTCTGTACATCTGTGCCTCAATTTCTGCCCTGCAAACTGGTTCACCTGTACCATTTTTCTAGGTTCCACATATATGTGTTAACATACGATAATTATTTTTCTCTTTCTGACTTACTTCACTCGGTATGACAGTCTCTACATCCATCGACGTCTCAACAAATGACCCGATATCGTTCCTTTTTATGGCTCAGTAATATTCCATTGTATATATGTACCACAACTTCTTTATCCATTCATCTGTCGATGGGCACTTAGGTTGCTTCCATGACCTGGCTATTGTAAACAGTGCTGAAATGAACATTGGGGTGCAGGTGTCTTTTTGAATTATGGTTTTCTCTGGGTATATGCCCAGTAGTGAGATTGCTGGGTCATATGGTAATTCTATTTTTAATTTTTTAAGGAACCTCCATACTGTTCTCCATAGTGGCTGTATCAATTTACGTTCCCACCAACAGTGCAAGAGGGTTCCCTTTTCTCCACACCCTCTCCAGCATTTGTTTTTTATAGATTTTCTGATGACGCCCATTCTAACTTATGTGAGGTGACACCTCATTGTTTGATTTGCATTTCTCTAATAATTAGTGATGTTGAGCAGCTTTTCATGTGTTTCTTGGCCACCTGTATGTCTTCTTTGGAGAAATGTCTATTCAGGTCTTCTGTCCATTTTGGATTGGGTTGTTTGTTTTTTTAATATTGAGCTGCATGAGCTGGTTATATATTTTGGAGATTAATCCTTTGTCCACTGATTCGTTTGCAAATATTTTCTCCCATTCTGAGGTTTGTCTTTTTGTCTTGTTTACAGTTTCCTTTGCAGTGGAAAAACTTTGAAGTTTCATTAGGTCCCATTTGTTTATTTTTGTTTTTATTTCCATTACTCTAGGGGGTGGATCAAAAAAGATCTTGCTGTGATTTATGTCAATGAGTATTCTTCCTATGTTTTCCTCTAAGGATTTGATAGTGTCCAGTCTCTAATCCATTTTGAGTTTACTTTTGTGTATAGTGCTAGGAAATGTTCTAATTTCATTCTTTTCTATGTAGCTGTCCAGTTTTCCCAGCACCACTTATTGAAGAGATTGTCTTTTGTCCATTGTATATCCTTGCCTCCTTTGTCATAGATTAGTGGACCATAGGTGTGTGGGTTTATCTCTGGGCTTTCTATCTTGTTCAATTGATCTATGTTTCTGTTTTTGTGCCAGTACCATATTGTCTTGATTACTGTAGTTTTGTAGTATAGTCTGAAGTCAGGGAGTCTGATTCATCCAGCTCCGTTTTCTTCCCTCAAGACTGCTTTGGCTATTCGGGGTCTTTTGTGACTCCATACAAATTTAACGATTTTTTGTTCTAGTTCCATAAAAAATTCCATTGGTAATTTGATAGGGATTGCATTGAATCTGTAGATTGCTTTGGGTAGTATAGTTATTTTCACAATATTGATTCTTTCAATCCAAGAACATGGTATATCTCTCCATCTATTGGTAACATCTTTAATTTCTTTCTTCAGTGTCTTATAGTTTTCTGTCTTTTGTCTCCCTAGATAGGTTTTCTCCTAGGTATTTTACACTTTTTGTTGCAGTGGGAAATGGGAGTGTTTCCTTAATTTCACGTTCAGATTTTTCATCAGTAGTGTATAGGAATGCAAGAGATTTCTGTGCATTAACTTTGTATCCTGCAACTTTACCAAATTCATTGATTAGCTCTAGTAGATTTCTGGTGGCATCTTTAGGATTCTTTATGTATAATATCATGTCATCTGCAAACAGTGACAGCTTTACTCCTTTTCCAATTCATATTCCTTTTATTTCTTTTTCTTCTCTGATTGCCATGTCTAGGACTTCCAAAACTATGTTGAATAATAGTGGTGAGAGTGGACATCCTTGTCTTGTTCCTGATCTTAGAGGAAATGCTTTCAGTTTTTCACCATTGGGAATGATGTTTGCTGTGGGTTTGTCATATATGTCCTTTATTATGTTGAGGTAAGTTCCCTCTATGCCCACTTTCTGGATAGTTTTTATCATAAACCGGTGTTGAATGTTGTCAGAAGCTTTTTCTGCATCTATTGAGATGATCATACGGTTTTTATTCTTCAATTTGTTAATATGGTGTATCACATTGTTTGATTTGTGTATATTGAAGAATCCTTGCATCCCTGGGATAACTCCCACTTTATCATGGTGTATGATCCTTTTAATGTGTTGCTGGATTCTGTTTGCTAGTATTTTGTTGAGGAGTTTTGCATCTATATTCATCAGTGATATTGCTCTGTAATTTTCTTTTTTTGTAGTATCTTTGTCTGGTTTTGCTATCAGGGTGATGGTGGCCTCATGGAATGAATTTGGGAGTGTTCCTTCCTCTCCAATTTTTTGGAAGAGTTTGAAAAGGATGGGTAGTAGCTCTTCTCTAAATGTTTGATAGAATTTACCTGTAGAGCCATCTGGTCCTGGACTTTTGTTTGTTGGATGATTTTTTTTTTTTTTTTTTTTTTTTTTTTTGGTACATGGGCCTCTCACTGTTGTGGCCTCTCCTACTGTGGAGCACAGGCTTCGGATGCTCAGGCTCAGCTGCCATGGCTCAGAGGCCCAGCCGCTCTGTGGCATGTGGGATCTTCCCAGACCGGGGCACGAACCCGTGTCCCCTGCATCAGCAAGCGGACTCTCAACCACTGCGCCACCAGGGAAGCCCCTGTTGGATGATTTTTAATCACAGTTTCAATTTCATTACTTGTGATGGGTCTGTTCATATTTTCCATTTCTTCCTGGTTCAGTCTTGGAAGGTTATACCTTTCTAAGAATTTTTCTATTTCTTCCAGGTTGTCCATTTTATTGGCATACAGTTGCTTGTAGTGGTCTCTTAGTATGCTTTGTATTTCTGCGGTGTCTGCTGTAATTTCTCCTTTTCATTTCTAATTTTATTGATTTGAGTCTTCTCCCTCTTTTTCTTGATGAGTCTGGCTAATGGTTTATCAATTTTGTTTATCTTATCAAAGAACCAGCTTTTAGTTTTATTGATCTTTGCTTTTGTTTTCTTTGTTTCTATTTCATTTATTTCTGCTCTGATCTTTCTGATTTCTTTCCTTCTGCTTACTTTGGGTTTTGTTTGTTCTTTTTTCTCTAGTTCCTTTAGATGTAAGGTTAGATTATTTATTTGAGATTTTTCTTGTTTCTTGATGTAGGCTTGTATAGCTATAAATTTCCCTCTTAGAACTGCTTTTGATGAATCCCATAGGTTTTGGATTGTTGTGTTTTCATTGTCACTTGTCTCTAGGTATTTTTTGATTTCCTGTTTGATTTCTTCATTGATCTCTTGGTTATTTAGTAACGTATTGTTTAGCCTCCATGTGTTTGTGTTTTTTTACGTTTTTTTCCCTGTAATTCATTGCTAATCTCATAGCGTTGTGGTCAGAAAAGATGTTTGATATAATTTCAATTTTCTTAAATTTATTGAGTCTTGATTTGTGACCCAAGATGTGATCTATCCTGGAGAATGTTCTGTGCGCACTTGAGAAGAAAGTGTAATCTGCTGTTTGGGGATGGAATCTCCTATAAATATCAATTAAATCTATCGGGTCTATTGTGTCATTTAAAGCTCCTGTTTCCTTATTTATTTTCATTTTGGATGATCTATCCATTGGTGTAAGTGAGGTGTTAAATTCCCCCACTATTATTGTTACTGTCAATTTCCTCTTTTATAGCTGTTAGCAGTTGCCTTATATATTGAAGTGCTCCTATGTTGTGTGCATATATATTTATAATTGTTATATCTTCTTCTTGGATTGATCCCTTGATCATTATGTAGTGTTCTTCCTTTTCTCTTGTAACATTCTTTATATTAAAGTCTATTTTATCTGATATGAGTTTTGCTACTCCAGCTTTCTTTTGATTTCCATTTGCATGGAATATCTTTTTCCATCCCCTCACTTTCAGTCTGAATGTGTCCCTAGGTCTGAAGTGGGTCTCTTGTAGACAGCATATATATGGGTCTTGTTTTTGTATCCATTCAGCAAGCCTGTGTCTTTTGGTTGGAGCCTTTAATCCATTCACATTTAAGGTAATTATCAATATGTATGTTCCTAATTCTCTGAATTCTTCATTAAGTGTCATGCTTCTTCCCACCTCTGGGCTTTTGAATAGGCTCTCTGCCTGGAAGGCCCTTCACTCTTACCCTTTTTCATCCAAATAACCCCTACTCATCCTTCAGGTTTCTGTTCAAAATGTCCCTTCCCCAGCCAGACCTTCCATGTGCCCTCAGATCAGGCTAAGGCCACCCATTATATGTTCTCATAGCAATCGCTCTATTTCTTGCATTCCCAAACTTCTATAATATGATCATCTTTTTTAATAAAAAATAAAATTTAGGGCTTCCCTGGTGGCACAGTGGTTGAGAATCCGCCTGCCGATGCAGGAGACACGGGTTCGTGCCCTGGTCCGGGAAGATCCCACATGCCGCGGAGCAACTAAGCCCGTGAGCCATGGCCGCCAGGCCTGCGCGTCCGGAGCCTGTGCTCCGCAACGGGAGAGGCCACAACAGTGAGAGGCCCGCATACCGCAAAAAAAAAAATAAATAAATAAAAATAAAAAAATAAAAAAAAAAATAAAATAAAATAAAATTTAGAAACTATCACTATCAACACAGGATACATTACTATATCATATCAGCCTGCTATCAGATAGAACTGTTTGGTTTTCCTGGGGGAGGGGGGGATAAAGGACAAAGGCACTTTTAGAGAGTCAATGTGGGGGAAGAACCACCAGGGAGAGATGGGGAAAGCATGAGGAATGAAGGCCTTGAATAGGCATCTGGAAAACAGGGGTAGAGAAGGAGAGGAGAAAGAGACTGAAGATCACCTCATAATTTTGCTGTTTATCTATTCTGGTCCTCAACTCAATGTGAAAAATAAGATCACAGATGAGATGGAGATGAAGGAGGATCAGGTGGGGATCAGACATATCTTGCATTTGCTCCACATTTAACCAAGAGTCTCATGGTTATAGGATGTGCTCATCTCAGAAAGGGCCATTGAGCATTCTGAGCAGAGCATCTGGGAATTTACCTGCTTTCTGAAAGTTCTGCTTCTCAAATTTTTCTACAGTTCTTTCAGAGTTACAATTTACTTTTAATGATCAATTTCACTACTTGATAATAAAATACACAGTTTTCCACTTTAAAAATCTAGAAGATGAGGCACCTCTGATATTTATAGCTTTCTTAAGTATACAAATTTTACCTGATCAGATATCTATTAGACAATGTTATGGAAAAATCAGGTGAACCACAACATGGTCTTTTGTTTTCCTTTCCAGACTGAACAGTTCCTGCAGAAGTCTTGCTATATATACTTATATTTCATATGAGTACATCTCTTTGTAGTGATTTTTTAAAACAGGACCAGCGGCCAACCTAATTCTAATAGGCTTTTAAAAAATCTTTATTATTTTCAATGATGATTAAATTAAAGCACTTATAAATTTTTTAACATTTTATTGGAGTATAATTGCTTTACAATGGTGTGTTAGTTTCTGCTTTATAACAAAGTGAATCAGCTATACATATACATATATCCCCATATCTCCTCCCTCTTGTATCTCCCTCCCACGCTCCCTACCCCAACCTCCATAAAATTTTAAAACTATAGAATAAAGTAATAATAAGAGCTGATAGTGACTAATCAATCACTAAGGTACTATGCTGACTATTATATATCTGTAGGACTACTATAATCATTACTGTTTTTACAGAATAGGAAATTGAAGCTTAGAGAAACCATGTACCCTTCCTGAGGTCACATGGCTAGTAAGTGATAGAGCCAGAACTTGGACCCAAGCAGTCTGTGTTAAGCTGGCTCAACCATTGATCCACACTGCTAAGTAATAAAGTATATGGTGAAAGTCTCTGAGCCTGGGGTATGGGTTAGGTTGCCTGAAGGGTCAGTCAAAAATGTTTCTTGTGAACATTATTGATAATTAAAAGTAAGCAGTGTTTTTGTAGTTTGACATGGCTCTCTTGATGCCATCTGTTTCAAAATGACTGTGTAAAATTGTCCTGCTTCTGAATTCAACACAAAAGCCCTTAGAGAGGAGGGTCTTGAGAATAGATCAAAAACCTAAAACCTAACAGCCAGACAGTGCCCTTGCTCCCTGCTAGACCTGGAGTGGCTCTTCCCTTGCTTTCCCAGGTAAGACTGCATCATACTGACCAAATATCCAGAACTAATTAAGCCAGGAAAGCCCAAAGGAGGATAGGATTAAAGGAGATTAGATCTAGCTACAATCCAAGACTTCCTACTTATTCAATGTGAACAAGACTAAATAGAGCAGACCTGTTGCTTGAATGGCACATAAGTTGGCTCACTCCTGTTTGTTTTCCCTCCCTCCCCTCCTCTCTTCCTCCCTCTGATCCATCACACCCTGGAAAGGAATAATGATGGCCTTTCCAAAGATAAGATGATTTTATTTCCCACCACCAGGAAGCCAGGAAACACTCTCAGGCATTTAACTCTTCAACAACATTTGAAGCAATCACACTGAAGGCAGCAGCAGACTGGGCCCCTTAAGGCTCTGATTTGTGTGAAACACACACAGCAGGCCAAGTTCTGCTCCAAGCCTTTCACAGAGCTCTCTCTACAGCTCTTTGACATCGCCAGCCTGGCAGAGGAGAGCTGCAGGACCTCCAGGCCTTGTAGAAGAAATTATTTTCAAAAACTTTTTTCCATCTAACCCTGCTCTAACTAGAGTTCCAAAGAGAACTGTTGGACAGCATCTAAGAAGATACTTTCTTAACTGGGTGAGAGTCTATCATCTGAACTAGAATTTTTCTTAAAAAAATCAATGATTATCTTAATTAGTCTTGTTTAGTAAATATACACACACAAACACACACACAGACACTGATCAATATATGAAAATAACCAGGGGAGAGAAGAATGAGGAAGAGGACCCTCAGGTATATGGGAACTGAAATAAATAGTGGAATGTGGATATCACTTCCCCTGCAGCATTCTGAACTGGTAGCTGATTATCTTCTCACACCCCAAGTATCCCAGGGCCAGAAATCATCCTCACACCCCATTGCTATTTCTAGTGCTCTTTACTCTTGTAAATCTCTCTTTGGCTTATGTCATCTGACTATACCAACCCCTCTCTCTCCTTCTTTCTGTAGCCATCAACAATTCTTTTACTTATCACACCTCGGTATCACCCTCCCCAACCCAAGTCCTGTCATCTTTCCTAGTGACGTCAACATTCATATAGATGGCTTGTCCAAACCCCTGGCTTCTAATAGTTCCTTGACTTCTGAATTTCCATTGGCCTGCCCCTGCACCCCAGCTTTACCACACATCCCTAAGATTCTTGAATCTGCTTCACCTTCCATATCACTAACTCCAGCATCCTGCTCTCTGTTCATAACCTCTTCTCTTTCTGCTTTGCATATTCAAGTACTTCCATTACAACCATTTTTGACTTAAGTTCTCCAGTTCATTGACTTCTTCACTTTACTCCCAATCTATCAGCTAGCTTTTCTTTATCTAGCTTTTTATCCAGTTTCAATCCCTCAGTTCATCTTTTCCATAATTCTTGTCAACATCATAAACTCCCTTGCCTCTCTCTTGTTTCATTGCACCTATCTGGCAAAACCTTAACCCAGGATGAACACTATTGTCCACTTTCACCAGATCTGTATCAGAGTGATCAGTAAGTGCTAGACAAAGTCACACATGAGGAAGACTAGGACAACGATGTGTTCAAGACCTCCAGCCTCATACATGTTCTCAACACCACTTGCAATCCTAATATGTGTCTTTGGCCAATTCCATTTTCCTACTCTCTACAGACTACTTCAAATTTTCTTCATCATCCTCAAACCTCCATCTCTTGACTCCATCCTCCTCCCTCTGTCTCAACAAATTACAGAGAAAATTAAACCATTAGACATAACTGCTCTACTCTTCTTGATTATAAACACAAACACTGGCCTACACCTGTGTGTGTCCTTTCACCATTAAGAGCCAGCTCTACCACTTGCTAGCTGTGTGAATTTTATCAACTCACCTGTCCTTTCTGTGCTTCTTGTTTTCTATAAAATTGGACAATAGTAATAATTAATTACTAATTAATAAGTTTGTAAAATTTAATGAGTTAATATGTGTAAAGTGTTTGCAATAGTGTGTGGCACATGCTAAGCCCTATTTAACTATTTACTATTTTGAATGTTATTATAACTATCCTCCTTTCTATAATAAAGGAGCCAGCATTCCTCCTAGCTAAGGTAAATTATTCCACCTGTGCCTAATATCCCATCTCTTCCATTTATACCAGGAACCTCTCGTCATTCAACAAACGTTTGTTAAGTGCCCACTATGTGTCAAACACTTTTCCCAGACTTTGGGTAGACAGGCAGGTATGAACTTGTAGTATTCAAAGTATAGCAAGAAGCCCATCAGGGCTAGAGCAGAATGAGAGTCATATGGGATGGGAGAGGTAGCTGGACCATAACATAGAAAGACTCGTGTGAATAATGTTTGCTGAAATCTCACTGGCTGTCATTTTGTTTCAAGATTGTGGACAAAGCCATAAACTGAACTTTACATATGACCTGATAGCAGATATTAGTGAACCATCCAAATGAGTAGACTTCTTCAGAAGGTGCTATGGAATGTTAGGATCCACCTTAAAATCGAGTTGGTTAATAGAGCTCATTCAGTGATTAAAAAAGGCTAACTCAAGAACCTACCTGTGGCCTTCTCAAACCCATCTACTGACACCCATCCCTATTAGTTGTGACTTACACGGACCTCTCAATGATCTATTCTTCATCTCCATAGTTTATACCATCTCTTTGCTTTGAAATTTTCCTGTTTGCCTCACATAGTGTGGCTTGTGTTTTATGGAGTAATGGATAAGAGCACTGGCTCTGCCATTTATTAAAAAGACAACTTCTGTGTATCTCTGTTTCCTCATCTATAAGGTCAAGATAACAATAGCAGCTATGTCATAGCACTGCTGTGAGGCTTCAATGTTATAGTACATGTAAATTGCTTAGAACAGTGTCTGGCCAGTAGTAAATGGTTAAAGGGTGAGCTCTGTAGACAAGCTGGCCTAAGTATTATTCCCAGCTCTATATCTTACTAGCTGTGTGCCCTCAGGCAAGTTAATTTACCTCTCTAAGTCTCTATTACTTCATTTGTAAAATGGGGATAATATAAGTACCTGCCTTACAAGTTGTTGTGAGGATAAAATGAAATATAATGCAGGGAAAGTGCTTAACACACAGTAGTTACTCTTGTTATTATGATTAAAGTCTCAAACTTTGCATTTAAAAAGCCAGATTTCCTGTGCCCCCTCTCCACGTAAAACTGTATTGCTTGCTGCCATATATTTCCTTCCTCACCCCTTGGCCACTTTCCCAAATCCTAATTATCTTTCCACTCAATATAGGATCCCTCCAAGGCTAATGTTCATACCCTCAATCTGACAGCCTACCTAAATGTTATATGCACCTTCTGTCACACAAAACCAGGACCTCAGACAGGAGTAAACACATTTCAACTGTCACTTGTTCCATCTTTATCCCATTTATTTTCACAGGTGATTATCACATTTTGGAATTCATCCTCAAATCAGAATAGTTCCCTGGTAGCAAGACAGAGCAGGCCTGAGAAGGGGCTGGAAGCTGACCATGGCAGACACATCACACAGAAGATGACAAAGGAGATACAGTGAAGCACACAATGCCTGGAGTCCAAAGCAAAACCATATGAATCACCCAGAGGACCAGTGCTTGGGGTATGATGGATAGGGGATGCTAGGTAGCAAGGGTTCCATCAGGGAGAAGGAAACTAGGGAGAGTGAGGAGGCAACAGTCTGGGATGAAGGAATAGAAAATGATTTCATCTCTTCTTCAGTGTGACTTGAGGCAAATCCATTATGATTTTTATTTTCCTTTTGTAAAGGAGTTAAATATCCTCTCTATAACATATGTTCCCCTATGCCATGTAACTAGAAACTTCCACGACCAAAGATTCATTTCTTCAGGTTGAATGAGTATTTCTAAAATCACCCTTAGAAATGCTTGCATTCCTGGGAAAGTTATATATGATCCCATTAGTATGAACCATAGGGGAGTGTCAACTTGGGGAGTCCTAAAGGAAAGGGACCCAGGGCTGAGAAGTTTTAGTTGGGAGAACTGGTTTCAGGAAAGGTCAGAGCAAGAAGGCAGGCTCATGTTTTAGTACTTCTATGAGGCCAAGAGCATGCAAGGTAAACATAAAGGAAGAGTATGAGCCAGGAGTGAATGGACCATTGGATATGAAGCACCAAAGGCCTGATGGCTCCATAATTTCCCCTTTCAGTGGATATTTATTACTTATTCTCTTACTTGACCTCACCATGGGAATGACTTTTGTTGACCTCTTCTCTCACTCACAAAACTCTCTCTATCCTAGAGAGTCATCTTTGACCTCTCCTTCTCCTTTATATTCTGTATCAAAATAAATATGATGTCCTACTGAGTATGTCTCAGAAGTATTTTTTCAAATCTCTCCCCTCCATTCTATCCCTTCTTTCACTGCCTTAATGTCATCCCTCATCACTTAGCACCAGAACGCTACCATAATCCCTTCTTAACTGCTACTTCTGCAAAGTTCCTATCCCATTTCTACACTAATACCAGAGAGTGCCTGAAGCCTTAAATCTAACCATGTCTTTCCACTGCTGAAAATCCTTCTGGTGTGCAAATGTCTTGGCCTTTGCCAATCAGTAAATAAAAATGAGGCAACATTAATACTCTTACCAAAATCACAATAGCTCTCAGATCCTACCTGTTTGAATGCAGGAAGTTCAACCTTTTGCAGAATATTTCTAGAAACTCTCAGGGGTGTTAACAGGTGTCCATAAATCCCTCCCAGCCATCTCTTACAGATGCAGATGTCTGATCCATGATTCTGCAACCTGAGATCTATAAAGTGCCTAGGAGGAAGCACTTCAACCTGTAAGTTTGCTCTGGCTGATGTCACTACTGCCTAGGAATTACTTCGTGAGCTAAATGGCACATTATTTGAATATACACTATTTGAATGTGGCTACTACCACAGCCTCTGACAAACTAATTTCCAAAGCACATAGGTCATTAAGAAGAGATGTCAAAAATAGAGGACCACTGCTGTCCATTCTATAGTCTTCAGCCTACGATAGGACAAGTGACTACCCAGCCTTCCAAGCAGATACAACTACCCTCTGGGGGACTCCCACTGCAAACACCTGCCCAGAGGATCATCAGCCAGGCCTTCCTTCTGTGCTGTGGGGCCAAACATGAATGAGAAAAAAACCCTAGCCCAATTCACCTCCTCCCATCCCACAGAGATGCTCATTTCAGGAATAACTCTTTCCACTCTGATCATCTTCTAGGGTGCTCATATTGTCCTGGGAACTGGGAAAAGTGATAGATGAATAGGGATGCTCTTGCTGAGAATTCCCTCAGGATATCTATATACCACATGCAGCTAGCCTAAGGTGGAAATAAATTTAAGAGCTAACACTTACATGGCACATACTATTTGCCAGACACTACTTTAAGCACTTTAGTACCATGTAAGATAGATAAATATCATCCCCATTTTACAGATGAGAAAACCGAGAAACAGGGGGAAAGCAACTTGTCCAAGGTTATACAGCTAACAAGTTGTAGAGCCAGAATTAAAACCCAGAGATTCTGGTTTAAGACTCTATGTACTAAACCACTCATTTTACTGGAGCTCTCCAGATGTAGCTCTGAGGAGCAGTGATGAGTTAGCCTCAGCCAGGTATGTGTCCTCCTTCCCTTCCACCCCCCCACCAACCACTGCCACCCCACCTCACTTATAGCCTTTTCAAACCAAACATTCTGGTTACACCTATGTATCCATAGCCTTTAAGAAGCCTGTCCCTAACATGTGTGGGGAACTGTGACAAATGTACGAATGGAGTTATATATACCACGTGTCCAAATAAGTTGAACAAACTTTTAAATAAAATATGTTCTATCTTCTTACCTTGATAACTATACCTTCATAACAACCTGGAAGTGTAGGTTTGCAGAATTCTTGGGCTCCTCAGAGTTCTTCATAAAAATTTGGTAGCACAGGGAAAGTCAGCCCACCGCCCTTCTCTACCCACTCCTGGCTCCACAGTACACCATCCTGTCTGGTATGTACTATATGAGTGGAAGCTCTAGTCTGAGTGTGAAAGATCCACCCACACATCCCACAGAGTCATCCTGGGGCCTAGATGTATGCACACTAATGGTATGGTCTGCCTCTGGGAGAACAGACCCTAGAAAGAGGCTTATGAAAGCTCTGGAAATAGGTTCCAAGCCATTTGATATGAGAAACAGAAAGAGAGGTTACAACAGTACCTGGTACATAGTAACCACAATAGAAATCTTAGCTATGATTAATCCTCTCATAAAAATACATGCATGATGTGTGCAAACGAGGCAGAGTCCCACCCCTAAAAAAAAGCATAGAGGCTACTGACTGCCCATGCACAGAATCCAACATATTTTGGTGAGAATAAGTTTCTGAGCTGTGGAAACACAATCTTCCAGTCCAAACCTCCTCAGTTGCCATGTGTGAATTCAAACAAATTTTTTAAAGTAGCAGAGCATCACATTGTAAGCAAATTCTTAATTTGTTGGTAAAGAAAATTAAGCAAAGAAAATTAAGTAAAAACATATCCTCAACCTCATTCTTATGAACACAACCATTCTTCAAACCAAATTCAGAGGTTATTAATTTTTTCTTCTATTATATAAGTACAAAGAGTTGGGAAAAAGACATGCAATGTGTGAAAATCAAATAAGTGAAGTACAGAGCTGCCTAAACGGTGTGGAGAGAAAACTGAAAGTTGCCCGACTCACAGTTAATTTCCCCCAGGTACCAGAAATTTCACCGACTGAATTTCAATTCTTTGGGTTAAGGCATCTTTTCCAGAAGCCACACATTGGACTGTAATTATGGGCTGGAAGGTCATTTATTAGCCCATTATTAGCTTAAATTAGTAGTGTGAAATTTATCACCAGATGACCAAGAGCTGAGAGCAAGGTCCTAGGGCCTAGATTCCCCAAGATCTTCACTGGACCTTCACTGAAAAGAACAGAGGTGAGGGAGCTAGTTCACCCCAGTGCTTGGGGGACAGAGCCAAAAAAGCAGAGAACACCCTGAATGTCTTTGCTTCCAGGTTTGTACCTTTCCAACTCAACAATGAAAAAACACAAACAACCCAATTAAAAATAAGCAAATAACTTGAATAGACATTTCTCTAAAGAAGATATACAGATGGTCAATAATCACATGAAAGTGTTCAACATCAACAAATCGTTAGGGAATTGGAAATCAAAACCACAATGAACTCTTACTTCATACCCACTTAGATGACTAACAAAAAACAAAACAAAACAAAACAGAAGATAGCAACTGTTGGCAAGAATGCGGAGAAACTGAAGCCCTTGTGCACTATTGGTGGGACTGTAAAATGCAGCTGCTACTGTGGAAACCAGTATGGTGGTTCCTCACAATATTAAATAGAATTACTATACAATCCAGCAATTCTACTTCTGGGTATATACCTAAGAGAATTAAAAACAGGGACTCAAACAGATAATATGTACACGCATGTTCATACCAAAATTATTCACAGTAGTCAAAGGGTGGAAACAATCCAAATGCCCATCAATAGGTGAATGAATTAAAAAATGAGGTCTATTCACATAAAATAATATTATTCAGTCTTTAAAAGGGGGAAAATTCTAATACATGCTACCACATGAATGAACTTTGAAGATATTATATGTGAAATAAGCCAGTCACAAGAGGACAAATATTGTATGATTCCACTAATATGAGATACCTAGAATAGGCAAATTCTAGGTGTCTAGATAGAAAGTAGAACAGTGGTTTCCAAGGGCTGGGAAACAAGGAGGATTAAGGAGCTATTGTATAATGGGTATAGAATTTCAGTTAGGGAAGATGAAAAAATTCTGTAGATGGATGGTGGTGAGGGTTGCACAACAATGAGTGTGTACTTAATGCCACTGAACTGTACACTTAAAAATGGTTAAATGGGGACTTCCCTGGTGGCACAGTGGTTAAGAATCCACCTGCCAATGCAGGGGACACGGGTTCGAGCCCTGGTCTGGGAAGATCCCACATGCCGCAGAGCAACTAAGCCCATGTGCCACAACTACTGAGCCTGCGCTCTAGAGCCCACGAGCCACAACTACCAAGCCCACGCACTGCAACTACTGAAGCCTGTGTGCCTAGAGCCCAAGCTCCGCAACAAGAGAAGCCACCTCAGTGAGAAGCCTACACACCGCCACAAAGAGTAGCCCCCACTCGCCACAACTAGAGAAAGCCTGCGTGCCGCAAAGAAAACCCAACGCAGCCAAAAAAAAATTAATTAATTTAAAAATGGTTAAATGGTAAATTTTATGTTACATATATTTTACTATAATAAAAAAGTATTACTACCTGCCTACCATAATACTTCTAACCCTTATGATAATACTATGTGACTGGTATTTATAAAATTTTTACAAAGAGTTGTATCTTAAAATGTTTTGCATTCCAGACCATAGTATATCCATGGTTGTTTCAATGCTTCTAAAAGGGTTCCAAAATCTTGGCCCAACCTTGTTCTTGGAAGATGTTTGCCCGGAGGCTGCAAAAACAGAACACATTGTCCTCTGCCAGCAATTTGAGAAGTGAAGTCATAGAGCAAAGCTTCTTAATTGTGGGATTATTGACATCTGGAGCTGGATAATCCTTTGCTGTTGGAGGGCTGCCCCATGCACTGTACAATGTTTAGCAGTATCTCTGGGCTATAGCCACCAGTTGTCAGTAGTAATAGATACAGTTAGACTGAGGCCTGGGAAAGGTGGTCCTAGACAAGCAGAGGGTAACTTGAACATATCAGATGCCAGTGAGGATGAGGAAACAAACTTTGCGTACTTAAAAATGTCGCTGAGGGTGGGGCTAGGTGGGTGTAGGGAGAAGGTCTGTTACTGAAAATGTTTTAAATGATTCTTAACTCATTAACCCCACTTATTCGCCAGTTAGGCAGATTTCTTTCTAGATTGATTTCTTTGAGATCTCCTCTGTTCTTTCATTGGGCTCTTTAAGCCACACGATAAAGTCAAAGTACCTCATATCAGTGACTGTACAACTCTTTGGGGAGGGGAAAACTTTCCATTTTTGCTGAGTTCATAAACTATCCAATAATGGGCCTTAGACCTTGGGATTTTTAAGATTATAGTTTCCATTTATTTTGTGCCTACTATGTGCTAGGCACCATACATATGACTTAATTCATACCTTTGCTTTAATCCTCACAACAGCTCTCATAAAAATGCCTGTAAGAAATATATTTTAATACTCATTTTCTACATGAAACTGAAGTTCAGGAAGGTTGAGTGCCTTAAGCAAGGCTGCATGGCTAAGAAGTGGCAGATTCAAACATAGGTCTGTCTGACCCAAGAGTTTGCTCTATACACAGTGCGTCCCACAGTGGATCTATGCTCCCTGCTTCAAAGCAGATTCCACCTGGACAACAGGGAAGAGCTGAACTGGAGGTCCCTTCTAATCCAGGGACTTGGGTGGGGGAGGGGTGGGGTGGGGCAGAGGGCTTAGAATGCAGGTCAGGAGAGCACACCAGACCACTTATGCTGAATTTCCATGTGTAAGTGCCTCCTCTATGAATTGGCTCAATCACTGAGTTTGGCTATCTAGAGTTGAGATAGTATGGGATACTAGTATTGTCTGAACATGTAAGGTGCCTTGCTAGTTACCATGCAACCTTCAAGACTAACGGTTCTCAAAGTCTCGTCCTAGACCAGTAAGATGACCTATCATCTGGTTTTCCCAGGATTGTCCCAGTTTTAAGCATTAAAAGTCCAAAGTTCTGTAAAACTCCTCAATCTCAGGCAAGCTAGGATGGTTAGTCACCCTTTAACCCACAGCACCAGCATCACCTGGGAAGTTGTTAGAAATGCACCACCCCAGACCTAGTAGAAACTCTGAGGGTGGCACTTGGCAATCTGTTTTAACAAGCCCTCCAGGCAATTCTGATGCATGCTACAGTGTAAGAAACACTGTCCAAAATAAACCTTTTAGATGACTGGGAAATGTGCCCATTTATCTTCCTGCCTTTTTCTCTGAACATCCAAATAAAACATGCTATTGAGAGAAAGCCTGTTGCTTAAGTTTTGTTTTGTTTTCTACCTCCAAGGTTGTATGAAATTACTGTTAGAGCTTTGTGTGAAACGAATAAAAATCCATTAGGTAAATACTTATTGAACACCTACTATTCATCACTGTGTATTCCACCACTGTTCTTAGTTTTCTTCCTTCTTAATTTGGGCAGTTGCATTGTCCATAGTATTGGACACTATATCATGTGATATCACTTATATGTGGAATCTAAAAAACTTATTTACAAAACAGAAACAGACTCACAGACATAGAAAACAAACTTATGGTTACCAAAGGGGAAAGGGAGTGGAGGGAAGGATAAATTAGGATTTTGGGATTAACAGATACACACTACTGTATATAAAATAAACAACAAGGACCTACTATATAGCACAGGGAACTATATTTAATATTTTATAATAAACTATAATGAAAAAGAATCTGAAAAAGAATATATATATATATTAAAAAACGGAATCACTTTGTTGTACACCTGAAACTAACACAACACTGTAAATCAACTATACTTCAAAATAATAATATTGATAATATCATTATAAATAAGAAAAAAATATAGCATTTTGGGCAGGATTTTGAAGGTTTTTTGGTTAGCTAGATAGAGTTTTTCTGTGTTGCCTCTACAAACTTAGTGTACTCCTCTACAGGGTTAAGAGGTTAGAATGGAAAGGAAAGAGTGTGTTTGTGCGCGTGCACACACAAATGAAAATTTTGGTAAAATAAGATCACTGCACCTTGCAGTTCTCAGCTTTAGCCTGAGCAGATGGAAATTGTGCCATGAATATCATAAGATGCACTGACACAAATCAACAGGAACCATGAGTTCGGGGGTATTAGAATTGAAGGCCTAACAGAGGAAAGGGGCTCAAGAACAGATGAAGTAAAGGATGACCACTAATGAAATAACATAGCAAAAAGAGCGAAGAGTGACCTGGAGAAAGGAGGATTTCAGATCATGCCAGGTGCTGTGCAGAGCACTGGGGATCCTGCCTGGCATTTGGAGGGGAGCAGTCCTATCTGTGAGGCCCCTGCCTGGGGTACGGGATGTTATAAATATCTTTCAGTCCCTTCCAAAAGGGTCATACCAAACCCAGGGTCAGGAAAGCTCCCAGGTATCTTGGCTCTACATGTGATTGTATGAAGCACAACTATTCTATGATTTTTTTAAAAAAATTGTGTGCTGCAAACTGTAACTGAATTGTAACCGATCAATAGAAGTGATGCGTGCTTAGAGATCTCTGGGTAAAAAGTTCTATGTACCTGTTCCAATAGCTTTGCTGTTACCAAGCATGGCTAACAAAAGAGTAAAATAACAAGCACACACTTTTTACTTCTATTTAATGAAAGTGAATGAAGAATAGAAATGGTTCAAAGTGCAAAGTACTTGGTTCTGTTCAATATTTCAATTATCTCTATTAAATTATGTTGTAAGCTGGACTGATTAGCACGACATTAGCTCATTAACTTTGACAGTCTGACCACCTTGTGCTAAGGATGGCATCTAAGTGCCCTCATTTATATGCATTAGATTCACTCATGTAGGCCTCCCTGGGAGAAAAGTAAAACTCATAATAATAAAAAAAATCACCACTAGTAAGACAATACAATAATAATTTTGAGGAACAATATCACAATTTTGCCTTCAAATTCTGTCAGCATAAATGCAAACCTACTTTAGGCAGAAACTTGTAAATATAACAAGCAGATGGTATGTGGAAATTCATACAGCTTTATAAAAATGCAATAATATCATGTTTGTGTTGACAGAGCTCCTTCTTTGAAAGGAGCTCTAATCTCCAGACCTGTGTATTTTCTCTTTAGCACAGTCCTGAGAGTCTGGGTGTGGGTAGGTATGTAGTGGAAGAACTTGGCAAGGTCACACCCTGCACATCATGCCGGGGCCTGAGAAGGAGTTGGGCTTTTGCATAAAATTGACATCCCCTGCTTCCTCTACCCCACACACTATGGCTGCATTCCAGGCAACAGAAGCAAGGCTGACCTCCATCATACATCCATTCACTGATTCATTTAATCAGAGTTCACATGGAATATGGTCATTCATTCCCTTAGTGAAGAGCTTCTCAGCCATGGCTACATATTAGAATCAACTGGGGAGCTTTTAAAAATTACTGACATACCCAGATCTGATTTTTTTGCATTGGAAGAATAAATATAATATCACTTATTAAGCGTAAACTTTGGGGGTATTTTTGCTAACAGACTTACTAAGATATAATTCTCATACCATATAATTCACTCATTTGAAGTGTCTAATTTGGCTCTCACCTTCTGAAATAGACTGCATTCTGCCTATGGAATGTGTATCTCTGCTTTCACTTTACTATGGCTCGCTCTTGAATTCTTTCCTCTCATGCCCCATTTGTCCTGCAACCTCTTCACAAAGGATATTAATAAATCTACTTCCTACCTATCAAAAAATAGTGTCTTATTCAATGGCTTTTAGTATGTTCGCAGGGTTGTACAACCAACACCACAATCCATTTTGGAACATTGCCATCAACCCAAAAAGAAACCCTGACCTGAGGCAATCCCAATCCTGACTTAATACTATCTGTAGAACATTGGGCAAGTTATTTAACCTTCAGTATTTTGAACCCTTAACTGCAGAATGTGAAAAATAATACCTTCTAATTTTGTATTTGTGAAAACTAAATAAAATGATGCAAGTAAAAAGAAAGAAACCCTTCACTCTTTAACTATCACCATCACCTACGCCCAGGCCTGCATCTCCACCCTAGCACTAGGTAAATTCGAATCTACTTTCTGTCTCTATAAATTTACTTATACTAGACATTTCATATAAGTGGAATCAGGGCTTCGCTTCCCAGGTGGTGCAGTGGTTGAGAATCGGCCTGCCGATGCAGGGGACACGGGTTCGTGCCCCGGTCCAGGACGATCCTACATGCCACAGAGCAGCTAGGCCCGTGAGCCATCACTGCTGAGCCTGCACGTCTGGAGCCTGTGCTCCACAACGGGAGAGGCCACAACAGTGAGAGGCCCGCGTACCGCCAAAAAAAAAAGTGGAATCATACAATGCATGGCCTTTCATGTCTGGCTTCTTTCACAGCCATAGTGTTTTCAAGGTTCATCTATATCGTAGCATGAATCAATACTTAAGTCATTTTAAAGGCCAAATAATATTCCACTGTATAAATATAACACATTTTGTTTATCCATTCATCAGTTGATGGACATTCATATTCTTTCCATATTGTGCTATTATAATAATGCTGATATTAACATTTGTATACAGTTTTTGTATTGACATATGTTTTCAACTTTTAGGAGTATACACCTAGGAGTGGACTTGCTGGACCAAATGGTAATTCTATATTTAACATTTTGAAGAATTTCCAGAATATTTTCCAAAGTAGTTACACCAATTTACATTCCTACCAGGAATGTATGAGGTTTCCACTTTCTCACCATCTTCACCAACACTTGTTATTATCTGTCTTTTTGATTATAGCTATTCTAATGCATATGAAGTAATATCTCTTTTTTTTTTTTTTTTTTTTTTTTTTTTGCGGTACACGGGCCTCTCACTGTTGTGGCCTCTCCCGTTGCGGAGCACAGGCTCCAGACGCGCAGGCTCAGGGGCCATGGCTCACGGGCCCAGCCGCTCTGCGGCATGTGGGATCTTCCCGGACCAGGGCACGAACCCGTGTCCCCTGCATCGGCAGGCGGACTCTCAACCGCGGTGCCACCAGGGAAGCCCTCTCATTTTGGTTTTAATTAGCATTTCCTTCATGACTAATGATGTTGAACATCTTTCACACACTTATTAGCCATTTGTTTATTTTCTTTGGAGGAATGTCTTTCTGATCCTTTGCCTATTTTAATTGAGTTATTGTCTTTTTATTATTGAATTGTAAACATTCTTTATACATTATAGATAAAAGTCCTTTATCAGATATATTATTTACAAACATTTTCTCCAAGTGCATTTTCGCTTTCTCGATAGTGTGCTTTGATTCAGAAATGTTTAAAATTTTCAAGAAGTCCAATTTACCTATTTTTTTCTTTTGTCACTCATGCTTTCGGCGTCATATCAAATAATTTATTGCCAAGTTTAAAGTCATGAAGATGTATCCCTATGCTTTCTTCTGAGAATTTTGTAGCTTTAGTACTTACATTTATGTCTTTGATCCATTTTGAGTTAATTTTTGCATATGGTATGAGGCAGGGGTCCAAATTTCCTTTGCATGTGTATATTCAGTTGTCTCAGCACCATTTGTTGGAGAGAATATACCTTCTCCTCATTGAATGTTCTTGGCACCCTTGTTGAAAATGAATTGACCATAGATGTATGAGTTTATCTCTGGACTCTGAATTCTATTCGATTGATCTATATGGCTATCTTTATGCTAGTAACATACTATTTTGATTACTGTAGCTATTTAGTAAGTTTTGAAATAGGGAAGTAGGAATTCCCTATTTTTTCCTTCTTTTTCAAGATTTTTTGGCTATTCAGTGTTCCATGTAATTCCTTGAGAATTTTAGGATCAGTATGTCAATATCTACTATGAAGCCAGCTGAGGTTCTGATAGGGCAGAGCTTCATAATATTTACTGAATTATTGTGGATAAGAACTGTGCCAGGTATTGGGGATACAGCACTAAACACAACACAGTGCCCACCTTTGAGTAATTTACAGTCCAGCAGTTGCTCAAGAATATTTACAGGAAACCTAAGCAGGATTCCAGACACACTGTTAAGGTCCAATTTAGCCCAACACATGGCTCTAATTTGGCTTCTGCTTAGTTTGCTTCCCAGAGCCAAGAAGGGAAGAAAGGAATCATGTTGGATGGAGTGAACAGCAGGCATTTTACAAACAGGGACCACCACCAGTTTTGAGAGAAGAAAGGGTCTTGGTCAATCCTTACCTCACATAAAATACACTAAATTCAAGACCATGGCTGTTTATTTAGTATTTCTTGGGCCCTTCAGCACTGCACTAGGTGCTTCAGTAGATAGGAAGGAGGGAGAGCAGAAAGAGAAAGAGGAGAGAAAAAGAGAAAGAAGAGGAAGAATAGAAGGAATGAAAAATATTTTAAGCTCCTACTATGTGCCAGACACTATATTATGTACATTTATATTATTTTTTTGTATTTTTCCAGTTTTATTGAGATATAACTATATTACTTCTCATTGCCTCAGTTTTCTCTTGTGAAAAGTTAAATGGGTTTTTATGAAAATTACATGTGTTAATGAATGTAAATTGCTTAGGACAGTGGCTGGCATGTAGCAAGTACCATGTCAGTGCTCCTTAGCATTGCCAGTGGATATATTCTGCACATGAATCTACTGCATAATAGGCCCCTACTCCGAAAAGTGAGAATCACTCATTCATGTGGAAATTCAAAAAATATTCTCGCTCACTTACAGTCTTAATGACAGCAGTGAAAGCAGGAGACTTTATGTCACATAAGTGATTACTATTCACCAGAGAAGTATATTCAAGACTTTAAGGAATGAATTGGTTCATCACTCTTCTCAGCTTAGATAGTAGATCAGACTGTCCATCCTTTACTGAGATGGAATCTAGGATCCAGGACCTATCCTCAAATCTTGTTGAATTGTTCTTTGAGAAGAATCATTTTCAAATTAAACTGTGGTTCCTACTAATATAATATTAGTTTCCAAAATGGTGTTTTCTTTGTGGTTTTTTTTTAAAGATCTCATCCTTTATATCTAAGGTAACAATAAGCATTTATCCTGTGCCAACCTAGTATCCAATTCTTAACTCATTCATTTCCCTCTCTCAATTGTAACTTTGCATGTTACAACAAAACTCTGAGCTTTCAAATCGTACAGACATTGATTAAAATGAAATTACTAATAAGAACCTGCTGTATAAAAAAATAAAATAAAATTCAGGAAAAAGAAATGAAATTAGACATTGTGCACATACACATGTGTGCATAGGGGTATATGTTTATATATGTTCAAAAATAGGTAAATTGGTTTCTATATGTTCTTAAAGCATTCTTGCTTTTAGAGAGGATTTTGAGATAAGGACTTTTGAAGGTTGCTTAGATGTTATCAAGTTTCTAAACAAAGATAATAATAATTGTAGCCAACAGTTCTTGAGTGCCTGCTATATGCCAGGCCCAGAGCTACATGAATAGCTCATTTGATCCTAATAACAACCCCATAAGGTAGATATCATTATGATCTCCACTTGATACATGTAGAAACTTGAAACCTAAAGAGGTTAAGTAAATTTCCCAAGGTCAGAGAGCTAGCAAGTGACAGAACTGAGATTGAAACCCAGCCTCTCCCTACAACACCCTCTGTCAACAGTGATCTTCCTTCCATTCAGGTGGGACCTGGCTATGTGCACTCTGGCCATTTTCTAGACACAAAGGCTATAGGAGACAGAAAGAGTGCTTTGCTAAGCACAGAGGGTAAAAGTTAGCTTAGTTCATCTCCTTTCCAGGGAGAGGAAAGAAAGATGTGGCTGGCCCTCACCTGCCAAGCCTCTCACTGCATCCAACAAATAGGAATTGAGAGTGTGCAATATTCCAGACATTGTGCCAAGCCCCCACACCAAATGTCCTCCTCCTTGCTAAGCTATGTCTCTCTTGTCCTTCACAAGTTCATTTCAAGACCTCTCTTCCAGGATGCTGAGCCTAATTTAACTCATTCAGCTCTGCTGAGCATGCTCAGCACCCCTCTTTACTCTGCACTCTCCCACAGCAGCACAGAGGACGATGCACACAGTAAGAATTCACCAAATGCATGTGGATAGCCTGGCTCCGAAATAAAAAGTAGGGGAGAGTTCATTGTTAATTCTATGCAGAGACACCAGGGCCAGATGGAGGAGAGAATGGCCAGGAGGTTAGGGTTACAGACAGGGACATGGGCTTTGGAGTCAAGTAGACTTGAGTTTGTAAACTGACTGCAACTTATAGCTGCATGTAGTTTGGGCAACTTACTTAACCTCTAACCACCTCAGTTTGCTTATTTGTGAAATGGGGATGATAATAACAAAACTCTCACAGTACTGCTGTGAGAATTCAATTATAAGTTGCATGTTAATCACTTAGCACAGAGCCTGGCATATCATGGGAGTCAGGAGCTCAATGGGAGAAACTCTTATCATTAATATCACCTAATGAAATACCCACAGTCCTTGTCAGGAGCATGCGTCAAGCAGGTAAACTGTCTGGCTTCCTTGGGATAGGCACAGCATAGAAAGAGGATACAGGAAGTGATGAGGTACACACGCTCTGGCCACCACCTGACCAGAGTGGGTGCTTCTGAGCTCTACAGTTTACCAGTGACCAGGACAGCCAGAAAAGGAGCCCAAGCTGTGCACAGATACAGCTGTCAGTGTCCACCACCTCCAAAAGACAAAGGCAAGATGTCAATTCCTGGGATCCTTCATTCCACCAGTAATGACAATAATTTTTCTGTTGCTAGGAATGGTGCCCAAGTGAGCTCCATGAAGCAAGCCCTACAGTGGGGCTCAGCTTTTATGTTGTGATTCCAGTACTTTCTGAGGCATCAGTCCCTGAAACTCAAGGCTGTTGAGGACTATTCCTGCTTCACTGCATTTAAACTGCCTACTCCCACCTAACTATCTATGAGGGGGCAGCTATCAGCTCTAGAGTCTCATCCTAACACCTCCCACTATGCTCAGCTGCACAGGAATGGTCGCGTACAATGAAGCAGGAATAGGCGGTCACCACCTTAGCTGGTCTTTGGTATCCACTCCTTTTCAGTTCATTGAAGTTATTTTCACAAAAGTCACAACACTACATCACAGGTTGATGGAGTCTTTGACCAAAAACAATAACACAGTGGTCTGTCCACATTTTCTAACTGAGTATACCAATATCAGGTTAAGAGTAGGGCCCTAGACCCAGGCAAGAGGCCCTGTCCTAAGACTCATACTTTAGAGGAGCTCGCTCTGGCTCTCCTCTGGCTGCACCTCTCCCCCTCAAACTGAGGAGTCTATGGGGCAAAGAGGACGTGCCCTCTTAGAGTCCAGACTCTCAGCTTCTAGACCAAAGTCCACATAAATAAATCCCATAATTCTCTGCCCAAAAGCATGAAGCCTGTTCCAGGGGATTTGTGCAGGCCTCTTCTTCCCAAGGGTGGACAACACCACAGCTGTACACACCACTAGCCTGTTTGGTGACCCAGGGCCAGTTATTTAAGATAAAGGAATGCTGAATGGAGCTTGGATATACAATCTGGCATGTCCATGTGCATGTGCATGAGGCCTCTGGTGGTACAGAAGGAGAGCCAGGCATAGAAAGAGGAGGGGACAGGGGTTTGCAAGATACAGGCCAGATGCCTCCATTTATAACTTTGGCCTGTACCATACAAATATGAGAAGCAAGATTGCATGTTGATGCTGTTTGATTCTTATGAATTACATGGAGGAGGCAGAGGGGTGGTAGCCCCATCTCCTAACCTCCCTAACGGAATAGAGACACTGGCTCTCTAAGTAGAATTTCTTTTTTGGTAGAGGAGAGTAATCCAGAAAGAAATCAACCATAATGCTGAGAATTTCCAAAATAGGCTTAAGTTGAAACATTCTCTCCTAAGTCAAATATGTGTCAGTCTATAATATTCCAATTTGGGGCTCAGTAAAGCCCTCCACATCCACACCTAGTTCCTTATGTAAGCTCTCCTCACAGCACCTCTATTCTGTGTCTGTCATTGGACAGATCTGCGTTAAGGATGAACCCTAAGGCCCCTCCCAATAGAAGAGAATCAGGCAGCCTGAGCATCCTCATGACTATCCTAACCCCTGGAGTCCTCCTCTCTCCTTCACACACAGTCCAAGTACTTCCCTGTCCTTCATTCAACACCAAGAGAACCCTGCCATTTACTAGCTCCAGATCTCTGCTACCCTGGTGCTCACCCTCATGGGGGAATGTGATTAGCTCTCAAAACTGACTATTAACTTTCACTGTGGGGTTGTTGATCTGTTCCAGGGTAAATCTTGAAGCATAAAACTTCCTTAATGCCAAACTCTTAAACTGGATCAGAGAAATTTTAAACCACTAAAAGCTGATGGTCTCTAGCAAAACAAGACCCCATCCATCCAAGAGTCTGGGCATTGCTAATACTGTCCATAGAGGCTTATTCAGTTTCAAGCACATTTGAAACGGTGATTATTGCACCATGAATAGCTACCGTATGTCCAACGTATCACACTTCCAAATAATAAGAAAATCACTCACCTGTTTCTATGCTGAAATGGCTGGCTTATCTGTGAGCGCTCTGGTTGGCAGAAGCCTCAGTGATCCCAGAGAGAAGTAGTAGTTTGCTGATTGACATTTCATCTAAGTACTAAGGACATCTACTGAAGAAAAGAGGGTGTGGAGAAAAGGGAACACTCTTGCACTGCTGGTGGGAATGTAAATTGATACAGCCACTACGGAGAACAGTATGGAGGTTCCTTAAAAAACTACAAATAGAACTACCTTATGACCCAGAAATCCCACTACTGGGCATATACCCTGAGAAAATCATAATTCAAAAAGAGTCATGTACCACAGTGTTCATTGCAGCTCTGTTTACAATAGCCAGGACATGGAAGCAACCTAAGTGTCCATCAACAGATGAATGGATAAAGAAGATGTGGCACATATATACAATGGAATATTACTCAGCCATGAAAAGAAATGAAACTGAGTTATTTGTAATGAGGTGGATAGACCTGGAGTCTGTCATACAGAATGAAGTAAGTCAGAAGGAGAAAAACAAATACCGTATGCTAACACATATATATGGCATCTAAGAAAAAAATAAATGTCATGAAGAGATTAGTGGTAGGACGGGAATAAAACACAGACCTACTAGAGTATGGACTTGAGGATATAGGGAGGGGGAAGGGTAAGCTGTGATGAAATGAGAGAGTGGCATGGACATATATACACTACCAAATGTAAAATAGATAGCTAGTGGGAAGCAGCCGCATAACACATGGAGATCAGCTCTGTGCTTTGTGACCACCTAGAGGGGTGGGATAGGGAGGGTGGGAGGGAGGGAGATGTAAGAGGGAAGAGATATGGGAACATATGTATATGTATAACTGATTCACTTTGTTGTAAAGCAGAAACTAACACACCATTGTAAAACAGTTATAATCCAATAAAGATATTAAATTTTTTTTAAAAAAGATGGTAGACTGTATCTCTACGGGCAGGTTGGCAAAAGACTCTCAAAGTTGAAGCTTTTATAGAGCTGCCCCCTGCCCTCTTGCCTTCTGCCCTCTGGCCTATGACTCACCAAACCTGGCCTTCTGGGACACAGCTCTGGCATTTCTACTGCAGGACTGGCCACCACAAGACAAGCCCTTTGGACACAGGCCAGCATGACTCCAAGCTCACTTCCCAAGCCCCTGTCTCCTCTCTCACTCTGTCTCTCTAAATCTGCACAAGCTCTAAACAGTAAGATAAATTAGGACAATTTTTGTTTGTTCTTGCCATCTCTTAAAATCTAACATGAGGTTCCCAACTTGCCCCTTCAGTGGTACCCTCTTGCCTGTACTCTTTGTAAAAGTTCTCAAAGGCCAGACTCCCTCCTCCCTTAAAATGCTCATTGCCCTTACTTCCCAATAATCTGTACTCATCTCCTATTGAGCCCTTTTACGTGATAAAAACAAACAAGCCAGTGTGTACAACAGTTATGAACAGAGGAAAATAAATTAATACTCTTCCCCCAAGTAGCACACCTGGAATTTAATAGGGACCTTCAATAACTTGGGGCCGCGGGAAGTAACAGAACATTTACCTAAAGCATCTGTTATAATAACCACTAGATGCTACCTATACCTATTTTAAATTAAATTAAATTAAAATTTAGTTTTCAAGTGCTCAATAACCGCATGTAGCTAGTGACTACTATATCAGATGGTGCAGATTTAAAACATTTCCACCACTGCAGAAATTTCTATTGGGCCAGATTGCTCTGGAGGCTGACCCTAATGGTGGGACTTTCAGGCACTGTGGTAAGCTAGTAAAACTGGTAGGAGAGATGTAGGGAGCAAAAGGACCATTCTGAACCCTTTGTGAGCTATCTTTTGCCTGTACAAAATGTACTCTCTGCTGCTGCCCAAAGAGACTATCAGCCTTTGCCAAAAAAGTCATTTGTGCCCCAACCACCCATAAGGATAGATGGAGAAAGTGACACACAGCTGCCTGGCCCTTGCTTTTAGAAACAGAGCAACCTTCAACTGAGTTCCTACCTTAGCGACATGAAGAATTATAAAGCCATTAACCTATCCCTACATTGTAGGTTACTAAAACTATGAAAAACAGTCCTTGGAAAAGTCCAAACAGAAAACTAGAAATCCCAAGAATTCTATGGCATCCAGGGCATGCTCACTGCACTCACAGACCACCTAACTTCAAACCCATCACCTTGGCATTGGAGGACCCTTTGCCTCTATTGCAGACTTGGAGATAGTCACTAGACTCTATTTACTAAAGTGGGAAAGTGGCTACTGACATTTAAGAAAGGTTTTCAATCACAAGGGTTGAAATCAATAGGGTGTTCTAACAACCCTTGGTTAATTAACTAGAAAATTAAGCTCAGCATAATACTCCATACTGGATAATCTAGGTTTTTCTGTAAGCAGTGTGCAGTCAAAAGGTAAACATCACCTCAAGGTTCAACCATTTCTGTAACTGAATCTCCAAATTAATGCTATCTCCATTAGCACTGGTGAGAAAGCAAACCACAATAATGATAACTACTAAAACTTACTGAGTGATAACTGCATTCCACGCACTATTCTAAGTATTTAGTATGTATGAATTCATTTAATCTTTACAACAATCCAATGAGATATGTACTATTATTATCCCTATTTTCCAGATGAGGGGAATGAAACACACAGACATTAGGTGACCTGCCTAAGAACACACAGGCAGAAAATAGAGATTGTATTTGAGCCAAGGTGATCTGGTGTCAGAGCCTATGTTCTAGGTCATTATACTAGACTACCTCGCAACTGTGGGTAACAATGAATGAGTCACAGAAGTCCCCCGAAGGCTGGCCTTATCTCCAGCTAGCACAGTGCATGGCAAACAGTAGATTTTCACTAAATGTTTGGTGAATAAATAATAGGTAAAATCTATTAAGCACTTCCTATCTCATTTAATCCTCAAAGGAATCCTATTGCTATTATTATAATACCCAATTTAACACCCTCAGTTTTCACAGGTGAGGAAAATGAGACATAGAAAGACTAAGCCCTTATTTAGTCACTTGCCCAGGATCACAGAGCTAGAGAATGATGGAGAAAGAATTTGAACCTAAATCTAGGTTCCACTCTTGAATGAATGAATGAGCTGTTGCAGAATATATAGTCTGCCCTATCACACTCTTAATTATTTGCTATGTCACGTGTGAGCTGTAGCAGCCTCAACCTAAGTCTTAGTTCTTCAAGGTAACTGTGAGCTCCTTGAGGCGGGGACCATGCCTGACTGCTCCCCTGAACTCTTAATCAAGTGCTGTGCAAGGAATCAATGTTCAGTTAAGCACTTGCTAATTGATTCAGTACCCTAGTGAGGGTCTTTTTCAGTTTAAAGCCTGCTCACTGGCTTCCTGTGTTCCATTCTGGCCCTAAGCAGCATCCCTGGCACTAGACAGACACCCTGAGGAGCCTTGCCTCCCAGGAAGGAGTGGCGGAAATGGTACATTCCGGCAGGGAGAATTATTTTATTGCTGATACTGTTTAAACTTGCTGAGGCATCATGATAATAAAGAACAGACTGACTTGGAGTTGGGTTTATTGTTGTTTTTGAATTCTCTACAATGCACTCCCTTACTGCCTGCACCTAGACAGATCACTCCCACTACCTACTCTTCCCAACAACAGTATGTCGTTGTGGCTTCCTACCAGAAAGAGTGTAGAGAGGCAGGGCTGTAATCATTCTAATCAAGCACTAGGCTGGGAGACCAAAGGCTAGGATTAGAGTCTCAGTTCAGTCAATAACTCGCTGTCCTTGGACAAGTCACTAGACTTGTTAACGTTCTAATCTATGAAATGGAGGTACCATTGCCTACTCATACATTGGTCCAAAGAGCAGAAAAAAAAAATGATGGTACGGATATGCTAATTAAATAAAGGGATTGTTGTTATTTTTGTTCTTCACTAAACTAGTGGTCACTATTTTACTGACTTACTCATTAGCCTTCCTTTGGCAATTCACAGAATTACATGGGTTTTTTTTAAGAATAAAAACTTTTACTAAAGCAAAAGAAAGCAAATCCCTGGTTCAAGCTGGTTCAGGTTTATCCCAAATAAGAACCACAGAGCCCTTAATAGAGAATGTTAACAAATATCAGTGCAATACCATAGCCACCTCTCTCCATTGTAGCTAAACAGACCCACCACCACAACTGAGAGCATTTGAGCCAGAAAGCAGACTGATAAGGTAGAATGTGAAGAAGGAAATTCTGCTTAGCCAGAGGCCCCATGGATTCTCTCAGTCATCACTGCCCAGCATGCAGCAGTCAGAACCAAATCAGCTTTTTTAAACAATAGCATCAATAGCAAGAGGTTCAAAGGAAGTGAAGAAGTGTTGGTAGAGTGTGGTTCCCCTGGAGATTCCTTCACTAGCATGTAGAATTTGTGCAGACACCTCCATCAGCTTCATGTATATTTTCTACAACAGATGATAGGGCTGCCTTGTTGAAGTTAATTCCAAAGAAAGCAGCCTAATGTACCATCATTTTAGAAAACATTCCCAAGGCTTACCATCGCTGACTAATGCAAAGATGCATCAAAAGACCTTTGTTTTTAAATAAAAAGCAGTCAATCCAGACATGACATTTCAATGAAAACTGACGTCTCAAAGTTTAATTTGGCTCCACAAATGGGTAAGGATTCGTCAGAGCTTTGTTTCTCTCTCACATACCATAGATGGTTGCCTCAGACTAAGGCCCCAGGCAGAATTTCATGTCTCTGGACACTGCTACTAACAATTAATAGAATATTAAGGCCAAAGGGACCTTTGAACTCATCAAGTCCAGTCTTGTCAAATTATGGAGGAGAAAAATGAGGGCCAGAGAATTTAACTGATGAAACCAAAATCAGTAACAGAAGGGATGAGATGCCAGGTCTTCTGATACTTGAGTATTATTTTACTAAAACGCATGGCCTCATTCTTTCTTCTGAACTCTGTAGTAAAGCTACCACCTTGATTGGTCAGATGGACAATTTTACAACCTCTCTCACTTCACCACGTTCCTACATAGACCACTTTTAATTATATGTTTGATAGGTCATTTAAAACCTATTTTTTCCTCTCAGATCAAGTTCTCATTAGTACCAAATACATTCCCAGTTTCTCCCCCAGTCAAACTTACAAACTCATCTTTTATTTTGGTCTCCACTGTGTGGCATGTGGGATCTTAGTTCTCTGACCAGGGATCAACCCTGTGCTCCCTGCAGTGGAATTGCAGAGTCTTAACCACTGGAAAGCCAGGGAAGTCCCAAAAACTCATATCAATAACAATTTAAGTGGATCATAGTTAAGAAGACAAACATGCTGCCTATAAAAAAGTAGTCAAAGATACTCAGGTTATTCATTTTTCATTCTTTGAATGATCCCTAACAGATACCATATCATTCATAGTGCTGGGAACTGGGGAGTCCGTGTATTTTAAAGATTACCTATTGTATGTAAGAGGATGTACTGTGGTTCAATACTACTTTTGATTGCATACAGTTAATCTTTATTTGGAGCTGTATTTGTATGCAGTAAGATGGTGTTAGCTGTGAGGCTTTTAAGCTGCATAAATTCCCATACTTACATCACTTTACTCCTGGTCTCTGGGAACCCAACTTCACTATCCCTATGAGAGAGGGTTGACTTATATTTTACTATGAATAAAAACATAATTTCATTCATAAGACTGAGAGTCGTGCCCACTTGGAATGCACATCAGAATCTCTAGAGGGTTGTTTTCAAGCCATAGATTTAACTTCTAGGGAGTCTAATATGCCTCCTGAGGGGGTAAGTATTCCTGCTGTGTGATGATCACTGTGTTCAAAGAGTCTAGTTACCCACTAAAATGGTGTGGAGGAAGAAAAAAAGGGTTGATCACTATCAGTATAATATTTTATATTTTCCAAACCATTTTTAATGAAAATGACTAACATTTATGGAGCATTTACTACATGCCAGATATGGCTCTAAATTTATTTAACTGTATATAACTCATTTAAATACCAGATATACCTGATGCTGTAGATATTGCCATTTTCCTCATTTTACTGATGAGAAAATTGAGGAGGAGAGAAGCAAAATCACATAACTAGTAAGTGGCTGAGTCCAGATTGAACCAAGGCAGGCTGAAATCAAAAGTCCTTCTCATAAACCTACACACTTATGGTCAGTTAATCTTTGTCAAAAGGAGGCAAGCAGGCTTCCCTGGTGGTGCAGTGGTTGAGAGTCCGCCTGACGATGCAGGGGAAACGGGTTTGTGCCCTGGTCCGGGAAGATCCCACATGCCGCGGAGCGGCTGGGCCCGTGAGCCATGGCCACTGAGCCTGCGCGTCCGGAGCCTGTGCTCTGCAACGGGAGAGGCCACAACAGTGAGAGGCCCGCGTACCACAAAAAAAAAAAAAAAAAAAAAATGAGGCAAGTGTATACAATGGAGAAAAGACAGTCTCTTCAGCAAGTGGTGCTGGGAAAGCTGGACAGCCACATGTAAATCAATGAAGTTAGAACACTCCTTCACACCATACACCAAAATACACTCAAAATGGCTTAAATATAAGACTTAATATAAGACATGACACCATAAAATCTCCTAGAAGAGAACATAGGCAAAACATTCTCTTACATAAATTGTAGCAATATTTTCTTAGATTGGTCTCCCAAGACAAAAGAAATAAAAGCAAAAATAAACAAACAGGACTTAATCAAACTTAAAAGCTTTTGCACAGCAAAGAAAACCATAAACAAAACAAAAAGACAACCTACAACTAGGAGAAATATTTGCAAATGACGTGACTGACAAGGGTTTAATTTCAAAAATATACAAATGGCTCATACAACTCAATATTGAAAAAACAAACAACACAATCAAAAATGGGCAGAAGACCTAAATAGACATTTCTCGAAAGAAGACATACAGATGGCCAACAGGCACATGAAAAGATGCTCAACGTCACTAGTCATTAGAGAAATGCAAATCAAAACTACAATGAAGTACCACCTCACACTGGTCAGAAGGGCCATCATCAAAAAAATCTACAAATAATAATTGCTGGAGAGGGTGTGGAGAAAAGGAAACCCTCCTACACTGTTGGTGGGAATGTAAATTGGTGTAGCCACTATGGAGAACAATATGAAGTTTCCTTAAAAAAAACTAAAAATAGAGCTACCATATGACCCAGCAATCCTACTCCTGGGCCTATATCCAGAAAAGAGAAAAACTCTAATTCGGAAAGATACATGAACCCCAATGTTCATAGCAGCATTACTTATAATAGCCAAGACATGGAAGCAACCTAAATGTCCATCAACAGATGAATGGATAAAGAAGATATATATATATAATGGAATATTACTCAGCCATAAAAAATGAACTAATGCCATTTGCAGCAACATGGATGGACTTGGAAATTATCATACTAAGTGAAGTAAGTCAGACAGAGAAAGACAAATATCATATGCTATCACTTATACGTAGAATCCAAAAAATATGATACAAATGAATTTATTTACAAAATACAAACAGACTCACAGACATAGAAAACAAAAGTATGATTACCAAAGAGGAAGTGGGGGGAGGATGAATTAGGAATATGGGAGTAACAGATACACACTACTATATATAAAATAAACAACAAACATTTACTGTATAACACAGGAAACTATATTCAATGCTTTGGAATAACCTACAGTGGAAAAGAATCTGAAAAAGTGGAGATATATATATATATATATATATATATATATATATATATGTAAAACTGAATCACTTTACTGTACATCTGAAACTAACACAATATTTTAAATCAACTATACTTCAATTTTAAAAAGTCTTTCTTGATCCCAACTTCATCCCTGCAGTTCTAATCCCCTCTCCAGAGGTAACCTGAGTTAACTGTTTGATGTGCAGCTTTCCAAAACTCATTCTATGCATTTATATACATAGGCATGTACCTATGTGAAATAAATATTTTGTTTTATTCTTTCTTTTTTGTCTATATAAATCATACCATCTGATGTTCTTTCCCCAACAGTGCACTGCATCTTCAAGAAGGGTAAGTTAAGAACCATTTAAAAATGATTCAGAAATCTGTTTTGGATATCAGCTTTCTCCCATGTAGTATGCTGAGACCCTTAAAAGCCTGCAGTTCCATGATTTACAAAAGACCTGGGCCAAACCTGAAGCTAGAAAACACAGCTCTAGACCAGAAGTTCCTCTCAGCCATGGAAGCACATTTTAATCACCTGAGGAGCTTTTAAAAAGAAATGATGCCCAAGCATGACCCTAGACCAACTAAGTCAGAATCACAAGAGACTGAGCCAACTGTCAGTATTTCTTAAAGGCTCCACTGGTGACCCTGATGTGTGCTAGGGCAGGGGTTGGCAAACTATGGCCCTTGGGACAAATCCAGCTGGCCACCTGTTTTCCTACAACCTACAAGCTAAGAATGGTTTTTACCTTTTTAGATGGTTGAAAAAAAGATCAAAAGAATAACATTTCATAACACATAAAATATATGAAATTCAAATTGTGTCCATAAGTAAAGTTTTATTGGAACACAGCTATGCCCATTCATTTACACATTATCTACAACTGCTTTTGTGCTACGAATTTACAGCTGAGTAATTGCAACAGATACCTCATGGCTTGCAAAACTTAAAACACTATCTGACCTTTTACAGAAAAAAATTTTTGCTAAATCATGGTCTAGGTCATCACCTTTCTAAGAGATCTACCTTCACAGACACTGTAATCTCAAAAGAAGCAGGTACACCACTGTCTAACTAAGAGGTTCCAAACCTGGGTCATGGTCTTCCTTGGGATCACTCTATGAATGGAATTATGAAAAAAATTTTAAATGGGTTTGCAGTTTTCTGGGGAAAGCCTCCATAGCAGGAGCAATTTCTTCACAAATTTTCCCAGATAGGGACTTCCCTGGCAGTCCAGTGGTTAAGACTCCATGCTTCCAGTGCAGGGGGCATGGGTTTGATTCCTGGTTGGGGAACTAAGATCCCACATGCCACGTGGAGCATCCAGAAAAAAAATTCCCAGATAATTAGTAAGCTGCCTAACTGTATAGGTAGAAGATAGAAAGTAGTCAGGGGTGGGCTGAAAATGAGTGGCAACTGGGTTGGGATATAACAATAAAGTTGTACCAGATTCAAGTTATTGATGTCAACTAATTGGAAATAGAAACACCTCAAGCCTAGGCATCAGCCTTAATGTCACTAAATTTCCTCACCTGGGCAAAGAAAATGATCAGTTCCAATCCCAGAAGTGTTATGAGAACCAGGTCACATTATGGGTAGGAAAATGCTTAGAAAAAGAATAAAGCATGGTAATTAATCATTTCTGTTTAAAGGTTCATTTCTTTTAATTAAAAAAACAAGCTTATCAGATCAAGTAAAAAAGAGGGGAGGAGAAGAGGAAAAACAGAATATCCAGAGGAGTTCTAAGAAATAATTCACTTGGACTGTGGCATTAGGGCTGTGTACTGGATTTTCCAAGTATCTGGAAAGTTGTCTAAGAAATATACAGATATCATTTGCCCAGGGCGCCTGATGACCACATTCAACCTGTTTCCAGAATTCTCCAAAGGTCAATTCCCCAAAGGTAAATACAGTAAAAGTTTCTCTTAGGCCTTCATCAGTAGCTATGAAGAAGGGTTAAATGTCTTTAAGTCTCTTTCAAATAACTTGGAAAACATCCTTCCCCTTACTCCCCAGAAAAGCAAGCAAACAAATGAACAAACAGAAAAGAAGATTCTCCATCCCAGAAAAGATGGACCATGATTTCTGGAAAAAGCATTCTAATGTGGTTGGCATGTCCAGTTTTTTGTCAAAATATTTGCTGTGTTTAGATTTTGTAATAGAACGATCTCATTATGTGAGTGATGTCATAGTGTGTCTGAGGAAAGACTTATGAATGCCAGTTCTTTAAGATCCACCATGTCAGGATTCTTCTAATATATAAATATTATCATGAGCATGTAACACAACACACTTGCCTTATTAAACCTCATCCACTAGAACTGTGACCCTCCAGTTACAAGAATCCAAGAGACATGAAAACCCCAGCGTAAAAGGAAGGAAGGGCCACTGGGCCGCTCTCCCTGTGCATATGGCTGTGGAATGCTTACATTAATGTTTCAGGCTCCTTGACCCCCCACTGTGATTCTCTGATGCAGTTTACCTAAGGGGACCCTCATAGCTTCAAGCAGTTAAACTATCTTTCCCCAAGTAGCTCACTCATACCCACAAATTCCTAACGAAAGTCTGGCTCAAATAAAATTTGAAAAAGGCCCACTCCTTAGGTTCCTGGGAGATTTATGATATGTGTGTGCTAAATTTTGTTATTGCTGAAGTAAGACAAGCAAAATCAACACATGGCTCATTAAGAAAAACCAAATGATATAGATGTTAGCATTTTAATTGTGAGCGGGCTTTCAGATTTCACAAAATGGCCTATTTAAAATAAGTTATATGCAATACAAGGTGAATTTACAAGGAATCCCCTTTAATTGGGTCACCCCCTTCCTGGTCCGTACCTGGGGGAGGTAACAATTAAGGACCAAGGCTTCATTTCACATGTGGTTTGGCGAGGTGATCTCATTACTTTATAACTCACATACCCGGTCATTGAGGAGAAAGCTAAGAGCAAGGAGCTTTTCTGAAGCCCATATCATTTTCTATTCTGATCTACTGCAAATGTTCTCTACCCAAGGCACAGGAAGGACACATGGAGCGCATCTTGGCTACAACATATGGTACTGAAGCAGCAAGCTGATAAGTCTTTAGCAGTACTTGACAGTGGTAAGAGATCAATTATTGTCACATAAATATTAAAAAGCTCCCCTAGTACTCTGTTGCAATGAGAGTATATTTAACCATTATAACTACCTCCCTCTTAATAGCAACAAAATTTGCCTGAGAAACAAAATGTCACCCCATCAGGTGAAGTTCAATTAAATGCTCAGTTGGTCCAAAGTTGTGTTGCTGCTGCTGCTTCTATCTGTAATGAAAGCCAACACATGAAACAAGTACCTATTACCTTCCCTGGAGATGATTCTATCTTGCAGGTGATAGGAACTTTCTTAAGGCTGCTCAATGTGGATTTTGTCAAGGAAATTCTGACCTCCTAAATCCTTTGAGGAGATTGAACCTGGCCCTGGGATCTGGAGCACAATATCTTTTGCCCTGGAGGTTCCAAAATTTCTTCTGGAGCAGATTCTAGCAATCGACCCCCCATCAAGAACTGACTGAGTGCAACCTGATAATTAGCTCAAACCCCTACTCCCCAAGGCCCAGCTTTCTCCTGAGCAGGATTGGAGGAGGTAATGAAGAAAAATGAATTCTCCAGGAGGTTGAAAATTCCAAGATTCAGATGCTTACGTGATCTCAGGATTCCAAGAGAATCATGTAGTCTGGAGAGCTCAGGTACAGAATTTCTAGGTCAGGTCACTGGGAAATACCTTCCCATTATTCCACAGCTAGAATGGCAAGACATTCTCTGAAAACTGAGTGCATCTCCAGTGATTTTAGTTGTAATTCAGATTACAGTGCACTCATAAGACACTCCAGCTCCAAAGAGAACAATTTCTGATTATTAAATCAAGAAGAAAAATATTTTAATTATTTGAGAGTATGTGCACTGTGCACAGAACAAGTGAGAAAGTGTTCAAAGCATCAAGAGATTCTTGACTGAAATGAGAAATAAATACCAGCACACACACAGTTGTAGAAAGGATATTATAAGCTGTAATCACAACTCTTTGGCTGTAGGGTCAAGAAAAGAAAACCCTTTCTCTGAACTGAACAGGAAAGAGCAAAGCAGAGTATATAGTGGTTAAGAGTATGTGCACTGGAGCCAGACTGCTTGGGTTCAAATTCTGGCTCTGCCACTTACTTGAGCAAATCACTTAGCCTTTCTGTGTCTGTCTCAGTTTCAATTCATATTAAAAATTTATTTTTCAATCATCAACTCTAGAATTCATTTTTATTTCTAATTTATCTCCAAAGAACAGCAGGTCCCACCATTTTAAGTCCCTTATCAGCCTCTGCGTTTCTCTGGGCACAAAAGTTCAATCTAAGCAAAGATTTCGCTTTTTCGGGGTGCCAGGTGCTACAAGGAAGGCTGAGGGTGAGTCCTTTGAAAAGACAAAGCTTTGTCCCCATTTTCAACTGGGCTTTGGAGGGTGGCTGCAGATCGGTGTCAAATGTTCTCAGAGTGGACCCTCCCCACTGCTCTGGGTGGGAGCGCAGTTTTGCAAGAAGCGCTCCTAAGAAGAAAGTTCCCCTCAGGCTGGCAGAGTTAGGAAGAGACTATTCATTTCCAGGAGTGTTATTAATTGTTTTGACACCTGCCTCTGGCGTCTGGCGTCGGCACCTTTTGGTGTGAATAAATGATTGGCTAGGACCAGAGCATTGCCTGCGACGAGATGATTAGAAGAAGCAGGGCCTTGGTGAAACCGCCTGCACAGCTTTTCCCAGCAGCCCCTCCTCATAAAGAACACGTTTTTCTCCCTGTCCCCACTACCCTACCCCTTTTTTTTTTAATGAGGAAAAGAAAGAAACCTGTCTTTTCTTCATATTCGCATCCCAGCTGGTGTTTATTCCCTCTCCCTTTCCCTCCCCCCGCCCTCACCCCACTTAGGGGGAAAATTAAAGGGAAAGTGGTTTCTAAGCAGTTGAAAGAATGCCTTGTTCTGTGGGTGAGGTCAGCAATTTGGGTAGGAAGGCATAAAAAGGAAGGAGAATTCAGTGACACCATCAGGATTGAGCAATGGCCATTGGACTGAATGCAACCTTCCTGGCCCTTCTGCCCACGTTTGGGTTATTTGTTCTTCTATATCTTATCTCATTTTGCATACAAGCCCTCAGAGGTCAGGAGTGTGGCTTCCTTTACACTGTGACCATATCCTAGCATAATCATGGCTAACATTTGCCAACTGCTAACTATATACCAGGCACAGAGATAAACATACATGCATTATCTCCTTCAATCCTCACATTAGCCCTACAGGGTCAGGACTCATGATCCCTCTTTGACAGATGCAGAAATTGAATCAGAGAGGTGAAGTGAATCACCTAAGGTCACACAGTGACTGGTTTAGTTGTCCTAGGTCACACATGAGTGCATTATGAATTCAAGCCTTTGGAAGGCAGGCTGCAGCTACTTTTCCTCTAGTGACTAGCTTATTGGAGGCACCCAATCTACATAAAATAATCCTTCTCGTGCCTGGGAACGGCAGAGCTATTCTTCAGAGTTTCTCCGATGGGTTTCGAAAAGACCACGAATTCTGAGCAAGTTACTCTAGCTGTGTGTCTGACAATGAGAGGTGAGCTATGAGCCCAACAGGATTATTCTGAGGTAAGGAGCGGCCCTTTGTATGGGAGTATTCTTAAATCCCCAAACCCCTCAACATCAAGTGAAGAGAAACATTATAAGCAAAATTAGGAAGCTATTTTTTTTTAAATGGGGAGAGTAAATTTAGTACTCCTGAGAGTGAGGAACTCAACAGGATGATCTGGAGCAGACCACTGAGTTTCACAACTCAGACTCTGCCAATCTCCTCTGTAAATACCCAGGCTATTCCAGGCCTGCTTCCTCTCTGGAGCAGATGCCACCAGTCTCAGAACATCACGGGGGTAGAGATTTAACAGGCAAAAGAGGCAAAAGACCATGTGGTGACACCACTGCACATTGATTTAAGGCTTTATAATTTGTGAAGCTCCATTGCCTACATGATCTCATTTGCTCCACTTATGTTGGGGGCCAATTAGCACCAACCTCATTTTCCACAATAGGATTACGAGACTCCATGCGGTGACTGGACAGAGCCCAGCTTCCACAGTTACGGAAGTAAAAGAGTTGGGATTTGAAACCAGGTCAGATGACTCCATATCTCTGCATTTTCTGATAATGTGATTTAAGTGCTAGGAATTTGATTTTTGTTTTGTTAAAGTGTACCAGAGTATTCCCAGATACCAGAGAACATCCAATTTCCAATGTTAATATTAAGGGCCTGGTACACACCCTATGGGTTCCCTGAGAAGCCTGTATACTCTTACTGGGTATGGTTAGGACATTTCTGGGACATGTATCACCCAGCCAAACCTCCTTCAATTTCTGGCTCTGGTCTTCCTCCTCTCTGAACATAAGGACAGAAGTGTCTCACTCCATGCAGTTTTGCACATATACTTTACTTGATTTAGTAGTATATGCCATCTTACCAGGTTTGATGTTTCACATATGAGTCTTGTCTCTCCAGGCAGACTGAAAGCTCCTATATGTTTTGCTACTGTACCCAGGACTGTGATGACCACACAAATGACAGATAATGTATGTGTTTTTCCTAGTAAATAATCATGTATATATTTCTACCTTACAATTAACAAGGAGGTTAGCTGTAGACCCTCAGCAAACCCAAAGCAGAAGATCAATAATGATATTGAAAAATCATAATGCTTTACTGACTACCTACTATATGTCCGGTATTAGGCTAGGAGTTTTATGTGCATTATCTCATTTAATCTCCTAATAATTTTATGAGGTTGATACTGTTATCATTCCTAATTTGCAGAAGAAACTAAAGCCTAGAGCAATGGCCTTCAAACTTTTTGTTCTCAAAACCACTTTACATTCATAAAAATCATGGTGGATCTCAATGAGCTTCTGTTTATGTATCAACAGCATATATGTATCTCAATATTTAAAACCCAGACCATACTTTGAAAACTATTGGCTTAGAGGGTTGAATAAGTGTTCAAGATCACTCAAAAAGTAATCAGATTTGAACCACTGCAGTTTTGAGTCCAGAGGCCCCACTTTTAATCACTGGGTTATATCGTCTCCCTAAAAGATAATTCTTTGATTTGCTCTTGAGTCAAGGAGGAAAGGGGTAGCTACATAGGTAGGGAGCAATAATCATGATGGCAATGAGAATAAATGTTGGGAAAGCCCAGTGGCATGCTGCTTTCTTTGCTCAGCTGGGGGTGGCTGATTGTCCAGGGTCCTTAGACCTCACTTTTCAGTCTGCCCAGAGGACACAGCAAGCATCTTGCCTGGAGCCTTGATAGCCCTCCCTCTTCTCTACAGCCTCCTCCCTTCTTCCCCATGAAGTTGTGGGGAGAGGAAGTTCTACTACTTACTGGTTGTGTGACCCTCGGCAAGTGACTTAATCTCTCTGAGTCTCAGTTTTCTCACCTGTAAAACAGAGATAAGAATAATACCTATCTCACATCTGTGATTGAGAGGACTAAACAAGATAATGTATGCAAGGTTTTTAGCATAGAGATAGCCATGTACTCCATAAATTATTTAAAAGGATATCAAAAACAGGAAACAAATATTATCACTAAAATAATTTGTTAAGCATTTACTTTACATTATGCAGTGTACTATTGTTTTATGAGTAATAACTCATTTAATCTTCACAACAATCTTTATGATTGGAATCATTTTGCCAATGAAAAAAACTGGGACAGGTTAGGTGGCATAGCCAAAGTCACAGAATTCACAAGTGATGGCACTAGAAATCAAACCCAGGCTGTCTCATTCTGGAAACTGAGCTTAGAACCACAGAGCTCCTCTCAAACAAAAGTCAAAGCTACTATACCCATTGGAAGCAGAAAACCAAATCTTTATCTTCAAATCTCTAGATCCAACTGAGCATAAGAAAACAAATGAGAGCGCTTTTCATCAACAGTGTACAAAGGGTCAAGGAGACGAGGATTTGCAGTGGTCATGGATGGGACACCCACCAGGGTTGCCTATGGGTGGCAGGATTAGAAGGCACAACGTCCTTAGCATCGCTTAATTGCTTCAAAGCCTAGTAACCTCATGTATAAAATTTCTGCACCAAATAAATGGGAACCCCTTGCTTCATTTAATTCCTCTTCATTGACTAATGTAATGGCCAATGTACTGATCCGCAAGCACCTAGCCGGCTCCGAGGCAATCTTGTGGAAGCCAGAACCCCTCATCGGTGATCTGCTAAGTAATTAGTGGCTTATGGGTCACTTATTTTCCTGTCACTTCAAAGTAAAATGCACAAGACACTTATTTCATTTTACCACTTTGCAATTTAGGCTGCCTAGGCAGCTGTTGGATTTATGCTTTGTCCTCGAGTTTATTCCTCTTCTAGAAACAGTAGTGACATTAGCAAGGCAGGAGCTGCAAAAACAAAAGGATCCTTTCACTACCTGCTTCAGTGACATCAAATCAAGTAATGTAGTGAAACAGACAATGTGGGGTAGAGGGTAAGGAGTTAGCCCAAGGAGTATGAATCAAAATGCAGTGCAATATATCTGCCACTGGTGTCAGAAGGTGTAATTTCTGTAATGAGCAGCTATACACAATTGCTTAGTGTAGTCTGAAGAAAGGGCTTTAATAAAATAATAGCTCACATTTATTGAATGTAGTAAATATGCCAAGCATGTGATTTGTATATATTAACTCATTTCATCCATACAACAAAACTATGACAGAGGAAACTGAGGCAGAGACCTCAAGTGATTTTTCCAAGATTAAACAGCAAGTAAATGGAAAAGCTGAGATTTGAACTCAAGTAGTCTGACTCCAGATCTTATTCATAGGCTATACTGCCTCTCTTGACAAAGGAAATGGTGAAAAATATTCTACTTTCATATACTGGATCTTATTTAAGGAATCATTCATTTATCCAGCAAACCACTGCCGAGCACCTAATGTGTACAGAGAATTACGCCAACACTGAGGAGCCTAAAGGTCAGGGGAAAAGTTCCTGCCCTTGTGAAACTTTGAGTCTAATTTAGGAGATAGCCATTCGTCTAAAAAATTCACACCAGTAAGAGTAAAACCACAACTGTAACAGGTGATACCAAGGAATATCTAGTTCTCTGAAAACAGGTAATAGAGGACCGTGACCTTGAAGGAGAGGGTGGCCCACCACTGGGAATGCTTCTCTGAAGAAGTGACAATTGAGTTGCAATCTCAAGAGGTGGAAGAAGAGCATTCCAGACAGAAGGAACAGCACGTGAAAACTATTTTTTCTCCTTTTTTGCAAGCTTCTTTGACAGCTGCACTGGGCTCGTTCTCTGGCCTCAGTTTGAATTAGATGGTTCACTTTATCATGGTGAGACAAACATGACAAACCTAAAAATAATGGTTTCCTTTTTTTTTTAAGTAGCCTGATTGCATAAAAATATTTCAAGCTCAGGGCTCACCATTTTTTCTCTTTTGTCTAAACATCCAAAAACGAGCAGGGGTTTCAACGAAGACTAATTGTTCCAACTGCAGCTTAATTTGCCCTCTCCTTCTGAACTGGTTCTCAAAGTTCCCCAGTGACAAAGGAAGAAGGGCGAGTCAGAGTGGGAGGGTAGAGGCTCTGAGGGATGGTGGAGGGTAAGGAAGAAGCTCAGAGGAGGTGCTCCTTGCTGGACGTATCACAGCCCCTCAGCTCCCTGTTCGGCCCACTTCCCCAAGCACACTGCCCTTCCCCTTCTTGCTCCCATCTACCCACTAACCTTGGAGCCTGTGCAATGAGCAGGGACCTTTTAGAATCCATTTGAACTTGAGCTGCCAGCCTCACTGGGACTTGGAATCAGACTGGCCTTCCCGTCAAGAAAGAGACACATCAAGCAAGCAGTCTCCCATCCTCAGAGGCCCCACACTTGCTGTGTCGTTCTGACTTGAAGGCAAAGCTGCTTTCTACTCCATACTCCCTAACCATAGAGCCCCAGAAGTATCCTGACGTACAGGTCATTAAACCTGGTGCCATAGAGTGCTGCCCAAGTGGCCAGGAGCTGGTTTATTGATTACTTATTTATTTTGGCAATAAATAAAGATTAAGGATACTCTTCCTGCTTCTGAACATGCTGAGTTTAGCAGTACATATCCCAGCAGGGGCCATAGCCCTTAGGCTACTGATTTCTCCACTCTGGGCCTCAGATTGTCTATCCCCACAATAAGGATATGGTAGAGTGGGATGGACTTGGTATAAGTTATCTCTAAGGTTCCCTCCAGTAGACTATGAAGAGCAGCAGCCCCTATTCCTATGGATGGTTATAAACACAGACTAGACTGCCCGGGTTTGAATCCCAGCTCCACCTCTTGCTAATTATATGTAACTCTGGGTAAGACTTTTATGAGCCTTAGTTACCTCTTCTGTAAAGTGTAGATAATAACGTAAAATGGGGACTATAATAGTACTTACTCGTGACATAAAGTTGTTTTAACCCTTAAATGAGGTAATACATGTAGAAGAGAAACCTGATACCCATTAAACCCTCAATACTTAACTATTATTCTTCATGAACTCATTTGCTTTAATGTCACAAAGATAATTTAACAATTCAGTGAGGACCATACAAGTACACATCTAGTGTCACCTGTGATTCTCTTTGTTTACCTCAGTTATACAAGGTAAGTATTAAATAATTACATTGTCCAAACCAGCGTTTTTGACAATTTTTGCTACTAACAGCTAGTAACAATTCTGGTACTTGTTTGGTTTTTGAGCTTCGGTTCTGAAAAAGAATTTTGTCCTTTCTTCATTGTGAACCTCTTAAGCACACTTCAAACCCTTTTTTTTCTAAAATGCAGTTATACAATAGATTTCTCATAATCTCATGTATGTAATTAGAGTTAAAATATGCCAACCCTGAAGGGACCTTTATTCTTCCTTTTAAAAGAGTCATATTGTATGCATATATTTAAGCCTCAAGGTTGAGGTTTTCCTCATTTTATTTAGATGCCTGGAGATTAGTGAGAAAAATCTGTGAAGACTCATTGTTGTGTTTTTCTTTTCCTAAATCAACAGTGACACTGATTTATAACTTAATAGTGATTCCCTTGAGTACTTAATAACATAGATTACACCCTAATAAATGCATTTCCTGTAGGCTTAAGTGACTAACACACTGATCTATTAGACTGGTAAAATAATATAGGAAGTTTCTTCTTGGTTATTGAGAAAATTTCTAAGGAATTGGTACCTTCTAAAATAGGAGTATCAAATAAATGTTTTTCTATGGATGGATTCTTTCTACAAATTAATTGTTACCTGAGAAAGAGAAATGTATAATTTCATATTCTCAGAATATTCTCACCATGTGTAATTTGAAGAGCAGGCCCTTTTATTTTACTTATTGTTAATTATCCTTAAAACATCCAGGATCATTAAGAGAATTAAGATGTTTAGTACTCTTCAGATGTAGTTAGTAATGTCAAGATTCTCATTTTGCATTTTATTTTCTGGTTCCTGAATCTAGGTCAAATCTGCATGCACTGCACATCCCCCAATGTGCTTTATCCTTTTTTATCCAGTCCTCAGGCCCTGTTACATGTTGATCAGTAAAAAAAAATCTTAACATACAGATGCTTGTACTTAGCATCTGTCAGTAACCCTGTGATTAGTGACTCCAGTGTTGCCTAGCATGTCCAAACATCATAAGGCTTGGCTAATGTTTTGATCATGTCTGAACAGCAAGTTTAAGAGCCTCTCTTATGGACAGCTAGAGGGTAGGAAATAATCACATTGAACGAAGAGTCCAAGTTCTTGTAACTTGTGGTGAAATCTTTCTGAATATTGATTCCCTTTGATAATAAGCTCATAAGTTCAAAGCGAGGACCGGAGGCCATGGCTCCCCCTTGCCTCCTTCAGACAAACTGCACTCCTCCTCCTTCTAAATGGACAGGATTATAAAGCAGAATTTTTTAAAGCTATGTTACCCCATTGACCTCTTTTCAAGAGGCTCTGTTATTAACATTAACTTAAATTCCCTCTGCCAGACCAAGTTTTCAAATAAATTACACTTGGATCATTCCTCTCACCTCATCCTAGTGGTATTTTTAAAATGATGCAATGTGGATAATTTTGTATCTTAGGGTGAGGCTTTTAAAATTCAGCCTCAGGTAAGTGAGCGTTGCTCTTGATGAGTAGCAGATAGGTGTGACAACTGACTGCTGAGCCTACAGAGGGTCTGGCACTGGTAACTCAGATACTAAGACAATTTGAAGGTTTTCTCAACTCTTGTTCCTTACAGAAGCAGAAAGAAGCTTCACTGCATCCCAGAGAGTTGGGGTCTGCTATCTCGCCACACAGTAGATACACAAAAGTATATGTCAAACAAGTCAATGAAAGATTGAATGCATATTTGGATTTTAATCTAAGCAAGGAAAGAAAGCCCACAGCTCCTCGCTACTCCCACCACCTGCATGTGGCCCTGGTGCCACTCCAGAAACAAGCCTCGTCATCATGAGTTCTCATGTATTCCTCAGAAATAGGGACTGGGCCTTTCGTATGTGGCCACAGTGACTGAAAACACCAATGTATTTAGGAAACCTTAATTAAACTAAATGCTGAAAAAGAGGTCACTAGATTGAACATGCAAGAGACCACTGGTTACTTTAAAAAGAGCAGTTCCAGTGGAGTGGTGAAGGCAGAAGCCACCCTGCAGTGGGGTGGGACAGGTGGGTGGGAAGTCAATAGAGGCAAGAAATGTAGGCCACTCTTTTAAGAAATTTGCTGGCAAAGGGAAGGATGGAGAGAGAATAGCAGCTTTAGAGAGATAGCTATTCCCTGTATTCTCCCTAATAGAGGAAGGTGTTTTTAGGAAAGGCATCTACTTTATTTGGACTAAGTAATCCCTGTGCCTTCTTTTAAGCCAAGGAAAATATGTTATGGAAAAAGAAAAGTTGAGGATACAGTAAAAAGAATGAATAAAATCGGGAGAAGTTTCCAAAGAGAAGTGAAAGGTTAGTCTTGTTCACAGGGGGGCAAGAGTGGGGCACGCGTCTTCCTTTGCATGGATACGGAATGAGGAAAGAATACACTGGAACCCAGAGAAATGTTGAGAAGAGGTGGAGGTAATGACACGGATGTGTTAAGAATACAATGAAGGGATTCAAGGTTCAAAAGAAGAGACGGGGCTGTGAGGCTCAAAGGAGATTTGATGTCAGTGGTGACTGAGAGAGAACAGAAGGCCCTCTTGTCTCCTGATGAAGGGCAGTCAAGGGGGCACTTGAAGCCTTTTCTTAACCTTTGGTTCCAGTAAGAGTAAGGCTCTGGCCTCAAATGAATGCAAATGCTATCTGACCAGACCCCACTCTCAGGTTTCTCCTTCAAGAGTCTCTATAGAGACAAATGACCCAGTGGAGCAAGCAGCCTAGCTGCTGTATTTTGCAGGAAAAACTAGAAGAATGATATGTTTTAGCCTGTAGGGCTCATCAGTTCTAGAACTGTTTTCCTGTCAGTGGAGAGGGAAGGGTCGGATTTCCATAAAGAGCAAGTCTTGGTTAATAAGTGAGGTCAAGTGGGAAGCTATTAGAAGTCTCTCTGGGGGATTCCCTGGCTGTCCAGTGGTTAGGACTTAGTGCTCTCACTGCTGGGGCCCCAGGTTCGATCCCTGATGGGGGAACTAAGATCCTGCAAGCTGTGCTCCATGGCATGGCCAAAAAAAAGTCTCTCTGGCTTCCTGGGAAGTTTTAATGCCAGGCTCAGATCATTCCAAATTCCATGTCTCTTGCCCCATATCCTAAAACCTCACTACTGTGTTTGGACTATGTTGCCTCCCTGCCTATTTATTCAGAACGTTCTCCACTACAGCCAGCCACTGTACCTGAATTTCCAATTATTAAGCCACTTATTGGGTTAAGGTTATGTTTTATGAAGATGTATCAAAATGAGAGAGATCACCTAGCAACACATGAGCACCCAGTGATGCCCACAAATACATTTACATGGAGCTCAGGGTCAGATTAGCTTGCTGTCACCTTGGGAGCATGGACCTTAAGAAAATGAAGCTCCAGAGAAGTCTGGAAGAAGTAGGACATGGTGTGCTGCCAGGAAGACGGACCAGAATGTGGCAATACAGTGTGAGAAAAATCAGGGCACTGGGCTCTGGAAGCAGCTCTCATCTAGGATGTCTGAAAAAGGGTTTAGAGGCCCTCCAGAAGACAACTTTTACCCATTATATATTTTTCTAGGTCCAATATGGTGCCCTGCAAGATGTTATTTCTATGAGAGCACATGGAAAAGTGACTGATTCTCCTGCTGTCACTAACATCTTCCAGGTTACTGTTTTAATGGAACCAAAGCAATGATGTGATAGCTCCCATAGAGACAGAAAGTTAGTTCAAAAGTCTCAACTCATATACTACCTCAATTCAGGCACAGGCCCAAAGAGTTATTCAGAAGGCCAGGGAAGGTTCCACTGCCGAAAAGTCTTGCCCTGACCCAAGATGACAAAGATCATTTTCTCCCTGCATATGACCTGTCACTTTCCAATGAAGTAGATGCCTTAGCATGCATATACCCCTGGGAGGGATAACACACTTACTTTTACATATGTTGTTCTTTTAATGACTGAGACTAGAACCTATTCTGGGAGTAATATTTTCTTCTTTCCAAAATGGAAATATCTTTATTGTTATTGTGATTATAGAAGTAATACATGTTCTTTGTAAACATTCAAACAATACAAATGTATAGAAAGTAAATTGTAAAAGTCCTTCATGATGCCACTTCTCCATAAAGAAAAAATTATATTTATCCTTCCAGATTTTATTAAGCTATAGAATCATTTCATTTATGCTATTTTGTACCTTAATATTTTTTTCACTCTACAATATGTCATGTACAATATAGAGAAGTAAGCGCCTAATAAACCTACCCTCCTGCAGATAATAATGGTAAACTCTGAAACAAAGCATAAACGAACAACTACCCGAGGGATCTGGACAATAAACAAAAGCAGCCAGAAAAAAAAAAAAAAAAAACACTCCCCTGAGATTTTGTAAGCACAAGCTGGCCACCATTTGAGTTTCTGATTGAGATTTGTGCTATTTATCTAAAAACCCTCCAGCAAAAAAATTCAACTTCAAGTGGCCCAAGGTTGTTAGTGTCCTCCAGGCTACTGACAGAAGCAAATGCAAAGCATTACTGGAAGAATTCTAATTGAATTCAGGTTAAATATATACATATCATGTAACCAATCCAGAAATTCCTTTTCTAGCTATACACCAAGAGAAACCCTTACACGTGTGCAATGGTAAACATGCATAAGAATATCTATAACACCAATACTTTTAATATCAAAAAACCTGGCAATAACTCATACATCCACATACAGTATAGATAAATCCTAATATAATCATATAGTTGAATATCATGAAGTAGTTAAATGAACTATAGCCACTTACATCAACATGAATGAATCTCAAAGATACTGAGCAAAACAACAAGCAGCAGTATGATTTAACTTATATGAATTTCAAAAACATATAATGAAACAATATGTAGGAATGCACACATGTGTGATAAAAATAATGAAAAACAAGGGAATAATTTATCCAAATTTCAGGCTAGCAGTTGTCTCTGGGTGGGAGGAAGGGTGATGCACTCAGAGGTAGACAGGTAACTTCAGAATTACTAGCAACTTTTATTTTCATAAGCTGGGTGGTGATGACTTGAGTGCTTTTTTTTTCGCTCTGTTTTTGCTCTTTAAAATGCACATACAGAAATTGAGGAAGACACAAATAAATGAAAAGCTATCCCATGGTCATTAAAATATTAGTTCACAAGAATTAATATTGTCAAAATGTCCAAAATACCCAAAGGGGTCTACAGATTCAATGCAATCCCTATCAAAATTCCAACTTAATTCACAGAAGTAGAAGAAAACAAAAGAAAAAACAATCCTAAATTTATATGGAACTACAAAAGACCCCAAATAGCCAAAGCTATCCTGAGAAAGAATGAAGCTGGAGGCATCACACGTCCTGATTTCAAACTACATTACAAAACTATAGTAAACAAAACAGTATGGTACAGGCATAAAAACAGACACATAGACCAATGGAACAACAGAGAGCCCAGAAGTAAAGACACACACATATAGTCAACTAATCTTTGGCAAGGGTGCCAAGAACACACAACATGGAAAAGATAGTCTCTTCAACAAATCGTGTTAAGAAAACTGGATAGCCACATGCCCCCCCCCAAAAAAAAGAAAGAAACTGGGCAGCTATCTTAAACCACCCCCCTAAACTAATTTGAAATGTAATTAAATTAAATATAATACCTGAAAATATAAAACTCCTAGAAGAAAACATAGTGGAAAAACTTCTTGACAATGGTGTTGGCAATGATATTTTGGATATGACACCAAAAGTGCAAGAAACAAAAGCAAAAATAAACAAATAGGTCTATGTCAAACTAAAAAGCATCCACACAGCAAAGGAAACAATCAACAAAATGAAAAGGCAACCTATGGACTGGAAGAAAATACATGCAAACTAGTTATCTGATAAGGGGTTAATATCCAATATATATAAAGAACTTACAAAACTTAATAGCAAAGAAAACCAAATATTCCAGTTAAAAAAATTATATGTGAAATCTAAAAAAGTTGAACTCATAGAAGCAAAGTATGGAATGGTGGTTGCCAGGAGCTGGAGGAGTGGGGGAAATGGGGAGATGGTGGTCAAAGGGCACAAGCCTTCAGTTATAAGTTGAAAAACTTCTGGAGATACAATGTATGGCATGGTGACTATAGCTAATGATACTGTATAGCATACTTGAAATTTGCTAAGAGAATAGATCTTAAGCATTCTTTTTTTTTGATCTTAAGCATTCTTACCACACACACACACACACACACACACAAACAGTAACTATGTAAAATGATGGATGTATTAATTAACCTGATTGTGGTAATCATTTCACAAAGTATATGTATATCAAATCATCAGGTTGTATATTTTAATATATATTATTTTGTCAAATAAAAATAAATAAGTAGGGGAATCCCTTGGCAGTCCAGTGGTTAAGACTCCATGCTTCCACTGCAGGAGGCACGGGTTCAATCCCTGGTTGGGGAACTAAGATCCCACATGCCAAGTGGCCAAAAATAAAGGAAGGAAGGAAGGAAGGAAGGAAGGGAGGGAGGGAGGGAGGAAGGGAGGGAGGAATGAAGGAAGGTAGAGAGGGAGGAAGGGGGGAGGGATGGAGGACATAATAAGCACATAGATGTTATATATGTTCTTGAAAGTATTTGACTATTAAAAAATGTTTTAATCCAATCAGAAAACAAGAAGGCAATTGACTACTTAAATGAGTTCTGAAAGAAATTTTAAATTTTTAAAAATGGCCTTACACAATGTTATATGTCAAATACATTTGACAAAATAAATAAAAAGAAAAAATGCCCTAAATGTTACATCTGTAAGAATTCAGATTTTCTTACCTTAGGTTTGAATACAGATACCTGTGCCTGGAGTACCACAGGAATAGCAATGCCAGAGTAGACATTCAAAGGTCATCTAGCCCAGCCCCCAGTCTTTTTGACAGACCTGAAAATCCCATCAGAGAATAGAATATCTGACTGTACATTACAAATTATCTCAAGAGATGAATCCACAGTTTCCTTTGGTAGGTTGCTTTGGATGTGCCTTTGCTCCAAGTGGATCTTTATCATGTCTTCTTCATAAACATGAATTATGAACATTTTCAAACGTACAAAAATGTAGAGAATAATATAATGAAGCACATATAAAGCTATCACCCAAAGCAACAAGTAACAAAATGTCACAACCTTCACTTTAGCTATCCCTTTTTTCCTCTACTTATAGAGCAATTTAAAACAAATCTCAAACATATCCTTTAGCCCCTACATACTTCAGTATGCATCTCTAAATAGTATAGACATTTTTATTATATATCACCAATGATATTGTCACACCAAACACCAAAACTTAATAATTCCTTGGTATCATCTAAAACCTAGAACATATTCATATTTGCAAGATTGCCTCAAAATTTAATTTTATATTTTAATTGAACTGCATTTATTTTTAAACTACTGTTGAGTGTTCACTGTTTTGGGCCAGCCTCTATATTCCAAGTTGGCTTAACATCCCACTGACATCAAAGCTTGGCTTTCAATTGTTTTTCCCAAGCGCACAGAAATGTGCCCCTAAACCTTCTAAACTCATTCACTTACTGCCTGTTGAGGCTAACGACAATCTGTTTGCCAGGTGGCTTTCTGGAGCACAGAGTAGCGCAATCAGAGCCCCACAGTAGTAAAGCCCATAACAAGAAGTTTCACTGAGTAGCAGCCTTACCTTGCCTGTTACTGGTCTAGCTGCTGTGTTGCCCTGCAACCTCAAAACCATTCTGAATTCCACCTAGGATTGTACAATGGCAGTAAAATACACTGTTTAGGAGTCTCCAGGATATGACTTGTATAAATGTTTTACTGTCTCCTCATTGACAAGATTTTTTAAAAAATAATCCCATTGATGCTGTAAGCAGTGCATCTTAGGGAAAAACACTCTTCCAGCTCCTTCCACATGGGGCAGAAAGGCATACATGATCCATACTGGAAGACTTTATTTTAAAAAATTATTTTTAAACAAATACCCTATGACTCGGCAATTCCACTTTTAGATATTTTCTCTAGAGAAACACTCACGTGTGTGCTCAGGGAGCTGTGTATAAGGATTTTTCATTATACTGTTGATTGTAGTGATTAAATCCAAAATTGCGAAAACACTAAATGTGTGTTAATAGAGGAGCAATACATCCATCCTATAAAATATGATGCAGCAGTTTAAAAGAATGCAGTAAATTTGTCTTTACCTGGTAAGATCCCCAAAACTTGTCATTAAATTTAAAAAGCAAGCTGCAGGGCTTCCCTGGAGGCACAGTGGTTAGGAACCCGCCTGCTAATGCAGGGGAAACTGGTTCGACCCCTGGTCCAGAAAGATCCCACATGTCGCAGAGCAACTAAGCCCGTGTGCCACAACTACTGAGCCTGCACTCTAGAGCCCGCGAGCCACAACTACTGAAGCCTGCGCACCTAGAGCCCATGCTCCGCAACAAGAGAAGCCACCGCAATGAGAAGCCCACGCACCACAGTGAAGAGTAGACTCCGCTCACCGCAACCAGAGAAGGCCCTCATGCAGCAATGAAGACCCAACACAGCCAAAAATAAATAAACAAATAAATAAATAAATAATTTTTTAAATAGAATAAAAATTAAAAAAAATAAAAAGCAAGCTGCTGAATAATACAATATGACACCCATTTATGGGAAAACACAAATCTATATATATATATATATATATATATATACAGTAGTTCTGCCTTATATGCAGGGGATATGTTCCAAGTCTGTCAGTTGATGTCTGAAGCCACAGATAGTACCACACCCTGCATATACTATGTTTTCCTCTTATATATACATACCTATGATAAAGTTTAATTTATGAGTTAGGCACAGTGAGAGATTAACAACAGTAAGTAATAATAAAGTAGAACAATTATAAAAATATACTTAATAAAAGTTATGTGAATGCAGTCTCATCTTCCCTCTCTCTCTCTCTCAAAATATTTATTGTACTATACTCACCCTCCCTCTTCTGATGTGAGATAATAAAATGTCTACGTGATGAGATGAAGGAGGTGAATGACACAGGTGTTGTTATGCAGCATTAGGCTACCATTGACCTTCTGACAATACATCAGAAGGAGGATTATCTGCTTTGGGTGATCCTAGATCATTGAGCCAGGACAGTGTTGATGGTGGGATGTCAGGAGCAGATGATGCCGATGGTTGGGCATCAGGAAGGGACCAAGCAGGACTGCATGAGATTTCATCCTGCTACTCAGAAGAGTGCACAGTTTAAAACTTACAAATTATGTATTTCTGGAATTTTCTATTTAATATTTTTGCACTGCAGTTGACTATGGGTAACTGAAACTGCAAGAAAGCAAAACCATGGATTGGGGTGGGGGGGGCTACTATATCTCTATGTATGCATACATGTATGTGAATGCAGAGAAAAATGTTTGGAAGAATACCTACCAAACTGTAAATTGTGATTGTCTCCTGAAAGAGGACTGGGGTGAGGAGGGTGGTTAAGTCAAAGAGAATTTAACACCATCTGCATCATTTGAAATTTTACAATGACAATGTAGTCAGATGTTACACGGGTAAATTATAATGAATAAAAATATTAAAAGAAAGAACAGCCCTGCATACGTCTTCAGGGGCAAAGGTAAAATACAGGTTTTCCTATACAACTTTTCAAATATTTACTGAGAGCAGACTCTGTGGCAGATGCTGTGGGAAACATGAATGAGCTACAGGGCCCCGTTCTCCAAGGGCTGCTCTTCTAGAGGGAAAGATAAGATGTGAATACATGAAAAGATTCTCTAAAATTAAATACCCATCTACACCCAGTATGGAGTTCACAGGGGGAAAGAGCACAGTAGACTGGGGTGGACAGGGAAAGCCTCAAGGAAGAGGTGGTTGCTGAGCTGGACATGAAGACAAGGTAAGATCTGAATAGGACGGGGAGCCAGTTCTGTTCTGTCTGGAGTTCTATTGAAGAGGAGACAGAGGCAGGGAATCCCAAGAACTTCTTTATTGTCTTTATTGGCTCCCTGGGCAGCTTTTCCCACTGACAGACTCCACTCCCTGGGCTCATGACCAAAGAAAGCACAGCCAATGTACAGCTCATCTCAAACTGTGAATAATCCAAGAATTATTTCAATTTGTCTTTGGAAGGTATCATGTATACTTTTACTTTTTTTTTACCAGCAGATTTAACTTCCTTAATTATGTTCTGCTCATCCGATGTTAAAATGAGTTTCTATTTTCTAAGCCCACATTGTCAAAACTGTCCCTGCCTGATTCTCCCTACCACCCTCTCCCCACTTTGTACCACTACTTATATCAAACTTTACCTATCTCAGGTCCAACCTAAGTACAAGTCTCACAGGTTGCCATTCTCTGCTGGTGAGTCAGTGGGTGCTAATGAATTAGTCAAAAGTAATTCCTATTAATGTGTTATCTTGCCCACATAATATACTGGCTTAATCAGGCTAATATGAAAGCCTCCAAAACCCCCTAAGAAATAACTAATGGTGGGAATTTTAGACAATACCTTCAAAACTAAAGCAGAAGCTATTTGAAGAACTGGACTCATCCTAAAAGTGAGGGCTTCTATGCTGGGCAGGGAAGACTTCTAGGCACCAGATGAGAAAAGACTCTCAGTGGTCTGGGCCTCTGGCATATCACTTTACCTGGAGCCCTGGAGCACTCCAGAATCCACAATGCTGGACTCTTAGCAGGTTTCTAGGCCAGCTGGTGCCATGGCAAGATCCTTCTCTGAATGAATCCTGGGCCTAGCCTGTAAGCAAGTTACTTTTCATAGGCTTGTCCTGTACTTTAACACTAAACCAGGTATTTTTTTCATCCCTTCTACCCTGGTACACAGAATAGTCTCTATCCAGCACCTAGCAGAGAAATTACAGGTTCCCCCCCTTGGCCTTATTACTGAGATCTGAAAGATTTCCAGTGGAAAAGAATTGATATCTTCCTTTCCTGTCCCTTCTAGAAAAGTAATTCTAATTTCCAGAAGAAGCAGGCTTTCTTCTCCCCAAATTGAGGAGAATAGTCACTTGGTACAGAATCACAGCTTTGCCAGGTGCCCACAACCAAGCAGAGGTTGGGTTAAGCCTTCATCCTTTCACTTATTCCCCAGCTCCTTAAGCAAAAAATAAGAGTGGCTTTTCCATTACCTGTGACAGAATTAGGTGTATTAGGTGAGAGAGTTGGGAAGAGGAGATGAGACAAACCAACCTGGGCATAACAGATGACCCAGGAATTTCCCAGTGTAACTGACAATGTTTATTGAGTTACTCAGTAAGTATATGTCAGATATTCCAATAGGCACCTTTCACAACAGCCACATAAGGTAAGTACCATTATTATCATTTAAAGAAGAGAGATAAAAATGAAGTTCAGAAATGTTCAGTAACTTGCCAAGGGTCACATAACAATTTAGTGGCAGATTCAAACCTAGAGAGTCTGACACTAGCTCCAGTACCCTTAACTACTATACCATGTTGCTGTAGGTGCCATGAAAATTTCTAGGCCTGGAGGGGAAGAATCAAGCAGGAAATTGGCAGAAGAACAGCTGGGCAATAGGTAATTGACATCAAGGAAGTCCAGTAGAGGCTGGAGGATGGGAGGGTGTCAGGCAGGGCAGTGTGTAGAAGTAAAACAGAACCTAGCAAGGATCCTATCACCAGGCCTGGAATCAAGAAGAAAACTCCAGTGCCCAGGAGGTCAGACAAGCACAAGGAAAGGGCACAGCTACATCAAAATTGGCTCTTAGGCATGGAAGGAATCCATCAGGAAGCAAATGCCAAGGCTGTCTCAATGCTGAGCTGTGTGCTATGGGTCAAGGACTCCATAGATCTACCCTGACTAGAGAGAGTATATGAAATAAGGCTGTGCTTTCATATACAGTTGACCCTTGAACAACATGGGTTTGTTGTTCACTTATACTCAGACTTTTTTCAATAGTAAATACTACAGTACTACACGATCTGCAATGGTTGAATCCATGGATGCGGAACTGTGGATACAGAGCAACCACAGATACAAAGGGCCGACTGTAAGTTATATGAAGGTTTTCAACTGCAAGCTGGTAAGGGTGTCCTCTCAAAATGTTCTCTGTCACTTTCAAATTTAGCACTATGATATGAAATCCATTTTTTTTCCTATTTCTCTTTGGACCATAAGATGGAAATGAAAGTCACTACCCTCTACTCAAGTAGTAGAGAAAAGAGTCTATGGACTAAATACTACATCTAAGAGCTCACAGCAGGGCAGGGCCCAGAAAATGGTACAGAGGCAGTTCTGTTTATTTCCAGTGACTTGTATTTCCCTCCTTTTGAGTCATCTCTCCACCCAGACCTAAACCCTATGGTAACACCAGGACCTTGGTTCCAATTCCATGAAAATGGACCTGTACTATGTCCCATAACCTCAACATCCTAATGATAAATTAAGTTCTGTTAATGTTTCCATCACAGTAAGTATAATTGCAGGAGGGGAGATTGTTGTACCACAGCTTTGACTACTCTTGGGACCAGAATATTGACTGAAACTGACAGTTGGGTTCACTATGAAATCACTCTTGCAGAATACATGCCAAGGTTCTTTTATAAATATAAGAAATTAAGAATGTCCATATCAATGCTATGAAATGGATTAGAGTATATTAAACAGCATAGTGGATGTTCTGATGTGCCTCCAGATCCACCATTCAGGACTAACACACTCATATCCAACCTGCTGAAAGTACTGATGGCCTGACAGCTCTGAGCTGAGCCCTCTCTAGAAATTGCATGACCCTGAGAGTAAATGCCCCCTCACCTCACTCTAGTCCTGGTCCTGATATGAACAGTCCTTTATCTATTAAGAAAGTTGAATTTGTCATCGAAAACCTTCCCATAAAGAATACCTCATTACCAGATGGCTTCACTGGTGTGAATTCGATCAAATGTTTAAGGAAAAAATCAGGTCAATTCTACCCAAATTCTTGCAGAAAATGGAAGAGAGAGGAATATTTCCCATCTCATTCTGAGAGGCTAATATTATTCTAATACCAAAACTGAACAAAGTTGTTATAAGAAGCAAACCAAACACCAACATCCCTCATGAACATAGATGCAAAATTCTAAACAAAATTTTAGCAAATAGAATTCAACAATATAAAACAAGTTTGAGATCTTCGGGGAAGATGGAGGAAGAGTAAGACGCAGAGATCACCTTCCTCCCCACAGACACATCAGAAATACATCTACACATGGAACAACTCCTACAGAATACCTACTGAACTCTGGCAGAAGACCTCAGACCTCCCAAAATGCAAGAAACTCACCACGTATCTGGGTAGGGCAAAAGAAAAAAGAATAAACAGAGACAAAAGAATAGGGATGGGACCTGCACCACTGGGAGGGAGCTCTGAAGAAGGAAAGGTTTCCACACACTAGGAAGCCCCTTTGGGGAGGAGACTGTGGGTGGTGGAGGGGCGAAGCTTCAGAGCCACGGAGGAGAGCACAGCAACAGGGTGCGGAGGACAAAACAAAGCGGAGAGATTCCTGCAGAGGATCGGTGCCGACCAGCACTCACCAGCCCGAGAGGCTTGTCTGCTCACCCGCCGGGGTGGGCGGGGGCTGGGAGCTGAGGCTTAGGCTTCGGTCAGATCCCAGGGAGAGGACTGGGGTTGGCGGCATCAACACAGCCTGAAGGGGTTAGTGCACCACGGCTAGCTGGGAGGGGGACCAGGAAAATGTCTGGAGCTGCCAAAGAGGCAAGAGACTTTTTCTTGCCTCTTTGTTTCCTGGTGCGTGAGGAGAGGGGATTAAGAGTGCTGCTTAAAGGAGCTCCAGAGACAGGCACGAGCCGCGGCTATCAGCGTGGACACCAGAGACGGGCATGAGACACTAGGGCCGCTGCTGCCGCCACCAAGAAGCCTGTGTGTGAGCACAGGTCACCCTCCACACCTCCCCTCCCAGAAGGCTGTGCAGCCCGCCACTGCCAGGGTCCCGTGATCCAGGGACAACTTCCCCGGGAAAATGCATGACGTGCCTCAGGCTGGTGCAACGTCACGCCAGCCTCTGCCCCTGCATCTGTACCCCTTCCTCCCCCCGGCCTTATTGAGTTAGAGCCCCCAAATCGACAGCTCCTTTAACCCCGTCCTGTCTGAGTGAAGTACAGACGCCCTCAGGCGACCTACAAACAGAGGCGGGGCCAAATCCAAAGCTGAACCCCGGGAGCTGTGCGAACAAAAAAGAGAAACGGAAATCTCTCCCAGCAGCCTCGGGAGCAGTGGATTAAATCTCCACAAACAACTTGAATTACCCTGAATCTGTGGAATGCCTGAATAGACAACGAATCATCCGAAATTGAGGTGGACTTTGAGAGCAAGATATATTATTTTTCCCCTTTTCCTCTTTTTCCGTGTGGATGAAAGGCTCTTGGTGCTGCAGCCAGGAGTCAGTGCTGTGCCTCTAACGTGGGAGAGCCAACTTCAGGACACTGGTCCACAAGAGATCTCCCAGCTCCATGTAATATCAAACGGCGAAAATCTCCCAAAGATCTCCATCTCAACACCAACACCCAGCTTCACTCAACGACCAGCAAGCTACAGTGCTGGACACCCTATGCCCAACAACTAGCAACACAGGAACACAACCCCACCCATTAGCAGAGAGGCTGCCTAAAATCATAATAAGGCCACAGACACCCCAAAACACACCACCAGACGTGGACATGCCCACCAGAAAGACAAGATCCACCCTCATCCACCAGACCACAGGCACTAGTCCCCTCCACCAGGAAGCCTACACAACCCACTGAACCAACTTTAGCCACGGAGGACAGACACCAAAAACAATGGGAACAACAAACCTGCAGCCTGCAAAAAGGAGACCCCAAACACAGTAAGATAAGCAAAATGAAAAGACAGAAAAACACAAAGCAGATGAAGGAGCAAGATAAAAACCCACCAAACCTAACAAATGGAGAGGAAATAGGCAGTCTACCTGAAAAAGAATTCAGAATAATGATAGTAAAGATGATCCAAAATCTTGGCAATAGAATAGAGAAAATGCAGGAAACATTTAACAAGGACCTAGAAGAACTAAAGAGGAAACAAGCAACGAAGAACAACACAACAAATGAAATTAAAAATACTATAGACGGGATTAATAGCAGAATAACTGAGGCAGAAGAACGGATAAGTGACCTGTAATATAAAATAGTGGAAATAACTACTGCAGAGCAGAATAAAGACAAAAGAATGAAAAGAATTGAGGACAGTCTCAGAGACCTCTGGGACAACATTAAATGCACCAACATTCGAATTATAGGGGTCCCAGAAGAAGAAGAGGAAAAGAAAGGGACTGAGAAAATATTTAAAGAGATTATAGTTGAAAAGTTCCCTAACATGGGAAAGGAAATAGTTAATCAAGTCCACAAAGCACACAGAGTCCCATACAGGATAAATCCAAGGAGAAACATGCCAAGACATATATTAATCAAACTATCAAAAATTAAATACAAAGAAAACATACTAAAGTAACAAGGGATAAACAACAAATAACACACAAGGGACTCCCCATAAGATTAACAGCTAATCTTTCAGCAGAAACTCTGCAAGCCAGAAGGGAGTGGCAGGATATATTTAAAGTGATGAAGGAGAAAAATCTACAACCAAGATTACTCTACACAGCAGGGATCTCATTCAGATTTGATGGAGAAATTAAAACCTTTACAGACAAGCAAAAGCTGAGAGAGTTCAGCACCACCAAACCAGCTCTACAACAAATGCTAAAGGAACTTCTCTAGGCAAGAAACACAAGAGAAGGCAAAGACCTACAATAACGAACCCAAAACAATTAAGAATATGGGAATGGGAACATACATATTGATAATTACCTTAAATGTAAATGGATTAAATGTTCCCACCAAAAGACACAAACTGGCTGAATGGATAAAAAAACAGGACCCATATATATGCTGTCTACAAAAGACCCACTTCAAATTTAGGGACACACACAGACTGAAAGTGAGGGGATGGAAAAAGATATTCCATGCAAATGGAAATCAGAAGAAAGATGGAGTAGCAATTCTCATATCAGAAAAAATAGACTTTAAAATAAAGACTATTACAAGAGACAAAGAAGGACACTACCTAATGATCAAGGGATTGATCCAAGAAGAAGATAACAATTATAAATATTTATGCACCCAACACAGAAGCACCTCAATACATAACGCAAATACTAACAGCCATAAAAGGGGAAATCAAAAGTAACACATTCAGGACTTCCCTGGTGGCGCAGTGGTTGAGAGTCTGTCTGCCAATGCAGGGGACACGGGTTCATGCCCCGGTCCAGGAGGATCCCACATGCCACGGAGCGGCTGAGCCCGTGAGCCGTGGCCACTGAGCCTGCCCGTCCAGAGCCTATGCTCTGCAACGGGAGAGGCCACAACAGTGAGAGGCCCGCGTACCACAAAAAAATAAAATAAAATAAAAAATAACACATTCGTAGTAGGGTATTTTAACACCCCACTTTCACCAATGGAAAGATCATCCAAAATGAAAATAAATAAGGAAACACAAGCTTTAAATGGTACATTAGGGCTTCCCTGGTGGCGCAGTGGTTGAGAGTCTGCCTGCCGATGCAGGGGACGCGGGTTCGCGCCCCGGTCCGGGAAGATCCCACGTGCCGTGGAGCGGCTGGGCCCGTGAGTCATGGCCGCTGCGCCTGCGCGTCCGGAGCCTGTGCTCCGCAACGGGAGAGGCCACAGCAGTGAGAGGCCCGCGTACCGCAAAAAAAAAAAAAAAAAAAAAAAGGTACATTAAACAAGATGGACTTAATTGATATTTATAGGACATTCCATCCAAAAACAACAGAATACACATTTTTTTCAAGTGCTCATGGAACATTCTCCAGGATAGATCATATCTTCGGTCACAAATCAAGCCTTGGTAAATTTAAGAAAACTGAAATTGCACCAAGTATCTTTTCCGACCATGCTATGAGACTAGATATCAATTACAGGAAAAGATCTGTAAAAAATACAAACACATAGAGGCTAAATGATACACTACTTAATAACGAAGTGATCACTGAAGAAATCAAAGAGGAAATCAAAAAGTACTTAGAAACAAATGACAATGTAGACACGACGACCCAAAACCTATGGGATGCACAAAAGCAGTTCTAAGAAGGAAGTTTATAGCAATACAATCCTACCTTAAGAAACAGGAAACATCTTGAATAAACAACCTAACCTTGCACCTCAGGCAATTAGAGAAAGAAGAACAAAAAAAAGCCAAAAGTAAGCAGAAGGAAAGAAATCATAAGGATCAGATCAGAACTAAATGAAAAAGAAATGAAGGAAATGATAACAAAGATCAATAAAACTAAAAGCCGGTTCTTTGAGAAAATAAACAAAATTGATAAACCATTAGCCAGACTCATCAAGAAAAAAAGGGAGAAGACTCAAATCAATAGAATTAGAAATGAAAAAGGAGAAATAACAACTGACACTGCAGAAATACAAAGGATCACGAGAGATTACTACAAGCAACTCTATGCCAATAAAATGGACAACCTGGAAGAAATGGACAAATTCTTAGAAATGTACAACCTGCCAAGAGTAAATCAGAAAGAAATAGAAAATATGAACAGACCAATCACAAGCACTGAAATTGAAACTGTGATCAAAAATCTTCCAACAAACCAAAGCCCAGGACCAGATGGCTTCACAGGCGAACTCTATCAAACATTTAGTGTAGAGCTAACATCTACCCTTCTCAAACTCTTCCAAAAGATAGCAGAGGGAGGAACACTCCCACACTCAGTCTAAGAGGCCACCATTACCCTGACACCAAAACGAGACAAAGATGTCACAAAGAAAGAAAACTACAGGCCAATATCACTGATAAACATAGATGCAAAAATCCTCAACAAAATACTAGCAAATAGTCCAACAGCACTTTAAAAGGATCGTGAACCATGATCAAATGGGATTTATTCCACGAATGCAAGGGCTTCCCTGGTGGCGCAGTGGTTGAGGGTCCACCTGCCGATGCAGAGGACATGGGTTCGTGCCCTGGTCAGGGAAGATCCCACATGCCGCGGAGCAGCTAGGCCCGTGAGCCATGGCCGCTGAGCCCATGCATCTGAAGCCTGTGCTCTGCAAAGGAAGAGGCCACAGCATTGAGAGGCCCGTGTATGGAAAACAAACAAACAAACAAACAAAAAACAACAGAAAAGGATTCTTCAATATACGCAAATCAATCAACGTCATACACCATATTAACAAATTGAAGGAGAAAAACCTTATGAGCATCAAAATAGATGCAGAGAAAGCTTTTGACAAAATTCAACACCCATTTATGATAAAAGCCCTGCAGAAAGTAGGCATAGAGGGAACTTTTCTCAACATAATAAAGATCATATATGACAAACCCACAGCCAACAACGTCCTCAATGGTGAAAAACTGAAACCATTTCCACTAACATCAGGAACAAGACAAGGTTACCCACTCTCACCACTCTTATTCAACATAGTTTTGGAAGATTTAGCCACAGCAATCAGAGAAGAAAAGGAAATAAAAGGAACCCAAATCGGAAAAGAAGTAAAGCTGTCACTGTTTGCAGATGACATGATACTATACATAAAGAATCCTAAAGATGCTACCAGAAAACTACTAGAGCTAATCAATGAATTTGGTAAAGTAGCAGGATGCAAAATTAATGCACAGAAACCTCTGGCATTCCTATACACTAATGATGAAAAAACTGAAAATGAAATTAAGAACACACTCCCATTTACCATTGCAACAAAAAGAATAAAATATCTAGGAATAAACCTACCTAAGGAGACAAAAGACCTGTATGAAGACAATTGTAAGACACTGATGAAAGAAATTAAAGATGATACAAATAACTGGAGAGATATACCATGTTCTAGGATTGGAAAAATAAAATTGTGAAAATGACTCTACTACCCAAAGCAATCTACAGATTCAAAGCAATCCCTATCAAACTACCACTGGCATTTTTTACAGAACTAGAACAAAAAATTTCACAATTTGTATAGAAACACAAATGACCCTGAATAGCTAAAGCAATCTTGAGAAAGAAAAACAGAGCTAGAGGAATCAGGCTCCCTGACTTCAGACTATACTACAAAGCTACAGTAATCAAGACAGTATGGTACTGGCACAAAAACAGAAATATAGATCAATGGAACAGGATAAAAAGCCCAGAGAGTATCCCACGCACATATGGTCACCTTATCTTTGATAAAGGAGGCAGGAATGTACAGTGGAGAAAGGACAGACTCTTCAATAAGTGGTGCTGGGAAAACTGGACAGCTACATGTAAAAGTATGAGATTAGAACACTCCCTAACACCATACACAAAAATAAGCTCAAAATGGATTAAAGACCTAAATATAAGGCCAGACACTATCAAACTCTTAGAGGAAAACATAGGCAGAACACTCTATGACATAAATCATAGCAAGATCCTTTTTCACCCACCTCCTAGAGAAATGGAAATAAAAACAAAAATAAACAAATGGGACCTAATTAAATTTAAAAGCTTTTGCACAGCAAAGGATACTATAAAAAAGACCAAAAGACAACCCTCAGAATAGGAGAAAATAGTTGCAAATTAAGCAACTGACAAAGGATTTATCTCCAAAATTTATAAGCAACTCCTGCAGCTCAATAACAAAAAAACAAACAACCCAATCCAAAAATGGGCAGAAGACCTAAATAGACATTTCTCCAAAGAACATATATGGATTGCCAACAAACACATGAAAGAATGCTCAACATTATTAATCATTAGAGAAATGCAAATCAAAACTGCAATGAGATATCATCTCACACCAGTGAGAATGGCCATCATCAAAAAATCTAGAAACAATAAATGCTGGAGAGGATGCGGAGCAAAGGGAACCCTCTTGCACTGCTGGTGGGAATGTAAATTGATACAGCCAGTATGGAGAACAGTACGGAGGTTCCTTAAAAAATTACAAATAGAACTACCATATGACCCAGCAATCCCACTGCTGGGCATATACCCTGAGAAAACCATAATTCAAAAAGAGTCATGTACCAAAATGTTCCTTGCAGCTCTATTTACAATAGCCAGGACATGGAAGCAACCTAAGTGTCCATCAACAGATGAATGGATAAAGAAGATGTGGCACATATATACAATGGAATATTACTCAGCCATATAAAGAAATGAAACTGAGTTATTTGTAATGAGGTGGATGGACCTGGAGTTTGTCATACAGAGTGAAGTAAGTCAGAAGGAGAAAAAGAAATACCATACGCTAACACATATATATGGAGTCTAAGAAAAAGTTTCATGAAGAGACTAGGGGTAGCACGGGAATAAAGCACAGACCAACTAGAGCATGGACTTCAGGATATAGGGAGGGGGAAGGGTAAACTATGACTAAGAGAGTGAGTGGCATGGACATATATACACTACCAAACTTAAGGTAGATAGCTAGTGGGAAGCAGCCGCATGGCACAATGAGATCAGCTAGGTGGTTTGTGATCACCTATAGGGGTGGGATAGGGAGGGTGGGAAGGAGGGAGATGCAAGAGGGAAGAGATATGGGAACATATGTATATGTATAACTGATTCACTTTGTTGTAGAGCAGAAAATAACACACCATTGTAAAGCAATTATACTCCAATAAAGATGTTTAAAAAACAAAAGAAAACATAGGTCCAAACCCACTCTTTCTGCTAGCCACATAGTCTTCCATGCAGGGAGTATATCACGTATTTAACAGTTCCCTTTCTGGTAAACATTCCAATTATTTTAATTTTTACAACCATGCCATAATAAACATTATTTGTACATGTGAAAAAAAAAGATGTGGCACATATATACAATGTTATATTACTCAGCCATGAAAAGAAACGAAATTGAGTTATTTATAGTGAGGTGGATGGACCTAGAGTCTGTCATACAGAGTGAAGTAAGTCAGAAAGAGAAAAACAAACACTGTATGCTAACACATATATATGCAATCTAAGAAAAAATAATGTCATGAAGAACCTAGGGGTAAGATGGGAATAAAGACAGAGACCTACTAGAGAATGGACTTGAGGATATGGGGAGGGGGCAGGGTAAGCTGTGACAAAGTGAGAGAGTGGCATGGACATATATACATTACCAAACATATGGTAGATAGCTAGTGGGAAGCAGCTGCATAGCACAGGGAGATTAGCTCTGTGCTCTGTGACCACCTAGAGGGGTGGTATAGGGAGGGTGGGAGGGAGGGAGATGCAAGAGGGAAGAGATATGGGAACATATGTATGTGTATAACTGATTCACTTTGTTATAAAGCAGAAACTAACACACCATTTTAAAGCAATTATACTCCAATAAATATGTTAAAAAAGTAAAAATAAAATAAATTTAAAAAATAAAATAATTTTGATACATCATGACCAAATGGAATGCAAGATTGATGTAATATTTCAAAATCAACCAATGTAATTCACCATATTAACAAAATTTTCTTTTAAAAATACATAAGAAGTAAAAACTACTATGTATAAAATAAATAAGCAACAATGATACATTGTACAGCATAGGAAATATAGTGATTATTTTCTAATATCTTTTTAAAAATTTATTTATTTTTGGCTGCATTGGGTCTTCATTGCTGCGCATGGGCTTTCTCTAGTTGCAGCGAGTGGGGGCTACTTTTTGTTGCAGTGCACAGGCTTCTCATTTGTGGTGGCTTCTCTTGTTGTGAAGCACAGGCTTAAGTGTGCAAGCTTCAGTAGTTGTAGCACATGGGGTCAGTAGTTGTGGCTCACGGGCTTAGTTGCTCCATGGTATGTGGTATCTTCCTGGACTAGGGGAAGAAGATGTGTCCCCTGCATTGGCAGGCGGATTCTTAACCACTGCACCACCAGGGAAGCCCTATTTTGTAATATCTTTAAATTGAGTATTATCCATAAAAATATTGAATCACTATTTTATACACCTGAAACCAACATAATATTTTAAATCAACTGTACTTTAATTTTTAAAATTAAGAAAAAACAGGATAATCTGAATAGGGCGAGAGAAAACATTTGATAAAATGTAACATCTATTCCTGACCAAAAAAATTCTCATGATGCTAAGAATAAAAGGAAATGTCTTCAACCTGATAAAGAACAGCTATGAAAAATACTACAGTTAACATCATAATTAATGGGGAAAAACTGAATTGTTTCTCCCTTAAGTCAGAATCAAGGCAATAATTTCCATTCTCATCATTTCTATTAATCATTATACTGCAGATACTAGTCAGTACAATAAGGCAAGAAAAAGACATAAAAGACAACCAAATTGGAAAGAAATAAGTAAAATTGTCTTTGATGATTGTCTATGTAGATAATTCTATGTAATCTACATAAAAGCTACTACAATGAATAAGGGAATTTAGCAAGGTTGGAAGATACAAGATATTAACATACAAAAATCAAACTTACTTATACACCAGCAATAAACTATTGAAACTGAAAATTTAAAACAATATCATTTACAATTGCATCAAAAATATGAAGTACTTATGGATAAATCTGACTAAATATATGCAGGATCTGTATGTTGAAAACTACAAAAACAGTGATGAAAGAAATAAAGATCGGCTTCCCTGGTGGCGCAGTGGTTGAGTCCGCCTGCCAATGCAGGGGACACGGGTTCATGCCCCAGTCCAGGAAGATCCCACATGCCACAGAGCGGCTGAGCCCGTGAGCCATGGCCGCTGAGCCTGTGCGACCAGAGCCTGTGCTCCGCAACGGGAGAGGCCGCAGCAGTGAGAGGCCCGTGTACTGAAAACAAACAAACGAAAAAAGAAATAAAGATGACCTAAATAAATGGTGGAAATATACAGTGTTCATGGATCAGAAATCTCAAAATGTTAAATATGTCGATTCTCCTCAATTTGATCTATAGATTCAACACAATACCAATCAAACTTCCAGCAGGCTCTTTTTTTAGTTATGAACAAGCTGAGTCTAAAATTCATATGGAAATACATCCAACCTAGAATAGCGAAAACAACTTTGAAAAAAAGAACAATGTCGGAGGACTTCCAGTGTCTGATTTCAAGACTTATAAAACTACTGTAACCCAAACACTGTGGTATTGACATAAAGATTGACAAACAGATCAATGAAACAGAACAGAAAGTTTAGAAACAGACCCACATGTATATAGACAATGATTTTTTATCTATCAAGGCAATTCAGGGAAAATAGGATAGTTTATTCTAACAAATGGTGCTGGAAGATGGAGGGGGCCACATAGTAAGGAATGTGAGTGACCTCTATGAGCTGACAGTGACTCCTGGATGACAGCCAACAAGGAAATGTGGACCTCAGTCCTACAACTCCAAGTAACTGACTTCTATACCAACAAGAATGACATTGGAAGCAGATTTTTTCCCAGAGCCTCAAGACAAGAACTCAGGCCAACCACCAACTTAACTTCAGGTTTGTGAGACCATGAGCAGATAACCTAGCCATGCTGTGCTAAACTTCTGACCTACAGAATTCAGCTAATGATTGGGTATTGTTTAAAGCTGGTAAGTTCATGGTAATTTGTTACACATCAATAGGAGATCAACACATCTGATTTTTAAAAAACTTTGTGTTAGAATACAATATATAAAGAACTGTGAAAACGTAATAATAAGAAAACAATCTAATAAAAAATGGACAAAAGATTTGAACAAACATTTCACCAAAGTAGATATATAGATGGTCAATAAGCACATGAAAAGATCCTCACATTATATGCCATTAGGGATATAGAAATTAAAATTAAAATGAATGTCTAAATATTTTAAATGACTATACCTACTATTGTTGAGGATATAGAACAACGGGAACTCTCATACACTACTACTGGGAATGTAAAATGGTACAACCACTTTAGAAATCATTTGGAAGTTTCTTTAAAATGTTATTTTTTTTTTTTTTTTTTTTTTTTTTTTTTTTTTTTTTTTTTTTTTGCGGTACGCGGGCCTCTCACTGTTGTGGCCTCTCCCGTTGCAGAGCACAGGCTCCGGACGCGCAGGCCCAGCGGCCATGGCTCACGGGCTCAGCCGCTCCACGGCATGTGGGATCTTCCCGGACCAGGGCACGAACCCGTGTCCCCTGCATCGGCAGGCGGACTCTCAACCACTGCGCCACCAGGGAAGCCCCCTAAAATGTTATTTACACAAGATAAATAAAAACATATTCATACAGAAACTTGTACACAAATGTTCATAAACACTTTGTGATGTCCCCAGATGTGAATGAAACAACCCAAATGTCCATCAACACATCAACAGATGAATGAATAAACAAATTTTGGTATATCCATAAAATAATACTACTTAGCAATAAAAAAGAATGATCTACTGATACACTCAACAACATGGATGAATCTCTAATTATACTGAAAAAAGTCAGACCAAAAAATACATACAGTATGACTTAATTTATATAAACTTTCAGAAAATAAACGAATAATCTATAATGACAGAAAGCAGATAAATAGTTGCCCAGGGATAGAGCAAGGAGGATAAAGAAGAGTAAGAGGGAAGTTTTATAAAGGAGGTACAAGGAAACTTTTACAGTGATGGATATATTCATTATGATTGTGTTGATGGCATGCATGTGTTAAAACACCAAATTGTTTTAAGTTTAGTCAGTACATTTTCATGTATGTATAGGCTGCATATAGCATCAAGAAATATTTTGTGTGATGAAGAAGCTGAAAATAGATGATAAATACTAGATAAAGGTATTTCCCTTCTTAGATATTTGCAAGTTTAGCAGTAATTCCAATGCCATCACTCAAAGGAGTCACTAAAAATCAGGTTGCTATATGGGATAACAGAGTGCTTAAACCTATTACTGCTTGAGCCAGACTATATAGGTTTGAATTCCAGGTCTTTCAACTCACTAGTTGTGTGGCCTCAGACATGTTACTTAACTGTCTGTGTCTTAGTTTCCTCATCTGTAAAGGTGCATTGAAAATATCAATACAAATAGGCTGTTACTACTCAATGTATATTTCTTGAACATCTACCATGTACCTGATCCTTCGGCAGAAAATGGGAGACTTTTGGCAGAAATATCTATGCACCATTAGGGGATCCCACCACCTTTACCACTAGCAGAAGCATGGCCAGGGCTCACGTGCTTTCTTCTGACTGCATTGGGCTACAAGAAACACCTAGAAGAGCATATAATATACTTCTGTCTTAGATGCAGAATTTAACCAGATTGCTCTTTTGTCCTGGTGCCACTATCTTATGATGACTTCCCAGCTTCTACACTGCCCACATAATAAAATCTAGAGAATCTCCTTGGCCCTTTCTTTCTTAGTAGAAACTTTTATAATCCAAATTCTTTTTCTATCAGACATATAGTATCCATGCATTCATTCAATAGATATTCAATAATCACTGTGTTCTGAGCAAGGTGTGAGGAATGGCAAATACATTGGTGAAGATATATTACTGCCCTCTTCTCAAAAAACTAAAACTAGAACTACCATATGACCCAGCAGTTCCACTCCTGGGTATATATCCAAAAAAACAAAAACACTAATTTGAAAAGATACATGAAACCTAATGTTCATAGTAGCACTATTTATAATAGTAAAGATATGGAAGCAACCTAAGTGTCTACCAACAGATGAATGGATAAAGAAGATGTGTGTATATACATACAATGAAATAATACTTATCCATAAAAAAGAATGAAATTTTGCCTTTTGCAGCTACATGGATGGACTTGGAGGGAATTACGCTAGGTAAAATAAGTCAGACAGAGAAAGACAGATACTGTATGATTACACTCCTATGTGGAATCCAGAAAATACAACAAACTAGTGAGTATAACAAAAAAGAAGCAGACTCATAGATATAGAGAACAAACTAGTGGTTACCAGTGGGAGGGCATTATAGAGGTGGGGGAGTGGAAGATAGAAACTATTGGGTGTAAGATAGGCTACAGGGATGTATTGTACAACATGGGAATTATAGCCAATGTTTTGCAATAACTGTAAATGGAGTGTAACCTTTGTACAAGATTTTTTTAAAGATATGTTACTGCCCTCAATCAGTTCACAGGTTTGTGGAGGAGACAGGGAACCCCTCAAACAACATAACCTGTCTAGGAAAGATTTGCTGGCACTGCTCTCACAGAACATACAATATATGCCTGCAAAACCAAATATTCCCTGACTACCAGATAAACCCCACAGAGAGAGTTGGGGACTAAAATCATGTGAAACAATGAGAAGGATAGAGTGACTTTTGATTGATTCCCTTTCATACAAAACTACTTGAGTCCCTGAAAAAACGATGAAGATAGTAAAATCCTATTCCAAAAGGAATGGGCACGGCTAATGTCACCATCCTTTCTTGAATACTTCCTTGCCTGTCTCCTGCGCCTCCCCCCTAAAACCCCACCCATTTCAGCTGTTCTTCGCTGAGTAGAGCGTTCTTTGTCTAGAAATTGTCCCAGCGTGCACTTTTCTCTGCATTCTCTCTCTACTGTCAGTCTGTAATCCAACACTACGTAAAGATTATTGGGAACCAATACAAGCAATACCATCCCAGTCAACACTCCCGAGGGAGTAGAAACATGCTGTTATAAAAAGACAACAACAGAGGAAGCCAAGCCCGAATTTAATTTCTCCCCAGCACACTTTGAAAAACCCCCCACTATATTCACTCAAAGACAAATCTCTTTGGGGAAGGACCTTTCCCTACCATGACACCCAGAGCCTTCCACAGGACCAGCTCCTACTTAGTCTTGTCCTTTTGAATACACACACACACACACACACACACACACACCATTCAGATGAAGAGGCAGAAAATACCTCATAGCACCCCAGCTGCTGGTACCAGGGTCAGGACTAGGAATCTGCCCTTTAAATTCCCTCCAAGTCCATCCATGTTGCTGCAATTTGCTGCCAAGCTTGCAAAACCACAATTCAGCCATAAGCTCAGCCACTCTAGTGAATAAGAGTCAGGGAAGAGATCTGAGCTGAGGCCTGGAGTATCAGTACAATTTGGATAGGCTGAGATCAGCAAGAAGAGCATTCCAGTAATATCACTGGGGCAAAAGAACAATGGCCCTAAGGAAGAAAGGCATAAAACATCTTTGGGAGAAAGTGAGCAGCTCAGATTGACTGTAGCATTGGGTGCATGAAAAGCTGTGATTGTGTGCTACATGGAGAACAGCACAGTACATGGGCTTTTGTGCTAGACTGCCTAGCTGTGAATTTTAGCACCTGTGTATTCCTGGCAACATTACTAACTCTTTGTGCCTCAGTCTCCTCACCTTGAGAATGGGGACAAAACAGAGTGGGAAGAAATCAGAGAGAGAGAGAGAGACCCTTTAGAAAATTATTGCATTAGTCTAAGTAAGAGGTAATGAGGAACTGAGTCATTGCCTCTTATATTATTATTTCTTTCTTCTGAGTTTCCTCTACCATAATATGTCAAGTATCTGCCATTTTAAAAAAGGAAGAACCTTCCCATGATCTCTCTAACCACTGTCCCAAGTCTCCACTCCACTGAAATCTTTTTTTAAAATGTATTTTATTTTTGGCTGCGTTGGGTCTTTGTTGCTGCACGCAAGCTTTCTCTAGTTGGGGCAAGTGGGGGCTACTCTTTGTTGTGGTGTGCGGGCTTCTCATTGCAGTGGCTTCTCTTGTTGCAGAGCAGAGGCTCTAGGCGCACAGGCTTCAGTAGTTGTGGCACGTGGGCTCAGTAGTTGTGGCTCGCAGGCTCTAGAGCGCAGGTTCAGTAGTTGTGGCACACGGGCTTAGTTGCTCCACAGCATGTGGGATCGTCCCATACCAGGGATTGAACCCGTGTCCCCTGCATTGGCAGATGGATTCCCAACCACTGTGCCACCAGGGAAGCCCCTCCACTGAAATTTTGAAAGAATCATCTACAGTCACCATTTCTACTTCCTCACTTCCCATTCTCTCCTCCATCCACTCCATTTGGGCTTCCATCTCTATATTCCACTGAATCTGCTCTTGCTGAAACCAGCAATGATCTCCATGTTGCCAAATCCAACAGACATTTTTTTTTTCTTTTCATTCCTGTTTCCATTATCTACTGCTGCATAAAATAGTCACCCCAAACAGTGGCTTAACACAACAATCATTTATTACTTCTCTCAATTTCTGAGGGTCAGATATTTGGAAACAACTCAGTTGGGTAGCTCTTATGTCTTATACACAGTTACAGTCAGATGATGGCTGGGGCTGGAATCATCTGAAGACTTATTCATTCACATGTCTAATGCCTGCTCTGGAGAGGCTCAAACAGCTGGAGACTGTGACATCTGGGGTTCCTTGGGCATCTCTCCCTATCTCTATGTGGTCTCGTCACCTGGTTTCTCCAGCATGGTTATGTCAGGGTCACCAAACTTCTGACATGGTGCCTCAGGGCTCCAAAGGCTCATGTCCCAATAGAGAACAGAGACAGAGACAGAGAGCCAAACAGAATTTGAATTACATTTTATTACCTAATCTCAGAAGTCACATAATGCCACTTCTATCATATCATATTGGACAGGGCAATCATAAAATTCCATCCAGGTTCAAAGAGAGAGGATGTAGAATCCACTTCTTAATGGGAAAGTGGCAAGGTCACACTGTAGCAAAAGCATGTGGAATGTGAATTATTGTTATGACCATCTTTGGAAAATACAATCTCTCCTTCTTGAAATATGCCATTCTCTTGGTATCCAGGAGGCCATCCTGGTTCTTCTCCTACCTCAGTAACTCCTCTTTCTCAGTCTCCTTTGCTTGTTACTGTCCTTTGCTCGATCTCTAAATGAAGGTGTTGCTCAGGCTTGGTCCCAGTTATCTCTTCTCTATCTTTACTTTCTGACCCTTGGTGACCTTATTCATCTACATGGCTTAAAATAACAATCCCAAAATTTATATTTCCAGGCCGGATCTCTCCACTGAGTTTCAAATTTATATACCCAATTGCCTAACTGAGATTTCTCAGTGACATACACCTCAACCTTAACATGTTCAAAACTGTAGTCTTAATCCCTACACCCCACCATCACCCAAACCAAAACGCCACTACTACTAAGGTGGGTGATTGTCCTACCTCAGTAAATATTCCACAAGTTATCCAGTTGCATAAGCTCCTCACTGACTCTTCATTTTCCCTCATAACTAATAAGTAATTAGTCTGCAAGTCCTATCAAATGTACATTCACAATATATCCTATATCCTTCCATATCCCTTTTGAACTACCATCACCTTGATTCAAGTCACCATAATCTCCTGCCTGGACTTTTCCAACAGTTTACAATTGGTCTTTCTATCTCTGGTCTTGCCCTCCTAAAATTCATTCCTCATACAGTAGATGGAGCATTTTTAAAAAATAAATGTATACTAAATCATGTAACACCCCTTTTTAAAGCGCACCAGTGGCTTCCCTTTGCTCTCAGAATAAAATCCAAATTCCTTTGTGAGCATACAGAGTTCAGAATTATTAGTTCTTGACCTGTTCACATCTCTGACTTCATCTCCTACCATTCTCCCCTTCATTCAATATACTGTAGCTGTACTGGCCTTCTTGCTGTTCCTCAAACACACAGAGCATGTTATTGCCTCAGGACCTTTGCACTTGCTCTTTCTTACACATCAAATATTCTTCCTCTGGGGAATTCCCTGATGGTCCAGTGGTTAGTACTCTGTGCTTCCACTGCATGGGGCACGGGTTCGATTCCTGGTCGGGGAACTAAGATCCCGCATGCCAAGCAGCGCAGCCAAAACAAAACAAATATTCTTCCTCTGGGTCTTTGATTGGCTCTTTCCTGTCATTCAAGTCTCTGCTCCAACGTCACCTCCTTAATGATACCTTCTCTTACTATTCAGACTTAATTAGTTTAAGTATGTGCACACACACATGCATTGTGCATCATTCTATCCCATACTCCTGCTTTCTTTTCTTCATAACATTTACCATTATTTGAAATTATATTTTGTTATGTGTTAGTTCTTTTCCTCTCCATCCAGATTATAAAGTCCACTAGAGAAGGGATTTTTGTCTGTTTTGTTCATTGATGTGCACCACACATATTAGTTGAATGAATGCACAAACCAAGGTGGGGTGGTGGTGATTTAAAGTGACAGATTTCAGAGATATTTTAAAGAGCCAGTCTCCAGGCTGATGCTATCAACATTTAGAGAACATCAAGGTTCCGACAACTTGTAATCCCCAAATGCCTCCAAAAGTCTAAAACAAGGAAAGGAAATCTAACTTAGCATTTTGGGTGGCTCTGGACCCATTTGCACTGCCATCTCTCTGCCTCTTCTCTTAGATCTCTTTCTGCTTCTCTATTTGGTTTTTCTCATCCCTTTGTTTTACCCTTCTCTGATTATGCCTTCAGCATGCCTGTGGGCACCCAGACATCTGTCTTTGTTCTTCTTTGAGACTTTGGAGACTACGGGGTTCCTGGATGCTTCCTAGAAGCCATTCTGCATATTCTTTTCTTGTACCAAATCTTAGTGATGAATCTCCTTTCTTAAACAGAGCACATCACTCAAGGGTTTGGCCAAGATGATTGCTATAATTCATTTAAATATGTGAGACATTATGAATATCAGAAAAACATTCTCCTCTCCTTCATTTAAGCAAAGCTACTCAAGAACTCTTTTCTAAAATTTTTAACAGGTTACTAGGTCCATCCTAATGTCATTGATTTTAAATTTTATCAAAAGGTTTAAAATAGAAATCAAACTAATAGATGGGCTCTGGTGTAAATCAACTATCCCATGCTCACTTCCTGTTGAGTTGGCACCAAATCAATCCAGTTAGCCAAGTCACCATTAAGAAAGAAAAATTGAAACATGGACTTTAAACAAACTGACTAGTTCCATGGATACACACAACCAATTTCAGGCCTTTATAGCTTAAGGAAGAATCTAGAACAGGCAACTCTCTCAATTGTATATTAACCCTAGTTCAGACTCAGCCTCAAGTCTATGAGCTGTGTTCTGATTTTAAACTCACGAATGTTTGATTCATTGTTATTGACAGTTTAGGGCAACTGCTCAGCACCTTTTCTGCTTCATCTGTTCCAAAATCTCAGAAAGTTGGGTGTGCTTCTGAATAAATTCTGTTTCATGCTGACTTCAGAAAATCACCTCTTGCCTCTTCTATATATTTCTATATCTAGCCATGGTCGCTGAGAACTGTGTCACTCCCCCATCTGCTCTTCCCTGGTGGAAGCACTCACAGAATTCCACACTCAGTAGGATACTGCAAATAAGAATCTCTCTTCAGCAAGACAGGTTTTGCTACAACACTGTTCCCATCTTTTCCCTTCCTTATCCAGCCTTACTTCACTTTGTTTACCCACTGAGTTACCAGAGGTGGTGTGCTACTTTATCCAGTGAAGGAAGCCTCTGGTTCACTCCTGAAGGATTCCTATACCAGAGATTCTAGGACAATGTGTGGATGAACATGATTATGATTGCCAAGGAAGGGCATCCTGCTTCTTCACCTCCATGGCAACCAGTGAGCTGCTCTCTGTGCTTCCAGGATGAGGGTTGGTCAGCTGATTTGAAATGGACTCAGTGAATACAATGTCCTAACACACCCTATCAACTAGCAAAGTAGGGGTGTGGGGGTCAAAGGGAAGTGCTCCTGTGTGTACAATGTAGAAACCTGGGCACTAAGAGGTTATTTGCAGCCTCACATCTGTGACTGTTTGCTGTGGGCAAGAGCAAAAGAGCAATGAGCAAAAGAGGCAGAGGCAGAGGCAGAGGCAGAGGAAATGGCAGTATTAGGGCAAATGTCTTAGATATTTCCTGGACAGTATCAGCACCAAAGGTTTAAAAGTCTTCTAATGTCTTTATCCATCACTATAAACTCCACTGTTCAGAAAGGAATCACACTTGAGACTGATCTTATGCTGTCTCCCTACCTCTGACACACTACCCTTCAACCAGAAGGACAGAGAAGGGATCGGGGTTCTCCCAAATCTACTTCACTCCTCAAAAGTGATGGAAACAGACTCTAGTTGCTGCTCTACTTGGAACCCACAATATGATGAGAAGACTTCAGAAATCCATCAAATGGGATTTTGGTGATTTGGCCTGCTCTAGACAGCAGTAACTGAGAAATGGGCCTTTCACGCACCCATATGCATTATGTAGCTTTGTCCATGATGCCCTGGCCCAATTCAAAGGGGAATCTTCCCTGAAACTCCCTTCTTAAGCCAAAGCTGACAGCACTTACTTAGAAAACTTTGAAAAGCAAGTCTAATTGTGACTTTCAATTCAGAACTCTCCCAACTCCATTCTCCTTTTCATTCTTCACTAATCCAGGTGCCAGGCACGACCTATTCACCCCAGTTTCTTGCCCTACTCTATCCTGATTATTAACGTTCATTCTTGTGACACTTTGTTCGAGATTCCAACAGTAACATCACACACACACACACACACACACACACACACACACACACACACACAGAGATGTAACACTGTTTTTGGTTTATTACTTCTAAATAAACACTTTTGAATAAATTTATCTGGTCTCCATCAATAATGCAAATTCCGTAACATATTCCCACTTTAATTTTTTAAGAATTCTATTTAAAGTAAACCTCTACTTCCTCCTCTTTAAAAAAACTCTCTTCGCAAGAGGGAAGAGATATGGGAACATATGTATATGTATAACTGATTCAGTTTGTTGTAAAGGAAAAACTAACACACTATTGTGAAACAATTATACTCCAATAAAGATGTTAAAAAAATAAATAAAAATAAAAAAATAAAAAATAAATAAAAAAACTCTCTTCTACCTCTCCTACATGTGAAAAATACTAAAGATCTCATGTCAACTTTCAGCAGAGACAATGGCAAAGAATCAGAGTAGACGAATACAAAGAATTCTCATCCGTATGGAACAACAGAGGCATACAGTTTAGACCTTTCTCAGGGTAATACTTGGCAAATCACTTTCCTTCTTGGAGCCTATTTCTCCACTGGAAAATTAAGAAGTCTGACTCTCATTTGGAAAAGCTACTTTCTGACCTAAGGATCACCAGGTGGCCTTTGGCTGAGAATTTTCAGTTTTCTTCTTTGTTATTTAATGGCCTACAGAGCTTCCCTGAAAATATCGTGCTTTTTTAAAAATTTATTTTTTAACATCTTTATTAGAGTATAATTGCTTTACAATGGTCTGTCAGTTTCTGCTTTATAACAAAGTGAATCAGTTATACATCTACATATGTCCCCATATCTCTTCCGTCTTGCATCTCCCTCCCACCCACACTCCCTATCCCACCCCTCTAGGTGGTCACAAAGCACGAAGCTAATCTCCCTGTGCTATGCAGCTGCATCCCACTAGCTATCGATTTTACGTTTGGTAGTGTATATATGTCTATGCCACTCTCTCACTTCGTCCCAGCTTACCCTTCCCCCTCCCTGTATCCTCAAGTCCAATAACTAGTAGGTCTGCATCTTTATTCCCACCTTGCCTCTAGGTGCTTCTGACCATTTACTTTTCTTTTTTTTTAGATTCCATATATGTGTGTTAGCATATGATATTTGTTTTTCTCTTTCTGACTTACTTCACTCTGTATGACAGTCTCTAGGTCCATCCACCTCACTGCAAATAACTCAATTTCATTCCTTTTTAAGGTTGAGCAATATCCCATTGTATATATGTGCCACATCTTCCTTATCCATTCATCTCTTGATGGACACTGAGGTTGCTTCCATGTCCTGGCTATTGTAAATAGAGCTGCAATGAACATTTTGATACATAACTTTTTGAATTATGGTTATCTCAGGGTATATGCCCAGTACTGGGATTGCTGGGTTGTATGGTAGTTCTATTTTAAGTTTCTTAAGGAACCTCCATACTGTTCTCCATAGTGGCTGTATCAATTTACATTCCCACCAGCAGTGCAAGAGTGTTCCCTTTTCTCCACACCCTCTCCAGCATTTATTCTTTGTAGATTTTTTTGAAGATGGCCATTCTGACTGTTGTGAGATGATATCTCATTGTAGTTTTTATTTGCATTTCTCTGATGATTAATGATGTTGAGCATTCTTTCATGTCTTTGTTGGTGATCTGTATAGCTTCTTTGGAGAAATGTCTATTTAGGTCTTCTGCCCATTTTTGGATTGGGTTGTTGGTTTTTTTGATATTGAGCTGCATGAGTTGCTTGTATGTTTTGGAGATTAAACCTTTGTCAGTTGCTTCATTTGCAAATATTTTATCTCATTCTGAGGGTTGTCTTTTGATCTTGTTTATGGTATCCTTTGCTGTGTAAAAGCTTTTAAGTTTAATTAGGTCCCATTTGTTTATTTTTGTTTTTATTTCCATTTCTCGAGGAGGTGGGTCAAAAAGGATCTTGCTATGATTTATGTCATAGAGTGTTCTGCCTATGTTTTCCTCTAAGAGTTTGATGGTACCTGGCCTTAACATTTAGGTCTTTAATCCATTTTGAGTTTATTTTTGTGTATGGTGTTAACGAGTGTTCTAATTTCATTCTTTTACGTGTAGCTGTCCAGTTTTCCCAGCACCACTTATTGAAGAGGCTGTCTTTTCTCCACTGTAAATTCTTCCCACCTTTATCAAAGAGAAGGTGACCATATGTGTGTGGGTTTATCTCTGTGCTTTCTATCCTGTTCCATTGATCTATATTTCTGTTTTTGTGCCAGTACCATACTGTCTTGATTACTGTAGCTTTGTAGTATTTCCTGAAGTCAGGGAGCCTGATTCCTCCAGCTCCGTTTTTCTTTCTCAAGATTGCTTTGGCTATTCAGGGTCTTATGTGTTTCCATACAAATTGTGAAATTTTTTGTTCTAGTTCTGTGAAATATGCCAGTGGTAGTTTGATAGGGATTGCACTGAATCTGTAGATTGCTTTGGGTAGTAGAGTCATTTTCACAATTTGATTCTTCCAATCCAAGAACATGGTATATCTCTCCATCAATTTGTATCAACTTTAATTTCTTTAATCAGTGTCTTATAATTTTCTGCATACAGGTCTTGTGTCTCCTTAGATAGGTTTATTCCTAGATATTTTATTCTTTTCATTGCAATGATAAATGGGAGTGTTTTCTTAAGTTCACTTTCAGATTTTTCATCATTAGTGTATAGGAATGCCAGAGATTTCTGTGCATTAATTTTGTATCCTGCAACTTTACCAAATTCATTGATTAGCTCTACTAGTTTTCTGGTAGCATCTTTAGGATTTTCTATGTATAGTATCATGTCATCTGCAAACAGTGACAGTTTTATTTCTTCTTTTCCAATTTGGATTCTTTTTATTTCTTTTTCTTCTCTGATTGGTGTGGCTAAAACTTCCAAAACTTCGTTGAATAATAGTGTTGAGAGGGGGCACCCTTGTCTTGTTCCTGATGTTAGTGGAAATGTTTTCAGTTTTTCACCACTGAGGACACATAACATGCTTTGAGGGCACTGGGAAGGTCAATTCTCCCTCCTTCTAGGAAAAAAAAATAGATTACCCCTATTTGCTTGATTTATTGACAGAATTTCCAGCTGTTTTGCTACCCCTAAGCAGTTCCTCCTAAAATTTGTATCATTTCAGAAAGAGTAGCATGTTAAGCTGTCACCAGCCAAGAAATTGTAAGCTTACTGAAGGGAAGAGGAAATGAAAAGGGAAAAGTTAGCTTCTCACCTTTGGATGCCAGCAATCAGGCCAGACCCTAGCTAGTGGGCTTGTGGACAGGAGGGCACCAGCAGCAGCTTTGGGCATGGCATGGAAAGAGGGTAGGGTTTCCATCATTGGTTTGCCACCTTCCCCAACAGTCTTCTACCAGGTAGAAGAGCTTTGGCCTTCTCTATTTCTCCTAAAAAGAATCTTCTTCTTTCCTTCCTCATGTCAGTTGTATGCTGATGGAACAATCTGATCAGTACTTGACAAGACAATATTAGATCAAATAGTAATCAGTCTTTTTCAGATGATTAAACATGAACTAGAATTAGATGAGGACAATGAAGATGTCCTGATAGAGTAAAGCAACCCAGGCCCTTCACCATCTCTGGAACCCAAATTTTCTCCAACTTCACAGGTTTGCAAGTCTGTAAATTAAACCCAACAACCTTACTGAATAACTACTAGGTAACAAGCTATGTTATAGGTGCTAGAAGGGAAAATCAAGCAGCAAAAGCCTAAGGTCTTCCTTCAAGTAGCTTGTGATAGAGGTGAGATGATTATATATCTTTGTACCAAACATTGGAGACTTGTTTTAATGCACGAGCTGAGCAAGGGTAAGATCCAGGGAGAACATCCTAGGATGCTAAGGTGATCCAAAACCATGGAGTTTCCAAGTCCCAAGAGCTGCTGGGAGGAAGTAGAGCAGGGAATGGAATCCTCATAACATGGCAGTCAGAAGCCTGAAAATGGAATCAGATTCCAGGTGAAGGGAAGCCTGGAAGATGGGGAGATAGTAGCTAGAAACCTAGAGTTGGGGAAGGAGCTGGTTCAAACAGAATGTCAGACATGGCGACAGGAACCTAAAAGTCAAGGCAGGTCAAACCAGGAAGTTATGCGATGACCTGTCAGACAGGGCAAAGGCCCAGCAGCAGACAGAAGAATACCAAAGGAAGTCAAAAACTATGTCAAGGTGACTGTCAAAAGTTACACAAGGGACTAAGGAACAAAGGAACAATTTCAGTTGCTTAGCTGCTTTTCCAATTTGCTTGATTTTCTATTCCCCAGAGAGCCATTAAGCAGGGCTTCTCCACATTGTCTGACCATTAGAATCAGTGTGTACCAAAGCCCAAGGTCTACCATGGACCAACTGAATCAGAATCTCTAGGATGCAGCCCAGGCAGCAGTGTTTTTAAAAGTTACCCAGATGATTACAATGATTAGTGAGGGTGGAACACCACTGCTTTAAAGTGCTGGACAGCTTTAAGAGATTACCATAGGGTAACCTTAGTCAGGAAGGCTTCTGAGAGGATGGGAATGTTGATCAGAATCTCCAAGGGTAAGTGTATTACTCAAAGTTCTCCGGAAAAACAGAACCAACAGGTGGATAGATAATTTTTAAAGGAAATTTATTATGAGGAATTGGCCCATGCAGTTACTGAGGCTGAGAAGTTCCTCAATATGGGGTCTAAAAGCTGGAGACACAGGAAAGCTGGTGGTATAGTTCAGTTCAAGTCCAAAGGCCTGGGAACCCAATAAGCCAATGGTTTCAGTCCCGGTATGAGGACCAGAGAAGATGAGATGAGATCAAGCAGTGAGGCAGGAAGCAAAAAGGAGCAAATTCCTCCTCCTACCCTTTGTTCAATTCAGGCTTTCAACAGATTGGATGAGGCTCACCCACAGTAGGGAGGACAGTCTACTGAGTCCACCAATTCAAATACTAATCTCATCTAGGAACACCCTTAGAGACACACCCAGAATCATGTTTAATCTGGGTACCCCACAGTCAGTCAAGTTGACATGTAAAATTAACCATCACAATAAGCAATATTTAGGCTAGATGGAAGGAAGTGGGTCTTCCATAATGGAGGAACAAGGAATGTGAAGGCAATGAAAGATATGACGGAGAAGGAACTGTCTGATATGATCCAACTGCAGTGGAGGGAGAGCCACTGTAAGTCTATAGAAATAGGCCAAGGAGAGGAGAAGGAACCTGGTGGGGGACCCTGAAATTTGGGTCAACTAAGTTGATCTTTTGCACCATATCAGAGGTAGTTCAAATAAGGAATCTATATTCTTGAAGGTTGTTCCCTTCTCTGTCTTTTCCCCCTCCCACCAACTTTCTATTAAAAGTTCCTTTTGAAAAAGTCCAAACTCGTCTCTTATTAACTAAGGTAAAAGGCATTTTCTCCCAATTGGGGAAGATAGATAAGTAATGCTGATACTCTGCTCTCAAAGTGCATAGGCCATGGCCTTCTTCAGAGATCAGTAAATTATAGGTTTCTTGTTCAACATTGGCCAGATGGGCCACATCCTCCATATCTGCTGAGACCACCCTGCTCAACTGCTAGATAAACATTGATCCCAAACTGATGATTGAAGACTCGCGGCACAAAGCACCCCCCAACTTTCTCCCAATATGACTCTCTCAGTAGATGGTCTATTTCTTGGCCCAGAGAAAAAGAAAACCACTGGGTGCAAACTCCCCCAACTCTCTAGGCCCCTCCCTACATACTTTTCTATATCTGTACCAATGCCTACTTTCTTGTCTCTTATGGGGAGGAAGGGTCCTCCTCCTAACTCAGGCCAAACCTCCAGCTGGGTTCTGAATCCCATCCTCTGTCTACCTTGGAATTATGCTCCAATAATTAGCCTTTATCTCTCCCATATATTTAACATTTGATTGGCTCATTCCCCTCCACAAATAAAAATTGAAAAATCTCACTCATCTTAAATAAACAAATTCTTACCTCCCTTGATACTCTATCCCTTCTTGACATTATCCATCATCTCTCCTCACCTGACCATGCTTCTAAAGCAAGTAATCTACATTTGATATCTCTACATCTCACCACCGACTCTCTCTCCAACCTATAACCTAGCTTTCAGTTTCACTGATCTACTGAAATTGTTCTCACTGAACTCACCAATGTCCTCCTTGTTTCTCAAATACATGGACCCTTTTCTCTTCTTATCTTCTCCTCTCAGCAAAATGTGATGCTTGCCAGCTCCCTCCATCCTTATTTTTCCTCTTCCTTTGGCTTCTATGACGCCACACTCTCCTGGTTTTCTTCCTACTTCTCTGCTCTTTTTCAGTCTTCCTACTGTATACTCCATCAGCTCTGAGTCATCAGTTTTCAATTCTTAGAGAATCCCCCTTCTGCATATATCCATTTGGCAAACTCCTTTAAATTCTAAAGGTTTATTTCAAATACTTCTTCCTGCCCTCATGGATCTTACAGTCATGTGAGGAAGATAGACATCAAACAACTAAATAGATAAACGAAATAATTTCAAAAGTGATGAGTGACATGTAGAAAATAAAATATGGTGATGAGAAGGAGTAACTGATCACATGGTAGCTAGAGTAGACCTCGCTGAAGAGGTAGAATGTGAGCTGACACCTAAATGACTTGAAGGAGCCAGACATGAAAAGATCTGAGGGAAGAACAATACAAGAGAAAACATTTCTGTTTATCAAAAATAGCCAGTGAGGACAGAATAAAATAAGCAAGGTGGATAGTATTGAGCATAGGCCAAATCTTGGAGGGTCCTTTAGTAAAAGTAAAGAGTTACTTTATTTATTAGTAATATTTTTACATTTATTTATTGTAAAAAGTAAAAAAAATATTTATTTTTGGCAAAATATTGCAGTTTTTTTCTATATGTGATGAAAAGCCACTAGAAGAGAGACCAAAATATGGTTTACATTTTTAAAAGATCACTCCAGAGGATGAATTGTAAGAGACAAGGGTAGAAGCAGGGAGACCAGTTAGGAAGTTATTGCAGTGGTCCAGGTGAGAAGTGATGGAAGAATGGGCTAGGGTAATGGCAGTCAAGGTGGAAAAGTGATAGAAGTTATGACATATATTGAAAGTATACAAGACTGTTAGGTTTTGGAGGGTGAGAGAGAGAAATCAAAGATGATGAGTTTTCTGGCTTGAGCAACTAGGTGGATGGTGGTGCCTTTTACTAAGATGGAGACTACAGGGGAAGGAATAAATTTGTGATGAGGGAGTGGGAATCGAGGCATTTACACCTCTCTAGATGCTCTAGACAAATTATTTTAGACTTTGGAATTCCAGTCTATATCACACTTTCAGCCAAGCTTCTCTTCTGCATTCTGTGTCAAAACCCATATTTCTTCAGCACACTATCTGCAGGTCTTCTAAATGCTCCTTCAGTCACCACTAAGATAAAGTGATTTTACTTCTCTCCACTACTGAACCTTGTGCCCCCTAGATGCACCTTAAAACCATGCAGGTCAGAAAAGATTCTATGGCAACAGTCTTCACAAACCTCTTAAAACTAGATTGGTTATTCACCTGAATGCCTCTGTAATTCCCAGTCATTCATGGCACTATTTATCCATTTTCTAGGCCCCTGCTCAACTGCCAAAATTGTTACTCTGGTGGTGTACAAATTTCAGGTTTACAGAGCACAGGTCTGTCTGGACTCCTGGCCCCTAAGGCCAAAGAACCTATATAATACCTTGTGAACTAGAAAGGGTATGGTGCAAAAACTTCCATCTACATCCATATCCTTGTTAATGAAGCCTTTCCACTGCAAAAGAAAAAAAAAAAAAAAAAACACGTATTTGATCGCCCTTCCAAAGCTTTCCTGGATGAAGGAGATGCTGTCCAGGCTTCAAAAGAACTTCTATCTACCTTAAAAGAGCAGCAATGCCTCCTGAGCAAGTAGCTAACAGGGAGATAACAGACACAATGATAACCGCATGGACGAGTACAGACTATGTGCCAGATACTGTGTGATGTGCTTAAAATTCTTTATAGCCTCAGAAAACCCCTATGGGATGGGTGTTATTCTCATTTTGGCATTGAGGAAACTGAGAGGTTTTACAAAATTAAAGTGACTTAGTAAAGGTCACATAGCTAGTAGGACAAGAACCCAGATCTATTGATTCCAAAACCCATGCCTTTAACTACTATATTATGTATAAGTAGCTATTAGTGGAAATAGCTACCATTTCGTGAGCACATACTCATCATGTTCTAAGTACTTTACATGCATTATCTCACTTGATACTCACAACAAACATATGAGATAGGGACATACCACTTTTATCCTGTTCTTCAAATAGTCCAGAACTCTTTAAGATTGGAAAAAACTTACCTAGCCCTCCAGTCATCAGACTCCCCACAAAAAGTGGCACTTGATTAAGAACTTTCATTAACTCAATTCACCTCTCTACAGAAAATTTTTCCTGTTGCACCTGGCCTCAGTACAACTCCTGGCTACAAGTAACAGCCCCTGCCCTTGCCACTTCCCCAACTCCCCACTCAAATTTCTTACCTTCCAGGCTCCACAGCCCCTGCTCTATTGAGCCCACTTGCATATCTGACCAAGAATATCTGTTGGCACAGACTCACGTGCCCTAGACCAAAAGGGAGCATTCTCTAGACCCTCACCCTGGAGGCTATTTAAATTTAAATTAATTAAAACTAAATAAAAATTTAAATATAGTTCCGCAGTCACACTCTCTTAGTTACTAATAGTCACTAAAATATGGTAATAAGGGTCTGAATTGGAAGGAGGTGAGTATAAGAGCTACTGAGAAAGGAAGAAGATTCTAGAAGACTGGATGACTGACTACTTAGGTCACAAGGGAGAAGAGGAAGAGAGAGATGAGAAGGAAAAAGAGGATGAGGAGAAAAAAAGAAGAGGAGGAAGAAGAGAAAGGGAGGAGGGGAAGGAGAGAAAAGGGAGGAGGAGGGAGATGAAGGGGAGGGGGAGGAGAAACAACAACCATAACCATGATGACAGCAATGATGACCAACCTAAGCTCCTTAGGAAACAGCCATAGAGAGGGGTTAAGGAGAAACATTCTTGTAAATAAAAAGGAGGTGGAAGAATAAAATAAGTAAGAAGAAAACCAGGCCAGCGTGATGCCACAGAAGTCAAGGAAGGGGACTGTTTCAAGGAAGGCAAAGAGGAGAGTGCGAACAGTGCCAAATGCTATGGAAAAATGTAGTTGGATGAGAATTGAGTGAAAGCCATTGGAATGCAAACAGGGTAATATATAGAAGAGGAATTTTAGTTGAGTATTCATCCATAATTCTTTCAATAAATGTTTGCTGACGGCCTACCAGGGACCAGGCACTGTGTGAGGTCCTAGGTAATACATTTATGAATATAATTATATACTTAATCTCTTCATACCATATACAGTCTGGTGGGGGAGATAGACAATAAACACATAAACAAGCAAATAAATGTATAGCAAATCCAATTATTATAAAAAACAAACAGTATGCAGGGGTAGTGAATAATGGAGGGAACCCACTAAATAGTGTGCTCAAAGAAGGCCTCTCTGGGTTGTTGAGTAGCATTAAGCGAAGGAGTTAGATTAAAGAGTGAAAGAGTGAGTGTGTTGTAGGGCAATGAGGCAGATAGTATGATTGCTATGTTCAGAAGTTGGCAATGAAAAGAAGCAAAGAGATAAAATAGTATCTATGAATGATTGAGGGACTTTTATTTCACCCTAGAGAAGTATGAGTAGAAGGTAATGAAGAGAGAAAGACTGATTATATTAGAGAAAGAGCAAAAATTGATGGAGTGTAGCCCCACCTTTGAAAGGAAAAGGAAAATTTTAAACTCAGGAGGACGGGATAGCCTTATAAAGAAGAAGAGCACTTCTTTCACTGAGATAGGAGGGGAAGTTGACAGGAAACTGAAGATACAGAGAAATTCTGAGTAGGTGAAGAAAGTACTGTATAAAAAAGATATGGAAATCAAGAAATATCTGGTGTTCCACAATCCATGGCCTTCATCTTCTCATGAGGTACCATGCAAGATCATCGACTGAGAGTGTATGAGAGTAGGATTGAGAGTTTGTATACAGAAAATATCTGGAACATCCATTGTGGTGAATATGATAGGATGTCAACAAAGATGAATAGAATAATCGCTGATGGAGCAGTAATGGTAGAGAGTAGGTAAGGTATGAAGGTGGAAGACCAGATAGAATTATTCTGTAGGCCACCTAGTCAACAAATGTCCATGCCTTTCTTCCACAACTATTAGCATTCAGACGCTGAGAAAGCAGGTAACAGGGATAATCCAAGGTGGAGACAGGCTTGGTGAGCATGTGACAAAGTCAAAGAGTGTAGAATTCAAGGATATTAGAGCAACCATCAGTGGCATGGCTTGCTGTGGGATCTCTGGGGAGCAGGAAGGTAAGGACAGGCAGGAATAACATTGTGAATTAGGAAGGGTTAAGGTATCTAGAGTTGCGATATGAAGGGAAGAAAGCAGATTCAGTGTGAATAAGAGAGTAGGAGAGTTAAAGGATCACAGGTTATGGAGAGAGAGGGGTAGCTCTGAATTTGAAATCACAGAGATGAAATATTTTGAAGTTCAGAAATGTCCAAGGTGTGGCTATGGTTGGCTGAAGTGGAGTAGAGAGGAATTGCATAGTTTGTGAGAAAACTCAAGGTGTTGTACTGACTACCTGTCCAGATGACAAGAAATCAGATTGTTGGGAAACCTGTGAGGCAGGTATAGAAGTCAAAGAACATATGAAAGAAAGTCAGAGATGAGTAGACACAAAATGTAGAAAAAGCTTCTCATGGAGCATCTATTCCTGCAGTTCCCAAATATCACCATATCACTTATCCTTCCAAGCCCAAAGTGTATTTCTCACATAATAGATGAGGAAACTGAGGTCTAGAGAGTTTAAATAGCATTTCAAGTTCATAGAGCAAAATCTGTGTCAGAGACTGGAATCTGTCACTAAAATATGGAGCTTCACGTACTTTCCAAGTCAGTAGATGCCTTTACCTTCCATTATACTTTTTTCCCACAAAGACCCTGGCCCCTGAGTTCTACCTATCCATTTCTGCCTCTGCTTTGCTGGAAAGGAGGTAAATATGAGTGATTACATTTCAGCCTGGGTGTATGGACTATTTTCTTCTTGTTTTCAAGGACATTCTGTGGCAACTGTCCTTAGAAAGACAATAGAGGAGAGACACAACTTCTTACTTATTACTGTATTAAGCACAAATGTCATGAGAAAGAGCAAGTTTACTGGGATTTCTTAGGCTGCCTTAAAGCATTGAAAACATGCTGATACCTCCATACATTTCATATTTTATCTAGTACTTTGTATAAATACAGGTATCACCAACACAAAGGAGAGATAATATGTAATTGAAAGCAGAGGGAAGAAACTGACTGTAATTTTAGATTTTTTTATGTGGACCATTTTTAAAGTCTTTATTGAATCTTTTACAATATCGCTTCTGTCCTATGCCTTGGGCTTTTTGGCCCCAACCAGGGATGAAACCCAAACCCCCTGCATTGGAAGGCAAAGTCCCAACCACTGGACTGCCAGGGAAGTCCCAACTGACAGCAATTTTATAAGGGATAACAAGATCTGTGAAAGGAACATCCTTTACAAGTTGACACAGCCTAAGGATAACACAAGCACAGCCTCAAAACACATCATTCCATCTGTCTGGTAGCAACACTGCTGTGGGAAGAAGAGTTTCCAAATGCCACCCAAATTATCTCTGACTTATTTTTCTTGACAGACACCAAAGCTTACTATGGGACAGCCCATCCGCCCCCCCGAAAATAAGGCAGTCATTTCTGCAACAGAAATCCTGGAGGGCTCCTAAATTCCTGTTACTTACTTGTCTATTTGAAAATTGGCTCAAGAAGTTTAAAAGAGTTACTTAGTTCAATCAAGTTGGTTGTTTGATGTGATGATATAAGATCAAAGTTGCCCAAATACGTTTCAACTAATGACTTAGATGATGATGGTAATGATAATAATGATGCTATCACTGCTGCTGTTGCTGATGATCACTAACAGGCAGTGGATGTGTACTATGTGCCGGGCACTGGCCTAAGCATTTTACCTAAATATATTCAACTGCCTATTTGACATCACTACTTATATGTCTCATAGGTAACTAAAGTTTACCATGTCTAAAATGGGACTTTTAAAGACAGAAGAGATTTCATGGAGCTTATAATCTAATAGGGGGAGACAAGTAATAAATAAACAAATAAATATGTAATATCAAGCAGTGATGACCATTACAAAGAAAATAAATGATACGGATGGATCATGAAAAAGGATGAAAAGGTATGTGTAGCTACCTTAGATAGGATGATTAAGACCTTTGAGAAGAGATGACCTTTAAACTTGAGATTTGAATAATGAGAATGAGCCAGCCATGAGGAAACCTGAGAGAAAGCATTTCAGGCAGAGGGAACTAAATTGCAAAGGTCCAATTACAGGAAGGAGCTTGTTGTGCTTAAGGAAAAGAAAGAGGCCAGTGTGGCTGGAGCTGAGTTAGTAATGGGGGTCAGGGGTGGAGATGCAGTACAAGGTGAGATGAGAGAGGTGGGAAGGGACTAGATTATGCAGGGTCTGATAGGCCATGGTAAGAAGTTTGAGGTTTATTCTAAGTACAATAGGAAGTTACTGGATTTTAACGGAGTTGGGGGGAGTGGGTTATGATATGATTTCAAGCCTATCATATAGACAGAAAAAGGGCCAGAATGGAAGTATGGAGGCCAAATAGTAAGCTATTGCAGTAGTCAAGGTTGAAGATGACAATGACTTGGAGGAGGGTGTTAAAATGCTAAAAGTTGTAAGAAGTGTTCAGATTCTGGATATATTTTCGAGGCAAAAGAGACAGAACTTAGTGGCTGACCAGATGTGAGAGGTGAGAGAGAAGAAACTGTAAAAACATTTCCCCATTTCTGGCTTAACTAATTGAGTAAGTGGTATTGCAATTATCAAAGTTGGAAAGATTTGGGCAAAGTACAGGTTTGAAGGTGGCATAGAAGCAATCAAGAATTCCGTTTGGAGTCAGCTAAGTTTGAGAAACTAGTGAAACATCCAAGTAGAGATGTCAAGTAGGCAAGCAAAATATATGAATCAGAAACAATCATATAGTAGAAGAAAGAAAGGTATACAAATAAACTAGTGTCAATTAAATTTTCCCCCAAATAATTATACAAATAATTATTGTTTGTCAGCCCTGCTAAAATATAAGCTCTATGAGGGCAGCAATATTGTCTGTCTTATTCTCCTTGCATTTCCAGTACCAAACACAATTCCTGGGAAATAGTAGATACCCAATAAATATTTGTGGAAGGAAGGAAAAGATGCAAAGAATTTCGTTCTCTGATTAGGTCAGATTTTAAATGGAAAGGCATTGAATAGCCATTCTCTGCTCTTCCTCCAGAAGGAGAAGTACTGACCTGGTTGGTCTGATTTAAGGACACTTTGCGGGGAAGGGTGGTGTACATTTTGAAGAGGTAGATTTCAAAGAGGCCAAAGACTGATTAAAGTATCTCCCTCTTCTTCCCACACAGCAGGAATAAGGACCACAGATAGCTTCCATATGGCTTCCATAAAGGCCACAGCTAGCTTCCATATGGGAAAAGGCCATCTGTCTGCTTTCCTTGAACTAACCTTCCCAAATAGAGAATTGTACTTCAGTCGAGCAAATACAAGTACTTATGCTCCTTTGCTAGAATCTCCAATTAGCATGCATTATTTTGGGGATCAATAAACAATAGCACTTGGGTCAAATTTGGTCCCCACCTGTTTTTCTTAGCCTGAGAGCTAAGAATGGTTTTTACATTTTCAAATGATTGAAAAGATCAAAAGAATAATATTTTACAGAACATGAAAATTATATGAAATTAAAACTTCAGTGCCCATCAGTAAAGTTTTATTAGAACACATCCATGCTCATTCATTTACATATTGTCTATGGCTGCTTCAGTACTATAATAGCAGAATTGCATAGTTAACAGAGACCATATGGCCTACAAAGCTGAAAGTATTCACCACTTGGCCCTTTATAGAAAAAGTTTGTAGACTCCTGCATTATTTCATTTCATGCTCACCACAAAAAATATATATTACTTGGATGATATATTTATTCCCATTTTACAGAAGATAAAGCTAAGGCTTACAACAGCCAGTAAGTAGTAGTACCTGGATTCAAACTCAACACAATAACAAAAATTTAACAGTGATATTTAATAATTTCAACTACCATTAACTGAGCGCTCACCAAATGCCAGAATCAGTACATAGGAGTTTCCATGATTTAATCCTTTAATCATGTAATCTTCACCACAATTCTGTACAAAAGATACTACTATTATGATCTCCATTTCATGGATGAGGAAACTGATACTCAGAGAGGATAAGTGACTTGGCCTAAGTCTCATTTTAAGAGAACTAGGATTCACAGCCAGCTCTTAAGAAGCTGAATGTTAGGGGCCATCTAACCAGAAAACAGGAAGTTTACTGTAGGCACCTGTCAGGTCAGAGATAATAAGGAAAGGCATTGAAGACACTCTCTCTGTTCTTCCTCATGCTGCAGGTCTGGTGTTCAGGTTTGAGCATGTTGAGGGACTATCTAAATGGAGATGTTGGAAATTTGCGTCTGGAGTTCAGGTGAGAGGCCTAAACTGAAGAGATTGAATTTGGGAGTCATAAGAGTGGATAAGCTCAGCCACAGAGAGTATGCAGAGTGAAAAGAGAAGAGGATAAAGTATGGGAACTTGAAGAAACATCAACATTAAGAGAGAGACTTAGAGAAATGAGTCGCTGGAGAGAGGTGAGGGAAGTCAAGAGAGAATGACTCACAGAAGCCAAGGAAGGAAAAATTCTCCAGAAAGAAGTGATCCACAGGGACAAACACTGCAAGGGAGTTCAAGGCTATACAAGCACAGATGAATGTCCATCTAATTTAGCAACATGGAGTTCATCAGTAATCTTAGTAAAGTGCTAACACAGTAAAGTGATGGGAATGAAAAGACACTGCAGTGGGTTGAGGAGGTGAAAGGGAGATGAGGAAGCAAAAGAGGAATGTAGACAATTCCTTCAAGAAACGTGGCTATGTAAAGGAGAATAAGGCATTAGCCAGTAGTGGACCCCAGGTCAAAAAAAATTTTTTTAATGGGAGAGATGTGAACATGTTTATATGCAAGAAGGTAACAGTCCATAGCAAGGAAAATATAATCCTAAATTTCATACAATTATAAATCAATAAATCTAAATTTGGCTGAAAACTAATTCCACACCTCTCCTGTAGTATAAATTGCACAGTGTTGTGACTATTACTTTCCTCAATGTGCTGAGGTCTTTCTCACTTGCAGTCACAACTATTCCAGGTGACTGTGGTTTCTGGAAGCCTGATCGCCACATAAATGTAGTGTTGCCCACTTGCCTTGAGGTCAGTCTTCTGTCACCTGCAGCATCCAAAAAAGCATCAAACCTGAGGGATTTTGGTTTCTTTTTTTTCGTTTTTTCAAAACCGCATCTATTGCAGAAAACAGTTGCTGAAGAGTGGGTGACGATAAAAATAGCCGGAAAAACTCCAATACTAAGATTATATGCATTGCAAAGTATAAAAGAAAGGTTTCCTGCTTAGTAATGACTTGAAAAATAAAGTCAGTGATATGAAAACTTAGAAGCAATAGAGAAAGGACAAGGAAACGAGAAAGAAAAAAAAAAAAACAAAGACCAAAGTTACAAAAAAGAGAAGAAAAAAGGAGAAGGAAAAAGTGAGTCAAAGATGGGCAGCATACCTATGCAGCAAGAGCAGTGCAGAGCAGGGCTGGGTGCTGCATGCAGCAGTGATGCTAACAGATGCTCATGTACCTGCCTCCTGTGCACATGTGCAAGAGTTTCTGTAAAGTATTGTATTTCACTAGAAGTCAAATTGCTGGATCAAAGGGTATGCAGAAGTTTAACTTTAACTTAGTTTCAAAAGTGGTGATTCAAAAAAAATATCTGTAGTGACAAAAAGTAGATCAGTGATTGCCACGGACCAAGGGTTGGGAGTAGTGATCAACTGCAAAGAGGTAGTGATTACACAGGTGTATACATTTGTCAAAATTCACTAACCTATATGCTTTAAAGAGGTGAATTTTATTCTATGTATGCCATACTTCAATAAAATTGGTCTCATTTTCTACACACCCTTTTGTTTTTAAAGTTCTTCACTTTTCAGATTTTTTTAAATTTTTACTGGAGTATAGTTGATTCACAATTTTGTGTTAGTTTCAGGTGTACAGCAAAGTGAATCAGCCACACACACACACACACACACACACACACACACACATATATCCATTCCCCTCACATTCCCTTCCCATATAAGTTATTACAGAATATTGAGTAGAGTTCCCTGTGCTATACAGTAGTACAGTAGGTCCTTGTTAGTTATCTATTTTATATATAGTAGTGTATATATGCTAATCCCAATCTCCTAATTTATCACTTCCCCCCATGTTTCCCCTTTGGTAACCATAAATTTGATTTTGAGATCTGTTTCTGTTTTGCAAATAGGTTCATTTGTATATTTTTATTAGATTCCACATATAAGTGATATCATATGATATTTGTCTTTATCTGACTAACTTCACTTAGTATGATAAATCTCTAGGTCCATCCATGTTGCTGCAAATGGCATTATTTCATTCTTTTTTATGGCTGAGTAATATTCCATTGCATATATGTACCACATTTTCTTTATCCATTCATCTGTCAATGGACATTTAGGTTGCTTCCATGTCTTTGGCTATTGTAAATAGTGCTACAATGAACATTGGGGTGCATGTATCTTTTCGAATAATGGTTTTCACCCGATATATGCCTAGGACTGGGATTGCTGGATCATATGGTAACTCTATATTTAGTTTTTTAAGAAACCTCTATACTGTTCTCTATAATGGTTGTACCAACAACATTCCCACCAACAGTGTAAGAGGGTTCACTTTTCTCCACATCCTCTCCAGCATTTATTGTTTGTAAACTTTTTGATGATAGCCATTCTGACCAGGTTGAGGTGATATCTCATTGTAGTTTTGATTTGCATTTCTCTGACAATTAGTGATGTTGAACATCTTTTCATGTGCTTTTTGGCTATCTGTCTGTCTTCTTTGGAGAAATGTCTATTTAGGTCTTCTGCCCATTTTCTGATTGGGTTTTTTGTTTTTTATATTAAGCTGCATGAGCTAACTTTTCAGTTTTTATTCCATTTTCTTTTCATTGAAGTATATTTGACATACAATATTATATTAGTTTCATGTGTACAACATAGTGATTCAGCATTTATGTACACTGCAAAATGATCACCACAATAAGTCTAATTACATGTCACCATACAAAGTTAATACAATATTATTGACTATATTCCCCATGCTGTACATTACATCCTTATGGATTATTTATTTTGTAACTGGAAATTTGTACCCCTTGATCCTCTTCACCCGTTTTGCCCTGCCAACCTCCCTCCTATCTGGCAACCACCAACCTGTTCTCTGTATCTATGAGTCTAGATTTTGTTTTATTTCTTTGCTTGTTTTTTTCTTAGATTCCACATATAAGTGAAATCATGAAGTATTTGCCTTTCTCCATCTGACTTATTTCACTTAACATAATACCCTCAAGCTCCATCCATGTTGTTGAAAATGGCAATATTTCATTCTTTTTCATGGCTGAGTAGTATTCCATTGTGTGTGTGTGTGCACGCACACACACACACACTCATACATACCACACCTTCTTTAACCAGTCATCCATCAATGCACACTTAAGTTGCTTTTATATTTTGGCTATTGTCAATAAGGCTGCAAGGAACATAAGAGTGCATATATTTTTTCGAATTAGTGTTTTTATCTTCTTTGCCTATGCACTCTTAATTACTATATTTTTATAATGTGCCTTGGAAGGACAAGCCCCCCACTTCCAGTAATGACCTCTTGTTCTTTGGGAGTGTAATGGTGATTACTAGCTCTAAGTCTTCCATATAAGTTTTAGGAGCAGCTTATCAAGTTCCATGGAAAACCCTATTGAGAATTTGAATGGAATTGTATTGAATCTATATGAATTTGGGGGAAATTCTCTAGTTGCTGGAATTGAGTCTTCCTATTCATGGCATATCTCTCCATTTTTACAATGTTTCCTATAAAGTGCTTGCAACCTTTAAAAAACTTATTGATTACCTTACATTTGTAGTTGCTATTGAATGTTTTCTTTTTTATTATACTTTCTAACATGTCTAATAATTTTTCCTGCTGAATAGAAATGCAGTTTATTTCTGTATATTGATTTTAATCCACCAATCTTGCTAAATTCATGTTACTTTGAATAATTTATCCTTAGATACTCTAAGTTCTTTAAAGTAGAAAATAATATAATCTACAAATAATGATAGTTTATTTCTTCCTTTCCAATTATTAGATCTTGTATTTCTTTCTTTATCTTCATACAACAGCTAGCACTTCTAGCCATAACACTGAATAGAAGTAATGAGAGTTAGTCCCTTCGTCTTTTTTCTTAACTTAAAGGAGATACTTTCTTTTTATTTCTCACTTGCAAAGCTTTTTCTTTTTTTTTTTTTTATCAATGGACTTTGGATTTTGCCTGATGCTTTTCCACATTTACTGAGATCATCATACATTATTTTCTGTTAATGCAGTGAATTACATTAATTGATTTTCTAATGTTATATCGACCTAATATTTCTAGGATAACTCTTGCTTGGCTCTGAAATATTACCTTTCTTATACTTTGTTGGATTTAAGTTTATGATATTTTAAGACTTTTACATCTGAGTTCATGAGTGACTTTGTCCTGTAATTGTAATTTTAAAAATTATCCTTATCAAATTTTGTTATCAAGATTCTTGCCAGCTCCACAGAAAGAACGTAGGTATAGTCCTTGTTTTAACTTCTCTAGAATAATTTGTATAAAATTGAAATTACCTCTTTGTTAAGCATTTGGCTATGCATTAAACAATCTGAGCCTGGTGTTCTCATTATGGGGCAATTTTAAACTACTGATATTATTTCCTTAATAGTCATAGGATTAGTTACCATTCACCATCACATTGAGGATGTGGGCTTTGGATTAGTTGTTTTATGCATGGATTTCCTATAACAACCATCTGTCTTGACTCTGGATCTCACCTTCCATTCCCCACTTCTAATGCAGCTTTTAAGAGGGTACCTCAGAGTCTCTAGAATTCAAGAGAAGCCCTAAGGGAAAAAGCTAGTTTGCAGACTAGTTTACCTCTCAGGGTTCCTCCTGTTTTCAACTACATTTTGGCCTCTGTAGAATGCCTCGTTTTATGCCAACTCAGCAAAGTCTGCCATATGCTGGAAATGGAGGTTTCTGCAGAGTTTCAAGGACTAGAAACATATATTCTGTGAAATCTCAAAGTGGGGCTCTATTATAGAGAGTTTCCTAAATTTACTTGACCACAGAAACCTTTTCCCTCAGAGAAACCTGAGGAAAAAATGCTCCATAGATCACAACTTGGAAAACCCTGTGATCAATGATCTGTAAGTCCTCTTCAACCTCTAGCATACTATAGTTCTGTCCTTTTGTACCTTTAGAGAAAAATCACAGGCTTACATGAGAGTAAATTTATTCAGTTATTCACTTTAAGGCAGTTGGGTTAATGTTATCCAGGACAGCTCTGAAATTTTAAGCACCCAGGGCAGGAAAATCTGCCAAAGCTCACACAAGAGACATTCTTGAGCCTCTGACAGTTAGAAAACACACCAGGCCAATGAAAGCAGCTGTTCTTATACAGGAGTAATTCTTTGTGTGTGTGTGTGTGTGTGGTACATGTGCCTCTCACTGTTGTGGCCTCTCCTGTTGCAGAGCACAGGCTCCGGACGCACAGGCTCAGTGGCCATGGCTCACGGGCCCAGTCACTCCGCGGCATGTGGGATCTTCCCAGACTGGGGCACAAACCTGTGTCCCCTGCATCGGCAGGCAGATTCTCAACCACTGCGCCACCAGGGAAGCCCAGAAGTAATTCTTAAAATCAAATGCTCAAACTTCTGGCTAAGCATGGATAACTAAACATACATGTTTATCTCCACTTTCTCCTGAAACCCCACTAAAATGACAAAAATAAATAAAAAGAGATAACCCTGTAAGTACAAAGAGAACAAAAGGGGAGAAAACAGCAAACAAGAGAAGTAAGTATTTTAGAAAAGTGGAAAGCCAAAGACTAAGTAATAGGTGACTTAGCAGATCAGGTAAATTTGGAATCTAAACCTGTAGTAAGAGTAGTCATCAAGAAGCAAGTATATCTGGGCCTTAAAATCCTCAAGAATTAGAGATATAAGATATTATTGAAAGAAGGGGTATAGAATGAAGCTGATAACAGACAACTACTTCCTACTCCACCCAGATCAATTTCTAGTAAGGTTAAACCAGACAGGATCTGAACCTGGGGACACCAGGAACAGCTGAAGATGCAAATGAAGAATCTTATTGAAATGAAAGGCATTAAATGAATGTCCTCATGCTGAATACTAAAACCCTCAGCTCTTTTCCCTCATGCATCTCCCACAATGGACATGATTATATTGCTCAGGCAGGAAATTGAAGAGTACCTCTACAGGGATACTGAACAGCCTGTGACAAAAGGTCTACAGATATTAATAGGGGATCCCCAATTAAAAAGTTGTGTCCTCACATTATTATCCAGTGTGATTTTTACTAGTTGGCAAGTCCTGCCCATAGATGCATGTACATTCATGTCCTTTGATATTTAATAATGCCTCATACTTAAATATAAAATGACAGCCAGGAATCACCAAACATTTTAAGAAAGCCACTAACAGAAAAGAGTTAAAAAATAGGCAATAGAAACAATGCAGGGAATAGTACATAAAGACTATGATTATTATCTCCAGAGAGATAAAAGGTATTGCATCCATGAAGCAAGAACAGCATGCTATAAAAAGAACAAGAGAACAAGAACGAGCACTTAGAAATTAAAAATATGAAATAAAATACACATGAGAAGATTTTAAAGATAAAATGGAGGAAATCTCTCAAAAAGTAGAAAAAGTGACAAAGAGTTGTAAAATAGGAAAAATAAAAACATTGACATTAGGGAAAATTGAATAAAGGGCATATGAGAACTCTGTAAAACTAAAATTATTTCAAAGTAAAATGTATTAAAAGTACAGTTATTTTTTTTCAATGCCTAAGTAGGTCTCCACCATCTATAACTGTGCTGTTCAATATGGTAGGCACTAGGTCATATGGCTATTTACCATTGAAATATGGCTAGTCTAAAGCGAAATATGCTGTAATTGTAAAATACACATTGGATTTTAAACTTTTAATATGAAATACAAGAACATAACATATATCACTAATTTTTATATTAATTACATGTGAAATGATAATATTTTAGAGATACTGAGTTAAATAAAATATATTATTAAAATTGAAAAAATTTGGGCTTCCCTGGTGGCGCAGTGGTTGAGAATCTGCCTGCCGATGTAGGGGACACGGGTTTGTCCCCCGGTATGGGAAGATCCCACATGCCGCGGAGTGGCTGGGCCCGTGAGCCATGGCCACAGAGTCTGTGCGTCCGGAGCCTGTGCTCTGCAACAGGAGAGGCCACAACAGTGAGAGGCCCACGTATCACACACACACAAAAAAAAAAAAATTAAAAAAATTTAAGAAAATTAAGTGTTCACAGAGTGAGCTCTGCCTGTGTTGACCTGAAGCTGCCACTACTCGTAGAAACCCACCCAAACAGAACTAGTCATCAGCAGTCAGTAAAGAGAGGTATAGCCAGTTTCCAACCAGGGGCGGGGATTGAGCCAGAGTGGAGCTATGTTGGCCTGGGCTATTAGCTGGTAGGACGTATGCTATCCTTGGCTACCTTCCCTATGTGTCTCATTTTCACACTACTTCCTCTGATGTATTTTCATCATATCAGCATAAAACCTTTACAATATGCGTTAAAAAGGCCCCTCTTGGAGACTGTGTTCATGGGGAGCGACCTCTCCCCCATGCTCTTCTCACCTCAACTCAGCTCTACTTCTAACAGTATGAAGCTCAGTACCTTACACTGAATGTAACGGAGTTCTGCATCTCATTTTGTACATCATCAGGGAAAGGCTTCTTAATAGATTCAAATTTTGAAGATTAGTACACTATGCTAAAAGCCCAACAACCCAACAGAAAAAAATGGTCAAATAATGCAATAATCCACTGAAAAAGACATTCAAATGGCTCTTAATCATATGGAAATATGTACAACCTCACTAGTAATAAAAATAATTGCAAAATAAAACAAATATACTTTTTAATCTATCAGATCGGCAAAAATTAAAAATCGGATAACTTGGTATGTGGTGAGACTATGGGGAAAGGCATTCTCATACACTGCTGGTAGGAGTGTAATTGGTACACTTCTATGGAGGGCAATTTGACAACATATATAACAAATTTATTACAAATGCATTTACCCTTTGATCAGCTATTCCATTTTTAATAATTTATCCTACAGATATACTTACTAAGACAAGAAAGCAAAGGATTAGAAAAAACACAATTCCATCAATAAGGATATAGTCAGAAAAAAAGTAGGGCATACTAATTAAATACAATACTATGCAGCTATAAAAAAAAGAATGGTGAAGTCCTCTCTATACTGACATCAAAATATTTCCAAGATACCTTGTTAAGTGAAAAAAGTGAAGTGCAGAATGATGTGTATACTATACTACTATTTGTGTAAAAAAAGGTGGAGATAATCATATATTTATATTTGCTTGTGTATGTAAAGTAAAACTCTAGAATGATACTTACAAAACTAATAACAGTGTATTGTAAGATCTTTATAAAAATTCTTTCTCTTCCCCTCAGGAACTCATGCATTCCTGTCAAATCCAGTCTTTTCCTAATTATCTTCATCCACCAACCTTTTAGAGAAAGTCAGTTACCCCCATCACTCTACGACCCCTCTATCCACCTGTCTTCCCCTTCATCATCCAACTCATATCCCAAGCTTGTGCTGATAAACTATTTTGAGTCCCATTAATGTGTTCATGGGGCAGCTCTGGCTCATAAGATTTTAAGAAGCACTTTCCAAATCTTGAAGGCAATGGTAGGTGTTGGTTTGGTGGTGGTTATCTTGCAAAGCTGACTGGAAAACAAGGAGAAAGATGGAGCCAGTCTTTATGCATTTATGGCATTGCAAAGGCCTTGCACTTTGCAAAAATTTCAAGTAGTAAATGAAAGATCCAATATAGGTTAATGTGACCCATTGACATCAGGTCCTCAAATCCTCAAAGCCCTTGTCAATTTTAAGTTGTGACAAGGATTTCTATGAGCTTTCAAGGTCATGTGTTGAAAAAGAAGCATATACAGCATTTGGTTTTAATTTTTTTCTCCAAGTTCTACCTTTCTTCCAGTATCTAGCTCTTTTTAAAGGCCTGAACATTTCCCTGTAGACACATCTAACATTGGAGGGAAAAGGCAGTGCCTCCATCCAACCAGAAGGAGAGTTAGATGATGTGAACAATTTTGCAGGAGGTAAAGGGGAGAAAAGATGATGAAACTTGCAGAAGTGAAGAGCAAGGCCAGAAAACCTCATTGGGGCCACTGCTTCTTTTTTTAAGATGATGGCATTGGTGGAAAACGTGAGCTGGAACCATTGAAATCCCCAGACAGCCAAAGCTCGCAGTCCATCATGGTAGCCTCCAAAGTGAAAGCCTCTGCCAGCCTAGGCGAAATGGATATCTAACACGTTAGAATGTGTTCAATTCTCTCTCAGCAAAGGCTATTAAAAGCTGGGTTGGTTTTTTTTTTGTTTTTTGAAAGGGGGGGAAGAATAAAGACTATTTATGAAAAGCCTGGCATCTGAAGGAAGGAGAAAAATACCTCCTGACAAACATGAAACCATACAAGTTCACAGACTTTCAGTCATTCTCAGCACCTCCTGTACATCATGAGCCACACTTCATTTTTATAATCTCGGGGTACAAATGGCTGTCACCATATTTCCTCAGCATGTTAACTCTCTCTCCAACCTCTGTCATCCAGAAACACAAATATTGTATATGGTACATATGTTCAATTGCTAGGCAACACTCTTACCTCCCCCTCTGCTACCCACTTAGCACTTTATACCTGAGACTGTATTTTCACATCAAATGTGAGATGTGAGCCCCTCTTCTTAGCAAGGCTTTGGCTAGCGCCCATTAAAGCATGTGCTCCCCAATCCTGGTCTTGATAACATCCCACAGTATCTCCCATGTCTCAAGATGGTCTTGCAAGTCTCAATAGAAAATCCACCCTGAATTTTGAAAGCCTTATAGCACCATTGAGGCAACTGGACATGTGGTTACAACTTCAACTAAAATACTAGTTTGCAAGGTCAAAAAAACAGGCAGCACCACAGCTACCAAAATATTGGGAAGCACATCACTTATTCTTTCATTAGGAATATATATATTAAGCTCCTGCTATGTAGCAAGTACACTGCCAAGTGCAGAGTACACAAAATCAAATGCAGTCCTTGCCCTCAAGGAGATTAAAGCCTGGCAAGAGGAGATAAATATGTAAACAGATGAATACAATACAGTGCATTGATGGATGTCTGCACAGGGTACAGTGGAGATTGAGGAAGCAGGAGGTGACCTTTAAGGAATAAATAGGTATTAACCAACCAGATGGTGATGCAGTGAGGGGACATGGGTAGCAGGATGTTGTTAAACTAGAGAGAACAGCACAAGCAAAGGCACAGAAACATGAAACAGCCTGTCATGTCCTGGGAAGAGAAAGCAAGTCTATATGGCAAAGGGAGAAGGTTCAACAAGTGAGACATGAAATAGAAAGCATGGTAGACTGTTTTAGTACTGGCTCCCAATTTGTCCACAGATCCCTGGATGTATACCCCTTTGCAACTTTGCTACCCCTACCAACAAACTGTAGACTATTTCTCCACCCTTTGAGTCTGGGCTCAGCCATATGACTTGTTTTAGGCAATGTGACAATACCAATTGTGAGACTTGAAAAGTGCTTGTGTATTGAGGCTTGCCTTCTTTTGTTGTTGGTGATCCTGCAACCACCACCATGTGAACAAAGAGTGGAACAGATATTCATGAATATTCTCAGTTAACCAGAAAACACAACTCAAAACCCATTTTGTTATGATTACCAGTAATTGAAAATGGGCTCTTTATATAAGCGAACTATATTTCATATAAGTAAACTGTTTGGTAAACCCTGTTTGCTTCAGGGAGAGTCACCTCCCCATGCAAAGAAGCAGCACTCTTTTGTGGTTAGAGATGCAGGCTCCAGAATCTGACTGACCTGGCTTCCAATCTTGGCTCTATCACTTATACAGTGTGTGAATTGGGGCAAGTTATCGAATTTCACTGAGCCATGGTTTCCTCATCTGTATAATGGAGATAATAATGATACCTCTCGGGTTGTGTGAAGGCTAAATGATTTTTGTCATTATTTAGCTTTCTCCCTCTGAGACACCACAAGCAGCATTTACTATAAGCAAGATATTCAGCTGTAACTCTTTCTGCTCAGATGTCACACTTCTCTAAATAGCCTTAATAGAGGAGACTAGTGCCCCACTAAACACGCAACAAGTGTTATGAATGAATCACTGGGTAAAGACCCAGTGGCAATAGGAATTTACCAGAGAAGCTAGGTCAGGGAATAAGGGGCACTTGCACTGTTTCTTCTTCTATTTAGCCACCTGGTCTCCCTGAATAGAGAGAAGAAAAATGACTATCCACTTCCTCCAAGACATTCAACTGCTTAAAGTAATCCATTACCAAAGTGTGTCACCTCAACTGAAATATTCCCAGCAGCATTTATAAGTGTCATACTCATCGCCTTCCACTGAGACCAAATTCAATCCCTAGGTTGAAATTTGACATCAGCTTCTAGAATGTCTTTCTCTTCTTCCTACTTCCATGTCTTACCAAATATGCTTTAGTGCCACACAGAGCACCTCCTTGATCTTCCCAAGGACTGATTTCCTTTCATAGAATTCTGAAGAACTTCCTGCTTCGAAGCAGTTCACTGGAGGAATGCCTCCAAGACAGTCTAAGCAGCCAAGATTTCATCATCAAAACTGCCATATAAAATTTCAAAACTGTCATACAACATCTCAGGAATAGTACTTATTAATCAGTCAAGAAGACTGACAGATTTCTGTAATCCTATGAAAATGATTAACGTGTCTATAACTTCTCGAAAATCCCAAAACTCCTCACTCATTTTATCCCAACGAAGATGAAGAGAGGCAGCATGAATTGTACATTGCATAACTTTTATAACCTAGAGGTCAACCTTTCCATAAGCACCATGAGTGAGGTGAAAGTGATTTATAAAACTTGTCTAGCTAGCGGGCTTCTTGCCTCTAGTTGCAAAGCTCCAGGACTCCATCTGCCTCCTGTTTCTCCACCAGCTGTATTATGATCCTTCATGGCCAAGGTTCTGAGCTACTGCTGTCTCTGGTGGTAACACTCAATCCACCAGTTATGCTTCTTCTTCCAAGACTGAACTTTAATTAGTTTCAACATTCCTTCTCACTTTTACCAAACCTCAGTGGAGTCATCCCGAAGAACCTCATTAAGTTAACTGGCAAAAGAGAAAGAGCTACTTTGTCTTCAGACAAGCGCTCAAGGACAAGCATTCAACAGTGCTGCAGTTCCCCCAGACCACCTAACAGAAGCTGACCAAGTACGCAGTTGTGATTAGAAAGCCAAATAGGTAGATCAGATGGTTCCAAGAATGGGTAAGATGGCCCAATACTTGCCATTTCTAGGAGAAGCAAAGGGATGACTAATAGATGAGGATTGATTTCCTCACCAGCACACATGGGAAAACATGGTTCCAAGCCAAATCTCAGCTCAGTGATTATACCTTTTTCACTCCATTTCATGAAAATGCAGAGCTTCTTAACTTGGTGATAATATAAAGGGAAGATATATGACAGATGCTGCATTTTTCCATGTGGTAGGAGAATTAGCTAGAAAGACCAGAATTTTTGTGTAAGAAAACCCTAGTATCTTTGCCCCAGTTGTCATATAAAGGCAAACTCACCTGTAGGCCCTTGTCTCCATCTAGTTGAAATCACTATCTCATGGTCCCTTCCAGGTTATCCAATCCAGAAATCAGTATAAAAACAAGATAAAACAAAGGTCACGTATTCTAGGGATTATTGGGTACCAGCCCTACATGTGTGTTGTTTCTGCTGACTCTGACTTCCTGGACCCCTGATCCTGATTGTCAACCTGAATGTTCTGTAACTACTTTTTCTCCACCTTAGCAACTGGTCACTTGGAATTTGACCTATTTCTTGATGACCTATAAAACTACTGTGTTAATTACTGAGTTAAGTGTTTTAAAGATATCTCATTTAATTATCAGAATAATGCTCTGATTTTGATATTATTACTACTCTCATGTTTTATAGATGAAGAAAATAAGGTCCAGAATAGTTAGGTAGTTGCTCAAGACCTATGATACCAGCTCATTCATTCCTGCTCTTCTAAATTCTTATTCTGTTCCCTCTTTTTAAAAAATGATTTATTGATATTTAATTCACATGCTGTTCACCCAACATGTACAATTCAGTAGTTTTTACTGTATGTACAAGTTATGAAACTATCACCACAATCTAAGTTTAGAAAATTTTCATCACCCCCAAAAGGAAATCCTACACATAGGAAATTACTCCCCACTCTCCCCCATGCCCTGCTCTAAACCTAGGCAACCATTTATTTATTAGAACAAATCTGAGGGGATTAGTAGTCTACTTTCTGTCTCTGTAGATTTTCATATCCTGGGTATTTCACAGAAATTGAATCATACAGTATGTGGTCTTCTATGACTGGCTCCTTTCACTCAGCATTATGTTTTCAAGGTTCATCCAAATTTGTGGAGGTCCTTACTCCACCATTTCAGAAGTCCTGTCTCTCTTTCCCTGTCCTTCTTAACCAGTCCTATCCTTGTGGACACCTATACAATGGCATTACAAAGATCAAACAAGAGTACTGATGCTTAATTTGCATAGAATGAAACTTACTATAAACCCTACCTCACAGATTAATCCTGTCTCATCAGGCTATTACTATACAGAGTCTGTAATGAGCTAATTATGTCCCCCAACATATCCAAATCAATCTGCTCTATTCTTTGAAGTAACTGTTAATGTTTCCCTCACCACTGCTGACTACTTACTTCAGAATTTGGGTTTTCGCACTTTCAACATATCTCCATAGGCTATCAGCCCAATAATCTTCATATTTCCTTAACTGAATAAGGAAACTTTAATTTAAGGTCTCCAATTTTCAAACAAGATGAAGTAATATACAGGGAGATCACCTCGGTGCTTTGTGACCACCTACAGGGGTGGGATAGGGAGGGTGGGAGGGAGATGCAAGAGGGACGAGATATGGGGATATATGTATATGTATAGCTGATTCACTTTGTTATAAAGCAGAAACTAACACACCATTGTAAAGCAATTATACTCCAATAAAGTGTTAAAAAAAAAGCTTTTGCACAGCAAAGGAAACCATCAACAAAACAAAAAGGCAAAATACTGAACAGGAGAAAGGATTTGCAAATATGTCTGATAAGCAATTAATATCTAAAATAAAGAACACATACAACTCAATATCAAAAAAAGAAAATAACCCAGTTGAAAATTGGTCAGAGCACAGGGAACTATATTCAATATCCTGTGACAAGCCATAATGCAAAAGAATATGAAAAAGAATATATATATATGTATAACTAGATCACTTTGCTGTACAGCAGAAATTAACACATTGTAAATCAACTATACTTCAATAAAAACAAATATAATGGGAAAAAAAGATGAAGTGATATAGTAATGCAAGTTACATTTTTTTCTTCTGAAAAATGAAAATGTTCCTACTTCAACAACTCAAACAGCAAATTGTGTGTGTTGCTGTGTGTGTGTGTGTGTGTGTGTGTGTGTGTGTGTGTGTGTGTGTGTCTGAAGCTGAGTGGGCGTGTCTGGGAATGCTAACAACCAACTTAGAGAATCTTACCACCTAAGAGTTTTCTGGCTATATTTTGTGCTTTAATTTTTTTTTTTTTTTTTTTTTTTGCGGTATGCGGGCCTCTCACTGTTGTGGCCTCTCCCGTTGCGGAGCACAGGCTCCGGACGCGCGGGCTCAGTGGCCATGGCTCACGGGCTCAGCCGCTCCGCGGCATGTGGGATCTTCCCGGACTGGGGCACGAACCTGTGTCCCCTGCATCTGCAGGCAGACTCTCAACCACTGCGCCACCAGGGAAGCCCAATTTTGTGCTTTAAAATTAGGTCTCTGCTTGGAAGCCCAGCCCTTCCCTGACTCTTTTTAGTTGTAAGCTCTCTTCTAATTAGTGCTGCTTTCTTTCCCTGTGCTTGAGGTGTCAAATTATCCCATCAGGTCAGATGATGAACCAACTAATACTCAACACGAAGATGCAAGTTCTACATGCAAGCTGTCTATCCTCGTCTACAGGGCATTTTCAAAATTGAATTCTAAAGACATACATTGTTTAAAAAGTCAAATAAATGGAGAGCCATATGATGTTCCTGGGCAATAAGTCCAAATATTATAAAGATATCAATTCCTCTATCTGTGATCTGTAAATGTACCATAATTCCAATTAAAATCACATTTATTTTACTTTGGTAAAGGTAATATGGGGTAATAAACAGGAAAGAATAGCTAAAATTTTAAAATAAGATTTTTGCACACTCTTTATTAAACATATCAAAAACTAAAATAATTGTAAAGGGCACTGGTGCCAGAATAGGTAGTTCAGAGCAAGAGTATAACAAGTCCAGAAAGAGATATGGATTTAAATGAGTTTTCAATATACAATAAAGACGCTGTGTTAGTATGAGAGATGAACAAATCAATGATTCCATAAATAATGCCAGATTAACAGGCATACTATTTGAAAAATAAACCTTTAGACCCCTTTCTCAAAATATATATATCAACTAAATTCCATGCAGAGTAGACATTTAAATATTTTTCAATAAAAAGAAAAATGTTATGGGTGTATATTTGAACACAGAGTGGGGAAATTCTTTATTCTAAGGATAAAAGTAAAAAGAAACCATAATGAAAATGTTATAGGTTTGACTATATCAAAATGTATACAAAAATGCCATGAATAAAAAGAGAAAAATAACTGGAGAAAAATGTAACATAAGTGACAGATAAATGGTAATGTATTGTTAGTATATAAACCCTTTAAAAATCAATAATGAGAAAAGAGCACACCAATAAAAAATTTAGAAAGAATACACATGGAAATTCATAAAAGGATATGTATGACTTATAGATAGGAGAAAAGATGGTAAAGTTTACTAGTGCCCAAGTAAATTAGAGCAAATTCGATACCAGTTTCACCTGTAAAATTTGCAAAAAATATGGAGAAACAACCAGCATTTTTATAAACATTTATAAGAAGTGGAAATAAAATGGAATAACATATCTAGAGAATAATTTAGCAAGGTCCATTCAAGTTCTTTAAAATATGCAGTCTCTTTTTTCTAGCAATATCACCTCTAAGAATTCATCCAACAAAATATAATCAGTAAGGTACATAAATATTTATGTAGAGGCATGAGTATCACAGTATTCCGCATAATAGTGAAAAAATGAGGAACTTTCCTGGTGACACAGTGGTTAAGAATCCGCCTGCCAATGCAGGGGACATGGGTTCGAGCCCTGGTCCAGGAAGATCCAACATGCTGCAGAGCAACTAAGCCTGTGCACCACAACTACTGAGCCTGCGCTCTAGAGCCCGTGTGCCACAACTACTGAAGCCCGCGTACCTAGAGCCTGTGCTCCGCAACAAGAGAAGCCACAGCAATGAGAAGCCCACGCACCACAACGAAGAGTAGCCCCTGCTCACCGCAACTAGAGAAAGCGCACGTGCAGCAACAAAGACCCAATTCAGCCAAAAATAAATAAATAAGTTTATTTTTTAAAAATGAATGTCTAACAACAGAGGAAGGCAAATAGCACTGTGCACATAAGTTTAATGAAATACTTACACAGATACTAAAATTATTTGTAGAAGAATAGTTAATAACGTGGAAAGTGTTCACCATAGTAGGTTAAGTGAAAAAAAAACAGGTTACAAAACAATGTATTTAATATGATCCCAACTTTGTAAATGCATATATATGTGGGTGTTAGTGTATGTATGAGTGTATGTGTGTGTGTGCAGAAAAGATTGGAAGAAAAGTTTCCAAATATTAATAATATATTCTCTGAATATCAGGATTATTGGTAATTTAACTTTTCTTCTTTGTGCTTTTCTGTTCTTCCTACATTTAAAAAATGAACATGTGTTACTTTGAACCAGAGAAAACCACACAATAAATGTTACTTTAAAATTGAGTTCTTTGGATTTTGGCTCTTGCTTTTTTCTAAATTTTCATAATTAAAAAAATCTACACACGCTCATGCAAACAGACAGAAGCCTCAGGGTATACATGTCAGCTTTGGAAAATATAAAGAAAAAAAGTGCCATTTCAAGATAAAGTGTTGTTCAGCCCATCTCTTCCTTCCTAATCTCAAAGAAAATACATTACTCTTCCATATAGCCTTCCATTCCTCCTCATGTCATCCCACCCCATCTTCACCCCAAGAACAAATTCAAGGTGAAAGGCTGCATTCCACAGCATGGGAAGCAGGCCTTCCACAACCTGGCCCCACCTCTTCCTCAGACTTTATCTCCCATCACCTCTCACCTCACTCATAAATCCATAGTAACACTGAAATGCTGAATAGATCATGTTTCTTCATACCTCCTTGCTTATTATCTCACATCTCTTCTCTCTTCCAGGAATGCCCTTAGCTCACTTCTTCACTCAAACTCTTTTCTATGGTAAATTTTGAACTTGGAGATAATCTTTAAAGATGATTTATCTTTAGGAATTCTATTCTGCCTGAATTGAACATGCATCCTTCTAGACAAGTTTTGACTTTATTACTGCCAAACAACCCAGGAGTATTATGTATTGGGAACTGCACTTTAACTCTTTACTTTGGGTATCCCTAGACATCCAGGTCTGTATTTATAAATTCTCAGGAGAGAATTTTTTCCACCCAGAGGCCCAAACAAGAAAAGTTCAGATTCTTGGAATCTCACTGTTCTGATGGGTTAAAAAAAATCCAAACTATGTATAGTTCTTTAAAGGTCTTGGTTTTATTCAGGGATCTCCTTTACAATTCTCACCTCATATGAACCTAAGACAAGGTTTTGCAATGGAATCACAAAGTCCTACTTCTCCTCTAGGGTCCCTATCCCAAAGCTGGTTTGGGTACCTCTACTGAGATTCAGAATTACCTAATGTACACCTCGAAAACTGTACCACACTTTTTAAAACTTTATGTACAAGTCTCCACTGTGAGACTACAAATTCTCCAAGGGCTGGGATGATGTCTTACACACACTTGTATTCCCAGAACATAGCACAATGCTCAGCATACAGCAGGTGCTCAAAAACTGTTTGTAAAATCAAGAGGAGTGTGCACCTACCACTCATTCAGAGGGTGGTCCCTTTGAACACAACCCCACAACATCAATCTCAGAAAATTAGGTAGGCTATTGCTGCCCTGAGAATTTGCTCTAAGATAAGCAAGATCCACAAAGTTATTGTCCTGCTATACGTAGCATCAGTCAGTTCCTCTTAGAGAAGTCCAACCAGCCCGAGTTTCTGCACTTTAAGAAAAGCTGGAGAGGTACAGAAAAGTTGCATAAATGATCAAAGGAATTAAAAGAAAGTACCCTCAAAGGAAATATTAGAAAATTATAAAAGATATGGGGTCTTTTAACCTGTAATCAATTGGTCAATCTCCCTTCCTGGTAGGGACGGAGAAAACCACAAGGGGTGAACATAAAATGACCTTGGGCAGAACACAGATGAACATGAAGTCTTGCCATCTGAAGAGCTTCTGGAGGAAGGTTTGTCCTCCTTGAGCTCCTGCAGACCTTCAGGCTACTGTCATATCTGGCCAGAAGCCCTCAGCATATAAAAGCAAAAGTGCAGTGGGAAAGGAGAGGAATTAAGAAATGAGCTGGAATTAGGAAATAAACCTGGTAAACACTGCGATGTGTAAAATGATGTCTTACAATTATCACAACAAACACTTGTAAAAACACTTTAACTTAATGTAAAGATTTTCTTCGTTGGAAAGAAAACAGCATGAAGTTAACACCTGGGTCTCATCAATATGCATGACAACCTGTTTCCAAGATAAACAACAGCATTCATGTAAACCATTTAATATAAAAGCCGTCACACAGAGACATAAGCCATCTGATTCATGCTGAGTTTTTAATTTAAATTTAGCCCGTAACTGGGCTGTTTAAACTGAGCATCAAAAAAATTAAACGTTTCAGTTTACATTAATTTTTGTTGGATCTTATGGAACTGTAAGTAACATTTAGTTGTGAAATTGGGAAATGGCCTAACTTTAGGGGTAGGGAAAAGCTTATGTCCATAGCTAACACCTGGTAATCCAACTCAGAAACATTATATATTGAACCTCAAAGGGTTAAAATATCCAACCAATCCCTTGTGAGTTGGTCACATCATGACTAATGTAAATAGTGTTGAACAGGACAAAATCTGGCTCTGACTCATCACTTAGAACATTTTCTCTTATGTAACAAACTGCCTCTAGCTGGTTAGCTCTGCATTGTGTTAGTGAGGCCGGTAATAGCAATAATAGTTCTTGTTGATTAAACAGCATGCCACTCCTCATTCTTCCCAGGTTCTGCTCTGAATCAAAGGACCTCGGTAGTCTGCCTTTGCCAGGTTCCCACGTGATCTGGTTTCCAGCTAGGTTCAGCCAATGGGAGATACTGAAGAGAGACTGTTACACAGCAGGAAGGGAGAAAGCAGAGTTTCTCTCCCTCCCTCTCCACCTAGGCTGGCATCTCCTATAGCAGCTGAATCTTCCCTACAGATTCAGCTCCTGACAGACAAGCCCTTTACGTTTCAAGCTTACCTCAGATGAACAAGCCTCTGGGCTCTGTTAACACCTTCTTCCATTGTTCCTCCAAGCCCTAGCTTTCTGTTGTTAATATAAGGATTACTTTATCATCCCATTTGGCTTCTCAGCTCCTCCATCTGCTCTATTACCAATTCTCCACATTAAATTCCTTTTATTGTCAACCCTTGAAGTGATCTCTATTTCTAAACTTTGACTAATGTAAAACTACCATGTCTTAGGCACCATACTAAATGTTTTGCATGCATGATGTCATTGAATCCTCACAATTTTTGCTCTATATCAGGTCACTGTTATTACCCAATTTTAAACATGAAGAAACTGAGGCACAAAAAGGTTAAGTAATTTGCCCCAAATCACATAGCAAGTGATAGATTTGAACACAGATCTATGTGTCCCATACTAAATTTCTATGCTATGCTATAGCTATATAAAATAAAGGATTGAACTAGATTACCTCAAAAGTTCCTTGCAGTTATGACACCTGTGATAACATTCTGTCATGCATTTATTCATTCAATAAATATTTATTGAGCACCTACTTTGTTTTTATTTGCCACACGGCACAGCTTGTGGGATTTTAGTTCCCTGACCAGGGACTGAACCCAGGCTCCTGGCAGTGGAAGCACAGAGTCCTAACCACTGGACCACCAGAGTATTCCCTATTGAGCACCTACTTTATACCAGTCACTGGTTCTAGGCTCCAGGAACACATTAGTGAATAAAAGAGCCCCAAACCCCTGTACTTAATGACCTTTGATCCTACTGTATAATGACAGACAATAAACAATAAATAGTTTATTTAATATATCAGATGGTGGTAAGTACTTTGGAGAAAAAAAAAATATGTGCAGAGGAAGGATAAAGAGTGCCAAAAGGGGCAAGGGTTGAAATTTTAATTTTAATAATAAAACTGGTCATCCTATCTGCATTTCCCCTTTCATAGACACAGTACATAAATTGCCAATAAAAATGGAAGGTGGAAAAGCTTCTTCCTAAAGATTCAGTTAAATTCAATTAAACTCAACCAATATTTACTAGAACCTTCTACAGTAAATATTATCTTAACTAATTCTCCAATAATGTGCTTAAGGTAAGTATATATCATGTTTACTTAATATTCTTCTTTACCTGACTTCTTCAATTAACTATGTAGGTAGAATCACTTTAGATAAGAGGACTTCTATGTATGTTCAAAATATTGTAGGGACTTCAGAAAATAGTCAAGTAAATAAAATTTCGAAAGAGAAAACAAACCAAAATAGATCATAGACCTAAATGTAAAATGCAAAAGCATAAAAGTACTAGAAGATAATATAGAAGAAAAAAATATATGAGCTTGGGTATAACAATGACTTTTTAGATAAAACACCAAAGACAAGATCCAAGAAAGAAATAATTGATAAACTGGACTTCATTAAAATAAAAAAAACCTCTGTTCTGTAAAAGACAGTATCAAGAGAATTAGAAGACAAGCCACAGACTTGGAGAAAATATTTGCAAAAGACACATTTGATACAGGACCATTATCCAAAATATATAAAAATATTCTTAAAACTCAACAACAAGAAAACAACCTAATCTAAAAATGGGCCAAAAACCTTAAACAAACATCTTATCTAAGAAGATATACAGATGGCAAATAAGCATATGAGATGATGCCCCACGTTGTATGTCATCATGGAAATGCAAACTAAGACAACAATGAGATACCACTACACATCTGTTCAAGTGGCCAAAATCCAGAACACTGACAACACCAAATGCAGAGGAGGGTGTGGAGCAACAGGAATTCTTGTTCATTGCTTGTAGGAACGCAACATGGTACAGACACCTTGAAAGGCAGTTTGGCAGTTTCTTACAAAACTAAACAAACTCTTACCAAGTGATTCAGCATTCACACTCCTTGGCATTTACCCAAAGGAGCTGAAAACTTATGTCTATGGAAAAACCTGTACATGGATATTTATAGCAGTTTCATTCATAATTATCAAAGCTTGGAAGCAACCCAGATGTCCTTCAGTAGGTGAGTGAATAAATAAATTGTGGTACATCCAGACAATGGAATATTCAGCCCTAAAAAGAAATGAGCCATCAAGCCATGAAAAAGCATCGGGGAAACTTAAATACATATTACTAAGTGAAAGAAGCCAATGTGAAAAGGCTACATACTGTATGATTCCAACTATATGATATTTTGGTAAAGGTAAAATTCTGGAGACAATAAAAAGATCAGTGATTTCTGGGGGTGAGAAAGATGAATAGACAAAGCACAGAGGATTTTTAGGGCAGTGAAAACACTGTTTATGATATTACAATAATGGATATATGTCACTATACTTTTGTCCAAACCCATAGAATGTACAATACCAACAGTGAACTCTATGGCAAACTATGGACTTTGGGTGATTATGATTTGTCAATGTAGGTTCATCCTTGTTAAAAATTATATATATATATATGTACTATTCTGGTGTGTGATATTGATAATGAGGGATATATGAGAAATCTCTGTACCTTCCTCTCAATTTTGTTGTAAACCTAAAACTGCTCTAAAAATATAAAGTCCTTGGGGATATAACATACAGCATGTAGGCTACAGTTAATAATACTGTATCACATATGAGAAAGTTGCTAAGAGAGAAAATCTTAAAACTTCTCATCACAAGAAAAAAATTCTCTGACTACATATGGTGATGGATGTTAACTAGACTTACTGTGGTGATCATTTTCCAACATATACTTATATCAAATCATTATGTTGTACACCTGAAACTAATATAATGTTGTATGTCAATTATACCTCAATAAAATAAAAATAAAGTCTTATTTCAAAAGTGGTATTTGAGAAGATCACTGAAAGATGAATATGATTTTGACAGGTAGAAACGAATTGTTGGGGGGAGCACGGCATAGAAGGAGCAGAAGGAAAGTGATATACAAAGGTCAAAGGGGAATGGGGACAGTTTAAGCAAAAACACAAAGACTACAGGGAAGCACACAGCATATCCAAAGAACAAGTCATGCAGTTAGTCTGGAGTATATGTGAATAGCCTAAGATCAAACTGCCAAATTAGATTGTGGTCATCATGTGGCAGACCCTGGATACCAAGGAAAGGAATCAGAACTTGATACTCCAGGCATTAGGGAGGCACTAAAGTTATTTGAGCAGAATGATGCACTTTTAGCATAGATATAATGTAGAAGGGTGATTGCCTTGCCCTTTCACCTCCACCCTGTAAGGTTTTTACCTTGTTCCTTCATCTGCTACATATTTCTCTGTCTTTTCATTTTGTTTAACTTACTGCATTTGGGGTCTCCTTTGCGCAGGCTGCAGGTTCGTACTTCCCATTGTTTTTGGTGTCTGCCCCATGGTTGAGGTTGGTTCAGTGGCTTGTGTAGGCTTCCTGGTGGAGGGGACTGGTGTCTGTGTTCTGGTGGGTGGGGCTGGATCTTGTCTTTCTGGTGGGCAGGGCCACGTCCAATGGTGTGTTTTGGGGTGTCTGTGCACTTAGTATGATTTAGGCAGCCTCTCTACTAATGGATGGGACTGTGATCCTCTCTTACTAGTTGTTTGGCATGAGGCATCCAGCACTGGAGCTTGCTGGCAATTGGGTGGAGCTGGGTCTTAGTATTGAGATGGAGATCTCTAGGAGAGCTCATGTCGATTGATATTACCTGGGGCCGGGAGGTCTCTGGTGGTCCAATGTCCTGAAATCAGCTCTCACACCTCAGAGACTCAGGCCTAACACCTGGCTGGTACACAAAGACCCTGTCAGCCACATGGCTCAGAAGAAAAGGGAGAAAAAAAGAAAGAAAAAATAATAAAAATTAAAATAAATAAATAATAAATAAAAATATTTTAATTAACATAAAAAATAATAATTAAAAAAGAAGAGAGCAACCAAACCAATAAACAAAACCACCAATGATAACAAGCACTAAAAACTAAACTAAGATAAACATAAAAATCAGAAACAAATCAGTCACAGACAGGAAACCCCAAGTCTACAGTTGCTCCCAAAGTCCACCACCTCAATTTTGGGACGATTTCTCATCTATTCAGATGCAGGGTACATCAAGTTGATTATGGGGATTTAATCCACTGCTCCTGAGGTTGCACAGAGAAATTTCCCTTTCTCTTCTTTGTTCACACAGACTCTGGGGTTCCACTTTGATTTTGGCCCCACCTCTGCATGTAGGTCGTCCTTAGGCATCTGTTCCTGCCCAGACAGGAGGGGGTTACAGCAGCGGCTGATTAGGGGACTCTGGCTCACTCAGGCTGGGGGGTGGGAGGGGTATGGTAGTCATAATTGGAATGCAGGGTGAGCCTGCTGCAGCAGAGGTCAGCATGATGTTGCAACAGCTTGAGGCACACTGTGTGTTCTCCCGGGGAAGTTGTCCCTGGATCATGGGAGCCTGGCAGTGGCGTGCTGCACAGGCTTGCGGGGGTGTATGCATAGTGACCTGCACTTGCACACAGGATTCTTGGTAGCAGCAGCAGCAGCCTTAGCATTTCATGTCTGTCTCTGGGGTCCAAGCTGATAGCCACAGTTCATGCCCATCTCTGGAGCTCGTTTAGGTGGTTCTCTGCCTTCTGTGGGCAGATGGGGAAGGAATCCCCTCTCCTCACACACCCTGAAACAATGGTCTCTTGCCTCTTAGGCAGATCCAGACTTCTCCCCAGACTCCCTCCCAGCTAGCTGTGGTGCACTAGCCCCCTTCAGGCTCACTTCACGCAGCCAACCCCAATCCTCTTCCTGGGATCTGACCTCCAAAGCCCAAGGCTCAGCTGCCAGCCCACACCTGCCCTGGTGGGTGAGCAGACAAGCCTCTCAGGCTGGTGAGTGCTGGTCGGCACTGATCCTCTGTGCAGGAATCTCTCCACTTTGTCTTCTACAGCCCTGTTGCTGTGCTCTCCTCCGTGGCTCCGAAGCTTCCCCCCAGTGCCCACTGCCCATCTCCACATTAGGAAGTGAAGGGGCTTCCTAATGTGTGGAAACTTTTCCTTCTTCACAGATCCCTCCCAGAGGTGCAGGTCCCATCCCTATTCTTTTCTCTGCTTTTTCTTTTTTCTTTTGCTCTACCCTTGTACGTGGGGATTTTCTTGCCTTTTTGGAAGTCTGAGGTCTTCTGTCAGAGTTCAGTAGGTGTTCTGTAGGAGTTGTTCCACGTGTAGATGTATTTTTGATGTATTTGTGGGGAGAAAAGTGATCTCCACATCTTACTCCTCTGCCATTTGAAGGTCCCCCATGAGCTTAATTCTTTATCTCTACTATCACCTGTGTCCCTTATCTTGGACTAGTTACTTAAGGGTAGTCTATACACATAATTCTTTTTTTTTTTTTTTTTGCGGTACGCGGGCCTCTCACTGTTGTGGCCTCTCCCATTGTGGAGCATAGGCTCCGGACGTGCAGGCTCATCGGCCATGGCTCACGGGCCCAGATGCTCCACAGCATGTGGGATCTTCCCGGACCGGGGCACGAACCCGTGTCCCCTGCATTGGCAGGTGGATTCTCAACCACTGCGCCACCAGGGAAGCCCCACATAATTCTTAAACAGTATAGTGTAACAGTTAGGGGAGTGATTTGTGGGCTCAATTAAAATCACCAGTCTCTAGCTGTGTAACCTAGATCAAGAAATACAAGCACTCTGAACCTATTTCCTCATCTGTAAAATAATATCGGTAATGGTATTCAATATTATATAGTTCTTGTGGGTATTACATTAGAAAGTGCTTAGAACAGAGTGAATTCTAATAAACAGCTATTGTTGTTGTTACAATTTGTATACAGATATATTTTAGTGGATTTTTCAGAAATAACACCATTTCTAACATCGTGTCTTTGAGAAAATGTTTTCAGAATTTCAGCAGGGAGCAGAGGACACCTTACAGAAGACTTTCTCATTCATTCACCTCTCATTCATTCATTTATTCAAAGTTGAAGGCTTTATAAAAATCTACTTATATCCTAAAATTCTTCAGGCACAACAAAGAATATATTTTGCTTCTGTGTCTTTGGCAAGCTCACCATATCTGTGATTCATTAGTGTCACAGGAGTGACTGAAATATTTTGGTTTCTATCTCAGTTGAAAGAAATCTTGTCGCCCTTCCAGTGTAAAACATTAAATGCATTCTGATATTTCTCTTCTTTTAAAAATCCTGTTCTGGGGGCAGAGTCAAGATGGTGTCCTAGGAGGACACAGAATTTGTGTCTCCTCACAACTAGGGCACCTACAACTAGGACACCGGCGGGGTAACACAGATACCTAAGGGGATAGGAAGAACCCCCAGCGATTGGGTAGGATGTGAGGCTTGGGGGGAGTGAAGGGGGAGGAGAAGTGGAGGCGGGACAGGACTGGCACCCCTGAAGGGTGGCTGGGGTAGGGGAAGGGATCTCACATTCAATGGGGGAATTGGGGAACCACTGGGAGGGCAGAGGACCAAAAGGGAGTGTGGACAGTTTTCCCCTGCCCACTTGGGGCCCCAGCAACCTGCTGAGATCCCAAGCCTGATCCTCTGCCCATTGAGGCCTCCTCCAGCCATGTGGGTCCTGATGGAGTGGGAGTGAGGGAAGGGGGAGCAAAAGTAAAGGCTGGACCTCAAGGACTAGCATCCCTGAGGGGTGGCTGGGGGAGGGGAGGAGTTCCTACACCCAGCAGGACCCACCCACAGTTACGGGTCCAGTGGGCAACAGGGGAGACCCTGAGGGACACAGTGGGAGAGGAGCACAAAGGAACAGAAGGGAACACAGCCAGTGTCTTCCCTGTGCATTTAGGCACTGGGGAGCCTTTTGGGCTCCCGGGCCTAATCCTCTGCCCTCAGAGACTCCCTCCTGCTGTGCAGAGCCCAAGCCCCTCCCCTACACCCCCACCCAGGGCCCTACCTCTACACTCGGAGACACCCTCTGAGACATCCTCCAACCACACAGTGCCTAAACCCCACCTACACACCTTCACTCAGGGCCCTGCCTCCGAACTCTGGAACTCCACACTCCAGAGGCCCTCCTTTCCATGTGCTGCCTCTCCCCGGCAGGTCCTAAGCCTAGGCCTGGCCCCACGATCAAACGTCACTCCCCCCGACCAACCTAGGTCCTGCCCCAAAATAAACACTGCCCCTGCCTAAGTTCCAGTCCTGCCTAAACTCCACCCCCATAGCTAAGCCTTGCTTTTCTTTTTTCCTCTTTTAGGTTCAGGTTCTGTTTTACCTTGCTGATTCATTGCTGTTGATGCATTTATATTTTTATTTTTCTTAATCTTTTATTTTTCTAATTTTATTTTATTCTTTATACTTTGTTATTGTTTTCTCCTTTTGGCTTGTTCCCCCCACCTTTCTATTTTTCCTTTTTCTCTTGTGGTTTTATTTTACCTTGTTGCAGTTGTTTCAATTATAGTTTTATTTTCCCTATTATATTTTTATCTTTCCAATTTTATTTATTTATTTTTTAAATTTTTTACCATGCCTTGAAGCTTGCGAGATCTTGGTTCCCAAGCTGGAGGTCAGACCTGAGCTCCTGTGGTGGGAGCACCGAGTGCAAACCACTGGACTAACAGAGAAACTCAGACTGCGGGGAATATAAACTGCAATAAGGCCTGCCAGAGGTCCTCATCTCAGCACCAAGATCAAGCTCTATCCAACTGCCTGCAAACTCCAGTGCTGGACGTCTCAGGCCAAACAACCAGTAAGACAGGAATAGAGCACCACCCATCAAAAAAAAAAAAAAGAAACAGCAAAAAGATATGTTACAGACAAGGTAGCAAGGTTAAAACCTACAAGACCAAATAAATGAAGACAAAATAGGCAACCTATCTGAAAAAGAAATCAGAGTAATGATAGTAAAGGTGATCCAAAATTAACAAAAGAGAATGGAGAAAATACAAGAAACATTTAACAGGGATCTAGAATGAAAGAGCAAACAAACAGTGATGAACAACACAATTACTTAAATTAAAAATACTCTAGAAGGAATAAATAGCAGAATAACTGAGGCAGAAGAACGGATGAGTGAGCTGGAAGATAAAATGGTGGAAATAACTGTCAGGGAGCAGAATAAAGAAAAAAGAATGAAAAGAACTGAGGAGAGTCTCAGAGATAACTGGGACAACATTAAATGCACCAATATTGAAATTATATGGATCCCAGATGAAGAAGAGAAAAATACAGGGTCTGAGAAAATATTTGAAGAGATTATAGTTGACAACTTCCTTAACATGGGAAAGAGTCAGTCAAGTGCAGGAAGCATAGAGAGTACCGTACAAGATAAACCCAAAGAGAAACATGTGGAGACACATATTAATCAAACTACCAAAAATTAAATACAAAGAAAAAATATTAAAAGCAGAAAGGGAAAAGCAACAAATAACATACAAGGGAATCCCCATAAGGCTAACAGCTGATGGTTCAACAGAAAATCTGCAAGCCAGTGGCAGGACATATTTAAAGTGATGAAAGAGAGAAACCTACAACCAAGATTACTCTACCCAGCAAGGATTTCATTCAGACTCGATGGAGAAATTTAAAACTTTACAGATAAGCAAAAGTTAAGAGAATTCAGCACAACCAAACCAGCTATACAACAAATGCTAAAGGAACTTCTCTAGGCAAGAAACACAAGAGAAGGAAAAGACCTACAATAACAAACCAGAAACAATTAAGAAAATGGCAATAGGAACATACATATCAATAATTACCTTAAATATAAATGGATTAAATGCTCCAACCAAAAGCCACTAAATGGCTGAATGGATAGGAGAACAAGACCTGTACATATGCTTTCTACAAGAGATCCACTTCAGACCTAGGGACACATACAGACTGAAAGTGAGGGGATGGGAAAAGATACTCCATTAAAATGGAAATGAAAAGAACGCTGGAGTAGCAATTCTCATATCAGACAAAATAGACTTTAAAATAAAGACAATTACAAAGACAAAGAAGGACACTACATAAAGAACAAGGGACCAATCCATGAAGAAGACATAACAATTGTAAATATTTATGCACCCAACATAGGAGCACCTCAATACATAAGGCAAATGCTAAGAGCCATAAAAGGGGAAACTGACAGTAAACAAAAATAGTAGGGGACTTTAACACCCCACTTTCACCAATGAACAGATCAACCAAAGTGAAAATAAATAAGGAAACAGAAGCATTAAATGACACATTAAAAAAGATGAACTTAATTGATATTTATAGGACATTCTATCCAAAAACAACAGAATACACTTTATTCCCAAGTGCTCATGGAACATTCTCTAGGATAGACCATGTCTTGGGTCACAGATCAAGCCTTGGTAAATTTAAGAAAATTTAAATCACATCAAGTAACTTTTCTGATGACAACACTGTGAGACTAGATATCAATTACAGGGAGAAAACTGTAGAAAATACAAACACATGGAGGCTAAACAATACACTACTAAATAACCTAGGATCACAGAAGAAATCAAAGAGAATATCAAAAAGTACCTAGAAACAAATAACAATGAAAATACAATGTCCCAAAACATATGGGATGCAGCAAAAGCAGCTCTAAAGGGGAAGTTTATAGCAATACAACCCTACCTCAAGAAACAAGAAACAGCTCAAATAAACAACCTAAACTTACACCTAAAGCAATTAGAGAAAGAAGAACAAAAAATACCCCAAAGTTAGCAGAAGGAAAGAAATCATTTAGATCAGATCAGCAATAAATGAAAAAGGAACAAAGGAAATAATACCAAAGATCAAGAAAACTAAAAGCTGGTTATTTGAGAATATAAACAAAACTGATAAATCATTAGCCAGACTAATCAAGAAAAAAAGGGAGAAGAAGCAAATCAACAGAATTAGAAATGAAAAAGAAGTAACAACAGACACTGCAGAAATACAAAGGATCATGAGAGATTACTACAAGTAACTCTATGCAAATAAGATGGACAACCTGGAAGAAATGGACAAATTCTTAGAAAAGCACAACCTTTCAAGACTGAAGCAGGAAGAAACAGAAAATATAAATAGACCAATCACTAGTACTGAAATTGAAACTGTGATTAAAAATCTTCAAACAAACAAAAGCCCAGGACCAGACGGCCTCACAAGCAAATTCTATCAAACATTTAGAGAAGAGCTAACACCTATCCTTCTCAAACTCTTCCAACATATAGCAGAGGGAGGAACACTCCCAAACTCATTCTACGAGGCCACCATCACCCTGATACCAAAACGAGACAAAGATGTCACATAAAAAGAAAACTACAGCCAATATCTCTGATGAAAATTGATGCAGAAATCTTCAACAGGGCTTCCCTGGTGGCACAATGATTGAGAGTCCGCCTGCCGATGCAGGGGACATGGGTTCGTGCCCCAGTCCGGGAAGACTCCACGTGCCGCGGAGCGGCTAGGCCCATGAGCCATGGCCACTGAGCCTGCACATCCAGAGCCTGTGCTCCGCAACAGGAGAGGCCACAACAGTGAGAGGCCCGTGTACCGCAAACAACAACAACAACAACAACAACAAATCTTCAACAAAATACTAGCAAACATAATCCAACAGCACATTAAAAGGATCATACACCATGATCAAATGGGGTTTACCCCAGGAATGCAAGGCTTCTTTAATAGATGGAAATCAATCAATGTGACACAGCATATTAACAAATTGAAGGATAAAAACCATATGATCATCTCAATAGATGCAGAAAAATCTTTCACAAATTTCAACACCCATTTATGATAAAAAACCTCCAGAAAGTAGGCATAGAGGGAACCTACATCAACATATGAAAGGCCATATATGACAAACCCACAGCCAACATCATTCTCAAGGGTGAAAAACTGAAACCATTTCCTCTGAAATCAGAAACAATACAAGGTTGCCCACTCTCACCACTGTTATTCAACATAGTTTTGAAAGTTTTAGCCACAACAATTAGAGAAGAAAAAGAAATAAAAGGAATCCAAATTGGAAAAGAAGTAAAGCTGTCACTGCTTGCAGATGACATGATACTATACATAGAGAATACTAAAGATGCTACTAGAGCTAATCAATGAATTTGGTAGAGTGGCAGGATACAAAATTAATGCACAGAAATCTCTTGCATTCCTATACACTAATGATGAAATATCTGAAATAAAAATTAATGAAACAATCCCATTTACCATTGCAACAAAAAGAATAAAATATCTAGGAATTAACCTACCTAAGGAGACAAAAGACCTGCATGCAGAAAGCTATTAGACACTAATGAAAGAAATTAAAGATGATACAAACAGATGGAGAGTTATACCACTTTCTTGGATTGGAAAAATCAACATTGTGCAAAAGACTATACTACCCAGAGCGATCTACAGATCCAATGCAATCCCTATCAAACTACCAGTGGCATTTTTCACAGAACTAGAACAAAAAATTTGACAATTTGTATGGAAACACAAAGGAGCCCGAATAGCCAAGGCAACCTAGAGAAAGAAAAACAAAGCTGGAGGAATCAGGCTCCTGGACTTCAGACTATACCACAAAGCTACAGTAATCAAGACAGTATGGTACTAGAACAAAAACAGAAATATAGAACAATGGAACAGGATAGAAAGCTCAGAGATAAACCCACACACATATGGTCACCTTATCTTTAATAAAGGAGGCAAGAATATACAATGGAGGAAAGACAGCCTCTTCCATAAGTGGTGCTGGGAAAACTGAGCAGCTACATGTAAAACAATGAAATTCGAACACTTCCTAAAAAATACAGAAAAATAAACTCAAAATGTATTAAAGACCTAAATATCAGACCAGACACTATAAAACTCTTAGAGGAAAACATAGGCAGAACACTCTATGGCATAAATCACAGCAAGATCCTTTTTGACCCACCTCCTAGAGAAATGGAAGTAAAAACAAAAGTAAACAAATTAGACCTAATGAAACTTAAAAGCTTTTGCAGAGCAAAGGAAACCATAAGCAAGATGAATAGACAACCCTCAGGATGGGAGAAAATATTTGCAAATGAACCAACTGCCAATGGATTAATCTCCAAAATATACAAGCATTTCATGCAGCTCAGTATAAAAAATCTAACAACCCAATCCAAAAATGGGCAGAAGACCTAAATAGCCATTTCTCCAAAGAAGATATACAGATTGCCAGCAAACACATGACAGAATGCTCAACATCATTAATAATTAGAGAAATGCAAAACAAAACTACAGGGAGGGGCTTCCCTGGTGGCACATTGGTTGAGAGTCTGCCTGCCGATGCAGGGGACACGGGTTCGTGCCCCAGTCCAGGAAGATCTCACATGCCGTGGAGCGGCTGGGCCCATGAGCCATAGCCGCTGAGCCTGCGCACCTGGAGTCTGTGCTCTGCAATGGGAGAGGCCACAAAAGTGAGAGGCCCACGTACCGCAAAAAAAAAAAAAAAAAAAAATACTACAGTGAGGTAACACCTCATACCAGTCAGAATGGCCATCATCAAAAAATCTAGATACAATAAATGCCAGAGAGGGTGTGGAGAAAAGGGAACACTCTTGCACTGCTGGTGGGAATGTAAATTGATACATCCACTATGGAGAACAGTATGGATGTTCCTTAAAAACTAAAAATAGAACTACCATATGACTCAGCAATCCCACTACTGGGCACATACCCTGAGAAAACCATAATTCAAAAAGAGTCAGGTACCAAAATGTTCATTGCAGCTCTATTTATAATAGCCAGGACATGGAAGCAACCTAACTGTCCATCGACAGATGAATGGATAAAGAAGATGTGGCACATATATACAATGGAATATTACTCACCAATAAAAAGAAATGAAATTGAGTTATTTGCAGTGAGGTGGATGGAGCCAGAGTCTGTCATACAGAGTGAATTAAGTCAGAAAGAGAAAAACAAATACCGTATGCTAACACATATGTATGGAATCTAAAAAAAAGTGGTCATGAAGAACCTAGGGGCAGGTTGGGAGTAAAGACACAGACCTACTAGAGAATGGACTTGAGGACATGGGGAGGGGTAAGGGTAAGCTGTGACGAAGTGAGAGAGTGGCATGGACATATAAACACTACCAAATATAAAACCGATAGCTAGTGGGAAGCAGCCACATAGCACAGGGAGATCAGCTCGGTGCTTTGTGACCACCTAGAGGGGTGGGATAGGGAGGGTGGAAGGAAGGGAGATGCAAGAGGGAAGAGATATGGGGACATATGTAGATGTATAGCTGATTCACTTTGTTATAAAGCAAAACCTAACACACCCTTTTAAAGCAATTATACTGCAATAAAGATACTATATATATATATATATATATATATATATATATATATATATATAAAACAACAACAAAAATGATCCTGCTATGAAGATGTAAGTAGTGAGTGGACTGTGCCCAAACAATTCATCCTGGTTCTGTTGCTTCCAAGTGATAGTCATCAATCACTCCTAAACAAATATTTAGAAGGTTGTTGACCACTTAGTATGTTCATAGTTACCCAGATCTTTATTACCTATATTTTGTATATGTACTCTAGCCATTTGTTGAGCTACTCAACAGGAGAGAATAGTTTTAGGGCAAACATCAGGGACAGAAAAATGAGGCCAACAAGTATAGTGTTATGGAGGAATTAAGCAGGGGGTCTGGGCACAAGTCATCAATTCCAAGCTCCTTTACATCAAAGCATTGATAACTTTATTTTTATGAATCATGAACATTTTAAAGACATTTCTATTTGGAGAAATATTTTCTTTGATTGTATAGTATGTGAGAGATTTTTAGGATGGTCTCAGAAAGTGAACTCAATAGCATCTTTGTGTAAAAATAATATGATGGTTTGGGCTTCAGCTATGATATCATTTATCTATATCTAAACCCTCAAATCAATTTGAAGGAAACACATAGGATCCAGAACTGAGTGTGTTAAAAGTATTTGTCTTTAATCGTTTTTCCCAAACCTGGTTTGATGTAGATCAGTCATAAGTCATAAGTTATATTATGTAGTACATACTCCCACACTTTTAAATGGAGGCTACTAAATATAATTTAGTCTTTTCTAGATGTTCCAAAGTCTTTAAAATTAATGGGAACGATTATATTATGCTATACAAGCTATAGCACAAAATTATAATACAGTATAATATTAATAGTCCCAATGCTAAGTGACTGCAGACTATGGTACTTTTTGTGATTTTTATGACTTATTTCATTGTTTCCTTCTTCACTTATACAAGTATAAGCTATCATTCCTTATTGTTGTCAGTTTCTCTTTAAGCAGATCTTTCTCCTAATTTGATTCAAGCATGTATTCATTCAAAAACATTTACTGAGTGTCAATCATGTGTCAGACACATGTTGGGCACTGGAGATGTGACAATAAGAGATACAGTCCCTAACATCTAGGAGCTCACAGTGCAATGGTAGGACAGGCAAGTGAAGAGGGAATTATAATACCATGTGATATGTGCTAAAATAAATGTAATCACAGGGTACTATAGGGACATATAATAGAGGTTATCTAATCTAGATGGGGTGGGGGACAAGTCAGAGATGTTTGTGAAGTCTTCTTGGAAGAAGTTATCACTGAACTGAATTTTGAAGGTTAAGCAGGAGTTACCCAAAATGTAGGGGGTAAAGGGTGATTTAAGAAGATGGTTCAGCAGCATATGCTTATATGGTAATCCAGGCAAGAAGTAATGTGGTGTTGAATGGTAGTAGCAGCTCAGATGGAGTGTAGGAGAAAGATTAGAGAGACATTTGGGAGGTATTATTCGACACAACTTAGTCATTCACTGAATGTTGGGGTGAGGGAGGGGCAGAGTCTAGGAATAAGCTTGGGTCATAGGGTGAATAAAGGAATCATTAAGCTGCATAAAAAAACAGAAGGAACAAGTGTGAAGAGGAAGTTAGATTTAGCTGTGAACATGTTAGGTTGGGTGGATATTTTCAGCAGGGAATTTTATACATATGGGATCGGGTGCTTGAGACAGGGAGAGAGAGAGAGAGAGAGAGATGCCAAGCTTTTACTCTGCTGTGGGTGAAAAAAACAGAGAACCAAGTTCATTTAATCTGTGCATAAAACAAAAAATAGCTCTGACAGAGGACCCAAGGAATTTCTGTATGAACAAGAGTTTTATGGTGATGACTTTTTGGCAATGGCTTTTGTGTGTCTAATTGGCAACTTAAACTTAACATGTACAAAGCAGGACTCTTGATTTCCACTGGCACCCCAACATAGTCACTCTATCACAGAGTCCCATCTTATTTTCTTTATAGCATTTGCCTATTTATGAAACTCATTTTGCATGTTGCTTTATTGATTATTTATTGCCTGTTTCACATCTCCCTCAACACACATACTAGAACATAAGAGGGCAGGGATATTATCTGTTTGGCTCATATTTGTATTAATATCTCTTACAATAGTTCTTAGCATCTAATAATTGTTCAATAAATATTTGTTAAAAGTTGAATAAATGAAAATATTTTTATTATTCAGAGGCCTTTTTGTTTCTCACTGCCTGGTTCTGGATTGCATTGTGTTATTCTCTGTTTGTATGTCATGAGATTACAGTCATGACTCTGATATTCTTATGTGGTTCATAAGCTGGCTCTGAATATATATATATATATATATATATATATATATATATATATATATATATACATACATACATATTTACCCAGAAAATTACATTTTTACAGAATGGACAGACATAAAATGCACTCTGTAAGAACAGATTTTCCAGGAATTAGTAATTTGCTCTATGAACATATTGATAATTCTAATCTATTGATATTTAAATAGTGATGGAAGAATAAACTTTCTGACTTTGTATACTTTTTACGATACACTGAAGCACAATAAAAAAGAAGTTCTAAAACTATCACTTAAGTCTTCAACACTTGTTTTAAAAATTTTACTGCTGCCCAAAGAAGAGTACATCTAAATGGAATTTCCCTTGAGTTTTCAGATAAATGGGATATAACTGTTGCATTTACAGGCACCCTCTTGTCTGCAAGCTCATCCTCTGGCTACTAATCTGTGGATAGGCACACTGACAGTAATCACAAGGACATTTCCAGCTCTCACCTCAACGAAAGAGTCAATGGATCAAATGTCATCCCTGCAAAGGAGGGGTTTTATCCAAACTGCCCAAAACCATTTGCATCTACCCGCTGTCCCCGGGTGACTTCCCCAGATACACAGGACTCCTGGAGATTGCTCTTAGTTGCTGCCACAGACGTGGGAATGAAGGTGGACTATGTTTTTCAATCACAGTTAGGCTCAGTCATGAGACTACACATCTTTGGAGGGATTCAGGTCCCTATACCAACACACCCCTTGCTGCTTGTATACTTAGTTATGTCAGAGCAGGCAGGGGATGGGGCACTACTCTGAGAGGTGCTAATGAATTAAGGAGGTTAATTCCCATCTGAGTGACATAAGGATACTCTATTCAGAGATTTCCCTATTCACAAATATCCTCACGGAGCAGTTGTTACACAATCCTATAAAAATCATCTGGCTAATAAATAGAAGAATTTCAATAATGAAAGTTTTACTCAGGGATTAGGATATCAGTTGTTACTCTAACCAAGGCTTTGTCTTCTCATATCAGGGCCAGAGAGACTTGCACTTAAAATACATGAAGTTGAGTGCGTGTACATGGGTGGATAAGGCGGGGTTCATGAACCCTTATCTGATCAAATTGTTTTCATAGTGTATTTACCCCACTGGGTAAAAGCTTTTCCTGCAAGAAATACATCCTGAAAGAATTCTATTCCCCATATAAAGAGTGACAGATCCACAGTCAGAAATACTCTCAAGTGAGATGAAACTGTACACACTGCTCTGTTTCCTACAGATTCAATCGGCAGGAAAAGAGGTAATGTAAATACTACTCTGCTGAAGCTCCTTATAGAAGACAGCAGGAAAATGTGGACTTGAAAGCCTCATGTCAGTTGGTGGAAACATACTGAATCCAAGGCTAACTCCACATCAAGAAAGTTTTGCTTTACTGGGAAATTAGCTCTGCTTAACCCACTAATATCAACTTCTATTTTATAGTTTATAGACATTATAGTGTTTCATTTTGCTTTGTTGGGCATAGAGGAAAGAGGTCCAGTATTATCCATCATGAAATGTTGACAACTCTATCTTCATCACATATGCTGAATCTGACCACTTCTCACAAGCTGCACTGCATCCGTCTTGGTCTAAGCCACTCTCATCTCTAGTGTGGATTACTTTCATAGCCTCTTTACTGATGTTTCTGATGCTGGCCTTGCCCTCACACCTCATTCTACTCCCAACACTATAACCGGAGTGATCCCGGCAAAATAAAAGTCAGATCAAATTATTCGTTTACTCAAACACCCCACCCCAAGTTGACCACTGTCTCAATCGAAGCAAAAGCCAAATTCTAGTAGAAAGTAGCAAGGCTGGAATTTATCCTATTCTGTCTTCAGAGTTCACACCCTTAGCCACAGCTTCCCCAAAGCTTTAAATTTTGAAGCTGGCCTCCAATTAGTTCCTACATTTACTTGTTTACTGTTCCCACAATAGACCTATATCATCCTGTTGTTCTCTCCTATTCCAGACCCATGCTTTGCCCTTCCCCCTAGGCTTGCCTTTTCCTGCCTGTGCCACATATGGGGAGCCTTTCCTTACAAATCCCCCACCTTCTATCCTCAAGAATCACATACTCATCTGGCATTTATTCATCCATTCTAGATGTATATGTGGACCAACTACTATAATGCCAAGCACAGGAAATACAGACATGAACTCTGCCCTCAGTCTAAGATCTCACAGTTCAGTGAAACAGAAATGAATATTTGCCTGCTAACAGAAAGGTGTCAGTAGAGAGAAATCTCAGAGACCAGAGCCGTGATATCTCTGAGGTGACAGCCAGCTAATGTGCTAAACATTTGCCCTCCCAGATTAAAAATGTTCATTTTTAACGGAAACCTTCCAGAGAAAATGATTGAACCTTGGCCCAGAAGAGTGATGCTAATGGCAGCGACTCCAGGTTCTGTAGCAAGCTGATAGGTTTGATATATTAAGACAGGGGTTCTTTAAGAAGACTCTCAATTAACTTCAGGTAGGTCATTGCTCATTCTGACTACACAAAGGGCTTAATCTCCTTAAAGAATGGTCATTATAAAGTCAAAATTTTTCAGGGGCTAGTAAACAGGGCCAGTATCTGACTTCAAGACTACCCATTTTGTACCCATGTACACTTGTTTCAGGGCTGATTCTAATCCACGTAACAATAAACCAAAATATAACGTGTTGTATCACTATGGAGATTATAAGACAGAAATTCTGGGAGAACACATATGCATCCAGTTTGACCAAAATCAGAATATTCTGACAGTAAATGGTAATAGAGGTGTAAGGTTGAGAGTTATGAAACTACACTGCAATGGTACAGTATTAATACGGTATTTACAAAAATGTAGTACTGAATACATATGTTTTCCTTCTTATTTTCTGGATATTTAAATAAATACATTCTAAAAAGTACTTATCCCACTGCTAGGTAACCACCCAAGAGAAATGAAAACTTATGTTCACCCAAAAACCTATACACAAATGCTTAAAGCTATACTGATTATTCATAATAGTCAAAAGGTAGAAACAATATAAATGCCTTTCAATGGGTTAATGATTAAACAAACTATGGTGCATGATACCTTGGAACACCACTTAACTTTAAAAAGGAAGGAACTATCAATACACATAATTTGGATGAATCTTAAATGCATTTTGCTAAATTAAAGAAGCCAAATTCAAAAGGCTATACATCATATAATTCCATTCATATGACACTCTGGAAAAGAGAAATCCATTGACCATTGACGATAAATAGGTCAATGGTCGCCAAGGGTCAGGGGTGTGGCAAAGGTCTGACCTCAATGGAGCATCATGAGGGACTTTTTGGAGTGATGAAACTGTCCTGTGTATGGTATCGGTGGATACACTACTATATGCATTTGTCAAAACCCATAGAACAGAACTATACATCCTTCAGTGAATTTTTTGGGGGCTATGTTGGGTCTTCGTTGTTATGTGTGGGCTTTCTCTAGTTGTAGCGAGCAGGGTCTACTCTTCGTTGCAGTGTGCATGCTTCTCATTGTGGTGGCTTCTTTTGTTGCAGAGCACGGGCTCTAGGTGCATGGGCATCAGTAGCTGTGGCACTTGGGCTCTAGAGCACAGGTTCAGTAGTTGTGGCTCACAGGCTTAGTTGTTCTGCCGGCATGTGGGATCTTCCCGGAACAGGGCTCGAACACATGTCCCCTGCGTTGGCAGGCAGATTCTTAACCACTGTGCCACCAGGGAAGTCCCCAGTGAATTTTAATGTATGCAAATTTTAGAAAATTCAACCAGAGTGTTGGGGGAAGGGATATAGGACTGCAGACTATGATAAATGAATCTAACTATATTACAAACAAGTTACATGATGAAGGGGATTGGGAAGAAAGGAGCTGACCTAAATAATTTTGGAAAACAGGGTGACTGGTTACTATAAGGCTAAAGACAACAACAAAAACTGGTGTACAAACACTGCACTCTAGTTCATAAATTCGTTCCTCACAGGGGTACAGCTTAAGGATTCTGAAACTACTTTATAAATACACTAGGGTTGAAAAATTAAATAAATGTATTGTAGATAACGAGAACCCAGTTTCTCAGGGTCAGAGAAAAAAAGGTACAAATAAGGAAAGGGAGAAGACTAAAATGAACCCTACATGCTGGGTTGGAGTCATAGGTATCAATATAGACTTGTGGGTTTTTTTAATTAACATACTCCAGATAGACAGAGAAATAGATAAAAATGTATATATGTATAAGTTAACACACACACACACACACACATATATATATATATATATATATATATATATATATATATATATATATATACCTATACCCACTGAAAGGAGCCAGAAGCAGTGATATCCCAATAGCAAGCACACTTAAGGCACAGATCATGGTTTTGAAATGCTATTCCCCATTAAACAAAAGGCAGGCTGACCCCAGGGCTAGAGTAGGGAATAGAGAAGATGAACCTGGTGCATCTTGTAGTGATGAAAATAAGAACATGCTTTTTTAAAAAAAGTTAAAGGGCATGTTGAGCACAGGAGCCAACCTGAAAGAGATTCCAATGGCCAAAGCTGAAATAATTTGAGCAACAAACTAAATAAAGATAATATTATAAGAATATAACCCAAAGAATAAAATAAATATCCATTAGTGTGTGCTGATACAAATAAAGTAGAGACAACTCTTACTAACAGAAGAATTACAGTTTTCCAATTAATAAATGTACCAGGAGTGAGAGAAATAGAAAATCACCATTAGTGAATCACAGTAATAACTGCTGCAGGCAAGATCAACTGATGAATGTTAATATTAGTGGGCAAATCATAAGCATAAATAAAATATTTGCATACTTTCTAATATCCCCCCAAATATTCTTAAATACAAAGGGGAAAATAGTAAGTTTACTGTGGAGAACCCCGACAAACACCACCTTAACCAAGATTATCACCCGTAATGTATAGCAACATCCTGTCCCCCTGATTGCACAAAGAAGGGCACCTCACTGTGTTAGCATTTCCAATAATATGTAACCTCAATCTAATCATGAGAAAACATTGGAAAAGCCCCAGTGGAGCAATATTCTACAAAATAACTAGCCAGTACTCTTCAAAAGTCTCAAAGTCATGAAAGATAAGGAAAGACTGAAGAACTGTCACAGATCAGAGGAGATTAAGAAGACATGACAACTAACTGCAATGTGAGGTCCTGAACTGGATTCTGGACCAGAAAAGGGACATTAGTAGAAAAACTTGTAAAATCTTAATAAATTCTATAGGTTAGTTAATAGTACTTTACCATGGTTATTTTCTTAGTTTCTATAATGGTACCATGGTTATATATCAATAATATGCAAACATAAAGGGAAGCTGGGTGATAGGTATGCAGAAATACTCTGGACTATTTTTACCATTAGTGTAAAATTACCTAAAAATAAAAAGTTTCAAAAAATGAATTACTACTTTTGTTTTCTTGGAAAAGGTAAGTCTAGTAATGGAAAGTACAAGATGTACACTCCTATTGGCTAAGAGAATAGTTACCCTTCATAACAATCATTGCAAAGGAACATTATAACTTAGAGTGAAGAAAAAGAAAAAGGCATACATGTCAACTCTTTCTCTGGGCAATACCTATCAAAGTTACTTGTGTCAATTTTTGTCACTGTTTTTAAGTAGTTTTCTTACCACGTAACTGGATATACACAGGAGGTGATATCACTATCATTTCCTAGGTTATTACTGGGATGCTGAAAGCAATGTATGTACCTGTAGATTCATATATGAAGAAAAGAAGGATTCCCTATATTTCTTCCCCTGGAATGTTAGTGTGGTTGTCAGCCACCATGGGAACTAATCTGAAGATGTAGAACAAGCAATCAAGAGGCCAGAACTACTACTTTGGCTTGCTCAAAGCAGAAGATGTGTAATTACTCTCCATGTACCTTTAAATTGTTCTTACCAGGCCTCTGGATGCACGGAAGTGGAAATTAGGATGATGAGGTAAATACAGGAGACTACATGGCAGCCTAGAGCATCCCTAGACTAGATGCATTTAAATGTAGATGAAGAACTTCATGAACATGGCACCAAATGGTATGCAATAACTTGGGTCCCCATAGAACTATCAGAACCATGATAAATAATAGTAGCTAACATTTACTAAATGCTTGGTATGTTGCCTGAATTAACACTGTTAATCCTCACACTGCTGTATAGAAGAGGTGCTTATACTATTTTCGTCATTAATAGATGAGGAAATTACTCTCCACTGAGGTTGAATAAGTAGCCCAAGTCCCAGAGTCAATAAGTGGTAAGGCAGACTTTAGACCTAGACAGTCAAGGTCCAGTACCCATGGTCTCAATTACTATGGTATGGTGCCTCTCCATGAAGGCTAGTGTCAGAGAACTCTCATTCTGAAATAACCTAAGAATTGGGAAACATACCAAGGAATGCGGAGTTCTACAATACTGATCTGCTATTTTGAGCCTTGAAAATTGCCATGACTATGCCTTCTGTTTAGGCATATTACATATCCAGTTTGAAAATTTACAAAAATATCACTTGTCTGGCAGTTGACGACATGTTCCCAGTACAGTCCCATTTTCTAAGCATGAGACAGAGGCAGGGGCTGTCCATTCAGCTCACTCACACACATGAGTTTAAAAAACGATCCCTGTGTAATTGTGAGGACAGTTGGCTGAGAAGCCACCTAAGCAAACCCAAGGAATTCTCAGAAAGCCAATCCAACCCCTGGATTTAGCTGTCATGAATGTGGGTATTTCTAAGGCTCTACTAAGAAACTGTTCAGTGATTTTTTATATTAAATATTTATTCTGGAATGATTTAGAATGTCTTAAAAAACTGTACTCGGACACCATCAGTCTGTTAAACCAGAAAGTTTGAATTGAATTTCAATCCTTAATCAAGAACACTTAACTTAGATTATTTACCCTACAAAGAGTCCACTCTTAACACTTGAGATGATCTTACTGCAGTCTCCACAATTTTGAGGTAGCATAACCTTCAATTTTAGAAAGTAGCTACTCTACACTTGCATGAATATATAAAAGGTTTACTTATCAACTTTGCTGATGAACCAAAGCGGGAAAAGATTAATTCACTGGAAGGCAGAATTCCAATTCAAGATATTTTCAATAGGTTAAAACCAACAAAAATTCAATTATACAAATACAAGATGGTGGAAGCCTGACTTGACAGCCACAGTTCATGTGCAAAGCACTTGGGGACTTTAGCTGACCACAAATGCACTTGAGTCAATAGTGTGCTGTGGCCTCTAAAGTGACTAAATTTAGAGATTGTAATCTGCATTAACAAAAACTGGGTCTAGTCACACTTTCTGTACACTCAGCTGATCAGTCCACATCTGGAACACTCTTGTCCAGTTCTTGGCACCGCATTTTAAAAGGCAGTGACAGCTTCAGAATTTCTATATAGAAAGGGCTTATGATACTGAAGTATTTAAGAATAAGATGTCATAATGTCTGTAATTTACTTGAAGATATTTCAGTAAAAGAATAGAAGAGATGAAACAAGGATGGCAAAATGTTAACAACTGTTAAATCTAGGTGATGGGGTATATAGGAGCTCATTATGTGAATCTACTTTTATGTATGATTGAAATTTTGATACTATATGGTAAGGGGCTTTAGTGTAGCAATCTGGTTGGAAGGTGCTTGGGGTGGCTAGGGTATTTGTCTTTAAACTGCATTTACACATCAAGCACACATTTTTATTTAGATCGTGTATTTATTTGACATGGCTTTGGTGGGGACCAATGGAGACTTGGAGGGCATAACTTAAAATCCCCCAAGGTACTATCATTGTGGAAAAGCCCTAATAAATCTCTTACTCCAGGCTTGAAAAGGACCACAGAAAATGTTAAGGGAGGCCAGGGAGTATCAAGTGCCCCTGGTGTAAGCTCCTCTCCCCCAGTTCACCAATACAAAGTGGCCAAGAGAGCAGCCCCAGAAGGAGGCTCTAATTAGCACTGATCATCCACCACCTCCTAAGAGCCCAGCAGGACTAATCCCAACACATCTTCCATCTCCATTTACATCAGTCACCTCCACAAGTCCCAGCCTCCCAGCATGCATCCTTATCTGGATTCTGAATCCCTTTAGGCTCCATATATTCCCTAATCTTACACAATACCCTGCTTATCAATGAACCCCCAAGCCCTCCTGCCATGGCCTCTGAAACTCAAAGCCCATTATCAGTAAATTCCTCTATATCCTCAACATTTAATTCAATTTTTTGTTCTAAAGGAAGTCTAGCTCTTCCCTGAGGTCTCTTCTTCCATTCAGCCCTCTCAGATGGTGGATGTTTTCTTTCCCATACCCTTCGTATCACTCACTGGACCTGGAGGTAGAGGAGTATTCTCCTTCCTCCTCTTTCCCACTTCCAGGCCATTTCTCCTCTTTCCTCAAAAACCCCATCCCAATTTAAGTGTACACCATCGACTATGCCAACCCTCCTTATGGCTGCCTTCAATCAACCTCTTAGTCACTGTCCTTCATTCATTCATTGGAAATGTTAGCACCTGGCTCACAGTTTTCTTCTCCCACCACTTCTCCTGTGATTTCAATGTCCACTGGACAATATAGCCAATCCCTGGGTCCCACCATCCCTTGAAGTCACTTCAAACAATCTTTTATTTCCCATCATCCCAGTGCAGGCAAACACTCTAATGGTCATACTCTAGATGTTGTCATGACCAATAATAACTGCATCACCTCCATAATTTCAACTTCAGGCCTCCCTCTCTGCCACATAACCTCTACCTGCAACCCACGGATCCTTTTACCCTCACTGTCCATCTGTCCTTTCATATCTTTCCACACTACCCAGCTAAATCCCAGGTTCTATCATTATATCCACTGTCTTGTATAAATCTGCAAGTAGGGGAGGTGTCCTCGTACTCCCTCCATTGGACTTAGTCCTGATTAGGAACGACTCCACTTACACAGCAGAATTGTCCCACTTTAAATTTAATTTGTCCAGAAATCTTAAGTGAGCCTTCAGCAATGCCTGACAATTCTAGATGTTCCTAGTCAGTTCACTTTCCTTCTCTCTAAGGCCACTATTTCATGCCTTTCTTCCCCCGTGAAAGCTCAAATAACTTCCCTTCAGAATTCTCAGCTGATGATTTCAATTCTTATTTCATGGTGAAAATAGAAACAATCAGAAGAGAACTGCCTCATCTTCAAACAAACAAGTCTATCAACTTACCTGCATCACTATCCATATACCCTGTTACTAAGGAGGAACTGCACATTCCTGTAAGGCCAGTCCTTCCAACTGTGCACAGAACCTCTTCCACTGTCAGCTATTCAAGCATTTTGCTCCAGCAGTTAAGGCCCCTCTCTCTCTCTGATGTCACCAATTTCTCTTTCCATCAGTATGCTGAGGGACCATTCCCATCAGCATATAAACATGCTACAAAAATCTCCCACCTTAAACAAACAAAAAGCCCCTTGACCATATATCCACCTGCAGTTACCTCACAATCTCTTTTCTCCTCTTTATAGCAAAATTCCTCAAAATAATTGTCTATAGTGCTGTCTTCATTTCCTCAACTTTCATTATCTCTTCAACCCACTCAAAACAGGCTTGTGTCTCATTGCTATTGACAGCACTGTTACCAAGGTTACCAACGACCTTCATTTTGCCAAGGCCAAAGCAAGCTCCTATTCCTCATCTTATTAAACTTCTCAGCATCATTTGACTCAGTTGATTACTCCCTTTTTTTGAAACATAACTTGGCTTCTGTGAGGACACAGTCTCCTGTTTTATTCTCCTACATCTCAGCCACCTTTTCTCAGACACCCTGGCTGGTTCTTCCCCATCTTCCCAACCTCCAACCATTGGAGTGCTCCAGGGCTCAATTCTTGAATGTTATCTCTTGTCTATCTAGAGACTGAGGACTCCCAAATGGCAATATCAAGCCCTGACTCTCCCCTGAGCTCCAGATTATATTATTCACTCCATATTTCCATATGGATATCTAATAGGTAGCTCAAATTTAACATATATCCCAAACAGAACCCTTGATTCTGTCTCTCCACCTTGTTCCTCACCCAGTCTTCCCCATTTAGTAAATGGCAACACCTCCCATCCAGTTGTTCAGGCCAAAACCCTAGGGTAACATCCCTGATTCCTCCTTGTCCCTCACATAACTCATTAATCCATCAGTAAACCCTGTTGGCTCTGCCTTCTACCCTAACTTAACTTCTCACCACCTCCAGGGCACCATCATCTCTTATCTGGATTATTTCAAGAACTGCTTAACTGTTCTCTCTGCTTCTATTCTTTTCTCCTAGTCTATTCTCCAGACAATGGTAAGACTGATATTTTTAAAACAATTCATAGCACTCCATTTTTTTAGCATTTATACCTCTGATCACCATTTATAATTTATTTTTTGCAATTGTCAAATTCAGCAAAATAAACATTTATTTAGTAATATTTATATAATTAACTAATATTAATTTTAGTTAATTTTGTCAATTACCCAAATATATCTTTTTTTAACATCTTTATTGGAGTATAATTGCTTTACAATGGTGTGTTGGTTTCTGCTTTATAACAAAGTGAATCAGCTATACATATACATATATCCCAATATCCCCTTCCTCTTGCACCTCCCTCCCATCCTCCCTATCCCATCCCTCTAGGTGGTCACAAAGCACCACGCTGATCTCCCTGCATAGCACTCCATTTTCGTACCTAAAATCTTCCAGTAGATTCCAATCACGATTAGAATAAAATTCAAATTTTGCACCGACTTTTTCCTCAGCCTAACTTGCCCTCCTACTTTATTCAGGTCTCTACTCAAATGCCACTTCCTCTGAGAGGCATTTATTTGATCACCCTACGTAAATGAGAACTCCCCCATCACTCGCTGTTTCCTGCCTTGCTTTGTTTTCCATTGTAGGACCTATCACATCTGTTATTTGTTTGCTTACTTACATATGATCTGTCTCCTACACTTAGAATATAAACCTCAGGAAAGGAAAGGGATTGTCTATTTTTTCACTACTGGTACATAGCATTTAGGTGCTCAATAAATATTTGTTTAATGAACTACTGCATCCAGAGACAAAATGATCTGGATAATCTGACAACCATAACATAACTTATAAGAAAGAAGAACTAAAGTTGCCACAACTGCTTTAATCTAAAACTCAAGTGCTTTGCCTTATTCTGTACAGAAGAATAAGCACTAGAGATATGGGATAGAAATCACAGAGAGGCAGGAGGAGGAAAATTTCTAAAAGCCAGAGCCTGAATAAGCTGCCTCATGAGGCAGTGAGATACTAGGTATTTATTTCAGTGATGGGAGGACAGACATTCATTGAGAGCCTGATATATACCAGGTTTTGTACAAGGCCCTTAATATAAGTTAGGTGCATTGCCTCATTTTGTTTAGTCTCTACAACTATATAAGGTTGATTTAATTATTATAATCCCCATTTTATGGATGGGGAAATTAATCTCATGTGTCCCAAGTGGAACCTTTTCAGTATACCACACTGCCTCCAAATTTTTCAGTTGAGCAACTCCTATCTAACAGGAAGATTGTAGAGCAACAATTTGCAAAGTGTGGTCTAGAGACCCCTGTGAATCTCTGAAACTCTTTCAGATGTTTAGTGAAGTCAAAACCATTTTTGTAATAATTCTAAGCAATTATTTTTTCACTCCCATTCTCTTATAAATGTACAGTGGAATTTTCCAGGAGCTATATGATATATGATGAAACATTGCTTTGACAAGTAACTAAATATATGCTGCATACTCTTTTTTAAAAATTTTTCTCAGTTTAAATTTTTCATATTGTAAGTATTGATAGATATAAAACACAGAAACAAAAGCACATTGGGGTCCTCAATAATTTTTAAGAATGTAAAGTAGCCCTAAGATCAAAAAGTTTGAGAACTGCTGAGGAGGAAGGGAGGGTCTAAAATGCAAAGGCCTCTTGAAGTCCCTTCTAACTCAAAGAGTCAAGGATTTCAATGGAATTGTCTGGAAAACAGAGTTAACCCCAAAACCTGTTTTGGTTCAACTCCCAGGTGTAGAAATTCTTTGTTAAATGTCTGTGTCTTCTTCACTGCCTTGGTCACTATAATGAAATTTTTCTTTGGACACCCAGTATCCTGTATGGCCTCAGAGTCACTAGACCCTATCATTAGGGGTGAAGAAAGTACAATAATAAAGTGTGTGCTCAGTCCCAAAATCCTGTTACTTTGGGTCTGGGAATTTCTTTTCACTTGGTGTTTTGTTGTGGATGTTTGTTTGTTTAATTTATAAAAATTCAATTAAATTTAAAGTCATTGGTGTGGGTTTGTTTGCTTTTTTATTTGTTTTTGTGGGGTCTTTTCTTGGATCACAGTTTTCTTCTAATAGCCAGGTAATGAGGGAAGGAGAGTGGGCATAAAAGAGAACTTTCCTTAACTACACACCTACTGTATGTCAGGTACAATGTAATACACTTTAGCCATCATTTGCTGAGTACCTAGTATACCAGTCACTTCACTGAGTTCTTGATATGCATTATCTCCAATTCTCACAAAGATCCTAGAAAAAAGGTACTACCAAGTCTATCACAGATTGTCTGGAAAAAAATGGCTGCAGTAATCAATAAGCTTCCCTACATCCATGTCCTTGGTTAGTCCCTTCCCACACCTACTCTGGGATTGGTCACATGACTTACTTTGACTAATGGGACAATCGTAAATATAAGCAAGCCAAGGGACTTCCCTGGTGGCACAGTGATTAATAATCTGCCTGCCAATGCAGGAGCAACAGGTTCGAGCTCTGGTCCGGGAAGATCCCACATGCCACAGAACAATTAAGCCCATGAGCCACAACTACTGAGCCTGTGCTGTAGAGCCCGCAAGCCACAACTACTGAGTCCGCATGCCACAACTGATGAAGCCTGCATGCCTACAGCCCGTGCTCTGCAACAAAAGAAGCCATCGCAGTGAGAAGCCTGCACACTGCAACAAACAGTAGCCTCTACTCTGTGCAACTAGAGAAAGCCCGTGCGCAGCAAGGAAGACCCAACACAGTCAAAAATAAATAAATTAATTCATTCATTCATTTTTTAAAAAACCAGTAAGCAAGCCAAGACTTGAAAAGTGTTTGCACGTTGGGTCCTGCTCTCCTGATGTTCTTAGCAACCTTCATTCATCAGGTGAATGAGATAGGCCAGCACACCTGGTGATGAATGACACATGACCCAGTTATTTCCATCACTTCTGTTGATGACCAGGCAACTACCAGACATACAAGTGAGGCCAGTTGACATAAATGGATGAGTGAACCCAGATGACAAACATGAAGCAGAGACAGTCCCAGCTGAGTGCAGTCCAAACTACCAACCCACAGAATCATAGCAAATAAATGGCTGTTGTTTTAAGCCACTACCTTTTGGGATCTTGAGATTTGGAAACTGTACCAGCTTACCCAAGTGGGCCCTTGGGTAAGTGCAACCCCAAGAGACCTTATAAGAGGGAGCTTAGGGATATTTGAGACAGAAAAAGAAGAGGTAGTGTAATCACAGAGGCAGAGATTGGAGTGATATGGCCACAAGCCAGGGAATGCCAGTAGCCACCAGAAGCTGGAAGAAGCAAGAAGAGATTGTCTTGTACAGCCTCTTGGAAGGAGCACAACCCTGCAGACACCTTGATTGTGGCCCAATGAAACTGATTTCAGATTTCTTGCCTCTAGAACTCAGAGAAAATAAATTTCAATTGTGTTAAGCCAAAAGACAAAAAAGAAAACACTGCCTTTTTAGGTGGTATATTATGCAGTAAATGCTAACTGATACCAATGCCCATTTTACAGAGAAGAAAACTGAGGCTCAAAGAAGTTGAATAACTTTACCAAGATCATTATATAGCCAATATGTGGCAGAATGGGAATTTTAAACCTAGGTCTACATATTATTTCATTTAATCTTTACATCTGCTCTATGAGATAGGCATACTATTATAACTATCATTATAAAGGTAAGGAAACATGTACAAGGAGGTTAAACAATCTGCTCAAGGTCACACAATTAATAAGTAGCAAAATGTTAACTGTACTTACTGTGATCATTTTGCAATACATACAAATATCAAATCATTACCTTGTACACCTGAAACTAATATAATGTTATATCAATAACATTATAAAAATCATGTCAGTTAGAAAAAAAGAATAAGGGGGAGATCAACAAGATAGATAGGTAGATAGATAGATAGATAGACAGATAGTAAAGCTAGGATTTAAACTCAACTCTGCCTGATTTCAGAGAGTGTGCTACTTTCACAACTTCAGGCAGTAAGTTCTGGTTAGTTAAAGGTTCCAGTTAGCTTATTCTTCCCTAAAGAAAAACTGATTGCTCTAGCGCTATATTAGCAACCAACGAGATTTCATTTTAAAATGCACTGCACAATTCCAAGCACACAAACATAAAAAGTATAAAGGAGAAAGAGCAATGGAAAAGGAACAAGACTTGGGAATGTGAGTTATTAAAAAACAACAAAAAAACATTAGAAAGTAGGTCTGGTTTTATAAATAGGAGATAAGAAAAACTCATTAAAATAACCAAAGCACTAAGAGGAATATAATGTAGACAGGAGCTCATGAAAAAGGTATTTTAAACTGGAACCGAAGTAGCTAGCAGACACCTGCTGGAACCAAGGAGGCAAGTGTTCATTAACACTAAAAAGCACTGCACTGGCTGCCCATCACATTCAAAATGTGTCCTTCTACTGACCTTCTGCCTTCTACGTGCTGCCTGGCACTGGAATTATTTAGGTTGGAAAAGCAAAATGTGGAGGGAGGGAGGGAGCATTAACACCTATTGAACATGGCATGGGAAGAGTGCTAGACTGCAACTAACTAGCCAGGCGACCTTGGGTATGTTACTTAACCTCTACGGATCTTAATTTCCTGATCTCTAAGGTCCCTTTATAGCTCTTAAATTTCATTATTCTATGATTATATTAAAGAGAAAGTAGTGACCAGCAGTGAGCCATCACTGCTCAGGACCAAAAAGAAGAACAAACGAGCTCAGATAACAGCATTCCTTAATTTGCTCAACAAGCATTTCTTGAACACCTACTGTGTGTTCTAAGCTTAGTTCTCATTCCTGAAATCATAATCTAATGGAGAAAGGGACACACCAACAAATAATTACAATTCAATGTGATAAGCCCTACACTAGACTTGCAGAGCAAGATGAGGTGGATCAATGACAAGAATGCTGACTCACAGGCTCCTAGAATTTGATGCACCTGGATTCAATCCCAATGTAGCTACTTACTAGCTGTATGACCTTAGGCAAGTCACTTAACCTGAACCTCAGTTTCCTTGAGTGTTCTCACCATAATAGACTCTGAAGCTACAGTATGAGCTGCCGATAGGATTGATTCTCAAATCTCCATGGAGGCAAAATATAGTCAGTTGGAGATTCAAACCAGATTGGAGAGGGTTTGAGGGGGGATAAGATGTGAGTAACAAGAGATTGCACAGACAAATCTTTCAAGAAAGTTGGCTATGAAGAGGAATAGGGAAATGGGATGGTAACTAGAGGAAGATGTGGAGCCAAGGGAAAGGTTATTGTTTAGTTTCTTTTTGACTATGAGTTGCATAATATGGTTGATTGTGTAAAAGACCAGAAGAAAGGGAGATATCAATAACGCAAGAAAGAGAGGAAGAAGCCATGTCCCCATGGACGCAAGATTAGACAGAATCTAGAAGAGATTAGCCTCTCATAGGAGCACCTTCCCCTATCAGAAGAATGGACACTTTCTCCATTATAAAAAAGGGGAAAGACAATGGCTGTAGGTGTAGTTAGGAGGGTACACTTAGTGGTGGGAAGAGGAGAATGTTCCCTTTTCTGGATTCTGCTTACTCAGTGCCATGTGACGTGAGGTCATCATTGAGTATGACCAGGAAGGAGAGGGAGATCTGAGGAGAAGAGAAAGAAGAGGTAAGCTCAGAATTGTCATCCAAAAACCTTCACTAAGGAAAGGTAATGGAAGTGTCAGGGGTCCATCTGAAGTCCATGATGAGTTATGACAATCAGCCAAGTTGTGAAAGTCTCAGCTACAAGGAAAAGGAGAAGGGGAAGGAAAAGACGGCTAAGGGTTAGGATATGACAGCCCAGGGCCACTGGAAGATAGAAAGGGAAAGGGAACGTGATGATAACAATACTATAGATGGACTCTAAGCTGGGGAAGGAGGCAAATATAAACAGTGGTGGGCTGACAGAGAAAATGTAGTGGGAATCAATGGATTAGAGGTCTAACCTGATAAGGCTGAAGAACTGCAGCAGTGAGGGTCAAGATTTACAAAATAATGCAGTTTCTGGTGGTGAAAAAGATGTATGACCAAGCAGGTGGGTAGCTGAGGTGGATAGAGGAAAAGATCACTGAAGTGAAGGCATCAAGAAAATGAAAGGCCATGACGAGTGATGGGTCATCCACGTGAATACTGAGGTCACCAAAAACAATGGCCAGGGACTTCTCTAGCAGTCCAGCAGTTAAGACTCTGCGCTTCCACTGCAGGGGGCACGGATTCGATTCCTGGTCAGCGAACTAAGACCCTGAATGCCACGCAGTGGGGCCCAAATAAAAGAAATTAAGAACAATGGCTAGAGTCAGGGTGGAAAGGACAACAAAGCCTAGAGGTAATCCTGATCCCCATGAAGGGACTATCCACTACATCCCTCGGGCTGCTGGGAGGTAGGGGTATCAAGTCACAGATCCCAGCCACTCAGGGAGTCTGCCTCTCTCCCTGTCCTGTGCCCGGTACACCCCACAGCTGATCCACTCTCCTCTCCTCCCACTCTCAAAGTCCTCCACTCTCGGACAATTCATCTGGAAATTTCCAATAACTTAGAATTTTGTAAAACAAAGGCCTCCTGACATCTTTGACACAAGGATGTGGAAGTCCTCAGCAATGATGTGAAGAAGGAAAGGAAGAGAGTAAGCCACAGGGTGGCCCCACAATAAATGAGGGGATGTAATCAGGAGGTTGGTAGGCAACAGCAATGAGAAGAGTAGAGGGGTGGGGCTTTTGCAGGAGGAATGGAGAATAATAAGCCTAAAGGGATTTGGGGGAGCCATGAGAGACCCAATGTCACCTCCTGGGACACATGGTTAGGAGCCAGCGAAGGTTCCAGTTATGGCAGGAGGCAAAGGACATGCCCTGATAAGAAGTTAAGGATATAAGGACTTTGGCCTTCACAGAGAGACATTTCTAGAAGGCACAGTAAGGGCACAGGAGGAAGAGGAGGGAAATGGCTTGTGTCTGACTAGAAAATGAACAGGGCAGTATGAGGGTGAGCAGTGGCCAGAGAGGCTTGGGAGGTAAGGCACAATGGGACTAGTTCTGACAGTCTTCTAGAGGATGGCAATCAATTCATGTTAGGTTGAGGTCCAGAATATTTCATTCAGTGATGGTCTTCGTCTCTGGGATGGCCATATCTTAGGCCCACGTGAAGCAGTGTTAGGACTGCTCAATCAGAATTAATGTGATGAAAGGGCTGCAGCTTCTGAGGTGGCAGTTCCCTTGAGGCTGCCACAGCAGAACGGTGCTGGCAACTTGTACAAAGCAGCTCCTCAGGTCTCACCCACTGAAATGTCTGGCAGCGGCTTAGGCCTTCATTGTCTCTTATAGTGTGACCTGAACCAGAGTTTTTCTGTCCATAACACACCTGTCAGAAATACTGGTAGGGATTCTCCTTTCTCAGCTCCCTCACATTCACTAGGCCAGCTTTGTAAGGACAGGGCCAAGTAGGAAATAAGTACAGTAGAAGAATAAAAAAAATGATCCATTTCACATAATCTCTAGCCTCACCTCCACAGGGAGGTTCTCACAATGAAGGAGGCCCAATATCATGCCTCCTTCCCTGAGTAGTTGGCCTTTGTCAATGTTGTCCATTCAGGTGGCACCAGCTTGGGGCAGCTCTGTGGTCTGGCTGACAAATAGATGAGTCCCAAGTCGCTACAGTTCAGTGGGCAGCCAGAATGCTGCCTCAGCTGAAGGCTGGGCTCAGAGCAGGGGAGAGCAGGGCTACATCTAGGCCAGTCTCCCATCACCAATAGATGATGACATTTACTCCATCAGTGGGCAGGGAGTCACCTCTATCTCAACTTATGCAGGTTCCTTCCCAGCCTTCAATTGTACCCTTTGCTAATCAACTCATCTTCCCAGACCAGAGTTTATTCACTGAAAGGAACCAAGCCCTAAATTGTTCTAGGAGAGATACATCCCCTAAATCTGCACCCCCTCCCAACTTCTCAGCTCTGCCAGTGGCACCACATTTCTTACAGTTGCTCAGGCTTGAAATCTCTCTTATTCAGATCTTATCTATATTGTCAGTGATCAAGTCCTTCAAAACTTCCTTTAAAATGTCCTTTATAGGACTTCCCTGGTGGCACAGTTGTTAAGAATTCACCTGCCAATGCAGGGGACATGGGTTCAAGCCCTGGTCAGGGAAGATCCCACATGCAGCGGAGCAACTAAGCCCGTGTGCCACAACTACTGAGCCTGCGCTCTAGAGCTCACGAGCCACAACTACTGAGCCTGCATGCCACAACTACTGAAGCCCATGCACCTAGAGCCCATGCTCCACAACAAGAGAAACCACCGCAATGAGAAGCCCGCACACTGCAACAAAGAGTAGCCCCCGCTCGCCGCAACTAGAGAGAAAGCCCACAAGCAGCTACGAAGACCCAACGCAGCCAAAAAATAAATAAACAAAAATTAAAAAATAAAATGTCCTTCATGCCTTTCCTCCCTGTCCCCAATTCCAACATTCTATGTCCAGGCTTTTATCACCTCATGCTACCCTGGCCCCTGATTCTACTGTCTCTCCCTTTCAACTCATCTAGTATATCACCATTGGGCTAATCTTCTGACTTCTAAGGCTTATTTTATTACTATTTTTGAAGTATGACTGATTTACAATATTATATTAGTTTCAGGTATACAGCATAGTGATTCAGTATTTTTTCAGATTATACTCCATTATAAGTTATTACCAGGTAATGGCTATAATTCCCTGTGCTATACAACGTATCCTTGCTGCTTATCTATTTTATACATATTAGTTTCTATCTCTTAATCTCCTACATCTAATTTGCCCCTCCCCCCCTTTAGTAACCATTACCTTGTTTTCCTTGTCTGTGAGTGTTTCTGTTTTGCGTACACATTTGTTTGTATTGTTGTTTAGATTCTGCATATTAGTGATATCATACAGTATCTGTCTTTCTCTCTGTCTGATGTATTTCACCAAGCATAATATTCTCTAGGTCCATCCACGTTGCTGCAAATGGCAGAATTTCAACAAGGCTTATTTTAGTTCAAAGTTCAGCACTCCTTTCAACATGTCACCTAATTAATCCAAAAACCTTCCATAAAGCCTGTTCCACTGGGCCAACACACCTTAGCAATCATTGGTCCTCCAACATTTTCTCTGCCTCTCCAAAGGCTGACTCTACCTCCTGGCTTGTAGTTCTGTAAATCTAATTCCAAAGAACACCTGCATCAGAAATACCTAGGGTGTGTGATATACATGCATATTCCTGAGCTCCACCTCAGACATAGTGAATTGAAAGCTTCTGACAGTGGGGCCTAGGAATCTGCACTTCAGAAAGCTTCCCAAGGAAATTCAATGTATGCTAAAGTTGGGGAACCACTTCTTAATCCTCGGCTGTAAAAATAATCCCTCATCATCCCATCTGTATGTTCTCTATTGCTGTGTAACAAATTACCCCAAAACTTAGTGGCTGAAAACAAGACATTAACTCACTGTTTCTGTGGGTCAGAAACCCAAGCATGGCTTAGGTGGGTCCTTTGGCTCAAGATCTCTTAAAAGGCTGCAGCCAAGGTGTTGGTTAGGGCTGTAATCATCTCAAAGCTCAACTAGGGAAAGATCTGCTTCCAAGTTCACTCACCTGGCTGTTGGCAGGATTTAGTATTTCATAGGTTTTTACTGAAGGCCTCAGTTCCTCACTGGTAACTGCCCTCATTTTCTTGACATCTGGACTTCTCCTAGGTCAGCAACTTGTTACCTCAGAGCAAGCAAATAGAGTCAAAGAGAAAGAGCCAGCAAGATGGAAGTCACAATCTGCTGTAACCTAATCATAGAAGTGGCATCCTATCACTTGTGCTGTGTTATATTTGTTAGAAAGAAGTTACTAGGTCTAGCCCCCATAAAAAAGGAGAGGATTTCACAAGCATGGGAATACCAGGAGGTGGGGATCCTTGAAAGCCATTTCAGAAGCTACCTGCCCCACCCTCTTCAACATCAAATACATACCTTTTAGCTCATGTTCTTGCCTATTTACCCAGCCATGATGGAAAAACTAGACACAATAGTAGTGTGGTTTACGAAAAAAAAAAATACATAAAGATATGATTACCCTAGTTGGACTCTTTACCTTACAAAAGTCTCAGACTTTAGTGAAGGAGAAAGCAGTTGATCAAGGCCCAAAGTGGACATTTGGGACCTTTTGACAAACACATATTCATCAGTTGGACCGGCTTTCAACACTGGCTGCAGATTAGAATGGTGGGAGAGCTTTTATTAAAAAATACTGATACCCAGGGTCCCACTACAGAACATTTAAATCAGAATTTCTGAGTCTGGAACTCTAGAATCAGCACTATTAAAAGATCGCTAAATGATTCTAATATACAGCCAGGATTAGAAACCCCTGGGCCATCCTCACTTGCTTTTTAGAGAAATGTTATATGGAACCAGCTTCTGCTTAGGATAGATTGGAAGCCCCTTCCAACTGATTTGGAAATGCCCTATAAAGAAGAAAAATTGGGTGCCAGCTTGGAAAAACAGCAAAAGAAGACTCTTAGTGGAAATTGACAGATGTGTCCTGAGAGACGGCATCAGGCTTTAGACACACCTAGGCCAGAACAAGAACACGCAAAAGTCAATATGTATTTAGTCAGTGCCTGCTATAAACCCAGTAATGGGCTAGGAACTGCAGGGAGGGAAAGAAAAAAGATCCATTCCCTAGCTCAGAGGTTGGGAACTGGCAGCCCACGGATCAGATGCGCCTCACAGATGTGTTGTACAGGCGTGCCCACGTGTGTGTGGCATAATATGTGTGTTTCCGTTCACTGCAAACTTTACATAAATGGATATTTATTTATACATACAACTTATCCACATTTGGAAAAAAAGATGAGAATTTAACATGCATCCTTGGTATATTAAACTCTGAATGCCTACATTTTCTTCCAACAGTCTTATAGCATTGCTGAGGAATTAAACTCTAAAATATAAATAGGGCTTCCTTGGTGGCACAGTGGTTGAGAATCCGCCTGCCGGTGCAGGGGACACGGGTTTGTGCCCCGGTCCGGGAAGATCACACATGCCACGGAGTGGCTGGGCCCGTGAGCCATGGCCACTGAGCCTGCGCTTCCAGAGCCTGCGCTCGCAACAGGAGAGGCCACAACAGTAAGAGGCCTGCATACCACGAAAAAATAAATAAATAAAATAAATAAAATATAAATAAACTGTCATTTAAACTGATTTACTATCAGTGAAAACAGGGAGTCCATTTCTTATTAAAAACACTAGAATTAACATAGAAAGTGGGAGTCCTTACATTGAACAATAGTATCTAGAATTAGTAGTGTTCATAAGAAGCTCTAAATATTATGTAAGTTTGTGAATTAAATATCCTTATCTATAATTTAATTTTTCCTATCAACAGATTTTTTTGTAATCTAGAATAGTGCTTTTTAAAAATTGGAATTTCTTGCCAATATTTAAAATAAGGAAATTTCATGTAAAGGTCCAGATCTGGGGTTTCTCTTTCTAAAACTGGCAGCTCTGAGGACACTGTGCTTACATTCCCACATGTAACAATTAGCAGAAAGTAAATAGTGTCTCCCACTACCTTCCCATTTCTCTCCCCAAATGGACATACCTCACTCTTTGACATCCTCTGCCTTGGCCCAGCAGGCATCTGGAAGGCAGTATAGGAGAGTGCTTAAGAACGTAGATTCTGGAGTCAGATTGCTTTGGTCCAAAGGCTGCTTCTGTCTATCATCATTTAATGGTGTGACTTGGTAAGTTATTTAACATCTCTGTGCCCCAGTTTATTTTTCTGAAAATCAGGGATAATAATAAAACCTACTTTATAGAATTTTAAGAGGATTAGTGAGTTAATATATATGAAAAGTTTAGCATGTGTTTGGCCAAAAGGTAAGCAAGTACTCAGTAATTGTTAGCTATTGTTATTTGAGTTGAGTGCAGTATAACACAGTAGTTGAGAGCCTGTGCACTGGACTCAGGCCAAAATCCCAGCTCTAGAGCATACTAGTCATGTGGCCTTGAGCAAGTTACTATACTTTAGTTTCCTCATCTGTAACTTGGGGATAACAAGAGTACATACCTTGTAGGGTTGCTGTTTGAGGACTAAACATGATAGTGTTTGTAGGGTACCTGGCACAGAGTAAACACTCAATAAATGTTACCTATTATTATTCCAATCCATCAGGAAGATGAGATTAGCACACAGGATACTGGCAAGGAAGATCAAATCAAGAGTCAAGGGGGTGGTTTGTGGACTAAAAAGATTGAGGAGCAGGAGATGACAAGAAAGTCTTAAAGCATTTTTGAAGACCAAAGTAAACATTATGGATTTATTTCAGAGGCTGACTCTCCAGAGGCTAAGAGCCAAGGGAATTTACTTACTTAATCTGCCACATACCCAAGCACTTTGGAAACCCACTCCCTAAACCCAATCCCTTGCAGGACTACCTACTATCTTTGTAACCCATCAATGTGACCAACATGATACATTAATTGTGCCCTTAGACATCCAAGATAATTAAAGTACTAAAAATACGGGTTCCATATATATGAATGTTCCTGAAACTGACAGATGTGACAAGTAATGGAAGCAGAAATAACAGAGTACAGGAGCAGCACTGCTGTTCCTACCTCTCCTTGTCTGGCCTCTGACAATGTAATCAAAACACATGCAGAAGAGTTGCATTTCCATTGGAGTGGTGACATTCATGCATTAATGGAAATCAAACTTTAACGACCACAAGATTTAGAAAGAATAGAAAAGCAGGGGTCTGTCTCCTGCTTCCCCAAACCTGGGGTCCTGGGAATCTCACGCAGGAATCACTGATAATTAGTGATGAGAGTGTTGGTCTACAATTCACCAAGGAAACCTGAGAAAGAGTGTGAAAGTAAAGAGCCCAAGGCAGGTAAAACACATCTTAATTACTGATACACTGTCACCTCATGAGGCTGTTGCACATCATCTCAAGGATTATCTACAGGAAAATTTTAACCTCAGGGAGACTTTCCCCCACACCTCTGAGTTCCCTACGCCCACGGATATGTGCTCATGAAATACACACTTATTTTAATATTAGTCTAGGGAAAAAAAACATTTTTTAAAAGCCTGCAAAACAAAAAGTAATACAGTACCTAAAACCATGTGCAGTTGAAAAAAAATTCTGCCAGTTTTGTTGATATTTGCTATAGAAGTGGTCCATGCATTATATTACTGAATCTGCTAATGCTGTGGGAATTAGCCACAACAAAATTTTAATTCCAGGCTGTTCTGACTTTGTTTACAAGAATGCCCCAAGGCATCTCTTCCCTTATACTCAGCTGGGTGCTCAACTCAGCAAGTGGTAATGTTAACATTGAAAGAAGTAAACCAGAACTTGGAATGTAGGTCTGCCAAAAACATCAAATGATTCATTCTGAGGTCAAGGGCTAATGATCTGTGGATTAGCATGACTAATGGGAAGCTGGCTGTAACTCTCGTTATTAGGTGCTACCCCACTCAGGAAAGGGCAACAGTGGAAATTAGGTAGGAAGGTCAATGTTGAGATAGCAATGGATGATAGTGAGGAGAAAAAACTGATAACTGATGTTGGCATCTGCTCTCCCCTCCTCAGTGTCCAGAAATGAGAAGCCAGCACTGTATTTCTAAATTGCTACTTTTCAAAACTTTAATGTGCCTCACCGGGGGTTTTATTAAAATTCCGATTCCTATTGGGTATGTCTGTAGTGAAGCCTGAGACTCTGCATTTCTAACAAGCTCACAGATGATGCTAACACTGCTGGTCCGTGCACCCACACTTTGAGTAGTAAAAGTCTAAAACAGATCAGCAATCTACAGCCCAGCCCACAGGACAAATCCGGCCTGCTGACTGTTTTGTAAACTAAGAATGTTTTTTTAGATTTTTTAAAATGTTTTGGGGGAAAAAAATCAAAAAGAGAATAATATTTTGTAACACATGAAAATTACATTAAATTCAAATTTTGGTGCTCATAAATGAAGTTTTATTGGAAGAGCACATCCACTTATTTACATATTATGCTTTCTACCTGAGGTGAGTGTTTGCAACAGAGACCATATAACCCACAAACCCCAAACATCTGAACCTTACACAAAAAGTTCTTTGACTCCTGGTCTAAAGGATTAATGAAGAGGATTCTGCTGCATCATTCCATAGAGAGATGGGCTTTGAGCTGAGAAAAGGGAAGCCACTGAGCCTGAGACAGAGTTGTACTCGCACCCACCGAGACTGAAAGAGGTCAGAGAATTGAGTGACAAAGCCAGTGCACTGTGTATAGACACAGTGCCCCGCACAGATCAGCAGTCAGAAGGGAAGACCTTGATGAGCAGCATCTCTGCGCCCACTCGGAGAAGCAGTGCCCAAAACCAGTCAACAGGAGCCTGCTAATGGCAACCTCTGGGATCCCAAGGAACAACCAAAGCTGAAACCACTAAGCACTAAGGACCTGGCCCTCACATGATTTTCTGGCACAAGAAAAGCCCAGGAGTCATCAATTATCTCATATAGGAAAGTAGGAAACCTCCAAAATAACTGAGATTGAATTTCCTGCTCATACAACATGTCAGGAGCTCTGAGAAGATTACATTTAATCTATAGAAATAAAGGAACAGGACATATCTTGCCTATATTAACTTACTAGGGCTGTTCTAAAAAAACATCACAGACTGGGTGGCTTAAACAACAGAAATATATTTCTCACAGTTTTGGAGGCTGAGAAGTTCAAAATCAAGGTGCCGTAAAGGTAGGTTTCATTCTGAGGCCTCTTCTCTTGGCTTGTAGACCAACCTCCATTTCACTGTGTGCTCACATGACCTCTTTGTGCACATGCATGGAAGGTGAGTTGGGGGGGAGAAAAGAGGAAGGGGGCAGAGAGAGAATACACACACACACACACACACACACACACACACACACACACACACACACACACACACACGTGCTCAAGGTGTCTCTTATAAGAACACTAATCCCAACCATTCAGGGTCCCACCCTTATGACCTCATTTAACCTTAATTAGTTTCTCATAGGCTCTGTCTCCAAATACAGCAACACTGGGGATTAGGGCTTCAACATATGAGTTACACTTAGTGATGTGGACAAAAACTTATATCTGCCAAACCCACTTATATCCCCGATCTTATGACAGAAGATGACTAACTTGATCTGATTTGATGTGACAACATAAAGAGGTAAGCTTATCTTAAGCTATCTCCTCCTCTGATCTACCACTCGCCCCCAACCCAATATCAGAATTATTCCTTTAAGTGAAGGTTACCTTGCTGAAAGGTTCAGGCTAAGCTCATTACATAGAACAGCTGCATTTTAACCTAAGGGCAGAGAAACCTCCCTAGGTCTGGAGGGCACAGCCCAATCTGTCCTTGACGGCAAATACAGAATTGTAGCTAAAAGCATGAACTCTCAGCCATATTGCCACTTACTCTTTGACCCTGAAGAAGTCATTTAACCACCCCATGCTTCAGTTTTCTCATTCATATAATTGGGTTAAACATAGTAACCTACTTCTTAAGGTTGCTGTGGAGATTAACCTAATTAAAAGTACCAAGCACTTAGAACAGAGCCTGGTACACAGTAAGTACTCAATGGGCATTAGTTACTATTTTATCGTAAAGATTTAAGAGAATTTTTCATTTTGCTCCAGAATATATTCAAATTAGTTGTCACCAAGAAAAAGTGACAGTCCAGGAGGAGGAGGCTACACATACCCCCTGCCACACTGTCATGTACATCAGGCTTTGCTAAGTCCAGTTTGAAAAGCATGAAGCGAAGGACAACCTTGGGAAATAGAGGTAAAGACACTGAAGAGCAGAAACTCAGGCAAAGGATGGAAATCTGGCTCTTAGAGTGTTTTCCAGAAACGACCAGTCTAGATGAAACAATAGGGGCACAGTGGAGGCAGCATAAGGGCTCTGAGTGCCTGGGAAGAGAGGAGTGCTTGGAGGGTGCAAAATACCTTCCTTGTGAGTCTCAATATCTGAGTTTCTCTAAGTCCAAAATATCTTTCAGCAGTCCCAACCCAAACCTGCTCTGCCCCAAACAGGGCCATGAGCTTTGCCTAAAATATCCAGAATACTGGAGAGTTTGCAACAAAAAGGTCATTTTCTCTTCCCAGAACAAAGTGGTGCGATGCAGCAATAGCAGCCAAGACACTGTCGTCTTTCATTCAGAAACAACAAAGAAAATTATCCTTAGGAGACACAAGCCCATGTACAAAAGACGAATGGGCAAAATATTTGCCAGGTGTAGGCCCTTTACTCAGTATGCAAATGAGTTGAATCGAAGGCAAGAAAGAATCAAAAACAGCTGTTCTGTTTTCTTTCTTCTGTGTTGACCAAGAAGAAACGATTTTTCAAGTGGTTAAAAGAAAAATGACTCTACAGCTATATTGCTCCTGCTGCACAAGCAGCCTCCACACTTAGATTTCTTATTGTTCCACCATCCTGAATACAGGTAATTATTTTAGGTCTGGTATTATCTGTTCCACACAAACAGCAGAGTATCTTTCTGAACTTGTGTCCTGCACCACAAGGACCTACCAAAAACAAACTCCACAGAATAACAGGAAGTGAAAGGATGCTTCCATGTTTGGTGCAAAATTGTCGGTGGGGGTGGAACCCATGTCCCCACCCTCTCTCTGTCCCCACTATGCACATGGGCACACAAACGTACCTACACACACACACACACACACACACACACACACACACACACACACACTCCTCAAGAGCCACATACTTCCCTCAGGACTTGAGAAAGGAACATAATTACAGATCCTCAAAGTCCTTCCACTGCATCATGATTGGGCTGTACTGTAGGGATGCAGTCGCCGCCCACACACAGCCTGGAAAGCGACCGGCTTGCCTTGGAACTGCCTCAAGAACCATATGTGCATCGGTTGCAAAGCCAACTATGATTTCCTCCTGGGCACATGGTTCAATATATGTTTTTGCACAGGCAGGCATGGACGTGAAAGTCATTTTTCAAGAACTCAGATCCTCAGATATACATATTTATACACATAGCCCTTCTACAGAGCTTTCTATTGAGAGGGGGACATCTTGTGGATTATCTCAGAACTGAGCCCTTCTGGAAGGCAAGCTGGGAACAGGAACAGCGCCACTGATAACAGCAGTCGCACTTTTCTAAGCACTTCCTGTACGCCAGGCTCAGTTCTAGGAACTTTACATAGATTGCCTCACTTAATCCTCGGAGTAAGTCTAGGAAATAGGGACTCTTTTCATCATTATGCAACTAGAGAAACTGAGGCTTAGAGAGATTAAATAACTTACCTCACATCTGGTAAGTGGAGGAGGCAGGATTCAAATTCAGGCTTTATTGGCTGGAAAGATATCTTGCTTTCCTTATGTTGTAAAACCACCACTATATTTAGCAGAAGTATGAGAATTGACGGTGCAAGGTTCATTGGTTAAGAGTGTGGGCTCTGGCACCACACTGCCTGAGTTTGATTCCAACTCTACTGGATGTCCTTGATAGGAAACGTATCCAGATGATGCTGGTGGCACTTTCCCTCCCCCTTTTGGTAGTTTGACCAGGACTCGGCTCAACTGCACTGAACCTGACTGCAGAGAGATAAGGCTTTTGGCTAATGTTGCCATTCTGAGAAGACAAGTCTTTTCCTATGGCCTTCAGTATGCAGACCCTAGTGCTCCAGATGCCTGTTTCCTGGTGTGGTCTCGGACCTGGGAGATCCTTTGATATATTTCTTGTCACTTAAAAATCTAGGTGTCCCCTAGCTCCTCTTAGGCTAACCTATAAATGTAATGCGAGTCAGGGATAAGGCTCACTTTCACACTTGGTGTGCTCTCTGTCACAAGTCTAGTGTGATGGCCCAGACAAAGCCCAACCCTGCTGGGACCTTGGTCACACAGAACATCTATGCATGTAGAACATCTATGGCTGGCCTGTGCTGTGGCATGATGAGAGTTCAGGGGACCACAAGAATTCTGCTACTTCTTTGTTTGTAAATCTCGTCCGTACAGAAACCCTATCTGTACCATGTGGTACTAGTGGTACATGTCCATGACCCTCTTGTGTGACAAACTTTGAACATGTTACTTAACCCTCCTGTCCCTTGATTCCATTCTCTGTAAGAGAGGTGATATAAACATATCCCATCCCAAGGGCTGTTAAGTGAATTGATAAATATACCGAGATTACAGTGCCAGACCCGGAGTAAGCACTTATTAAACATTAGCAATGGGTATGGCTATCTTCAGAGTAGGAATGGATCTTAGAGGTTATTGAGTTCAGCCCTCTCACTTTATAGTGAGGAAACAGAAGCCTAGAAAATAGAAGGAAAGTTGAACATGTAGACACAACTACTTAGGGTGAGGATGAAGCAAGACCCCAGATCTTTCTCTCCCAGTCCAGTGTGATTCAAAATGTTTGCATGTGTAAACAGAACTTGATAAATTGAATCCTAACATCCTAAGAGTGTCAAGTACTTAAAAGAATCCTTCATGAGTCCTTAGGCAATGTGATAAGCACCTCTCATTTATCCTTCCCCCTCCTCCAGGCCAGATCCTCCCCATCCTTAAAAGCTCAGCTCAGAACATTACCTCTGGGGGCTTCCCTGGTGGCCCAGGATGCAGGGGACATGGGTTCATGGTCCAGTCCAGGAAGATCCCACATGCCATGGAGCGGCTGGGCCTGTGAGCCATGGAGCATTACCTCTAGGAAGCCTTTCTCTCTTCCCTCCCTCCCCTCCCCCTTCTCTGGATTCTTGCAGCACTTATCATCTCTGCTGTACCATTTAGCACTTGATACTCTCTTGTACACTCTCATAATATTTCATGCTGTTAATCTCATCTGTCCAGCCAGACTGTAGGTTCCCCAAGGGTAGGGAACATTTCCTCTTCTTCATCTGTATTTCCACAGGCCCTAGCTTTAAGCTGAGAGTCTCTTGGTAGATGTTCATTATTTCTTTACTGTTTTTTATATACGTTTTATCAAAGCAAAGTACACCTGGGCCACACTAAACAGAAAACTGGAGGTATACAATGCCAAAAAACACATGTGATTCATTCAGGTACTCACTCAGGATGGTCCTTTGATACTGGGGTTGGCTGTGTTTATACAGTGCCCCCCACTCCCACAAAATTCCCTTCCTCTAGAAATTCTGTCCATTCCATGCTTTTTAACATTTTCAAAATAAAATGTCAGGTTCTGTGCCAAACAATTTATATATATATATATATATATATATATATATATATATATATATATATATATCCATTCATTTAATCCCTACATTAAAAATAGGTACTACTATTATCTCCATTTTACAAATGGGAAAAATAATGTTCAGAGTGGTAAATAAGTTTTGCAGGATAACACAGCTAATAAGTAATAGAATTAGGATTCAAACCCAAGCAAATCTGGTTATATAGCCCACACTTTTAACCACTCTGCTATAGTAGAGCCTCTGAACCTTCACACTGATCTTCAGTGGTATATGTGCCATCTGTCTTCTCCAAAGGGGAAGACAAAATATTTTCAGTGGTAAAACAAATGAGAAAAACCAAACATCCAAACTTACCATATGCCTACACAATGCCATGACAACAGAAAAGGCTGGGAAAAGCAGGCCAATAATAATGAGTCCTGCCATTATGCAGCACTTGTTAAATGCCAGGTACTGAGCACTTTATGTCCATTATCTCTTTTAGTCCGTACAACAACCCTGTGAGAGCATGTTGTTATCTCCATTTTTAGATGAGGAAATAGAGGTTTACAGAGTCCAAGACACAGTGCTATCAATAGTTAAGAGGTACAGCGTGAATATTAACCCAGATATGCCTGCCCCCAAAGCTTGGGCTCTTAAGCACCATGCTACACTTGTGATTTGATTTTGTGCAGGCATAGATGATTTGGACTCATGTTTGCACACTAAACTGGTTATACTAGCATCAGGCAAGGGATTCTGAGTATTATTTGCCATATTCTAGACAGCCACAAAGCCAGGGTCACCAGACACGGGTGGAGAAGAGACAGCTCTGTGGTACATAAGGATTCTGGGACAAACTGACAGTAGTGTGAAGGCATTGCCTGGACCAGCAGAGCACCACAGAGCAGTGGTTCTCAAACTTGAGTGGGCCTAAGAGCCCCCTGGAAAGCGTGTCACGGCACAGGTTTCTGGGTCCCCTTCCCAAAGTTTCTGATTCACTAGGTCTCGGGTAGCACCTGAGAATTTGCATTTCTATCCAGTTCCCAAGTGATGCTGATGCTGAAGGTCCTGGGACTCCCCTTTAAGAATCACTGCCATAGGAGATTCCAGGTAGGAGGCAAAGCTTTGGCCTATCCATGAGCATGTGAGATAACTGACAACTGCTAGTTAGAAGAGATGGAGACGGTAAACAAACAAACAAACAAACAAACATAAGCTAAGAATTTATCCTGACATCATGTATTGGAAGCCTTACCTGCTTCATGGCCTCTCCCTACTTCGTACCTGCAGACTCAATCCCACTCCTAATTGTTTTTTTTTTCGGTACGCGGGCCTCTCACTGTTGTGGCCTCTCCCGTTGCAGAGCACAGGCTCCGGACGCGGAGGCTCAGCGGCCATGGCTCACGGGCCCAGCCGCTCGGCGGCATGTGGGATCCTCCTGGACCGGGGCACAAACCCGTGTCCCCTGCATCAGCAGGCGGACTCTCAACCACCATGCCACCAGGGAAGCCCAGTCCCACTCCTATTTATGGGACAAATCCTTACTATGAGCAAGAAAGAATTAAAGAGCTTCCCTTATCAATATCCTGGGAATTAGCACCAAGTTACACTGTGAAATCAGTTTTTGTCTCAATCTAATTCCCGTTCCTTGCAATCGAATATCCCAACCACCTATAAAGGAAGTTCTGCTTTGCTGATGTCAGACCCACCCAAGGGCTAGGGCTTCTACCTCTGATTCCCAGCTCAGTAACTGATGTGTTGCTACCTGCTGTCTGGCCTGGCCAGTGCTGACTGTGGGTCAAACACTTTAACTTCTAGGGGCACTTGAGGCTACATTTTCACTCACCAAGGAGAAGAATCCCTCATAGGATCAAGGTGTTCTCAGTACCATAAAAATCTACTTTAGCAGGATTCTCAAATGCAAAGATCTCTGGTGAGAAGAGTGAAAGGGGTTATTCATCTTTTCTTTTACGTTTCATATGATTGGTATAGGATGACTGGGCCTAGACAGTCCTCCTGCTGGAGGCCTTTGGAAGGCCAAGAGGAAGAGGGTAGGGTCTCAGAGGCAGGAAGAAAGGCATGAGTGGCTTACATTTGCTCTGCTCTCAATCTTCAAGGGAATCTCTCTCTCTCTCTCATTCTCTTTCTGCCCTCCCCCCATGTTGGAATGGTAGGAACCAAAAGGTTAAATGAATGGTACCAGAAGGACTTTGGAGGAAAAGAGAGGCCAAGTGTAGCCTGCCTCCAGCGGGAGCTTCATGCTAAAGTGAAGCTTGACAAGAATCCTCAAGGCTTGTGAATGGCTCAGTCCAGCTCTCTTAGAGTCAATCAGTACAAGAATTGGGGGAAAAATCCCAGCAATTGGTGAAGAACATGCATTTGCCTGTGGTGTCCCCTCCGTGCTTTATATCACTAAGTCTCTAGCAGAACAAAAGCAATAAATGACTGGAAGGGACTTAAAAACCAGCTGGATTCAAGATATGTCGTAAAAGCAGCATTGACTACCTGAGTGACAGCTCTGAGCTTCAGTTCCCTCGCCTCTAAAATGAACATAGTAATATTCCCTACCTCACAGAATTGTTGAGAGGATTAGATAAGATAATACGTGAAAAGGACTTAGAACAGTGTCTAGCATGTAGTAAGAGATTTATAATTATCTGTTACTAATATTATTATTTATCATTATTATTTCTCAGTGCTTTTGGACTGAGATGGGGCCTTGACTTACTATGTGACATTCATCTTACTACTCTGGGTTTCAGTTGCTTTATCTGTAAGCAAGGAATACAAATATCTGTGCTACCCACCTCACTAGTATGGAATGAGAACAAAACTAACTGCATATGCTTCAATGAAAAAGATAAGAGCCCGGGACTTCATTGGTGGTCCAGTGGGTAAGCCTCCTCACTCCCAATGCAGGGGGCTTGGGTTCGATCCCTGGTCAGGGAACTAGATCCCACATGCATGCTGCAACTAAGAAGCTCGCATGCTGCAATTACACAGGCCACAGTGAAAATCCCGCCTGCGGCAACTAAGACATAACACAATCAAAATAAATAAATGAATGAAATATTCTTTTACAAAAAGATAACAGCCCAAACTGAATGTCAGCTAATAAGGCGCATTGTTACCTGACTTCTAGAAATCATTATTCTCATGACAAATAATTTAATAAAACAGTCAACCCGGGCTTCCCTGGCAGCAAAGTCATTAAGAATCTGCCTGCCAATGCAAGGGACACGGGTTTGAGCCCTGGCCCGGGAAGATCCCACATGCCACGGAGCAACTAAGCCTGTGCACCACAACTACTAAGCCTGAGCTCTAGAGCCCGAGAGCCACAACTACTGAGCCCATGTGCCACAACTACTCTAGGCCTGCATGCCTAGAGCCCGTGCTTCACACCAAGAGAAGCCATGACAATGAGAAACCTGCGCACTTCAACGAAGAGTAGCCCCTGCTCAGTGCAACTAGAGGAAGCCCGCGGGCAGCAGTGAAGACCCAACACAGCCAAAAATAAATAAATAAATAAATAAATAAATAAATAAATAAATATATATATATATATATATATATATATATATATATATATAAGAAAAAGTCAACCCAGCATTAGTCAGTACCATCCCCCTATTATCTCCATCAGTCCTCTTAAGATGACAGATTTCTGTGTTGACTTGAAACACGTCTTATGGTGCATTTTGTAGACTTCTTAATTTAAAACCTAATTAATATAGATCTCAGTTTCATTTCCTGAAAACTGCACAGAAAATGTGGTACCAACACTGAGTGGGGGAGAAAGTGCTATGAAACATGGCTAAAGATGTAGGCAGGGGCCAGAGCAGACCATTCAGGCCCTTGCAGATCATTGGAATGACTGTCTTTATCCTAAGGGCAATGGGAGTTATTGCAGGGTCTTAATCTGAAATGGGTGGGCTATGGAGAAGACATAGTTTGATTTACTCTGGCTGCTCTAAGGAAAATGGATTGAAGGGAGGCGAGAGTAGAGGCCAAGGGACTAGTTAGCAAGCTAATGCAGTCGTCCAGGCAAAGGATGTTGGCGTTTTGGTCTACAGTGACATCAGGGAGGATGGAAAGAAAAGGAAATATGTGAGACATCATCTAGCAGATAAAATGTGACAGGGCCAGGTGAGGAGTTTAATGAAGGTGGGAAGGGAGAGAGATCAAAAACAACTCCATTAGAATGTAAATTGGTGCAGCCACTAAGGAAAATAGTATGGCGGTTTCTCAAAAAAGTAAAAATAGGGCTACCATATCTCCCAGCAATTCCATTCCTGGTATATATCTGAAAAACACCAAAACACTAATTCAAAAAGATGTATGCACCCCAGTGTTCATAGCAGCATTATTTACAATTGCCAAGATATGGAAGCAGCCTAAGTGTCCACCTACAAATGAATGGATAAAAAAGATGGGGCATATATATACACAATGGAATACTACTCAGCCACAAAAAAGAACGAAATTTTGCCATTTGCAGCAACATGGATGGACTTGGAGGACATTATGCTAAGTAAAATAAGTCAGACAGAGAAAGACAAATACTATATGATATAACTTATATATGGAATGTAAAATAGACAACAAACTAGTGAATATACCAAAAAAGAAGCAGACTCACAGATATAGAGAACAAACTAGTGGTTACCAGTGGGGAGAGGGAAAGAGGGAGAGGAAATACAGGGGTAGGGGAGTAAGAGGTACAAACTATTAGGTATAAAATAAGCTACAAGGATATATTGTACAACATGGGGAATATAGCCAATATTTTATAATAACTACAAATAGAGTATAAACTTTAAAAATTGTGAATCACTATATTGTACACCTGTAACTTACATAATATTGTACATCAACTATACTTCAATTAAAAAAATAATGGACTTCCTTGGTGGCGCAGTGGTTAAGAATCCACCTGACAATGCAGCGGACACAGGTTCGAGCCCTGGTCCAGGAAGATCCCACATGCCACGGAGCAACTAAGCCCGTGTGCCACAACTACAGCTACGAAGCCTGCACTCTGGAGCCCACAAGCCACAACTACTGAGCCTGCATGCCACGACTACTGAAGCCTGTGCACCTAGAGCCTCTGTTCCACAACAAGAGAAGCCACCGCAATGAGAAGCCCGTGCACTGCCACAAAGAGTAGCCCCCGTTTGCTGCAACTAGACAAAGCCCATGTGCAGCAACGAAGACCCAACACAGCCATAAATAAATACATTTATTTATTTTAAAAAAGAAATAACCCCACCAGCACCGCTAGGTTTCTGGTTGGAGCAACTGGATAGATCATGATGCCTTTCACTGAAACAGAGGACACTAGGAGGGAAACTGGCTGGGGAAGATGTATATCACCAGTACAATTTGTTGTTGAGTTTGAGGTGACTGTGGGACTCCAAGTAATACATAGATGGATATACAGGGGTGGAACTTGGAAAAAAAGAAGTCTGACCTGAAGGTATGTTTGAGATACACTCATTCTTTTTAAATTCTTTTTGTCTTTTTTTGTTTTCTTTTTTTTTTTTCTGGCCATGCCACGTGGCTTTTGGGACCTTAGTTCCCTGACCAGGGATCAAACCTGGGCCCTAGGGAGTAAAAGCACAGAGTCCCAACCACTAGACCACCAGGGAATTCCCTACATTCTTTCTTGCCACCAACTGTTTGCCTGAACCAAAACTTGGACCTGCTGACTGTATTTGCTTCCCACTCTCAACTACACCCTTCTAGTGCCTATACCAACTAGTGTTTAGCTATAGTCCCAAGTCTTTGCCCTTGCCAGGCTGGTGCTGCTGCAACAGTTAACTGAGCCATGTCAATTGTGTCCTTAGATGTAATACTGTGCCCACCAGGTGTGTCTGGAGCATGGATGTCCACAGGACAGAACAAGATGGGTTAGGGTAGTAGCTCATGCTGGTTAATGTTCTCTACAGGAAAGAGATCCCAAATATAAGTCAATTGGCAGCCTAGAGTATGAGGTGTATGTCTGTATGTCTTAAATTCTGAGGCCAAAACTGATCTACAGAGACCCAAAGCCAAGAGGAAGGCACAAGGAAAACCTGAACGAATGCATACATTGGTGGCGGCATTTAGGCATCAATACAGACACTTAAGGAATGGAGTAAGAGTGGGGACTCTTAGGTTTCAAGCACCAGTGTATGCTAGTCTCAAGCACCTTTTGTTAGTATTGATAATTGAACTGTTGAGATGGTGTTATATTGCAATATCATGCATATATTTACACGAATAATCTTAAGACCCTGAATGGGAGAGTGTAGCGATGCCATAATTTCTACAATAGAAGAAAATAGAAAAATACAAATAAATTTTAAAAATATATAAATAAATAAATAAACAAATAAATAAAAAATACAAAAAAAGAAATAGAAAAGAGGGACTCTGAGACATGTCCTAAAGTTCTGTTTACCTGAGTGCTGAGCGATATGATCAACTGACAAGGACTGATCAGCAGAAATGAAACGAAAAAAGAACACAATTAGCAACACACATATGTGCAGGCACACACGTGCAGGCACACACACACACACACACACACACAAGGATACACATGCAGAACTAAACTGGATTTTATCAAGGTGGACTTTTTCCTTCCTAAAAGCCGGTCAATTATTCCAATGGTGGATTATAGCAGAACTTTCCAACCCTATAAATTGTGACTACTTGGTGTGCCACAAAAGTGTTAGTTTTGCTGAGATATTGATCTCATTGACCTTTAGGGCAGCTGGGCGGAGCCTGGAGCTGGCAGCAGCCTTACCCATTGACCTCACTGTGCCTTACAAATATCATTTTGTGTCCTGTGACATTAAAAATCTTGGGAAGCACTGGATTTTAATATGTATTCATTCTCTTCCTTCATACAAAGTATGTTACCATCAGCCTGAAGGCTTATAGACATATTTAGCTGATATTTTCTTTGAATGTATTGATTTTTTTTAAATTTGGGGTTGCTTTGGGGAAGTCTGATGGAGTGCAAAGTAACTCAACCCCTACCTGCTTTCCCTTTACTGTTCCATTGATGGTAAAGAGCAATGTTTCCAAAGAACAGTATGTGTTCCATTGGTAGTACAGGAGTTGATCTGAGATGGCACCCAGACAAATTATGTGTACACATGCACACACACACACATCAAAACCAATTATTTTCAAGATATCTTTCCTTTAGGAAAGGCTGAAATAGTGAAAAAAAATGAGATGATTAAAAGAAAAAAATCAGGTGATATAGTAGAGGCAGTACCTAAATCACAAATAATGGAATTTTGGAGCTGCTAATCTAGTGTGAAGTGCACGTATGTTCTGCAGTTAATAGACCCGGGTTCAAATACTTAGCTTGCTACTTATAAGCTGTGTGCCCTTGAGCATATTTCTTCCCCTCTCTGAGCCTCAGTTTTGTCATTTACAGGTTACAGGCAACGAGATTGTTGTGAGAGTTAAATAAAATAACACATACCCATGGTCTATGATATAGTACCTAGCACATAATAAGAGTTCAAGAAAAGTTGGTTCCCTTCTCCCTGAGCCTAATAGTGTCCTTTTACCTAATCACTCATTAGAGCTCAAACAGAAACCACCCAAACTCTGACTGGGTGCTTTCAAGCTCTCAGCCTCAATGCTTAAAGTGCCGGATAAAGCAGATTTAGATCTTCCCAGATAATTATGTTCATACTTTGATATATAGGTATGAAGTGATTTTAGCTGAATGTGAGGCCAGTCAGAGGAAAATTTCAAATCTGAAGTTGGCTCTGGACAGCAAATCACTGAATAGTCTTTCACTTTGGAGACTTCTCTATTGGTTTTCATAAAGCTTTACCATAGCTGTGTGAGCTCACTGACACTCATCAAATAGTAGCTATTTACTTTTCAGGAAAATTTTCACACAGATGACAGAAAAGCATCAAGAACTGAAATGATAGAATTCTGATCACTTAGGCATCATTTGAAACCTTGATTTGCTTATGAAACAAGTCGGAATAATAGCTTACATGTGTGGAGTGCTTTCGCATTTACCGTTTCTGTCTGACTCCATCTCCCTTGCAGGGATCCAGGAAAACTTCTGCTGGTAGACCCTGTCACCCAAAACATCAAGAGACGCCACACTCCAAGGAGCAAGCAGAGCTGAGAATTAGGTGGGGAGGTGTGTCTTTTAAGCCAAACAAATCCAGGAAATATCACCAAAACCTATGCAGCTGACATTTTTAACAGACATTTAACAGACCTTTTAAAAAAGGAAAACAATGACAGAAACTGGAGGGACAGTCATATGAGAGCAGGAGAGAGGGGCAACAGTGGGGGTGGGGCTGGACCTAGAGAAATGAATGGGAAAAGTGCTATCTTCATGGCTGGGTTTAAAGGGCTAGGGCCAAATACTTTTTTGTTAAATTCACCCCACTGTTTCGGTTGCATTCAGTTTTGCAAAGTGTTGTGTATTCAGTAGAGATATAATAACACTGAGCCACCAGTACTTCTTGAGATCAGTCTTATGCAGTATCACTTGACTGTGAGCTCCTTGAAAGCAAGGACTGTGTCTCATTTCATACCTAACCAGCCGCCAGGCTCAGTTTTACTGGTTTACTATCTTTCCAGCAATCTCACACTCTACTCCCACCATACACACCAAACATACTGCATCTCCACCTGGATGGTGCATGAGCACTTCAGACTCATTAAGTCCAAAGTTAAACTTATTATCTCCACCACAAGAGAGACCTGCTCCTCTCCCTCTGCTGCCTATCTCAAGCACATACTGCTATCCCAACCCAATGGTTTGAGGCAGAAATCTAGGAGTCATCTTTGAATGTTCCCTTTCCTTTGCCTACCATTTCCAAGCAGTTGTTAAAGTCCTGTCACGTCTACCTTCTAATGGCCAACAGGCACATGAAAAGATGTTCACCATCGCTAATCATCAGGGAAATGCAAATCAAAACCACAATGAGAGGGCTTCCCTGGTGGCGCAGTTTGTGAGAGTCCGCCTGCCAATGCAGGGCACACGGGTTTGTGCCCCGGTCCGGGAAGATCCCACATGCTGCGGAGTGGCTGGGTCTGTGAGCCACGGCTGCTGAGCCTGCGCGTCCGGAGCCTGTGCTCCGCAACGGGAGAGGCCACAACAGTGAGAGGCCCGCGTACCACAAAAAAAAAAAAAAAAAAAAAAAAAAATAACCACAATGAGAGATCACCTCACACTTGTCAGAATGGCTCTCATCAAAAAGAACAGAAATAACAAATGTTGGTAGGAGAAAAGGGAACCCTTGTGCACTGTTGGTGGGAATGTAAATTAGTGCAGTCACTGTGGAAAACAGTATGGAGGTTTCTCAGAAAACTAAAAATAGAACTACCATATGACCCAACAATTCCACTCCTATGTATATCTCTGACAAAACAAACAAAAACATTAATTAGAAAAGATATATGCACCCCAGTGTTCATAGAACCATTATTTACAATAGCCAAGACATGGAAGCATCCTAAGTGTCCATCAGCAGTGCCCATCTTTATGAATGGATAAAGAAGATGTGATATATATACATGATGGAATACTAGTCAGCCATTTAAAAAGGAATGAAATTTTGCCATTTGCAGCAACATGGAGGGGCTTGAAGGGCATTATGCTAAGTGAAATAAGTCAGAGAAAGATAAGTATTGTATGATAGCATTTACATGTGGGATCTAAAAAACACAACAAACTAGTGAATATAACACAAAAAAGCAGACTCACAGATATAGAGAACAAACTAGTGGTTACCAGTGAGGGGCAGGGACAATATAGGGATGGGGTGTGTGAGGTGCAAACTACTAGGTGTAAGATAGGCTCAGGATGTATTGTACAACATGGGGAATATAGCCAATATTTTGTAATAACTGTAAATGGAAAAGAACCTTTAAAAATTGTATAAAGATTATAAATTAAATAAAAATAAACTTTACAAAAACTCTACTTTCTAAACCTCTCTCTCTCTGTCTCTCACACAATAGTTCTCAAAATTAATTATGCACCACGATCACATGGGAGGAGATTGTTTTAATGGAATTGCTTAGACTCCACTCCAGTCCTACTGACTCAGATTTTGGAGAGACAGGATCTGAAATCTATATTTTTATAAGCTCCCCAGGTGATTAGAAGGCTTATGGTCCAAGGATCAAGCTTTGAGAATCACTGTCCCAAGCCATCCCCTCTTCTCCAGCCCCCCTGCCATTGTCTTAGTTCAAGAATTCCTCATCTCTCCTCTATAGACTTTAAGGTTCATGAGAGTAGGAATCATGGCTGTTTGATCACTATTTTATCCCCAGTGCCTACCTAGTGTGATACCTGGCACATAGAAAGCTCTCTCAAAACACTTTCGTGGAATGAACGAATGAACTAGGGTGAGAAGGTAGCAGTAAAATACTCAGGATAGACTTTTAAACATCTTGTTGCCGTTAAGTTAAAAAATTAGTTTTGGCCAAGGATACAGCTTATCTAATTACAGTCATACAAAGCACATTTTACCCAAGAATCTCAAAATTTCATGTTTGTTAGTTAGGATAATGCTAGCTGCTGTAACAAATGAACCTAGTGGCTTAACACAATAGAAATGTACTTCTTGCTCACCTAACAGTCCAATATGGATGCTCCTGGTCAGCAGGTGACTTTTCAGATGGAAACATAGGTACCCAAGCTCCTCACATCTTCATCACACTTAATCCCAAGGTCACTGTGGTTGTCTGTATGAAGAAATGATGTAGAATGAACACCTGCTTCTAAAAGTGACATAAATCACTTCTGCTCACATTCCATCAGTGAGTATCAGTCATATGGCACCACCTAAATGCAAAGAGAGCCCAGAAATGTAATCCATAGAGATAGGGACTATTAATTTCTTGGTGATTAATTAGCCATCTTTACTACACCATATAAACTGGTAAGCTGACTCTGCAAATCCACTTGGCCAGTATATTTAATTGAACTTTAACCTTAGAGACAACTTACAAAATAATTTTCATTTCAGAGATTGGCAGCACTGTGCAACTGTACCAGAAGGAACAGGGAGTTGTTTTCGAGCAGAGAATGTCCCTGAGGAGCTTAGCTAGGAATGGAACCAAAAGCCAGATGAGCTAAAGGCGCCAATTGGCTCACCTCTCCTAGTTTGCTCTGCATCTCCTTGCTGGCAAACTCGACGAAAACACAAAGTACAGTTATTTGCAAATGTGGGCTTTTGACCTCAGAGTTCCAAATCCCTCCTCTAGGGGGATTTAAAGCCCAAATAGCAGCTCAGCTAAGATAGAGAGTTTGCATCTGAAAGATACGCCCAGAAAGTTGCAATGGCACAAACTCATCTCCATCAAGATTTTGCTGCTTGAACACACATGCAAAAGAACTGTTTGGGTATATTTGTGCCAATCTTCTAAACTATCATTGAAAACCTCTAGGGGCAGAGACATTTAATCATTCTGGAACAAAATGGCTTTTGGGGACAGCATGTCTTTGGGTCTATTTCTATTCAATCTTAAAGTGCCTCAAGCACCTGGCTGGCCTGATGGATTAGGCACTGAACCCTGAGGCTCTTGAGGTCAATGATTTATGGCAGCTGAAAGCTGTGAAATGTCATTCTGCTGAGAGGGCCATGCAGCTTTCAGTCGATAGAATTAGCAGACACTTGAACACGTATTTTAGCACCAGCTGCTAGGCCCTCCAGAGATATTCAACAAATCCAGATGTATGCTTCCCCGGAAGGACCATCAGAGCCTCAACAGCAGCCAGGGCCAAGGCTAGCCTAGCTACATGTGACATATTTGTAATGTTGTAGGAAATAATGCAACCAATGGAGACCTTATTATAGATCCACACCCTTCCTAAGTCCAGTGAATGAACAGTGGTTGAAGATGAGGGAAGAAACAGAAATGTATTAGCAACCCAGACTCAATAACCACTCCCAATCATCTCCTAGTCGTTGAAAGAAGATGAGCCCAGTTCTATTCCCAACCTTCTTGGCCCAAGTGAATCTAGCTCATCCGCATAAGCTTGAGTCAGAAATGGAAGACCCTTGCTCTTGGTATGCACCAGTGTCATCTGCCCCCACATCTGGGGAAGGAATCCAGGCTAATCCACCCCACCTCTTGCTGGGCTAATCTGTCCCTCACACTAGCATTCCTGGTCTTTAGCTTTGTCTCCAGATTCAACTTCCTTAGGCTCCCTCAATTAACAATCTGTTCTACACTTACCTTTTTGGCTCAGTAGCACTCTCTCTCCCTTTGTTCCCTCCAGCCCCAACCACAGTTCTTCACTTGGCTCTGAGCATCACACACCACACTGGCCCTGGCACTGTGGGACAAGCCTGCCCCACTTCCCCACACAGAGAAGGGAAATAGACATCTCTCAGTAGTTCCTACAGAACAATATCTCATTGAGTGCCTTACCATCCAGGATTGTCAGTGGCTACCCCATCTCAGCCCCATCCCAGATGTTTGAAATAAGCATTCAACTACCTGTATACTGCCCATCCCATCTTGTCTTTTCCCCAACACTAGGTCAAGGTGCCAGACACTTTCACAATATAATCAGGTACTAGGCCACTAATACCTAATTAATTTATTTATAAAAAAGAAAGAAACTCACAGACATAGGGAATAAACTTATGGTTACTAAAGGGGAAAGGGGGGAGGGATAAACTAGGGATTTGGGATAACATATACACACTACTCTACGTAAAATAGATGACCAACAAGGACCAACTGTATAGCACAGGGAAGTGTATTCAAAATCTTGTAATAACCTGTAATGGAAAGGAATTTGAAAAAAATATATATATGCATATAACTGAATCACTTTGCTGTACACTTGAAACATTGTAAATCAACTATATTTCAATTAAAAATAAATAAATATCCTCTGCTGCATAACAAACTATCCAAATGCTTAGAAGCTTAAACAACAAACATATGACCATTTCTGAGGGTCAGAAATCCAGGAGCAGGTTAGCTGGATGGTGCTGGCTCAGGGTATGTCAGGAGACTGCAGCTATAGGCCAAAGCTGCAGTCATCTGAGGGGGCTGGAGAAGCTCACGCTTGTGGCTCCGGAAGGAGGTTTCAGTTCCTCAGTACATGGCCCTTCCACAGGGCTGTTCATATAACATGGCACCTGGATTCTCCCAGAGCACGTAGTCTGAGAGAGAGATACAGTCCTCAGGATGGAAGCCATGGTCTCTTCATAAAGTAATCTTGGAAGTGACAGTCCATCATTTCTGTTCATTAGAAGCACATCAGAAAGAACCAACCCACATCCCAGGGGAAGGAAATTAGGCTCCACTTCTTGAAAGGAGGAGTATCAAAGAATTTGAGCACATAGCATACTTCTATTGGGCACTCAAAGCATCTCCATTCTCCTCAGAGCTTGGGTGCCCAGTGGTGGGGAAAGCCTTGCCCTATATTCCAGCTATCTGCCTCACTTGCTGTTGGCACTACTTCCCATTTGCTGGGCCCTGGTTTTACCACTCCCTGCTTAGTTTAAGAGTCCTCTGCATTTACCTAATCTACGTCTGAGGTTTTGCTGTACCTGTCCTGCACTTCTATAGTAGGAAGAATGTGACACTCCCAGGTCATATTCCCTGCACCTGCAAGACTGGCTGGGATTTGCCAGGCCTCCATCTGGACTTCATTTCTAACTGCACAGCTCCCCTTGGAGCCAATTCTGCTATCTTTGCTCTTTCCCCAGCATTCTTGCCAAGCTTCTCACTAAATTGGCCTCTTCATTCCCAGCTGATGATGACAAGATGCTGAACTGGATCCTTTCCAAATGGAAGCCCAACATGCACTTCCTGAACACGGAGAAGAACTGCAAGCCCTCATGGGAAAAGGTCACAGAGCAGATCCACTTCTAGCTCATCCAGAGATATTCTTGAGATCCCTTCCTAAGCTCGAAGTACAAAAGGGGCAATCAGGGAGGCAACTCCTTTATGCCTGAAAAAAATGTGTTTTCTTTGATTTATTATTTTTAATTCTGATTTTAAATACCCTATCACAAACCCTTAATAACACTACATTTAGCTACAAATATCAATCCATATTATATCACCATTAATGTCATATGTATTCAGATATTATCACATATTTATAAGTTTATACCTATATTTTTATTCTGTCTTTTTCATTTAATATTACTTTAGATACAAATGCCCATATATCAATATAGTCCCCATGTTTGTCATTTTTAATAGTTATAAGGCATTCCATATCATTGACATACATGATTTCATTCAACCATTTACCTCTTGCCAGCTTTTGATAGTCATCATAGAACTCCCATTAACCTTTGTACAAATTACTTTCCTTTGTTTTAAGGTCACAGATTAATTTCTTTTGTCTTAAGATTATTTCAGTTGAAATGTTTTTAGTACATTTCAGATATTTGAATCTAATTTATACCCTGCCTACATCTAAAGAGATTCTAGATGGCTTACAATAAAAGCACATATACAATACAAGGCAATATGTGCACGGACACTGATAGGACAATTAAAATACAGTTAAAAACATAACTAAAGTCGAAAAGATACATGCACCCCAATGTTCATTGCAGCACTATTTACAACAGCCAAGACATGGAAGAAACCTAAATGTCTACCAACAGATGAATGTATAAAGAAGATATGGTTTATTTGTATAATAGAATATTACTCAGCCATACAAAAGAATGAAATAATGCGATTTGCAGCAACATGGATGGACCTAGAGATTATCATACTAAGTGAGGTCAGTCAGACAGAGAAAGACAAATATCATATGATATCACTTCTATGTGGAATCTAAAATATGACACAAATGAACTTATCTATGAAACAGAAACAGACTCACAGACATAGAGAACAGACTTGTGGTTGCCAAAGGGGAAAGGGGGGGAGGGATAAATTAGTAGTTTGTGATTAACATATACAGACTACTGTATATAAAATAGATAAACAACAAGGACCTACTGTATAGCACAGGGAACTCTATTCAATATATCATAATAACCTTTAATGGAAATGAATCTGAAAAAGAATATATATACTCTTAATATGTAATATATACATATATATGTATAACTGAATGGCTTTGCTGTACACCCGAAACTAACACAACATTGTAAATCAACTATATTCAATTAAAAAAACATAACTATAAACGTTTATGTAAGGGCAGCAAACTCTAAACCACATAAGTCATGTTTTGAGATGGAATAATGATCCCTGTGAGTTCAGACTTCAGTTTCTTCCTTTCATGGTATTCGTTTTTGTCCCACAGACAGAACTTTCCATGCCAGAAAATAATCCTTCCCTGGGACTTCCCTGGTGGTCCAGTGGTTAAGAATCCACCTTCCAATGCAGGGGACATGGGTTCAATCCCTGGTAGGGGAACTAAGATCCCACATGCTGCGGAGCAACTAAGCCTGTGCACCACAGCTACTGAGCCTGCACTCTAGAACCAGCGTGCCACAACTAGAGAGAAGCCTGCACACCACAATGAAAGATCCTGCATGCCTCAACAAAGATCCCACGTGCCGCAACTAAGACCTAACGCAGCCAAATAAATAAACAATTTAAAAAAATAATCCTTCCCTACTCTATGACTTGCTACCCATGTATCTTTGAACAAGTCACTGAACTTCTCAGTGTTCCTCAGTTTCCTCAAATGTAAAATGAGGCTAATAGCTTTACCTATATCATAGGGCCACTATGAGAAGGAAATGAGTTAATAAACAGAGTATAAGCTTTAAAAATTGTGAATCACTATATTGCACACCTGTAACTTATATAATAAAAAATTTATATTCTGATTTCTTGGCTAGTTAGCCTCACTATTGAGAAGATTCTATTAACTGCCCAGTGTAATCATATTCTCTGCACTCTGCAAGGGCCTTTTAGAAAAACCTATAATAAAAGTTTAGCATCAATAATATTTTTATAAAAGAAGTAAATGAGTTAATACTTTTAAAGCACTTAGAGCAGTGCCTAGTACCTAGTAAATATTTTTAAGTGTTCGTGAAGTAAAAAAAAAAAAAACAAAAAAAAACCAATGAGACCTCTATGCTTACAAGATAAAGAATAAAGGGAAGTGAGGGAAACACATTTAAAGTCACAAATACTTTTCTATTCGGAAATGCATGCCTCATGTGGATACAAGAGAAAAGAGCAAAAGGTGACGTAAACACTTCCACACACAAAATGTCATTTTACAGAGTCCCTCTTGATGCAATAATGAGTCTTGAGTCTTTCTAGTAGTAGGTGTTTAGAGGTGGAAGTGGTTTAGGAATATCAACTTTGGAGTGGGCGAGTGATTAAAAAAAAGCATATACAGTAATTGTGTTCTTAAAATAAGTAAACTTAACTGGTTTTGGAACATCACAAATGCCTGCACCTCATCCAGAAACCATTCTTCCAGATACAGTGTTTGGGGTTTCTAATCAAAGAGTTCCCAATTTTTCTAAGAGATATTTCTTCTTCTCCCCTAAAAAGAGATTTCCTCTTTTCAAAAAATCTGTTGAAATTCTATCTCATGCCACTACCAAAATAAATACCAGATGGATTAAAGATTAAAATATAAAGAAAACTAGTTTGAAACTAGTAAAATATATATGTGCATGTTATATAATCTCAGTGTGGAGAAAGTCTTTCTAAGCATAACCCCAAGGACAGAAAATCCAAAGGAAAAAATTCATTTATTAACTAAATAAATATTTATAAATTTATAATATGGATGCCAGTGAGTTAATATACTCAATATATAATGAGCTCATAAAAAATCAATAATAAAAGATAAATATCCTAATAGAAAAATGAACAAATTATATAAGTAAGCATTTTGCAAAAGAAGAACTGCATAAGGGAAGTAAATGTGACCCTTTCCAGTAATCACAGAAGTGCAAATTAAAGCAATTCTAAAATATAGTTTTTCATGTATAAAATTGGCAAAAATATTAAATGTTTCACTAGAGTAGGGGAATTAGGTACTCTCACAACTTGCTGGTGATAGTAAACATCACTTCTGGACGAATGGAAATACAGAATAAGCAAAAGCCTTATGAAATGTATATACCCGTTGACCTAAAAATTCTCCCCCTAAGAAATTACCAATAATATGCACAAGATGTTCATTGCTGAGTACACCTAACTTCAACAGCCATGCGACCAAAGTGTAGACACACCTTTAAAGATTATGACTGAAGGGGCTTCCCTGGTGGCACAGTGGTTGAGCGTCCGCCTGCCGATGCAGGGGACACAGGTTCGTGCCCTAGTCCGGGAGGATCCCACGTGCCGCGGAGCGGCTGGGCCCGTGAGCCTTGGCTGCTGAGTCTGCGTGTCCGGAGCCTGTGCTCCGCAACGGGAGAGGCCGCAAGATTGAGAGGTCCGTGTACCAAAAAAAAAAAAAAAAAAAAAAAAAAAAAGATTATGACTGAAGAATGGGAAAATATAAAGATGAACTGCTAAATTAAAAACAAAAAGATTGGTCTTCCCTGTTGGCGCGGTGGTTGAGAGTCCGCCTGCGAATGCAGGGCACACGGTTCGTGCCCCGGTCTGGGAAGATCCCACATGCCGCGGAGCAGCTGGGCCCGTGAGCCATGGCCGCTGAGCCTGCGCGTCCGGAGCCTGTGTTCTGCAATGGGAGAGGCCTCAACAGTGAGACGCCTGCGTACCGCAAAAAAAAAAAAAAATTAAGAACCAGTATGAGTTGGAAGGATAGGTTTTTCAAGACCCTGATTAAAACTGTTTAGTGCTTTTTCCATTGTCCTTAAAATAAAGTTTAAACCCCTTAACCTGCATAGTCTGTCTAGTCCTTGCCTTCGATTCTGTCTCATGATCCCCCACATTCCCTTTCCTGTCACCTTAGCCTTCTTTCAGGTCCCAGAACAAGGGTCAGCAAACCTTTTCTGTAAAGGTACAGAGAGTAAATATTTTAGGCTTTACAAAGGTGTCTGCAGAACTATTCAATGGGGCAACTATTCAACTCTGCAGTTATGCACACAAGCAACCACAAGCACTATGCATATGAACGGGCACATCCTTCATATAAAGCTTTATTCACAAAAACAGGAAAGGTTCCAACAAATCTAGTTTGCTTTCCCACCCCTACCCTATAACATCCCATATTCCCTCTTAGACACTGGACTTTTGCTTTTCCCACATGCCATCACCTCAGCTTGAGAGGATCTTCTCACCTCACCCTTCCCTCCCCTCCCCACTCCCTCATCACTCAAACCTCTAACTACTTCCTAATCATCTTTCAGATTTCAACTAGAATGCCACTTCCTCCAGAAAGCTTTCCTTGATGTCTAGACTGGTCCCCCTCCCATACATTCTCACAGCACAGCATGCCTTTTCTTCATAGCGGTTAACACTATTTGTAACTGCTTGTTTACTTGTTTACTTTGTGATGATAGAAAAATCCTCATTAGACTCTGAGCCCCATGGAGACAAAGACAGTGACTGTTTTGCTCACTATTATTATATCTCTAAAGCTTACAAGAGAGCCAATAAATCCTTGCTCAATAAATCTTTCCTGAATGAATGAGTGAATGAATGAATGACATATATCAAATGGTTATCTTTGGGTAGTAGGATTATGGGTGATTTCTGGTTCTTCTCCTTTGTGCTTAAATGTGTTTTCTGTTTTCCGAGTTGCACTCAAATTGCTTTCGTAATCAGGAAAACAAAAACAGAAAATGCAAAATTTTAAAACATCGTAAAAGCAATGCATCAATAAGTGTGAAATGATGACATAGGAATAAGAAGACTTTGAGTAAATTGCGCGATCAGAATGGGTGGAGTTACTCTGGAGGGTCTCCCTAGAAGTGGTTTTCACGTCAGGTCTTCAAAGTGAAGGTTGTATGTAAACTAGTAAAGGGAGAAATGAGGGCACAGCAGGTGAGGTGACTAGGATGTACAGGGACATAAAGGTAGAAAGTAACATGTGCTCCTGTACTGTAACACGAAAATCGAAATGGAAAATCACAAAACCAAAAAATTCTGAAGAGACCAGAAACAAACAGCATTCAGGAGGGTTAATGGTTTCCACTGAACTTTTCCCCTCTCTTTTCTGTTCTTCATCTTGCTTTCGAGAATGTACAAAATGGCAAAACCCCAAGAGTGCCCCTGATGTGCTTTCTAAAGAATCCAAGACAGTTCACATTTCCAATCAAACTTGAATGCCCTGGCATAGCTGAGGCTCCGTGGAGACATATGCTCCCACCTGGGTGACACATCAAATGAAATCTCTCACTAGAGAGTACCAGTGATAATTAAGCTACTTTTATAAAGTGCACTGGAATGGCATTTTCTCAGAGAGTGGCTGCAGGTTCCTCTCAGCTCCTTGAATTTCAGTTCTTGCTCCTTATCTATCAAAAAGACTCACTCCCCAGCTAAGAATGCAGCAAACATTTTGACCAAGTACTTATCTGCACGACCACAAAACCAGTATCATCAGTTACGGGAAAACAATTTCCTCTGGCAAGTAGAGACAGCCTAATTGCTTAATCTGACAGGTTATTAATGGTTCAAGCCAACCAAAAGCATAATGGATATTGATAACCACTGGCAGGTTGGACATTTGATGTATACAGTATTGCTAGAAATTACTTACATCAAGGGTTGCAACTGACCGTTAGAGTAAATTGTCCAATCTCCGTGGGTTTCATTAAACCGTTCTATCAACTTGATAAAGTGGAAAGCCAGAAAGTTAGCCCATTAACTATAGCTCTAGAAAAAAATAAGGCTGACAGGGTGGAGGATATTTACAGTATTTATGTTCCAAATCAACGTGAAAATAAATCTCCTCTGCAAAATTATACTCTGGGTGTTGGGGACGGTTTCCCGCCCCCTCTCTATTTGGATGGTTTGGGGAACCTGGCCTAGATTGAACCATTGCCTGGAAATGACTGTGATTTGGCGGGGGGCTGACAGAGGCATTGAGTTTAGTGTTCCAGGATATTCAAGGCATGATTCATTACTCACTGGGCTCTTCTGGAGAAAAATCCAAGTCTCATGCAAAGCAGGCATCATTTCCTCATGCCCTATCTCTCCTCTGCAGAGCAGCAGGAATGGGCTAACATGCGGACAGAAACGCAACTGCCCCGATCCCACCAGTGGGGACTGAATGCAGCCCTGAGCTTAATTTGGGTGGAGAGGACTTTGAAGAGGCACAGGGAACCCAGGAATCATGGCCAAGCTACCACAGGGGAAATAACTCACAGCACCTTGGGAGTGCCAACCTATATTCTTCCTTATTATACATTAATAAACCCCTTCTATGATCAGTAACAGCAGAATGCCAAGTCTTAAAGATTAAACTGGATTAAAAGAAGAGAAATAGCTCTATTAAGCATAATAGAATAACAGAGAGACTAAGAACCAAAACAGCAAGAAGAGCAACAACGAAAACAAGGCCTCTTTTCTCTCAGGGAGGTGGAGGGGTTGAGAGCAGTAGTGCAAAGTCCAGGAAGGCTGCTGCTACAATCCCCCAGGGGAGAGATGATGTAAACCTGAACTAAAACAGTGGCAAAGGCAGTGCAGATGGAGAATAGGGGATGGGAATAAGAGACATTTAGGGAGTAGAAACAACATGACTTAGTTACTTATGGAGTAGAGGGCACTGAGGAAGGAATCTAGGATTGTGATGCTAACACACAATCCTTCAAATAAAATTAAATGAGTTAATATTATAAGGCACTTAGAACAGTGCCTGCTACATAATAAGAGCTATTTAGGTGCTGGCTGTGATCACTGTTATCTTCGAAGCCAAACTGGAAGTGTGAAATGCCAGACTAACCAGGATGTGGCAGAAGTTCCACATTCAAGAAGAGATTCTACAGGTCTGTGATGTCAACAGTTCGCACTGTGCCACCCTCCTCTATCTGTCCTCCTGACGTGCAGGTGACTAGCTGAGGACTGGGCTGCTGCTGGTGTAATACCATTAACTAACATCATTACACCCCTCTACCTTGAGCCAAGTGTTTTTACATGTCATTCAGTCTGACCCTCACAAGAATCCCATGAGGTTGGCAGAAGTGTGGTGCTGGCTCTTCACATCACTACGTTTAGTGCTTTCTCCAGTTCCAGCTTAGGTTCTCTGGGGGCAAAACTGTGTCTCTTCTCCCTCATTATCCCCATGGAAACTAGCACTCGGCAGGCAGCTTCAGGTGGTCACTTGATTATGGGAGCAGGGTTTAAACTACTGGCTCTGGAACCAAATGACCTGGACTTGAAGCCCAGCTCCACCACTGTGTGACCCTGAGAAGTCAGTTCATTTCTCTAAGCCTCAGATACCTCATCTATAAAATGGGAGTAATAGCAGTGCTTTCCTCAGAAGGATATTGGGAACATCAAGGGAAATAATGCACGTAAGGCCCTTAGCACAGTGAGAAATGAGAGTTATACTTAGTATTGTTTGAATATATGGAAGCACAATTAATAGAAAGGAGTTTTAAAAAGTGAAGGCAAGAGTTAAGGTGTAAAATCACAGGGACATTTTGCTATCAAAAAGATAGAACAGTGTGTGCATGGAAAGGGATTTGCACAGCCTTAGGCCTAGTTCCAGGAAAGGAGCAAAGAGCTCTGAGGGTGAGGAGGAAAAGGTATGAGGGAAGAAAAGCCCAAAATAGATTCAGGAACCCGTTGCTTGGCCTGGAAACCTGAAAACTCAGAAGTTGGCTCCTCTGAATATTATTTCCCGATTCAAAAATGTGAGCTCGATTACGTTAGGATCAAAAAACTCTGGCATGAGCTGCAAACAGCTGGGCTCTTGCTATAAATTCCCTGCTGTGACCGAAGCAAAATGAAGTTGGGGCTTTTTCATGTGCATTTTTTTTCAAGCTGCCAGAGAAAAATATAGCTCTAGAAAGTGAAGAAACGCAACTGCCCTTGTTAGACTCTATTTAAATCCAGAAATGGCACGCTCTTGCCAGTCAGACCTAAATGACTCCACAAGCATCCCAATCGTGACGAAAGGGGGCACACAGGCTTACCAAAAACAAGATCGTAGCCGTGAAAGGCCAGAAATGCCCACTTCTCTCCTCTAAACCCTGAACCTGGGCCACTTACCACCACTTTTCTGCAGTGCTCTGAAGAGGCCCTCAACTAGCTCGCCAGGGTGTCAGCCTGGCTTGGCAGGCAAGGAAAGACACCAAGGTAAATGCATCTTCCACCTCGCTCAGTAGCATCTCTTGGTAGCTGCCAAGATAGGGTTGTTAAGGACTTGCTTCCTTTAACATAGTGTCTTTCTGGATCATGGATCACAAAGGATGTATAATAAAGCCATAAAGTGTTGAGGCATGCCCTGGCCCTGGGAGGAGAGGGAAGGGTGAGAACACAATCCAAAATAGCAGTGCCACAGCACTGCTTTAGGCTTGAGGAAGGACTTAAACCTATGGACCATTGAAACCAACTGCCTGAAGCGAAGGGCTACTTTGTCAACTCAAAATATTTTGCCCTGGGACTTCCCTGGCGGTCCAGTGGTTAAGACTCCTCGCTTCCACTGCAGGAGGCGTGGGTTCGATCCCTGGTCAGGGAACTAAGACGCTGCATCCCGCGTGGGGTGGCCAAAAGGTAAACGAACAAACAAAAAAAACTGCTCAACAAGATACTGATCATATTCTTCCTTCATCTCACAGTGAATTCTGAATATTGAGGGCTATCTCTCCCAAACAGTTTCTGGTGACAATTTGAACAGTTTTCTCAGTCTAATATTACTGATTAGTTGGACCACATATAAATGATCCTGTACTGGTAGCTATCTTTTCATGTATCATACCTCACTTTTTCAGTTATGCTGTAAGCATGTGGAAGTCTGAGGTTGTGTCTTCTGCTTTCTATAGAATTCCCCAGAACCTGAATGGCAGTGATGCATTGGAAACAATCCTTTGGAGAGCCGAGATCAAATCTTGGCTCTTCACATAGTAGGTCTATCACACTGACTCAGTTTCAGGGCATCTCTGGACTCCAGGTGGCTCATCTGTGTAAGAGAGAGACTTTTATAAGGGAAGGATAGTGTTTCTACAACTGGAGAAAGTGAACCTGGGATGCAAGATGCCATAAGATGAATATGGAAGCCCCCTGGAGCATTCATTTTACTCAAAGAGGAATCTTAATTTTTTCATTTCTTCATTCATTCATTCAACAAATTTTTACTGAAAGTCTTCCATATTCTGGGCACTGGAGACATAACAGTGAACAAGACAAACAAGGTGCCTACCCACAGAGCTTATAGTCTAGGGAAGAAAGACAATAAATAAGAAAACTAAATAAACAAGATACTTATAGGTAATGAGACAGGGTGGTGTGCTAGGAAGTGACCAGGTGGTTGACTTAAACTGAATAGCAAGTGTAGTGGATTGAATGGTGGCCACCCCACAAAAGATATATCAACCCAGAACTTCAGAATGTGACTTTATTTTGAATAAGATTCTTTGCAGATGTAATTTAGGTCAAGACCTCAAGATGAGACCATCCAGGATTAATGTGGGTTCTAAATCCAATGATAAGTTTCCTTGTAAGAGACAGAAAAGGAGAAGACAGACACAGAGGAAGTCCATGTGAAGACAGTGGGAGAGATCAGAATGGTGTTGCCATAAGCCAAGGAACACCTGGAACCACCAAAAACTGGAAGAAGAAAGGAAGGATTCTCCACTAGAGCCTTCAGAGGGAGCTCAGCCCTGCTGACACCTAGATTTTAGACTTTGAGGCTCCAGAACTATGAGAGTACTTTTCTGTTGTATTAAACCAATTGTGGTCATTTGTTATGGCAGCCCTAGGAAACTAATACAGCCAGAGGTCTCCCTGAGGATATGATTTTTTAGCTGAATCTTAAATAATGAGAAGTAGTCAGCCATAGAAAGATCTTGGGAAAGTGTACTCCAGACAGAGAATCAGTAAGTGCAAAGGTCCTGAGGCAGGGACAAGCTTGACATGTTCAAGGAACAGAAGTAAGACGAGTATGGTTGGACATAGAGTAGGGGGAAAAGAAATTGATGAAGAGAAGATCGTGCAGGGTTGGGAGGCCATAGAAAAGAATCTGGGTTTTATTTTACATGTGATGGGGTGGTTTCAAGCTTTCCGTAACACTTTAAATAAAATCCAAATTCTTTAATGTAACTAAAAGACCCTCCAAGATTTGGCCTATGCCTAACACTATCCTTTGTGCTTACTTTGTTCCATCCTCAAAGCTATTCCTTTCCTTCAAAGTATTTGCATTGTCTGTTTCCTCTGTCCTGGAATGTTCTTCCCCCAGATCTTTGCTTGCCTGCCCCCTTCAAACCATTTAGGTGTCAGCTCACATGTCACCTCTTAGAGAAGTCTACTGTACAGCCAATGATTCTTTTGATTAACCCTTTTTGTTTTACCATGTCACTTATCACTTTTGAAATTATTTTATTAATCTCTTTAGTTGTTTGGTGTCTATCTTTCTCATGTGATTGCAAGCTCCATGAAGGCAAGAGTATTTGAACTGTACTTTTAGGATTAAAGCAGTTTGCCCAATGTGTATGTGAGAAAAGGGGAATGTGCCAAGAACTGAAAAATTAAAACTATCTCTTCAGAACTTCTGGAGTATAGAGAAAGAGGGTAAGGTGAGGGAGATGAAAAGTGGTGGGAGGCGAAACAATTGCATGTTTAAAAATATCACTTTGGCTGCCAAATTGTAGTGAGCCAACAGTGTAAGACAAGAGAGCATTTATTTATTCAAGAATATGTATTGACCACCCACCACATGGAAGGTACAATTTGAGATCTCTCCTCGAACAAAACAGATAAAGATTTTTGTCCTCTTGGAGTTTGCAATCAAGTGTGGACCAGTTATGTAGATAGATGATGATGATGTCTCACTAGGAGTGAGACAGTGGAGATGGAGAGAGCTGGTTGGATTCGGGATGTGTTTGGGGGGAATGTGGAGTAGATAGAACTTGATGGTGGATGGGATAGACTGGACATCACTCCCTCCAAAGTTTTCCCTGGACCCCCAATATTATATTACGTATCACAGCACCCCATGTTTACCCTATTGTTACATACCCTGTACTGTAAATATTCCTTTACTTGACTGTCTTATCTGGACCTTATCAAATTATGTATCAGAACCCATGGCACAATGCTTGGCACAGAACAAGTACCCAATAAATATATTAAATTTTAAAAACTTAATAATAGTAGTACTTATTTGTATTAAATATATAAACTGGGTCTTTTATCAGGGCACAATTCATTGTCCATCCAGTGGAAATCACTTTTAGTCTGCTGTGGTTTTATTCTGGTCTTTGATTGATACAAAAAGTTCCTTTCTAGATTGATATGATAACAGCGTCTATTTATAAATTTATTTATTTATTTATCATTTTTATTTTTGGCTGCATTGGATCTTTGTTGCTGCGCACAGCTTTCTCTAGTTGCGGTGAGTGGGAGCTACTCTTCCTTGCGGTGTGCAGGCTCTAGGTGCGCTGGCTTCAGTAGTTGTGGCACACAGGCTTAGTTGCTCCGCGGCATGTGGATCTTCCCGGACCAGGGCTGGAACCCGTGTCCCCTGCATTGGCAGGCAGATTCTTAACCACTGAGCCACCAGGGAAGCCCAACAGCTTCTATTTAAACTATGAAAACATTTGTGCAAAGACTGGAAAATTACATTGCCTCATTATGACTGTCGCACCTGATTGAACATTACACAACGTCAGAAAATTAAAAGTTCAAGATTATAAATGTAGTGCCAGGGAGCACATTTATAAGAAATCAAATATTCAATCAGGCTGTTACGACATTTAAAAGGTCAGTGGCCAAAAGCCGTCCACATCTTTAAGTAATGGTGAATGCAGTTCTATAGCACCAGTCACAGTTCAGAAAATACTTTAGAAATATATTGTAATGGAATTCAAATTTATGGGATCCCAAACAGCCACAAAATTCAACAAGAAATGAAGAAAAGAAATGTCATATGCAGCCACACACCAGAGCCTAGAAAGTAATGACTATTGCTGTTATTTTTAAAACCATGTCTCCACATTCCCAACTATAAATATCTAGTACTATAGAATTCCTCCTATTACCCAGTGGAAGATAAAAGCTCAGTTATCAGTGACTGATATTCTGTGATTACTTTCAAATCCACATCTCCATTATAAATGACTATGTATAAATGGCTTTGTGCTCTCCACTACCTGTGAGCCCCCGTCCAGAATCAAGAAGCATATGGAAACATGTTAAGTCCGACTGCAGTAGCCAAAATGACTCTAGAGAAACAAAGAGTTCAGTTAGGTGCCACTCGAATCTCTACCCTTTCTACAGCCAAAGCTTTCAAAGCACTCTCCTCTCCTGTGAGTGACCATCATTTCACAGGTTAGGCAACCAGGAAGGGATCATCTGGCTGTTCCCCAGTGTCACACAACAACTAAACTACAGCTGAGACTAAAACCCAGTAGCTCTGGCTTCTGATCCAAGAAAGGATTAGGAAAAAAAAAAACTCTGGGCTCTCAATAATCATAATTCTCACATATCAGGACTTCCCTGGTGGCACAGTGGTTAAGAATCCACCTGCCAACGCAGGGGACACGGGTTCCAGCTCTGGTCTGGGAAGATCCCACATGCCGCGGATCAACTAAACCCGTGCGCCACAACTACTGAGCCCATGTGCTGCAACTACTGACACCCACGCACCTAGAGCCTGAGCTCTGCAACAAGAGAAGCCACCGCAATGAGAAAACCACGCACCACAATGAAGAGTAGCCCCCACTCACCGCAACTAGAGAAAGCTAGTGTGCAGCAACGAAGACCCCACACAGCCAATAAATAAATAAATATTAAAAAGAAAGATTCTCACATGTCAAAACATTCCCCTGAAAAATGCCAGCTTGTCTCAGCTCAAAGTACCTGAAACCCCACTCCCTCCACAAGGCATTCCTAGACTGAGCAGTGGAAAGGGGGTGGTTTCTCCAAGTTCCTTGTTTTTTGTCTCACCTCACAGGTGAAATTTCCATGACCCTATCGGAAACCCGACCTTACCTGCATGTGTGGTTTTCGACATTAGCTTTTCTGACATCTGTGTGTCAAAACCTGTGGTCAAACAAATGGACATCGTGCTCATTGAGAAGGACATAACACCACTTCTATGATATTCCCACCCAAAATGCATAACCTGAAACTTACAATGAAGAAATATCAGACAAATCTATTTTTGTGTATGGTGTTAGGGAGTGTTCTAATTTCATACTTCTACAGGTAGCTGTCCAGTTTTCCCAGCACCACTTATTGAAGAGGCTGTCTTTTCTCCACTGTGTTTCCTTCCTTCCTTTATCAAAGATAAGGTGACCATATGTGTGTGGGTTTATCTCTGGGCTTTCTGTCCTGTTCCATTGATCTATATTTCTGTTTTTGTGCCAGTACCATACTGTCTTGATTACTGTGGCCTTGTAGTATAGTCTGAAGTCAGGGAGCCTGATTCCTCCAGCTCCATTTTTTGTTCTCAAGATTGCTTTGGCTATTCGGGGTCTTTTGTGTTTCCATACAAATTGTGAAATTATTTTTTCTAGTTCTGTAAAAAATGCCAGTGGTAATTTGATAGGGATTGCATTGAATCTGTAGATTGCTTTGGGTAATACAGACAAATCTAAATTCAGGAACATTCTATAAAATAATTGGCCTGCACTCTTTAAAATGTCAAGGTTGTGAAAGACTAAGACTGAGGAACTATTTCAGATTAAAGAAGACTAAAGAGACACAGCAAATTAAATATAATGCAATGAGTGATTTTGGATTGGATCCTGTATTTATAATTTCTATAAAGGACATTGTGGAACAACTTGAAAATTTGAATCATCTCAATATTAGAAAATAGTATTGTATCAATGTTAATTTCCTGGTTTCAATAATTGAATTATATTTATATAAGTGAATGTTTTTGTTTTTAGAAAACACACACTGAAGTATTTAAGGATAAAAGAGCATCATGTCTGTAACTTATTCTCAAACAGGTCAGAAAAAATATACATATTTATAATCATAGAATTGTGGAAAGGGGAACTTGTCTGCCATTCCAGTAAACAACAAATCTTGCCCACCATGAAGCCAACAGCTACTGCAGTAGCAGGAAGCCCCCCACCCCCACCCCTTGCATGGTGTGCCCTGAAGGGAATTTAGGATGTCAGGATGGAGAAAAACAGGAACTATTCTGTGTTCTGGACACTGGCCCTAGATAGTTAAGATGCATATCCAAGAAACAATTTCAGTGAACCCAGACTCTTGCATCTTCCAGTACATAGTAAAGCACTAAAATGATTAACTTGAGATGTCTTTTCTCTGTGATTAGCAGTAATATTTTTATGTTCCACTACATGTTTTGTTTTTTTTCAGCAAAATCTCCTATATGTCCTGGCTCCTCCCTTACATCTTCAGAGCAGTTCCTCAGAGCTATCTGAGAGGCTGTCTCCTGGGCTACAGTCCTCTGTAAGGTCCCTAAATAAAACTTAACTTTTATTTTAGATTGTGCGTTTTTCTTCAGTTGACACTTTTGGTGATCACATGAAGGGACCCAGAGCAGACTTCTCTCCTTCGCCTGAACTCTATAAGGATCCAGAGCCTTGGTACCAGCAGAGGCCCCTTGTGCTCATCTGCCTCCTCAGAAGGTCCAGATGAATTTGGGTGAGTCTGTCCTGATTCTCAGATCTCCCAATTAGTGGCTGATGATCCTGAGTATTATTTGGCAGTGTATAAAATGTACCTGCCCCATGCCAAGCTGAAAGATACTGGGGAGATTTTGCTCAGTTGAAAGACACTGAGTTGGCTACCCCAGCTGAAAGATACTGGGAAGATTTTATTATGTATGTGCAGAATTAATACTTACAAGTACTTGCTTAACTGGAAATTAAAGGAAATCTTGTCCTAGCCCTAAAAATGACCAAATTGGGGTTCTTCTGACATTCCAAAATTAATATTTTTGTGGGCGCAACTAGAGAAAACTGGCTTGATAAAACATCTTTTCAGAATTCTGACCTTAAAGGAACAAAAGCCTTTCCAGGAGAAACTTGTATTTCTCTCCTTGTGTCTTTGAGATGCAAATGTTCTACCTGATCTTAGGCATTTTTTCCCTCTGTTTCGGGAACTTGGTCTCTGCCCTTCGGAAGGTACATATTCAGTGTATATTTGGCAGTCAGTTGAATAGACTGTGATTCTGAGCAGTCTTTTTGTCTAGCTGTGCCAACTCTCAGGGAAATTTGTCATAAGGGGTCCCAGCCCATAAGTAGGCTTCATCATCTTAACCTTCGTTGCATCTGCCTGTACAACAGAGGCCCTATACTTTCTTAGACTACATCTGGGAGTAAACTTTCTAGATCTTGTGACGGCTACATCCTTTGCACTCTCTTGTGGGGGCGCCTATTACGCGATACAGGTTTGAGTTGCTATTAAGATACTACTGGTCAATGGCCAGACGATGGAGCCTTTCAACTGAAGAAACTTCTAAATTGGCAAATTTTTAGAGAGCTCTCATTATAAACAGCTGTTCTATTGATACATATGAAAAGTCCAAATTAGAAGGTAGATACAAAAAAAACAACAGAAAGACTAACCTAAGAACTCCATTAGTTTAAAACAAACAAAACCGGTTTGGGAAGCCTTATTTGTGGTCTCAGCTTCCCCTGAATGGCTCCTTTAGATGATAATAAAAACATTAGATTGTGAATTAGATTGATTAACAGGGGAATAAGAAGAAACTGAGGGGAAAAGTCTAAAGACTTCTTCCCAACAAGGTGGAAATTTTAAAGGGACTCATCCCAAAAGGATAAAAATCTTTAGATGTTTGTTAATAAATGGGATAAATAAAATAGCCATTAATGAGATTTTAAAAGTTTTGATAAAATACTACCTAAGGTTGGATGGGCCAAAGTGTCCCCCTATTGGTCACCAACATTAAAGGGCCCCAAACAAATCTGCTCTATTTACCCCAGCTAATATTTAAATCTAAGAAATAATTTAGGTTTACTTTAATACACTATTAAATTATTTTACTCCATGAAGCACTGTGAGAAGGAGGTGATGCAGGGAGTTCAAAATAAACTTGGAAAGATAATTCCAGGGATGCTATGCCAATCAGCTTGAGAACTGGCACCCAGGAGGGAAGAATGCCATCTCCACACAAGTTGCCCTGCTGGGTGCCTACCAACTTGCCAAGCACCAATGCCTATTCCAAGATGTTTGTCCACAGTGCCAACTTCCATCCAAAGCCATTGCCGCAGTATTACATTTGGCCACTTGAGGGCGTGCTAAAATTACTTTCTCTTACTCGGGGATTTCCAGGCGTTGAGGCGAGAGGTGTGTGGGGAGTATGAGTACCAGGTGTCTTCAGTTCCCTTTGCAGACTCCTGATGGGACAGAAAAGAGAAGGAGTGGTAGTTCCGACCTTAGCAAAACTGTGTTTTCTTCAGAGTTCAGCTTCAGTGACTTCCGCCTACATTACTGGCCCTCCTTTGCCTTATTGTCAGAGTGTTTTCTATACCACTTCACCCCTTTCTCTTCTCCATACATCCAGAGCCCTCTTGGTCTCTTTCACCTTCCTCCAAAGGTTTTACCCAAGGCACTCGTTCCCACTCAGGTGTAAGACTGATAATGATAATAGTCACCATAGCAGAATGTCACCAATGTAAGAAACTGGTAAGGATGATAACCATGATAGCAGAATGTGGCCAGTCTCAAGAGAGATTTGAATGTTGACAGGAGTCCATGCCTCAAACTATAGGATTAGGCTCAGATTAGAAATCCAGGCCTCAAAACTGGTGGAGGAGAATATGGTGGCCCATAGGAGCCTTTATTACACTCCATTGAGTGTAAAAGGAAGAGCATTGAGTGCCAAAAGGAAGAGCCTGGTTATCATCCAGCTAGGCAGGGAAACAGGGTGCCTGGGATTTGTGGGGCTTGAGGAGGGCACCTCTGAGTTTCAGGGCTGAAAACCAGACTCTAGAAGGGTGCTGGCTGGGAGGTAGAAAAGTAGATGGAGTGAAGAACAGTCACCACTATGGAACTTGGCAAATCCCCAATTGAATCCCCAATTCAACCTTAAAAAAGGCTGAATAATTCAACTGTAAAGCAAAGATTGCTGACTCTCTTGTACTTTCCCTTCTTCTACTCCCCTAAAAGCAGAGTTCTCCTTTATTTTAAAGAAGAGAGCAAAGCTGGGTATGATAGAGCAATCCCAGCAGTTAAGACTTCTGGGAGAACTGGTGGTGACGTGAGATTAAAGTCTATCAAAAGGAACACTCATTTCCTAGAATAATGTTCTCTTGAAACATCTAGTGTCTGCCACCTATTTTAAGACAAATTGATTATCAATACCTCTGAAACCACTAATTTAAAACTTGTAGACTTAGATGTTTATTCATGCAATAATTATAGGCCTGGATTTTAGATGCCTTTTAAGAAGTTCTATTCAGGCCAGTCCGTTTTAACCTGTTGTCTCTGTGAATGAACTTCAGAAATTATCCATCAAATTCTGAGGCCCAGGCTGGTCTGTCTCTGCCCCAATTCCCACTCCCAAGCCCAAATGAAGTTGCCACCCTACGGTAATTTGTCGAGATTGCCCTCCAGTGAACCAAATCAATGTCTTTATTCGCCCAAAATAGTGAAGATATATAGTGAAATGTTCTAGACCACCACCTCCTGGAAAGCAGGAGGTGTGCCTCTTTCATTAAGGAACCTGTACTTTGTTGTCATTGGGTTCCCTGTGCTTCATACATCTCTGGCACTGTGTATTTTGGTTAAGTAAATGAGTAAATACATTTTTTGTGAGTTTGTGGTGTTTTTAAAAGGATTTATGGGGCTTCCCTGGTGGCACAGTGGTTGAGGGTCCGCCTGCCGATGCAGGGGACGCGGGTTCGTGCCCCGGTCCGGGAGGATCCCACATGCCGCGGAAAGGCTGGGCCCGTGAGCCATGGCCGCTGGGCCTGCACGTCCGGAGCCTGTGCTCCGCGAGGGGCCACAACAGTGAGAGGCCTGCATACCACACACACAAAAAAAGAATTTATGAAGTAACACACCACCCAAACCTGGCAAATACTTATCACTCACTCAACTCTGTAACATCAAATGATTATTTAAGTCTCAGTTAAAACCATTTTTCTAAAAATACAGGAAAGCAAATAGCTGAAATACTGCCAAAGTCAATGTTTAGAAATGCACTTCCTTCTATACTAAAATTTCCCGTATTATACACATCATACCTTCCAATTAACTTAAAATTAACTTGAAATAAGCATGCCCTTAAGACCCACAGCATGAATATTCTCTTATGCCTAAAAACAGTGTCATGTTAATAAACAAAATCACCCGCAGCTTGCCTCAGGAGACCTGGATGTAAATTACCACAATTTTTATGGCTAAGCCAAGCAGGAGGTTCCTGGGCTTTTTCTTGCCCTCTCCCTCCTGACTGCCAAGAGGACACCACTTATGTTTCAGGACTCAGCTCAAGGGACATAGCGCTCTATGAAGTCTTTCCTTTTTATAGATCTTCCCTCGCTGCCAGTAAATTTGTCCAGTACTGCCCTCTGCTCGTCCACCTGCTGTGCCACTACAGACTTCACCCCCTCACGTTTGCCTGAGCATGCGTCTGTCTCCTCTGTTAAACAGCAGGCTGTACTTGTCTTTGTAGCTCCTCTTCCTGGCTCAGTACCTGGCAACCCATAAGCCCTCAGTACGTGTCCCTATACGTGTATGTTTTCATAATTATGCATTATATTCTCCCACTTGTCTGCTCCTTTCACTCTCTTCTCGTAATTGATTGTACACCTAAAACATGAGTCAACCTTAAGACAGAAACTTGATTGTCCAGCAGAGGGAACCCCAAAGCCCTGGTCAGTGCTGGAGTGGCCTGGCAGATTTCCTCTCCAAACTGCAGCCTTTCCCAACACCCGCTTCCCCCTGCTCAGGAAAACTTGCCTATTGGCAAGCCCAGACAATGTTGGGATACAGATGGGAAGTTGGAAGTACAGGGCCAGTCATGGGGGTCCTTCCAAAAAGAGATGTGTTCAGTTTGTGATCTAAGCAAGCAGATATCAACACCAGAAATGAGCACTGAAGGAGGAACCAACATCCCACATTTGGGGCAGCCTTTGATAGTGTGGCCATGAGAGAGAACCTTCTTTAGGAGGGGACTCCCTGTTGCCGACCTTGAAAAGCAAAGATGGGACATTCGTTTAACGGGGCTGTTGCAGAGGGGATGTGCCCAGGAGGTAGAGACTGCTTGGACTACCATTTTAGAGGTCGGGCCACCCTGGTTGAGAAGCACAGCACCTTGTACTCCTAAAGTGCTTGAATCAGCGGGTGCCCGTTAGGACAGACGAAGTCAGGCCTCATTGGAGCAGACTGCCTTTGGGAGTGGTAGAAGGTGAAGTGTGAAGGGGAATGCTCTGGAGGAGGTTTGTCGTGGCAGGTGGGCCAGCATGAGACCATTCAGATTCTCCAAGGCTCCAGAGATTACTTGGCTGGGAGCATCCCTCTGATGTGCTGCAGGGACTCCTACCTTCACAGGACCTGGCTGGGCATGTGGGGGAGGCCGAATAAATGGTTTATTAACTTAGGAGAGCGAGAGACTCACCTGGGGGGTTCCACAAAAGCACTTAAAAATACTTGTACGTGGATTCTTGAGCCAAACCTCAGAAGACTTATCTAGATGTGGAGTAGGGCTCAGGAAGCTGTACTCTTTTTTGTTTTGTTTTCTTTTGTGGTACGTGGGCCTTGCATTATTTTGGCGTCTCCCGTTGGGGTGCACAGGCACTGGACGCACAGGCTCAGGGGCCATGCCTCATGGGCCCAGCCGCTTCACTGCATGTGGGATCTTCCCAGCTCTGGGCAAAAAGCCCTGTGCCCTGCATTGGTAGGCAGACTCTCAACCACTGCGCCACCAGGGAAGCCCTACTTTTTCTTTTACAGGGGACATTTTCATGTGAATTTGATATTACATTCTATGAAGGTAATATTTCTATATTGGGGTAGTATAGTATTATTTTGAATTGTAACTTCAGGAACTATACTTTTTTTGTCTTTTCTTGTTTCTGCTTTATAACAATGTAAATCACAAATACATATACATACATCCCCATATCTCTTCCCTCTTTCCACGCCCTCCCTCCCATCCTCAATATCCCACCCCTGTATGTGATCACAGAGCACCAAGCTAATCTCCCTGTGCTATGCAACTGCTTCCCACTAGCTATCTGTTTTACATTTTGTAGTGTATATTTGTCCATGCAACTCTTTCACTTCGTCCCAGCTTACACTTCACCCTCCCCGTGACCTCAAGTCCATTCTCTACGTCTCCGTGTTTATTGCTGTCCTTTCCCTAGGTTCATCAGAACCATGTTTTTGAATTCTATATTATATATATTTTTATCCAGCAGGTTCTTATCACTTATCCATTTTATACTTATTAGTGTATTTATGTCATCCCAATCTCCCAATTCATCACACAACCACCAACACCTCTCTGCTACTTTCCCCCCTTGGTGTCCATATGTTAGTTATCTACATCTGTGTCTCAATTTCTGCCCTGCAAACCAGTTCATCTGTCCCAGTTTTCCAGGTTCCACATATGTGTGTTAAAATACGGTAATTGTTTTTCTCTTTCTGACTTACTTCACTCTGTATGACATGCTCTAGGTTCATCCACCTCACTACAAATAAATCAATTTCATTTCTTTTTATGACCGAGTAATTTTCCATTGTATACATGTGCCACATATTCCGTTTTTCTTTTTCGTACAAAAATATACAGGTTATTTTCAATAAATTTCTATGTTCCTTATTATTTTGTGTTTAGCAAAGGTACTTTTCCAATTGTAATTTTGGTACAGATTCTGTATTCAGTGGAAGATGTAAAGAAGCCATTTCTCCCTGTCTCTTTTTTTCTGGACTTTGTTACTCGGGAAAATAAAATCTCAGTCTAGAAAGATATAGGGGACATGAGAAAGTCACAGCATAGGCAAGGCTAGTTAAATGCCTAAAACATGCTTCAGATTTCAGATACCTCACAGTGTCCCTAGAATATGGTCATCAAGGAAAGGAAAATGACCCTGTTTCTTTTCTTACACCACAATTTTAATTTATTTTTATACATCTTAATTCCATTTAATTCCATGTCTATTTTTTGTTTATTTTCCCTTTTTGGTTAGCAGTTAATTCACAAAAATTTCTACAAAATGTAAGTAATTATTCTGTATTATACTTTTTATGATTTGGAAAATTTATTGTGAATTTGATATTAGATGTTATGACAGAAATATTTCTATATGTTGGTGCTATAGTCGTATTGTGAATGGTGATTTCAGGAACTATGGGGTTTTTTTGGTTGTTCCTTTCTGCTTTGTAACAAAGTGAATCAACTATACATACACATATATCCCCATATCTCTTCCGTATTGTGGCTCCTGCCCTCCCACCATCCCTATTCCACCCCTCTATGTGGTCACAAAGCACTGAGCTGACCTGCCCCTGCTATGCAACTGCTTCCCACTAGCTACCTATTTTACCTTTGGGAGTGTAGATATGTCCACGCTGCTCTTTCACTTCGTCCAACCCTACCCTTCCCTCTCCCTGCATCCTCAATTCTATTCTCTATCTCTATGTCTTTATCCCTGCCCTGTCCCTGCGTTCATCAACCCTTTTTTAAATTTTTAAGTTATTGATTTGTTTATAAAGCAGGCTCTTATTAGTTATCCATTTTTTACATATGATTATATACATGTCAATCCCAATCTCCCAATTCATCACACCAGCACCACCACCACCACCACTTTCCCACTTGCTGTCCATACGTTTGTTCTCTACATCTGTGTCTCAATTTCTGCCCTGCAACCCGCTTCATCTCGACCATTTTTCTAGGTTCCACATATCCGCGTTAATATACGATAATTGTTTTTCTGTTTCTGACTTACTTCACTCTGTATGATACACTCTAGGTCCATCCACCTCACCACCAATAACTCAAATTCATTATTTTTATGACCGATTAATATTCCACTGTATATATGTGCCACATATTCTTTTTTTTTTCAAAAAAATATATGTTTACTTTCATTACCTTCCTACATTATATATTATTTTGTGTTAGCAAATGTCCTTTTTAAATGGTAATTTTTGTTTTGATTCTTTTTTCATTGGAAGATGTACAGAAGGCCTGTCACTCTCTCTCTTGTTTTTCAGCCTCTGCTCCCCAGCGAATAAAACTCTGACATACTACAAAGATATAGGGGACATGAGAAAATCACAGCAGAGGTAAGGCAAGTTAAATGCCTAAAACATACTTCTGATTTCAGATAACTCACAGTGTCCCTAGAATATGCTCAAGGAAAGTGCAATGACCCTGATCCTTTTCTTGTGTCCATTTTATTTTTTACATCTTAAATCTATTCAATGTGTATTTTTTGTTTTTTCCCTGTATCGTAAGCAGTTGAGTCACGAAAACCCTACAAAATTTGGAGTACTAATTCATTATTACTTTTCATATTAAGGATCTTTTATTTATTTATTTTTTAATAGGCCGGCCTCTATCTGTTGTGGCCTCTCCCGTTGCAGAGCACAGGTTTCGGATGCGCAGGCTCAGTGGCCATGGCTCATGGGCCCAGCCACTTCGTGGCATGTGGGATCTTTCCAGACCAGGGCATGAACCCGTGTGCGCTGCATCAGCAGGCACACTCTCAACCACTCTGCCACCAGGGAAGCCCTAGTTTTTATTTTCAAGAGGACATTTTCATGTGAATTTGATGTTACATTCGATTAAGGTCCTATTTCTATATTTTAGTAGTATAGTATTATTTTGAAGGGTCACTTCAGGAACAATGCTTCTTTTTCTTTTCTTGTTTCTGCTTTATAACAATGTGAATCACATATACATATAAATATATCCCCATATCTCTTCCCTCTTGACTCGTCCTCCTGTTCACCCTCCACATCCTACCCCTGTACTTGGTCACAGAGCACCAAGTTAATCTCCCTGTGCTATGCAACAGCTTCTGGATAGCTATCTATTTTACATTTTGTAGTGTATATATGGCCATGCAACTCTTTCACTTCATCCCAGATTAGTTTTCCCCCTCCCCGTGACCTCAAGTCCATTCTCTATGTCTGTGTCTTTATTCCTGTCCCGTCCCCTCGGTTCATCAGAACAACTTTTTTAAAATTTTGTTATATATATTTTTATACAGCCTGGTTTTATTAGTCATCCATTTTATACATATTAGAGTATACATGTCAATCCCAATTTCCCAATTCATCACACCTGCCTCAGCACACCCTAGCCACTTTCTCCTCTTGCTGTCCATACTTTTGTTCTCTACATCTGTGACTCTATTTCTGCCCTGGAAACTGGTTCATCTGTACCATCTTGCTAGGTTCCACATGTATGCGTTAGTATACGAAACCTGTTTTTCTCTTTCTGACTTACTTCACTATCTATGGCAGGCTCTAGGCCCATCCACCTCACTACAAATAACTCAATTTCATTTCTTTTTATGGCCGAGTAATATTCCATTTTATACATTTGTCTCATCTTCTTTATGTTTTTTTCCGTAGAAAAATATATAGTTTATTTTTATTAAATGTCCAGGTTCCATTTTATTTTGTGTTTAGCAAATGCACTTTTCCAATGGTAATTTTGGTTTCGATTCTTCATTCATTGGAAGATGTACAGAAGCCGTCTAATTCTCTCTCTTTTTTTTCGGCCTTTGTTCCATAGAGAAATAAAATATGACATAATAGAAAGATATAGGTGACATGAGACTGTCACAGCATAGGTAATGCTTAAAACATACTTGAGATATCAGATACCTCACAGTGTCCCTAGAATATGGTCATCAGGGAACAGGCAATGACCCTGTGTCATTTTTTAGACCACTCTTTTATTTTACTTTTTTACATCTTAATTCCATTTTATTCCATGTCTATTTTTGGTTTATTTTCCCTTTCTGGTTAGCAGTTAATTCACGAAAATCCCTACAGAATGGAAGTACTAATTCTGTATTATACATTTTTCTGATTTGGAAAGTTTATTGTGAATTTGATATTAGATGTTATGACAGAAATATTTCTATAATTTTGTGCTATGTTGGTATTGCGAATGGTTATTTCAGGATCTATGGGTTTTTTTGGTTGTTTCTTTCTGCTTTGTAACAAAGTGAATCAACAATGTGTACACATCTATCCCCATATCTCTTCCGTATTGTGGCTCCTGCCCTCCCAACATCCCTATTCCACCCCTCTATGTGGTCACACAGCACTGAGCTGATCTGCCTCTGCTATGCTACTGCTTCCCACTAGCTAGCTATTTTACCTTTGGGAGTGTATATATGTCCACGCTGCTCTTTCACTTCGTCCAACCCTACCCTTCCCTCTCCCTGCATCCTCAATTCCATTCTCTATGTCTATGTCTTTATCCCTGCCCTGTCCCTGCATTCATCAACCCTTTTTAAAAAAATTTTAAGTTATTGATTTGTTTATAAAGCAGGCTCTTATTAGTTATCCATTTTTTACATATGATTATATACATGTCAATCCCAATCTCCCAATTCCTCACACCAGCACCACCCCACCACCACTTTCCCACTTGCTGTCCATACGTTTGTTCTCTACATCTGTGTCTCAATTTCTGCCCTGCAACCTCCTTCATCTCGACCATTTTTCTAGTTTCCACATATCCGTGTTAATATACGATAATTGTTTTTCTGTTTCTGACTTACTTCACTCAGTATGATACACTCTAGGTCCATCCACCTCACCACCAATAACTCAAATTCATTATTTTTATGACCGATTAATATTCCACTGTTTATATGTGCCACATATTCTTTTTTTCAAAAAAAATATATGTTTACTTTCATTACCTTCCTACATTATATATTATTTTGTGTTAGCAAATGTCCTTTTTAAATTGTAATTTTTTTTTTAATTAACTACAATTTTTTATTGTTTTAAAAACTCAAGTCTCAGAGATATGGGGACATACGTACATGTACAACTGAATCACCCTTTTACAAAGCAGAAACTAACACACCACTGCAATGCAACTACACTCCAACAAAGATGTTAAAAAAAAAAAAAAACACCTCAAGCCTCCACTTTCTTTTTTTTTTTTTTAACATCTCCATTTGAGCACAACTGTTCTACAATAGTGTGTTAGCCTCTCCTCCACAACAACGTGAATCAGCCACACACATACACATGCCCCCATAACTCTTCCCTCTTGTGTCACCCTCCCTCCTACCCTCCCTATCCCACCCCTCTAGGTGGTCACAAAGCACAGAGGTGAACTCCCTGTGCTATGCTGCAGCTTCCCACTAGCTATCTAATTTACATTTGGTAGTGTGTATATGTCCCTGCCACTCTCTCACATCGTCACAGCTTACCCTTCCCCTCCCCATATCCTCAAGTCCATGCTCTAGTAGGTCTGTGTGTTATTCCCATCCTACGACTAATCTCTTCATGACATTTTTTTTTTTTAGATTCCATATATATGTGTTAGCATATGGTATTTGTTTTTATCCTTCTGACTTACTTCACTCTGTATGACAGATTCCAGGTCTATCCACCTCATTACAAATAACTCAGTTTCATTTCTTTTTATGGCTGAGTAATATTCCATTGTATATATGTGCCACATTTTCCTTATCCATTCATCTGTTGATGGACACTTAGGTTGCTTCCATGTCCTGGCTATCGTACATAGAGCTGCAATAAACATTTTGGTACATGACTCTTTTTGAATTATGATTTTCTCAGGGTATATGCCCAGTAGTGGGATTGCTGGGTCATATGGTAGTTCTATTTGTAGTTTTTTAAGGAACCTCCATACTGTTCTCCATAGTGGCTGTATCATTTTACATTCCCACCAACAGTGCAAGAGTGTTCCCTTTTCTCCACACCCTCTCCAGCATTTATTGTTTCTAGAGTTTTTGATGATGGCCAATCTGGCCGGTGTGAGATGATATCTCATTGTAGTTTTGATTTGCATTTCTCTAATGATTAATGATGTTGAGCATTCTTTCATGTGTTTGTTGGCTATCTGTATATCTTCTTTGGAGAAATGTCTATTTAGTTCTTCTGCCCATTTTTGGATTGGGTTGTTTGTTTTTTTGTTATTGAGCTGCATGAGTTGCTTATAAATTTTGGATATTAATCCTTTGTCAGTTGCTTCATTTGCAAATATTTTCTCCCATTCTGAGGGTTGTGTTTTGGTCTTGTTTATGGTATCCTTTGTTGTGCAAAAGCTTTTAAGTTTCATTAGATCCCATTTGTTTATTTTTGTTTTTATTTCCATTTCTCTAGGAGATGGGTCAAAAAGGATCTTGCTGTGATTGATGTCATAGAGTGTTCTGCCTATGTTTTCCTCTAAGAGTTTGATAGTGTCTGGCCTTACACTTAGGTCTTTAACCCACTTTGAGTTTATTTTTGTGTATGGTGTTAGGGAGTGTTCTAGTTTCATACTTCTACATGTACCAGTCCAGTTTTCCCAGCACCACTTATTGAAGAGGCTGTCTTTTCTCCACTGTGTTTCCTTCCCTCCTTTATCAAAGATAAGGTGACCATATGTGTGTGGGTTTATCTATGGGCTTTCTATCCTGTTCCATTGATCTATATTTCTGTTTTTGTGCCAGTACCATACTGTCTTGATTACTGTGGCCTTGTAGTATAGTCTAAAGTCAGGGAGCCTGTTTCCTCCAGCTCCTTTTTTTGTTCTCAAGATTGCTTTGGCTATTCGGGGTCTTTTGTGTTTCCATACAAATTGTGAAATTCTTTGTTCTAGTTCTGTAATAAATGCCAGTGGTAATTTGATAGGGATTGCATGGAATCTGTAGATTGCTTTGGGTAATAGAGTCATTTTCACAATGTTGATTCTTCCAATCCAAGAACATGGTATATTTCTCCACCTATTTGTATCATCTTTAATTTCTTTCATCAGTGTCTTATAGTTTTCTGCATACAAGTCTTTTGTCTCCTTAGGTAGGTTTATTCCTAGATATTTTATTCTTTTTGTTGCAATGGTAAATGGGAGTGTTTTCTTAATTTCATTCTCAGATTTTTCATCATTAGTGTATAAGAATGCCAGAGATTTCTGTGCATTAATTTTGTATCCTGCTACTTTACCAAATTCATTGATTAGCTCTAGTAGTTTTCTGGTAGCATCCTTAGTATTTTCTATGTATAGTATCATGTCATCTGCAAACAGTGACAGCTTTACTTCTTCTTTTCCTATTTGGATTCCTTTTATTTCTTTATTTTCTCTAATGGCTGTGGCTAGAACTTCCAAAACTAGGTTGAATAAGAGTGGTGAGAGTGGGCAACCTTGTCTTGTTCCTGATTTAGTGGAAATGGTTTCAGTTTTTCACCATTGAGAACAATGCTGGCTGTGGGTTTGTCATATATTGCCTTTAATATATTGAGGAAAGTTCCCTCTATGCCTACTTTCTGCAGGGTTTTTATCATAAATGGGTGTTGAATTTTGTCAAAAGCTTTCTCTGCATCTATTGAGATGATCATATGGTTTTTCTCCTTCAGTTTGTTGATATGGTGTATCACGTTGATTGATTTGCGTATATTGAAGAATCCTTGCATTCCTGGAATAAACCCCACTTGATCATGGTGTATGATCCTTTTAATGTGCTTTTGGATTCTGTTTGCTAGTATTTTGTTGAGGATTTTTGCATCTATGTTCAGCAGTGATATTGGCCTATAGTTTTCTTTCTTTGTGACGTCTTTGTCTGGTTTTGGTATCAGGGTGATGTTGGCCTCATAGAATGAGTTTGGGAGTGTTCCTCCCTCTGCTATCTGTTGGAAGAGTTTGAGAAGGATAGGTGTTAGCTCTTCTCTAAATGCTTGATAGAATTCGCCTGTGAAGCCATCTGGTCCTGGGCTTTTGTTTGTTGGAAGATTTTTAATCACAGTTTCAATTTCAGTGCTTGTGATTGGTCTGTTCATATTTTCTATTTCTTCCTGGTTCAGTCTCGGCAGCTTGTGCATTTCTAAGAATTTATCCATTTCTTCCAGGTTGTCCATTTTATTGGCATAGAGTTGCTTGTAGTAATCTCTAATAATCTATTGTATTTCTGCAGAGTCAGTTGTTACATCTCCTTTTTCATGTCTAATTCTATTGATTTGAGTCTTCTCCCTTTTTTTCTTGATGAGTCTGGCTAATGGTTTATCAATTTTATTTATCTTCTCAAAGAACCAGCTTTTACTTTTATTGATCTTTGCTATTGTTTCCTTCATTTCTTTTTCATTTGTTTCTGATCTGATCTTTATGATTTCTTTCCTTCTGCTAAATTTGGGGTTTTTTTGTTCTTCCTTCTCTAATTGCTTTAGGTGCAAAGTTAAGTTGTTTATTCGAGATGCTTCCTGTTTCTTAAGGTATGATTGTATTGTTATAAACTTGCCTCTTAGAACTGCTTTTGCTGTATCCCATAGGTTTGGGGTCGTCGTGTCTCCATTGTCATTTGTTTCTAAGTACTTTTTGATTTCCTCTTTGATTTCTTCAGTGATCACTTCGTTATTAAGTAGTGTATTGTTTAGCCTCCATGTGTTCGTATTTTTTACAGATCTTTTCCTGTAATTGATATCTAGTCTCATAGCGTTGTGGTCAGAAAAGATACTTGATACGATTTCAATTTTCTTAAATTTGCCAAGGCTAGATTTGTGACCCAAGATATGATCTATCCTAGAGAATGTTCCATGGGCACTTGAGAAAAATGTGTATTCTGTTGTTTTTGGATGGAATGTCCTATAAATATCAAGTAAATCCATCTTGTATAATGTATCATTTAAAGCTTGTGTTTCCTTATTTATTTTCATTTTGGATGATCTGTCCATTTGTGACAGTGGGGTGTTAAAGTCCCCTACTATGATTGTGTTACTGGCGATTTCCCCTTTTATGGCTGTTAGTATTTGCCTTATGTATTGAGGTGCGCCTATGTTGGGTTCATAAATATTTACAATTGTTATATCTTCTTCATGGATCGATCCCTTGATCATTATGTAGTGTCCTTCTTTGTCTCTTGTAATAGTTTTCATTTTAAAGTCTATTTTGTCTGATATGAGAATTGCTACTCCAGCTTTCTTCTGATTTCCATTTGCATGGAATATCATTTTCCATCCCCTCACTTTCAGCCTGTAAGTGTCCCTAGGCCTGAAGTGGGTCTCTTGTAGACAGCATATATATGGGTCCTGTTTTTGTATCCATTCAGCCAGTCTGTGTCTTTTGGTGGGAGCATTGAATCCATTTACATTTAAGGTAATTATTGATATGTATGTTCCTATTACCATTTACTTAATTGTTTCGGGTTGTTCTTGTAGGTCTTTTCCTTCTCTTATGTTTCTTGCTTAGAGAAGTTCCTTTAGCATTTGTTGTAAAGCTGGTTTGGTGGTGCTGAACTCTCTCAGCTTTTGCTTGTCTGTAAAGGTTTTAATTTCTCCATCAAATCTGAATGAGATCCTTGCTGGGTAGAGTAATCTTGGTTGTAGGTTTTTTTCCTTCATCACTTTAAATATGTCCTGCCACTCCCTTCTGGCTTGTAGAGTTTCTGCTGAAAGATCAGATGTTAGCCTTATGGGGATTCCCTTGTGTGTTATTTGTTGTTTTTCCCTTGCTGCTTTTAATATGTTTTCTTTGTATTTAATTTTTGACAGTTTGATTATTATGTGTCTCGGCGTGTTTATCCTTGGGTTTATCCTGTATGGGACTCTCTGTGCTTCCTGGACTTGGTTGACTATTTCCTTTCCTATATTAGGGAAGTTTTCAACTATAATCTCTTCAAATATTTTCTCAGTCCCTTTCTTTTTCTCTTCCTCTTCTGGGACCCCTATGATTCGAATGTTGGTGCATTTAATGTTGTTCCAGATTTCTCTGAGACTGTCCTCAGTTCTTTTCATTCTTTTTTCTTTCTTCTGCTCTGCAGTAGTTATTTCCACTATTTTATCTTCCAGGTCACTTATCCGTCCTTCTGCCTCAGTTATTCTGCTACTGACCCCGTCTAGAGTATTTTTCATTTCATTTATTGTGTTGCTCATCGTTACTTGCTTCCTCTTTATTTCTTCTAGGTCCTTGTTAACTGTTTCTTGCAATTTGTCTATTCTATTTCCAAGATTTTGCATCATCTTCACCATCATTATTCTAAATTCTCTTTCAGGTAGATTGGCTATTACCTCTTCATTTGTTAGGTCTGGTGTGTTTTTATCTTGTTCCTTCATCTGCTGTGTGTTTTTCTGTCTTCTCATTTTGCTTATCTTACTGTGTTTGGGGTCTCCCTTTTGCAGGCTGCAGGTTCGTATTTCTATCATTTTTGGTGGCTGTCCCCAGTGGCTGAGGTTGGTTCAGTGGGTTGAGCAGGTTTCCTGGTTGGGGGGACCAGTGCCCCTGTTCTGGTGGGTGAGGCTGGATCCCGTCTCCCTGGTGGGCAGGTCCACGTCTAGGGGCATGTATGGGGATGTCGGTAGCCTTACTGTGATTCTAGGCAGCCTCTCTGCTAATGGATGGGGCTGTAGACCTGTCTCGCTCTTTGTTGGGTATAGGGTGTCCAGCACTGTTCGTTGCTGGTCCTTGAGTGAAGCTGGGTCTTGGTGTTGAGATGTAGATCTCTGGGAGATTTTCGCCATTTGATATTACGTGGAGCTGAGAGGTCTCTTGTGGACCAGTGTCCTGAGGTTAGTTCTCCCACCTCAGAGACACAGCCTTGACACCTGGCTGGAGTGCCAAGAGCCTTTAATCCACATGGCTCAAAACAAGGGAGAAAAAAATAGAAAGGCAAGAAAGGAAGGAAGAAAGGAGGAAGGGAGGCAGGAAGAAAGGAAGGGAGGAAGGAAGGAGGGAATAAAGAAAGGAAGGGAGGGAGGAAGAAAGGAAGGGAGGAAGGAAGGAGGGAATAAAGAAAGGAAGGGAGGGAGGAAGAAAGGAAGGGAGGAAGGAAGGAGGGAATAAAGAAAGGAAAGGAGGGAGGAAGGAAGGAGGGAATAAAGGAAGGAAGGGAGGAAGGAAGGAAGGAGGGAAATAGGAAAGAAAGGAGGGAAGAAAGGAAGAAAGAAAGGGGAGAAGACAAAATAAAGTAGGGTAAAATACAGTTATTAAAACAACAAAATAATTATTAAGAAGAAAAATTTCTATTAAAGAAAAAAGAAAAAAAAAAACCAAAAAAAAAAATAAAAAGTCGGTCTAACCCCAGGACAAATGGTGAAAACAAAGCTACACAGACAAAATCTCACACAGCAGCACCCACATACACACTCACAAAAAGAAAAAAAGGGGAAAATAATAGTATATCTTGCTCCCAAAGTCCACTTCCTCAACCTGGGATATTTCGCTGTCTATTCAGGTTTTCCACAGATGCAGGGCACTTCAAGCTGACTGTGGAGCTTTAACCCGCTGTTTCTGAGGCTGCTGGGAGGGACCTCCCCCTCTCTTTGTTCGCACAGCTCCTGGGGCTCAGCCCTGGACCTGGCCCCGCCTCTGCACGCAGGTTGTCCGAGGGCGCCTGCCCTTCCCTAAGACAGGGCGGGGTCAAAGGAGCAGCGTTAATGGAGCAGCTGATTCGCGGTCTCTGGCTCACTCAGGAGGGGGGCGGGGGTGGGGGCGGGGGCGGGGGTGGGGGGGCACGGATGTTGCTGCCGGCGTGACGCTGCACCAGCCCGAGGCCATCGCGCTTTTTCCCGGGGAAGCAGTCCCAGGATCCCGGTACCCTGACGGTGGCGGGCTGCACAGGCTCCCAGGAAAGCTGGTGTGGAGAGTGACCTGTGCTCGCACACAGGCCTCTTGGTGGCGGCAGTAGCAACCCTAGCGTCCCACACCCGTCTCTGTTGTCCGTGCTGACAGCCGCAGCTCGCGCCCGTTTCTGGAGCTCCTTTATGTGGTGCCCTTAATTCCCTTTCCTCGCGCCCCAGGAAGCGAAGAGGCAAGAAAAAGTCTCTTGTCTCTTCGGCAGCTCCGCGCCCGTTTCTGGAGCTCCTTTAAGCGGCGCGCGTAAACCCCTCTCCTCGCGCAGCAGGAGGTAAAGAGGGAAGAAAAGGTCTCTTGCCTCTTCGGCAGCTCCAGACTTCTCCCGAACTCCCTCCCAGCCAGCCGTGGTGCGCTAACCCCTACAGGCTGTTTTCACTCTGCCAATTCCAGACCTTTCCCTGGGATCCACTCGAGGCTCAGTTCCAAGCCCCGCCCGCCGCGGCGGGTGAGCAGACAAGACTCTCAGGCTGGTGAGTGCTGATCGGCACCGATCCTCTGTGCGGGAATCACTCTGCTTTGCCCTCCGCACCCGCTTACCTCGCTCTCCTCCGCGGCTCCGAAGCTTCCCCCTCCACCACCCGCAGTCTTCGCCCTCGAAGGGGCTTCTAGTGTGTGGGAACCTTTCCTCCTTTACAGCTCCCTCCCACTGGTGTAGGTCTCCTGCCTATTCTTTTGTCTCTGTTTATTCTTTTTTCTTTTGCCCTACCCCAGTACTTGGGGAGTTTCTTGCCTTTTGGGAGGTTTGAGGTCTTCTGCCAGTGTTCGGTGGGCGTTCTATAGGAGAAGTTCCACGTGTATATGTATTTCTGATGTATCTGTGAGGACGAAGTTGATCCCCGCATCTTACTCTTCCGCCATCTTCTCGCTCCCCTTAAATGGTAATTTTTGTTTTGATTCTTTTTTTATTGGAAGATGTACAGAAGGCGTGCCACTCTCTCTCTTGTTTTTCAGCCTCTGTGCCCAAGCGAATAAAACTCTGACATACTACAAAGACATAGGGGACATGAGAAAATCACAGCAGAGGTAAGGCAAGTTAAATGCCTAAAACATACTTCTGATTTCAGATAACTCACAGTGTCCCTAGAATATGCTCAAGGAAAGTGCAATGACCCTGATCCTGTTTGTGTGTCCATTTTATTTTTTACATCTTAAATCTATATTATTCAATGTGTATTTTTTGTTTTTTCCCTTTTTTGTAAGCAGTTGAGTCACGAAAACCCTACAAAATTTGGAGTACTAATTTATTATTACTTTTTATTTTAAGGATTTTTTTTTTTAATAGGCGGGCCTCTATCTGTTGTGGCCTCTCCCCTTGCAGAGCACAGGTTTCGTACGCGCAGACTCAGCGGCCATGGCTCATGGGCCCAGCCACTTCGTGGCATGTGGGATCTTTCCAGACCAGGGCACAAACCCGTGTGCGCTGCATCAGCAGGCGCACTCTCAACCACTGTGCCACGAGGGAAGCCCTAGTTTTTATTTTCAAGAGGACATTTTCATGTGAATTTAATGTTACATTCGATTAAGGTCATATTTCTATATTTTAGTATTATAGTATTATTTTGAAGGGTCACTTCAGGAACAATGCTTTTTTTTCTTTTCCTGTTTCTGCTTTATAACAATGTGAATCACATATACATATAAATATATCCCCATATCTCTTCCCTCTTGACTCGCCCTCCCGCCCACCCTCCACATCCCACCCATGTACGTGGTCACAGAGCACCAAGTTAATCTCCATGTGCTATGCAACAGCTTCTGGATAGCTATCTATTTTACATTTTGTAGTGTATATATGGCCATGCAACTCTTTCACTTCATCCCAGATTCCTTTTCCCCCTCCCCGTGACCTCAAGTCCATTCTCTATGTCTGTGTCTTTATTCCTGTCCCATCCCCTAGGTTCATCAGAACAACTTTCTTTGAATTTTGCTTTATATATATTTTTATACAGCAGGTTTTTATTAGTCATCCATTTTATACATATTAGAGTATACATGTCAATGCCAATTTCCCAATTCACCACACCAGCCTCAGCACACCTTAGCCACTTTCTCCTCTTGCTGTCCATACTTTTGTTCTCTACATCTGTGACTCTATTTCTGCCCTGGAAACTGGTTCATCTGTACCATCTTTCTAGGTTCCACATGTATGCGTTAGTATACGAAATCTGTTATTCTCTTTCTGACTTACTTCACTATCTATGGCAGGATCTAGGCCCATCCACCTCACTACAAATAACTCAATTTCATTTCTTTTTATGGCCGAGTAATATTCCATTTTATACATTTGCCTCATCTTCTTTATGTTTTTTTTCCGTAGAAAAATATATAGTTTATTTTTATTAAATGTCCAGGTTCCATTTTATTTTGTGTTTAGCAAATGCACTTTTCCAATGGTAATTTTGGTTTCGATTCTTCATTCATTGGAAGATATACAGAAGCCGTCTAATTCTCTCTCTTTTTTTTCGGCCTTTGTTCCATAGAGAAATAAAATATGACATAATAGAAAGATATAGGTGACATGAGACGGTCACAGCATAGCTAATGCTAGTTAAATGCTTAAAACATACTTGAGATTTCAGATACCTCACAGTGTCCCTAGAATATGGTCATCAGGGAACGGGCAATGACCCTGTGTCTTTTTTTAGACCACTATTTTATTTTGCTTTTTTACATCTTAATTCCATTTTATTCCATGTGTATTTTTTGTTTATATTCCCTTTCTGGTTAGCAGTTAATTCACGAAAATCCCTACAGAATGGAAGTACTAATTCTGTATTATACTTTTTTCTGATTTGGAAAATTTATAGTGAATTTGATATTAGATGTTATGACAGAAATATTTATTTTGGTGCTATGTTGGTATTGTGAATGGTTATTTCAGGAACTATGGGGGTTTTTTTGGTTGTTTCTTTCTGCTTTGTAACAAAGTGAATCAACTATACATACACATATATCCCCATATCTCTTCCGTCTTGTGGCTCCTGCCCTCCCAACATCCCTATTCCACCCCTCTATGGGGTCACAAAGCACTGAGCTGATCTGCCCCTGCTATGCAACTGCTTCCCGCTAGCTACCTATTTTACCTTTGGGAGTGTAGATATGTTCACGCTGCTCTTTCACTCCGTCTAACCCTACCCTTCCCTCTCCGTACACCCTCAATTCCATTCTCTATGTCTATGTCTTTATCCCTGCCATGTCCCTGCATTCATCAACCCTTTTTTTAAAATTTTAAGTTATTCATTTGTTTATAAAGCAGGCTCTTATTAGTTATCCATTTTTTACATATGATTATATACATGTCAATCCCAATCTCCCAATTCCTCACACCAGCACCACCCCCCCACCCCTTTCCCACTTGCTGTCCATACGTTTGTCCTCTACATCTGTGTCTCAATTTCTGCCCTGCAACCCGCTTCATCTCGACCATTTTTCTAGGTTCCACATATCCGCATTAATATACGATAATTGTTTTTCTGTTTCGGACTTACTGCACTCAGTATGATACACTCTAGGTCCATCCACCTCACCACCAATAACTCAAATTCATTATTTTTATGACCGATTAATATTTCACTGTATATATGTGCCACATATTCTTTTTTTTCCAAAATGATATATGTTTCCTTTCATTATCTTCCTACATTATATATTATTTTGTGTTAGCAAATGTCCTTTTTAAATGGTAATTTTTGTTTTGATTCTTTTTTCATTGGGAGATGTACAGAAGGCGTGCCACTCTCTCTCTTGTTTTTCAGCCTCTGTGCCCCAGCGAATAAAACTCTGACATACAGCAAAGACATAGGGGACATGAGAAAATCACAGCAGAGGTAAGGCAAGTTAAATGCCTAAAACATACTTCTGATTTCAGATAACTCACAGTGTCCCTAGAATATGCTCAAGGAAAGTGCAATGACCCTGATCCTTTTATTGTGTCCATTTTATTTTTTACATCTTAAATCTATATTATTCAATGTGTATTTTTTGTTTTTTCCCTTTATTGTAAGCAGTTGAGTCACAAAAACCCTACAAAATTTGGAGTACTAATTCATTATTACTTTTCATATTAAGGATCTTTTTTTTTTTTTTAATATGCGTGCCTCTCTCTGTTGTGGCCTCTCCCGTTGCAGAGCACAGGATTCGGACGCGCAGGCTCAGCGGCCATGGCTCATGGGCCCAGCCACTTCGTGGCATGTGGGATCTTTCCAGACCAGGGCACGAACCTCTGTGCGCTGCATCAGCAGGCGCACTCTCAACCACTGTGCCACCAGGGAAGCCCTAGTTTTTATTTTCAAGAGGACATTTTCATGTGAATTTGACGTTACATTCTATTAAGGTCATATTTCTATATTTTAGTTGTATAGTATTATTTTGAAGGGTCACTTCAGGAACAATGCTTTTTTTCTTTTCCTGTTTCTGCTTTATAACAATGTGAATCACATATACATATAAATATATCCCCATATCTCTTCCCTCTTCACTCGCCCTCCCGCCCACCCTCCACATCCCACCCCTGTACGCGGTCACAGAGCACCAAGTTAATCTCCCTGTGCTATGCAACAGCTTCTGGATAGCAATCTATTTTACATTTTGTAGTGTATATATGGCCATGCAACTCTTTCACTTCATCCCAGATTACTTTCCCACCTCCCCGTGACCTCAAGTCCATTCTCTATGTCTGTGTCTTTATTCCTGTCCCGTCCCCTCGGTTCATCAGAACAACTTTTTTAAAATTTTGTTATATATATTTTTATACAGCCTGGTTTTACTAGTCATCCATTTTATACATATTAGAGTATACATGTCAATCCCAATTTCCCAATTCATCACACCAGCACAAGCACACCTTAGCCACTTTCTCCTCTTGCTGTCCATACTTTTGTTCTCTACATCTGTGACTCTATTTCTGCCCTGGAAACTGGTTCATCTGTACCATCTTTCTAGGTTCCACATGTATGCGTTAGTATACGAAACCTGTTTTTCTCTTTCTGACTTACTTCACTATCTATGGCAGGCTCTAGGCCCATCCACCTCACTACAAATAACTCAATTTCATTTCTTTTTATGGCCAAGTAATATTCCATTTTATGCATTTGCCTCATCTTCTTTATGTTATTTTGCGTAGAAAAATATATAGTTTATTTTTATTAAATGTCCAGGTTCCATTTTATTTTGTGTTTAGCAAATGCACTTTTCCAATGGTAATTTTGGTTTCGATTCTTCATTCATTGGAAGATGTACAGAAGCCGTGAATTCTCTCTCTTTTTTTTCGGCCTTTGTTCCATAGAGAAATAAAATATGACATAATAGAAAGATATAGGTGACATGAGACTGTCACAGCATAGCTAATGCTAGTTAAATGCTGAAAACATACTTGAGATTTCAGATACCTCACAGTGTCCCTAGATTATGGTCATCAGGGAACGGGCATTGACCCTGTGTCTTTTTTTAGACCACTATTTTATTTTACTTTTTTACATCTTAATTCCATTTTATTCCATGTGTATTTTTTGTTTATGTTCCCTTTCTGGTTAGCAGTTAATTCACGAAAATCCCTACAGAATGGAAGTACTAATTCTGTATTATACTTTTTTCTGATTTGGAAAATTTATTGTGAATTTGATATTAGATGTTATGACAGAAATATTTCTATATTTTGGTGCTATGTTGGTATTGTGAATGGTTATTTCAGGGACTATGGGGGTTTTTTTGGTTGTTTCTTTCTGCTTTGTAACAAAGTGAATCAACTATACATACACATATATCCCCATATCTCTTCCGTCTTGTGGCTTCTGCCCTCCCAACATCCCTATTCCACCCCTCTATGGGGTCACAAAGCACCGAGCTGATCTGCCCCTGCTATGCAACTGCTTCCCACTTACTACCTATTTTACCTTTGGGAGTGTAGATATGTCCACGCTGCTCTTTCACTTCGTCCAACCCTACCATTCCCTCTCCCTGCAGCCGCAATTCCATTCTCTATGTCTATGTCTTTATCCCTGCCCTGTCCCTGCGTTCATCAACCCTTTTTTTTAAATTTTAAGTTATTCATTTGTTTATAAAGCAGGATCTTACTGGTTATCCATTTTTTACATATGATTATATACATGTCAATCCCAATCTCCCAATTCCTCACACCAGCACCACCCCCCCACCCCTTTCCCACTTGCTGTCCATAGGTTTGTTCTCTACATCTGTGTCTCAATTTCTGCCCTGCAACCCGCTTCATCTCGACCATTTTTCTAGGTTCCACATATCTGCGTTAATATACGATAATTGTTTTTCTCTTTCTGACTTACTGCACTCAGTATGATACACTCTAGGTCCATGCACCTCACCACCAATAACTCAAATTCATTATTTTTATGACCGATTAATATTCCACTGTATATATGTGCCACATATTCTTTTTTTTCCTAAAAAATATATGTTTACTTTCATTACCTTCCTACATTATATATTATTTTGTGTTAGCAAATGTCCTTTTTAAATGGTAATTTTTGTTTTGATTCTTTTTTCATTGGAAGATGTACAGAAGGCGTGCCACTCTCTCTCTTGTTTTTCAGCCTCTGTGCCCCAGCGAATAAAACTCTGACATACTACAAAGACATAGGGGACATGAGAAAATCACAGCAGAGGTAAGGCAAGTTAAATGCCTAAAACATACTTCTGATTTCAGATAACTCACAGTGTCCCTAGAATATGCTCAAGGAAAGTGCAATGACCCTGATCCTTTTATTGTGTCCATTTTATTTTTTACATCTTAAATCTATATTATTCAATGTGTATTTTTTGTTTTTTCCCTTTATTGTAAGCAGTTGAGTCACAAAAACCCTACAAAATTTGGAGTACTAATTCATTATTACTTTTCATATTAAGGATCTTTTTTTTTTTTTTTTTAATAGGCGGGCCTCTCTCTGTTGTGGCCTCTCCCGTTGCAGAGCACAGGATTCGGACGCGCAGGCTCAGCGGCCATGGCTCATGGGCCCAGCCACTTCGTGGCATGTGGGATCTTTCCAGACCAGGGCACGAACCCGTGTGCGCTGCATCAGCAGGCGCACTCTCAACCACTGTGCCACGAGGGAAGCCCTAGTTTTTATTTTCAAGAGGACATTTTCATGTGAATTTGATGTTACATTCGATTAAGGTCCTATTTCTATATTTTAGTAGTATAGTATTATTTTGAAGGGTCACTTCAGGAACAATGCTTTTTTTCCTTTTCTTGTTTCTGCTTTATAACAATGTGAATCACATACACATATAAATATATCCCCATATCTCTTCCGTCTGGTGGCTCCTGCCCTCCCACCATCCCTATTCCACCCCTCTATGGGGTCACAAAGCACTGAGCTGATCTGCCCCTGCTATGCAACTGCTTCCCGCTAGCTACCTATTTTACCTTTGGGAGTGTAGATATGTCCACGCTGCTCTTTCACTTCGTCCAACCCTACCCTTCCCTCTCCCTGCATCCTCAATTCCATTCTCTATGTCTATGTCTTTATCCCTGCCCTGTCCCTGCGTTCATCAACACTTTTCTTAAAATTTTAAGTTATTGATTTGTTTATAAAGCAGGCTCTTATTAGTTAACCATTTTTTTACATATGAATATATACATGTCAATCCCAATCTCCCAATTCCTCACACCAGGACCACCCCCCCCCCTTTCCCACTTGCTGTCCATACGTTTGTTCTCTACATCTGTGTCTCAATTTCTGCCCTGCAACCCGCTTCATCTCGACCATTTTTCTAGGTTCCACATATCCGCGTTAATATACGATTATTGTTTTTCTGTTTCTGACATACTTCACTCAGTATGATACACTCTAGGTCCATCCACCTCACCACCAATAACTCAAATTTATTATTTTTATGACCGATTAATATTCCACTGTATATATGTGCCACATATTCTTTTTTTTCCTAAAAAATATATGTTTACTTTCATTACCTTCCTACATTATATATTATTTTGTGTTAGCAAATGTCCTTTTTAAATGGTAATTTTTGTTTTGATTCTTTTTTCATTGGAAGATGTACAGAAGGCGTGCCACTCTCTCTCTTGTTTTTCAGCCTCTGTGCCCCAGCGAATAAAACTCTGACATACTACAAAGACATAGGGGACATGAGACAATCACAGCAGAGGTAAGGCAAGTTAAATGCCTAAAACATACTTCTGATTTCAGATAACTCACAGTGTCCCTAGAATACGCTCAAGGAAAGTGCAATGACCCTGATCCTTTTTTTCTGTCCATTTTATTGTTTACATCTTAAATCTATATTATTCAATGTGTATTTTTTGGTTTTTCCCTTTATTGTAAGCAGTTGAGTCACGAAAACCCTACAAAGTTTGGAGTACTAATTCATTATTACTTTTTATATTAAGGATCTTTTTTTTTTTTTTTTTAAATAGGAGGGCCTCTCTCTGTTGTGGCCTCTCCCCCTCTCCCGTTGCAGAGCACAGGTTTCGGACGCGCACGCTCAGCGGCCATGGCTCATGGGCCCAGCCACTTCGTGGCATGTGGGATCTTTCCAGACCAGGGCACGAACCCGTGTGCGCTGCATCAGCAGGCGCACTCTCAACCACTGTGCCACCAGGGAAGCCCTAGTTTTTATTTTCAAGAGGACATTTTCATGTGAATTTGATGTTACATTCGATTAAGGTCCTATTTCTATATTTTAGTAGTATAGTATTATTTTGAAGGGTCACTTCAGGAACAATGCTTTTTTTCCTTTTCTTGTTTCTGCTTTATAACAATGTGAATCACATACACATATAAATATATCCCCATATCTCTTCCCTCTTGACTCGCCCTCCCGCCCACCCTCCACATCCCACCCCTGTACGTGGTCACAGAGCACCAAGTTAATCTCCCTGTGCTATGCAACAGCTTCTGGATAGCTATCTATTTTACATTTTGTAGTGTATATATGGCCATGCAACTATTTCACTTCATCCCAGATTCCTTTTCCCCCTCCCCGTGACCTGAAGTCCATTCTCTATGTCTGTGTCTTTATTCCTGTCCCATCCCCTAGGTTCATCAGAACAACTTTTTTTGAATTTTGCTTTATATATATTTTTAGACAGCAGGTTTTTATTAGTCATCCATTTTATACATATTAGAATATACATGTCAATGCCAATTTCCCAATTCACCACACCAGCCTCAGCACACCCTAGCCACTTTCTCCTCTTGCTGTCCATACTTTTGTTCTCTACATCCGTGACTCTATTTCTGCCCTGGAAACTGGTTCATCTGTACCATCTTGCTAGGTTCCACATGTATGCGTTAGTATACGAAACCTGTTTTTCTCTTTCTGACTTACTTCACTATCTATGGTAGGCTCTAGGCCCATCCACCTCACTACAAATAACTCAATTTCATTTCTTTTTATGGCCGAGTAATATTCCATTTTATACATTTGCCTCATCTTCTTTATGTTTTTTTTGCGTAGAAAAATATATAGTTTATTTTTATTAAATGTCCAGGTTCCATTTTATTTTGTGTTTAGCAAATGCACTTTTCCAATGGTAATTTTGGTTTCGATTCTTCATTCATTGGAAGATGTACAGAAGCCGTCTAATTCTCTCTCTTTTTTTTCGGCCTTTGTTCCATAGAGAAATAAAATATGACATAATAGAAAGATATAGGTGACGTGAGACTGTCACAGCATAGGTAATGCTAGTTAAATGCTTAAAACATACTTGAGATTTCAGATACCTCACAGTGTTCCTAGAATATGGTCATCAGGGAACGCGCAATGACCCTGTGTCTTTTTTTAGACCACTATTTTATTTTACTTTTTTATATCTTAATTCCATTTTATTCCATGTGTATTTTTTGTTTATATTCCCTTTCTGGTTAGCAGTTAATTCACGAAAATCCCTACAGAATGGAAGTACTAATTCTGTATTATACTTTTTTCTGATTTGGAAAATTTATTGTGAATTTGATATTAGATGTTATGACAGAAATATTTCTATATTTTGGTGCTATGTTGGTATTGTGAATGATTATTTCAGGAACTATGGGGTTTTTTTGGTTGTTTCTTTCTGCTTTGTAACAAAGTGAATCAACTATACATACACATGTATCCCCATATCTCTTCCGTCTTGTGGCTCCTGCCCTCCCAACATCCCTATTCCACCCCTCTATGGGGTCACAAAGCACTGAGCTGATCTGCCCTGCTATGCAACTGCTTCCCGCTAGCTACCTATTTTACCTTTGGGAGTGTAGATATGTTCACGCTGCTCTATCACTTCGTCCAACCCTACCCTTCCCTCTCCCTGCACCCTCAATTCCATTCTCTATGTCTATGTCTTTATCCCTGCCCTGTCCCTGCGTTCATCAACCCTTTTTTAAAAATTTTAAGTTATTCATTTGTTTATAAAGCAGGCTCTTATTAGTTATCCATTTTTTACATATGATTATATACATTTCAATCCCAATCTCCCAATTCCTCACACCAGCACCACCCCCCCACCCCTTTCCCACTTGCTGTCCATACGTTTATCTGTTTCTCAATTTCTGCCCTGCAACCCGCTTCATCTCGACCATTTTTCTAGGTTCCACATATCCGCGTTATAATACGATAATTGTTTTTCTGTTTCTGACTTACTTCTCTCAGTATGATACACTCTAGGTCCATCCACCTCACCACCAATACCTCAAATTCATTATTCTTATGACCGATTAATATTCCACTGTATATATGTGCCACATATTCTTTTTTTTTTCCAAAAAAATATATGTTTACTTTCATTACCTTCCTATATTATATATTATTTTGTGTTAGCAAATAACCTTTTTAAATGGTAAATTTTGTTTTGATTCTTTTTTCATTGGAAGATGTACAGAAGGCGTGCCACTCTCTCTCTTGTTTTTCAGCCTCTGTGCCCCAGCGAATAAAACTCTGACATACTAAAAAGACATAGGGGACATGACAAAATCACAGCAGAGGTAAGGCAAGTTAAATGCCTAAAACATACTTCTGATTTCAGATAACTCACAATGTCCCTAGAATATGCTCAAGGAAAGTGCAATGACCCTGATCCTTTTTTTCTGTCCATTTTATTTTTTACATCTTAAATCTATATTATTCAATGTGTATTTTTTGGTTTTTCCCTTTTTTGTAAGCAGTTGAGTCACGAAAACCCTACAAAATTTGGAGTACTAATTCATTATTACTTTTCATATTAAGGATCTTTTTTTTTCTTTTTAATAGGCGGGCCTCTCTCTGTTGTGGCCTCTCCCGTTGCAGAGCACAGGACTCGGACGTGCAGGCTCAGCGGCCATGGCTCATGGGGCCAGCCACTTCGTGGCATGTGGGATCTTTCCAGACCAGGGCACGAACCCGTGTGCGCTGCATCAGCAGGCGCACTCTCAACCACTGTGCCACCAGGGAAGCCCTAGTTTTTATTTTCAAGAGGACATTTTCATGTGAATTTGATGTTACATTCGATTAAGGTCCTATTTCTATATTTTAGTAGTATAGTATTATTTTGAAGGGTCACTTCAGGAACAATGCTTTTTGTCCTTTTCTTGTTTCTGCTTTATAACAATGTGAATCACATATACATATAAATATATCCCCATATCTCTTCCCTCTTGACTCGCCCTCCCGCCCACCCTCCACATCCCACCCCTGTATGTGGTCACAGAGCACCAAGTTAATCTCCCTGTGTTATGCAACAGCTTCTGGATAGCTATCTATTTTACATTTTGTAGTGTATATATGGCCATGCAACTCTTTCACTTCATCCCAGATTAGTTTTCCCCCTCCCCGTGACCTCAAGTCCATTCTCTATGTCTGTGTCTTTATTCCTGTCCCATCCCCTAGGTTCATCAGAACAACTTTTTTGAATTTTATGTTATATATATTTTTATACAGCAGGTTTTTATTAGTCATCCATTTTATACATATTAGAGTATACATGTCAATGCCAATTTCCCAATTCATCACACCAGCCTCAGCACACCTTAGCCACTTTCTCCTCTTGCTGTCCATACTTTTGTTCTCTACATCTGTGACTCTATTTCTGCCCTGGAAACTGGTTCATCTGTACCATCTTGCTAGGTTCCACATGTATGCGTTAGTATACGAAACCTGTTTTTCTCTTTCTGACTTACTTCACTATCTATGGCAGGCTCTAGGCCCATCCACCTCACTACAAATAACTCAATTTCATTTCTTTTTATGGCCGAGTAATATTCCATTTTATACATTTGCCTCATCTTCTTTATGTTTTTTTTTGCGTAGAAAAATATATAGTTTATTTTTATTAAATGTCCAGGTTCCATTTTATTTTGTGTTTAGCAAATGCACTTTTCCAATGGTAATTTTGGTTTCGATTCTTCATTCATTGGAAGATGTACAGAAGCCGTCTAATTCTCTCTATTTTTTTTCGGCCTTTGTTCCATAGAGAAATAAATTATGACATAATAGAAAGATATAGGTGACGTGTGACTGTCACAGCATAGGTAATGCTAGTTAAATGCTTAAAACATACTTGAGATTTCAGATACCTCACAGTGTTCCTAGAATATGGTCATCAGGGAACGCGCAATGACCCTGTGTCTTTTTTTAGACCACTATTTTATTTTACTTTTTTATATCTTAATTCCATTTTATTCCATGTCTATTTTTTGTTTATATTCCCTTTCTGGCTAGCAGTTAATTCACGAAAATCCCTACAGAATGGAAGTACTAATTCTGTATTTTACTTTTTTCTGATTTGGAAAATTTATTGTGAATTTGATATTAGATGTTATGACAGAAATATTTCTATATTTTGGTGCTATGTTGGTATTGTGAATGATTATTTCAGGAACTATGGGGTTTTTTTTTGGTTGTTTCTTTCTGCTTTGTAATAAAGTGAATCAACTATACATACCCATGTATCCCCATATCTCTTCCGTCTTGTGGCTTCTGCCCTCCCAACATCCCTATTCCACCCCTCTATGGGGTCACAAAGCACTGAGCTGATCTGCCCTGCTATGCAACTGCTTCCCGCTAGCTACCTATTTTACCTTTGGGAGTGTAGATATGTTCACACTGCTCTTTCACTTCGTCCAACCCTACCCTTCCCTCTCCCTGCACCCTCAATTCCATTCTCTATGTCTATGTCTTTATCCCTGCCCTGTCCCTGCGTTCATCAACCCTTTTTTTAAAATTTTAAGTTATTTTTTTGTTTATAAAGCAGGCTCGTATTAGTTATCCATTTTTAACATATGATTATATACATTTCAAGCCCAATCTCCCAATTCCTCACACCAGCACCACCCCCCACCCCTTTCCCACTTGCTGTCCATACGTTTGTTCTCTACATCTGTGTCTCAATTTCTGCCCTGCAACCCGCTTCATCTCGACCATTTTTCTAGGTTCCACATATCCGCGTTATAATACGATAATTGTTTTTCTGTTTCTGACTTACTTCTCTCAGTATGATACACTCTAGGTCCATCCACCTCACCACCAATAACTCAAATTCATTATTTTTATGACCGATTAATATTCCACTGTATATATGTGCCACATGTTCTTTTTTTTTCCAAGAAAATATATGTTTACTTTCATTACCTTCCTACATTATATATTATTTTGTGTTAGCAAATGTCCTTTTTAAATGGTAAATTTTGTTTTGATTCTTTTTTCATTGGAAGATGTACAGAAGGTGTGCCACTCTCTCTCTTGTTTTTCAGCCTCTGTGCCCCAGCGAATAAAACTCTGATATACTACAAATATATAGGGGACATGAGACAATCACAGCAGAGGTAAGGCAAGTTAAATGCCTAAAACATACTTCTGATTTCAGATAACTCACAGTGTCCCTAGAATACGCTCAAGGAAAGTGCAATGACCCTGATCCTTTTTTTCTGTCCATTTTATTTTTTACATCTTAAATCTATATTATTCAATGTGTATTTTTTGGTTTTTCCCTTTATTGTAAGCAGTTGAGTCACAAAAACCCTACAAAATTTGGAGTACTAATTCATTATTACTTTTCATATTAAGGATCTTTTTTTTTTTTTTTTTAATCGGCGGGCCTCTCTCTGTTGTGGCCTCTCCCGTTGCAGAGCACAGGTTTCGGACGCGCACGCTCAGCGGCCATGGCTCATGGGCCCAGCCACTTCGTGGCATGTGGGATCTTTCCAGACCAGGGCACGAACCCGTGTGCGCTGCATCAGCAGGCGCACTCTCAACCACTGTGCCACCAGGGAAGCCCTAGTTTTTATTTTCAAGAGGACATTTTCATGTGAATTTGATGTTACATTCGATTAAGGTCCTATTTCTATATTTTAGTAGTATAGTATTATTTTGAAGGGTCACTTCAGGAACAATGCTTTTTTTTTCTTTTCCTGTTTCTGCTTTATAACAATGTGAATCACATATACATATAAATATATCCCCATATCTCTTCCCTCTTGACTCGCCCTCCCGCCCACCCTCCACATCCCACCCCTGTATGTGGTCACAGAGCACCAAGTTAATCTCCCTGTGCTATGCAACAGCTTCTGGATAGCTATCTATTTTACATTTTGTAGTGTATATATGGCCATGCAACTCTTTCACTTCATCCCAGATTACTTTACCACCTCCCCGTGACCTCAAGTCCATTCTCTATGTCTGTGTCTTTATTCCTGTCCCATCCCCCAGGTTCATCAGAACAACTTTTTTTGAATTTTGCTTTAAATATATTTTTAGACACCAGGTTTTTATTAGTCATCCATTTTATACATATTAGAGTATACATGTCAATCCCAATTTCCCAATTCATCACACCAGCACACCTTAGCCACTTTCTCCTCTTGCTGTCCATACTTTTGTTCTCTACATCTGTGACTCTATTTCTGCCCTGGAAACTGGTTCATCTGTACCATCTTTCTAGGTTCCACATGTATGCGTTAATATACAAAACCTGTTTTTCTCTTTCTGAGTTACTTCACTATCTATGGCAGGATCTAGGCCCATCCACCTCACTGCAAATAACTCAATTTCATTTCTTTTTATGGCTGAGTAATATTCCATTTTATACATTTGCCTCATCTTTATGTTTTATTCCGTAGACAAATATATAGTTTATTTTTATTAAGTTTCCAGGTTCCATTTTATTTTGTGTTTAGCAAATGCACTTTTCCCATGGTAATTTTGGTTTCGATAATTCATTCATTGGAAGATGTACAGAAGCTATCTATTTCTTCCTCTTTTTTTTGGCCTTTGTTCCCAGAGAAAAAAAAAATCTGACATAATAGGAAGGTATATGTGACATGAGAATGTCACAGCATAGGTAATGCTAGTTAAATGCTTAAAACATACTTGAGGTTTCAGATACCTCACAGTGTCCCTAGAATATGGTCATCAGGGAACGGGCAATGACCCTGTGTCTTTTTTTTAGACCACTATTTTATTTTATTGTTTTACGTCTTTATTCCATTGTATTCCATGTCTATTTTTTGTTTATTTTCCCTTTCTGGTTAGCATTTAATTCACCAATATATCTACAAAATGGATGTACTATTTCTTTATTATACTTTTTTCCTAATTGGAAAATTTATTGTGATTTTGATATTAGATGTCATGACAGAAATATTTCAATATTTTGGTTCTATAGTGGTATTGTGAATGGTTATTCCAGGAACTTTGTTTTTTTTGGTTGTTTCCTTCTGCTTTGTAACAAAGTGAATCAACTATACATATACATATATCCCCATATTTCTTCCCTCTTGTGGCTGCTGCCCTCCCAACATCCCTATCCCGCCCCTCTATGTGGTCACAAAGCACTGAGCTGAAATGCCTCTGCTATGCAACTGCTTCCCACTAGCTACCTATTTTACATTTGGCAGTGTATATATGTCCACACTGCTCTTTCACTTCGTCCAACCCTACCCTTCCCCCTCCCCGTGTCCTCAAGTCCATTCTCTACATCTGTGTCTTTTTTCCTACCCTGTCCCTACGTTCATCAAACCCTTTTTTTTAAATTTTATGTTATTGATTTGTTTATATAGCAAGGTCTTATTACTTATCCTTTTTATACATATTAGTGTATATATGTCAATCCCAATCTCCCAATTCTTCACACCAGCACAACCAGCCCCCCGCCACTTTCCCCACTTGCTGTCCATACGTTTGTTCTCTACATCTGTGTCTCAATTTTTACCCTGAAAACCGTTTCATCTCTACCAATTTTCTACGTTCCACATATCCGCGTTAATATATGATAATTGTTTTTCTCTTTCTGACTTTCTTCACTCCGTATGACACGCTCGAGGTTCATCCACCTCACTACCAATAACTCAGTTTCATTATTTTCATGACCGATTAATATTCCATTGTATATATCTTCCATATTTTCTTGTTTTTTTCCATAGAAAAATATATAGTTACTTTCTTTAGCTTCCCACATTATATATTATTTTGTGTTAGCAAATGTCCTTTTTAAACGGTAATTTTTGTTTCGATTCTTTATTCTTTGGAAGGTGTAAGAAGCCGTTTAACTCTCTGTCTTTTTTTTTGGCCTTTGTTCCCCAGCAAAAAAGAATCTGACATACTACAAAGATATAGGGGACATGAGAAAGTCACAGCATAGGTAACGCAAGTTAAATGCCTAAAGCATACTTCTGATTTCAGGTACCTCACAGTGTCCGTAGAATATGGTCAAGGAAAGTGCAATGACCCTGAGCCATTTTTGGGGTCATTTTTTTTTTACATCTTAATTCCATATTATTCAATGTGTATTGTTTTATTTTTTCCCTTTGTTGTGAGCAGTTAAGTCATGAAAAGCCTACAAATTGGAAATACTAATTTTGTATTACTTTTTATTTTTATTTAAAGGATTTTTTTTTTTTTTTTTTTTTTTTTTTGCCGTAGGCAAGCCTCTCACTGTTGTAGCCCCTCCCGTTGAGGAGCACAGGCTCCTGACGCGCATGCTCAACGGCCATGGCTCACGGGCCCAGCCTCTCCGCGGCCTGTGGGATCTTCCCAGACTGGGGCATGAACCCGTATGCCCTGCATAGGTGGGCAGACTCTCTACTACTGCGCCACGAGGGAACCCCTACTTTTTCTTTTAAAGGGAACATTTTGATGTGAATTTGATATTACATTCTATTAAGGTAATATTTCTATATTTTAGTAATATAGTATTATTTTGAATGGTTACTTCAGGAACTATGCTTTTTTTTCTCTTCTTGTTTCTGCTTTATAACAACGTGAATCACAAATACATATACATATATTACCATATCTCTTCCCTCTTTCCACACCCTCCCTCCCATCCTCAATATCCCACCCCTGTATGTGATCACAGAGCACCAAGCTAATCTCCCTGTGCTGTGCAACTGCTTCCCACTAGCTATCAATTTTACATTTTGTAGTGTATATTTGTCCATGCAACTCTTTCACTTCGTCCCAGCTTACACTTCACCCTCCCCGTGACCTCAAGTCCATTCTCTACGTCTGCCTGTTTATTGCTGTCCTTTCCCTAGGTTCATCAGAACCATTTTTTTTTGAATTCTATATTATATATATTTTTATCCAGCAGGTTCTTATCACTTATCCATTTTATACATATTAGTGTATTTATGTCATCCCAATCTCCCAATTCATCACACAACCAACAACACCTCTCTGCTACTTTCCCCCCTTGGTGTCCATATGTTAGTTATCTACATTTGTGTCTCAATTTCTGCCCTGCAAACCAGTTCATCTGTCCCAGTTTTCCAGGTTCCACATATGTGCGTTAAAATACGGTAATTGTTTTTCTCTTTCTGACTTATTTCACTCTGTATGACATGCTCTAGGTCCATCCGCCTCACTACAAATAAATCAATTTCATTTCTTTTTATGGCCGAGTAATTTTCCATTGTATACATGTGCCACATATTCCTTCTTTCTTTTTCCGTACAAAAATATACAGGTTATTTTCAATAAATTTCTATGTTCCTTCTTATTTTCTGTTTAGCAAACGAACTTTTCCAATTGTAATTTTGGTATAGATTCTTTATTCACTGGAAGATGTAAAGAAGCCATTTCTCCCTGTCTCTTTTTTTCTGGACTTTGTTACTCAGGAAAATAAAATTTCATTCTGGAAAGATATAGGGGACATGAGAAAGTCACAGCATAGGCAAGGCTAGTTAAATGCCTAAAACATGCTTGAGATTTCAGATACCTCACAGTGTCCCTAGAATATAGTCATCAGGGAAATGAAAATGAACCTGTGTCTTTTCTTACACCACTATTTTATTTTATTTTTTTACATCTTAATTCCACTATATTCCATGTCTATTTTTTGCTTATTTTCACTTTTTGGTTAGCAGTTAATTCACGAAAATTTCTGCAAAATGTAAGTCCTTATTCTGTATTATACATTTTTTCTGATTTGGAAACATTATTGTGAATTTGATATTAGATGTTATGACAGAAATATTTCTATATTTTGGTGCTATACTGGTATTGTGAATGGTGATTTCACAAAATATGTTTTCTATTGGTTGTTTGTTTCTGCTTTGTAACAAAGTGAATCAACTATACATATACATATATCCCCATATCTCTTCCCTCTTGTGGCTCCTGCCCTCCCAACATCCCTATCCCACCCCTCTATGTGGTCACAAAGCACTGAGCTGATCTGCCCCTGCTAGACAACTGCTTCCCACTAGCTACCTATTTTACCTTTGGGAATGTATATATGTCCACGATGCTCTTTCACTTTGTCCAAACCTACCCTTCCCTCTCCCTGTATCCTCAAGTCCATTTTCTACGTCTGTGTATTTTTTCCTGCCCTATCCCTGCGCTCATCAAACCTTTTTTTAAACTTTTAACTTATTGATTTGTTTATAAAGCAGGCTCTTATTAGTTATCCATTTTATACATATTATTATATACATGTCAATCCCAATTTCCCAATTCCTCACACCAGCACCACCCCCCCACCCCTTTCCCACTTGCAGTCCATACGTTTGTCCTCTACATCTGTGTCTCAATTTCTGCCCTGCAACCCTCTTCATCTCGACCATTTTTCTAGGTTCCACATATCCGCGTTAATATACGATAATTGTTTTTCTGTTTCTGACTTACTGCACTCTGTATGATACACTCTAGGTCCATCTACCTTACCACTAATAACTCAAATTCATTATTTTTATGACTGATTAATATTCCATTGTATATATGTGCCACATATTCTTTTTTTTCCAAAAAAATATGTTTACTTTCATTACCTTCCTACATTATATATTATTTTGTGTTAGCAAATGTCCTTTTTAAATGGTAATTTTTGTTTGTATTCTTTTTTTATTGGAAGATGTACAGAAGGCGTGCCACTCTCTCTCTTGTTTTTCAGGCTCTGTTCCCCAGCGAAAAATACTCTGACATACTACAAAGATATAGGGGACATGAGAAAATCACAGCAGAGGTAAGGCAAGTTAAATGCCTAAAACATACTTCTGATTTCAGATAACTCACAGTGTCCCTAGAATATGCTCAAGGAAAGTGCAATGACCCTGATCCTTTTATTGTGTCCATTTTATTTTTACATCTTAAATCTAAATTATTCAATGTGTATTTTTTGTTTTTTCCCTTTATCGTAAGCAGTTGAGTCACGAAAACCCTCCAAAATTTGGAGTACTAATTCATTATTACTTTTTATAATAAGGATCTTTTTTTTTTTTTTTTTTAATAGGCGGGCCTCTCTCTGTTGTGGCCTCTCCCGTTGCAGAGCACAGGATTCGGACGCGCAGGCTCAGCCGCCGTGGCTCATGGGCCCAGCCACTTCGTAGCATGTGGGATCTTTCCAGACCAGGGCACAAACCCGTGTGCGCTGCATCAGCAGGCGCACTCTCAACCACTGTGCCACCAGGGAAGCCCTAGTTTTTATTTTCAAGAGGACATTTTCATGTGAATTTGATGTTACACTCGATTAAGGTCATATTTCTATATTTTAGTAGTATAGTATTATTTTGAATGGTCACTTCAGGAACAATGCTTATTTTTCTTTTCCTGTTTCTGCTTTATAACAATGTGAATCACATATACATATAAATATATCCCCATATCTCTTCCCTCTTGACTCGCCCTCCCGCCCACCCTCCACATCCCACCCCTGTACGTGGTCACAGAGCACCAAGTTAATCTCCCTGTGCTATGCAACAGCTTCTGGATAGCTATCTATTTTACATTTTGTAGTGTATATATGGCCATGCAACTCTTTCACTTCATCCCAGATTCCTTTTCCCCCTCCCCGTGACCTCAAGTCCATTCTCTATGTCTGTGTCTTTATTCCTGTCCCATCCCCTAGTTTCATCAGAACAACATTTTTTGAATTTTATGTTATATATATTTTTATACAGCAGGTTTTTATTAGTCATCCATTTTATACATATTAGAGTATACATGTCAATCCCAATTTCCCAATTCATCACACCAGCACACCTTAGCCACTTTCTCCTCTTGCTGTCCATACTTTTGTTCTCTACATCTGTGACTCTATTTCTGCCCTGGAAACTGGTTCATCTGTACCATCTTTCTAGGTTCCACATGTATGCGTTAGTATACGAAACCTGTTTTTCTCTTTCTGACTTACTTCACTAACTATGGCAGGCTCTAGGCCCATCCACCTCACTGCAAATAACTCAAATTCATTTCTTTTTATGGCCGAGTAATATTCCATTTTATACATTTGCCTCATCTTCTTTGTTTGTTTCCGTAGAAAAATATATAGTTTATTTTTATTATATTTCCAGCTTCCATTTTATTTTGTGTTTAGCAAATGCACTTTTCCAATGGTAATTTTGGTTTCGATTCTTCATTCATTGAAAGATGTACAGAAGCCGTCTAATTTTCTCTATATTTTTTTGGCCTTTGTTCCATAGAGAAATAAATTATGACATAATAGAAAGATATAGGTGACATGAGAATGTCACAGCATAGGTAATGCTAGTTAAATGCTTAAAACATACTTGAGATTTCAGATACCTCACAGTGTCCCTAGAATATGGTCATCAGGGAACGGGCAATGACCCTGTGTCTTTTTTAGACCACTATTTTATTTTACTTTTTTACATCTTAATTCCATTTTATTCCATGTCTATTTTTTGTTTATATTCCCTTTCTGGTTAGCAGTTAATTCACGAAAATCCCTACAGAATGGAAGTAATAATTCTGTATTATACTTTTTTCTGATTTGGAAAATTTATTGTGAATTTCATATTAGATGTTATGACAGAAATATTGCTATATTTTGGTGCTATGTTGGTATTGTGAATGGTTATTTCAGGAACTATGCATGTTTTTGGTTGTTTCTTTCTGCTTTGTAACAAAGTGAATCAACTATACATACACGTATATTCCCATATCTCTTCCGTCTTGTGGCTCCTGCCCTCCCAACATCCCTATTCCACTTCTCTATGTGGTCACAAAGCACTGAGCTGATCTGCCCCTGCTATGCAACTGCTTCCCACTAGCTACCTATTTTACCTTTGGGAGTGTAGATATGTCCACGCTGCTCTTTCACTTCGTCCAACCCTACCCGTCCCTCTCCCTGCATCCTCAAGTCCATTCTCTATATCTGTGTCTTTATCCCTGCCCTGTCCCTGCGTTCATCAAACCTTTTTTAAAAATTTTAAGTTATTGATTTGTTTATAAAGCAGGCTCTTATTAGTTATCCACTTTATACATATTATTATATACATGTCAATCCCAATCTCCCAATTCATCACACCAGCACCACCACCACCCACTTTCCCACTTGCTGTCCATACGTTTGTTCTCTACATCTGTGTCTCAATTCCTGCCCTGCAACCCGCTTCATCTCGACCATTTTTCTAGGTTCCACATATCCGCGTTAATATACGATAATTGTTTTTCTGTTTCTGACTTACTTCACTCTGTATGATACACTCTAGGACCATCCACCTCACCACCAATAACTCAAATTCATTATTTTTATGACCGATTAATATTCCACTGTATATATGTGCCACATATTCTTTTTTTTCCAAAAAAATATATGTTTACTTTCATTACCTTCCTACATTATATATTATTTTGTGTTAGCAAATGTCCTTTTTAAATGGTAAATTTTGTTTGGATTCTTATTTCATTGGAAGATGTACAGAAGGCGTGCCACTCTCTCTCTTGTTTTTCAGCCTTTGTTCCCCAGCGAATAAAACTCTGACATACTACAAATATATAGGGGACATGATAAAATCATAGCAGAGGTAAGGCAAGTTAAAGGCCTAAAACATACTTCTGATTTCAGATAACTCACAGTGTCCCTAGAATATGCTCAAGGAAAATGCAATGACCCTGATCCTTTTTGTGTGTCCATTTTATTTTTTACATCTTAAATCTATATTATTCAATGTGTATTTTTTATTTTTTCCCTTTTTTGTAAGCAGTTGAGTCACGAAAACCCTACAAAATTTGGAGTACTAATTCATTATTACTTTTTATTTTAAGGATTTTTTTTTTTTTTTAATAGGCGGGCCTCTCTCTGTTGTGGCCTCTCCCGTTGCAGAGCACAGGTTTCGGACGCGCAGGCTCAGCGGCCATGGCTCATGGGCCCAGCCGCTCTGCGGCACTTGGGATCTTCCCGGACCAGGGCACGAACCCGTGTGCGCTGCATCAGCAGGCACACTCTCAACTACTGTGCCACCAGGGAAGCACTAGTTTTTATTTTAAAGAGGACATTTTCATGTGAATTTGATGTTACATTCGATTAAGGTCATATTTCTATATTTTAGTAGTATAGTATTATTTTGAATGGTCACTTCAGGAACAATGCTTTTTTTTTTCTTTTCTTGTTTCTGCTTTATAACAATGTGAATCACATATACAGATAAATATATCCCCATATCTCTTCCCTCTTGACTCGCCCTCCTGCCCACCCTCCATATCCCACCCCTGTACATGGTCACAGAGCACCAAGTTAATCTCCCTGTGCTATGCAACAGCTTCTGGATAGCAATCTATTTTACATTTTGTAGTGTATATAAGGCCATGCAACTCTTTCACTTCATCCCAGATTACTTTTCGCCCTCCCCGTGACCTCAAGTCCATTCTCTATGTCTGTGTCTTTATTCCTGTCCCATCCCCTAGGTTCATCAGAACAACTTTTTTTGAATTTTATGTTATATATATTTTTATACAGCAGGTTTTTATTAGTCATCCATTTTATACATATTAGAGTATACATGTCAATCCCAATTTCCCAATTCATCACACCAGCACACCTTAGCCACTTTCTCCTCTTGCTGTCCATACTTTTGTTCTCTACATCTGTGACTCTATTTCTGCCCTGGAAACTGGTTCATCTGTACCATCTTTCTAGGTTCCACATGTATGCGTTAGTATACGAAACCTGTTTTTCTCTTTCTGACTTACTTCACTATCTATGGCAGGCTCAAGGCCCATCCACCTCACTGCAAATAACTCAAATTCATTTCTTTTTATGGCCGAGTAATATTCCATTTTATACATTTGCCTCATCTTCTTTATGTTTTATTCCATAGAAAAATATATAGTTTATTTTTATTATATTTCCAGGTTCCATTTTATTTTGTGTTTAGCAAATGCACTTTTCCATTGGTCATTTTGGTTTCGATTCTTCATTCATTGGAAGATGTACAGAAGCCGTCTAATTCTCTCTATTTTTTTTTGGTCTTTCTTCCATAGAGAAATAAAATATGACATAATATAAAGATATAGGTGACATGAGACTGTCACAGCATAGCTAATGCTAGTTAAATGCTTAAAACATACTTGAGATTTCAGATACCTCACAGTGTCCCTAGAATATGGTCATCAGGGAACGGGCAATGACCCTGTGTCTTTTTTTAGACCACTATTTTATTTTACTTTTTTACATCTTAATTCCATTTTATTCCATGTCTATTTTTTGTTTATATTCCCTTTCTGGTTAGCAGTTAATTCACGAAAATCCCTACAGAATGGAAGTACTAATTCTGTATTATCCTTTTTTCTGATTTGGAAAATTTAATGTGAATTTGATATTAGATGTTATGACAGAAATATTTCTATATTTTGGTGCTATGTTGGTATTGTGAATGGTTATTTCAGGAACTATGGGGTTTTTTTGGTTGTTTCTTTCTGCTTTGTAACAAAGTGAATCAACTATACATACACATATATCCCCGTATCTCTTCCGTCTGGTGGCTCCTGCCCTCCCAACATCCCTATTCCACCCCTCTATGGGGTCACAAAGCACCGAGCTGATCTGCCCCTGCTATGCAACTGCTTCCCGCTAGCTACCTATTTTACCTTTGGGAGTGTAGATATGTCCACGCTGCTCTTTCACTTCTTCCAACCCTACCCTTCCCTCTCCCTGCATCCTCAAGTCCATTCTCTATGTCTGTGTCTTTATCCCTGCCCTGTACCTGCATTCATCAACCGTTTTTTCAAAATTTTAAGTTATTGATTTGTTTATAAAGCAGACTCTTATTAGTTATCCATTTTTTACATATGATTATATACATGTCAATCCCAATCTCCCAATTCCTCACACCAGCACCACCACCCCACCCCTTTCCCACTTGCTGTCCATACGTTTGTTCTCTACATCTGTGTCTCAATTTCTGCCCTGCAACCCGCTTCATCTCGACCATTTTTCTAGGTTCCACATATCCGCGTTAATATACGATAATTGTTTTTCTCTTTCTAACTTTCTTCACTCCGTATGACATGCTCGAGGTCCATCCACCTCACTACCAATAACTCAATTTCATTATTTTTATGACCGATTAATATTCCACTGTATATGTGTGCCACATTTTCTATTTTTTTCCATAGAAAAATATATGTTTACTTTCATTACCTTCCTACATTATATATTATTTTTTGTTAGCAAATGTACTTTTCCAAAGGTTTTTTTTTTTTTTTTTTTCGGTACGAGGGCCTTTCATTGCAGTGGTCTCCACAATTGCAGAACACATGCTCCGGACGCGCAGACTCAGCAGCCATGGCTCACGGCCCCAGCCGCTCCGCGGCATGTGGGATCCTTCCGGAACAGGGCAGGAACCCGTGTCCCCTGCATCGGCAGGCGGACTCTCAACCACTGCGCCACCAGGGAAGTCCTCCAATGGTAATTTTTGTTTGGATTCTTTATTCATTGGAAGGTATACAGAAGCCCTCTCCCTCTCTCTCTTTTCTTACGGCCTTTGTTCCCCAGCTAAAAACATTCTGAAATACTACAAAGACATAGGGGACATGAGAAAGTCATAGCATAGGTAAGGCAAGTTAAATGCCTAAAACATACTTCTGATTTCAGATACCTCACAGTGTCCCTAGAATATGGTCAAGGAAACTGCAATGATCCTGAGCCTTTTTTTGCGTCATTTTTTTTTTAAATCTTCATTCCATATTATTAAATGTGCATTTTTTGTTTTTTCCCTTTCTTGGAAGCAGTTAAGTCACGAAAACCGTACAAAATTGAAGTATTAATTCATTATTACTTTTTATTTTAAGGATCTTTTTTTTTTTGAAATAAGTGAGCCTCTCGCTGTTGTGGCCTGTCTGGTTGCGGAGCACTGGCTCCGGACGCTCAGGCTCAGGGGCCATGGCTCACGGGCCCAGCCACTCTGCGGCATGTGTGACCTTCCCGGACCGGGGCACGAACCCGTGTGCCCTGCATTGGTATGTGGACTCTCAACCACTGCGCCACCAGGGAAGCCCTACTTTTTCTTTTAAAGGGGACATTTTCATGTGAATTTGATATTACCTTCTATTAAGGTAATATTTCTATATTTTGGTAGTATAGTATTATTTTGAATGGTTACTTCAGGAGCTATGCTTTTGTTTTTTTTTTCTTGTTTCTGCTTTATAACAAAGTGAACCACATATACATATACATATATCCCCACATCTTTTCCCTCTTAGCATGCCCTTCCTCCCACCCTTCTTATCCCACCCCTGTACGTGGACACAGAGCACCAAGCTAATGTCTCTGTGCTATGCAAATGCTTCCCACTAGCTATGTATTTTATATTTTGTACTGTATATATGTCCATGCAACTCTTTCACTTCCTCCAAGCTTACTCTTCCCTATCCCCATGACTTCAAGTCCATTCTCTTTGTCTGTGTGTTTATTGCTGTCCTTTCCCTAGGTTCATCAGAACCATTTTTTTAAAATTTTATGTTATATATATTTTTATACAGCAGGTTCTTATCACTTATCCATTTTATACATATTAGTGTATTTATGTCATCCCAATCTCCCAATTCATCACACAACCACCAACACCTCTCTGCTACTTTCCCTCCTTGGTGTCCATACGTTTGTTCTCTACATCTGTGTCTCAATTTCTGCCCTGCAAACCAGTTCATCTGTCCCAGTTTTCTAGGTTCCACATATATGCGTTAACATACAATAATTGTTTTTCTCTTTCTCACTTACTTCACTGTGTATAACAGACTCTAGGTCCATCCACCTCACTACAAATAAATCAATTTCATTTCTTTTTATGGCCGAGTAATATTCCATTGTATATATGTGCCACATCTTCTTATTTTTTATACTTCCGTACAAAAATATACAGTTTAGTTTCAATAACTTTCTACGTTCCTTATTATTTTGTGTTTAGCAAAGGTACTTTTCCAATGGTACTTTTGGTTTAGATTCTTTATTCATTGGAAGATGTACAGAAGCCGTGTCTCCCTGTCCCTTTGTTTCCAGACTCTGTTCACCAGGGAAATAAAATCTCATACTAATAAGATATAGTGGACATGTGAGTGTCATTTCAGATACCTCACAGTGTCCCTAGAATATGCACATCAAGTTAAGTTCAATGACCCTGTGTCTTTCTTTTTATAGTCGAGTAGTATTCCATTGTATATATGTGCCACATCTTCTGTATCCATTCATCTCTCAATGGACACTTAGGTTGTTTCCATGTCCTAGCTATTGTAAATAGTGCTGCAATGAACACTGTGGTACCTGTCTCTTTTTGAATTACGGTTTTCTCAGGGAATATGCCCCAAAGTGGGTTTGCTGGGTTATATGGTAGTTCTATTTTGAATTTTTAAAGGAACCTCCATACTTTACTCCATAGTGGCTGTATCAGTTTACATTCCCACCAGCAGTGCAAGAGGGTTCCCATTTCTCCATACCCTCTCCAGCATTTATTTTTTGTAGATTTTTTGATGATGGCCATTCTGATTGCTGTGAGGTGATACCTTATTTTAGTTTTGATTTGCATTTCTCTAATGATTAGTAATGTTGAGCATCCTTTCATGTGTTTGTTGGCAATCATTATGTCTTCTTTTCAGAAATGTCTATTTAGATCTTCTGCCCATTTTTGCATTGGATTTTTTGTTTTTTTGATATTGAGCTGCATGAGCTGTTTGTATATTTTGAAGATTAATCCTTCTTCAGTTACTTCATTGCAAATATTTTCTCCCATTCTGAGGGTTGTCTTTTTGTCTTGTTTACGGTTTTCTTTGTTGTGCAAAAGCTTTTAAATTTTGTTAGGTCCCATTTGTTTATTTTTTGTTTTATTTCCATTTCTCTAGGAGGTAGGTCAAAAAAGATCTTGCTGTGATTTATGTCACACAGTGTTCTGCCTATGTTTTCCTCTAAGAGTTTTATTGTGTCTGACCTTACATTTAGGTCTTTAATCCATTTTGAGTTTATTTTTGTGTATGTTGTTAGGAAGTGTTCAAATTTCATTATTTTACATGTATCTGTCCAGTTTTCCCAGCACTGCTTATTGAACAGGCTGTCTTTTCTCCATTGTACATTCTTGCCTCCTTTATCAAATTTAAGGTGACCATATGTGCGTGGGGTTATCTCTGGGCTTTCTATCCTGTTCCATTGATCTATATTTATGTTTTTGTGCCAGTATCATACTGTCTTGATCACTGTAGCACTTTAGTATAATCTGAAGTCAGGGAGCCTGATTCCTCCAGCTCCATTTTTCTCTTCTTTTTTAAAAATAATTAATTAATTAATTAATTTTTGGCTGTATTGGGTTTTCTTTGCTACGTGTGGGTTTCTCTAGTTGCAGCAAGTGGGGGCTACTCTTCGTTGCAGTGCACAGGCTTCTCATTGCAGTGGCTTCTCTTGCTGTGGAGCACGGGCTCTTGCTGTGGAGCACGGGCTCTTGCTGTGAAGCACGGGCTTCAGTACTTGTGGCACGTGGGCTCAGTAGTTTTGGCACTCGGGATTAATTGCCTCACAGCATGTGTGATCTTCCCAGACCAGGGTTTGAGCCCGTGTCCCCTGCATTGGCAGGCGGATTCTTAACCACTGCGCCACCAAAGAAGCCACAGCTCCATTTTTCTTTCTCAAGATTGCTTTGGCTATTTGGGTTTTTTTGTGTTTCCATACAAATTGTAAAATTTTTGTTCTAATCTGTGAAAAATGTCATTGGTATCTTGATAGGGATTGCACTGAATCTGTAGATTGCTTTAGGTAGTTTAGTCATTTTCACAATGTTGATTCTTCCAATCCAAGAACATAGTATATTTCTCCATCTGTTTGTATCGCCTTTAATTTCTTTCATCAGTGTCTTATAGTTTTCTGCATACTGGTCTTTTGTCTCCTTAGGTAGGTTTATTCCTAGGTATTTTATTATTTTTGTTGCAATGGTAAATGGGAGTGTTTCCTTAATTTCTCTTTCAGATTTTTCATCATTAGTGTATAGAAATGCAAGAGATTTCTGTGCATTAATTTTGTATCCTGCTACTTTACCAAATTCATTGATTAGCTCTAGTAGTTTTCTGGTAGCATATTTAGGATTCTCTATGTATAATAGCATGTCATCTGAAAATAGTGACAGAAGAAGTAAAATTCTTTTCCAATTTGGATGCCTTTTATTTCTCTTTCTTCTCTGATTGCTGTGGGATAACTTCCAAAACTATGTTGAATAATAGTGGTAAGAGTGGGCAAGCTTGTCTTGTTCCTGATCTTAGAAGAAATTATTTCAGTTTTCCACCATTGAGAATGATGTTGGCTGTGGGTTTATCATATATGGCTTTTATTATGTTGAGTTAGGTTCCCTTTATGCCCACTTTCTGGAGAGTTTTTATCATAAATTGAAATTGATTTAAAAAATTTAGTAAATAATGGTATTGATGGTATTAGAAATGGCAAAAGTCCATGAAGGAGGCCCTCATATGACCCATAACGGGGAAACCCCACACTCCCAGAGGAGCATTGCAGCAGTGGAAATCCCAGCCACTAAGGCAGGCCAGTCAGAGAGGAACATCTCTCTGAGAGAAGACTTCTGTTCCCACACCCTAGTTTTCCCAGGAGGTGGCCTAACCTGTCTGTAAAGAAGAACACAAATGGTAAAGCCAGGAAGAGGAAGGCTCTTCCTGGAGTGCCAAATTCTCCCTGCCCCATAGAAACCTGAGCAAGCCTTCAGGGCTGGGTCTCCCACCAGCCAGAGATAGGGTGATAAGTTTCACTGAAACACTGAAACAAACCTTTACCTTTTTTTCTTCTACATTCCCCCCCTACTTTATCCATCCTATAAAAATTTCCAACCTTGTTAAGCTAACCAGATAATTTATCTGAATTAGCACTAGGGGATTCCTGTATGTCAGAGCACAAATGGTTAAAATAAGTGAACTGCCTAGTTAGCTTAGGAAACATTTTCTTTAATAAGATGCATAAAACACTGGTGAATGGGAAGAGTAATGGCTTCTTGCTCATCCCCCAATAAAAGTACCATATTTAACAGAGTTGTTGTGGAAAAAGGAGACAGTAGCAAAAGGAAGTACAGCCCCAAGATGGAGGCTAACTGCTCCCATTGGTGCCAACAGGTACAATGAAGTTGTTCCAGGGAACTCTGCCAGAGCACGGGAAGCTTCCGTCTTATCCTAGTATGCCTTAGCCCTTGAAAGGTCCCCTCCCACCACTACAGAGATACCCCAGAGTTGACGGCATTCTAAAATGGTTCCAGATGAACAAATGTGCACTCAGAGAGTATACCAGAGAACACATTTTTAAAGTCCCACACCTGTAATTCACCCTGCTTGCAACAAACCATCCACAAACCTCAGCCCATGGCTCTGGCTTCTCCTTAGCAGGACCCTGTACTCAACTCATTGGAATAAGAGGATCATTCCCAAATCTTTTTCTTTTGGGTAAATAAGAGCACAACTAAAATGTTACTGTTCTCATTTCTGCCCTGCCTCCCTCCAAAACACCACCATGGCCAAAAGTAAAAATAGAAATCTGCTTCAGGAATTTCTGATTGTTCCCACCAGAAGTAAACATCAGTTCTGTCTGCCTACCAAGAATATACAATGTAACTACTTCAGCAATAGTTTTTTTAAAGGGCGTGTATGCATTTTGAGTTCATCCTCTGTGCACTTTCTTCATGTTCATTTGCATCAGCAATCATATAATTACTGCCCAACCCTCGAGAATCCAGGTTACAAATCCCTTTTCCCTTAAACCTCCACTTATAAGCTAAGTGATGGGGACAGTAATCCTTTGTAAATTACTGGGGCCCTGGAAGTTAAGTCTCCAACCTTGAGTGCCAAGGTCATCCAGATGTTTCAATTCAAATGATACAAGTCAAGTTTGAGTACAGATATAAATATCTAGAGTGCTCACTTTCAGCTTAGCTTTTGACTCTATATGAACTGTCTGTTAGATATAATACATATCTGGAAGGCCCACAGACACCCCAAACCCACAACATCCACAATCGAATTCATCCTTTTTCCCCCAAACTTGGTCCTTGCCATACTCCTCTCAGTAAGTGGTGTCACCTTCTGGCTCAAGCCAGAAACCCAGGAACCATCCTTGATACTTCCCTCTTAATCTCTATATTCAGTCCACCAGTAAATTCTATTACTTCCACATCAAAACTAAACCCCAAAGCTAGTTTCTTCTCTCTACCTCCATCACCTGGTCCAAGCCATCATCCTCTCTCACCTAACTGACTGCAAAAGTCTCCTAATTGACCTCCCTGCCTCGACAGGTTCCACCTTCAAGAATTCTTTCTCCATTCATCAGCCAATATGATTTTCAGAAAACACAAATCATGTTACTACCCTATTTCAAACCCTTCAATGAGAGTCATATAGTGTTCATAACTTGGAAGATTCAACATAGTAAAGATGCCAATTTTCCCCAAATTGATATAGAGGTTGAAGGCAATTGTTATCAAGATCCCTGCAAGAAGACCTACTAGAGAATGGACTTGAGGACACAGGGAGGGGGAAGGGTAAGCTGGGACAAAGTGATAGAGTGGCATAGACATATATACACTGCCAAATGTAAAATAGATAGCTAGTGGGAAGCAGCCGCATGGCACAGGGAGATCAGCTCAGTGGTTTGTGACCACCTAGAGGGGTGGGAGGGAGGGAGACACAAGAGAGAAGAGATATGGGAACATATGTATATGTATAACTGATTCACTTTGTTATAAAGCAGAAACTAACACACCATTGTAAAGCAATTATACTCCAATACAGATGTTAAAGAAAAGATCCCTGCAAGATTTTTTTAAAACATAGACAAGCTTGTTCTAAAATTTATATGGAAAGGCAAAGGAACTAGAATAGGTCAAACAATTTTGAAAAAGAAGGATAAAGTGAGAGGAATCAATCTACTTGATTTCAAGACATAACTAGAGCAATCAAGACTATGTGGTATTAGCAGAGGGACAAACATTGATAAGGGAAACAGAACAGATATTCCAAAAATAGACCCACACAAATATGCCCAACTGATTTTTGATGAATTTGCAAAAGAATTGAAATGGTGCTGGAGCAACTGAACTTTCATAGGCAAAAAGATGAACCTCAACTTCAACTCACTCCTTATATAAAAATTTACTCAAAATGGATCACAAACGTAGATGTATATCATAAAACTATAAAACTTTTAGGACAAAAGTAGGAGAATGTCTTCAAGAGCTGGGGCTAGACAAAGAATTCTTAAACATGGCATGTTCCCTAAAGGGAAAAATTGAAGAATTAGATCTCATCAGAATTTAAAACTTTTAATGGGATGAAGGTGGTCAGAAGGTACATACTTCCAGTTATAAGATAAATAAATACTGGGGATGTAATGTACAACATGATGACTACAGTTAATAGTGCTGCATGGTAACCTTTAAAAATTGTGAATCACTGTACTGTATACCTGTAACTGATATAATATTGTACATCAACTATACTTCAATTTAAAAAATTGAAAAACAGTGCTGCATGATATATATGAAAGTTGCTAAGAGAGTAGATTCTAAAAGTTCTCATCACGAGGAAAAATTTTTTATAACTATATGAGGAAATGGGTGTTAACTAAATGTACTGTGGTAATCATTTCATAATATATGTATGTCAAGTCATTATACTGTATACCTTAAACTTATACAGGGTTATATGTCAATTACATCTCAGTAAAACTGGAAAAATAAATTTTAAAAACTTTCACTCTTACAAAGACCCTACTAAGAGCATGAAAAGACAAGCTGCAAACTAGGAGAAAATATTTGCAAACCACATAACTAGTAAAAAAAAATAGAATATATATAAAGTACTCTCAAAACTCAACAGTAAAAAACAAACAATACACTTAGAAAACAGGCAAAAGACATGCACAGACATACACCAAGGAGGATACACAGATGCCAAATAAGCACATGAAAAGATGTTCAATATCATCATCCAGTAGAAAAATGCAAATTTTCTTAAGATATCCACAGTGAGGTATCACTGCACACCTATCAGAATGGCGAAGAAAAAATGTTGGTGAGGATACAAAGAAACTCTGTTAATGATATTGGTAGGAATATAAACTCGTATAGCCACCCCTATACAAGAAAATTGTTTGCAAGTTTATTAAAAAATATAAACATACTACTATGATAAGACACAGATATTGAATACTTGGGGATTTCTAGCAATGAAATGAAACTGATATTCACACAAAAACCTGTACATTAATGTTCATAGCAGCTTTTTTTTTAAGATGTTGGGGGTAGGAGTTTATTAATTAATTTATTTATTTTTGCTGTGTTAGGTCTTCGTTTCTGTGCGAGGGCTATCTCTAGTTGTGGCAAGCAGGGGCCACTCTTCATCATGGTGCACGGGCCTCTCACTATCGCGGCCTCTCTTGTTGTGGAGCACAGGCTCCAAACGCGCAGGCTCAGTAGTTGTGGCTCATGGGCCTAGTTGCTCCGTGGCATGTGGGATCCTCCCAGACCAGGACTCGAACCCGTGTCCCCTGCATTAGCAGGCAGATTCTCAACCACTGCGCCACCAGGGAAGTCCCGCAGCTTTTATTCACAATAACCAAAACTAGAAACAATCCAAATGTCAGTAACAGGTGATGGTTAAGTAATACTACTATGGAACAGAAAGGAACAAACTGTTGATACAAGCAACAGCATGAAATAGATCTCAAGGGAATTATGCTGAGTGAAGGAAAAGAAGCCCGTTTCAAATGTTATGTAGTGTATGATTCCATTCACATAACATTCTCAAAGTGACAAAATTATAGAGATGGATAATAGATCAGTGGGTGCCAGGAGTTAGAGCACTACGAAGGGGGTAATACCAGGGAGCTTCTTTGGGGGTGATGGAGCAGTTCTGTATCCTGATTGCCATAATTGTTACACAGATCTATACATGTGATAAAATTTCATAGAACCACAAACACACACGCGCACACACACAGAGTGAATCTGATCAAGTTTTGTTCTTGAGTTAATGCAGTGGTTCTCAACCATAAGCAGTGTTGCCCAGACACAGGGGACATTTGGTAAAATATGGAAATATTTTTGATTGTGGAAACTGAGGCAGGGGATTGCTACTGGCATCTAGTGGGTAGAGGCCACGAATGCTGCTAAACATTGTGCAATGCATAGGAAAGCCCCCTACAACAAAGAATTATTCAAAATGACAATAGTTATAGCAAAAAGGCCCAGCCTCTGGACTGAAATTTCATGTGCAAACGATTCAGTTCCAGAGAACAAACCTGAAGGGTACGTGGTGTTCCAAGACAAGATAGGAAATGCAAATATCAATCACTTTTATAGTCACATAAAATCGCCAGTAGTAACAGACAACTCCAGGCTGTCTTTCCTTCTCTCCGGTCCTCTCTAAAGGCTAGGACTACATATGCAAATAGCCAGAGTGAGTTTTCCTCTCACTTTGTTGGTGTACACACAGTCTCAAGAGTCTGAAGGAATTACAGAGAACTGTGGTTCTCCCAAAGGTAGGCATAAGAAGCCCCCACATGACCCTTATATCTCTAAGAAATAATGCCTATTCTTTTTTTAAAAACCAAAGTGTTGGCTTCTGATATGAATGAAAAACCTATTTATGATATTTAATGAAAATTAACATCACATCGCTGGTGTTTCATCAAAAGCCACCCCACTCTTCCTGTCAGTCTTTTTGTGGTGGATTATCAGAGGTGCTCTGTAGGAACTTTTGGTCAAGGACTGAAAATATTTCAAATGCCTAGCTAGAGTCTCCTTGTAGGGAGAAGTAAGAATTAGAAACGACACAGTGCTAAGAATGGGCTCCTGTAGGCCTTAAGGAACCAAAAATCCCTCCACCCCGTCCTCACTGCTGGCCATAGCTGGGACAGGTGACTCCCACTTGTGGCAGAAATGTAATCTTTAAGTATGAAATTTCCATAATGTTACAGCTTTCTTGGCTGCAAGGGTCCTTAAAACCCATCTTGAGATTGCCTCAGTTTACAGACCAGAAAAAAGACCTCTGGTCTTCATTCAAATATCATTAGTTCCTTCACAAAGGGAGTATTGCCTGACAGAAGGACTCCTCATGCGTAGAGTGGTTTAACATGAAATTTGTTTTTTCTTGTTTTGTTTTTGTTTTTTTAACATCTTTATTGGAGTATAACTGTTTTACAATGGTGTGTTAGTTTCTGCTTTACAACAAAGTGAAGCAGTTATACATATACATATGTTCCCATATCTCTCCCCTCTTGCGTCTCCCTCCCACCCTCTCTATCCCACCCCTCTAGATGGTCACAAAGCACCGAGCTGTGCTATGCGGCTGCTTCCCACTAGCTATCTATTTTACATTTGGTAGTGTATATATGTCCATGCCACTCTCTCACTTCGTCACAGCTTACCCTTCCCCCTCCCCATATCCTCAAGTCCATGCTCTAGTAGGTCTGTGTTTTATTCCCATCCTATCACTAATCTCTTCATGACATTTTTTTTCCTTAAATTCCATATATATGTGTTAGCATACGGTTTGCTTTTCTCCTTCTGACTTACTTCACTCTGTATGACAGACTCCAGGTCTATCCACCTCATTACAAATAACTCAGTTTCATTTCTTTTTATGGCTGAGTAATATTCCATCATATATATGTGCCACATCTTCTTTATCCATTCATCTGTTGATGGACACTTAGGGTGCTTCCATGTCCTGGCTATTGTAAATAGAGCTGCAATGAACATTGTGGTACATGACTCTTTTTGAATTATGGTTTTCTCAGGGTATATGCCCAGCAGTGGGATTGCTGGGTCATATGGTAGTTCCATTTGTAGTTTTTTTTTTTTTTTTTTTTTTTGTGGTATGCGGGCCTCTCACTGTCGCGGCCTCTCCCATTGCGGAGCACAGGCTCCGGACGCGCAGGCCCAGCGGCCATGGCTCACGGGCCCAGCCGCTCCGCGGCACGTGGGATCCTCCCGGACCGGGGCACGAACCCGTATCCCCTGCATCGGCAGGCGGATTCTCAACCACTGCGCCACCAGGGAAGCCCCATTTGTAGTTTTTTAAGGAACCTCCATAGTGTTCTCCATAGTGGCTGTATTAATTTACATTCCCACCAGCAGTGCGAGAGGGTTCCCTTTGCTCCACACCCTCTCCAGCATTTATTGTTTCTAGATTTTTTGATGATGGCCATTCTCACTGGTGTGAGATGATATCTCATTGTAGTTTTGATTTGCATTTCTCTAATGATTAATGATGTTGAGCATTCTTTCATGTGTTTCTTGGCAATCTGTATATCTTCTTTGGAGAAATGTCTATTTAGTTCTTCTGCCCATTTGGGAATTGGGTTGTTTGTTTTTTTGTTATTGAGCTGCATGAGTTGCTTGTAAATTGTGGACGCTAATCCTTTGTCAGTTGCTTCATTTGCAACTATTTTCTCCCATTCTGAGGGTTGTCTTTTGATCTTGTTTCCGGTTTCCTTTGCTGTGCAAAAGCTTTTAAGTTTCATTAGGTCCCATTTGTTTGTTTTTGTTTTGGTTTTCAAGAGCACATTCCTTCTGTAAAGCCTACTAAGCCTGCATCAGCCAGTCGGCCTTCAGCAAGGGGAAGGCAGGCAAGTGTGCCATCTTGGTGGGGTAGTGCCAAAGCCACACCTAGGTCACCCCAAGCCTCTGTATGGGGACATCAGCTCCATTTTATCCTGGCATTTAGCTCCTGGAGGCTAGTGTCTAATGCCTCCAAGTAAGAGGAATAAAATATTGATTCATGCAACAAAGTGGATGAACTTAACATTATGCTAAGTGAAAGACACAAAAGGCCACGTGTTGTATGATTCCATCTACATGATATGTCCGGTATAGGTAAATCTATAGAGACAGAAAGTACATTCATGGTTGCCAAGGGCTGGGGAAGGTGGAAATGGGGAGTGAGTGCTTAATGGGTACAAGTTACCTTCTGGAGTGATGAAAATGTTCTGGTACTTGATAGTGGTGGTGATTGCACAGGGTTATGAATGCACTAAATGCCACTGAATTGCACACTTTAAAATGGTAAGATAGTAAATTTTACATTATGTATATTTTACCACAATAAAAAGAGAAAAAATTACATTCATCTTTTAGTTCCATTTCTAGTAATTCTATTTGGTTCTTTCTGATATTTATTTATATCTTCCTTGTCTTTTTTACATCCTCTCAATTATTTAAACATGTTAAACATGTTTCTAAATAGTTTGCATCTGATAATAACTTTGGGGATCTACATCTTTAGTTTATTGTTTGTACTAATAGTGCCTTTTTTAGAAATTGTGTGTATGTTTGACTGGGCTTTATCTGTGAGAGTCTTGTTAAAGTCTTAGGGGTAGACTCCTCCATAAAGGACCAGATTTGCTTCTGCCACATGTCTGGATTTGCCACTAAAAATGAATTGGGCTATGCTGATAGTATTCATTTGAACTCCAAAACCCCATGAGGCCAGGCTTGTGATTGCAAACATCAAAGGACCCTAATAATAAAGTGAAAATAAAATGTACACTTTTTGGAAGTGGAAGAAAATATTTGCAAATCATGAAGAGTCTAGTCTCCAAATATATAAAGAACTCTTACAACGCTTTAACAAAAAGACAAACACCCAGTTAATAAATAGGCAAAAGGCATGAACAGACATTTCTCCAAGATATATAAATGGCCAATAAGCACATGAAAGTATGTTCAACATCATTAATCATCAGAAAAATGTAAATCAAAACCACAGTGATACCACTTCACACCCACTAGGATGGCTATAATTTTAAAAAACCCTGAAAATAACAAGGGTTGGCAAGGATTTGGATAAATTGGAACCCTCATACATTGTTGGTAGGAATGTAAAATAGTGCAGCTGCTGTGGAAAACAGTTTGGTGTTTCCTCAAAAAGTTAAAGATATGACCCAGTAACTCCACTCCTAAATATATACCTAAAAGAATTGAAGACAGATATTCAAACAAAACTTGTACACGAATGTTCATAGCAATCAAAGCAGTGCTATTCACAATCACCAAAAGGTGGAAACAACTCAAACGTACATCAGATGCAAATGAATAAACAAAATGTGGTCTATTTGTACAATGGAATATTATTCAACCATAAAAATTAATGAGGTACTGATACATGGCACAACATGGTAACCTCAAAAACATGACACTAAGTGAAAAAAGCCAGACACAATTGATCACAAATATTATGATTGCATTTGCATGAAATATCCAGAATAGGAAAATCCATATAAATAGAAAGTACATTAGTGGGACTTCCCTGGTGACACAGTGGTTAAGAATCCACCTTCCAATTCAGGGGACACGGGTTCAATCCCTGGTCTGAGAAGATCCCACATGCCGCAGAGCATTTAAGCCCGTGCACCACAACTACTGAGCCTGCGCTCCAGAGCCCGTGCCACAGCTACTGAGCCCATGCGCCGCAACTACTGAAGCCTGCACATTCTAGGGCCTGTGCTCCACAACAAGAGAAGCCACCACAATGAGAAGCCTGCACACCACAAGTAAGAGTAGCCCCCTTTCGCCACAACTAGAGGAAAGCTCGCATGCAGCAATGAAGACCCAACACAGCAAAAAAGAAAAGAAAAAGAAAGTACATTAGCATTTACCAAGGGCTGCTGGGAGGGAGGTCTGGGAAATGACTGCTAATGGGTATGGAGTTTCTTTATAGGGTGATGAAAATGTTCTTGGATTAGATAATAGCAACGGTTGCACAACATTGTGAATATACTATGACTGAAATGACTGGTATATTAATTTTTTAAAAAACCATAACAGCTACCATTATTGAGCATGTTCTCTCTGCAAAGCATCATTCTAAGAGGGTTCAAATCCAAGATCCAACACTTACTAGCTGGGTGCCTTTAGGCAAGTTACTTTATCTCTCTGTGACTCGATAACATCATCTGTAAAATGAGGATAACAGATGTATCTACCTCCATAGGGCTGTTATGAAGATTAAATGTGTTAATATGTAGAAAGCACTTTGAACAGTGCTTGGCACACAGTAAGAATTAGCGAAGTGTTAGATACAGGCATACCTCGTTTTATTGTGCTTCGCTGTATTGTGCTTTGTAGATATTGTATTTTTTACAAATTGAACCTGTGTTGTCAGATTATGGTTGGCAGTTTTTAGAAATAAAGTACTTTTAAATTAAGGTACATGCATTGGTTGTTTTAGATGTAGTGCTATTGATCACTTAATATAGTACAGTATAGTATAGTATAAGCATAACTTTTATATGCACTGGGAAACAAAAAAAAATTCTGTGATGCTTTGTTATTTGCTTTATTGCAGTGGTCTGGAACTGAACCCACAGTTTCTCCGTCATATGCATGTACTGTGATCATTTCAATGAATTCTCACAACAACCTCATGAAGTAGGTACTACTAGTTATTCCCATTTTACAGATGAGAAAACTAAGGCAGAAGGAGAATAAGCAACTCACCAGGTGAGCCAGCTAGCAAGTGGCAAGCAAAGCTAGGATTCAGACACCAGCAGTCTGGCTTCAGGGTCCCTGCTCTCAACTACTGCCATGCTCTACCTCACATAAATTCGGTATATCAAGCCCTGTAATTCATAGCTGTTTTTGCCTAGGATGAGATTCAATTAGGTATTTAAGATTTTCAAAAAGTGAATCAATTTAAGTAAACATGTTGAGTGAATATTACCATGGCTGGTACCCAGGCATGGCAAAACTTTCAAGGGCACATGAATGACTGAGGTTTAGAAAACATTGGAGTAAACCATGGAAATCTAAGATATGACAGAATATACCTGAGCTGTTACCAATGTACTAGGTAGGCTACTGCCCACCATGATTAAAATCTGTATGGGGAATTCCCTGGTGGCCCAGTGGTTTGGATTCGGTGCTTCCACTGCAGGGGGCACGGGTTCGATCCCTGGCTGGGGAGCTAGGATCCCGCAAGCCACTCTGCGTGGCCAAAAAACAAATAAATATTTTTTTTAAAAAAACCTGTATGGATCTCTTGTGTTATAACTTGTCCCAGGCCATAACTGTTCACCAGGTATCTAGCCAAAAGAGAGGGAATCATGCAGAACTCAGCAAAAGCTGCCCTGAGGAGGAAACATCTTGATTAAAGTTGGAGAGAGGTTGTGGAGGTTGCCATCCCTTGAAACCTGTTTGAAAGTGAATTGGTCAACCAGCCATCTATTCCCTGGTTTCCTACCCACCACCCCCTGGGAACATGAGGCACAGCAGTCACAGTGCCCCAAAATATTTTAATTTCTTTTTAAATTAAAAGAAAAAATTAATATGATCCAGCCCAAATTATATTTGTCTTTATAGCAACAGGTGTAAAATATAATTTTTAAAAAATGGGGCTTCCCTGGTGGTGCAGTGGTTGAGAGTCCGCCTCCCGATGCGGGGGACGCAGGTTCATGCCCTGGTCCGGGAAGGATCCCACGTGCCGCGGAGCGGCTGGGCCCGTGAGCCATGGCCACTGAGCCTGCACGTCCGGAGCCTGTGCTCCGCAATGGGAGAGGCCACAACAGTGGGAGGCCGGCGTACCGCAAAAAAAAAAAAAAAAAAAAAAAAAAAAAATTATGGATGAAGAGGCCCAAGAAGGCAGAATTGCCTAGGGCCCACAAAAGTCCTAATGTGGCCCTGATACTGGGGTGGGTCTCATGACCTCTCCCTCCTGACTGTGTCTTGAAGGAACCAGTTCAGAAGCCAATGGACGCAGCACCCTGATCCTGTTAGCATCCCCTCAGTATTGAGATAAGTAAAGGGACCACATTTGGGAAACCCAGCACTTCTGGATCCCAAATCTCTGGCTTAGGGAGACTCAGCCAAGGCCCTGGTGCAAGGGGGGAGAGACTTGAACCAGCGCAGGAGGAGGTAGCCCAGAAGGAGGTGGACTGGCACTCAGGATTTTTTCTTTTTTTTTGGCCACGCTTTGCGGCATGTAAGATCTTAATTCCCTGACCAGGGATCCAACCCGCGTCCCCTACAATGGAAGCGCAGGGTCTTAACCACTGGACCGCCAGGGAAGTCCCACTCAGGAGTTTTAAAGACTGCCCAATGCCCTGCTTCCCCAAAATACCTTTCCCCCTCCTCCACTCCTGCCTGGAATCACACCATTATTTACTCCTTTGAAATACTACAGCAAGAATATTGTGAAAAGTGCACAAACTCACTCGTATGCCCATGGTCAAGTTGCCTGGGTTCCCCGGGGCTCATTTTTCTGTGTAAAAAGAATGGGGAGATAATAATGGTTGTTGTAAAAGTAAAAGTAGGATAAATTATGCACAGTGCTAAGCAGAGGACTCATTTTTTTAAGTGATTCTTTTCCAGATCTTACTTCCCCGACCAGGGATCGAACCCGTGTCTCCTGCAGTGGAAGCGCAGAGTCTTAACCACTGGACCACCAGGGAAGTCCTGAAGAAGGGATTCTTATAATATGAAGGACGTCAAAACGTCCTGGAACACCTGCAAACTTCTTGGAGGAAGAACCACAATCTTTATTCGTGGCCTGACCCTTTTTAAATTTGACACATCGGTAGGGAAAACAGCTCAGTAAGATAACTCTAGAAAAATGGAAAGAGAGGAGAGGAAGTGGCAGTGGGGAAGGCAGGAACTCTTCCCAAGTCTACAGTACCCACCCGGGAATAAGGCAAGCTTTAGGCGGCTGCAGAGCCGGGTGCCTTAAATTGAGCAGCAACCCAGAACAGCAAATGTTCCATGCACCAGGAGCTGACCTTGCAGCACAGGCATGATTGGATACATTAAGCACTTGGCAAGTTTCTGTTATTTGCACTCTGACGTGGGTTCGTTACTAAATATCTAATGTCCTTGGAGCTTTCTCAAGAGGCACATGGGGCTTCTTGCAGGATGCATGCATCTGAGTACCTGGACTGCTTTGCAAACCTAACCTCAAACTCCAGGTCTCGGAATGCAGGGTGGGATCTGATTTCAAAACCCCGTGCAAACAGCCCCCACGCCAATCATTTCGTCTTAACCACTAGCTGGATTGGCGGATTTTGCGCGCGAATGTAACAAAATCAGATAGTCCCGTCCATTCCACCAACTTCTAGGAAGGGTGAACCTTGCTCAGAGCCCAGTGCAAGATAAACTAACTTCGCTTTAGCGCGCTTTGCTTTCTGGGGGCTCGTGCTTTACCCAGCTGTATCTCTCCGCCTTTTCCTCTGGGGAAGCAAGGAACACCACGACACTGCCCGGTTGCAGAACATCGAGGGTTGGGCGGAAGAATATTCTCCAAACACTAAACAAGCTCCAGGAGCTAGTGTGAAGTCTTGCACCCCGCCCTCAAACTGCTTTCGCAGTCCAGCACAGCCCCTTCCCCCAATCATACACTTCGTACCAGTCGGAAGCAGTCAGTTAAACGAATCACCGTTCCCCGAACAAGCGTGCCCACTACCAGCACCACTCACACGCACTCGCCCTATTTTTTTACACACCCTGGCCATGAGCGCGCCCCCAACGAGTCCCACCGACCCCCACTAGAGGCAATGTAAATTCAGGTAGGGGGCGTCTAACCGACGCAAACTCATACGCTTTGAACCCGCGGAAGCAACATACCCCTCTATATAAGGCGCGCAAGCCCCAGCGTCGGCGCCACAGAAGAGGTCCCGGCACAGAAGAGCAGACCACGAGGTACTTGCCACGGCCCCAGCGAGGAGTCGGCTGAAGCGCAAGGTTTCATCGACAGCATTCAAGGCATGGCGTGCAGCCACCGTGACACCGGCTACCGCAGCCTGGGGGTCGACGAGGACGAGGAAGAACTGAATAGTCAGTGTCTAGACGGGGACAGGTGCTTCGGCAAATTCCAGAAAAGGAACTTTCCATGGGAAGGGCAGGTGGACGGGACGCTGCGCGGCAGCGGCCGTCCTGCAGCCCGCGCACCGTGGGCTCTCTCACCCCAGTCTCTCCCTTTTGCTTTTCTCTTTTCCCAGATGCGGAGCCTACCTTGACCTTGGAGACTGTAACCGGAGGAGAGAAGGAGGTTCTGTCCGAACCTGAGTCTGGAGAAGCAGCAGCAGCAGCAGCAGCAGACTACTTTGATGCGGTCGGTTCCAACCTCTTGGACGAAAACTGCGAGGACGGCGACGGCGGTCTTGAGCCCCCGCAGCAGCAGGAGGAGCTGCCCCCCCTGGCTGCTGAGGGGCCACAGATCGTACCGAGAAATCGGCGCCGCTGCCGTACGACGTTCACCAAATTGCAACTGCGGGAGCTGGAGCACGCTTTCCAGCGCACTCATTACCCCGACGTGTTCGCGCGGTAAGTGGCTGGCTCCGGAGACGCCTAGTTCTCCAGGAGTCCGCGCTCATCCCAGGGCGCCTTAGGCTCTTTCCCAGGATCCTCCTCCTCCTCTCCTGGGCCAAAAGCTACTTAGGAGGCTCGAGGGCGCCGAGTCCGCCCTAGCTCTCTGGGCGTGGGGCAATGCCTATAGAGCTTGCGGGGGTGCAAGACAGGAGCGGAACTCGGGTGGAGCAAGGAAGGCAATGCCGATTAATCCTGCTTAAATTTAAAATCTTGGTAATTTGTTCATCATGGAGTTTTGCATTCGTTTTTTACATTTTGAAAATTGCATTAAAATATTTATCGTAATTACTCAGCTTTTTCGCGCTCTTTAAATTTTGCGCACGAGGCGAGCGCCTCATTGGCCTCACCCTAGTCTTGGCCCTACCTCGTGGAGCGCCTTCCAGGCGACAGAGTTTTGACCATTAGAAAGCAAGTGACTTATTCCCGTCGCTTACCTTCTCTGGACGCCTTGTGGTCCAGACAAGGGGAAGGCCTGTTCTGGCCCGGTAGTAATGGGGGACGAGGACAAATAGGTGTGAGGTTTAGGGGCGCCCTTTCAGGTTCCGTTGTATTCAATCTTCGCCCGCTAAAGAGCAAAAAGAATTCCCCTTGATCGCTTAGCCAACGTGGTTTGAAGTTTCTCCTTGAGAGTTTATCGCTTCCTTTTACAATAAACATAAATACTCTGGTTCACAACGCCACTTTTTTGATATTTTGGCGTTTTATTTATTTATTTTATTGTATTTATTTTTAACATCTTTATTGGAGTATAATTGCTTTACAATACTGTGTTATTTTTCCATAAACGGAAAAATTAGTTGAGTCATATTCAACTAACAGATACACTATCAGGAATTTTAATATGTATTCCCTTTTTATATTTTATTTAACAGACGAGTTGTCCATGGGAAAACCCTCCCTAAAGTAAACCTCAAGCTGTATTACAGAAAACTGCGGGGAAGGGTATAGAAATGTAAATGATATGTTTTATCCACAACTCCAAATACTGAACATTTGTACTTTTCACCCCCTCAGAGAGGAGATTGCAGGACGCTTAAATTTGCCTGAAACCAGAGTGCAGGTCAGTAAATCCTAATTTTAAAATTGACAGGGCAGCCATTCTAAAACATGCTTTAGGTTTTGTCCTGGAAGCTCTCAAGTTGGTGGTTTTGTTGTCTTTTCCGTGTTTAGCAAATAACTTTTGAGCAATGGGCTCTTTGGGGGTAGGAAATAGGACAAGTAAGTTCAAGCTTATGGAAATTGTACTTTACCAGAGGGAATTCGATTTCCTAAAGGGAAAAATATAAAATACACACCTCTCTCCTCCTCTCTTTATACACACACACACACACACACACACACACACACACACACTTTTTTTTTCCAATAAATAAAGTTAATCTCCCTCTTAACACTGGCATCCTTTAGGAAGGATGTTAGTACTCGCTAAAGGAATATTTCTATGTGGAATTTATTGGGGCTCAGTCTCACCTGGGAAGTATTCAAATGAATACACTGAAGAGCTAGGTTATAAGAAGGTTCAACTGTACTAAATTATTTAAAATACTTAAAACCAGACAGAAGCTCTTGGCTGAATGAGTGAACTTATAAATATTTAGACATTGGGGTGAGGGAGTAATTCAAACACAGAACATAGTATATGAATAACTAATACACATTTAGTTAAACTGAAACTGATGGCCGGGCGTGGCTAAAAAGTCCAAGTGCCAGTGCCTAATCCTCCTGCTGCTGTTTTGTTTTGTTTTTTTGCGGTATGCGGGCCTCTCACCACTGCGGCCTCTCCCTTTGCGGAGCACAGGCTCCGGACGCGCAGGCTCAGCAGCCATGGCTCACGGGCCCAGCGGCTCCGCGGCACGTGGGATCCTAAGGGACCGGGCACGAACCCGTGTCCCCTGCATCGGCAGGCAGACTCTCAACCACTGCGCCACCAGGGAAGCCCCCTGCTGCTGTTTTTAAGTGTTTTGCAAATCAGTGTAGAGAGTGGCAGTCTTAAATTCTAATTTTTTTGGAAGACTTTGATGTCAGCCTGAAGACATTGCTAAAATATTGCAGTTACGGTGGTAATGGGAAAAGGTTTGTAAGCTTTGGAAAATTATCCTCAAAAAATGAATCAAAAAAAGGGAAAGAATAATTTTGAATAAAGTTCCACTGACCTAAGAAGGAGCGAAAGATTAGAGAAAAATCGTATACATTCAAATATATGCATCACAGGTGACATACAAATTCAACTTTATGAAACTACTAAATGCATAAGTGAATATTCTCTTGAATAATTTTTAACATCTAAGACTTTTGTATCCTTTTTGGTGGTATTGTTTTGAAAAGGTGGGTTTCCGGAATTTGATTGGTTGTGAGGGTGATCTCACTTCAGGCCAGATTCTCACCTGTGCTAATTTAAAATACTTTTTCATTTATTCAGGCAGTGATTACAAATTTGTAGATCATGGAATCAAAAAGTGACTATTTGAGGTCATAGAACACCATAGTTACATCAAAGAAGTATTTTCTCCCCTCAATATAAATATATAAATAAATGAATATACATACATATATATATCAGATGGCTTACTTGTTTTGCCCCAGAGCACATGCATGAGTACAGTGATGGAAACGTACTGCCTATCTGTCCGTGGTATGCAGAAAAGCAGGCCACTGGATGGTGACATCCTAATGCCACAGGCTGGACCAACAGGCTTGGTCTCAGGACGAGTCTCAGACAGGCAAGGTAAACCCAGAGGAAAAGAAAAACAAGGTTTGTTGAGTTGCTTTTCCTCATGCCTTGGTTTACATAGTCCTCTTAATGGATTTCTGAAGGGAAAATGAGCCAGAAGACACAAGTAAGGAAAAAGACAGTGTTCTCATAAATTTCCAAACACCACAGCATGAATTTCCCCAAGAAACTTAATAGATGCTTCCCTCACCCATCTTGTGCAAATATAGTAGATCTCTTTTATGAAACCAGTATTGGGAATATGGACCTAATATTGGCCCATACCAAAATTTGCCATACGTGGGCTTTTGGTTATGTTTAGGGAGATTAGACCACAGGTACATTTGAATCCCTCCAAAATGAGCTCTATTACAGTGGCCTTCTTCAGACTATATATCCACGTAGTAGAAGGACACCAAATCCTAAAATGAGAGAGAGAGAAGGTGTCTTCGGGCAGGCAGAGAGAAGAGGCCATTTGTCTCACTTAAAACCTGCCATTTGGGCACGTCCAGAAGGATTAAACACAATGTAAACCCCATCAACTAGTACACTAAGAGGACACTAAGGTCTAATTGATAGCTTGTTTGTTTGTTTGTTTGTTTGTTTGTTAATAGTTGGCAAGCATTTAGGGAGCAGCCTCTTTTGTGACCCCTGTCCCCACAGGATTGAACATAATTGGACCTTCCTGCCTTAGGAATGAGTGATGGGATTGGGGTCTCCTGGTTAAGGAGTGGAGCTGGCAGGGCCTCGGGTACCCTGACACTCTGGGTAACAGTGGCTCCTGTCCAGCATCCTGAAACTGAAGCTGGGACCGAATGAGCTGACCTTGTCCTGAGCCCAGAAAGGTTTGGAGGGTAGGGCAAACTGGAGAATACAAAATTGACAGTGGTGACAATAGGGTGCCCAATATCTTATCTGGGGTAAAGGATTTGGGGTTTAGTGAATTTGGATTTAGTTCAGCTAAACTTTCCTTAACACTAACGGCTGAAATATCAAGGCAGTGTCCAGGGCTTCAGCACCTCTCATGTCCCAGCAAGACAAGCCAGAAAGTCCCTGGGACCCCCATGATCAGGCCTCCATTGACATACCATCTGTTTTAAGTCTTATGAGGTTTCAGAGAAAGAATGATCTGTTAAACATCATTGAAGGAAACCTTCTGTCTGAAATTGCACCATGCCCCTATGGATTAGTTACTTCAGACTGAAGATAGGCTTTTCAAATAGGGTATGGTTCCCCTTGGTATGACTTTAATTGGACCCATGTTTATCCCACACTCAGCTTCCCTCACAACCGTGATGACACTACTCCTGGTGAGAAGGGGGTGGAGGCAGCTGGACAGCGGTAGTCCAACAGCAGGGACCTGGTGCAATTCATCAGTTAGGCCTGCATCCAAGACTTGGAAAAAACCCATTAAGGAATATTAAAAATGAGAGACAAATCAATGTGCCAAAGTCTGGACTAGGCTTGGTTCACTAAGGGTTAGCTGAGAGAGGTGTGCTGTTTGCTTTCCTAAGATATTTTAGCAATAAGGGAATAGTTTCTCCTGCTGCACTGTAAACTCTCAATGGCAGACTTGCATGGTGTGTGTTTTCTATTATGATATTAGCTGTTCAATATACTAAACCAATCTCTTTTTCCCTCTGATTGAAGGTTTGGTTTCAGAACAGAAGGGCCAAGTGGAGAAGACAACAGAGGGCACTGATGTTCAGAAATCTGCGCCCCATTGCCGTGGGCCCCTTTATGGGGATAATCTTTGATGGGCCCTATCAGGCAGTCCCTGTTATGGAGCCTGCATGGAGATGTGTTCCTGCAGTGCCACAGCCAGTCATTCCACTTGCACCACCTGTGCTACCCAGGCCACCACCTCTGCCACTTGGGCCACCACATCTGCCACCCATGCCACCCGGCATGCTTTTGCCACCCCCACCACCTGTGCCTCCATTTGCTGTGGCCCCTGTAGGTATGGCATGGGGCCCTGTCATCAACGGTCATTTCGCAGGTCCCATTTTCTGAATATGGTATTCATGACAGTTCTTCCATAGCATCTTTCTGCCAGATAGAAGTTGTTCAGAGCACATCAAAAGTAATTCACCAAAATCCTGTTAGATGAAATAACTAAATGCACAGAGTCAGTGCCTGTTGTTTTTGGAGAGCACATTGTCTTTTCAATAAAGATGCAAGTTAACAATATATTGATTTTTGGTGTCAAATGGACTAAGTTGGGTATGCATGGGAATGACTAAGGCAATGCAATTCAAACAGAATGTCGAAGAAGCTTCATTTCATAATGTAATAGCTCTGAGTCACCATAATAGGTAACAGAGTCCTCACAGTGCCTGTGGCAGGTTTACACTGACCACACATTCTCCTCCCCACGTCGCCATCCATACCCTGACCCGTTGGGAGCACATACACGTGCAAGATGGGGAGGGATGACCCTCTGGTGAGTGTACAGTGTGTTTCCATGCAGGGACATGTTCTAGTCAAGGAGCTCAACAGCCATGGACTCTAAGGGAATCTTCCTAACAGGCTGCTCACAGGGCTGTAAGGAAAGGAGGTGGCAGCCAAACATCCATCTGATACTCTCCAAATTCTCTTCACTGCCCTCCATTTTATGGAGGTGATAGGGGAATAGGAACCATTCTGGTTCCAAGACACAAGAGGGGGCTCCATTAAGATCAGAAAATGGTTCTCACCCCACACTCCCAGCCCAAAAGAGCCTATTATTGTAGCTTCCCCAGCCCAGAGGCAGACAATCACACCTTGAAGTGTATTATGTCACCCTCAACATCCGAGAGATGGTCCACTGAACAGAGTTCCAGAATAGGCACTCACTAAAAGGAAGCAGATCTTTGCTTTACCCATAATGTCTTCTTCATGTAAAACTGCCAGGTGAGAAAAGAAAAACAAAAATGGGAGGTGGAAAAAGGAGGCCAGGCCAACTATTTTTAAAATATTACTTTCTTTTCAGTAGAACTCATTCTTCTGACCAATTTCTAGCAATGTACAGTGATTTTATGAACAGTCATGCTATGAAGTGACTGCAGTGACTTCAGATAGGGGTGTCACAGTGACACCAGAATTTCCTCGCACAGGAAGTGGGTTGGGGAGAAGGGGCTTATCAAAGACAAGTTTCACAGCAGTTACATGTTCCTAGTTTGAAGGGAGGCTTTATTTTCATGGAAAAGCATGACTTTTGCAGTATTGTCCAATACTTTGCATTCCTTTCTTCCCTCCATTCACACATATGGATGCCAAATGTCAGCAAGGTGGTTGTATCAAATGTGGGATTCTTGCAGAAAAGAGGCTGTTGCTACTGCAAAGGTCCCAGCCCCTGTTGGGAGTGAGGGACATCCAGGATGCTCCTGTGCATACCCATTGCCATCCTCCCCCAGTGATTTTGAAACAACCATTCTCGTTTTCCATTTTTGCCCCCTTTCCTTCTTGTTAAACATCAGGTTCCTCAATGCTGTAAGTCTTCTTGGAACTACGGGATCTATACAAATTGAAGTTCCAGGACCCCATACAGCCTTTCCACCCTGAGACTCAAACAGTACCCAGTGCACAAATCCCACAGTTCACTCTCAGATGCAATCTGACAAACACAGAACACTTTTTCATCTCAGGCTGCCTGGAAGAAGCAAAAAGGTAAATACTCTTCCCCATAAGTGGATGGGGTCTTCAAGAGACATATATACTATTTTAAAAAAACATAGGACTTCCCTGGTGGCTCAGTGGTTAAGAATCTGCCTGCCAATGCAGGGGACATGGGTTTGATCCCTGCTCTGGGAAGATCCACATGCTGTGGAGCAACTAAGCCCATGTGCCACAACTACTGAGCCTGTGCTCTAGAACCTATGTGCCACAACTACTGAGCCCACGTGCTGCAACTAATGAAGCTCGCGCACCTAGAACCTGTGTTCTGCAACAAGAGAAGCCACTGCAATGAGAAGCCCGCGCACCGCAATGAAGAGTAGCCCCCGCTTACCGCAACTAGAGGAAGCCCACGCACATCAACGAAGACCCGACGTAGCCAAAAATAATAAAAATTTAAAAACACACACACACATCTACTTCTTCCAGGTGCCAGATGATTTAAGGAAGGATGGTGGGATGGGGGCAGAGGAAATATGCAAAACATTTCTGCATAAGATAGGTTCCCCTCGGTCTAGGTTTTAAAAGGAAGAGGTCTTTTAAAATAATCTCACAAAAAGCATCCTCTTAAAGTGCATTTCAAATATCCCCAAAGCATAGATCAGAAATTAATTATTTTAATATAAGGAAATTATTTCCATTTATTAAAAATCATTAGAAATTGACTATGGGCAAATATATTTACCTGAGATAGATGGTCTATAAAGACCTGGCAGTTTGGGGTGACAAATTCTAAAAACATAATCTCAGGAGAAGTACAAGTGCTTCAGCATTTTACAGTAATAATTCTGGATGTGCTCTTTATTTCTAGAGTTGTTTCACATTGATGAACACATGACAGTTTTCACAATAGTCTTTTTAAAAATTTTTTTATTTATTTTATTTTTGGCTGTGTTGGGTCTTCGTTGCTGCGCGCGGGCTTTTCTCTGGTTGCAGCGAGCAGGGGCTACTGTTCTTTGCAGTGCACTGGCTTCTCATTGCGGTGGCTTCTCGGAGCATGGGCTCTAGGCACGCAGGCCTCAGTAGTTGTGACACATGGGCTCATTCATTGTGGCTCGCGGGCTCTAGAGTGGAAGGGCAGTAGTTGTGGTGCATGGGCTTAGCTGCTCCGTGGCATGTGGGATCTTCCTGGAACAGGGCTCCAACTCGTGTCCCCTGCATTGGCAGGCGGATTCTTAACCACTGCGCCACCAGGGAAGCCCACACAATAGTCATTTTTGTGGTCAAATTAAGCAGTGAGAAGGTATGAGGTATTTGGGGGAAAAACAAGCTTTTTTGATTAGAATTAGATTTATGAAACCTGGGTCTTGTTTCAAACAAATCTAGTCAGAACCTTGGAGGTCTAACTTGGAAGAGCCTGAGAATCAAAATCCCAGCCATCCTTTGGACTACAAGTACTTAGGAAAAAAGGGCAAGAAAAGGAGAGACTAGAAATAATTATTTGGTTCAGAATACAAGGATCTTCCTTGAGATTGGTGTGAAAAGTGACTTTTTAAACAAAGAGTTACAGTACTGTAAGTGTATTTTTTTATTTATTTATTTTGGCAGCATTGGGTCTTCGTTGCTGCGCACGGGCTTTCTGTAGTTGTGGCAAGCAGGGGCTACTCTTCGTTTCGGTGCACAGGCTTCTCATTGTGGAGGCTTCTCTTGTTGGGAGCATGGGCTCTAGGCATGTGGGCTTCAGTAGTTGCAGTGCGTGGGCTCAGTAGTTGTGGCTCACGGGCTCTAGAGTACAGGCTCAGTAGTTGTGGCACACGGGCTTAGCTGCTCCATGGCATGTGGGATCTTCCCAGACCAGGGCTCGAATCTGTGACCCCTACATTGGCAGGCGGATTCTTTACTGCACCACCAGGGAAGTCCCTGTAAGTGTATTTTTATAAAGGGGAAGAGAGTTTGATCTGAGTTGTTTTCAAAAAAAACAATCAGACATTTGCTTGCCTTCTGAACATAGGGTAATATGCTTAAAGTTGGGCATGCTCTGAACACATACAGATATACTGTTTTCCCACCCAGACATTTAGTGCTGGTATGACTCTCGGAATTGATGAAAACCTGAAAGTAAAATACCAGAGTCCTTCCCTGTATTTCCTGATTGGTAAATCCTACTTTGTCTAATTTGAATCCTGTAGCCCAGGGCCTCCTGTTGATGATGATGGGGGAGCTGGTATAAAGTGGTACATAGACCGGGGTTCTCAGACCTTGAGTGGACACTTGCTGGAGGCAAATCATATCATAATCTAACTCTCATCACATACCCTTCTTCCTAAGAATGCTGCACGAAATTATCATTTGGGGATTCATTTCAGGCTTTCCTAATGCTCCCTCCCTTCTATAGTCAAGGCAATAGAACGTTCCAAAGAGAATGAACTCTTGTGTCAGACACCTCCTCTTCTTAGCAGACACTTTCTCATCTTCCTTTAATGTACTTCCACACAAGGTCACGTTAATCTGGCAAATGAGACAAATGTTCACAAGTCCTGCAGTCAAAGGACAGTGATGACAGAGAATCAATCCAGTCATTTCATGCCACTCTTCCAAGCCGAGTGCCTTTCTTTTTCTGAGGGACACTCGGCTTAGAGGAAGAGACCCTGGTATTCACTCTGAACTGGAGGGGGCTTTTACGGTCATCCGGTCCACTCCCTTCATTTTGCAGATGAGAAAACACAGGCCTAAAGCAGTGGAGTGGCCTGCCTTGGGTAGCATGCACAGTTCATCCTGGAGAAGGCCAGCCTTTGTGTGGCCATACCCTCCCCTGGGCCCAGGATTTCCAAGCCAGGGGCAGCACACACCAGGCCAGGTTCAGCTCCTCTGTGCTCATCACCTCCATCCACCCAGAACTCTTTCCTTCAAGGGGCTACAAACTCAAGGCTCCTTCCCAAGCTTCGGCACTGGGCCATTTTACGTCTAGGAAAAGTAAGCAGCTTCCCCTGAAGGCATGCAGTATCCTGGTGTCTACTCTTGAGCACTGAACAGCAGGGGCTTGAGAGAGTGATGCAGTTTGTACCCTCCTCACAAAAGGCCAAGTGTGCTTCCATTACAATAACCCGTGTTTCTCCCAATCCCCTGGCAAAGCTGTGCCTGCCAACTGGCAGCACAGAACATAAGCCATAGCCAGCTCTGGGCTTGTGTTGAATTAACTTTTTTTGTAAAGTAGGCTAATAGTTTGGAAACTGTCATTATGCAATTAGTATTCATTTTGAAATGTGGTTATTTATGCTTTGCCTTGATCAATGTCACACTCTCTCCTTCTCAGATGTCACTGCAATGCTCTGGGGCAGGGACCCAAAGTGCAATGGTGTAAATTTAATTTTCAAATGCACCCCGATGGTCTGCATGCCTCCCCATGCAAAGCATAGATCTTAAGGAGACTGTCTGGATTCCCAACATTTACATGCAAATATTTTTAGACTCTAGGAATACAAAAGACTCCCTCTGAAAGCACACTCTGTTGTGCTTCACAAACAAGAGGACACAAGTGATTGAAGAGGGAGCACCCAGGCATGGGCAGCATAATTGATACACCTGGACCCTTCTGAACCACAGCCCCCAGACAAAACTAGGGCCTCTCTGAGAACTGCAGAGCTGGAACACAATTTTCTATTCTTGGCCCAAGAATCTTGGTTTAGGAAAAAACAGGAGGCAGAGTAGAGATTAAGGAATAGTCTGACCAGTTCCCCTTGAACAAGGGAGACAAAGAGATGAAGCAAAAGATGTTTTGAAGTCAGGAGTGGAAATAAAATTATTTTTAGTTTGATGTAGTCCTATTTGTTTATTTTTGCTTTGCTTTTCTTGTCTGAGGAGGTATATCCAGAAAGATTGCTAAGACTGATGTCAAAGAGTATGCTGCCTATGTTTTCTTCTAGAAGTTTTATGGTTTCAAGTTTTACATTTAAGTTTTTAATCCATTTGTATTGATTTTTGTGTATGGTGTAACATAGCTGTCTAGTTTCATTTTTTTGCATGTGGCTGTTCAGTTTTCCCAACACCTTTAATTGAAGAGACTGTCTTTTCTCCATAGTATGCACTTTGCTTTTTTGTCATAAATTAGTAAGGGTTTATTTACTTACATATATGTAAGGGTTTATTTCTTTTTAAAAAATAAATGTAAATATTCTCTCTTTTTAAAAAAATATTCATTTATTTACTTGGTCGCACTGGGTCTTAGTTGCAGCATGCAGGATCTTCGTTGCCACATGTGGGATCTTCATTGCCACATGTGGGATCTTCATTGAGGCATGCAGGATCTGTAGTTGCAGCATACAGGATCTTTCAGTTGTGGCATGTGGGATTTAGTTCCCTGACCAGGGATCAAACCTGGGCCCCCTGCATTGGAAGCATGGAGTCTTAACCACTGGGCCACCAGGGAAGTCCCTTAAGGCTTTATTTCTGATCTCTCAATTCTGTTCCATTGACCTATGTAACTGTTTTTCTGCCAGTACCATGCTGTTTTGATTAGTACAGTTTTGTAATATAGTTTCAAATCAAGGTATGAGATACCTCCAGCTTTGTTCTTTCTTCCCAGGATTGCTTTGGCTACTCAGGGTCTTTTGTGGTTCTACATAAATTTTAGAATTTTTGGTTCTATTTCTGTGAAAAAAATGTCCTTGGAAATTTGAAATGGATTGCATTGAATCTGTAGGTTGCTTTTAGGTAATGTGGACATTTTAACAATGTTAATTCTTCCAATTCAGGAGCATGGACTATCTTCCCATTTATTTATGTCTTCTTCACTTTCTTTCAACAATGTCTTATAGTTTTCAGTGTACAGGTCTTTCACCTCCTTGGTTAAATTACCAGGTGTATATTTTAAATTTACAGCATGTCTTAATTTTAACTAGTTACATTTCAAGTGCTCAATAGTCCCTTGTGGCTAGTGGCTATCAAATTGGACAGGGAAGCTCAGGAGTCTTGCTGCCACAGTTCAAATCCCGGCTCCGTAACTTATAGCTGTGTGATCTGGACTAATTGCTTAACGCCTATGTGCCTCAATGTGAGTATCTATAAAATGGGAACAATAACAGTATCTACCTCTGCAGTGAAGATAAATGAGAAAATGTGAGTAGAGAGCTTTAGTATCATCATCTTTGTAGTTACTGCAGGGTCCAGAGAACATCCATGATTGCCAACAATGAAGGCTTATTGAGTTGAACTGAATTCTGCTGAGTTTCTCAAATAGTGGAAGGATTAAAAAGTAATGCTTTGGAGTGAGAGGGTCATAGGTTCAAACTCTAGTCCTGCTCCTTCTTAGCTCCATCCCTGACCCCACTTCTCTCACCCCAGCACCCCTCTTGTCTTTTCTGCTCTGTAACACCACTTTAATAGCTATACCTGCTCAGGTAGGTGCCTGTGCTCCTTTATCTCTAGACAGGAAAAGCCCCTCTGAGATTGATAACCATCCCCACTCTCCACATCTCCCCTTTACTGCGCATGTGCAGTTTGGTCAGTGGCAGCCGTTTTGTCCCACTTTCCTCCCCATCCCCCGCCCTGACATGACTTTCTGAACTCTTCCTCAAACATGGTTGCTAAGTTGTTAGAAATCATTGCTCTTACCAGCAAGAGCCTAGGTAGTGTATTTTGTTATAAATGATTTATCCATATTCCAGGCTTTGTAGCAACATCAGCCCAAATGCACAAACTCAGGTGGAAAACCTCAGTCCGAATTGCTTCCAGTCACCTCTATGACCTTAAATCAGTGATTCTCAGTGTGTTATGGGGAAGACAAGAATCAGAGTCACTTGGAAGAAAGTGTTAAAATATAGATTCCCAGGTCCCACCTAGAACTGCTGGATCAGAATCCCTAGGCATAGAGCCTGGGAATCTGACTTTTTTTTTTCTTTTTCTAAGCAACTCTCAATTGCAAATCCACATGAGGATGGAAGGAAGGGTAATGAGAGCATGGAGGATTGTATAGAAAAAGAGGGTGGTAGTGTCAAAGAAAAACTTTGCTAATCTCACTTTTTCATTTATTACTCTTCTGTTCCGCCTCACCCATGAAGGGCAGGGCGTAGGCAGTGGCAGAAATGTTGTTGGTTGTTCTGACTGCATCCAGAACTTACTGGGAAGCCTGCTCCTATGTCCAGGTTGTATATACACTTAGGACAATTTGACTAATCAGGTTATAGAAGTATGCTAAAAGGAAGTAATGCTATGGCATGTTCCCCTTCCTAGGGCTGTAAACTTTCTAACAGGATTCGAGGAAATAAATCTTAAATGCAGGAATGACCTATGATAGAATTTCAACCCTGCAGCAGATTGGTGGAAAGGAGAGGGAGCTACTGAGAGGTGGAGACCCAGAGAGAGGAGATTAAGGAGAATTGTAGCAAGTCCTTTTTAAAAGAATATGTATTTATTTATTTGGCTGCATCAGGTCTTAGTTGCTGCACGTAGGATCTTTCATTGCAGCTTGTGGACCCTTTGCTGAGGCTTGTGGGCTTCTCTCTAGTTGTGGCACGCGGGCTTCAGAGCACTCGGGCTCAGTTGTTGTGGAGCACACGGGCTTAGTTGTCCCGCAGCATGTGGGATCTTAGCTTCCTGACCACGGATGGATCGTGCATCCCCTGCATTGGAAGGTGGATTCTTAACCACTGGACCACCAGGGAAGTCCCCGAGAATTGTAGCGATTCTGCTGATATATTGTGCTGGCAATTAACCCATAAAGGGACTCATTTTCTATGTTGCTCCCTGGAAACAACCCTCTTAGGGAATCACTGGGTGCTGCCAGGTAGCATTCTTGTTTAGCCTGAACCCTGGCCTAAAAAGCATCTCGTTCCTAGGAAGTGTGTGCCCCTGTAAAGTGCACTGTGCATATGATGGTGGCTCCAGGAGTCCAGCTGGACCTTGGCAAGACCACAAGGCTTGGTTAGCAAATCCAATGGAAGTGGCTGGTGGCTGGCCAGATCTATTTGGTGACCTTAGTGGTTCTCCCTTCTCTCGTCTGTGTGGGTATTGAGTTAGGTCTAGTGTTATCAATTACAGTGTTTGTATGGGAATGAATTTTTTAAAAATCATGAACCATTTTGCCTAAAGAAAGAGTCATCACATTTTAACTAGAAAAGCCATGGTAATAGGCAGCCATCCTTATGTGTTCAACAGGAATCTGCAAAGTGCCTATTTGGTATGCAGTACTGTGCTCTGTGCTGTCTCTTTGTCCTAGTGGGTCCCTTTGCCAAGAACACATGACTGCTTCCTAATCTTGTCTTTTAAGACAAAGCTTAAATTTCTCCTCCTCAGTCTTCCCAAGTCTTAAGTGACTCACTTGCCAGTCACTCTCCATCACATCACCTGATTTCATCTTCTTCATAGGGCTTTTGTGTACCTGAAATTATCATTTCCTTTTCCCCTCTCTCCCTCCTTCACTTTCTCCCTCTATCCCTTTATCTCTCCTTCCCTCACTTTCTCCTTTTCTCTCTCTTCTTCTCTCTTCCCCCCCACCCCCTAGAACGTAAGCTCCAGGAAAGAAAGCACATCTTGTCTGTCTCTCAGTTCAACATTCCCAGTGAGTAGCCACTCAAAAAGTATTTGTTGAGTACATGAGTGAGACACTTGGAAGATAGGAGTCTTCAGCCAGGTCTTAAAGGGCTTGTCCATGGGTCAGAAGGGAAACTAGCTTTCCAGGTAAAGAGACTAGAATAGAAGGATCAATGACCTGAGTGTGTTGGGGGTTGGAGGGGGATCAGAGGGGAGCAGGCAGCTCATGGCCCAGGGGCCAGGTTAGGAAGCATTGAATGCTGTCATTGGAGGAGTGGGAAGGTATGGAGGGTACAGGAAGAGCATGTAGGATGCAAAACCACAGATGCTGGGGTGAGGATGTACATGATTTAAAGAGCAGTGAGGAAAAAATCATTCAGTTATTGAATAGGAAGAAATAATGAAAACAGGGTTTAACAGAGTTTATCCTAAAAGAACAAACTAGAGCAAAATCCAGTCAGGTTCTGCAAGTGCACTTGTTCCTTAAGTAAATCCTTGTGGGTGAACACAGCCTAGAACAGATAACTGCCTCACCTCTCTCATGCTTCTTTTGTCCTTTCCATAAAACAGGAACTTAAGCAATGTCATCAACAATAATGATACAATAGCAATACTATTGTCAGGCGCTAATCCATACAACAGTCTTATTAGATAAGTGCTATCATTAGCCCCATTTTAGAGATCAAGAAGTCAAGATTTAGAGAGGAGATTACATAATTAGCCCAAATTCAAACCCAGATCTGGTCCAGAGTTCTATTGACCACTATCTGTAACTTGGAGGCTTCAAAGATAAAAATCCCATTTGGAAACTTACTGCAAAAAGATATCACCTTGAAAGAAGCAAAATCAAGTTAGAATAGGAACTCTCTGACCACCAAACCCTGAAATGAAAATGCTGTATTTGTATGCTGCTCTGACAGGAAGCAAATCTAAATGTTTTATGAAGTACTATGTACTCTAAATGTATTATGAGGTACATCATAAATGTATTGTGATGGTGTTAAGAGCAAGGGCTTTAAGAATTTGGGAAACCTGAATTTGAATCACAGCTCAACTACTTCCTGGGGGTGTGATCTAGGTTAGTGAACAACTCTGAGCCTCAACTGCCTCATCTATAAAATGAGGATGATACTAGTACTGAGCTCATAAAGATGTAGTGAAGATTAAGTAAACTAACACAGGTAACTTGTCACTGTAGAGGACAGAAGCACCAGCTTTAGAATCAGGGTTCAAACCTAGTTCAACAATCTAGTAGCTGTGTGACCTTAGGCTGAATACTTTACCTTTGTGAGTACTGGTTTTCATATGTGTAAAGTGGGAAAGATAATATTTGCAACTCATTCTACCAACAAATATGTATTAAATGCCTGTGGTGCCAGACATTCCACTCAGTTTGAGAGTAAAAAGATGAATAATCTTTATCTGCAAGGAATTTACAATTTTGTAGTAGGAGACACAACCAGCACATAAGAATATTATTACAAGGATTATGATACACTAAGGGACCAAAGAAAGGAGTCTACAACTCTATGTGGAGGAGTTAGGAAAGGCTTCACAGAGGAGGTGAGGAAGTCGTGAGAGCCAAATTGGATATATTCTAGAGTGCCAAATGAACAGTGAGTGAAAGTAAGTTGGAATTGGAGAATGAGATAGAGAGATTTAATTTTTTAAATAAATTTATTTATTTTATTTAATTATTTTTGGCTGCATTGGGTCTTTGTTGCTGCACACGGGCTTTCTCTAGTTTGGGCGAGCAGGGGCTGCTCTTCGTTGCAGTGCACGGGCTTCTCATTGCCGTGTCTTCTCTTGTTGCTGAGCACGGGCTCTAGGCGTGCAGGCTTCAGTAACTATGGCACACGGGCTCAGTAGTTGTGGCATGCAGGCTCAGTAGTTGTGGCGAACAGCCTTAGTTGCTCCGTGGCATGTGGGATCTTCCCCGACCAGGGCTCGAACCTGTGTCCCCTGCATTGGCAGGTGGATTCTTAACCACTGAGCCACCAGGGAAGCCCAAGATTTAATTTTTTATTGTAAAGTATAACACATACAGGAAAGCGCATAGGAAGTAAATGTACAACTCCTTATATTGTCACAAAGTCACTACAAATTGGTAACCAGCACCCAGATGCTCCCCCCATGCCCTCTCCCTATTACTACTTATTTCTTCTCCAAAGGCGACCGTCACTCTAACTTTTAACAGCAGAGAATAGTTTTTCCTGTTTTTGACCTTCATATAATTGGAACCATACAATAGGTTCTCTTTTTGTGTCTGGATTGTTTTTTTCCACACTGTAACTGTGATATTCATCCATACAGTTTTGTGTACACTATATTATATAGTATGCTATTGTCTGAAGACAGCACATTTAAAATTTTTCCATTCTTTTGTTAATGGAGGTTTAGACTGCTTTCAATTGTGGTTGTTGCAAATAATGTGGCTATGAATATTCTTGGTGCACATATGCATGAATATCTGTTGTATATATACCCAGGGATAAAGTTACTTTGTCAAAGGGCATGTATATGTTCAAGCTTAGTAGATAATGCCAAGTTCTTTTCTAAAGTGGTTGCACCAAAATACACTTTCACAGGAAGTGAAGTCTGGGAGTTCCTTTTGCTCCATATCCTTTGCCAATACTTGGTATTGTCAGTCTTTTTAATTTCAGTTATTTGGAGGAGTGTGTAGTGGTATCTCATTGTTTTAACTTGTATTTTCCTAATTACAAAAGAGGCTGAGCACCATTTCATATGTTCATTGGCCATTTAGAGATGTTTTGTGAAGTACCTAAGAAGTCTCTTGCCCAGTTTTTAGTCTTTTTCCTGAATTGTCAATCTTGCCTTTTATCTTCTTTACCATATTAAGGATAGTTATTTTAAAGTCTGTGTCTGATAACTCCATTATATGGAGTACTTGTGAGCTTGTTTCTATTGTCTGTTGTTTTTCTTGGTTTTTGTTCACTTTTATACATAGTTATTTTTGAATGAGTGATGAACACTGCATATGAACAATTGCAAAAGATAATTTGAGGCCTAGAATGAAATTGCCTTACCCAGAGAGCTTTCTTGCAAGTGGCTAGAGTCCCAAGCAATCTGGTATTATCTTAATCCAATTTCAAGGATTGAGATTATTGGAAGCTGGGCTTTTGTTCCTGCAAGGATTGGTCTATTTCTAGTTTCCCATTATTCCTAGGATGTAGCCTTTTGAAATCCAACTAAAAGCTTTGGGCAGAGTTGTCAGACCCTTCTCTCCTTGGTGAGCTCTGGACTGCAGCTTTTTTTTATCTCCTTGCCCCTTGAAGCTGTCAAAGTACTGCTTGGCTTCTCAGTCATAGAACAGTGTCTTCTGGAGTCAACAGAGGCCTTATAGGAAAAGTTGCCGCAAATGTCAGACTCACCTCTCTGAGTTTCCGCCTTTTCTTGGCCCTCTAGATCTTGGCCTCCAAATTTCTTTATTGCTTTGAAGCAATGTGTGTGTGTGTGTGTGTGTGTGTGTGTGTGTGTGTGTGTGTGTGTGTGAATGCATGCACGTACACACACACATACACTTTTCATGGTATCCCTCAACGGGAGCGTTGTCCAAATTCCTAGTCCACCACTACCAGAGTGGAAATCCTGCTTGAAACATTTAATTTAAAATATTACCTCACATAAGCCTCCGAATAATCCAAATTATTCTATCAGCATCACAGCTAAAAAGTGGGAGACACAGCAATGGTAACCTAGTCTCTCTGATTCCAAAATATAAGTAATAAAACAAAGGGCAATGTAGCAGCTTGCGTGGTACATGATTAGAGCTGGCTAATTAGTTTCATTAGTTTCATTCCATCTCTAACATTTAATGCTAATTCAAGTATTATAGGAAAAGGAAAAATCTAAGTGAGTTATACATTCAAGAAAGAAATATATCAAGATAAGAATGGCTAATATATATACTTATGTGTATATATATATAAATCTCAGAAAAAAATAAGTTGAGGCAAGTGGCTTCTACAAAATGAAGAATGCATTTGTCCCCCCTTTCCATCCTCATTACCATTGCCTTAGTTGAGACTCTAATCGTCTCTCACCTGGATTTCTCTCTGTAAATTCTATTCTGCAAAAGAAGATAAGGATGATCAGACATCCTAAGGCACTAATAGGGTCACCACCCTGCTTAAAAGCCTTCAAACTAGCTCTAGTATTTCCCTTGATGCCACATCTCCCTCCAACTACCCCTCATTTCTCATCTCCCTTTCATAGTAAAGTGCTTCAAAACAGTTGTCTCTACACTGGCTATCTTCATTTCCTTATTTCCCATTTTTTTCTTATACCCATTTCATTCTAGCTTCTGCTCCTGAACATTAAAAAAAAAAACCAAACTGCTTACTTTTTAGGTCACCAATGACCTCCATGTTGCCAAATGAAATGGACCATTTTCCTACCTCATCTTAGTCTCAGTAGCATTCCACACAGTTGTTCACTGCCTCTTTCCAGAAACACTACACTAGCTCCTCTTCTGACTTTTCTTCTCCCTAACAGCTTAATGTTGTTGTCTCAAGTCTTGGTCGTAAGAAACACCCCTCTATCTGTATTCTCTTGATACATGATTCCATCTAGACCTAGGTTGAAATACTACCTATATGCTGTCTCCCAAACTTACATCATCAATCAGACCATTTCTGAACGTTAGCCTCATTTATCTAACTTTTTATTTGGTATTTCTACTTGGATACCTCAAATTCAACATGTCAAAACAAAACTTTGATTCTCACACTACTCAATACCTCTCCCAGTTTTCCTCATCTCAGAAAATGTCATCTTTCCCTTTCTGCCACTATCATCCTAGTCCAAACTACCATCATTTCTTGCCTAGACTATACCAATTGCTTCCTGACAGATATTCCTCCTTTCATCTTTGTCTTCCTATAATACAGTCTCCACAAAGCAGCCAGAATAAACCTTTAAAAGCCTAAATCAGAACATAGAACTGCTCTCCTCAAATCCCTGCTTCTTCTATATACCCAAAGTGGTTACACGTAGTATGAAGAATAGAATTTGTAAGATAGCCCTAGAATCATATGTATTTGTGCGTATGTCTAACTCTTCCTAAAAGAAAGCTAACATATAACTTCATAGACTCCACAGTGCCTTGCATATTTCTAAATATATACTAAGTCAGGGGTCTGCAAACATTTTCTGTAAAGGGTGAGTTTTTAGACTTCATAAGCAATATAGCCTCTATATTTTGACTACTTATCTCAGCCACTGTAATATGAAAGCAGCGATGGACAAGAAATAAAGGAATAGCTGTGGCTATGTTCCAATAAAATTTTATTTACAAACCAGGTAGCAGGCTGGACTTGGCCCACAGGCCATACTTTGCTGAGCCCTGTACTGTGTCCTGAGTCTCATCTTGACAACATCAAAGAAAAATGAATACTGTGGTAGCCATGAAGGTGCACCAGTCAGAGACAATCAGCCTCCAAGAATGCAATCATCCAACAGCTTCTATGTGCAGGTTCCTTTAGGGCCTGCTGTTTTTAAGCTGAGGCCATGTGCTTCTCAGGCAGCTCTCAGCCTATGACTGAGCATGGTAGTGGTACAAAGCCTTGCCATTTCTAGCCAGCACAGGACAGTCTGCACACGAGTAATTTTTGCAGAGTGCCCCATTCAGATTTTGTAGAGCTGTGCTGCAATCTGAGGCTTTTCTTCCCCAATTCTCCTTTCTTCCCTCTCTGTTTTCACAAGAGTCAGACTTGCATCACAGTCTAAAGGCAAGTAATGTGATGGCAGCTTAGACCTCAGTGGTAGCCATGCTAGTGGTGAGAAGTGTTCAAATTCTGGACAAATTCTGCAGATAGAGCCAACAGGCTTTGCTGATAGATTGTAGACCGTGAGTTAAAGAAAGTATTCAAGGATGATGTCAAAGATGATTCTGTAGAATGCAGCTTTATTTTCTAGTTCATTTCTGCTATTTTTATTATTACTTGCCTTCTTTTCTCTGTAATTTTACTTGGTTGTTTTGTCTCTGAATTCTTTTTTTTTTTTTTTTTTTTTTTTTTTTAGCCGTACGCGGGCCTCTCACTGTTGTGGCCTCTTCCGTTGCGGAGCACAGGCTCCGGACGCGCGGCTCATGGGCCCAGCCGCTCCGCGGCATGTGGGATCTTCCCGGACCGGGGCACAAACCCATGTCCCCTGCATCGGCAGGCGGATTCTCAACCACTGCGCCACCTGGGAAGCCCCTTGTCTCTGAATTCTTAACTTGTACACTTAATGAATTAATTTTAAGCCTTTCTTCTTTTTTTAATATAAGCATTTTAAGGCTATAAATTTCCCATGAATAATATTTAGCTGCATACCATGAGTTTTGATGCATAATATTATGTTCCATTCAGTTGTTAAGTATTTTTTATAATTTTCTTTAACATCTTTATTGGAGTATAATTGCTTTACAATGGTGTGTCAGTTTCTGCTTTACAACAAAGTGAATCAGTTATACATATACATATGTTCCTATATCTCTTCCCTCTTGCATCTCCCTCCCTCCCACCCTCCCTATCCCACCCCTCTAGATGGTCACAAACCACCGAGCTGATCTCCCTGTGCCATGCGGCTGCTTCCCACTAGCTATCCACCCTACGTTTGATAGTGTATATATGTCCATGCCGCTCTCTCACTTTGTCCCAGCTTACTCTTCCCCCTCCCCATATCCTCAAGTCCATTCTCTAGTAGGTCTGTGTGTAAGTATTTTTTAATTTCAGAATTTCTTCATGGACACTAGTTGCTTAGAAGTGCATTTTCAAACTTCTAAAAATATGGGTTTTTCCTAATCATCTTTTAAAAATTTCTAATTTATCTGCATTGTGGTCAGAGGAAGTCGTCTGAAGATTTTTTTAAAACTTTGTTCAGATGCTGTGTCGGCTTGCTGAAAACTCTGTAATAATTTGGCATAGTGTTCTATATATTCCATTAGGTTAAGCCTGGTAATTGTGTTGTTCAAATCTATATCTTTATTGAATTTTTATCTGCCTGGTCTAAAAAATACAGAGAGAAAATTGTTCAAAACTCCCACTATGATGTGGATTTGTCAATATCTCCTGTAAATTTTGCCTTGTATATTTTGAATCTAGGTTGTTAGGCACATTCAAGTTTAGAATTTTTGTATTCTTATGGTTACTTGAAACTTACCATTACTTGTGATCACCTTCTTTGTAGTAATATTTGCCCTCAGGTCTATTTTGTTTGATATTAATACAGCTAAACCACCTTTCTTTTGATTAATATTTGCCTGATACATGTCTCCCCACTGTTTGACCTTCAACCTTTATGGGTCTTCATGTCATAGACATGTCTCTTTTTTAGTATAATTGACACACAGTGAAATACACAGATCTTAAGTGTAATCATCCTTCCTTCTTGAATATCAGACCTCCTTCTTGGATTATTTTTTTCTTTTTCCTGAAGCATATATTTAGAAACATATTTAGAGAGTCTGTTGGCGGTAATCTCTGCTTTTGATTTTTAAAATGACTTTATATTGCCCTCGTACTTTTGAACTTTTAATTATTAAAATATTCAAACATATTTAAAGATTGAGAGAATATAATTAACCTCCATGTACCTCCTGCCCAGCTTCAACAATTATCCAATCATACCAACGTTCTTTCATCTTTACCCCACATACTTTACCCACACCTGAATTGTTTTGAAGGAAATTCCAGACATCATATGAATTCATCCATAAATAAGCCAGTATAGATCCCTAAAATAAAAACTGTTTTAAAATTAAAGATAACTACAATATCATTATCATACTAGGAAAAATTAATGATTATTCTTTAATATTTGAGATTATTGAATATCCAGTCAGTGTTTTCGGCTGCGTTGGGTCTTTGTTGCTGCACGCGGGCTTTCTCTAGTTGCAGCAAGCAGGGGCTACTCTAAGTTGTGGTGTGAGGGCTTCTCATTGGGGTGGCTTCTCTTGTTGTGAATCACGGGCTCTAGGCACGTGGGCTTCAGTAGTTGTGGCTCGTGGGCTCTAGAGCACAGGCTCAGTAGTTGTGGTGCACGGGCTTAGTTGCTCAGCAGCATGTGGGATCTTCCCGGACCAGGGCTCGAACCCGTGTCCCCTGCATTGGCAGGCGGACTCTTAACCACTGCACCACCATGAAAGCCCCTCTCATATATCTTAATTGATAGGATTCCCCCTCCATCTTCTTGTTTTCCTTGCAATTTTTTGTTCAGGAAATTGGGTTGTTTGTTCTGTTGTTTCCTAGAGTATGGATTTTGCAAATTGTATCCTTTTGGTTTCATTTGAGTTCATTCGAACTCAAACCAACTAGCTATGTACAATGCTGAATCAAAGAACACACATATAAACCAGGCCATCAAAATTTACACTTAATTTCTTCCAGAGGTATGCAAACAAGGATGGCATCATTTCCATCCAATGTGAAGTGCTAGGTAATCAGGCATATTCCGTGTTTACTTACTATTCCTTTATAGTGTTTTACATGTATACCAAATGGTGACTTAAAACAACTAACAAAATTTAACAAAAAGATCAGATATCAGGTAGAACTGGTAGACAATTTAATTTAAAAAGTGAGGAAAACATCAACTACTTGAAGAAATGTATGTGGTAATGTGGGGAAAGGTAGATGGAGAATTTGAAATTTTTAACTTAAAAACATACTTCTTTCAAAAATCAAGGAAAATGAGAACCTACTGTATAGCACAGGGAACTCTACTTGGTGCTCTGTGGTGACCTAAATGGGAAAGAAATCCAAAGAAGAGGGGCTATATGGGGATATATATACATATGGCTGATTTACTTTGCTGTACAGCAGAAACTGACACAGCAGTGTAAAGCAACTATTCTCCAATAAATAAAAATATACAGTTAAGACCAAAAAAATCAAGGAAAAGCTAGGTGTCAAACTCCTCTGCTACACATCATGGTGTTTTAAATTATATAATAAAGTATTTACTTAATCTGAATTCTTTGGGGAGGTTTTAGATGGTCATACTCTCAATGGAGATAAATCTTTTAATAACTGTCTTATTTAGATATAGTCCTCTGATGACAAGGCAATTTTCTGATCGCATATGAGATAAATGGAGTTAATACCATTAAGCAAACATGAAACTTCTGTTGTACTGTGATCATAGATGAGTCACTAAGTAAAATGATTAATCACAAAGCAGTGTTGCTAGGCTCACTGAGTGACTATTCTTCCTTTGCAAGGCAGTTAGAAACTCTAAATTTATAAGCTAATGAGTTTATTCCAGCTATAAACAGACACAAGCATCAGAGTATTCAGGAAATTTGTACACAATTAACCTAAAATGATGACTATCTTAAAATATATTTTGGCATATTTCTATCATACAGGGTATTGTACAAATATATACAATGAAATCAAATACCTACAGATAAATTTTGAATAATGGAATACTAAGAGAACTATTTTAATGGAAGAAAATTTTTAAATAAGAGGATTTCAATACATGTCACTACAACATTAAAGAATCATAAATTATCCTCATTTCATCAGCCTATAAATGGCTGTACTTCATGTTGCAATGACTAGAACTTGTAACCTTAATAAGTAGCATTATCATGACCTAAATCATGTTGAAAGGAACAGGGCTTTACAAAGAGACAAACAATATTCGTGCTTTCAGTAAATATCCTCTTTCAAAAACAGGAGAAAATGAAGAACATTGTTTGGATTTTGTAAAGAACTCATTTGATTTTAAATCTTCATTAATCTCAGATTAACAAAGCTATTATTAATATTAAGTTAGCAAAGTTCTTTGCACATGTGCAAGGAAGGAACCATGGGGATGTAAAAATGAAAATGAGGACTAGTGGGGAAGACAAATAAACCCTGCTAATTGTAAGAAGGAATGGCATACAGGCTAAAGCTCCTTTAGATTACTTCCTTCCTACTTCCTTGGCATTGAAAAATAGCTTTCCTTTAATGAAATGCATCTTGGTTCCATCTTTTTTGAAACTCTGAAAACCAAAGCAAAATAATGTAAGCTGTGTGAGGGCAGAGACTGTGTCTGCTTATTTACCACTTATCTCCTAGTATTTACCACAGTGCCTACTATATAATAAGCATCCTATTGCTGAATACATAGATGAGGAAGCAGCAGCTGAGTTTTCCTTTGCAGGATAACAAGGATGCAACAGGAAGTCATTTCATTGTATATTTAGTAAATAATGTATTAGCTATCTATTGCTGCATAACCAATTACCCCAAAATTTAGCAGCTTAAAACAACACACATTTATTATCTCACAGTTTCTGTGGGTCAGGAATCTGGACATGACTTAGATGGGTGCTTGAGCTTAGGATCTCTCACAAGGCTGCAGTCATTCGAAGGCTCCACTGGGAAGGATCTGCTTCCTAGCTCACTCACGATTGTTGGCAGGATTCAGTTCCTCATGGGCTGAACAGGCCTTGGTAGAACTACCAAGGCCTCAGTCCCTTTGTTTCTTGTCATGAGGGCCTCTTAACTGAGCATGTCACAGCATGGCAGCTTGCTTCATCAGAGTGAGCAACCAAGGGGACAAGAGAGAGTACAAGCAAAACATAAGTCACAGTCTTTTGTAACCTAATCAGAGGTGACATCCCATCCATTTTGCTGTATTCTGTCGGTTAGAAGCAAGTCACTAGGTCCAGCCCACACCTAAGGGAAAGGGATTACACAAAAGAGTGAATTACCATTATCTTTGGGGGCCACATCAGAAGGTGAATACTATAAATACTGAGTAGACTGATTGATTTGAATGTAGGGTAAATGAAGAAATGCATAGATGATGAAGCTGGAAAGTAGACTGGAGTCAGGCCGACTGTGGAGGCTCTTGAGATGTCCTAAGTTGTCTGAACTTTGTTCTGATGCTTGCTACTCAAAATGCAGTTCATGGATCAGCAGCATTCATATCACCTAAATACCTGCTAGAAAGACAGAATCTTGGGCTCCTACCACAGATCCATTTAATCAGTCTGCCATTTTAACAAGATACTATGAACATTAAAGTTTCTAAAATGCCGCTCTTGTTGCTGAGAAGGAGAAAACAGCTTCTGTGAAAAGACTGAACATGGAAGGAAAAGGAGGAGAAATGAATCAAAGATGACTATGTTTTTTGAAAATACAACATCAGATTTGGTCTGATCATGGCATTAGGAGATTTACAGAAGAATATGGTTGACTCTCAGTATCAGTGGTTCCCATACTTAATTCTGCACTAGAATCACCTGAGGAGCTTTTCAAAAGCTCCTTGGTGAAATTCTGATTCTAGGGCTGGAGCATCATGTAGTGTCAAAAATAAGGCACTAAAAATACCAAAGAATAGGGGTAGGTCAAAGGGACACTGGAGCCAACCTTTAAGATGGGGGGGAGGGAGGTCCAAGAGGGAGGGGATATAGGTATACATATAGCGGATTCACTTCATTTTACAGCAGAAACTAACTCAACATTGTAAAGCAATTATATTCCAATAAAAAGAAAAGAGTTCCCGACATCCAAAGTTGGAAAAATTTGAGCAGCAAAATAAATAGTATTAGGTTATAACTAAAGTATAAAATAAATATCCATGAATCCATACATAAATAACTGAATAAATAAATAAATGGAGAGGCAAATCTCCAGGATGTAGAATGTATTTCCTCTCACCACTGAGTATGGGCTGGACTGAGAAGAGACTTGCTTCTGAAGAACAGACTATGAAAAGGAAAACATAGTAGCTTCGCAATGGCCAGGTGACCAAAGTTAGCATGACTAGTGGTAAAGTCATGTTGATAGGATGCACCCTTCAGGATGATGTGATAAGAATGGTACCTCACCTCCCCAAATCTCAAAACCCCAGTTTAACCATGAGGAAAACTTCAGACAAACCCAAACTGAGGATGACACTCCACAAAATACCTGACCAATTCACCTTATATTTGTCAAGATCATGAAAAACAAGTGAAGACAGAAACTGTCCCAGACTGGGGGAAGCTAAGGAGATGTGATGATTAAATGCAATGAGGGATCCTGGATTGGATTCTGGAATAGAAAAAGGATATTAATGGGAAAACTAGTGAAATCAAATCATGAATGAAGAAATAACTCTGAATAAATCTGTAGTTTAGTTAATAGTAATATACCAATGTTGATTTCTTAGTTTTGACAAATGTACCATAGTTATAAGATGTTAACATTAGGGCACTGGGTAACAGATATACAGGAATTCTCTGTGCTATCTTTATAACTTTTCAGTAAACCTAAAATTATTCCAAAATAAAATGCTCATTACAAAACAATAGATGTCCAGGCCTCACTTCCTGAGATTCTAGTTTAATTTGTCTGGGTGAGTGAGGGGGGTGGGTGGTTAAGCATGATTATTTTTTAAAACTTCCCCAGGTGATTCTGGTGTTCAGCCAGAGTAGAGAATTATTACTCTATACTAGTGGTTCTCAAACTCAGGTATGCGTCAGAATTCTCAGCAGGGTGGGGGTGGAGAGTGTTAAAACACAGATTGCTAGGTCTCCATCCCCTGAGTTTGTGATTTGATAGGTCTGGGGTGGAGCCTGAGAATTTGCACCTCTTAGAAGTTCCCAGGTACTACTGCTTTTCCTGGTGTGGGGTCCACACTTTAACTACTGCTCTATACCAAAATCTTATAGTGATTTCTCTCAAAACAGTGTGAAAAGTAACAGCATGATACAAAGCAGTGTTATACAGTGCAAAGAGCACTAGTCTATAGCTCAAAAGACTTGGATTCTAGTCCTTAATTTGTCATCATTCAGCTATAGGACATGGATGAAGCACTTCATCTCTCTTAGCCTCAAGCTTCTCATCTACAAAATAGAGACTGGTTTAATGACCATTAAATCAAAAAATCTATACCTCTTTCAACTTTTCAGATTACCACCTAGTTCTGTTATCTCAGACTTGATAAACAATTTCATGAAATCTAACCCAATATTTCTAAAACATTAGTGGAAGATTTTTCTCTAGAATACTTGCTATGGTTATGAAGTAATGAAGGCTATTTTAATCAATAAGCCAGAGCTAATATATTCAAATTAATAAGATCCACATTTCATGTCATCACCAAACACCTAGTCCAATGATGTTGTCATTGCCCAAAATACTTTTGGAACTCTTTTTAAAATATACATCAAAGCCAGTTTTTAGGCCATACAAGAAAGTCTTTTAAAATCACACCTCATTGACCAAATGTAGCCAGCTTTCTCACCGGCAGGTAACCACCAGACAGCCCTCCAAATGACCCTTGGTTATTTCTAAAAGCCAAAATTGCCCTAAAAGAACAGAGTCTTAGCCATTAGGGGAAAGAAAACTCGTTTGAGAACTTGATGAAAGATACACAGCCCTCCCCAGAAAAGTACATCAGCATGCAAAAATTTTTTGCTGACAATTTTAATCCCTAGACTCTAACTCAGAAACTCCCAGTCTGGGGAAATAAAGATGTACCACTACTAAGAAAATCTAAATGTTCTGAAAAGACTCAGAAGGAATCCTTTGGAGGCACCTTCTCTGAAGGAAACAAATGCACAATAGGAAAAGCATTGGGCTTGGGGTGTAAACAAGGCACCTCAGGATATGGATGATTTGACTGTGTCACTAACCAGTTTGGAGCAAAGAAGTCACTTTCTTCTGAGTGTCAATTTCCTCATTTGCAAAGTGGAAGAGGAAAAGGGATTGAGCTACATCAATGGTTCTCCATGTGTACATTGGACCAGCATCAGCATCACCTAGGAACTCATTAAAAATGCCTACTGAACCAGAAACTCTGGGAGTGGGGCCTGGCCATCTGTGTTTTAACAAGTCCTCCATGGGATTCTGATGTACACGCAAGTTTGAGAACCACCAAGCTAAATGATCTCTAAAGTCTCTTCAAGCTCTCAAATTCTACAATTTATTTGGAGAGTATAAACTTCAGAAAGTTAAAATAGAAAACCAGAACCAATAGTCTCAGTCACATCTGTTGAAAAAGATAGGGATAAAAGCATAAGAATCTCTATTTTTACCTTATGTCCCTTATAGTACCCATGCAAAACTCTTTACAAATACTAGACATTCATATCTTTACCATGTGGTCCAATTTGGCTGAAAAAGAAAAATTTTCAACCCAGAGGTAGGTGAGACAGAAAATACCTGGTTCCGCTTATCTTGAACAGTTATTTCCCTCCCTTTTGCCTGCTATCCAAATCATTCCATGGCTTTATTAACAAAGTAGTACAGAAAAAAAAAACTGGACTTTGTTTTTATCTAAAAGCAACACGTATCTCATTTTCACTGAAAATGTGCTCAAGACACACCATCAGGACTTATCATGCAATAATAAAAATTATTATTCTACCTTAGTGCTAACAAAAGCAGAATGATATTGAAATTAAGACTAACGGTTATGGTTTTGATTTCAAACAAGTAAACCAGATATTTGATATTAAGGAATTATTTTTAATGAGATATGATGATATCATAGTTATGTATAATATAGAAGTATCCTTAGCTTTAAAAAAAATCTGATACGGTAATATTTAAAAATGAAGTATGCCACCTGTGAGCTTTAGTATCATCAGTGTTAAGGTGAGTGGGTAGAGAGGAAAAAGAAAACAAGATTGGCCATGAGAGAAGAGTTGAAATATGGGTATGTAAGGATTCATTTTACTGTCCTACTTCAAAATTTCTATAAGACAAAGCAGAAAATGTATCAATTCAATTATCTGCTGTTTTTAAGAAAAAAAATAAGCATATAATGGGATCCTGGCAACCAAATGAATAAACTGGAATGTTAAAAATGTTATTCACCCATTACAAAGGGAAGTAACACTGTACCTAAATCTAGTATCTATCAAGCTATTACTAACAAACACAGATAATGTAATATAAACATCTCACTTACCATGAGATTCAAACTGATAGCGAGGGAGAAGGTAGAGATTGTCAGACCTAAGTAACAGTGATTCTATTAAGGTTCTCACATCACAAGAATAAAGAAACACTCTGAGGGATGATTCTGAAATTTATACTTCTACGTATCTGTAAGCACAGTTTTTAAAAAATGGAGTCTTTAAAAATTTATGTCCCAGTATTGTCACTTAAAATTGATTTTGCATCAGAGAAGAATAACTCATAGAAAGCTCCATGGTAGCACTCTTTGCAACAATCAAAACAGAAACTGGCACCCAATTTCCATGTTATTCAAACATTAAATTGTATTGTCAATATTTGAGAAATTTCTCCATTAAACCACCAAGTTCCCAACATAGAGAGTGGCTTTAATGAAGCAGAAAATGAAATACAGCTCACTCTTCCTCTCACACCAATCACTAATAAAGATTAGTGGGCAGCAGTTCTGAGTCACTGATTACTGTTTACTGGTAAAATGATGATGATAGTGGTCACTGCATAAAACATCAAATATCTAGATCAGTACTATCCAACAGAACTTTCTGTGATGATGGAAATGCTCTGTATTTTTTCCAATATAGTAGCCTCTCACCGTCTGTGGCTACTGTGCACTTGAAGTGGTGCTAATGGGATGAAGGAACTAAATTTTAAGTTTAATTTTAATTCATTGAAATAGCTACATGTGGCTGGGGCTACCATAATGAACAGCATATACAGCATATATAGACTACCTAAGAAACACACAGACACAGACACTTCACTTAATATCTAACTCACATTTATTAAAAATTGAAGATTACAGAAAAGCATGAATAATATTGGCTTTATTAAACAAGCTCAATTAACTTACCTTTGACTAACAAATCAAAGCATTTAATATCACAAAAGGAATTTTGAGCATGAGGTCTATTCCAACCTCTGAAATTAAAAACAAAAGAAAAGCAGCTAAGACATTTTCCGAAGGAGAGAGCAACCACAGACCTCCCTCTAGTGGCAGGAGATAAAAGTTGCCGCTGAAAAGCTGAACTGCTTCTGTACCTATACATAAAACTGCTCACAGACATTTATATAATTATAACTTAAAAAGACTCTAGAACAATATATAAGGAAAATAGATCTGGTTTTTTGTAAACAATGTTAGACCTAATTTTCACTTACTATGAATTCTAATCTCTCTAGAAATCTGATCTTTCCAGGAAGAAAAAAATGATTTGCCAATGACATTTGGGAAACTGGAGCTTTCACAAAACAAAAGTTTATGGAGCCTTAACCAAACCATGAGCAAAAGAAAAGAGAGAAATTCTTCTCTGTTGATAAATGTTCTGGGATGAGACATGAAAAGGAGTAGAATCAGAAGTATAAAGTAGTAAGCAGCAGTGGGTTTGTAAGAATTCATGGTACATCAAAAGAGATCGTTTAAAATATTACAAGAGTTCTTAATAACCAAAACACTTTTCATTCTGATAATCAGTTTCAAAAGACAGCTCTGCCACATTGCCATTTTAATTACAACCATATATACTCATTTAGATTTAACTACTGAACTACTACTTTCAAGTACAAGAAGAAACTCAAAATAGAAATGACTTGTATTACAGCTATTGCTTTTCCCTCACAGCTTCAGGAAAAACAGCTTTTATATACACTGTAGTAAGTACAGAATGTACAGAAGACAGTTATATATACAAAAGTGCATTAATATAGTAATACATTTAGCAGAAATACAGGAAAAAAATCCTGGTTAACAACCTGATACATTACAGTATTTAAGACTACTTGAAGGTTCTCCAAACCAGTCAACTTCCTACTTGCTTTGGTTATGATATTGATGCTACATAACTAACCTTTGAAACTTAAACAAAAAATTGAAAATTTTAACCGTCTGTGAAATGTTTTACATATACTTGTGTTTATCCTTAATAGCTTTTGAAAACAGTTCTATAAAACTCCCAACACAAAGATTTAGAATGGATAATACCTATATCTAAATTAGAGTACTCAAAGGAGAAATTAAATTGATCCACTATAGGAACAGACATGGTCTGCTCCATTCCTAAAAGCCTCAGCTTGATAACCTAACCCCAAAGTCTCAACTTAAATCCAATTGGTCAGCTACTATTAAAGAGCAAGCAGCTCCACAAAACAAGCCATGGCTTCAGGCCACTGTTCCTTAGAACAATTCAGAATAGGTAAGTGTTAACTTGTCATTTATACATATTAATTCTACATCTACCTTTATATAGTCAAAATGCATTGTATAATTAGAACAACTCTCCTCTTTTCTACCCCATCCCTCACCACAAAAAAAGAACACAGATTTCCACAGGTTCCATTGACCACAAAGATGTAACAAAGAAATTTAACAATAAAAAGTATTACATATTGAAATCAGAGAAGACCAAATCAGTATGAATTTGAAGACCAAATCAGTATGAACTCCAAATTCAGTATGAATATCTAATTAAAATTAATTTACCATTATGTGATCTAGGTTAAAACATTAATAACCTTAATTTAAAATATAATTGTGAAGGGGGGCTTAAAACAAATAATTTTAATATTAGAAAAAATATGAAAATAAAATTTTAGTGAGTCAACTCAGCTATACCATGCAACCTCCTTACTCTTTTTTATCCTTAAAAAATTTTATCAAAGTATAGTTGACTTCTTACTCTTAATAGCCAGTTAACCTAGAGGAATTTTCATAGTTCCTTCTAAGCCTTTTGGAATAAGTAAATAAGTAAGTTATTTTCCAAAGAAATAAGAATTAAGCATTTCTAAGGAGCTACATTCCAGATACTGACAGGGATGCCTAGGTCTAAATATCTCTCAGATACCTCCTGCCACTTAGCATAATTTCATTGTAAAGATAAAACTTATCTTACTTTGTCAGACTTAAAATGAATCCAAAGTTACCACAGTACATGTGTATACAAATACTTATTTTCTACCTAATAGTCCTTTTAAGGATTAAATTTACCTCTAAGTTTAGACATGTTGAATGTCAGTATAATCAACATCACTACTATTATTTGAATGTAGCTGGAAATTTTCCTATCAACCATCTCATACTATATACTGACTTTAAGTAACCCCCTCCCAATTCGAAGCAAACGTTTTTTCTTCTAGATAGAAGTGCTAAAAGGTAATTTGTTAAAGGGAAAATGAATGTTCAGTTATTACATGAATGAATACAAAGAATCCCTAAAGTTAACAAGAGAATCAACTTGCTATATAATCTCTGTTCTTGAAAGTACTTTCGCCTTGAAAATTATCTTTCTAGAGTTATCTGGTTTTAAAAAGTATTCTTGGGAATTCCCTGGCAGTCCGGTGGTTAGGACTCTGCGCTTTCACTGCCGAGGGCCCGGGGTTCAATCCCTGGTCAGGGAACTAAGATCCCGCAAGCCACACAGCGTAGCCAAAAAAAAAAAAAAAAAAAAAAGTATTCTGGTTTATGACTTCTTGCAGGGGAAAAAATAAAAAAATACATTAAGCTATACTTTAGTTGACTTCAATGTTATTCCATGACCTAGCTGGGCCAAAAATCAAGTTATGCAAATGAAACTTGAGATCTGAAGGTTTTTGTTTTGTTATATACTCTTATCATTGATTACATAGTTCGATTTAATGCCTTTGCTTACTGATATCCAACAGCATGGGCATTTTATAAAACAAATTACAACATTTAGATTACTTTTGAGTTTGGAAAAGCCTGATATTGACGAAAAGTACAGAGTTCACCTTTAAGGCACATGAGGCTATACAGAGTAAGCCATAAACAAAAAATTCTGCTAGAGAATCCTGGGAAAAAGACTTCTATATTTGTCATATACTAACATTTTTGGCTTAAATATCAAGACATTTGATCAATTTCACAATTTTTAAAGCTCATCAGAATCTGGATACCTTTATACAATAGTTTCTTGAAATTTTTCCTTCATGTGGGGTTTTAGCATTTTTAAGAGCTAAATAAAATGAAATGTCCACGCAATTCGTGGAGTCATCGAATTACAAGTCACTTTCTGGGATTAATTCAGCAGTATCTAGTTAACCCAAAGGACTGACGAAACGGACAAAACTGCCAACATACCTAACTAAAAATGAGACAAGTCTCAAGAAAAAAAAAAGTTATTTTACTCTAAGTTCTTCTTGGGATAGAATGAATTAGCCCTTTATACTCCACTGCACATTATACTACATTGCCTTACTTTAACTCCATTGCAAAACTGTGGAAAAAGACATGCCATTTTGTTTAAATTCAAGGTTCACACTTTTAAAAGCTGTGGTAGGGACTGACAGGCTTTTACGAAATCTTTATTTTTTTCCAGTTTTGTTGAGATATAATTGACATACATACAAGATCTCTAATAAAATGTTTCTGGATAAATCTGATGTGACTTTATCATGCCCTCAGTTAAGAAGGCTTATTTTATTTTTTTTGCGGTACGCGGGCCTCTCACTGTTGTGGCCTCTCCCATTGCGGAGCACAGGCTCCGGACGCGCAGGCTCAGCGGCCATGGCTAACAGGCCTAGCCGCTCTGTGGCATGTGGGATCTTCCTGGACCGGGGCACGAACCCATGTCCCCTGCATCATCGGCAGGCGGACTCTCAACCACTGTGCCACCAGGGAAGCCCGAAGGCTTATTTTTTAAAGGAAAGACTTATGTGCTCCAACATCAACTCTCTACAGATGAGAACTGACACTGGAGCAAATAAATCTCACATTTTTATTAATTGGTTAGTTGGGGTTTATATTTAAAAAGAAATAAATAGAGTTGGATTTGTTTTAAATTGAACTCAGAAAGAGACCAGACTGAATTTATTACTTATTCCAAGAAAGAATAATTCAAACTTGAATTACCTACAGGAGGCAATAAAACCGAAAAAAAAGTATAGCACATTAACAAAGACCAGAATTTTTTGTCTTTTTCTGCTGTTTATTTGGGGGGGGGGGTAGGTAGATAAAAACTTTGTAATCTCCCTCTTAGATCATAAGCAAACCCAAGTTGCTTAATTTCTTTTCATTCTTTCAATCTCTTCCAAGCCAACTTAATGATAATGAGCTATCTCTAATTTATGGTACCATAAAAACAGTGCATCCAGTTTACACAAAATTTCATGGCGCACTTTACTATAAACACTCAAACCTTTATAAACTTTAAAAATTGGCTCTGTGGTGCTTTGGTAAACTTGTTTAATAGTGACTTAAGTTAAATCTAGGGTAATAAGACTATGTGATTGTTGGGAAAGGAGAGGACTTGGTCTTATTAGGATTTTCTTTTACTGGTCACTGTCAAGTAAACTGTTTCCAAGTATTTAATAGATAAATGCTGCTCTATGATCTCCAAAAGTAGCCTGTTTTCCTTGAAGAGTAGGTAAAGAGAACAGGCAATCATTCCCTGGAATTTTGCTTTTGCTAAGAGCAGGTAGAGAATTCACCTGTATTTGCTCTTCTCTCCATTTACTCTTCATATATTTGGAAGGGAAAACAACGAGGTGGACCCTTTCTGTCTTCCTCAGAATATTCTGGGATCTATCCCCAAACTCTCTTTGGGCCCTCTAAGCTAGTTAGAAGCACAAAGAGGGGGTAAGAGGAAAGTCCGAAGGACTACTCCAACTGATAACCATATATACGTATATACTTTTATTTTAGTAAAAATTTAAAGTATGAATTTAGTAGTCTTCGAAATGTTACAACCATGCCAGAGTCCTCAGAAAAGCTGCAATATATCAATTTTGTCCTCAGTTTCAATTCTTTAACCTTCGAGGAACCAAAATAAAATCAAAATTTCAAAACAGATGACTGTAAGAAAAGGTTAAGCCTTTCTATCAACTGAGAATTAATAATCTAAGTTGTTAATCTTTTTAACAGGTTACTTGATATGATACAATGTTAAAAAAAGTAGGAATCTATCAACCGCTGACTCTAGAGTTTAAAAAAATATTGATTACAACTCCTCCTACAAAATTATGATTACCTCCTAAGTTTCCACAACAAAAAGAAAATTATGAAAGTCAGAAAGCAGCTTGATTGTCAGTAGTATCAGTTTCTTTTTTTTTTTTAACCCATGTGAATGTTTAAAGATGTGTGGAAAAATAAAAGGAATCACAGTACTTCTAATGTTCATAACAAACTCTCCATGAAAACATTTAAAGAGACTCCATTATTTCACATTTAAAATTAGAGTTCTATTAGTAGCCAAGAAGCTAAGTTTTTTTAATATCTCACTGCTCAGTGTATTTCTAGCAATTTATAGTTTAGCAGAACTGTAAGGGTTTTCTTTAATTAATTTTGAACATTAACCTGTTCACATGCCAGAAGCTGTTACACCAAATATTTAAAAATTAGAGCTGTGCTGAAAATAAAAAGACCTACAAAAGAACTTGATAGGGATATTTTCTGCCTTTAAGACAGTTTCACAGCCTAAAATTTCAAAAAGCAGTGGAAAAGTAGAATTGGTTGTTTTGCTTAATTGATTTCTCCATTTGAATATTAATCAACATAGCATCAAGTCTAAAATTCGGTCACTAGTAACATTATTTTCTCAGTAGTCATCACTTGCAGAAAGGATTCTGAATTTACATGAAGTGAAAAACAAAAACAAACCTAACGAAAGATATCAGGGCCTGTTTTTACACCTTTGAGTTAATAATAAATGAAAACAGATAGAACTAAACCTAATGAAGGCACTATTGTAAACAGCAATCCATACCCTACCCCAACCTGGAAAAAAAGATGTCCACTAGGAATTGAGAATTATGCTATGGCCCTTTAGAAAAACTAAACTAAGAAATCATAACATTAAGAAGGAAACTGAATTATGATCTCTACATATGTATACTGATATAATAAACTATTTGTCAGCAGTACCTTAAAGTCTTCTAAACTGTAAAATTACTCGTCTTTGAAAAAGCCCACTTAACCACCCTGAAGTTTAAATAGTCAAAACATTTACTAAATCAGTGGTTCTTAAAACTAGAGTGTGTGGCAGAATAACCTGGTGCCTGTTAAAACACAATGCTAGGCCCCTCCCGCAGCATTTCTGATTCACTAGGTCTGGGGTGGGGCCCAAGAGTATGCATTTCTAATAACTTCTCAGCTGATGCTGAAGCTGCTGGTCTGAGGACCACCTGCTGAGAACCACATACCTAAATTATGAATAGTACATCAGCACAGCCCTAACCAACAAAAGTTTGGTCAAGATGCATGTAAACAAATAAGGATAGAATAATGCTTAGAAAGAATGCTGATAAATTCACCCTTATTACATCAAAACATCTACATCTGCTTCGTGGTCTTCCTCAGTCACTTTCAAGGACAGCACTTCTTCATTAAGGAATAGCCCACTGAGCCTCTCCTTCCGAGCCTGCCTCTGCTCTTTCAGCTGCCTCTTGCGTAAGGCCTTCTGCTGTAACTTCCGCTGCTTGGATCGCTTCTGTCAAAATAAAAATTTCTAAATCAGTGAGGTCCAATTCTGGTCTATCTACCCCAAAGTATTTTATGGATCAAATTCTATATTTTCTGATTAGAGATGTTCAAATTCCTCTGCAGTACAATCCTGGTTCCAGTAAGTGAGCCATTAGCTTAGACATGAAAACGATTCTTCAAGATTCTATTTCAATGGTATTTGACCAGTGCATCTTCTTATAAAGAAGGGTTGAAACTCTATCATTTGACTAGTTATGGATAACCAATCATTTCTAAGACTCTTTTTATATCAAATTAAGGCACACTGGTGTCAGTGCAGAGGAAACATGTAGTGAACAATACTGAATACAAATATAGAGAACACAGTTAAAATCTCTAATGCTTATGCTTTTAAGGTGCCTTTCATCCAAAAGCACTACAATGGCTGGGAAAGAACCATGTCTTTTTCATATTAAGCAAATACCATCTTAAAAGTCCATTAGAAACCCAGTGGGTACTCTATTCCTTGTCACTGGTGAACTGATGCCAAAAAAGAATGACCACATATCCAAAGGAAACCCATGGCAACCAACAAAGCTGGCTATGTTTCTGCTACTTTGGTAAGAACCAGGGAAGGAATCACTGTGTACCCTTGTCATCACTGGGTTCCCAAAGAGTTATAGAGAAACCCTTATCATCCATAAGTTGGCTCCAGACTGTCGCCACTGCAAGGAACCGAACTCTAAGACAGAACCATTCTATATACATTTAAACTTCTTATTTATGTGCCCAATAATATTATACAGAATTTTTTCAACTGTCAGAAGAGTAGACAGAAATTAGAGAAAGCATTATTACACTTTAAAAAGAGCTAAGAAGAAACATTCAAGATTAAAACATTAAGAAAACATTTAACACACACAAGAAACATACATAACATTTTTAGGAGCTAATAGACAGCAACATCAGCAACATAGTAAGATCCGCTTAGTAGTAAGCTGCAGTCAGTATTGCAACCTTGAGACTCACTCATTATTTCCATCAATTTATCTTACTTAAAACAGACATGAAAATCAGATAAAATTGAAGGTAATATGGCTGTGCGTCAAAACAGCATTTCAAAGCACTCAGCCCAGAGGGCTTTGATCAATAGGAGAGAATCCTGCTTGTTCAATTAACACCAAAACCCACAGGCAACTATACAGCAGGATAATTATAACTCTTCAACAAATTTATATGAAGGAATACTAATGTTAATATTGAAAGGTAAAGTTTTGTATTGATTAGACGTTTTACTTTTGAATCCCGAATCCGCTCTGCTGCACTTGCAGACAAGTTGCTGTCACTGTGTGCTCGACTCATGTTGGCACTGGAGTTTGAAGCAGAGTTTCCAACACTGGACCCACTGCTGCTTGCAGAACTGACCATGCTGGCACTGCTGCTGCTGGCACTGGCACTGGCACCGCTCACTCCACTGGTGCTTGCGCAACTGAAGTTGCTTCTCTTCCAGGCCTCTCTTGCAGCCCGTAGGCGAGGGCTATGCTCCTTGATATAGTTTCTGACCTTGGAACAGACAGACAAAAACTGGTTACTGCTGTTCCTCGACATTCTGCCTTCAAAATAATGGAGAAAAGAAGACTATTGTACTTAAAATTGTCAAAGTGCTACAGATGCACATAGGTAGAATATAAAGACAAAAGAAATCTCTAAAATTGACAATGTTCAAAATTCTAGAATACATATTATGAAGTTCTAGATTTTTAAAAGCATATAAAATATAATTAGTAAATGGAAGGCTACTAGCCTCTAGAATTTGGGATTATAAGAAAATAACACTTAGAAACAGAAACTAACAATAAAATAAAATGCGTAAGAGTAGGCATTTTTTAAAGGTTGCACCTTAAGATGATTTAAGTAATCGGCTGATTATATCTAAGATTAGAGTGTTTCCTAGATCTTAGCTAGGGGCCCACAGTACCTGTCTTCAAATGCAAGGCATCAATTTACCATACTAATGAAAAATGGGCTGGAGCGTAGAATATTATAGTATGTCTGTTGAGAGAAATACTGAGAAATGTTTCATAAATGATAAATGCAAAAAATAAAAAGTAGAACATAAGTACTCATTCAGCTATGCATCAGGGAAAGAGAAATAAAGCCTATATATAGAAGATACCAGAAATGTGTACCTCAGAATAGGAGAAGGAAAATTAATTGTTTTACCCTAGCCAGGCTCAATTACTGCATAAGACTATTCAAATCCCCCAGCTCAGATGTTCACTCAAGTACAGCTCTCAATAATCAATATTTTGATTCTGTCAATTATCTTCTGTAAACTGTGTTAGAATAACTCTATACTTTAGCATAACCACCCCTTAAATTGTGAAATTAGGTTTCAAAACCTGCATAACTAAAAAGCAGGTTCTAGACCCACATGGTCCCAGAAAGGTACAGCCAGGTGAGATGTATATGAAACCTCTTAAAACCATGTGTTCTAATACTACATTTCACAGCAGTGATTTTGACCTTAATTATTTATGTATTTACATATGACTAATCAAGTATACATGTCATAAAACAATGGTATTTTCAATAGCTGTACAATCTGTACTTTCTTTACATACCTGCTTCAGTTTTTCATCTGTGAGACAGTTAAGTTCAATAATAAACTCACTGTCTGTAGGGGAGATTTGAGCAGAAGGATCAATTATTTTAATAATATCAAGTTGCTCCCGAAGACCCATCTCAGTACTGACTTTACGACTCAGATACTCAATATATTCCACCTATATGATGAAAAATTACAATAAACAAGATCAATGCCAAAACCTCTGATCTTTTAGTGTGTAATGTTTAATGTTTTAAATATCAGAAGCACTTAATATTATATTTGTTCCCTACAAAACAATCAGTTAGAGCTCAAATTCATATCTACTAAGCAATCCACATTTATCCAGTAGCTTTAAATAGGCAATAAATCAAGCTTCACATATGTGTGTGTGTTTTTATTCAGGGGGGGGCACACCAGGCGGCATGTGGGATCTTAGCTCCCCGATCAGGGGTCAAACCTGCATCCCCTGCATTGGAAGCACGGAGTCTTAACCACCGGACCACCAGGGAAGTCCCCCACATATACGCTTTTAATTAAAAATGTTGAGATCGCTACCTGTTCATCATTTGTCATTGCACTCCAAGGAAGTTCATCTAAATTCCGGTGCTTGTTTTTCTTTTTAGGAAGCAGGCAAGGTGAACTTGGAATACTGGGTATGACATCAGAAAGTACATCACTTCCACTGGCAATGTCACTGCCTGGTAACTTTATAAAAATAAGGAAAAGGGGGCAGGGAAAGAAAAATTTAAAAAAAATTTAAATGCCACATGTTTTATATTGATTAAAAATGACTTTAATAAAAGACTAATGACAAATACAGAATCAGAAGACATTAACTCTGATCCACTCCTATTTTAGACAAAGCAGCAACATCAACATACTCTTTGTATATACAGTCACTTATTCAATGAGAGATATTTTCCAAAAGCTTAAAATCACAATCAAGGCTTGTTAAAATGCTAACTTAAGAGTCAATCATCATTAAGGTTTTAAATTCATAATGTGAATGCAGGCTAGGACCCACACAGCATAATGAATAAGGAGCACTAGTCTCCATCTCAAGAGACCTGAGTGATCTGCCACCACCTGGCTCTTTGCCAGACACTGTGCTAGACATACTGCCAATATAAAGACAAATCATAGCCCTTGTCCTCATGTCTGTATTCATAACCTCAAGATAATTAATCTAATTTAAATATGTTGTTAATATAAAGAAAAATACTTTAAAGACCAGAAGTATTATAAAAGAAAAATTAGAAAAAAATGGCAAGAGACAACGTGTAGACAAAGGAGAAATCAAGCAAGCCTAACACACAGAAAATCATATCAGCAAAAATATGTGCTATAATTTTACACTGCCTATTAAAAATCAGTTAGAATGGATTTAATTTTTTAACAGTTTTGTTGAGCTATAACTGATATACAAAGAACTGTACATATTTCATATATACAATTTGATGACTTTGGACATATGCATACAACCCATGAAAGCATCATCACAATCAAGGTAAAAAACACATCCATCACCTCCAAAAGTTGGAATGGATTTAATTTTAAATAAATGTGTTTAAGTAATTTTTTAGAAAGATAAAATATTTTCTTCTACAATGAGTACATAACAATCTTCAAAAATAATGTTTTCATTTCTACAATGTACAAAACAGCACCTTTTTGTTGTTTTGGTTCTATAGACTTTGCAATTATATCTGAACTCTAGGTGATTACTAGGTTTTTTTTTTTTTTTTTTTTTTTGCGGGCCTCTCACTGTTGTGGCCTCTCCCATTGCGGAGCACAGGCTCCGGACGCCCAGGCTCAGCGGCCACGGCTCACGGGCCCAGGCTCAGCGGCCACGGCTCACGGGCCCAGCCGCTCAGCGGCATGTGGGATCTTCCCGGACCGGGGCACGAACCCGTGTCCCCTGCATCGGCAGGCGGATTCTCAACCACTGTGCCACCAGGGAAGCCCGATTACTAGGTTTTGAAGTTACCAAAAAGAAAAGCCATTTTATCAATGCAGATTACTGCAATCACATGTGTTTGGCCTCGTATTGTACCCACAGCACTGTAATAGGTACAGGGAATCCAGAGGAGTGTAAGTCATGGTCCTTACACAAGAACTTTATATTCTACTTGGAAAGATAATACAATAGCACAAACATGTAATTTTTGTACTGTAATATAAACATAGCAAATAGCAAACACATGTCTGAGATGACAAGTCATCAATGGAAATGCCTAGCGTGAGTTGAAGCTACAAGATTAAAGCTTAGAGAACTACAAGGGGGCAGGCACTGGGGAGTCAATTGCATAGAAGAGATGAGTGAAGCCACAAAAAGGGGGTTGATCACTACGCAAGGTGACCATGATGTTTAGAATGAAGTTATCCAAGTTAGCTATTACTCTTAAAAACCACATTTTCACTTTGACTGTCATTGATGAATCTAAGCATATAAGTGATCTCCAACAATCTGTATGACTTCCTTTAAAATCTCATTAACTAACACTGCTTGTTCACCCTTAGCCCAAATGTTATCAGTCAGTGTAATGAAAGAATGATTGCTGAATGCACACGTGAAGGCCATCTCTTTTTCAGCCTTTAACGTCAGTAAAATATTTTGCTATTTTCCCTTTGAAAAACTTCAAATCACATTACTATGTTAAAGATCTCCCTGGGGTTCCTAAAACAAAATGAGATGCTCCTTATCAGATGAAAGGCCTCCCCTACTTCAAGCTCCTTTGATAAATTAGGTAGAGAAAGGAACTCTCAAAGTATCTATACTCTCAAAACTTAAGAATTCATCTTTAGCCTATATCTGCTAAGTGCCAGACTGTATGTTAAGCATTTTAACTTGTGCCTTTAATTCTGTTTACATGGTTGTTGAGGGGTGGGTGGTAAAAGACAGTCAATTAATGGTTCTTTGGTCATTTTTTTTTCTGGGGAGAGGTTAAAAGATCCCAAACAGAGTTCAAATCAAATCCCAGCCCCACTGCTCACTAGTCATGTGATCTTGTGTAGGTTAGTTCCCTTCTTTGAGCTTCAGAGTCTTCAGTAAGTTATGGTTACTGTCATCCATCTCAAAGGACTGTTGAGAGATTTACAAAAGGTAACATGTCTGGCACATGGGTGATACTCAATAAATCGCAGTATGTCCCTTTCTTCTATACCTTGCCATGGTTTTAAACCCTTTTAAAAAAGGAGCATAAACCCTCAGAGAATACCTCATGTTGCTAAAGTGGCTGGGTTAAATTTCACAAGGTAGTCTCTTGGAATGACAGCATGGGGAAAAGGAAAAGGTATTCAGGTAAGGAGAATAAGTTAATAAAACCACAGGTGGAAGAAAAAAAGATAGGATGAGGTTAAAGAGACCAATTAATTAAAACAGAAAATCAGTGCTAGGGATTTGAAAGTCTAACAAATGAACTAGAGCTGTTATATAATATGAAGAAGTAGACCAATAACATTTCTAAGTAGAAGTAGTAATGATGAAATTGGTCTTGAAGGAAGATGAGTTAAAAAGCAGTATGGGGACAAAATAGAGGAAAGACTGGAATTAGGAAGCTCTTTTCTTGTGATCTGGGCCTGGACTAATATAAGCAAAAATGGAAAGAAAAATGGGAGCAGATAGGGAAATTTTCAAATGAAATACAATTTATAAGACTATTTGATAACTGAATGGATAAGGATAATAGTCAAATGGCCATATGTGAGACCAGAAGAAAACTGGCAACATTTCACGGTCATACAACCCACCCTGGTTAACATACAGCCCTTAAAGACCTCATTTTTTATGGCAAGAGACCTGAAGTAATGTTATATAGATCTTCTAGTCCTACATCCCATTTTAAAAATAAGGGAAAAATGATATCCAGGGAGGGTCATACGGTTAGTGGCAGCATCCAAAGGAGGACACAAGTCCAGTGCTTTCGACTATGTCAGGCTGTCCTGCTCTGCAGGTAGTTTGGAATGAGAGAAGAATGCAATTTGGGATATGGAGAGTTTGCAGTGATAATGAGAAAAGCAAGTACAAGTGTCCTTTGAAATGACAATAATCATTTTACAATACACTGTAAGACATGTCACAAAGCAGAGTCTTTTTCCCCCCCATGGAAACACTGTAATCGGAAGTTGCATTACTCATCAAGGACTCAGCATCAGATAATGGGCTAGCATTAAATAATAAGGTCATTCAACTGGAAATGTCAAGTAGTCAATTGGAGATAGGGGATTAGAGCTGTAGATACACAGGATAATTAATTGTATGTGCTCCTGTGTATTTATTAGACCAGCAATTTTCCATTTTATAACTGATAATATATTTCAGGATAAAAATGCTTAATAATTCTCATCTCGTATTTTTCATGGACAACAATATTTGGTATATCTATATTAGAATCAGTAATTGTGACAAGTAAGGAGAATTAAATCAAACCTCTGCCATATTTTCTGCAATATGCAGCAAAATTTTATGAGTAAGCTCATTTCTTTAACAGCTGATGTGCAATTTCAAATTGTACCTCTAGGTTTCAAGCATGACAGCTGAATTACTCACTCTTCAAATTTTCTATGCTTTCCTGCTCAACAATAAAATAATTTCTCAAGTTCTAAGACTAGTCAAATATATCTTTAATAGTAAAAGGACTGCAAGCAAAGAAAACCATCAGCAAGGCAAGATGTTTTCACGCTACTTCAAATGCTAAAATGCTACTTCATTCTAAGGTTAAAATCCTGCCTTATCAAGCAGTTAGCATTTCTCTTCCCAGAGAATCTATGAATCATTTATATTTACTTTAGTAGTAACGGAAACATCTGTTTAAAAGAAAGATTTAAACATATGCAGATTTTAATCACAACAGAGGTAATACAAATTTTTAAACTACAGTCAACGATTTTTAGCCTACAATGATCCTAACACATAATTTGTAATTATCTTCTGGGGTAATTTACTGTTCATGATTATGAGATCCCACAAAGACAAGAGAACATTTTAAACCTTTTAGCATATTTAAATGGCAAATATCCATGGTAACAGAGTACCTACACTCCAATTTCAGAAGTGGAAGACACATTACTAAGGCAGGCCTTATTTTTGTTTCGGTGTTGTCAGTCATGTGCATTAACAGTGAGTGGTCCGGGATAGTTTTCCACTCTACTCATAAAATGAGTGAAGAAGTCAGCAATTAAAATTAAAAAGCACCTACCATTTTGCAACATTATGGATGATAACTCTAAATTAAGTCACATGAAATAAGCAGAAAAAATATTTCTCACAATTATCAGAACTCCATTTGCTTATACTGTGTTAAGAATCCTTGTGGTCTTATTTTCAATACAAAGTGTGCACTTTAAAAAAATGAGGCACTGGGAAGTAGGGAAGGGAAGGAATGGGAGCTTGGGATTAGCAGAGGCAAACTATTATATATAGGATGGATAAACAACAAGGCCCTACTGTATAGCACAGGGAACTATATTCAATATGCTGTGACAAACCATAATGGAAAAGAATATGAAAAAGAATATATATATATGTATGTATGTATAACCAAGTCACTTTGCTGTACATAAGAAATTAATACAACATTGTAAATCAACTATACTTCAATATTTTTTTTAAAATGAGGCACTGAAAAATAAAAATGTACCCACACAAAGATGCTCACTGCTGTGTTATCTATAACAGAAAAAAACCTGAAACATATGTAAATAGTGGAATGGTTTCATAAGTTCTGGCATACTAGAGTACCAGGACTATTATGTAGTCATTAAGTGAATAATTTGCAGATCATGAAAAAGTTTATATGTTAAATGAGAATTTTATTATAGTATCTTATCCAGAAGAAAAGGGAACACTGCCCAACTCATTCTATGAGGCCAAAGTGATAAGACATCACAAGAAAGGAAAACTACAGACCAATATCCCTTATGAAAACCGATGCAAGTCCTCAACAAAATACTAGCAAACCAAATCCAGCAGCAAATTAAAAGGATTATATACCATGACCAATTAGGATTAATCCTAGGAATGCAAGGGTGAGTCATCATACAAAAATCAATGTAGTACATCAAACTAACAGAATGAAGAAACTGCATGATCATCTCAACAGATACAGAAAAAGTGTTTGACAAAATCTAACACCCTTTCAGATAAAAACACTGAACAAACTAGGAATAAAAGGGAAATACTTCAATATGATAATAAAGGACATTTGTGAAAAACCTCCAGCTAACATACTCAAAGGTGAAAGACTGAAAGCTTCTCCCCTAAGATCAGGAAAAAAAACAGGGATGCCTGCTTTTGCCACTCCTACTCAACACTGTACTGGAGATCTAGCCAGGGAAATTAAGCAAGAAAAAAAAAAAAAAACAACTATCCAGATTGGAAAGGAAGAAGGAAAACCATCTCTATTCACAGGTGACATGATCTTAAATGTAGAAAACCCTAGAGAATCCACACAGAAAAAGAGAACTATTAAAGCTAATACATAAGTTCAGCAAAGTTGCAGGATACAAAATCAATATATGAAACTCAACTGTATTTCTATACACTAGCAATGAATAATCCAAAAAAATGAAATTAAGAAAACAATTTAATTTACAACTGTATCAAAAGAATAAAATGTTTAGGAATAAACTGAACCAAGGAACTATAAGACTTAAACACAGAAAACTATACATCATTGAAAGAAATTAAAGGCTTAAATAAAGACATTCCAGACCATGTTCATGGGTTGAAATATTTAATAATACTGTTAAGACAGTAGCATTCCCCAAATTGATCTACAGATTCAATGAAATCCCTATCAAAATTCCAACTTCCCTTTTTGCAGAAATGGACAACCTGATCCTAAATTTTGATAAAGAAGAACAAAGTGGGAGAACTCACACTTCTTGATTTCAAACCTTATTACAAAGCTAGAGTAATCAAAACATAAGGATAAGGATATCCTGGCATAAGGATAGATATATGTATCAATGGAATAGAATTGAGAGTCCAGAACTAAACCTGTACACATCTATGACCAATTCATTTCCACAAGGGTACCAAGACCATTAGATAAGGAAAAAATTAGTCTTTACAACAAGTGGTGCTGGGACAACTGGATATCTACATGCAAAATAATGAATTTGGAAGTCCTACCTTATGCCATATACAAAAAGTAACTCAAAAGGATCAAAGATCTAAATGTAGGAACTAAAGCTCTAAAATTCTAAGAAGGAAACAGATGAAAAATCTGCATGACCTTGGATTAAGCAATGTTTTTTAAAATATGACATCAGAAGCACAGAACTCTAAGAAAAAATAAATTGGACTTCTGTACACTTTAAACTTTTGTGTATTAAAGGACACTATATCAAATGAAAAGACAACCTACAGAATGGGAAATATTTTTGCAAATCATGTATATGATAAGAGCCTAGTAGCCATCACATATAAAGTACTCTTACAATTCAACAATAAAAGACAATGCAATTTAAAAATGGGCAAAGGATCTGAGTAGACATTTTCCCCAAAGAAGATATACAAATGGCCAAAAAGACATGAAAAGATGCTCATCATCATTAGCCATTAGGGAAATGCAAATCAAAACCACGAGATACCACTTTACACACAGTAGGATGGCTATAATAAAAAAGACAGATGATACTAAGTGTTAGAAAGGATGTGGAGAAACTGGAACTTTCATGTATTGCTAGTGGAAATGTAAAATGGTACAGCCACTTTGGAAAACATTTTGGCAGTTCCCCAAAAAGTTAAACATAAATTTATCACATGACCCAGCAACTTCCAGTGTATATCCAAGAGAATTAAAAATATACATCCATATAAAAACTTGTACCTGAATGATCATAGCAGTATTATTTATAACAGCCCCAATGTGGAAACAATTCATCAGTTGATGAATGAAAAAAATTTTATGTATCCATAAAATGGAATATTCAGCCATAAAAAGGAATTGTTATGGACTAAATGTTTGTCACCCCCCATATCAATATCTTGAAGTCCTAATCCCCAACACGATGATATTTGGAGGTGGGGCTTTGGGAGGTAATTAGGCTTATACGAGGTCATGAGGGTGGAGCCTGTGTGATGGGACTGGTGACCTTATAAGAGGACCAAGAGACCAGAGCTATCTCTCTCTCCCACCTCTATGTGAGGATACAGCAAAAGGCAATCATCTGCAAACCAGGAAGAGGGTGCTCACCAGAACCTGTCCGTGATGGCATTCTGATCTTGGACTTTCAAGCTCCAGAACTGTGAGAAATAAGTGTTTGTTGTTTAAGCCACCCAGTCTATGGTATTTGTTATAGTAGCTCGAGCTGACTTAAGACAGGAATGAAATACTATATGCTATAACATGGATGAACCTTGAAAACATTATGCTAAGTGAAAGACCCCAGACACAAAAGGCCACATATTATATGAGTACATTTATATTAAATATCCAGATAGGTAAATCCATAGAGAAAGTAGATTAGTGGTTGCCAGGTGATGGGGGAAGGGGGAAATTGGGACTATCTACTAACAGGCATTGGTTTATTTTGGAGTGATAGAAATGTCCTAGAATTAGATAGTGGTGATGGCTCTACAACACTGTGAATATATTAAAAATCTCTGAATTATACATGTTAGAATTATTAAAATGGGATATTTTATCTCAATTTTTTAAAAAAATTAATAATTTTTATCCATATCATATTTACAACTGTATATGAAATAGAAGCATTTGAAATAAAATAAAATTTAAAAATAGAGGGGCTGTGGATTATATTTTCCTCTTTAAAAACCCCTTAATTTTCAGTATAGCATTGTTTATAACAAGAAAAAAACTGAAACCAACCTAAATATTCATTATTAGGGAACTGATTAAATTATGATGCAGTTATCAAAAAGAATGAGATATAGTACAGGTAGTTGAAAAAAGCAGAGGGCCAAACAGTAGCTGAAGTATGATCCCATTTTTGTGTGTCTTTCTTTTTTGGTGGGGGGTGCCCTCACCGAGCAGTATGCGGGATCTTAGTTCCCTGAACATGGATTGAACCTGTGCCCCCTGCAGTGGAAGCACAGAGTCTTAACCTCTGGACCGCCAGGGAAGTCCCTTTGTGTGTTTTTAACGCTGGGCAAGCATGCTTGTATCTGCACAAGCTCTTAACCTTGGTAACCACAGAAGAGTGGGACTTGGAAACTTATTTTTAATTTTATGTTATTCGGTATTTGATATTTTAATAAAAATTGTTTGAAATAAAATGTTTGATTTATCTTTTGGAAAACAACTTCAAGTATTTAGATGACTTTCAAACATAGCAGATATTCAAGTATTTGTTGAATATAACAGAAAATGGATGTTGCCATAACATGATCTACATTTTCTGAAAGACTGGAAATGCTGCCTTATGATGAGTGCAATTTGCCACAAAGCCATTTTATGTGGTATATGTGCCACAGAAGAAAAAACATTGTTAGGTGAAAAACATCTCTACATATGAAGAGAATACAAAATGAGAAATTATATTCCTAATAACAATGAAAAATTATGTATTATGTAGTGGTTTGTGATCTTAGATATATAACATGACCTTGATGTAAAGGTATTGTGCCTATAAGGACATGAAGGCCATTTATCAGTAAAGAGAAAATTTGCTTGGATTAATGCACAGAAAGGTACTAATGATATATAATAATAGGAACATTATACAAGTATTAAATTACATGAAAATGTACAAAAGGTATGTGTAGCGTGAGAAGCCTAAAAGGTACGTTAGCAAAAGTAAAGGATACATATTTCTTCTAATTCTTAATGCTGTCAGAGAATCTCCAGGACTGAATAAACATTGGAGAAATTTACTTTGAGGTAGAGATGAAAATAGCAAAACAGAAATTCATACTTCTACTTATGGAGTAATGATGGCAATATAAGAAAAAATATCCTACCTGCCATTCAAATTCGCTATCTGACCAATCCCAGTATGTGCTAATAGAAGAAGAGACATCACTGCAGACACTCCCCTCAGGGAATAAATCAAAAGACGTGAAGTCCTGATCATCTAATAGGGAATAGCAATCATCTTGATCTCCAACAGAAACTGATGAAAACAGCTCCTCACTGCATTCTGAGCTGGCCACACTTGTTCCACAGGAAGTTAAGTTCCACCTTAAAAACAACACAAAAGAAATCACAACAGAAACCACAGAATCCACACAATTCTAAGATACAAATAGGATACAATTATTATATTTATGAGGAATATGAGCATATTTTTAGATACGATAATGATATTGTGATTATTTTCAAAAGAGCTCTTATCTTTTAAAGATACATACTAAAATATTTATGAATGAATATGTCTGGGATTTGTCTCAAAATTATAAGGAAGGGGATGAGGAATGAGTAGGGGTATAGATAAAGCACACTGCCATATGTAATTGTTGAAGCTGCACGATGGGTATATGGGGTTCATTACACTATTCTCTACTTTCCTATCTGTCTGACTGGAGCCGGACTGAGTTCAAATTCTTGCTCTGTCACTTGCCTGCTGTTTGATGTGAGGCGAAACAAATTCTCCCCAAGCCTGGATCATCATCTTTAAAATGCTTATGGTTACTAAAATGGTTACTATTTACATTATATGAGAATGCATACAGAGCACTCAGCAGACATAAACTGTGCTCAATACATGGCAGCTATTATTATTAAAGGAAGAGAGTAGCCAGTGCAGGGCAGAGAAAAGCACAAACAAAGTACACAGGTAGAAGCTCAAAGTGTTTCTTATATTTAAATAACTTTTACATATCAGTGATATACAGGATCATTGAAAAGATGTTGGAACAAGAAAGGAGTGACAAATAAGATTAAAATGACCAATAATTCCACTAACTAACAATAACTGATCCATAATGTTTGGGCACTTTTTTCTATAAGCATATGTATAGTTTTACAGAATCAGCAGTGTGTGTGTGTGTGTGTGTGTGTGTGTGTGTGTGTGTGTGTGTGTGTGTGTGTAGATAGATATTAGTATCCTACTTTTATTCACTTAACATTATATACTTTAAAAAATTATATACTGAACATTTACCCAACTATATTACTTGAAAACATTTTAATGCCTATATAATATTCCACTGATTAAATGTATCATAATTTATTTAACATTACTCCTTCAATAATAGGTACTTAGGCTGTTTCCAATTCTTTTTTTGGTATTACAAATAATACTGAGATGAAACCGTTTTGTTTATAATTATTTATCTAAATATATAATCTCTCAACATAGATTATTTGAAAGGAAATTACTGAGTCAAATAATATGAACACTTCTAAGGGTGACAGTATACTTAGCCTTTTCCAAAAAGGCTGCACTAATTTGCCCTCCCCAGATTAGTGCAGCCTTTTTGGAAAAGCAGTCCATAAAAGTGCTCATTTCACCACAACCTTAACAGCACCGAAATTTTCATTTTTAAAATTTTTACCTAGCTGATAGGAGAAAAACATTTTTATATCAATTTTTATTTCTTTGATTACTGGCAAGAGCAAAATTAAAAATAATTATCAGCTATTTTGCTACAGCATTTTACTAGGTATTAATATTTTCCTTGTTGATTTTGTTAGAGTTCTTTATATGTTAAGGATATTAACATTTTGTCTGTATTATTTGTTGCAGGGTTATATATTTTTTAAATTTTTTAGCTTGAAATTTACAAATCTGTTTTCTTTTATAAATTTCCACTAGCTTTATATTATTAATGAGATAACCTTCATTGCTTTGGCAGTAGCCTAGGGAAATTAACCCTTAAGACATGATTTAGTATATCTGATACTAATAAGGTACTAAAATAATGACTTCCTGAAGAAAAGCTTGCTATTACCTATTATTAGGTTGTTTCTCACCTTTCATTAAATCCAGTTTTTTCCCGAATTGTGTATTCATTTTTTAAACTTCCCCTCTTATTTTATATAGCTAACCTTAATTCCAAAGTTCTTGATTTACAAAATTTGGGCATCCTGACAATTTAGTGGCACATTTTCCTTTGTACTAAAAGTAGAGTATTTTAAAGCACTGAAACACGCACACACTCTAAACTAATAGTTCAGTAATATAAAAGCAGCAGTCAACAAACTTTTATAAATAGGCAAAAACCTAAAATTCACCTAAGAATCCTAGAATACCTTGTAACATTACCTAGTTTCATCACGTGCTTGCTAGGTAAGCAGTATCCTCATTTTTTAAAAATCAACAAACCTGGTAGAATTAACCAAAGTGCCTCAGTCATGCAACAAGGCAATAGAAAGCTGTGAATGACAATTACAGTGAGAGTTCTGTCCTTTCACACACTCAACAACATTTAGTCAGCATCTTCAATGTGCCAAAGCACTGTGTCATATACTAGGAAAAGCTGTTAGATAATTGTTTTTAATGAGAATTTCTTTTTAGCTTTGAAAACTTAGTAGAAATGTGTTTCCCTTCATGAGTAATAATGACTCTTTTTTAACCTAATCATTAGATCACTGACAAGGGAGTCAGGAATTTGCTTGGTTTTGTGCTCTTACCTTAGGGCAAAATCTGGATGTTCCTCAGTTTTCCAGATCTATAACTTTATAACAGATGTTACAAGGTTCTGGGTATTCTTAGAAGTCTTAGCTCCTTGTTCTTTTCTTTTTTTAAAATTAACAGCAGCAAGGAAATTGGTCTCATACTTGAAACAATCATTTACAAAATAGAAAAATAGTACTTTGAGTTTTTAAAAAATTCTTTTATCTTCTAATATGCAAATATTCTTATTCTTATTATTTTAAGACAAGGTAGATAAAAACCAAGTAGGAAGTACTTTCATCCACTGCTGGTGGGAATGTTAAATTGGCACTGGCATGATCTTTCTGAAAAGCAATTTGGTAGTGTATATATAAAGAGCTTTAAAAAGGTTCATTCCTTTGGACTCAGTAATTGCCTTGCTAAGAATCTATCCCTTTCCCCAAACAGAATTTTGGAAAAAAGATGTATATACAAACATGTCCAAACAATATTATAATAGCAGAAAAAGGAAAAACAAATGCCCCCAAAACATTGGGAATAATTAAATGATATATCTATATCTGAATAATGGTGTTTTAAAAATCATTAAAATCATATTTTCAGGCTATTTATTGAAAAAGAAAATAAAATGTAACTGCAAATAACCTAGTCACAAATTATATATATAGCCGGATCCTGGTTTTTAAAATTATGTATGTAGAAAGAAATAACGTTAAAAGTAACAACAGGGAATTCCCTGGCGGTCCAGTGGTTAGGACTTGGCGCTTCCACTCCGGGGGTGGGGGTTTAATCCCTGGTCAGGGAACTAAGATCCTGCTAGCGATGTGCTCCCCCCCAAAAAAAAAAGGTAACAACATCAAAATGTTGACAGCTGTTATCTTTAGTGAAAAGGATCATAAGTGGTCTTTATAGTTTCGTATATGCCCACAATTTTCTATAATGAACTTTTATAATAGGAATTTAAGAGATGCTTTTAGACTGTTCTGTTGGTTTCAAATATGTAATGGAAGAGCACTGTGTACGTGTACTCAGCACTGAACTCTTCAAATGTACAAAGCCCTTACATCTTATTCCACTAAGAGAAAACTACCTAAGATCCTAGCTATAACCATGCAATTATTCACAAAGGAGACTTTCTCCATATTTTAAAAGAAATGTTGAAAAGGATCCATGAAATGGGGTTTAACTCAATAACTAGGCTTGCTGCCCAAATTTTAATTAAAAATAAAAAGCCAAGAACATTTATCTGCAAGGCTTTTCAGCAAGAATACACAGATGAAGAGCTTTCAGTGGTATTTTTCTAAAATTAAGAAAAGCATGTGCACCACATACATTCTTCTGCAGCCCTTTCTCTCTCAGGTAGACCTATTACCTCTCAGGATAAGAATCCAGCCAATGAGCACTGTGGAACAGTCCTACTGTCAAGTTGATGAAAGTCATTCCAAATCCATGCCATTTTATTCTCAGTTAACAGTCCTCTTTGTATTCATCACTGACTCCCAGCCAGAATCCCCATACAGCCACCCTGACTTCTGCTACTGCTCTGGAGCCCAACAGGCCATCAAGGTCCCAAGTTAGAGCAGATGACACAACCCCCCTACTTTACTCATTCAAATTTCCAACTCTCCTCCCAGCGACCTCCATTGTCTTGGGATCCTTACCCATCCCTCCTACCCCCTCTACAATCTGGGAAGTAAATAACATTCCATGTCATTTCTAAGGCTAATTCTTCCATTTGGCCTTCTGAGTTAATCCCATCCATCTCCTGTCATGCCACCTGCTCTTGTATTTTCAATTTCTCTCTTTCCTGTGGGCTGCTTCTAAGGAGCTAAAATATCTGTTCTTGGAAAATAAATAAATAAACAAGGCAAAAAAACAAATGAAGAAACCTTCACTTTTTTTTTCAAATTACCACATCTCTCCTTCCTTTCCCTGCTAAATTTACTGAAAAGTGTCTTCTATTCTCTCAGCCTCTGTAATCCCACAGTTACACTCCTATCACAGTACTGGAATCTCTGTTCTAGAAATCTACATTTCTAGCCTAAATAGTTCTCCAAAGCCTGATCCCCATTCTCCATTTGTCACAACAAGCCCCCAAACCAAATTCCTCCTGCCTCTGTAATATATCTCACTTCATGAAACGTGGTTCTCCCACCTGTAACTCACAACTCTTTTGCACCTGTAATTCTCTAACAAGACAGGAAAACTGTGGGTAGAACAAAAGGCACATGGTAGTCTTGGGCTTTTTCTAGTTAATGGTGATTGAAAATGGGGCTCTGAAATCACAGAACTGAGTAACTGCTTTATACAATACGTAGTTCATTTTGTATCCTGCCAATAGGGTATACAAAAGTGAGGCACTGTCCTCCCACATGCTTTTCACAATTGTTCAATGTCAAAGTATTGATGTACTCCTGAAACAGGAAGAGAATAACACACTGAGTAGTTCATATTAACCTCCTTCATCCCACAACTTAATTATACGACCTACCAATATTATATTTTTTTCAACTTGCTAAATGGTATCCTTTTTTTGATGAAAGTGGAAGTTACCATGGACAAATGCTAAGAGAAAACCCACAATTACACCAGAAAAATCCTGTCCCCCAAACTAAAAAATAGCCTTAAAAACTATATATATATTCCATATTGATATTTCAATTAAAAATGAAATAAGTTTTAAGTTTTTTTGGCTTACTGAAGTTTATTTTATTCCCCCCAAATTCTAGACAAACCCAACTTGGTCATAAAATCCTAAAAGATACTCCTAGAAAAGTGAATTCTCAGGAAGCTGGCTATGTTCGTGTAATTTATTTTCCACTGAACCTAGACCAGTGACACACCAATCTAAGTCACAGGTGACTCTAAACGTAACAAACATTCAAACTTAGGAATCATAAGTAATAGTGCCTTGACTCTCTTGATTAATGAAGACTGCATAGATACCCCCGAGTCCAGTAAACGAGCAGACACAAAATCATCATCATCATAAGGCCCTTATCAACAGCATTATTTAAACAATCTCCATAGTTTTGTTATCAGGTAACAAGGAAGATACAAAATAAAGGTAAATCAAGTACCTACCCACTGACAAGCTTTCTATTTTCAATGAAACTTGTTTTATAATGATTAAACCCAAGGCACAATATCAGAACTCAACTATTCAGATCTGATTTGTTTTGGATTGTTGCTTGAATTGGTAAATGTGCTGTGACCCATACAACTCCAAAATAAAAGAACTCCCTAAACTAAACTTTGCCCACATACATGATTTAGCTGTTTTCTTCTCCCTGAAAAGAAATGACTGGAAGCATATGGTCCTCTCAAATGCCATCCTGAGGTAAGAAGGCAGAATGTTCCAGAAGGAGAAAAGATTTTAAAAGCAAGGTAGCCTATGGCAGAAACATCACCTGCTGTAAGAATTGCTAATTCTGCTTCCCCTTATCTCCGCTGAGGAGGGTACAGAGCAAGATACACTAGACCTCCTGCTACCATTCCAAGCCTTGTGAAAAGTAGGGTAGGAGAGGGGGGGTTTAAAAAAGCAGGCAGTAACTAGAAAAAATGCTTGATTTGGGAAAACTGGGGCTGAACAAGAACCTCCCCCTCTATCTTCACCACCTCATGCTGGAAAACAACCTTGACCCTACCAAGGTCTGTAAGACAAGGGGTAGAAAAACACAAGGAAAAAATGGGGAGGAGGAGAAAGAACAGAACAAGCTGTAAGAAATGTATTATTCACCATGCTTCACTCCCAATCACCCCCACACATTTTGGCAGCACTTACCCTCATCCTCTGTCCCCACTCCCCTGCCCTCATCATCAGAGCAGGCTAATTCTGAGATCATTTAACTTTCCTCTGTATATGATTTATTCCAGTGCTGCAAAACTTAAAATATCAAATATGTGCACAAGTATTATTTTACCTTATTTTCCAATGCAAACAATTCTAAGCACACTTGATTTCATAAATATGTTACATTCATGCTATAGTCACATCATGGGTTTCTGTGAGTTAGTCAAAGAAACCATAACAACCATTTATAACACTGGAGCCATTAGTTCTGTTCCAAGTTTCATCACTGGCTCTGAAGGAGTAATCCTGGCTTTGCCTGACTCGGTTTCATTAACTTGAACAGTCTTTTCTCTCTGGGCCTCAGTTTCCTCATTTTTGCAATGAGGATTTGGAACAGTTGTAACAAGTTTACTACCGTTTTATTTTCAAATGTGTTATAGCGATGTTCTGTATGATTATTTAATTGTAACACCTTGTTTCCAGACTATAACTTTCTTTTAGGTAAGAATCATATTTTATATATTCCTTGTACTTGGCAGGTTAGTAACTCTGTAGATTGATTTAAGGGGTTGGGGGGGAGCATGCAAAAGGCATTAGGATGTGGAAGGATTTGTTCGTGTTCATATTGTAAAGTGGACCAGAAATCAGAACTAGACTCCTTAATTCAACTCCAGTATTTTCCATAGATGAATCCCTCTCTCTCTCCCTCCTCCCTTGTTCTCCACCCCCCATGCCTCTGTGTGTGTGTGTATACACACATATACATATAGTATGCACCTATGTTATAGGTTAGGGTATGTGTAAAACATCTTCAAATCCCCCACATTTGATATAACACAAATGCCTGCATGAGGGAATTCTCCAGAACACTCTACCTTCCAATAAAACCAGTTAGGGGATGCACCCTCTGAATAAATTTGTATAAGCAAGCCCATCCTAAGCTTCGCTGCATCCTTCCACTGGGGGAGCAAACCAAAGGATGTGCTTCAGGAAGGAATCTTCCAGATTTAAGCTTATACATTTTGTCAGGGCCTAAAGCGCTAAGGCAAAGAGTTCATAGAGCAAAGAAAAAAAAAGAATCGCCTGGTTTCCTAGAGCTTCACTAAAAAAATGGGGGGTTGGGGGGTGGAAATAGGGCTATGAGACAGGTTAAAAACTGGGAAAAGGAAGATTCTAGCTTTTAAAGTGCCACCTTTCAAAAAGATCGACTTTTGATTTTGAGCCATCTGAAATCCTCTCTACGGAGGATTGGATTGTACCGGAAATGGAAGGGGTTAAACTTTTGAGGGTGGATGAAAACAGGGAAGCATCTAAGAATCAAGGGTTGGGGTCTGGGATTCGCAGGGTACAGATGGGGCGGGAGGGGGAAGGGAGGAGTCGCTGGGTCAGAAGATGAATGGGGGAAAAGAGAGAGGGTAAAATGCCGGCCAAAAGGAAAATCGGAGGACAGGGTGAAATAGGGAGGGGAAGAGTGAAGGAGCCCGGGAATGAGCGCTGGGCGGAGGAAGGTGGGGGAGGGGGCGACTGGAAACGCAGACCCGAGGCGGAGGGCCAGAATGGGGGGAACCCGGCGTTCTCCGGCTGGAAGAAGGGGTGTGAGCAGTCTGCCCCTGCCCTCAGCGGAGGTTTTTACCTGTTGGTGTGGAAGCGGTGGAGCGGATCCGTGCGATGGCAAGACGAGAGCTGGCAGCCGAAGTCGCTGATGTCCAGGCAGCCCGGCTCCTCGCTCGGGCAGGTGCCCACCCCGCGAGGGGGTCCTAGAAGCGGGAAGGGCTCCTCGGGGGTTAGAAACTTCTCGTACGAAGTGGTGGCTGACGCTTCGTCGGACATGGTTGGAGATGGCCTGGCTCTGGCTCCCTCTCCGGCCCCCTGCTGCTCCCGCGACCGTCCCTGCCCCCACTCTAACCTGTCCGCTGTCGCCGCCGCCGGGGTGTGCCCGCCGCAGCTCCCTGGCAGGCTGCGCACCGCGGCCCACCGTTGCCCGGGGAGTGTCGGGAGGCACGAAGGGGCTGCTCGAGGCTACAGGCGCCTGCTGGCCACTCAGTCAAAGCCTCAGTGGCCTCTGCAACCACCTCAGCCTTCGCTGCTGCTGCCCAGCCCAGCCCAGTCAGTGCAGCGCCGCCGCCGCCGCCGCCACCCGGCCCGCCCACTGCGCTCGCCGCTCGCAACTGCAGCAGTCTGCCCGACACCCGCAGTGAGAGGAAAGGCGGCGGGAAGCCGCTCCCTTTGCCCCCTGCTGGCGCGGAGGAGGAACTGAATCTCCTCCCGCCGCAGCCCGCGCCTCCGGCTCCGCCCCGCCCCGCCCTGCCCTCCACGCGTTGAATCAGGGATTCCAGACGCTGGAAAGCCTCGGCGCTTTCAGGCCAACCTCCTCCTCCGCTTTCTCACCCTCGGCTGATTACAAAGCAGCAAGCCGCAGTCCTGAGAAAAGGGACTTGGCCAAGGTCACACTGCGGTGCGTGAGAAAGAATCCGGAGGCTCTGGTTCCCAGCACACTCGATCACCCTGTCCCAATTCAACAAGTAATTATTGAGCTCCTGAAGTGTGTGTGCCCAGCACTGTGCAATGACCTGCAGGGGAAGTGGGCCAAGTAGGAAGAAATAGTCCCTGCTTCACCCTTGATCACCTAACCCCAGAACTGCGCAACAGCCACCAGGCTACTTAGAGTTGCTGGACACGTAGTGTTCTTTTGTGCTCTGTGCTCTTGCACGCATTATGCATTCTGCTTGGAATGCCCTGCCGTTTCTCCACTGCTAATTCTTAAAGCCCAGCTCAAACGTTACCTCCTCTGTGAAGCCTTCCCTGACTCCCAAATGAGACTTAAGTATTCCTGCCGATGCTACCGTAGAAGATATATTATGGCGCTAAACTCGTTCAACTTAAATCAACTTACATGCTTTTCTTTCTTCCTACCTGTTTCTCTTTTCTCTGTTTTCTAGACAGTGGTTCCAGATCTTGGACGCATAAAATTTTAAAAAATAGTCGGAGGAAAACACAACATTGCCAATTACTTATTCTGCCAAACAAAGACGATTTTTAAAACTACCTACTACTATTTTATAAAAGGAAGCACATTTTAATGTAAAATGATAAGGGCATAATCTCTCAATAAAAATATATTTAGCTTCACAGGAAAACATCACAATGAACTTTGAGGGAAGCATAGAACTAAAGTAGGTGGAAAGGAGAGGAACAGTGAAAGAACGCAGGAAGGGAAGGAGAAAGGGGGTTGGAGAAGTGAGGAGTTTTCACCCGAGCCCCAATCTATCTTAAACTCGGTGCCTTGTCCTACTAATGCAACTTATAATGAAAACAACTCCTCAACCACTCCGTCGTGCTTCAGTTATTTGGTTACCCAACTGTTGAGTATGTGTGTCTTCTTTCACTTAATTTAGAGATTGTAGAAGTGATGATGGTTTGACCTGTGGTCTCAATGCACCCATTCTCAGGGGCCTGGGACTAGTGAGACAGAATGGCCCATAGCTTAGTCCCAACAAACAAGAGACTTGATTGTCCAAATGAAGCAAGAGTCAAGTGCTGCATTATAATGTAGGTACTCAGGTAATAGCACCAGAAGGTCTTAATAAGAAGCTAACAAAATAGCCTAATTTAAACATATATTTTGTACACATACTTTAATAGGACAGTGTTTTTCAAACTGGAATCTAATGACAGTTTGAGTTTTTCTACAAGTATGTCTTACTTTTACATCCAGTTTTAAGCATATTTTGGAGTACCTGGATGACTGAATGATAAAAGCTGCCACATAATCTGGACATGTATTTGAGTCTGTTTTTAAAATCAAGTTGGCACAAGGTAATACTACTTTGTCATAAGCTAGTGAGCAAATAAATGAGGTGAACCTCCTACTTCATGCCTTACTGTACAAATGAAGATTTTCCAATAGTTTGTGAGAGGAAAGTGATGGGAAAGGAGAGTCCTCACAAGACATACAAGCATGCTGAAGGTCAAGAGCACACACTGGCCGGTCAGTAGTATGTTCAGGTTTTTAAGGGCAGTTTTGTCTCAGCAAACAACATGTATCACATTAAATGAACATTATTTTTTATTTGTGCATAATTTGTAAATTTACTTTGGTGTTGAATTTATATAATAGCTTTATGAACAGCAGAGTTCACATTTAGTTTTGTTTGTTTATATTTAAGAAATAGTAGTATAAAAAGAATTTACATAAATGATTGGATCTGAGAGAATGTTTTTCTTTTAAGAGTTCCCTTGAATATAATTTTCATCTGAGAAACAGTGATATAGATAATGACAGTACATAGAGTATGTGCACTATGTGTGTAATGTTTACTTAAATACGTGGTAATTATGTACTAATACATCTTTACTATGCTCTTAGCCACTAGGAGTTGATGACTGTTATGCATCCCACCTTCTTGCCCCACTTCAATTTGTTTGGTTTGTCCCTTGGGTGTACCTAGTCTGAATGCATTTACCCAATTCGTCCCTCCCTTCCATTATAATGGAATGGAATAATTCTAATATGTATGTATTAGTTCCCTACCTTCTTTGAGGGTCTGGGCCTGGAAGGAAAATCTGGAGTGATCTACCTTCCTCAGATGCATAACTTAGCAATCAGAGAGTTGATGAACTGCAAGAGGGTTGTGAGAGACTGAACAGGATTGAGAATTGCCAACCAATCTTTATCGTTTTAAATACTATTGGATAGAAAAATATTGAACTTGACCCAATGATCTATAATCTAACCCTTATAATTTTTCATGTGATTGATGGATGCAACATATGAGTGTGTATATATTTACATCTATATATATTAAATTATATATATATTATATATATAATCAGCTCCCCAAATACCACCAACACAACCTGAAAAACAAAGCTTGAGTATATTACTTATTACAGCAAGGGAGAACATCTATTCCACAAAGATTTGGCAGTGTCTCAGAGGGAAGAGGTAAGGATAGAATTCATTAAAATTGAAGGTTGGTTTAAAGTAGAGATTTCAGTGTGGAGACTCGATTAGGATTCAGAATCATGATACAACACTCCAAGAGTGGTGGAAGCAGCAAGGCAAGAATTGAGGTAAGAAATTCAGAGAATCTTAGGGTGCAAACTTTCTTGATGCTTTCCATTGAAGAGTTGGTGGGTCTTTTGGGAAATTCTTATGAAGGGTATACAGTCTGTGTCTAGACTAAATTTTTTGCATGTGGATGTCCAGTTGTTCCAGCACTATTTGTTGAAAAGGGTATCTTTTCTCCATTGTACGGCCTTTACACCTTTGTTAAAGATTATTTTATGTGGGTCTAAACTGGGACTCTTTGTGCTGTTCCACTGATGTATTTGTTTAGTCTTTTGCCAATACCACACTGTTTTGATTACTGTAGCTTTTATAGTAGGTTTTCAGGTCGGGTAGTGTCAGTTCTCTGACTTTGTTCTTCTTCTTCAACATTGTGTTGGCTCTTCTGCGTCTTTTGCCTTTCCACATAAACTTTAGAATCAGTTTTTCGATATCCACAGTATAATTTGTTGGGATTTTGATTGGTATTGCATTGAATCTATAGATCAATTTGGAAAGAACTGACATCTTGACAATATTGAGTCTTCCTGTCCATGAATGTGGAACATCTCTCCATTTATTTAGTTCATGTTTGATTTCTTTCATTAGAATTTTATAGTTTTCCTTATATAGATCTTATACATATCTTGTTAGATTTACACCTAAGTTTTCATTCTTGGGGTGGGTGCTAATGTAAATAGTACTGTGTTTTTAATTTCAAATTCCACTTGTTCATTGTTGGTATACAGGAAAGTGACACTTTTGTATTTTAACCTTGTATCCTGGGGAAGTTCTTGGGATGAGCAATCAAACCATTTGCCTGGGCAGGACAGTACTGAAAATAAAGAGATGCTCATGAAGACAGAGGAATAGCAAAGTTATATTAATATAGACAGTAAAGCATAGTTTTGGTTCTCAGAGTCCAGGCTGAGTGTGGGGCTAGTTTGGGCTCTCAGTTTTTCCTTAAATACATCATTAATGTCTAAGGTGTGATCATTCTGGATTTTCACGTTGCTTGAGGTGTCACAATCATATGTCAAGTTTCTGTCTATGGTTGTTCTAGTCTCCAAGTTTCCCACAGTGTTTGTTTATATCTCTGTATCAGGATTTTCTGCTCTTTCTGCTATATAACCACTTGCTCGATTGTTTGACAGAACAACAGCTATGATGGAGATCATAAATCTGAAACTGCAAAACAAACAATACTAAATACTAAAAGAAGGATTATGATCAGATTTTGTATGTTTGATTATGATCAGTTTGTGATACACTTCTCAGCCAGGAGCCAAGAGTGCCTATATTAAACCAAGGGAATATATCCCATCCCTGATCTGAAGAGTCTGCTGAAACAGCTATGAGGTCATTCTCCAGATTACCCCAATTCCGATTTCTTGGTTTACTTCCTGGATTTTTAGTAGTATCACAGATCTCAGAGAAGTCTTCAGGGATGTAAGCACAACATTCTACTGTTAAAGTAGCTCACATTCTCCCTCAAGAAGCCAATCATATCTAGACAGTTCAATTTAGATTTATACAATGGCATTGTCTAAATCGCTTGATATTCTCTGAACCACAGCATGTAGGATTTGCTGTACTTTCTGGGCCTTTTATAAAGCATGAAATTAAGAGGCCTGAGGAGAGGAAAAAGAAATCCAGAATTCCCCAAAAGTAGTTAGGGTTTCTGTTCTCTAGTCAGAGTCCCCCTCCTTTTTTTCTTTCTTGAATTAAATTATCTGCTTATCCTTTTTCCTAGAAGACAAACCAATGGGCCAAAATATATGATATAAGAGATAATCCCGATAATAAAGCCAATTCCCAAAGTTTTAGACAAAATATCTATAAGGATAATGATTGAGCTTATTTTCATCAGACAGTAAATGTTACATCTGATTTACAAAAAAAGATGAACATAGTTTTTACAGAGGAAAAAACTGTAAGAAAAGTAATAATAGAGATATAATGTACATTCTATACCATGAATATACCAAACATACAGGAAGAATATATATTGACAGAATATCAAGAATACCAACGGAAGAGATTCAGTAAATCTGGAGCAGGTACCAAAAAACCTTTATTTTAATGGAACTCCATAGGTTAAGTCTGATGCACATCCTCATTTAAAAACCACTGGCCTTGAAGATGCTAGATTCAAATTAATAAGAAGGTTGTGGTCAAGAAACAGTTTAAAATAGTAAATTAAATCATAACTGATAATGCTATACTGCTATTGCCTAATATTCTCAGGTAAAGAATCACCAGGACTCTGAAAAATAGAAACATATTGGAGACCAAGGGCCTTGAGAAATCTCTAGGTACTTCCCATTTAGCATACAATTTTGAAATTTTTATGTTAATAACATTTTTCCCATACAAATTTAACCTGGAGAAGGCTGAGTATCTTCTGATTAGATAACCCTTCCCATGCGTCTCATCAATAGTAACATTGAATAAACATAATAGTTTCTAGCATCTTTCTCTAAGGTGAAAGAATAAGTTTTTGATTGTCCAGGGGCCTGGTGGAAAATATATCCTGAAAGTTATTTTATTTCATTTTATATTTAGGAGTCAATCTTAGGAAGGAAACAAAATCAAAAGTCAGGAGATTTGGATACTTAAAATAGGAGAGTTGGTGAAAAGAAACAATATTTGGTTATTCATATGAAAGGAACAATAAAGCATTTAAAAATAAACAGAAGTAATATGACTATCAAGAACATTAGCTCTTTCATAAGTGAGGACGCTTTGTTTTCTTAAATAATCAAGGACATGATAAAGTCAATACAAAGCACAGAAAATTATTCTGGTTAAACATGAAATCTTTTTTATCTAGGCAGATTACATAGAATAATCCTTCATATTGTAGGTGAAGGAAATAAACAGTAAACCGTGTCTTGTACTACACTAGGCCCTGGAAATACAAAATAAATATGACATACTCTAAACCATCCAAGATTTTACAATCTAGGTAAGGAAACATATATGATTTTTTAAGTGAAAAAAAATGTGACAGAGATTGCTAGCTGTCTATCACATACCGTTCTCCCCATTCTTTCTAAATGATAAAATGTGGTTTTGTTGGGGGGTGGCTATGTACCCAAATGTGAAAGAATGTTAATTTCTCAGCCTTCCTTTCAGATAGGGGTGCCCATGTGACTAAATATAGGTCAATGGTACGTAGGTGGAAGTTGTTGGGTGGGGCTTCCTAGAAAGCTTCATAATTTTGTCCATGTGTATGTGTATGTGCACATACATGCACTGGGGTGGGGGAGGAAGAGTGATGATGCTTATGAAGTTGCTAAGCTGGGAGGCATTACCTTTTTACTCATTCTTGCCTAGGACACGGGTGTGATGGCTGGAACTACAGCAACCATATTGTTACACTGAGGAAACTTTGAGTTAGGAAGGCAGAGCTTGAGCTTGGAAAACAAAGCAAAAAGATGAAAGGAGCTGCTGTAACAATATTGAACTGCCTACCTTCGGATTTCTTTTATGTGATAGAAAAATAATGGGTTTCTTAATGACAGGCAAACACAATGGCTAAGTGATGAAACATATAATTATAATATAGTAAGATGTAAGGTCTAAAAGAGGTATGTATAAAGACCTATGAGTGCACATTTAAGGAAAGGATGAATTCTGCATAGGAAAAAGGAGACTGGGAACGTCTTCACAGAGGAGGTGACATTTGGCCTGGGATTTTAGAATATGAGTATCTGTCAACTAGGCCAGGAAAGATGGGCATTTTGGATCAAACAGTGACACTGAAATTTCATATAATTTCTTTGGTGAAACTGGTGAATGTTGAAAGATAGATGAAGGACTTAGAAAATGTTTTTTATTAGAAATTGATGATGTGATATTAATCATGTACAATCATGTAAACCCTTAAGGGTTGGTGGCCAGAAAATTTTTGAGAAATACCAACAGAGGGTACTATTGTAATAAAATATACATATATGCCCTCATATAATTTTCTTATTATTTCTGAAAAGGAAATAAGATATATTATTGCCCTGTAATTCTATCCATTCCAATGTTTTAGCACTTAAAAAATTTTAATCAGTAATTCTCCATTCTTCAATTGCTCTTACCAAGACTTCATTTAACCATTATTACAAGTTAGGAAGGTCATCTCTCCTCTTCAGTATACCTGTGTTGTGCAAGTTAAAATAGTATTCTTTCCTATGCTATACTGAAAACCTTGTACAGAACTAAAATATTACATAAGACCTATAAACATTGAGATTTATTTGACTAATGTGGAAAGGGCTTTTCAGAAACAACCAATATTTCTCAGATTAGTATAAATTTTTAAATAATGATATTCTATTCTTATGAAATAGGAAATGCTTATTTCAGTTACCAAATCAAAAACAAACACTTAAAAGACCCTCCATTATCTGACTTTTTTCAAGGGAGCATACAATCAATATATTTTGCTAAATAACAAATAAAAAGGAACTGAAATAAATAATAATGTAACATACAAATAAATACATGTAAATAAATAAAAATAATAAATAAAAAAAGGAATTAGTGACGAGAGGTCACACTAAAAGGAATATATTCAAATATACACAGAAATAAGTTTTCAGATATGTTTCGGTCTTAATTTAGATGGAAGTTAATTGAGAGGATAATCCCAGTGAAAAGAATTGCCTTGGCTCTTTTATTTTAAGCCAGAAGAGTGGATTTAGTTAACTGTTTTGGTATGGGTGGCTTTACAAAGGATATATAATAGGATTTATGTGTTGGAGGAAAAAACTGAATGTGATGCGAGAAGTTAAGGATTTTGTATGTCTGTAAATGTAATTTTAAAAATCTGGTCATTTTCAACCTGAACCCTTTTTCAGCTGAACCCTACTCAACCAATACCTATATACTTCTACAATATTATGATCAAGGTTCATAATAATGACCCCAATATGTCTTCTGAGTCATAGCAGAATTATTAAATTAGGATATATTTTTATTATTTGCAAAGTGGTAATCTGGTCTGTTTTTTTAACACTTCTAGATTAATCAGAGCATCCTTATCGGGTATCCAACCTTGGGCTTGTTCTTTGGCCATCTTCAGTAACAGTTTACAGTTAACAGAAATGAAACAACCAACAACTGATAAATTTAAGATGCGTGTTATTAGAGCAAGAATATCTATCACAAAATAATTACAATCTAACCGAATTTTTAAGGAATGTCAAGTAGCTTTTTCTAACAATTATAAGATTTTTTTTCAGATTCTGTATTGGCAAAGAACTACAATGAAGCATGAACGAATTTACTTTCATTTCTAATTTCAGAGAATGTAGTCTGTTAATGTCAGCAAGACAAGAGATGTTATGAATAGGCTGAGCCTCATTTGCATTTGTTAGGTCATATATCCAAGTTTAATTTGAGGGTCCCTATCTAGTTGCACCTTAACTCACCCCTGGCTTCCCCAGAGATGCTTATGACTGTTCTGCCTACAATGGGGGGCCTACAGAGGGCCTTGCTTGCTTAGTCCTCTGATAAACATGAGATAAAAATAAGTCTTAGGAAAGGAAACCCTCCTACACTGTTGGTGGGAATGTAAATTGGTACAGCCACTATGGAAAACAGTATAGAGTTTCCTCAAAAAACTAAAAATAGAGCTGCCATATGATCTAGCAATCCCACTCCTGGGCATATATGCAGAGAAAACTCTAATTTGAAAAGATACATGCACCCCAATGTTCATACCAGCACTACTTACAATAGCCAAGACATGGAAGCAACCTAATTGTCCATTGACAGATGAATGGATAAAGATGTGGTGTACATATACACAGTGGAATATTACTCAGCCATAAAAAATAATGAAATAATGCCATTTGCAGCAACATGGATAGAACTAGAGATTATCATACTAAGTGAAGTCAGACAGAGAAAGACAAATATATGATATGAGCTGTATGTGGAATCTAAAAAATGATACAAATGAACTTACAAAACAGAGAGAGACTCAAAGACATAGAAAACAAACTTATGGTTACCAAAGGGAAAGGGGGTTGGGGAGGGATAAATTAGGAACTTGGCATTAGCAGATACAAACTATTAGATATAAAATGGATAAACAACAAGGTCCTACTGTATAGCACAGGGAACTATATTCAATATCCTGTAATAAGCCATAATGGAAAATAATATGAAAAAGAATATCTATCTATCTATCTATCTATCTATCTATCTATCTATATATATATATATATATATATATATCTGAATCACTTTGCTGTATACCAAACTAACACAACATTGTGAATCAATTATACTTCAGTTAAAAAAAAGTCTTAGGGAGGGTTGCCTGAAGCAGAGCCTGAGACTGAGGTGTGGGGAGGGGGGGTTTCTTCATGTGATTTATCAGGGGAGTGCTCTCAAGTGCAGGGGAGTGAAGGAAGCAGGATACGGCAGGGGGAAAAAACTTAAGCCAGCTGGAAACCAGCTTCAACCTGACCCTACAAGGAGTGCTGGGATAGGTTTTGCACCACAAAATTGGTCTACCTTGAGGCAAAGTCTGGCATTATGTACTCTCATCAGTCATTGACTGCAGGTTGCAGGGGTGTATGGAGAGTAGAAGTCTTGTAGAGTACTGAAGCTCTTATTCTGCAGAGTGCAATTATCCAGAAAAGGAAGCAGGTGTAGTTAGCTGCTAACACCCACAGCTGCTGGGGGTGCGTCCATCTGCCTTGCAAAGGGGGCCCTGAACTGGGCACCAGCAGTGTGTGTACACTATAGAAACACTGTCATATGTGTATTAGGACCCCAGATCAGCCCTTAAGAAACATATAACTGAAAAATACCACAGAAAGCACTGCAGAACTTGAATACGAACTATGTATGACACTTTCTAAAATTATGTTATGAGAAAAACTGGGATGAGATGATGGGAAGAACACATCTCCCTTTCTAACATTGGGTTTAGGAATATCCTCTCCCCTTACCTACTCTCTTTGCTAAGCAATAGCAGCTGGTGGTGGCTTCTGTGATCAGGGCAAGATGCCCAGCAGTGAAAGAACAGGGTTGGTTGGGAGAATATAAAGCAGATGAAGTCTCTGGAATGGGGATATGTGGTTTAGGGTGAAAGGAGCTGTAAGGGCAGGGTCTCTTGTTTGTGTCTGAGATCTGCACCCAACCTCTCTGCTTTATTTCTACTGGCCCTAGAGACACCCTTGTCTGCTTGTTTTCCGTCAACACTTTTGCTTTGCACCAGGCCTCTGGAACTGGACTTCTCTCAGCTTTACCCTTATGCTGACATTTTCTAATAGTTTTACACTAGAAATAATGGAGGAAATTAAGTTAAAAGCTTTCTCATGCTATCTCTCCTTTTTCTTTATAAACTTAGCCACTTTTAAAAAAATTTTGATTGGAGTATAGTTGACTCACAATGTGTGCCAGAGTGACGGCCTATATGGGAGAAGAATCTAAACTTAGCCACTTTAAGTAGAAAACCAAGCCCAGACACGTGTGCTATTGTTGGGTGTTGTGAAGAAAAAATGGCAACTTGATTCTTCTTCAATTCAAGCCCAGAGGCTTTCCTGGGTGTGCAGGGTAATGAGTTCTGAAATGCCATAAAGGAGTAAAGAAGGTCAGGGAGCTACAAAAGTGGTACAGGAATGGGGACAAAGCAGTACTTCGTTTACCTTCAGCAAATTTGGTGACTTACCTTCTTCTCCTTCCCCAGTCCCTTTATCATCACCAGGCTTTCTCCTGAAAAAAAACATTGTGGGTGGCCTGAGAATAAGTTGGGAGGTGGGAGTGGGTAGGTTTGGAGGAAGAGTAACAAGACCCTGGGTACTGTAGGCTCTGAGGGAAAGGAAGGTATTCCGTTTTTGTTTTTATCTGGGAAAGAGGAGATGTCCCTGTGCTCTTGGGCTGAGGTAGAAATACCGTATTCTACCTGCTGCTAATGTGGAAATTACTACCACTTTATCTGGAGTCAGAATAGTATATTAAAGAGTCTCTTGGTGCTGTCTTAAAACAAGCAAACTCTTTTATAAAATCCAAGTTTTAGAGACTGATGGGGTGAGTTGCGGGTCCTGCACCTTTTATCTCCGGTGGCCTTAGGCAGTATGGGCAGTAATGGGGCCTGTGTGGCACAATAGGGCACAATAATTGAGCTCACTCGGACTTGCTATTTTAGTCATCTTTGCTGTCAGCCTTTAAAGGAGAGACCCTTGCTTTATTGTCTGCTGTCCCTTCTGTCTCTGAAGAGAACCTAGCCTTCTTGACCTGCATGGATATTGAGACAACTCTTAGGGAAAAGAAGAGCACGCAAAAAGAATTTACGGCCGTTTTCTCAGTGATATTTGAGAAGGGCCAAGACATCTCTGAGTTTAAGTCTCGGCTCTATTTGTTATTAGCTCTGTGACCGTGGGCAAGTTATTGAGTTATCTGCTATCTCACTGGCCTGAATTTTCTTTTTTTTTTAAGATATATGAACCCTTATGTTCTTTTTAAAAATTTTATTTATTTATTTATTTATTTTTGGCTGCGTTTAGTCCGTGTTGCTGCACGTGGGCTTTCTTCAGCTGCAGCGAGAGGGGGCTACTCTTCATTGCAGTGCACGGGCTTCTCATTGCAGTGGCTTCTCTTGTTGTGGAGCATGGGCTGTAGGTGCACGGGCTTCAGTAGTTGTGGCACACGGGCTCAGTAGGTGCGGCACGCAGGCTCAGTAGTTGTGGCGCACGGGCTTAGTTATTCCGCGGCATGTGGGATCTTCCCGGACCAGGGCTCGAAACCGTGTCCCCTGCATTGGCAGGTGGATTCTTAGCCACTGCATCACCAGGGAAGCTCCTGGCCTGAATTTTCTTAGCTGCTTAGAAAAACAAAGAGGAGGCGAGAGAAGGATAGTACTTACAACTACTGCCAATGATCATGAGGATTAAACAAAACAACAAAAATGGGTGTAAAGCACTTAACATAGTACCTGGTCCACAGACGCTCAAACGTTAACCATGATTGCCGTTCATTATTTATCAGCGAGAAGGTCTTAGCTGAGAAGACATATGCATTAACGTCAATAATTATAATTTCTATTTCAATATACCACTTAACTCTGTGCTAGGCAATGTTTTAGGTGCTGCTTGCATGTGACTTTTAAAATTCTCACTACAACCTACTATCATACCCATTCTACAGATGAGGAAGCCAAGGAATAGCGTGCTTAAATCCCTTGCCCAAGATTCCATGGTTGCGTAGTGGTAGAATGGAGATTCAAACCCAGAAAGTCAGGTTTAAAAAGCCTGTGCCCTTAACCATTGACGTATGCAGTTAAATAATCAGTCAAGAACCAAAAGGAGATGGGGAATGGAGGGTAGAAAACGCACAGGTTCAAGGTGAACAGTTAGAAACAGGAAATTGAGAGGTTTGGTAGGTCTGGAAATTAAACACATCATTATAATCAGTTCATGTTGTCAACTTAACAAGTTAAGCTCCTATTTTAAAAATGAGTTAGTAAGCTTACAAGTCAACTTACAAGCAAGTTGACAAAATCTTCAATAGATAACTATAACTAAGGGACAGGCCCGGTCTTTTATGTATTTTACCAATTAAGTGTCCCGAATCTCCACGAAGCAATGGGCGTGCCAGGGGGCGTCGATGGGCCAATGAACATAGACGTGAAGGGGTTAATACCGTAGTTTGGGGGTGGACCGAGCGGAGGTGAAGAGGATTGTGGGAGCTCCGTTGTACGTCGCCCCAGGGCTCCTGGGAAATATTCAGTGCGCGTCTCTATTATGACCGACCCCAAGTAAGGGCCATCGGTAGGCTGGGTCTGGCCACTACCGGCGCAGCTGCTCTCGGAGGCCGCAAGGCATGGGCCGTCGGCCGCCACCGGGAGGGCGGACGAGGCGGAGGTTTGTAGCACTTGTTTTGGGCTGAAGGCGTAGGCATGTCCTGCCTCCAGTCGCGCTGGGACAGGGGAACGGAAGTGAGAGGGGGTGAGGAGAAGGGGGAACTGACAGAGTGAAGGACCCGGCGGCGAAAATTGAGGGCGTGGGTGTCGGAAGGGGGCGTGTAACTAGGTTACGTAGGTATTGAGTTGTGTGAATCTTTTGGGAAGTATTTGGGGGTGGGAGAGGTGGCGAATAGACAAATGGAGGGTAAAACCAGCAGGGTGAAAACGTGTTGTTGGCGGGACACCAGCACATATGAATCGTACCTATATGGCATGATTTTATTGGGCTCCTGGTTTCAGATTCTACTTTTGATGGGTTGACTCCCTTTAACAAATTACCAAGTACTTGCTCTGTGCTGGGTACTGTACTAGAAGTTCTGTATGAGGAAAGGAATTAGCCTTTATCCTCGACACTTACAGCCTGTCAGTTACCGTATGCATTTGGAGACAGGCAATTACAATACAAGGAGATAGAGATACCCCAAGTGTTTTGATAACCTACTGGGTGCCACAGACTCCCCTGAGGTTGCCATCTGGGATGATCTTTGATGTGGTGATTTGACATATATTTTAAAGATAAAATAAGCAGGGCAAAACTATGTGCAATTTTCTCTAAGCATGTTGCCTCTCTGTTTAGCTCAGGTGCAGCTACCTGGAGGACTGAGTAGCACTTAAGGCCCAAACTCGTTTATTCCTGGTGAGAGCATTTGTCCATCACAGTGGCACTTCCAGGACCCCTGCTGTAGAGTCACTCTTAACTTGAGATCAAGGCCTCCCCTTGCACACATAGCCTGCAAGCTCTGGGTAGGACCAGAGTGCAGAACTCAAGGGCTCTCTGCCTTAACCATATGAAACACTTCTGTGCCAGCTCTTTGGTTTTCTAGCATACTCAGTTCATGGCAGGGAATTGTGAATTTACCTGGAATCCTAAGCAATATTTTTAAAAGTTTGGATCATCAAACCTGCTGCTTTGTTTACCAGAGAAAAAACAGTATAGCAGACAGTCCAAGTCAATGGTTCTCAAACTTTCCTGTGCATCAGAATCAGCTGGGGGGCTTGTTAAAACACAGATTACTGGATTCCACCAAAGAGTTGCTGATTCAGTGGGTCTGGGGTAGCCCTCCAAATTTACATTTCTAGCAAGTTTCCAGGAGATGCTGATACTGCTGTTCCTGGGACCACACTTGGAGAAGTACTGGTCTAAACAGAACTGAGATTAGTAAACCAGAAAGGACATCTCTAGGGAAGACTGGGCACACTTCTAAAGGTTAGACAAGTCTGAAATAAGTCATGGTAGATATGAAATAAAACGGATGTGTTTTTGTTGTTCATTTGTATGTTTTGAATGGAAGAGCAAAGATGAATCTTCCTGCACTAAACAAAGTAAGGTTTGCATCAGCTTTTTCTTCACTCATGGGGTTCAGAGTTCCTTAAATTGTTTAAAAAACAAAGTAGTTATTTCCTTTTCAGATCCCTTTCTGAGTTATATTCAAGTAGCTAGTTATTTACAGAACTCACACCCCTGCTTGTGTCATCACCCCCCCCCAAAAGTGAGGTGTTCTAACTTCTGGTAATTAATTATGTTTGAAGTTGAAAAATGAAAAGACAGTTGGGACAATCTAATCAACACAAAGATTTGTATAAGCAGCCAGAATTGCGATGGTGTGATAAGTAGTTTTATTTATTTTTTCACCCTCAATGAAACCCCTTCCTCTTCAGAAGAAATAATCAGTTTATTCACTTTAAAGCACAGAAGGGACCAGAATTCTTACTGTGCCAGAGATTAACTTGAAACCTGCCTTGAGGGATTGACCTAAACAGCCTACTGGAGGGTGGCAGTCCCCAGTTTTACCTACCCTCCATACCCTCTCATGAGCCTGAAAAAGGCCAGGACAGATTTTTAGAAATGTCACTAATTCTAGACCTGTCAGTGTTGGATCCCAGATTTCCCCAAAGGCCAGTTACAAAACCAAACCAAACCCCCAAACCAAACATGCAGACACACATAAAACACACAGAAAAGTCCAAATCTATTGTGAGCCCCTTTTCAGGGGCCAGCAAGATGCTAGGATGACCAGTGCCCTGGATGTTTCAGAAATCTAAGGGTCTGTCATATCCACATTGCAAGGGAGTCAGCAGGACACTGTAGGGGAAGAAAAAGTTTTCCTTTACTCTCTTAGGGTCCCTGGCTGGGTCTGAAAATTAAACTGACAAAGACAGATTAACAAGAGAGAAGCATACGAATGTATTTAATGTAAGTTTTCCATGACACAGGAGCTGGCATAGGGAAATGAAGACCCAGAGAAACAGAGCTGAGTATTTTATGCTAGGTTTGACGAAGATTGGGAAGTCTTGGAGAAATATGACAAATTAAGGAGTATGAGGGAAGTGTAGTAAACTGGGGGAGACTTAAAAAGTCCTGTTTGTTAGGATTTTCCTCTGCATCCCTTTGTATTTGGAGATGAAGATTCTCCTTTTCTCTGGATATAGGGAGGGAACCTCCCTATATCCAGGTTTTATGGGTTTTATGACCTGTCTCAAGGGAGAAGAGGGGCAGGAGGTCAAGTGTCCTTCTTGTTTCTGCCATTTACTGAAATTCCTTCAGCTTTAAAATATTCAGTGTGCCACGGTGCCATATTTTGGGGTAGTGTGTTCTGAACCTTGTCGGCAGACACACACACGACTTTTGAATATCAATTAAATTTCACTTAATGGTTGATGAGCCTTTCAGTTATACTCCTCCCCTCCTCACCAGTCCTCATCTCTGCCTAATTCGCACGTAGTCTTACAGACAGTATAATTTTCTATGAAATATGAGGAGATAAAAAGGAATAAAATAAACCTATTATTTTGAACTACGTATCACGGTGTCCTAAGTGATTCCTAAGTAGGAATGATTTAATTTTGTTGCTTGAACACTCAATAGCTTATGGACCCTGTGAGCAGACAGATGGATGCTGAAGAGAATTTGGGGCCGTCTGTGTCAGAGTAGCAAACACATGATTACTCCAGAATTCAGATTCAGACAGGATTGTTTGCAGTCCAGATTTCTTGCTTGTTACAGCTGATCCCCTAAACGACTTTAAATCAATATGTATCTCTCACCTGAAGTGGAGTGGGGTTTTAGGTCTGGCACTTAAAAACAAGGATATGGATGTCATTGTTTTGTTTGGAATGTTCTTTCTGAGGATGAGAGTTCTTACATCAAGTGAGTGGGAACTATAAAGTAGAGGGGAGAAGGGTAATTATCATAATTAATATCACATTTCTTTGCAAAATAAGATTAGAGAAAAATGAAGAACTCACTAGGAGGAAGAGGAGGCAGAAGTATATTCTAGAATCTGGAATCTGCAACTGATGAGCCACTTTCTGGGTGTATAACTTATTGCTTTTCCCACAATAGAGGCCTAAACACCCATGTGCCTGCAGCCAGGTTCCCCTTAGGTCCTGTGATCTGTTGGGGACAGGGTAGCTATTGCTGCTATTTATCATGATAAGTTTTCTGCACTTGATAAGGTGATGAAGAAACCCTGATAACCTAATCTCATATAAATATGTTTGTTTTTTTTTTTTTTTTGTGATATGCGGGCCTCTCACTGTTGTGGCCTCTCCCGTTGCGAAGCACAGGCTCTGGACGCGCAGGCTCAGCGGCCATGGCTCACGGGCCCAGCCGCTCCGCGGCATGTGGGATCTTCCCGGACCGGGGCACGAACCTGTGTCCCCTGCATCGGCAGGCAGATTCTCAACCACTGCGCCACCAGGGAAGCCCTAAATATGTATGTTTTAAAACTACGGAAGCATTTTAATAGCCTCTGGAGATCCAAGGAATTCATATAATTGTCTTCCAAAACTGCAGGTAAATGAGCCAAATCCAAAGTCTTACTGAAAGCTGGAGTTCAGGAGATCAGAAATGGCCTTGCCAGAAATGTGTTTTCTAATTTCAAGGTCCTTAGAGGAGTTCCAGTGCCCTGCAGCCAAAGTCCACCAGGAACATATCTATGGTTTAACAAGTCAGGTTGATTAGTTAGTGAGTTGAGGGAGAACACACACCACAGGGAACTGGGTAAACGTTTCAGAGGGTGTTAGAAAGGACTTATTATAGGATTTGGACTTGTGTTAGGTGATTTGGGGGAGGATTTAAAGAAGCGAGGCTTTGCTCTGGGTTGGATTTTGTTAGGCAGTAACAGACTGTACATAGGGGTAATTCCATGATTGGGTATCTTAATGAATCTTATCTAGGAGGATAGACTAGAAGGAGGCTAATTGGTAAAGTAGCAGCTATGAGCCAGGATAGGAGGACGTCTGCTTGTTTTGTGGTTCGGTCAAAGTTCATGTTTTGTCTCTTTTCAGACATGATTATGCAGTAGTCTTGCTTTTGTCACAGAATGGCCATGTCTGATGTGGATGGTCTGTGAAATTGGTTACACTCATCAGGAGAACAACAAGGCCTAGCTGTGAGGACCAGGACAGCTCCCATATGTCAGTGGCTGCTTTTCTCAGAGTGATCAGTGCCAGGTCCTGCAGCCTGTAGGAGACCAAATTCCCTTTCTGCCAGGAGCCATATATAGCAGAGAAATGGTTAGATGTGTTGAACAGGAAAGATTGAGGGCTGGGTGTGGATGAAAGCATCTGGTTACCCTCTAACAGAACTTAGGAGCCTCAGTGAGAAATAGCAGTCTCCTGAGATTGTTTCCCTTTAAAAAAATCATAAGAGTATACTTAAGCAAGGTAAGTGGATGGGAGAATATAGCAGATTGTATTTTTCAAAGATGGCCAGAACAGTACCTATCATCCCATGCTCTCTTCTATAATGTGACCTTGCCACCCTTCCATTGAGAAGTTGGGTTGATGTCCCCTCTGCTTTGAATCTAGGCAAACTTTGATTGTCTAAATCAATAGAATAGAGAGAAATGAGACTCTGTGACTTCTGAGGCTAGGCCATAAGAGGCAATGTGGCTTGTGCCTTATCTGCAGGGACATTGACCTTTAGAGTCCTGAGCTGCCATATAAGAAGTCTGACTACCCTGAGACTGCCATGCTTTGAGAAAGCCCAAGTTCCTAGTGAGGCCACCTACAGGTCCTCTGGTCAGCAGTCCCAGCTGATAGCAAACATCAACCAGGAGACCTGTTAATGAAGACACCTCTAGATGATTAAATCCCCCAGCTGTTGAGTCTTCCCAGCTGAGGCTCCGGACATCATGGAGTAGAAGCAAGACATCCCTGCTGTATCCTGAGTTCCTGAACAGATTCCGAGAACAAAATAAAATGATTGTTTTGCACCATTGAGTTTTGGATTGGTTTAGCACAAAGCAATAGTAACCCCAACAGAGGTAGAAATGTTGGTTAACACCAAAGAAATGGAGTGAAAGGAGCAAGGAAGACAAGTAATTGTAAGAGGAGAAACAGGCTAGGGACAGAGCATTTCGCTTTGCTGTTGGTCCTGCTGCTGAGCTTTTTGATTCCAGAGTGGACAGAAGAGGGAAGAATGGAAAGGGAAGTTATTCAGTACACTAAATGAAACTTCTGTAGATAATTGTACCTCCTTCTAAAATAAGATCTGGAAATATTTAGGTATTTCTTTAATTGAACATCTTGATTAACAGAAGTATGTGGGTGGTTTTTTTTTATTTTTTCCATAAGGAAACAAGTAGTGACCCTAATTAATATTATTTAGTAACCAGAGGGTGAGGGACGATGCTCTCCTCTATATCATTGTCTGAGGTTGGAGGAAATCACAGTGTTATTTCCAATGACATGTGCAGAAGTTTTATTCTTTTAATCTGGCAGAATATGGCTCACTTTTAAAGCCTCCATATGTGTCTATATTTTACACACACGAATAGCTCTTGCTGGGTAAGTCATTCAATCTGTAAGTTAGAAGTCCTAGTACTATTATTGGAATTGTGTAATCGGTGATCCCTCAAAAGATATTGGTTATAAATGTTGAGTACAACCACCAACTGACCTCATGGTTATGGGCCAAGTACAGAATGTCTCAGTCTCTTGTTTCCTTGTAAAAATTCATGTGAATTTGGTGTTTGGCTCTTTCAATATGTTCCAGCCACACTGAACTCCCCCAGTTGAACCTTGATCACCCCTCTCCTACTGCTGGTTCTGCTTATTCCCTCTACATTCTTCCTTGAAAAGTATTCCTGTCTGTTCACACATATCCTAATCTTTTCCAACACTCAAGGCCTAAAGTCAGTGAGCGCCACTTGTTTGGAAATCTAGGTCTCGTGTTCTCCTCTTCATAACCTTTCCTTGTTTCTCTTTTCTGCCACCTTCAGTTTGCATTATAGTTATCTGGGCATGTGTCTGGTCCTCTTACCAGTCTGTGAGCTCCTGGAAAACAGAATCTATATTAGATTGATTTGGGGGTTCCCCACAGCTCCAAGAGGGATGTTTTGTTCATCTTTAGGATCTGCAGAGAGGACACCTGAGCCTGGAGATGCTAATGAAGATCATATATCCAATCAGTGGCAGAGCTAGGGCCAGAACCCAGGTCTCCTAATTCACACCTTGATGTTTTCCACTAGATGAAGGAGAAGAGGAAGCGGGGGAGAGGAAAAGCAGGAGGAAGTAGAATGCTTCATGAGCGCAAACCTTTGGTATCTGTTTCATTCACTACTGCATTCCCCAGTGCCTAGAGCAGTGCCTGGCACATAGTAGGCACTCAGTAAATATTTACTGAAATAATAAGCAATTGGGGTAAATAGGCATTTATGTACAGGGATGATAACAATGACCTTAGGGGGCATGGGTATAGTTTACTTATCACAATTTCTTATCTCATGCATTGCTTTGATGCATGAAAGGAGAAACACAAAGCCAGAAAACCCCAGATTTTCCTGCACTTGTTATTTTTCCACCGCTCTCTTGCACCACTTATCTTTCCCTGGTAGCAATTCTGGGACTCTGAGACAGCTCCCACTGAACTCTTGCATTAATGTTCTGATAAAAATATGATGTGCTGGGCACAAAATGTCATTTTATGTAAAAACCTTGGGAAAGTTACTATTTCTTTAAAAGAAAAAAAAAGCAGAGCCCATTGCTAATGGCTGCCTTTTATTGGCCTTGCTGGGGGCATCACAGTGGGACAATGTGGCTGGGGTCTAGGGTTACCCAAGAGGTCCTGCTCTCTCAGTAGAGCTGACCCCAGGTAATGGAGGCCATAGGTGTGGCTGAAAAACAGGAAATACGATGGATAAAACCATATAGTTTTTAGCCCCTATACTTCCTGGCCTGTGGTCATCATCCCGATAACTCCTACCTCAAATCTCACTAAGGAAAATCCCATATGCCCTCCCTTCCCAATCTGAATTCTTCCTCCTTTGGCATAATGATCTTTTGTTTCCTTGCCTTTGCTTATTCGGTTCTGAAAAAGGTCTCTTTTCCTTAGCTCTACTCCAATCTTTCTTCTTCCTGATTCCCACACCCAGAGCCAAAGTGATTTTGACTAAATTTATATAGGAAAAGCGTCTCCTTGTCTGTGGTACCTGAAGGTACAGTTTTTAAGATTTAAAATCTGGGACAGTGGGAGTGGGAGATGCACTTTGGCCTCAGTCTAGTCCTAAGCCACATGGTTTATAGAAACCCCTCCATCTGAGGAGTTAAGGGAGCTTGCCCAGATGAAGAGCACAGACTCCAGAGGAAGACTGCCTGTGTTGCAGCTGGGGCTCCACACCCCATAGGCTTTGATGACTCTGGGCAAGGTATTAAACCTCTCTGTATTGTAGTTTTCTTATTTGTAAAATAGAGAGTTGTTAGGGGGATTTGCAGAGTTAATATAGGTGAAGCACTTAGGATGGTCCCTGGCCAAACAGTAAGTGCTGTTTATTTTATTCTTTTTTTGTATTAGAGTATAGTTGATTTACAATGTTGTGTTAGTTTCAAGTGTACAGAAAAGTAATTCAGTTATACATATATCCATTCTTTTTCAGGTTCTTTTCCCATATAGGTTATTACAGAATATTGAGTAGAGCTCCCTGTGCTATACAGTAGGTCCTTGTTGATTATGTATTTTATATATAGTGGTGCGTATATGTTAATCCCAAACTCCTAATATATCCTTCCCCCACCTTTCCCTTTTGGTAACCATAAGTTTGTTTTCGAAGTCTGTGAGTCTGTTTCTGTTTTGTTTTGGGTTGTTTGTTTGTTTGGTTGGTTTTGGCTGCGCAGTGCGGCCTGCAGGATCTTAGTTCCCCAACCAGCGATCGAACCTGTGCCCACTGCAGTGGAAGCATGGAGTCCTAACCACTGGACCACCAGGGAATTCCCTGTTTCTGTTTTGTAAGTAAGTTCATTTTTTTTTTTAGATTCCACATATAAGTGATATCATATGATATTTGTCTTTCTCTATCTGACTTCACTTAGTATGATAATGTCTAGATTCATCCATGTTTAAACAGTAAGTGCTGTTTAAATGTTAGGTGTTATATCTGTCATTATTATTATTCTTAAAATTATTAAAACAGACCCTTGTGTGTATATGCCATCAGAAGCCTAAGGGGAGACGTGAGTGGCACCCCACATACATAATAAATAGGTGTTAGAGAAGCCAAACATGCTGAACAGACCCAAAGAATTAAGGAACCATATCTAAGAGAGTGTTTTCAGGAGTTTTATTTTGTTTGTTTTAATCTTTTACTAAAAACAAATCTCAGTTACAAGCCATCGCTTGTGCTTTTGGAATCATGTCTAAGACACAAATGCCTAATCTAAGATTGGGAAGATTGACACCTATGTTTTCCTCTAGTTTCATATTTTAATCTCTTACATTTAGGTCTTTGATCAATTTTGAGTTACTTTTTGCATATAATGTGAAGTAGGAGTCCAACTTCATTCTTTTGCCTGTTAATATCTAGTTGTTCCAGCACCATCTGTTGAAAAGACTATTCTTTCTTATTGAATGATCTTGGCACCCTTGTTGAAAATAAAGGTCTGAGTTTATTTCTGGACTCTCAGTTCTATTCCACTGATCTGTATGTTAATCCTTCGCCAGTACCAGTCTTAATTACTATAGCTTTGGGGTAATTTTTGAAAGCATGAATTCTGAGTCCTATTACTTACTTCTTCCTTTTTTTCTTCAAGATTGTTTTGGCTGTTTGGACCCTTTGAATTTTCATGTGATTTTAGGATCATCTCATCCATTTCTGCAAGACAGCAAGGAATTTGATAGGGATTGCATTGAATCTGTAGAACAATTTATGGAGTATTGCCATATTAACAATATTAAGTCTTCTGATCCATGGGCACGGGATTGTTTGTATTTATTTAAACATTGTTTTGTAGTTTTCAGTATACATCTTGCACTTCTTTTGTTAAATTAGTTCCTAAGTAATTTTTATGCTATTATAAACGGAATTATTTTATTAATTTCCTGTTTGGAGTGTTCATCGCTACTGTATATAAATGTATTGGATTTTTGTATGTTGACCTGCAACCTTGCTGATTTTATTAATTATAATAGTATTTTTGTGAATCCTTTGGATTTTATATGTAAAATATCATGCCACCTACAAATACTTCTTCCTTTCCAGCATGGATGCTTTTTATATCTTTTTCTCCCTTCATTGCCCTGGTTAGAACCTCCAGCACAATGTGGAATAGAAGTGGCAAGAATGGAAATCCTTGTCTTGTTTCTGGTCTTATGATGTGTCTAGGTGTGAATTCCTTTGAGTTTATCTTGGAATTTGTTGAGCTTCATGGATGTATAGATTAATGTTTTTCATCACATTTGGAGAATTTCGGGCATATTTTCTTCAAATATACTTTCTGTCCCTTTCTCTTTCTCCTCTCCTTCTGGGGCTCATTATGTGTATGTTGGTATTCTCATAGGTCTCTGAAGCTCTGTGCATTTTTCTTCATTCTTTTTTCTTTCTGTTCCTCAGTCTCACCAATCTCAATTGACATGTCTTCAATTTTAATGATTCTTTTTTCTGCCAGCTCAAGTCTGCTGTTGAGCCCCTCCAGTGAATATTTTATTTATTGTACTTTTCAACTCCAGAATTTCTGTTTGGTTCTTTTAAATAATTTCTGTCTCTTTATTGATATTCTCTGTATGGTGAAACATCCTTATCATACCTTTAAGTCTCTGTACATGGTTTGATTTAATTAGTTATTTCAACATACTTATAATAGGTTATATGAAGCCTTTGTCTAGTAAGTCTAATGTCTCAGTTTCCTCAGGGACAGTTTCTATTGACTGATTTTTTTCCTGTATTTGGGCCTTCCTTCCTTCCTCTCTCCCTCCCTCCCTCCCTATCTCTCTCTCTTTCTTCTTTCTTTCTCTTTCTTTTTCTTTCTTTCTTTCTTTCTTTCTTTCTTTCTTTCTTTCTTTCTTTCTTTCTTTCTTTCTTTCTTTCTTTTGTGTGTCTCATATTTTTTGTTTAAAAATGGACATTTTGAATTCTGTGGCAACTCTGGAAATCACATTCACACTGCAAGGGTTTGTTGTTGTTGCTGTTTTTTGTTGTTGCTATTTGTTTAGTGTCTTTCGTGGACTAATTCTGTAAAGTCTGTATTTCCTGTTGTGTGTAGCCACGGAAGTCTTGCCCAGTTATATCACTGTGGCTTAGTTGTCAGCTAATAATTAGTCAGAGGTTTTCTAAAGTGTCTTGAATTAATAACCCTCTCACTTTTTGCAGAAAGGCTCTGTGTGTATTGTGGTACACTGTCAGTGCTCTGGTAAGCGGTTCACAATTATGCCTTAGCCTTCACTTCCTGTTTTCACAGACTCTCAAGGTTAGCCAGAGGTGAGACATGGGAGCCTTCTAATGTCTTTCCTGGGCATGTGCACAGCCCTTAATGTGTGTGTACTTTTAGGTCCTCAGGAATGTATTGTAGCTTTTCAAAGACCTTTTTGGACATCTCATTCTCCAGATCTTCCTTTTAAGTTTTTTGGTCAGTCTTTTGTTTTTCCCAACAGGTATCATGGCCTAGGCAGCTGTGATGTTAAACAATTGCCACTGATAATGTTTGGCAAATGCCCTGTAAATAGGGCTTTTCCCACTATCTCACGCCCTGCTGAATCATGTCAAATAACTACAAGCCATGGGAAAGAGGCTTTTTCAGGGAGCTGACAGATCAAATAGTCATAGTGCTCTGAGGATGGGAGTTTTTGAGGAGCTCCAGGCTGTTCTGCCCCAACCAGTGACTGTTAGGCAGCTGGCTTTCATGGCCTTTGACCATGGGTGTGAGGCTGCTGGTTTTCAAGGCTACCACTGAACAGGAGAGAGGGGATTGAAATAGGGCAAGTTAAAAGGCCCCAAAGATCAGTGTTCTTAGCAAGACTCAGTAGTTTTCTTGAATAAATGCTCCTCAGATTGTCTGCAAACTTTTGAATCATTTCCATAGTTCTGAAAAAGTTGATTTTAACACTTTTTTGCCAGTGTTCTCATTGCTGTTTTGCAAGAGTGGATCTTCAGAGGTTCTTACTGTGCCATTCTAAAAGCTCCTACTCATAGATTTTTATTCTGTTTAGGGTACAATCAGATCTCCATCTAAAATAACAATCTTGTGTGGATATTTCACAGTGGGTGAAAACTATGGGCAGCCAGTGAGATAATGTTGTTTTTTCCCTAACTAGGTTGTTTCTTTCTGTGCTCATAGGCATCTGAAAACCTGGAGATATGTTTCAGCCAAACTTCTCCAGAGATGGGCCACCAATTCCCCTTTACTGTTCACCGTATTCCCCAGAAAGTTTATTGGACTTAGACCTTTCCTTGAGAAGGAATTTGGGAGAGAATGATATTAAAAAGGGGGAAACAAACACTTACTGAATGAACCAATGAGTAGTGGGATGGAGAGATCAGGGAAGGCTTCCTGGAGGAGGCACGGATTTGATCTGATCCTGCAAGAATGGGTGCATGTTGGTTAGTTGAAGAAAATGTATGGTAAGTAGGAAAGCAGTTACATTTAATGCAACCAACTGAGATATCTGTAATTAATTCCCCTCACTGAGCCACTGTAAGAATATATCCCAGGCTTATCCCTGGGAGAAAGCCAGAGACTAGGCAATGATTAAAAAAACGGGGGTGGGGGGCGGGCTTCCCTGGTGGCGCAGTGGTTGAGAGTCCGCCTGCCGATGCAGGGGACATGGGTTCATGCCCCGGTCCGGGAAGATACCACATGCCACGGAGCGGCTAGGCCCGTGAGCCATGGCCACTGAGCCTGCGCGTACAGAGCCTGTGCTCCAGAATGGGAGAGGCCACAACAGTGAGAGGCCCGCATATCGAAAAAAAAATGGAGGAGGCAGTATATCATAATGGTCAAGAATTCTGGTTCTGGGGCTTCCCTGGTGGCGCAGTGGTTGAGAATCCGCCTGCCGATGCAGGGGACACGGGTTCGTGCCCCGGTCCGGGAAGATCCCACATGCCGCGGAACGGCTGGAACCGTGAGCCATGGCTGCTGGGCTTGTGCGTCCGGAGCCTGTGCTCCGCAACGGGAGAGGCCACAGCAGTGAGAGGCCCGCGTACCACCAAAAAAAAAAAAAAAAAAAAAAGAATTCTGGTTCTGATGTCAGACTGCTTAAGTTCAAATCCCAGACTTTCTGCTTATATGCTTATTAGCTGTATGATCCTGGGCAATTTAACCTCTCTGACCCTATTTATCTGTGAAATAGGGGTACCTTCCTGCCTCACAGATTTGGTGAGAAGATTAAATGGGATAATGCATCAATAGTGCAAAATACAATGCCTTGCACAGAGTAAGTGCTCACCAAAAGACATCCATATATTTTTTCTTCCAGTTTTGAGATATAATTGACATACACCGCTGTATAAACTTAATACAGTATAATGATTTGAGTTTTGTATATCATGAAGTGATTATCACAGTAAATTTAGTGAACATCCGTCATCTCATATAGGTACAGAATTAAAGAAATAGAAAAAAACAGTTTTCTTTGTGATGATAAGTAAATCTTAGGATTTACTCTCTTAACAACTTTCACATATAACATACAGCATTGTTAATTGTATTTATCACGTTGTACATTATATCCCTAAGACAGCCAGATTTTTAATCTGAGTCCAGCCACGAATTCAGATACCAGATGCACAAAGCTGGAAACCATGTCGGTATGGTCAGAATTGAAATTGTTTTTGAACGCTTCCTGCAATTGCTTTGTTTATTTCTGTTCAGTTCACCTTTAGAATTTGGTAGCATATTATTGAAAATGCCAGCATGTTTCCATATGTTAGGAAGAATTGTATGGAGTGTTTTTTGTTTATGTTTGAGAGACAGAACATTAAACAGGGCACTGCAATAGAGGCAGGGATCCTACAGAGAGAACCCCCAGGGCCTAGGTGAGATTCAGAGGGATGGAATCAAGTCCTTGATCAGCTTAACCTCCAGGGAGTAGGTTCTACTACCTGAGCTTTTCTCTCCTTGGGTTTCAGAGGTCCAAGGTTTTTATTTATTCGCTCATCAAACAGACACTGGGGAGGGTGGAGGCGCAGTGGTATTTTTTTTAACTAGAGCAGGGGCTCTGGACCCAGGTCAGGCTTGAATCTGAGCCCTAACATTTCCTAGCTCTGTGACCTTGGACAATTTGCCTAACCTTTCTGTGCCTCTGCAGGATAATATCTGTCTCATAGTATTACTGTAAGAGTTAAATGAGTTAATACATATGTACATAAAGGATTTAGACAAGTTCCTGGCATATAGTAAATGTTCAACAAATGTTAAATGTAACTAATTTTATAGTGGGTGTGAAGGTGATTATTTTAATTTTCTATTTATATGTTTAACTCTGTTTATATGCTCAATTAAACAGAATTCAACTGTTCACTCTTGTGTCTCCCATGCCTAGTAATTTTGTTAGGTGAATGAATGTTCACTGGTAAACAATCCTAATGCAGTGAGAGGTGCTATAACAGAGCTTGAGTACAAGGCACTTTGCAGGACATGAGGGATATGATATGTTATGCTCAACTTTGAGCAATTCAGGGAACATTTGGTTGAGAGGGGCTGTTCCCTTCTAGAATTTTCAGTGCAGTCAGATCTATGAGAGCCAACTGCATCCAGGAACTAGGTAAAGTGAGAGAGAGCCACCAGGTGGGAGTACTGCATAGGGATTCAAGTAGCAGAGGAAAAGAGGAGCCCTTTCCAGCCAAGAGTTCATGTTTATGTCTGACGCAGTTTTTCTCTCCTCTCCACAGAAATTCAAGCCATGATTTCTTCCCCTTTGTTCTGCTGGTTTTGGAGCACTGCTGTTCCTACCCAAGGCTGCTTGGGAGTCATCTGGCACTCAAGCCGCTCTGTCTTTACCAGGCAGAGGAGAGAAACGATGCTGAGTATATTTCCAGTTCTTTGCATGTTGGGCTTCTAACTTCCACACCACCGACTTGTTTCTCCTGCTGTGCCCTGGATGGAATTAAAAGAATGAGGTGAGAAGTAAAACTAACATTTTTTGAGACAGCAGGCATTGTATCAGAAACTTTATGTAATCACATTGTTGAATTGCCACAGAACCCTGAGAGATTAATTTTGTCATTTATTTTGTCCATCATCTTGCTTCAGCAATTGTTAACATAGGCGTGGCCAGGCTTGTTTCAGCTGTACCCCCCCATCCAACACCACTGGATTATTTTCAGGCAAATCCCAGATAATTTTTCACTGCATAATTTCATTTTTAAATACTTTCTTACATTCCTCTAAAAGGTAAGGGCTTTTAAACACACCACAGTATCATTATAACACTTTTAAAAAACCCAAGTAATAATATTCTAACATTATCAAATATATACCAAGTATTCAAATTTACATAGTTGTCTCATTTTAAAAATTCCATTTGGTTCATTCAAATCTGGATTCAAACAAAGTTCATAGATTTACTTCATTTGATATATGAGCTGTGAGCCATTTTACATAGAGGGAAACTGAGGATCAGAGAGGATCATCAGTTCAGTATTCAAAAACAATTCTCTATTGAATCAGACCTGGTACCAGATGTTGGGGATACAAAGGTTAGGAAGACCCAAGTCTCTGCTTCAAGGAACTCAGTCTTATGCTCCTGTAATGCTCTGTGAATCTATCACATCTATCTATTATTAGTATTATTAGTATGTGGTTGTGTATCTGTCTTTCCAGATAGGTGGCAAATTCCTTAGAAGGCAGGGGCCAGTTCACGGTCAACATTGTAATCTGTAACATTTTATGGAAAAACCCAAATGAACTTTTTGGCCAACCCAATACTTAACATAGTTCCTGGTACATAGTAAGTATTTAACAACTATGGGGAAAGGAATAATTTTGTCTGACTGGACAGTGGGAACCAGTGAAGAGTTTCAGGCAGGTCAGTTGCATGATAAGGTTATCACTGTAGGTAGGTGACACATGTCATCATTTGGATTGGAGGCAGAGAAGCGGGTATTGCTGAGTTCATGCTACAGAGGAGGAGTGCCAGACTGGAGAGTTACTGAGGATGTGAATTTGGCAGTATTTGGTAATTTCTTAGATGTAGAGAATGAACGTTTCTGGCTTGGGTAATGGTGGTGCCACCAGTAGATTCAGTGCAAAGAGGAGAAGCGAGTTTGGGGTGGAAGATGAGTTCCACTTTGGACATGCTAAGGTTTTGTCCGTGTGATCTAAGAGGAGGATGTGTGAGACCAGAGCCCAGGTCAGCGGTCAGGAGTGAAGATCAGGGGATCACAGCGTGTAGGTGGAGCTTGAAAGCCTGATGGTAGATGCCATCACTCGGGAGAGGACATGCAGTGAAACAGGGAGTGGACTAAGGAGGGAACCCTGACACTTACCAAGGGAGTGGAAAATGAGAAGCCCATGAGAAGATGAAAAAGGAACAGCCGGGGAGACTGGAAAAAAATCAGCACAGTGTGGTGCCACAGAAGCCAAGAGAGGAAAGAGTTCAGGAGAGAGGGAGTGGGAGTGGTTGACACTCCTAAGGCAGGTAAGGAAGTGGTGGTAGAGGATAGGTCAGTGCTGCAGCCAGGGTGTGGTCGGTGGTGGAGGAGTGGCAGGTGGTGAACCTAGAAAGGCCAGTTGGTCCCTCATCCAAAAAGGCCTTGGTCACCCAGCTGTGGAGTTAAGACTTCATTCTGTAGATAATGGGGAGTCATCAAGAGGTTTCAAAAAGGAGTGACCTGGTCAGATCAGGGTGCTCTAGGAAAATCAGTCTGAGGCAGTATGGAGGATGCTTTGGAGGAATAGGACTGGAGGCAGGGCTCCTTGGAGTGGAATAAAGTGGCACTTGGGCAGTGGAGGTATGGACTGTCTTCCAGGACTTTTAGTAGGTAAAATTGGCAGGCATTGAAAATGGTAGCTAACACTCACTGAGCTTTTTTTTTTTTTTTTTTTTTTTTTGCAGTACACGGGCCTCTCACTGCTGTGGCCTCTCCCACTGCAGAGCACAGGCTCAGCGGCCGTGGCTCACGGGCCCAGCCGCTCCGCGGCATGTGGGATCTCCCAGGACTGGGGCACGAACCCGTGTCCCCTGTATCAGCAGGCGGACTCTCAACCACTGCGCCACCAGGGAATCCCATCACTGAGCTTTTATTATGTGCCAGGCGCTACTCTCAGTGCTTATGTGAATTATCTCAACGTAATTCTCACAACCAATCTATGGGGTAGATAACATTATTGACCTCATTTTATGCCTGAGGAAACTGAGGTACAGAGAGATAAAGCAATTTGCAGAGGATCACAGAGCAGGTAATTGACAGAGCCTAAATTTAAGTCCAGGTGGTTGGTTCTAACCCACTCTAACCTGTTTCAGTGCATGTCACTCTTAACTTCTAGATTGTTTTGCCTTGATTAGATGTGGGGAGTGAGGGGATTAGGATTAGGTTCAGCTGTGAGCTATCAGACATCCAAAATAACAGTGGATTAAACAGGATAGAATTCATTTCTCTTTCATTAAAGAAAGAAATTAATTAAACCCTAGAAAGCTTAATGGCCTGTCATCTCCACAGTGTGACACTTGTCCCCATGGTACAAGATAGAGCTTTAGTCATCACGTTCATGTTCTAAGCAGCAAAATGCTGGGTAGAGGGAAGGAAGGAACAGCTACTGGGGACAACTGGCAGTCTCTGCTATAAGAGAAGTTCCAGAACTCTGCCATGGGTGATTGCAAGGAGGATGGGGTTACCAGGAGTTGAGGTAGAGAATACAGGAAACCTGTTGGACCTTTATTATTTTTGTTTGTTTACCCAGGGTCTTTCCCTTCCCTTGGAAACAAAACCTTATTTTTTCAAGGGGAGTGCTGCTCCTCTCCTGTCCAGCCTTGGAGTTCTAGTTGGTGTTTCCAGTCCAAGTACCCTATCATCTCCCCAGTCTCAGTTGATTTGATTGGTTGACATATGGGCGTGTGATCTAGATCAAAACAATCAGAATCCTTCTCTTCAATTTTTTAAAACCAACTTAAATGGGGGAAAGTATTGTGTCACACTTTTGTGGCACAGCTTGGAGATGTGTGTCCAGGACCTATTGGTGGCCCTTTTACAACTCCAGGGAGGAAGCTTGTCTGAGAAAATGCAGTCAGCATGCAGGATGAGCTGTAAATTCCTATTAGTGTTCAAGTCTCTGGTTTTGTCCTTGAGGCCCATCCACATCCTTGCCCTTTGTATGATTATGTGAGACTTCCAATAAATTCCCTCTTGTGTTCAAGTCAAAGTTGTGTTTCTGTCACTCGCAACCAATAAAGTCCTGATTAAAGCTGTATTCTAAAAGTTAATTCTGGAATCAATGTAGATGTGCTTAGGGTCTGTGTGTGGGGGGGAGGGTCATAGTAAATAGTAACCAGAAGCAGAAAGATAATTTATGAGACTGTTTTAATAGTCTACATGAGAAACAATGAGAATCTGAACTAAGGGGATGTCAGTGGGTGCTGTAGCTCCTGGCCAGTCTTGCCATGTCTCTTCTATACCTTGAATCAGTTGCCCATATCTACATATTGATCATCTCTACCTGGACGGAATGCAACAGGTTGCTGTTCATTTTGAGCATGTTTTCCTCTGTATCCTTGGACATAGGTATAATAGCTGCTTAAAAACTCCTCTCTGTTAATTCCAACATCTACATCATCTTGGGGGCTAGTCTTCATTTATTACCTTTTTTCTTCAGTATGGGTCACATTTTTCTGTTTCCGATATGCCCGGTCATTTGGATTTGTCAGAGGACATGTTCTGGAGAATCTGGATTCCATTGTGTCCTTCTGAAGAGTATTGATTTTTTCTGTTTTAGCATGTAGTCAACTTGACAGAACTCAAACTCTATACTCAATTTCCCCTGCAGTAAGTACCAGCTGAAATTTCTCTTCAGTGGTTTTAGTTTTATCTGAGCTATTTGGAGACTGCCCTGTGCATGCATGGTTCAGAAGTTGGCCAGAGAGTTAGAGTTTATACACAGAATTTAGGGCTCCACCTGTCAAGATCTCTCCATTCCAGTATTTTACCTCCATAGGCTCCAGCTGCTGAAATCCTGAATTCTGTCTCCCGGTAAAGACTCAGTTTTACAACCTATCCGGTCACTGATTGGGACCTGCTCTGTGGCTAAAAGCCTTAAAAATTGGGAATCTCACCTAGTTCTAATCCTATCCTTTAAGTGTAGTTTCTTTCCCAGTTTCTGCATGCTTCAGGTTGTTTGTCAGTACTTTCAGGTAGTTGTTTTTTAATATTTTGTCCAGAGTATATTGTTGTTATATCTGAAGGAAAAAGGAAAGGTGGCTTGATAGAAGCTACTTGGTCATTTACTGGAAGCCAGAACCTGCCTGGTCACTACTGTATGACCTGTGGCCAATGTAGCAAGACTCTTCTAGTCAGGTAATAAGAAATTATACCCAGATTATATCCAGGTGTTAGCTCTCAATGATGTGACTTGAAAAAGGCAGTTTTATAACCGGATAAGCTAAATGTAATGAAGTTTCAGGATGACAAGTTTGGAGGTATGAGAAGCTTGATAAGCCCCCACCTGGGCTTTCCCATGAGCTAAAATGAGTTCACTCTGGACAGGCAGGGTCCTGCTGCCACAAACCTGAGTGCCTTTTTCCATAAAGAGATTCACTTTTTAAATATCCCCTGTCCTGATATCTCTTAGTCACCTCCTCTTTAAAAAAATTATCTGAGTTTATTGTAGTAAATGTAACTTCTGTATACTTCATAGATCAGAATGAGAGGCCAAGGCCCCTACCCAGTCCTCTGCCAGATCTAGTATCTGGGATGGAGAAGAGTAGATAAATTGCAAAACTTTTTAGCAGGTTGAATGGTTGGGGATTGGTGATAAAGTATATGAGGTAGAATTAGAGGGTAGAGTTAAGGATGACTTCCAAATTTCTGCCTTGGGCGTCTGGAAGGATGGTCAATACAAAATAGAGGATGTAAGAAAGAGAGCAAGTTTAAGGGGGAAGATGAATTCAGCTTTGGCCATGTTTGAGGTACCTGTGGGACATCCAGTCAGAGTACATCTGAGTCTGAGGACTGGAGAGAGATCTGGGATGGAGATATATAATGGAGAATCTCCAGTGGATAAATGATAGATGAGGCCATAGGTCTAGATGATGTAACCAAATAGCATGTACAGGGTGAGAAGAGAACTGATAACAAAGCCCAGTAGTTATCATAAGAGAGCATAAGAGCATTAGAAATTAGTCACTTTAGGAAACTGAGAAACAGTCAGAAAAATTAAAGACAAACAAGGAAAAGTCGTATACAAAAGTCAGGGGAGGAGAATTTCTTGAAGGAGTTAGTGGTCAGTAGGGTCCAGTTCAGCAGAAAAAGCAAGTACTGAAAAGCAGGCATTGGATTTAACAACTAAGAGGTCTTTACCTCAGAAATTGCAGTTTTGGTGGAGTGGCAAGGAGTGTTGCCAGATTGCAGTTTGAGGAGTGCACGGGTGTGGTAGACTTTAACATGTGTTTTCTGTTAACCATTCCTTCCAGTAATCATACTCCTGTATAGTCCCCTAGTCTTGAATCTGGTAAAGTCTCTAACTAAGTTTAACTGATAGAATGCAGGGAAGTGATGGTGCTTGACTTATGAGAGTAGGTCATAAGAAGCCTTGTAACTTTTGCCTTGGTCTTTTGGAACTCCGAGCAATCATTTAAGAAGTCTGATCACCCTACTAGAGAGACCACATGGAGAAATTGTGAGATGACATAGAGAGAGAGAGAGAAGCCCGGCTGCACCCAGGGTTCCAGAAATCCCCACCAAGACGCCAAGCATAAAGGAAACCAGAACCATCTTGGCTCCACCAGATCAACCTAGCCGCCAGCTGGATGCCACTGAGTGGCTCCAGTAGATGCCCCGTGGGGCAGTAAAACTGTCCAGTAAGCCTTGCCCAAATTTCTCAACCACCCATTCATTGCAATAATAAAATGATTATTGTTTTCAATCCCAAGTTTGTGGGTGGTTGATTACACAGCAATATATAACTGGAACACTGGGCATTGAAGTAATAGAGATTGTAAATGCATGTTATACTTCCAATAAGCTTGGAAAGGGAAAGATCAGATGGCAGCTGGAAGGTCTCATAAGATTGTGGTAGGATTTTTTAAAGATAGTAGGGACTTGAGAATGTTCACAGCTAATGGTGATGACTGGTGCATGAGATTTCTGAGAAGGGAAGGGATGAGATCCAAAACTCCAATAGAGGAGCTGATGTTAGACATAAGGGTAGTGGGGCACTTTAATCTCTAAAATAGGAGATGTCTTCCCTCCTCTGAATCTTTAAAAATCTCAGGCTTTCCCATGTACTGGACATAAGAGAGTATATGAAGGTTGGTTAGACAGTAATGGATCTCCCAAGAATTGGTTGACTGTGGTACTTTCTTTCACTTACTCACTTTACCTAGACCAGGATGTGACTAGAATTCACATCTTTAGTTCCATTTTTCCTGTTAACAAAGAGTTTATTCTGTGTACTGAGAATTTTGGGAGCAGGAATAGGTTTTGGGCTTGAGGATAGTGATGAAGATTTGGAAGAGCTATTGTGGGAAGTGAGAGCAGGAACTGACTGACGTTTTGTGGGAGGATTTCCAGGTGGTATTAGATTGAAAAACCACAAAAACGAGAGAATACTAATCATTATATCCATGATATTTTCATTATCAGTTCTTAGAACCCATAGCATAAGATAGAAAAGACAATCCTTGTGTGGATTCAGAGCTGATATCTTGGGGGCAAGGTTTGCTGAGAATATTGGTCAGAGAGGTTGAAGCGATTGATTATAAGATATAGAGTAAAAAACAAGGAAATGGGAAGCCATGCTGGGAGGCAAATGGATGGATCAAGGAGGTCTTCATAAGGTTGAAGAGTTAGTGCAGTGGGGATAAGAGAGAGAATGAGCTGGAGAGACAGGAGTAAACTAAAGTTCACTGTTTCAAGAATAAAGAGTTCTAGGTGATCACAAAGTTCAGGGTATGACCATGAAAGAAGGTCGTTGGAGACAAGATGATCAGGGGAGTGAGAGGGTGTTGGATGAGTAAAAACATGGAACTTGAAATTACTTTAGGTAATGGAAAAACTTAAGGGTGGAAAAGAAGAAATTAATTGGGATGCCATAACCCTCAATGAATATAAAGGAGTGAACAGAGTTCAGAAGCTGACACAGCAAGAAGGCTGTGATGTACCTTACAGAGAAAATGCATGCATTGGATAAGCTTCATTCAGGCATGAGTTAGTGATGTTGACTGTGAGTTCAATATATTGATTTAACAATACGGTACATCCAGAAAAGGGAAGAGGAAATTTGCTGACCTATATGTGACGCCACTCCAGAAATCACTAAAATACCATTTGTGTGCGGTGAAGCTATGGCAAAGATGGAAAAGCGGCTAAATTTGTGGGTTCATAAGATGACAACCAAACTTTACAAAGCATAGTAAACAACATTTTTGTGAGGCTGAGAGCCAAAGAAATTTAAGGTCATGTTACCTGGGTCAGGAAAATGTTAGACCCTTCTTGGTATTATAAAGAAACAGTGCAGGGACTTCCCTGGTGACACAGTGATTAGGAACCCACCTGCCAATGCAGGAGACGTGGGCTCGAGACGTGGTCTGGGAAGATCCCGCATGCTGCGGAGCAACTAAGCCCCTGTGCCCCAACTACTGAGCCTGTGCTCTAGAGCCCGTGAGCCACAAATACTGAGCCCGTGTGCCACAACTACCGAAGCCCACATGCCTAGAGCCCGTGCTCCACCACAAGAGAAGCCACTGCAATGAGAAGCCCATACACTGCAATGAAGAGTAGCCCCTGCTCGCCACAACTAGAGAAAGCCCACGTGCAGCAACGAAGACCCAATGCAGCCAAAAATAAATAAATTTATTTATTTTTAAAAAACCAGTGCATATAATTCATTGTTTTAAGAAATATAAAATAAGGTGTCTTTAAACAGAAACACAAGTGAAACAAGGTTATATGTTGATTGGTTGATGAGAATGTGACCAGGGGCTTGCAGGAACCTCTCACCCTGTCTGTCTGCTAGGAGCAGTGACTCAACATTTGCTACTTCACTGCTCAAGGTAATTTTATTGAACATGACTACCATGTATAATGAGAATTGACGTGTGTATGTGTGTGTGTTGGAGTATTTTAATGCAAATTTCAGACATCCTAACATTTCTTTTGTAAATATTTCAGTATGTATCTCCAGCACAGTGGTTCTCCAGGTGTGGTCTAGGGACCCTGGAGACACCTGACACCTAAGACACATTCAAAGTTCTGGGAAATCCTCCTTTGCCCCACTACATATCTCCATAAGGTTGGATTTTCTTCATACACATCAACCAAAATAACCACAATCATATCACAATGATGAAGCAAATATGAGAGTCTAGCTGTCTTGTGTTAAGGCATTACAGGGATTTTCAAAAATATAAAATATTTCTAAATTAGTTTTTGTTTTGGAAAATAGTTATTTTAATAAAATATGGTGTTTATGTTAACATGTGCATTTATTGTTATTTAATGAATTAATGTTTTTAGATATTTTCAGTTTTGATTTTGAATATAGTAAATATTGGTAGATCTATAACCTATATAAGAGAAAGTCTTTAGGGTCTAAAAACATAGTAGTGATCTTTTTTTTTCTTAGGATCTTTTTTTACCATGTGCATGTAATTTTATTTTAAACTGTATAATAAAAAAGCTGTCAAATTTTAAAAAGAAGCACTAATGCACTTCCTTTGAGCACATGTTTGCAAAACTTGCCAAAAGGAAAAGGAATTTTTAAACTACTCCAGCTATGCCTGAAAAGGAACTAGCACAGAATGATTCTAGTAATTAAAGTCACCAAGGCTACTTTTTGAAACTCTGGAAATCCCACAGTAGCTTTTGAAAAAAACCTTTTTGTTTTTATTTATTTTTAAAAAAACATTTTAATGCTACATTTTATATACTTTTATTAATTATTATTATTTCTTGGCCGTGAGGCATGTGGGATCTTAGTTCCCTGACCAGGGATTGAACCCATACCCCCTGCATTGGAAGCCTGGAGTCTTAACCACTGGACCACCAGCGAAGTCCCCCTTTTTGTTTTCAAATAATTATGGCCTCATAGGAAGTTGCAGAAGCAGTACTGAGAGGCTCAAGTGCCTGTCACCAAGCTTCCCCCAATGACAGTATCTTATGTAATTACCATAAAATATCAAGTCCAGGAAATTGATATTGGTACAGTATTGTTAACTGGACTACAGACCATATTCAGTTGTCATCACTTTTTACACACATTCATTTTCGTGAGTGCATGTAGCTCTATACAGTTATACCCCATGTATAGATTTGTGTAACAACCACCACAGTCAAGATATAAAACTGTTCAGTTATCTCAAAAGTGCTCCCCCTTTATATTCTCAGCTCCCTGCTCCGTCCGTATACCCTGGCAATGATTAATCTCAATCTCTATAGTTTTGGCATTTTGAGAATGTTATATAAATGGAACCCTATAATATGTAACCTTTGGGGATTGACTTTTTTCACCAAGTGAAATGCCCTTGAGGTCCATCCTAGTTGCTGTGTATATTAATAGTTGGTTACTTTTTATTGTTGAGTAGTATTCCACTGGATGGATGTACCAGGTTTGTGTATACAATCGCTAATTGAAGGACAATTGGGTTGTTTCCTGCTTTTGCTATTATGAATAAAGCTGCTACGAATATTCATGTACAGGTTTTTGTGTGAACATGTTTTCATTTCTCTGGGATAAATGCCCAAGAGTGTGCTTCTGGGGTCATATGGTAAATGCATGTTTAGTTTTATAAGAAACCATCAGAATGATTTCCAGAGCCTTACTATTTTATATTCCCAGCAACATTGTATGACAGATCCAATTTTCCACATGTTTGCCAACATTTGGTATTACTATTTTATATTTTACCCATTCTAATGAGTATATAATGGTAGCTTATTGTGGTTTTCATTTGCATTCCCCTAATGGTTAATGATGTTGAACATCTTTTCATGTGCTACTTTGCCATCTGTATGTCTTCTTTGGTGAGATTCTATTCATGTCTTTTTCTCATTTTCTAATTGGATCGTTTGTTTTTTACTGTAGAGTTCTCAGAATTCCTTACATATTCTAGATACCAATTATTTGTTGGATATGTGGTTTGCAAATATTTTCTCCAAGTCTATTGCTTGTCTTTTCATCCTTGTAACGTGCTCTATTTCAGCACAATAATTTTTAGTTTGGGTGAAGTCCAGTTAATAATGTTTTTTTTCCATTATGGATGTCATGTTTTTTGGTGTCTAGTTTAAGATCTTTTCAGCAAGATTGAGGTCCCAAAGATTTTCTCTTATGTTTTTCTGCTAAAAATTTCATAGTTTTACATTTTATACTTAAGCCCATGATTCATTTTCAGTTAAATTTTGTATCTGGTGTGATGTTTGGGTTGAAGTTCTTTTTTTTTTTTTTTTTTTTTTTGCCTGTGGATATTCAATTGTTCAAGCACCATGTTTTGAAAATGCTATTATTCTATTGAATTGTTTTACACCTTTGTCAAAAATCAGTTGGGCGTATTTGTGTTGGTCTATTTCTGGGTTCTCTATTTGTTTCCTTTGATCTGTATCTCTCATTCCTCTAATATCACACTGCCTCAATTTACTGTAGCTATATAATAAGTCTTATCATTGGATAGAGTGATTCTCCCCAGTTTATTCTTATTTTTCAAAATTGTTTTAGCCATCATAGTCACTTTGCTTTTCCTCACAAATTTTAGAATAAGCTTGTCTATATCTATGAAAAATCTTTCTGGGATTGTGATACTAATTATTTTAAATCTAGAGATCACTTTGGGGAGAATTGACATCTTTACTATATTGAGTCTTCTAGTCAATGAGCACTGCATGTCTCTCCATTCATTTAGATCTTTGCTCGCTTGCTTGCTTTCATCAGTTTGGCAGGAAGAGATATACCTATGAAACGAGAGGACTGGTAGTTTCTCAGGGGCTTTATCTTGCTCTGTAAACTCAGTAGCCTTAGTTGCCTCCTTTGTGGTGACGGCTCCCTCTGCCTCCTCTGTGGTGACAGCTCCCTCATAAGGTCACTGTAAAGATTTAAAGAGACACTGCAGGTCTGAGTCCTGATTCTGATATGTATATTTTCCTACTTATTGTTCCTCTATTTAGCTTTTGGGCCTCTCAAGTCCTCTATCTGTGAACCCACATGCAATAATAGCGGGACTGACTTACAAGGGCTTGTGAGAAAGTGATGTGAGAATTGAAGTAAAGCACCGAAGAGACTGCTGGACACAGAGTAGGGGCACCATGAGCAGTGGCTGTATTAATATCATTATATGAATGTAGGGAGGTAAAACTATATTTTTTCCCTTTCACTGAGAGAAACCATTGATAAAATCAAGGACCTAGTCTAAATATCTGCCAGCACAAGGCAGGTAGCAGGATCTCACTGAAGGTTTGGGAGAGTGGAGGAAGTTCATCCCAACACAGCAGACAACATGAAAGAGAATCTCAGAGCCAAGTGCCTGCTATGACCTGAATTTTATATAAAAGAACAAGAACATATATGTTTGTGTTTGTGTAAAAGCAGATCTGGAAGAACATACACCAGACTAGACAAGCAGGGAGTTGGGGTAGCTTTCATTTTTACTTTGTTTCTTTCTGTGTTTGAAAGCTGTTTCATTTTAATTGAGCATATGCTACACTAAACAATGTTAAAACAAATATTTTTTAAAGGCCAACTAATAAACAAATTAACCAGTCAGCAAATTACACAAAAGAATCTCAAGGCAGTTTCACTCAAACTTCTCTTCCATTCAGCCTCCTTCCTGGACCTTGGTCTCCCTCACCTCCCTGGCTTAGCAGCTCCCATTCTCCAGAGTTCCTTCTGTAGAGAAGTATAGCTGCTATATTCCTCTAGACCCAGGCCATTTCATCTGGTTCCAGAGAGCCTCACTCACCTCGCCAGCTAAACAAGCATCCCTGCAGGTGTATTCCTAAGCAAAGACAGTTCCTGTTCTGAGGGGAATTATTTGGTTCTTACAGGATTTTTATTCTCTCCCCACTTCACATGAGTAAAGTAGCCTAAGGCTACTGAGTTTAATAAAATTCCCTGTGAAGAGGCTGAGAGGGAGGGCTTAGGTAATCCGTCTACAAGCCTATTCAGAAAGTTTGGAGAGAAGCGTTTGGTGCAGTTATGATGGTAGTCTGTGGCACAGTGCTTAAAATGTACCAGACACTCTAAAACTTTGCAAATGCTCACACATTTAATTCTCACCACAACCCTTTGAGGGACTTCCTGTTATTACTCCAGTTTACCAAGGAGGAAGCTGAAGCACAGAGAAATTAACTACCATGTACAAGTTCACACAGCTTGTAAGGGAAGGAGCCAGGATTTCAAGAATGCCCAAATCAAGTCCCTCCTCTCTTGATCCAACTACCCAACCCCTCCATAGGCAACCTGACTGGCCACTTTTACACAAAGTACAGTATTCAGATTGGAATCACTATATCACATCTCAAAGAGCTTAGCCAGTGCCCAAACAGCTCATCCAGTGCCCAACTCCCAAAAGATGGATTGAGGAACATGGTTTAGTTGATACAGTGTAGCAACATATCCTTCTTGAAATGAAACTTGTAATTATCTTCTTTTTCATCCATATGTCATTGAGGGTAGTTGTGTTATCACAAAAGGAGGATTTAGGGTAGCCAAACAAAGAAGGGGGTGATGTAGTCTCATTCCAGAAAACGCAAGTGAGATCACCCTTTTATTTTGGTTGAGTACCTCAAGATGTGGTATTCAGCAAGGGTGACGATAAAGTGGTTGGGACTGTGGATCTAGAAGTTTACAGAAGCCTGTGTCTGTCTTGAGGCTAAAATCTGCCATTGGTCTTCAGCCAAAGAAGTGCCTCCATCTGCTGGAAATGAATAATAAAACATGTAGAACTGAATGATAATGAAAGATCTGATTTTCAGCCAAGCTTGTAGAATGCACCTCAAACAGTACTCAAAAGCAAATTTAAAGCCAAAGTGTATATTTAAAATGAAGACTGCAAAAAAGACTGAAAGTATGTGCAGCAAATGTCCAGTATAATAATTTAGTTAAGGTAGAAGGGAACATCCGATAAAGATAAGAGTAGAAATCAATGAAGTAGAAAACAAACAATAGAAAAGTCAGCTAAACCAAAAGTGAATATGTCCAAAAGACTAGTAAACAAACCTCTGGGAAAAATGTACTGAGAATAAAGAGAAATTTCAAAAATGGATGTATTCCAAATACCACTAGATTGTACACTTAAAATGGTAAATTTTATGTTACACGAATTTTATCCCAATAAAAAAAAATATTTGGAATGGAAAAAGGGAGATATAACTATAGATAGAGTACAGAAGAATTATACCATTTGATATGCTGTTTAGTAATTGCTTTAAAATACCCCATTAAAAATAAAGGATTATAGAAGAAACAAGTTGCAAAATGTTGATAATTCTTCAAGCTTGGTGATGGGAACATGGGCGTTCATTATACCATTTTCTACACTTTGTGCGTCTTTCAAAAGTTCCATTAAAAAAGTTAAAATACAACTCCCCAAACGGTTTGAATATTTAAGTAATTTGGTGATTTCTTAGAGCTAATTGACCTGTAAATATTACATATTAAGGTCTATAGGGACTTCTCTGGTGGTCCAGTGGCTAAGACTCTATGCTCTCAATGCAGGGGCCTGGGTTCAATCCCTGGTCAGGGAACTAGATCCCACATGCTGCAGCTAAGAGTTTTCATGCCACAACTAAAGATCCCGCATACCACAACTAAAAGATCCCATGTGCTGCAACTAAGACCCAGCATGGCTGGGTCTTAATATAAATATAAGTATTTTTATATATAAATATAAATATAAATATTTTTTTAAAGTCTATAGTAGCTCAGAGTTAAAGAGTATTACAAGCACATTAAGAAATGAGGAAGGGCCCTGAATATGAGCCAGTGCTACCAAAGTAGGTCATGCCATGGGCCACCTTTCCATCCGGTTCCTGTGGAACATAGTCCTTCATTCAACAACTGTACCTCTAGGAATGTATCCTCAGGAAGTAGTGGTTACATGTGCAAATCTGTATGTGAATGAGGATGCTCTTCTCAGCAGGTTTATAATAGGGAAACATTGGAAATAACGGTATATAAGGAGTCTGGTTCAATAAATCATGGTTATTAGCAAGTAATTGAATATAATACAGATATGAGAAATAATCTACTTAAAACACCTTGGACCTCATTTTCCTTGTTTGTAAATGGAGAAAACCAAAGGAGGATAGAAAAAAAGAGGTTGTACTCCTCAACTAATTTTACTAGGCCAGCAAATCCTTGATACCACAGTCTGATGAGGATATTACAAGAAAGGAAAATTACAGGCTAATATCTCTTATGGACATAGATATAAAAATCCTAAAACATATTAGCAAATTGAATCCAACAATATTTAGCAATTATAATAAATCAGGACCAAATTGGATTTACCAGGGATTCCTGGTTATTTTCTTTCTAGAAAACCAAACAATGTGACTTAACATATTAATAGGTAAAAGGGGAAAATGTGATCATCTTAAAAGATACAGAAAAACATTCATAAAATTCAACACCCATTGAAGATTTTTAAAACTTAGTAAATTAGGGATGGAAGGAAACATCTTTACTCTGATAAATGGTATATCAAAACCCTGTAGCCAATGTCATACTTACTGTTGAATTGTTCAAAGTGCGTTGAGCTCAGGAATAAGACAAGGATGTTCCCCATCACCATGTCTTGCATTCTAGGTCCTAGCCAGTGCAGGAAGGCAAGAAAAAGAAATTAAATGAATATGGATTGGAAAAGAAGAAATAAAGCAGTTATTATTTGCAGATGATATGCTTGTGTATGCAGAAAATCCTAAAGAAGCTACAAATTAAAATTCACAATTATTAAGAGAGATTAGCAAAATCAGCATACATACAAAATCAATATCAAAATATCAATTATATTTCTATATACCATCAACAAGCAATTAGAATCCTGAGAAAGAAAAACAGAGCTGGAGGATTCAGGCTCCCTGACTTCAGACTATACTACAAAGCTACAGTAATCAAGACAGTATGGTACTGGCACAAAAACAGAAATGTAGATCAGTGGAAGAGGATAGAAAGCCCAGAGATAAACCCATGCACCTATGGTCACCTAATCTATGACAAGGAGGCAAAAATATACAATGGAGAAAAGACAGCCTCTTCAGTAAGTGGTGCTGGGAAAACTGGACAGCTACATGTAAAAGAATGAAATTAGAACACTCCCTAACACCATACACAAAAATAAACTCAAAATGGATTAAAGACCTAAGTGTAAGACCAGACACTGTAAAACTCTTAGAGGAAAAAAGAGGCAGAACACTCTTTGACATAAACCACAGCAAAGTCTTTTTCGACCCACCTCCTAGAGTAATGAAAATAAACAAATGGGACCTAATGAAACTTAAAAGCTTTTGCACAGCAAAGGAAACCATAAGCAAGATGAAAAGACAACCCTCAGAATGGGAGAAAATATTTGCAAATGAAGCAACTGACAAAGGATTAATCTCCAAAATATACAAGCAGCTCATACAGCTCAATATCAAAAAAACAAACAACCCAATCCAAAAATGGGCAGAAGACCTAAATAGACATTTCTGCAAAGAAGACATACAGATCACCAACAAACACATGAAAAATGCTCACCATCACTAATCATTAGAGAAATGCAAATCAAAACCACAATGTGGTATCACCTCACACCAGTCAGAATGGCCATCATCAAAAAATCTCCAAACAATAAATGCTGGAGAGGGTGTGGAGGAAAGGGAACCCTCTTGCACTGTTGGTGGGAATGTAAACTGATACAGCCACTATGGAGAACTGTATGCAGATTCCTTAGAAAACTAAAACTAGAACAATCATATGACCCAGCAATCCCACTACTGGGCATGTACCCTGAGAAACCATAATTCAAAAAGAGACATGTACCACAATGTTCACTGCAGCACTGTTTACAATAGCCAGGACATGGAAGCAACCTAAATGTCCATCGACAGATGAATGGATAAAGATGTGGCACATATATACAATGGAATATTACTCAGCCATAAAAAGGAATGAAGCTGAGTTATTTGTGGTGAGGTGGAGGGACCTAGAGTCTGTCATACAGAGTGAAGTAAGTCAGAAAGAGAAAAACAAACACCGTATGCTAACGCATATATATGGAATCTAAAAAAATGGTACTGATGAACCTAGTGGCAGGGCAGGAATAAAGACACAGACCTAGAGAACAGACTTGAGGACACAGTGGGGGAGGGGAAGCTGGGACGAAGTGAGAGAGTGACATTGACATATATACACTACCAAAATGTAAAATAGATAGCTAGTGGGAAGCTGCTGCATACTACAGGGAGATCAGTTTGATGCTTTGTGATGACCTAGAAGGGTGGGATAGGGAGGATGGGAGGGAGGCTTAAGAGTGAGAGGATATGGGGATATTTGTATACTTATAGCTGATTCACTTTGTTGTACAACAGAAACTAACACAACGTTGTAAAGCAATTATACTCCAATAAAGATTTTAAAAATTTTAAAAATAAAAGAAAAATTTTAAATAAGATGTAAAAGAAAACCAAAATGGGACTTCCCTGGTGGCGCAGTGGTTGAGAGTCCGCCTGCCGATGCAGGGGAACGGGTTCGTGCCCCGGTCTGGGAGGATCCCACATGCCGCGGAGCGGCTGGGCTTGTGAGCCATGGGCACTGAGCCTGCGCTCCACAACAGGAGAGACCATGGCAGTGAGAGGCCTGCATACCCCCCAAAAAAAACCCAAAAACCAAAATGGGCGGAATAACTAAATAGACATTTCTCCAAAGAAGACATACAGATGGCCAACAAACACATGAAAAGATGCTCAACATCACTAATCATTAGGGAAATGCAAATCAAAACTACAATGTGGTATCACCTTACACCGGTCAGAATGGCCATCATCAAAAAATCTACAAATAGGGCTTCCCTGGTGGCGCAGTGGTTGAGAATCCGCCTGCCGATGCAGGGGACACGGGTTCGTGCCCCGGTCCGGGAAGATCCCATATGCCGCAGAGTGGCTGGGCCCGTGAGCCATGGCCGCTGAGCCTGCACGTCCAGAGCCTGTGCTTCGCAACGGGAGAGGCCACAACAGTGAGAGGCCCGCATATCACAAAAATTTAAAAAATCTACAAATAATAAATACTGGAGAGGGTGTGGAGAAAAGGGAACCCTCACATACACTTGGTGGGAATGTAAATGGATACAGCCACTATGGAAAACAGTAGGGGGTTCCTTAAAAAACTAAAAATAGAACTACCATGTCACCCAGCAATCCCACTACTGGGCATATACCCAGAGAAAACCATAATTCAATAAAACACATGCACCCCAATATTCATAGCAGCACTATTTACAACAGTCAGGACATGGAAGCAACCTAAATGTCCGTTGATTGAAGAATGGATAAAGAAGAGGTGGTACATATATACAATGCAATATTACGCAGCCATAAAAAAGGAATGAAATTGGGTCATTTGTAGAGATGTGGACGAACGTAGAGAGTGTCATACAGAGTGAAGTAAGTCAGAAAGAGAAAAGCAAATATTGTATAATAACGCATATATGTGGAATCTAGAAAAATGGTATAGATTGTCTTAGTCGCAAAGCAGAAATAGAGACACAGACATAGAGAACAAATGAGTGGATACCAAGGGGGAAAGGGGTGGGGTGGGAGGAATTAGGAGACTGGGATTGACACACATACATTATTGATACTATGTATAAAATGGACATCTGATGGGTACCTGCTGTATAGCACAGGGAATATATCTAGTCCCCTGTGGTAATCTAAATATGTGGCAATTAATAGTAATTAAATTAGTATTAATAGTAAATTAGAAATAGAAAGTAATAGTAATAGCTATCCTCTGAGGTTGCTATGAGGATTAAAGAGCTATACTGCATTTAAAGGGCTTAGAAAAAGGGTTCCTGACATGTAATAAGCTTTCAATAAATCACAGTTATGGTGATTTTAATTTTTATCACTATTATTATGGAACGATCAGGAAGAGAAAGAAAATTCAGCAAAGGAGACTGAGAAAGAGGCACCAAAAAGATCTTGGGGGGGGAACTGAGACAGGTGTCATGGAAACCAAGGGAAGATAGTATCTAGAAAGTGGGAGATAATGCAACAAAAGGTCATTCAAAGGCTAGTTTCTCCTGACAAAAGACTCATTTCATCTCTTAGCATCTAATGAGACTGAAGGGGAAAAGGAAGGGAGAAAATCCATAATCTTAAATGAAGGCTATCAGACACAAAATTATTTAAAAGCTTTCTTTTGGCTATAACCCTCAGACTGACCTGAATGCCCAGGTCTCCCATCTCTTCCAAATAGGGAAAATACATACTTCCCAAATAAGGAAAAGACAGTGTCACACAAAGTGAAATAAAATACCGGGTATGCATCATTTTGGTGAAATAAAAATTTAGACAACTTCAAGTTCATATGACATAGAGAAAGACTGGGGGCGGGAAGAAAAAGGAATGAATTAGAGGATTTCAAAGCAGTGGTCTATACTGAACCCCCGAGCTAAGTCCAGTGAAAAGGAAGGCCCTGGTAGGTGTAGCATTTATTTATTTTTCTCTTTACTCTACTTGGTCCCCGAAAGAAATTATGACAGCATAAACTTTATTTGGGTAAATAATTCAACAAGTGTTTATAGGGTAAAATTGAGAAAAGGTGAGGAGAAAGAGTAATATTTTAATCTAGGATAAATAAGTGGGCAGATTCCCTCCAAGGGTAAATTAGAGAAGGATGCAAAGGAGGCTACAAACCTACAAAAGTCAGAGAATGTTGGGCATCCCTGTGGCTTTGGGGGCCTGACTGGAGCTACCTCCTGCCTAGGCATGCAGGAGGGGTCCCCTTTGGCTCCAGAGATGGAAGTGGCTGCCAGGGGCCCAGAAGTGCCCCAGAGGGATGCAAGGAGTGGGCCTCTTGAGCCTTTGCTCCTGGCCAGTTCTCAGCTAAAGGGTCCAAGGCAGAGGAGCTCTCCCAGCCTCCTTCTGGCCATGAGGGTTAAGGAGCTGAGGCTTAAGGCACACCTGGACTGCTGGGGGTGGGGGAGGGGTGGAGGCAGAGCACAGTAGACTGGCTCCACCCCACTCCACCTAGAGAGATTGTGGCTGAGGTGGATTGTAAGGTCAGTTGTGGAGTCATGGATGGAGCAGGAACAAGAACCAGGGAGGAGCTTAAGGGGGGTGATTCTGGAAGGAGAAGCGCTTCAAGGCAGGTTCTGAGTGCGGCAGCCCAGGGAAGGCTGCAGTGGGCTTCTTGCAGTGCCTGGCCTCTAGCCCTCCCTCAGTGCCTCAGCCTGAGGGACCCCTTTGTTTCAGCTGAACAGGCTAGCGTAATTAGAGCCTCAACACTCCTCTCCTCTTGGGACCACACAGCGCAGGGTTCTTTGTGAAACCTCTGGGTCTGCAGTTCCGACCAGGCTTCCTGTCGATGTAGATGTGAGTCCCCTGCCCGACCATCATGCCCTGTTCCCCTCTCCCTGCCTCCCCTACCCACACAGTTTCCTGTTCCTCTTCTCCACACGCCATCCCCCGCACAGCACACCCTGTCCTCTCACCCCATGTTCTTTCCTGACAAACTCCCTCAGGTCTGCATTCATTGCACTCCACACCCTGACTTAAATGAAATCATCCCCCTACCAACCTTGTCCTGTTCACAAGGATAGGAACTAATGATATATCTACAAAGAACATGGGACCCTCAAGGACTGAGGTCATGTAAGTCATTTTAAAAAATCATCTCCAATCTGAAGCCATGAGATGGGGCAGGATCAGGTGTCCAGGAAGGTTTCTCCCCTATTAATGCCCTCAGTTCTGAAAGGATATGTGGGCTTTCTGGCTTTCTAATTCCCGTGTTTTCACATGCCCTGGCATCCAGATTGCTTTTCATCTTTCCCTGGTGATTCCCATTTCTTGGGTCGGGGGAGGTTAGCTGGGAGTCCTTGGGCTTCTGGTGTCCCCTAGCATGTAGCTAGGGTAAGGCTTGGGCCCTGCCAAGCCTCCTGGTACTGAACTCGCATAAGTAGCTGCTTTCTCTGTAATTGGGGAGGAGCCAGAGGGTAGTGTCAACCCAAAGGACAGTCTTGTTGTTGCCACCAGGTGGTGTCCAGAAGCAGTAGTAGCAGCAATCTAGGGAATCTGCACAGGGAAGGGAGAACCACCCCTTTCCAAAGTGAACAGGAATGGAGCCCCTGAAATACCCATTTCTCATTTTTGCTCCCACCCTGTCCTATCATCAGATTTCTCAAGATGCATTAGCTAAGAAAGCATTGGGTCGTTATGAACTAGTGGGTGCAAATTTGACTCTGTGATATAGGAGAAAGGTCAGTTGTGATAAGGGACTCTTTGGAAGATAGTCAGCTCCTCTCAGCTTCTCTTTTCCTCATCTTAAATGAGGTTGATAAACCACCATTTCACAGTATGAGCTTCCCCCATTTATAGTTTCTATATCTAGTTTTCTTATTATTTTCCTTCTATATTCCTAAAAGTAATATCACACACAGAGACAGTAAACTTGATGATTATATATGTTAATTGACATAAAAATCCACAACATACATTGCTTGGTGAAAAAATACACAGAATAGAAGAGCACTTACATTTGATCACTTTTATCTATTATCTATCTCGGTACGCAGGAATAGGGAAATATCTAGAAGGACATTTATCCAAGGACTGACGATGGTTATACAAGGATGGAGAGTTTCAGGTAATTTTTACTTTAGTTTTGTATTTTCCTTCATTTTTTGAAGGTTTAACAATGACTTATACTCCTTTCACAAAAAGAATAAAGTCATCAAGGAAATAGACACACACACAGAATAGATCCTTAGGCAGATGGAAGGGGGAGCAGGGACAGAGGTCAGGCTGTCCTCTGCATTTTGCTGGTATTCACAACCTCTTCTTCCCCAATAAAAGTCACTTTGTGGATTAATTCATGCACATAGAAGCCTCCCCCACCCCCTCCCCTGTTTTCCCCATCACCAGTCTCTGAATACAGTTAAGCGTTCACTTAGGGCTGGGTCTAGCTCCTTACTGTGGCTTAGAGAGGTCACTGTGTTCACCAGGGACCTCTTTCGACTTCTTCTCCTCTGTATGTGTCAGCTCTTGCAGGGTGATGATCACATTCTCAAACACCTGGGCCTTGTTGCTCTCATTGTCACAGGTTTCCTTTGAGTGGCCCTCCTCACCACAGTATGAACAGCGGACTGTATATTTTCTCTTCCTGCCTCTACGTATATCCCCAGGACCATCATTCTTATATGCAGAACCACTACTGGTAGAAGGAGATTGAGCCTGGGAACTGTTTAGGGAATTGATGACCAGTACTTGAGCCTGAAGTCTGGCCCTGACTCTGGGGGTGGGGGGACACCTATGGATGTAAGTGGAGGGTTCTGAGACTCCACCAGGATCACATCCTCATCTGAGTCACTGAGGGTATCATCTACCTCTATCACGTCGCAATCAGCAGTGCTGATGGTTATTGGCTGGGGGCCCTGAAATGCCACAGGGCTTGCTGCGCTCTCCATGATCAGCTCAGATATTTTGGGCCGCTTCCGTTTCATAAAAGTGTCATCCCAATCCTCTTCCTCCCTTATCATCTTGATTAACTCCAGGAAATTGGGAAGCCACCCCGGATCATCTGCATACATCCTGAGAAGATGCTTCAGCCTGAAGCGTAGGTCCCCATTCAGCTCAGCCCCTAAAAGGAGCTGGTGCAGGCGAGTGTGGTTTGTATCTTTCTCAGCTATGATCCCTGCCTGAATAGCACTCTGGAGCTGCATCTCTAAACTGATCACATAAAAGGAGGTTTTCTCCCCATGTGCCTGCAAAGTGTTAACAAATTTACCATGGGCAGTGACACTGCTTTCAGAATCCCCAAACACCAATTTCATGGCACGCAAGAAATCTGCCACACTTAGGTTGGGGTTGGCCGCCTGCAGCAAACGCATGACCTCCTGCGCGGGGTCCCTAAGGGTTTTCATCAAGTGCTTGAGCTTTTCCTCCTCAGACATATTCCAATCTGGCAGAGCCCCATTGACTTGGGGCTTTCAAACCTTTTCAAAGGTTTCTTCCCCTTGGGCTGGCACCACCCTTCCCGAGAACAACTTCATGTTTCTTTCTGCCATATTGACCCTTAAAGGACCAAGACTCCTCCTTAGGGACCTCAACATGGAATGGGCCCAAGGTGGCAAGGATGTGTTCTGCCGCCGGCTATTACCCACATGTGCAATGATGCTAGCCACGATGGATGATGATCGTTTATCTGAATATAACAAAATGCTCAGGCTTTTTAGAAAAGTCTAATCCGCAGGAGAAATCCCCAAATCAAAGTTTCTGGACTCTGCCTTCCTTGTATCTCAGTAGGGACTGTAAAGAAAAGGGGTGGGGGGAGGTCAGTGAGGTAGTAGACTGCAGGAAAGCATTCTGCGGTCGCTTTCTTTACCTTCCTGAACACCCTGAGGTACATTTTCCATTTGTCGACTGCCTTGAAAGTATCCTGCAGGAAACTGGCAGTTACAACCCTCAGGAGCTAATGGGTGTCCCCGTGCTAGCAGGGTGCTTTTCAGAGCTACAACCATCCCCTCCTGCCAGTCCTCCAGGTGGGAGAGCAACTGTTGCTTAGAATTCTAGGTGAAATAGTCAGTATGTGGAGCCGATATTGGGCTCTGAAAATAGAGTACAATGGTCTAAGTCTCCCAGATTTGTGGTAGCAAGTAAGATCTCCATTAAACTCATGGTCTCATGTCTCAGCCACACCCCCTTCTCAAAGTTTGCCCTGTTATTTCTCAAGATTCTTATATGAGCTCAGAAACAAGTGTGCGCCTTTATTTCACGTTCAGTCTCTGCAACAGGTGCCTCCGTGAGAAAGCTCGATTCCAAGGTAGGTCTACCTCTGTCCATATGAAGTTGCAGATCCCAGTCCTCAGGACCATCGTGGAGGGCAGGGAAGGGTCAGAAGCAGTCTCATCCCTCATCCTGCTCCCTTGACCCCTCCTCCGCTGTAGCCAGACGGAAAATTCCCTCTCCCACCTTGTGAATACAAGCCAAAGCGATTTACCCACACCCCACCCCGGGAAATCGTTGGCCTACCAGCTCCGCAATCAGCCGCACAGAATTCAAGTTCGGATTCGGCTTTGATGGCCTGCCACGGAAAAAGGGAATGGGAGTTGGACACGCACACCCACATATCCCTCACCAGGAAGGGACCAGGAGATAAAAAGGAGGTTCAAGGCAGATAGCTTGCGATTCCCCCCACCCTTCCCGCCCCATTACCACCTCCTGAAAACGCCCTCCCGCCAATCCTGGCAAATCCTACCCATTCGGCAGCATCCAGTGGAGCCCACCTCCTTCCTCAGCGCAGTGGGGTCGCGGGAGTGCTCCTTCCCCTGCTTCGCAGTCCAGGATTCCCCAAACGGGGAGCCGCCCAGTCCTGATGGGGCTATTCCCTCCTCTCTCCGGTCCTGGCAATCGCGCCCCCTTTCTTTACCAGCAGCCCATGCTCTGGCGTGGACAGCTGTGGGTGCCGCCTTCCGGTCACCGTGGCCCTGCAGGGGAAAATTATGACGCCTCCTCAGCCGCTGAGCGACCCGGAGCCGCCAGACGGAGCCGCTTCGCCCAGCTAAGGGTAGCCTAGTCGAGGCAGCGCGGTTCCCAAGGCAGCAGCGGCCGCCCCCGCCCACCCGCTGGGCCCTCCCAGCAGCCGCCGCTTCTTTTAGCCTCTGCCCATTGAGACAAAAGAGCAAGATGAGTCGGGCGGCGCGGCCAATCAACGGGGCGAGGGGGCGGCCTCCCCGCGCAGCCTCCTGCCCGAGGCCATTGCTAGCAAAAAGGCGGAGACGGCTGGCTGGGGCTGAGGCACACAGGCGCGGGAGCCGGTGCGGTGTCAAGTCCAGCTCGGACTCTCAGACTGGGCCGATTTGCATTTTACCCGTGAGTTTGCTGCTTCCCTCTCGCTTCCTTTCTCCTTCTCCCCTTACACCTCTGTGGTCCTCCGCGCTTTGAGACCGGATGCCTTCAACACGAGGTGGGACAGAAATCAAGTGAACAATAAGAGTTCCTCACCTTTGTATAGGGGGAAGGGAGGAAAATCATTTACTGAGCGCTTTCTGCGTGCAAACGCGCTCGCACGGACATCTCATTTGTTCGTCTCAGCAGCCTTGTGAAGGAGTAGCAGTATGCCCATTTAACAGAGACGGGACTTAAGCATCCACTCACTATGGTTAGGAAGTGCAGAGCTACGAGCTCACACCCAAGTCGACTTGACTGATTTCAAAGGCTGCCCCTTGTAAACACTCCTCTCTACTCTCAGATTGAGGGTTAGTTGAGAAAAGCCAAAGCCAAAGTGGAGATGGGAAGGCCCACTTGGAACTACTATATAGAACTGGTGAGCAGGGACTATCATCTCCATTTTGCAGATGAAGAAGCAGTCATAGAAAGGTTAGGCGTCTTGCCCGACATCATACAGCAAATAAGTATCAGCATCCGGTTTTACACCCAAGTCTGTTCTCCAGATGCCAACGATTTGCCCCGCTGATCTGCCTTGGGGACATTTTTTAAGCCGGTGGTCTTAAACCAGCTCAACAGCAGTCTTGGTGTGCCGGTAGTGCTGAGAGAGGGCTTGGGGAGGCAGTGGGGAAGAGGTAGGGAACTTTTATGGTACCTATTGTACAGAAGAGGAAACTGAGGCACTTTTCTTTCTCGTTTTTACACTACAACAAGCTGCCTCCTTTTTCTTTAAGTAAAAAGTTATTTTTACATCTTATGACTCCCAAAGGAGATAAGACTCAGAGAGGTGAAATGACTTGCCTGAAATTACAAGGTGAAGCCAAAACTTGTATCCTGTCTCCCTGACACCAGAATCCATGCTGTTAACCAAAGTATGGGTACAAGGCTGGCTGCCTCCGAATCATTTTGAAAAGCTTTCAGAAATGTAGATTCCTAAGCTCTACCTCTGGGGGATTCGGATTTACTAGGACTAGGGCTGGGGAGGATGATTTATATTTTTAACCAGTGCTGTAGTTAATTCTGAGGTGTAGAGAGGCTTGTGAACAACTGCTGGAGACACCACGTTATGCTGGTGGTAATAAGTAAATGGGACTGTGGCCAATGTATCTGTCCCTACCATATCTGTGGTGAAATGTAAGTCTGGAGCAGAGTTTCCTATCTAGGGTCCTTCCTGAAATTGTTTGCAAAGACTAGAAGTTGGACTCTGTATATTCTTCTGAGTCTTAGCTTTGTAGATTTTCAAATGAGTCTGTGGCCCAGAAATGGTTAAGGACCACTCCCCTACAATCTTTCTGACTAACATTTTCTCTCTCAACTTGTACTTGAGGAAGAAGTGTGAGAAATGAAACACAATTTGACCTAACCCCCGAACTTCAGCTCTCTGCCGCTGATATAGCTCTTTCATTTCTTGGCTTGAGGACACGTTGCTAGGTTGCCCTTCTGTGAGCTCTTGAGGGGACCTCTCCTTTGCTGGATTTGGCATCACTGGCCCCAGAGAAGGAGCAACTCCATGGAAACGGCATGCAGGGCTGTCCAGAGTGAATGGGCTGTGAAGCCAGGGGCAGAGAAATCTGTACCATTTTCCATGATTTCTGGTTCTTGAAGAGCAGGTCTTACTTCCCTTAGGTAGACTGTGGTTAGGAGGCCCCTTTCAGGGATTGTTCTTGACTCCTGATGTGTCGACGCAAGTGAACAATCTGATGCCCTTCGACTGCTGTTGGGTTGTCTTCAACCTGCGTACTTCACCTTCTCCTTTCTGCTTTCTTATTGACTACCTCAATACCTAGAGTTCCTTGGAGTAAAGAATGCACATTTGGGCTTCCCTGGTGGCGCAGTGGTTGAGAGTCCGCCTGCCGATGCAGGGGACACGGATTCGTGCCCCGGTCCCGGAAGATCCCACATGCCGCAGAGCAGCTGGGCCTGTGAGCCATGGCCGCTGAGCCTGCGCGTCTGGAGCCTGTGCTTCGCAACGGGAGAGGCCACAACAGTGAGAGGCCTGCATACCACAAAAAAAAAAAAAAAATACACATTTGGAGATGAAGCACCTTCCATCTGAGGACTGTGGGCTTGTTCGTGGATGGAAGAGTGTGGAGAGTTGGAGGGTGGAGGGTGGAGGAAGTAAAGAGAAGGCTCACTTCAAACAATCAGGCGTGATGCTAGCAGCAGCTCTAGGGTCTCCTTCAGACTCTTGCTTCTGCTTCCCAATATCATGACATCTGACCCTGGATCTCTTGCAGATTCTTATTCTGTGTTTTAATTGGCTTCATCGCCAAAGTAGGTGATCTGCAGTTGGACCTGGTGGGTGTGGGATCAAATAGGACAAAGAATAGATCTTATAGCTCTGACAGAAAATAGTGGAAGGAAACAGATTGTGTACCGGTGCCTGGATTGGGCCATTAGAACAAAGTGAGGGTCTCTTCCTGCAAGACTGGGAGGAGGATTTGCTAAGCTAGCTCCAATTAGATATAGGGCATCCCTGATCTCTGGCCTCGTGTGTGGGAGTGTGTTCCAATTCATGGCTCTAATGAGACCACATTTTCCAACTTCAACAAAGAAACCTAAAAAGCCTGAAGGTTAGAGAGGTAAAGCTATTAGTTGAAGCAACAATAGCTGCCCTTGGCTGCCTGCCTCCTCTGTGCCAGGAACTTTCCATCTGTTATCTTATTTAAGTTTCTCAGCAGCGCTGTTGAGACAGGCATTGTTATCCCATTTTGCAGAGAGGAAAACTGAGTTTCAGGGAGGTAAACACACCTTGTAAGTGCAGGCACTGGGACTCTTGTCCGGGGCTGTCAGACTCCAAAGCCCATGAAGGACTCTTCTCTGTTGTCTTCCAAACAAGAAATTAAAAAAAATCTTCCTTCATTTTATTTTTTATCAATATTTTAAAATTGAAGTATAGTTGATTTACCATGTTGTGTTAATTTCTGCTGTACAGCGAAGTAATTCAGTTATACATATATATGCATTCTTTTTTATATATTCTTTTCCATGATGGGTTATCATAGGATATTGAATATAGTTCCCTGTGCTGTACAGTAGGACCTCATTGTTTATCCATTCTATACATAAAACCTTACATCTGCTAACCCCAACCTCCCACGCCATCCCTCTCCCAATCCCCACCCCCTTGGCAACCATCAATCTGTTCTCTATGTCCGTGATTCTGTTTCTGTTTCATAGATAGGTTCATTTCAAACAAACAATTTAAAATGTACTCTGCAGATGACCCAGTGCATTAGACTGATTTCAGCCTTTAAAACAATGTTGTTGTGATCTTACCTATATTACTGGGATCTCATTTTTTTTAAATCAAGCTACTAATATAATTTATGGACCAACTTGTATACTGGGTAAAGCACTAAGCATTTTATATACTTCATAACATGAAACCTTCATGACAATCATTTTACAGATAAGGATACTGAGGCTCAGAGAGTGGAAGAGATTTGGCCAAGGTCATAAAGCTAGGAAGTGGCACAGTGAAGTTCAAACCCAGGGCTGTCTTACTCCAGAGGCTGTATCTTTATTCTATAATGCACTGCAGTGGGGAAAACAAACAAGGCCCTCATTTTACATTGGCTTGTCTCTGTCACCCACAGATCTCTCTTCTTCCCACAGCCTGTATCCAGAGCCAGGTACCACTCATGTTTTAGGCATCTGTGCCTTAGGCCTCTTCCTCAGCCTAGAACTCCTGCCGTCACTCCTCCACCTAACGGGAGCCTACTCACTGGTTAAGGATCAAGTCAGATGCCCCTCCTCAGAAAAATTTTTGGCTGCTCCCTATCCTAAGTGAAATAAATTGCTCTTACGTTTTGCTCTGACCTTGATTAGTGTACGCTTTATTTTACCTCCCAGGATAGTTTAGCTCATGGTTGGCCTGTCTCCCCCACTAGATTCCCAAGCCCTCGAGGGCAGGTGCCAAGTCCTGTTCACCTCTGCCTCCACAGTGACTTACCTACAGTGATTTCGTAGATGATCAATATGTGTTTGTGAGCTGGCTGAAGGATGCTGGAATGAATGAGAAATGTAGGGCTAGATCTTGGCGCAGTCATGCAAGCTGTGCATCTGGACTAGACTGGCCAGGGGAGTCTGGAATCCCCTTGGCTTACTTTACTAGGCTGTAAACATGGGAGGCACATCATGGGGTCCAGGGGGTAACTGCTGTAGGCTGACTCCAGACTCATTCTGTGGCCTCTATTTAGAAATTCTTGTTTAAGGGGCCAGGCTGTCCTGGATTGTTTCTATAACACCTTTGCATTCACAGAAGAAAGGTCTTCCTTGCCTCTGATGTGAACACAAGATACCACTTCATCTGGTTCTGAGTATCCTGCAGGAGTGTCTGCAGCATCCTCACAGATGATGAGGTCGGGAAGCATCTTTTTGAAAAAAATACTGTTTACTGAGGCCACCATGCCAGAGATGGTCAACCACTTTATCTCATTTTATTTTGTTAATCTTTGCAACAACCTTTTGAGGGAGGTCTATTGTACTTTGTTTGTAGCTGAAGAAACTGAGACTGAGGAAGTGTCTTGCCTAAGGTCACACAACTAAGCAAGTGGTAGAGGGAGAATTCAGGCTTAGGTCTGTGTGCCCCCAAAGGCTGGCATTTTAACGGAAAAACACATGGCAGTAAAGTAGACTCCCCTCCCCCATAAAACAGGAAAATTAGATTTATAAAATGATGACATATTTAAGGTAAATGGTTTCTAAATTATTGTTCAGCTTTAATCCCTGAAAACGACTGGCAAAAATGGCAGAAGGAACCAGGGATAGAAAAAGCACAATTCCTCCATCAAATACTGGCCTGAATTCCCCCACATCAGCCGCCTGCCACATGCACAGTATGAGGATGCCTAGAGAGCATTCCTCCCTGACTGCTGATTTTACAACTGAGATGCATTACACTCCAAGATGTCAATATATTTCTAAAGGTCACACAAGAAGTTGATAAGAGAACTGGCACTGAGAATTCTGGTCTGCCAAATTCTAGCCCAGTTTTCTTTCTGCTAAGTCAGCCCTCCCTATGCAGTCAATCAACACATGCTTACAGGTTACTCAGGAAAATGTGGGGAGGAAGAGGAACATTACTGCACTCTGAGATAGAAGGGGGAACAAACGTTTCCCTCCCTACCTGACCTTGCATAGATGCAGGTAAAACTTGGGGAAGAAATCCTTGGTAGAAATGCTGGGTAATATCAGGTGCCCCTGTGGCTTTGAGGGCCTGACTGGAGCTACCTCCTGCCCAGGCATGCAGGAGGGGTCCCCTTTGGCTCCAGAGATGGAAGTGGCTGCCAGGGGCCCAGAAGTGCCCCAGAGGGATGCAAGGAGTGGGCCTCTTGAGCCTTTGCTCCTGGCCAGTTCTCAGCTAAAGGGTCCAAGGCAGAGGAGCTCTCCCAGCCTCCTTCTGGCCATGAGGGTTAAGGAGCTGAGGCTTAAGGCACACCTGGACTGCTGGGGGTGGGGGAGGGGTGGAGGCAGAGCACAGTAGACTGGCTCCACCCCACTCCACCTAGAGAGATTGTGGCTGAGGTGGATTGTAAGGTCAGTTGTGGAGTCATGGATGGAGCAGGAACAAGAACCAGGGAGGAGCTTAAGGGGGGTGATTCTGGAAGGAGAAGCGCTTCAAGGCAGGTTCTGAGTGCGGCAGCCCAGGGAAGGCTGCAGTGGGCTTCTTGCAGTGCCTGGCCTCTAGCCCTCCCTCAGTGCCTCAGCCTGAGGGACCCCTTTGTTTCAGCTGAACAGGCTAGTGTAATTAGAGCCTCAACACTCCTCTCCTCTTGGGACCACACAGCGCAGGGTTCTTTGTGAAACCTCTGGGTCTGCAGTTCCGACCAGGCTTCCTGTCGATCTAGATGTGAGTCCCCTGCCCGACCATCATGCCCTGTTCCCCTCTCCCTGCCTCCCCTACCCACACAGTTTCCTGTTCCTCTTCTCTACACGCCATCCCCCGCACAGCACACCCTGTCCTCTCACCCCGTGTTTTTTTCTGACAAACTCTCTCAGGTTCTCAGATCTGCAGTGAGCATTCATTTCTTCTTGATCCCAAATTTCCTTCATGGACCCTGGCTCCCCAGTTAACTTTCATACATCTCCATCTGCCCCAGACCATTCTGGGGTAGGACCAATATTTTGGAATCCTTGAATGGCCTCTTCCCTCTAGTATAGTGGTTCTGAACCAGGGGCAATTTTACCTCCTCCCTACCCTCCGGGGACATATGGCAATGTTTTTAGATATTTTTGTCTGTCAGAGCTGGGTAGGTCACAACTTGTGCTACTGACATCCAGTGAGTAGAGGCCAGGATGCTGCTAAACATTGCATGATGCACATGGCAGGCACCTATGACAAAGAATTATCTGGCCCCAAATGTCAGTAGCATGTACACTGAGAAGCCCTGCACTGTTATATATCTACAGGTCTACAAGGTTAAGCTTGGAAACTGTCAGGTACGGAGCCTTTTCATGCTAAACTTCCAGGAACAGCTAATCTTTCTGTTCCTCAACTGGGAGATGGGGGCAGGGTGTTGCCATGAAACAGCTACCACATCGTCAGGAATCTGCAGAAAGAGAGGCAAGGAGATTCCCTGCTCCCAAAATTTACTACCAACTTTTAGAGAAAGTACTGCACTACAACTTTTGAATGCCTTCTGTCTCTACAAGATAGTGCCACTTTTTGGAAAGAGAATAGCAACTTATTATTTTAACAGTTTATCAAATGCAAGATTTCATGTGATGAATGCAGTAAGGTTTCAGAGCCCTCCTTTCCCAATTTTATTTTCTTCAACCTTCTTTGAATATGAGAGTATTTGCTGGATCAGAAAAACACTGTAGAGGTGTCTCTGTTCAGCAAAACTCACTGCCTTTGTTTTAATTTAAAGTGGATGAATTCTTTCTTAAGAGTGCACTTGTTTCTCAGAAACTGGCCCCCCAAGTTGCTCGTTTCCTTAGAGCTGAGTTTCTTGGAACTCTGTTTCTAACTAAGCAATGAAAATGCTCACCAACAGATTTCATTGGTCAGTCTAACCTCTTTTTTTTCCCACTCTTGCCAATCTCTTCCTTCTGCACCCAGTTATCTTCAGCATGGGGGAACAGAACCACTCTCCTGGGAAGGAGCTTCAGCACTGGACACGAACAGAGTCTCCAGGAAAGAGAAGCTGGCACTCCCAGGCCTACACCCTTGGGGCCGTTTCCAACTTTATGTCTACTTTTCTGACCTTTCCTATCTATAAGGTTGTGTTCCGGCAACAGATCCATGCTGTGGCGGTGTCAGAGGCTGTGCGGCAGCTTTGGCATGAAGGCCCTCAATACTTCTACCGGGGAATCTACCCGCCTCTTCTCTCCAAGACGTTGCAAGGGACTCTGCTGTTTGGGACTTATGATAGCCTGCTGTATTGTCTCTCCCCTGTTGGACCACACTCCCTGGGACACCGCTGGGCTGCAGGGCTCATGTCTGGTGTAGTAGAGGCTGTGGCACTCAGCCCCTTTGAAAGGGTGCAGAATGTGCTCCAGGATGGTCGCAAGCAAGCTCGCTTTCCCAGCACCTTCAGCATTCTCAAGGAATTCCACTCTTATGGGCTTTGGGGGCGGCTGTCACTGGGTTACTATCGCGGTTTCTGGCCTGTCCTTCTCAGGAACAGCCTGGGGAGTGCTCTGTATTTCTCCTTCAAGGATCCCATTCAGGATAGCTTGGCAGAGCAAGGCCTGCCCCATTGGGTTCCTGCCTTGGTGTCTGGGAGTGTCAATGGAACAATCACCTGCCTAGTTCTGTATCCTCTGATTGTGCTAGTTGCCAATATGCAGTCCCATATTGGCTGGCAGAGCATGCCAAGCCTGTGGGCCTCTGCCCAGGACGTGTGGGACACTCGGGGCCGAAAGGTGTTCCTGATCTACCGTGGAGGTTCCCTGGTCATCCTAAGGTCCAGCGTGACATGGGGCATCACTACTGCTATCCATGACTTCCTCCAGAGGAGGTATCGTTCCAGGAAAGAGCTGAAAGACTGACTAGCTGCAGGCAGTGTGACCATGGCAACTTGTTATTCTAAGCCTTCCTGGGTTGGTTTAAATAGCTTACTTCTTTAGCTTGGTCACCTAATACAACTATTCTTTAGCATCTTTCAACTGTCAGTGCACTCGAGAACTTCCCAACTACCAGCCTGTTGGGCAAAGACAAAGCCAACAGTGTTCCTTGGTTAGCAAAAGAAATTCACCCCGGTCTATCCACAGCTTCAACAGGCTCAGACCCAGAAAGCCTTTAAGTAACTTGTAACCCACATGAAATGTCATTCCTTTAAGGAATTCACTGACTCTAAAAGATGTGAATAAGAGGAAACTCTAAGATGACCTTAATTAGGCACTGTGAGTTCTGGGACCCCTCCAGTTGTCCTCTGGACCAAACTGAGTGGAGGACCAGGAATTCCAATTTCAGAGAACTAAGCTTAACTCTTAGGATGGGGATTCCATAGACTTTCTCAGATGGCTACATTTTCATGACATTGTTCACTACTCCTGCCACCACCACTCTCACTTCTCATGGCTATGGGTACTAGTTTCAGGGTAGCAGTTATGGCTGGAAATCCTGAGTTAGACTTGTCTCAACTGATCATGTGCCACAAGAACAGGTGGGAGTGGGAAGAAGTGTGGTCCCTGGATGGATGGGAAGAATAGACTTTGAGGGAAGAGGTTTAGTTGCATGCAGAATAGAAAATTCTACTATAGGTTGATTGGTGTTAAATGCTGGGACATTTTTTATAGCAAGGCAATAACATTGCCTAGAAACCACTTGAGTTTCCCTAAGAAATCTGGAACTGAAATGACTATATCTCTTCATAAATAATTGCATATTTTATTGCTGTGGATAAATATAGTTACTGTGACATAAGTTAAAGATCTGAAATTATAGTCTGTCATTCAGAGCCATTCAAAATATGGTCCCCATAAAACTTGTAGCATTTTATCACACCATTCCCACTTACATAGATCCTATATACTAGCCAAACTGGACTATTGTTCCCTCCCCAAACATGTGACTAGCTTACCCATGGCCATGCTTTGGCCCACACTATTTTCTCCACCTGCAATACCCATTCTCCACATGCCAGTCTGCCAAAATCCTTCCAGTTTCTCAAAGCCCAGCTCATATGCCACCTTCTCTTAGGAGCCTTTTCTGATTATCCCTAACTGAATGTGATTGCCCTTAACTGAATGTGACATTAGTCTCGTGTGATGCCCCTCTCCAATATTCATATGTGGCACTGATTCCATTATGTCACTGATTTCATGTGGTCCTGTGTTCTTGATGTTCTTCAATACCTCCTACTAGACTGTAAAACTCCTTGAAAGCAGGGATTCTTGTATACATTTTAAAATCTCCCATTGTGCTTAGGTGCTCAATAATGTTGGCTAAATTATTGAATTGATTATCAAGCTGTGATATGGTCTTTATCCTCAGGGTGCTGTCCCTTGTACATGAAGATAATGTTATTGATTCACTGTCATTAAGACCTGCCTTTGGGGTGTGGTTTTTGCTTTATTAGTGGATTTAGTTTTGTGCTAGTGATAATTATGCTGCTGTTGCTGATAATAATAACAACAACAATTAAAGATGACTTTCCACTGGGACATTTGATGAGTTTGTGTTATTGGTGACATGTTTGTTGTTGACAACACTGTAGGATCTGAAATTTCACAGAGACATTGCCTAATGGTCCGATTCATTTTAACTCTGGAAATTTGAGTATTTCCAAGATGACATATGTTGCAGTTTTTCCCTTATAGATGATATCATGTAATGATCTCCACTTGCACCTCCTTACTAAACCAAAATTGTCACTTATAATGATCTGACTGTAGATCCTAGCTGTGGGGATTCCTCACTGAATATCAAAGAAATTAAAGACACAGCTATAAGCAATATGAGATTAGAAAGCATTTGCCAGCAAGGTCAACAGAAAATGGCTGGTCCAGAATCGCTGCAGATGAGTTCCCATGTCTGATCCCTGTGCAGACTTAGATGGGGTGGGACAGTACTCTGCTTGCAGATTCAAGTATGGGGAACACAGAGTTTGTACAAGGGAAGGGGAAGTAGAAGAGCAGCTATTTCTATTTAAACGCTAGCTTTCAGAATGAAAAAAAGTATTTACAAAAATCATTACTTAGCTAATGGCTTTGGTTTTTAAGCTGAAAAGAAGGGGATAAACTATTGTACTCCCCCACATTTTTTATTCAAGAGATGCATTTATTTCCAAGTACACTGTCCATTTCCATTTATGTCACTGTGTCAGTCCATGTGTCAGTTCTTCATTTAAACTTCTTATTTAGAAATATTTTTGAACTTCTAGAAAAGTTGCCAGCATAAGTAGAGTTTAAAGAATACCCATAAACCCTTTACCCAAAGTCACCTACTATTAACACTTTACACCATTTGCTTTATTATTTGAGCACTCATTCTCTGTCTACACACACATGGTGTTTTTTCTTGACCTATCTGAGTTGCAATTTTTCATATTTCTAGATTCAATATTTGTAGATTCAAATTCTTTTAAAAAGACTAAGAGCTTTGTCTCTATGACACTGGCACAGTTATTACAGAATTAAAATTTCTGTAACTGTGCCAATTACACTCTTGAGTAAAATTTAAGAGTGTAATGGTTTTCTAGTAATTTTAAATATCAATAATTAGTTTTGTGGTGTTAATATTATATTTTCTGCCATTTGAAAAATGGCGTTTGGACTTGAGATCAATAAAATAAAGAGGTAATAAATACCTACATCTGTTTAAAACTTATAAAATATAGAAGTTAACACTAAAGCTACTTGGTACAAAAAGTTGAAAGAAAAAGAATAAAAATCCCTGTCTGAGCTCTGTGTATTTTTGTCTAAATATGAACTACATCAGCTTCCTAACGCTCAAGGTGAAATAATAAGTAACTAATGTATTACAACTGTTATCATAAGTATATGGTTTATGAAGACTTAATTTTGCTTTTAACATTTAGTGTTAAACATTAAACAGCATTATAATTTAATAATGTGTTTTGGATAACTGCATATAGTGTAGTATATTAAAGTTAATAAAATAATGTTATATAGGAGATAAAAAGCATGATAACTCAGGAAAAAAGTGAAAAGTTTTCCTAAAAGAATAAGGTAAAAAATACTGTATTTCTCTATTCTGTTCACTCTCTAACTTCTCTGTTTCTTTCATACCATCTTCCTTTTCATCAAATCTTCAATACCTCCTCCCCCATATTCAGTCCCAGTTTATGACCTTACTTTCTATTTCATTAGGAAAAGAGAAGCATTCAGAAGAGAACTGCCAGTTAAAAGAACATTTATAAAGCTATTGCCCATGTAATGACCACCCAAGACAAGAAATGCAACATCTTGATAACCCCCACCCCTAGTCCTCCTGCACTCCAGGCCCCTCACTGATGACATTCCTCCACCCATCCTAGAGATAATTCCTATCCTGACTATTATGATATCATTTCTTTACTTTCTTTATAGATTTATCTTCTTGTTACCGGAAGGGGGACACCTTCAAGGGCCCGAGAGTGGGCTCTTGTCTAACACTCAGAAATGAATTGTCCGAGGAGACACACATACTGATAAGGCAAAAGACTTTACTGGGGAGGAGCACCTGGGCAACAGGGTAAGGAAACACAGGAGAACTGCTCTGCCACATGGCTCGCAGTCTCAGGGTTTATGGTGGTGAGGTTAGTTTCCTGGTTTTCTCTGGCCAGTCATCTTGCCTGTGCCCATATTTGGTCTGACTCAGGGTCCTTCCTGGTGGTGTGTGCATCTCTCAGCCAAGATGGATTCCAGTGTGAAGTTTCTGGGAGGTTGGCAGACATATTATGGGCTGGCATTTCCTCCCTCCTTTTGGCCCCTCCTGAATTCTTCTGGCTGGCTGTAGCTTGTCAGTTCTATGTTCCTTATCAGGACCTCCTGTTGTGAGATAACTCATGCAAGCAGTTATTATCCTGCCTGGCCAGGGAGGGCAGTTTCAGTCAATGGTTCCCTAACATTCCGTATAAGCATCCCTAAACAGCACAGTTTTATTTTACAGATATTTGAACTGTATATACTTTATATACTTGGAATTGTGACTACTTCTTTCATATTATTCGTGAGATTCATCCATATTGTTGCAGGTAGTTGTAGTTATTTCATTTTTTCTAAACTGTGATAAATTTACTTTAAAAAGATGTTTTTTAGAGAAGTTTTAGGTTCACAGCAAATTTGAGAGGAAGATATGGGAGAATTCCCATATACGCCCTGCTGCCACAAGTACATAGCCTCACCAATTATCAACATCCCACACCAGAGTGGTACATTTGTTAGAACTGACGAATCTATATTGATACATCATTATCACCCAAAGTCCAGTTTACCTTAGGGTTCACTTTTAGGGCTGTATATTGGATGGGTTTGGACAAATGTATAATGACAGGTATCCACCATTATAGTATCATACAAGGTAGTTTCATTGCCCCCCCCCCAATCCTCTGTGCTCTGCCTATTCTGCCACCCTGCCCAACCTCTGGCAACCACTGATCTTTTACTATCTCCATAGTTTTGCCTTTTCCAGAATGTCATATAGTTGGAATCATACAGTATGTAGCCTTTTCAGATTGGCTTCCTTCACTTAGTAATGTGCATTTAAGGTTGCTCCATGGCTTTTTGTGGTTCATTTCATTTTAGCACTGAATAATAATTCCATTGTCAGGATTTATCACAGTTTATTTTTCCATTCATCTACCGAAGGACATCTGGGGTGCTTCCAAGCTTTGGCAGTTATGAATAAAGCTATTATAAACATCCGTGTGCAGGTTTTTATGTGGCCATAAGTTTTAAACTCCTCTGGATAAATGTTAAGGAGCACAATTGCTGGATTGTATAGTAAGCATATGGTTTAGTTTGGTAAGAAACTGCCAAACTGCCTTCCAAAGTGGCTCTACTATTTTGCACTCCCATTAGCAATGAATGAGCATTCCTGCTGCTCCACATCCTTGCCAGCATTTGATGTTGTCAGTGTTATGAATTTTGGCCATTCAAGTATGTGTATAGTGTTGTTTGTTTATTTCACTTTATTTTTGTATGTACTATTGAGTGAATATACCACAATTTATCCATGAAAACTTTTAGGGACATTCTGCTTGTTTCCAGTTTTTGACTGTTACGAAACAGTGCTACCATGAATATTCTTATTAGTGTATATAACTACAGACGTCTCTAGGATCTTTACTTAAGAGTGGAATTGTTGGTTTATAGGGTATGGGCACTTTCAATGTTACTAAATGATGCATAACTTTTCCTAATGACTAACTTTTCCTAATTCTGTGTACCAATTTACACTTACTAGCATTTCCAATTGCTCTACCTGCTGGCAACATTTGTTATTATCAAACTTTAAAATTTTTGCCAACCTGGTGGGTGTAAAATGGCCTCTCATTTGATTTTAATGATTTTTTTGTTCTTTTTTAACATTTTTATTGGTGTGTAACTGCTTTACAATGTTGTGTTAGTTTCTGCTGTATAACAAAGTGCATCAGCTATATATATACATATATCCTCATTATCCCCTCCCTTTTGCATCTCCCTCCCACCCTCCCTATCCCACACCTCTAGGTGGTCACAAAACACTGAGCTGATCTCCCTGTGCTATGGGGCTGCTTCCCACTAGCTATCGATTTTACATTTGGTAGTGTATATATGTCCATGCCACTCTGTCACTTCATCTCATCTTACCCTTTACCCTCCCTGTGTCCTCAAGTCCATTCTCTACGTCTGCATCTTTATTCCTGCCCTGCCCCTAGGTTCTTCAGAACCAATTTTTTTTTAGATTTCATATATATGTTTTAGCATATGGTATTTGTTTTTCTCTTTCTGACTTACTTCACTCTGTATAACAGACTCTAGGTCCATCCACCTCACCACAAATAACTCAGTTATGTTTCTTTTTATGGTTGAATAATATTCTGTTGTATATATGTGCCACATCTTCTTTATCCATTCATCTGTCGATGGACACTTAGGTTTCTTCCATGTCCTGGCTATTATAAATAGTGCTACAATGAACATTGTGGTACATGATTATTTTTTTTAAGATTTTTATTCGAGTATAATTGCTTTATAATCATGTGTTAGTTTCTGCTTTATAACAAAATGAATCAGCTATACATGTACATATATCTCCTCCCTCTTGCGTTTCCCTCCCACCCTCCCTATCCCACCCCTCTAGGTGGTCACAAAGCACCAAGCTGATCTTGCTGTGCTATGCGGCTGCTTCTCACTAGCTATCTATTTTACATTTGGTAGTATATATAAGTCCATGCCACTCTCTCACTTCATCCAAGCTTACCCTTCCCCCTCCCCGTGTCCTCAAGTCCATTCTCTATGTCTGCATCTTTATTCCTGTCCTGCACCTAGGTTTTTCATAACCATTTTTTTTAGATTCCATATATATGTGTTAGCATATGGGCATACGGTATTTGTTTTTCTCTTTCTGACTTACTTCACTCTGTATGACAGTCTCTAGGTCCATCCACCTCACTACAAATAACTCAGCTTCATTCTGTTTTATGGCTGAGTAATTGTATATATGTGCCACATATATATGTATATATGTGCCACATCTTCTTCATACATTCATCTGCCGATGGATACTTAAGTCGCTTCCATGTCCTGGCTATTGTAAATAGAGCTGCAATGAACATTGTGGTACATGACTCTTTGAATTAGTTTTCTCAGGGTATATGCCCAGTAATGGGATTGCTGGGTTGTATGGTAGTTCTATTTTTAGTTTTTCAAGGAACCTCCATACTGTTCTCCATAGTGGCTGTATCAATTTACATTCCCACCAACAGTGCAAGAGGGTTCCCTTTTCTCCACATCCTCTCCAGCATTTATTGTTTATAGATTTTTTGTTGATGGCCATTCTGACTGGTGTGAGGGGATACCTCACTGTAGTTTTGATTTGCATTTCTCTAATGATTAGTGATGTTGAGCATTCTTTCATGTGTTTGTTGGCAATCTGTATATCTTCTTTGGAGAAATGTATGTTTAGGTCTTCTGCCCATTTTTGGATTGGGTTGTTTGTTTTATTGATACTGAGCTGCATGAGCTGCTTATATATTTTGGAGATTGATCCTTTGTCAGTTGCTTCATTTGCAAATATTTTCTCCCATTCTGACAGTTGTCTTTTCATCTTGTTTATGGTTTCTTTTGCTGTGCAAAAGCTTTTAAGTTTCATTAGGTCCCATTTGTTTACTTTTGTTTTTACTTCCATTTCTCTAGGAGGTGGGTCAAAAAGGATCTTGCTGTGATGTATATCATAGAGTGTTCTGCCTATGTTTTCCTCTAAGAGTTTTATAGTGTCTGGCCTAACATTTAGGTCTTTAATCCATTTTGAGTTTATTTTTGTATATGGTGTTAGGGAGTGTTCTAATTTCATTCTTTTACATGTAGCTGTCCAGTTTTCCCAGCACCATTTGTTGAACAGGCTGTCTATTCTCCATTGTATATTCTTGCCACCTTTATCAAAGATAAGGTGACCATATGCGTGTGGGTTTACCTCTGGGCTTTCTATCCTGTTCCATTGATCTATATTTCTGTTTTTGTGCCAGTACCAGACTGTTTTGATTACTGTAGCTTTGTAGTATAGTCTCAAGTCAGGGAGCCTGATTCCTCCCGCTCCATTTTTCTTTCTCAAGATTGCTTTGGCTATTCAGGGTCTTTTGTGTTTCCATACAAATTGTGAAATTTTTTGTTCTAGTTCTGTGAAAAATGCCATTGGTAGTTTGATAGGTATTGCATTTAATCTGTAGATTGCTTTAGGTAGTATAGTCATTTTCATGTTGTTGATACTTCCAATCCAAGAAGATGGTACGTCTCTCCATCTGTGTGTATCTTCTTTAATTTCTTTCATCAGTGTCTTATAGTTTTCTGTATACAGGTCTGTCTTTTGTCTCCTTAGGTAGGTTCATTCCTAGGTATTTTATTCTTTTTGTTGCAATGGTAAATGGGATTGGATCCTTAATTTCTCTTTCAGATTTTTTGTTAGAGATAGGAATGCAAGAGATTTCTGTGTGTTAATTTTGTATCCTGGTACTTTATGAAATTCATTGAATAGTTCTAGTAGTTTTCTGGTGGCATCTTTAGGATTCTCTCTATATAGTATCATGTAATCTGCAAACAGTGACAGTTTTGCTTCTTCTTTTCCGATTTGGATTCCTTTTATTCCTTTTTTTTTTTTTGTGGTACGCGGGCCTCTCACTGTTGTGGCCTCTCCCATTGCGGAGCACAGGCTCTGGACGCACAGGCTCAGCAGCCATGGCTCACAGGCCCAGCCGCTCCGCGGCATGTGGGATCTTCCCGGATCGGGGCACGAACCCATGTCCCCTGCATCGGCAGGCGGATTCTCAACCACTGCGCCACCAGGGAAGCCCTCCTTTTATTTCTTTTTCTTCTCTTGAGCATCTTATCATAAGCCTATCAGACGTTAGGATTTATTATTTTGTGAAGCATTTATTCAATACATCTGCCAATTTTTTTTTTCTATTGGGTAGTGTGTCTTTTAAAAATTAATTTGTAGGTGTTATTTATATATTCTAACTTTATTTCTTTGTCCTTTATATGGGTTGCATATATCTTTTCCCACTTTGTCTCTTATTTTTTGGTCATTTTCCTGATGTTTTCTTTCAACAAACCGAAGTCCTTAATTATACTATAGTCAAAGTTATCAATCTTTTTTTCTTTATCCATAGTGCTTTTTGTGTCTTTTCAAAGAAATCCTTCCCTATCCCAACATCATGAGGATATTCTCCTTTATTAACATTTGAAATTTCTATAATTTTGCCTTTTATACTTAGGTCTTTAATATACTTGAAATTAATTTTTGTATGGAGTGTGAGAATTGATGTCCAACTTCATTATTTTTCCTTACAAATACCCAATTGCCCCATATCATTTGTTGAAAAATCTCTCCTTTCCCCACTCATTCATAATGCCAACTCTGTCAAATATCAAATATTCATATATTCTTCGGAATGTTTGTGGCTTCTCTGTTCTGTTCCATTTATCTATTTGTCTAATCTTGTGCCAATATGGCATTGCCTTAATTACTGTAACATTGTAATGAGTCTTGCTATCTGTTAGGGAAAGTCTTCCCACCTCATTTTTGTTCTTCAAGAGTTTCTTAACTGTTCTTATCAATATCTACCAAAATAGTTGCTGAGATTTTATTTTCTACAAAAATTATTGTTGAGATTTAAATTAGAGCAAAAGTAACTGTTGAGTTTTAATGTAAGCAAAAATAATGGTTAAGACTCTAATTTTAATGTTTCTCAAAGTTTCATAATATTTTTCATAGTGTCTAACATCTTTTGTTGGATTTTTACTAATTGCTGAATTTTAAAAATTTGCTAACAGTAAAGAGGATTCTCAGGAATGGGATTTTAATGTTTCTTATAGGTAATGTTCTTCTGTTTTGTTTTAAGCAAGAATATACATCTTGTGTTAATAAATCAGTTTATATGTGTTGCTCCTTCATATTGACATATTCATTGTAATATAATATATATTGATTAATAAAATATACTATTATCTATAAAGATACCAATCATTCATCAAGTTTTCAAAAAGTAAACATTTCACCTTAAATAAATTACTCTGTTAATGGAGAAGAACTGTGGGATGGAGCACAAAAAAAGCTCAAGATGTCTATATCCAACTGCTTACTTGACATTTCCACTGAGATATTTTGTAGGAATCCCAAAGTTAATATGTCAAAGATTGAACTTTCTATTTTCCCCTACCCACCTGAACCTAGTCTTCCCACTTCCAGTGGTATCATCATTTGTTGATACTTTCAACAGAAAGAGTCTTAACATACAGGGACCTTGACTCTTTCATTCACCACTGTATTTCCAGTGCCCAGAAGAGTGTCTTGCATATAGTAGGTACTCAATAAATATTTCTAGAATGAGTGAATGGTTCTGGCACTGAAGAAATGTTTGATTCAAAATTATTAAATAATACACACAAAGTAGTATATGAAAAAAGCTGTGAGAATTCCCTGGCAGTCCAGTAGTTAGGACTCTGTTCCCTCACTGCTGAGGGCCTGGGTTTGATCCCTGGACTGGGAACTAAATTCCCACAAGCCGCGGAGTGCAGCCAAAAAAAAAAAAAAAAGAAAAGAAAATGCTGAAAGATTTCTGTCCTTTCTTTTCTATTATTAGACCTGCAGCCCTTGTTCAGCCCCTTTTTATTTTACACCTGAACAACTGCCACAACTCTTTTTAACAGATCTCTTTACCACCTTCCAATGTGAGCAGCTTATAGATAAAATCCAAATGGTTTAACATGACATTCAAGGTTCTCCATGATCTGACACCAGTTTACTGCTTCCACCATATTTTTCTCTACTTAAACATTATGAATCCCAATGTTCCAACCATACAAGACTACTGGGTATTCCCTGAGTGTGCCCTACACTTCCCTTTGTTCTTATTTTTCTCTCTTCACGGAATTTCATTCCTCCCATTTCTTCCCTCACCAAATGATACCTGTCTATTATAACACAATTCAAATGTCATTTCCTCTCTGCAGGCATCCCCGACTCTCCCAGGTAGAATCAGGTTTAACCTCTTTTCCACTTTCCCCTGGTACTTAGTCACCTTGATGTAGCACTTACAATCATCGAAGTCATACAATCATGTTAGACTTGGAAGTAATCTTGGTGATCATGTTCCAACTTCCTCATGCAATGGAGGGCCAGAGAGAAAATCCAGGTCTTTTAATTTGCCTTGCCTCATGATTATTTGTGTACATATTTTATATCCTTTACTTGACAGGTCACTGAGGGCAGAGGAAGGGTCTTATTCATCTTTGTGTTCTCCATGATATCTAATACAATCTATTACACATTGTGGATATACAATAAGTGTGTTTTGATTGACTTGAGAATTAATACCAGATGGATGGATAAAATAGAGTTACCATTCATAACAGTTAATGTATACTGAGTGCATACTCTGTACCAGGTACTATACCAAAGCTTTACAAGAATTATCTAATCTATCACACAATCCTGTGAGATAAGCACCATTACTAGTTTTCATTTGCCCAAGATCTCATCATTAGTAAGTTATAGAGCCTGGGCCAGAATCCATATTTATCTGATTCTAAATCTTCTGCTTTTAATCAGTGTGTTACAATGTAAAGCAACAGGTGGGAACTCAAATATTATGAATTTGGGAAAGGGTTAATGGATAAGAGGCTAGTTCCTATCTCCTCGAGGACTAAACTTCTGGGTTCAGAAAAATAGCTTGGAGGTAAATTGTGGATGACTTTGAATGCCAGACATGGTATGAGAAGTCATCTCCCTTCCCCTGCTTTCCATCTGTAGCAGTCTAGATGCTGATTACCTTTTGAGGCCCAACTCAAATACACCATATGGTACAAGAACTTCTATAATCCTCCAAATCATATTGAATTGCCCCTACTTCCGTAGTACTTTGTTTATATCTCTGCTATCATGCATAATATAACTTTCTTAATGGTAATAGTCTGTGGATGTTTTGGTCTTCTTCACATTTTATAAACTCCTTGAGAGCAGGTACCCTGTTTTATTGATGGTTAAATGCCTCTCACTCCTTATTTAGCAACTGATACATAGTAGATGTTCAATAAATGTTAATTGAACTAAATATTTCATTGGGAGAATACAGACATGAATAAGGCATGGTTTCTGCTCTCAAGAGAAGCCAACAGTCTGTTGAGGGAAAGATACATTATTCCATATGAATAGCTACACTAGCTATGTTTAAAAAGGATGTAGAATTCAACAACCAATTAGAAAATTCAGTAGAAAAAATAACCCATTCACAGTAGCCCCCAAATCTATAAGGCAGCTAAAAAGATAGCTAACAAATATGAACAAACCATTATGCATAAAAGTATAAAATTATACTAAAAGACATATTAAAATATCTGAAAGTGAAGAAATATACTTGTCAAGACCTGCACAGAGTCTGGGATTTTGCCTATATAAAAGCTAAGACATTAGCCTGCCCTAGTTTCATGGATTCTGGCATAAGACATGAGACTCTTGGGTGAGAGACAAAGGACTTTATTATTGACAACAAAAGCAGTAACCAGAGCTTCATGTTGGTTTGCATCTGTTCCTAATGCTCCCCCAAGTCCCACAAGGATGATGTAAAGGACGCATGATAGATGGCTGCACACATAGTGGATTGCATTACAGGGGAGGAACAATGAGTTTGGAAGCTCCACTGATTTTATGGAAAGTAGAAGCAAGCCTGCTCTTTGTCTGTGGGGAGATACTTCTTCATCCTTTACTGCAAACATGACCCTGAGAAAAGGCTCAGATAAACAGTCTTCAGGGACTTGCATTTTTGGCATACTCAGCAAGAAAATGCAGGGATGCTCAGGGCCCATGGTGGATTGGGTCTCCCAACAATACTGCATTTATGCATGGGAAGACTTAATGTCAATAAGTTAGCAATTCATCTCAAATTAATCCATAAGTCCAATAACATTCCAATCAAAATATTAACAGGCCCATTTTTGTGGAACTTGACAATTGATTACAAAATTGGAAATGGCATATACAGGAAATTGATTTATGAAGGATATGGCACTGCAAAAGAGTGGAGAAAGGATGGATAATTGATGGATAAAGGATGGTCTTGATCTGCGGGCTGGTTATATGAGTGTCTTCATTTTGTGAACATTCATCAAGATGCATACTTAAGATATGTCAATTTTTCTGTATGTATTTTATACTTAAGTAAAACCTTTTCAATACCTGCCTAATAGGATACTTTCCCACCAGTAGAGTTGCATGTTCACCAAAAGTTGTTCTTTCCTTAAACAGGTTTATTCCAGTTACACTTGTTGGAAACCAAATAGGAATGGTTTGTAAACCAAACCAACAAAATAGGATTGCAGAAAAAATTTTGCAAAATATGTTACAGACAAATAATTAGAATATAGAATATGTAAAGCACCCATAACAAGCAATATTAAGAGGACAAACAAAAGAAAAATGGGTAAAAGATATCAAAAGGTAATTCACAGAAGAATAAATGAGTTTGGCCAGAAAACCTATAAAAAGTGCTCATGTCATGAAATAATCTGGGAACAGCAGATTCAAACACTAGGGAGATGCTCATTTTCACCTGTTAGATTGGTAAAAAGAAATTTAAAAATACTTATGTGCAAGAATGTGGGGGAAATGGGGACTTCTATAGCTGATATGTGTGTAAATTGGTGCAATTATTATGACAAGCTATTTGGCAATGTCCAGTGAGGTTGAAGATGAACATACTCTGTAATTTAGCAATTCCACTTCTAGGAAACACATTTATAGAGTAATAGGAGGCTATAACAAGAATATTAATTGAAGTACTGTTTGTAATAGAAAAAAGGAAGCAACCCAAATGTTCACAAGAATGGAAATGCATAAGGAAACTATTCATATAATGGAATATTATATACCAGTTAAAATGGATATACATATGTTATAGCATGAACATGGATAAATCTAAAAAGCATAATGGGTGAAAAAATCGAGTTGTAGATGCTTACACACAGTGTGATATAATTTACCATGAAGCAAAAATCATGAGAAAACAATTCACTTAACAAATCTTCATTTTGTGCACAATTCTAGGTGCTTAGAATCAGTGACCAAAACAGAGATCTTGCCCTCGTGGACTTTACATTTTAATGGGGGAAGACTGAATAAAGCAATAAGCATAGCAAGTAAATAAGTTGTATAGTGTGTTAGAGAATGATGAAAGCAGAGCAGGGTAAGACAGATAGAATAGGGATGGGAAGGTTGCAGTATTAAATAGGATAGTACAGATAGGCTTCATTGAAATGGTGAGATTTGAGCCTTGAAGGAGGTGAGAGAATTTAAATAAATGGATAACTTGGAAAAGAGAACTCCAAAGGCCCTATGGCAACAGTGAGCTTGGCTTTTCTGAGTAACTGTAAGGAGGCCACAGATGGGAGAGAGTGAGTGAAGAAGAGAGCAGATGGGGAGGTTAGAGATATAATGGAGAGCCAGAAAATGTAGGGCTTTTGTAGGGACTTTGGTTCTCACTCTGAATGGAACTGGCTATCTTTTCAGCGTTTTGAGCAGAGAAGTACAAGGATTTCATTTATATTTAAAAATGATCACTTAATTTTTGTGTGTGTAGGGAATAAACCATAGAGGATCAAGAATGAAAACAGAGAGATCTCTTAGAAGGCTATTTTAGTTATTCAGATGAGAGATGATGGTGGATTAGACTTTATATGTAGCAATGGTGATGGTGAATGGATTTTGGGTACACGCTGAGTTAGAACCAAAATGATTTCCTGATGGGTTGAATGTACAGTGGGAGAGAAAGGGAGGAATTGAAGATAATGTCAAGATTTTTGGCCTGAGCATATGGACTGATATATTTGTCATCAATTGAGATGGGGCTGGCTGTAGGAGGAGCAGGTTTGGGGAAAAAAGATTAAGAATTCAGTCTGGGACATTTTGAGTTTGAGATGTCTATTAGACATCTGAGTGGAGGTGCTGAGTAGGCAGCAATACAGATCTGGTCTGCAGACTTGAATTTAAGAGTTATCAGTATAGAAAGTGTTTTACAGCATAGGACTAGAAGAGATCACCAAGGGAGTGTAGATAGAAATGAGAAGAACAGGGAACAAGCCCAGGGGCACTCCCATTTTAAGAGGTTGGGGAGGAGAAGAGGAACCAGTAAAGGTCACAGAGAAGAAGCAGCCAGTGAGGTCAGAGGAAGCCAGGAGAATGTGGGGTCCTGGAAGCCAACTGAAGACAGTGAACTGAAGAGGGGCTCATCAGCTGTGCCAAATGCTGCTGATAGGTCCAGTAAGGATTAAGAATTGACCATTGGATTGATCAATGTAGAAATTAGTCATGACCTTGAGAATGGCAATTTCAGTGGAGTGGTGGCGGTGGACCCCTGATTGGAATGTGTTCAAATGAGAATAGGAAGGAGGAGAAAAATTGGAAACAGTGAATAGAGACAACTATTATAAAGGGGTGAAGGAGTAGTCCAAGTGGATATCTGAGGGAAGAACGTTCCTGACAGATGGAATGGACATAGAAAATGCCCTAGGCAAGAGTGACTGTGACTTGTTTGAGGAACAGCAGAGAGACCATGGTTGGGGAAGAGTGAGTGAGGTGGAGAGCAGGCAGAGAGGGTAGGGGGCTATGGAAGGAAAGTTGTCTGGGGCTCCCTCTTGACACCAGATCGATGTAGGTAGAAAGCCTAGGGGAATGTGGTCTTAGACCAGGAACTGGTTCAATCGATGCCTTCAAATATTCATGTTCAAATATTGCACATGGAGGTTTATATTACATACATCTGTAAAGAAAAATGTGCCTCAAAGGGCAGCAAAAAATAGGATGCTAGAAGTTTCAGAAGTGGAGTTAAGAGAATGTATATATATATATATTTTTTTCCATATATAATGATGAGAATGTATTTACATGAAGATAAGAAATAACAGCATGATAGTATCCTGATAGAAACGACCTAGTAGAGAGTACAACATTGATGATGGTGATAAAGGGGCGAGAGATGGTAGTGATATTGTTGAACTGGTGTGAGAGAAAAAGATCTAAAGACCTTCCTCAACTTATGATGGGGCTACATCTGGATAAACCCATTGTAACTTGAAAATATCATAAGTCGAAAATGCATTAAATACAACTAACCTACCCAACATCATAGCTTAGCCTAACCTGCCTGAAACGTCCTCAGAACACTTACATTGATTAGCCTACATTTGGGCAAAATCATCTAACACAAAACCTCTTTTATAATAAAATGTTGAATATCTCATGTAATTTACTGAATATTGTACTGAAAGTGAAAAACAAAATGGTTGAATGGGTACAGAATGATTGCAAGTGTATCAGTATGAGTTGTTTACCCTGTAATCGTGTGGCTGACTGGGAGTTGCAGCTCTCTGCTGCTGCCCAGCATCACGAGAGAGTATCGTACCACATATTGATAGCCCGGGGAAAGTTCAAAATTCAGAAGTTTGTGGTTGTGTATTTTCCTCTAGCCAGGTTTAGCTGTGTGAGTTCAGGCTCCTTGAGGTGTATTTGGACTTAGCTAGAGTTATGACTTTGCCAGGGAAGCAAACAAAGTGAGAGAGGGGCAGGAGACTGGAGGGTATATGTCAGTGCGTGATTATAAAGACTGAGCGTGACATTTGAGCTAGGGAAGGAGGGGAGAGAAAACAATAAGGGACTGAGAGATGGTGAAATCTGGCAAAACCAATGGACCGGAGATTTTTGTGAGGTTAAAGGATAGTGGGGTCTGGGTACCAGAGGAAATGAGCTGGAAAAAGAGGAGGTGATGGTCATAAAGAGGGATGTTTGAAATTGAGATTATTCAGGAATTGCTGTAACTGCTGTGACAAGGCCTAGGGTATGGCCATGCAAATGAGTAGCTGAGTTGGGGTCAAGGTCGATGTCATGAAGGAGAAATGAAGGAGCCAGTGTATCAGAATGATCATTCTTGAGCTCACCAGGAATTAAGACAGGACTACTACCATTGGGGATGACATAGTTCCAGGAGCTAAAATCTTTGAGAAATAAGGGAGAGGAGCACTGAAGTTTGCTAGTGATGACAATGAAGTCTAGTTGGTGACACAAGGTGTCAAAAGCTGGAGGTTTTCAGGGATGTGGGAGAGGAATGCTCTAAAGGCAGCAGTGAAAAGCAAGGAAGACATTTACCAGAGCTTCAGGCTCTGTGGTACAATGGTGATGGGAGAGAAAAATAATCTACTTCTCTTGAGTGGGCTTCAGGGGACACAGAGTCCTCAGGGAAGAGCCTGGTTTCTGTTAAGGCAAGACAATGAAAGGCACATTCAGAGAAGAGGGTGGCGATATGGAGGAATTATTGAGGTTGCATTGTGTTTTAGGAGTAAGGAGGGGGTGTGAGAAGTGAGCTAAAGAGAGAATGTGGTCACAGCCTTATGGAAGTTAGAATGTGGGAGTTGAGGGGTATCGCAGGGATATGGGGGTTCTTGTGGTGACTGACACAAGTGGGGTTGGACATTGATGAGATGAGTTCTGATGGATTTGAGGCAGATGGATTCAAGATAGACTTTGAGGTTTCGGCTAGGGGTGGGGAGGTGAGTGTCTGAGGCTTGCTGTCAACCCCAAGAGATGTGGAAATTCAGTCTTACACCTGGAGCACTGGTCCACAGAATGCTCCATGTTGCTCCTGGAAACAGATCACATAAATCTGTAGTGAAAGAAAAATGGGCTAGAAACTACATATCATATTCAGGATAGGAGTAACCCTGGGGAAGTGGGAGGGGAATAGAAATGGAGTGAAGGTCAAGGAAACCTCAATTTTTCTGTAATATTTTTATTCCTTTAAAAAAAGACAAAGTAAATATACCTAAATATAACAGCATCCAATTCTGAGTGGTGGAAACACTGGTGTTTGTTATATTTAATGCCTGGGACGTTGTAGCTACTCAATGAATGTTATTTGTTGAATGAGCATGCCTTTCTGTATTAACAGTTCCTCCAATGAACATACAAAACTCTCAAGTTAGCACATCGTGCTACAAGAGCATAGAAAAGAAAATTGAGAGAAGTGGGGAAGGCCTGAGAAATACTTAAGGAGAGAGTAATTGCTGATCTATGTAGATTTCTACCACCATACATGAGCCTTATGGAAAATATGGCATGCAAGCTAAAGACATAGTCCTATCTCCATTTTACCTTCATGATCTAAGGTTCTGGGTGAGTATCCAGAAAATGACCTTGAATATTTAGTTCTTTCAAGTAACTACTGGAGTTTCCTTTTTGTCTCCCAACATAGACACTGGGTGGTGCTGCTGTCCCAAAATTCTGCTCTATCCTGGATTTATTACGTCAATCTAAAGACAGGTATTTATCTAAGTGTCTACTGTAGACCAAGCAAGGTGCTTGGGATTAGAGATATAAAGATGAATAGCCTCAGCAGATTCTCCTCTGTTTACACTGCTACCATGTTCAGTGGCTGAAAAATTAGAAAATGTGACTTTTACATTGGAGCGTACCACTGTCATAGAAATGCCCAGTTGTGGGAGTGAATGATCCTGAACTACCCACCCTTTCCATGAGCACCCCTCCTCCAACACCTGGCCAAGGATCAGAATAGACATTGAGCATCACTCGTTGTCACCGCATACTTAGGGTCCTTTGAATATAAAAAGCCAAGAGTACCTGATTATGGCTCCTTCAGCTTGGATCTCGGAGTTTTGGACGTTCAAAGCTAACTGGGTAAAATGTGTCTGCTTATTATAGAGGCCCCTGTTATCGTGGAGGAGTGAGTATACTTGGGAGGAAGGGAAGTGGACCCTCAAGACGAAAGTAGTGGGAGAAGCAGGGCAGGTAGGCCAGCCACTGATCCCTTGGGGAATCAGTGGGCTTGGATGGGGTCTGGATAGGCGGATCTGGTATGATGTTATCAACACCCAGTTGCAAGTGTGAGGTCCTGAGTAGAGAGGAGACAGTAGACTGAGGTCAGCAAGTCTAAATAGGTGGGAGGGGCGAGGAGGCGGGTCTAGGATCCCTTGGTCAATCGGAGAGGACTGGGGCGGGGTCTGGGGGCGGAGCCTGTCTTGGAGGTTATAACTGCGGGGTTCCGCATGGGAAGGCTAAGCTCGTCCTGTGTACCAAGCGGTCTCAATTCAGCGGTCTACCTTTCACTGGCCTTCAAGCCTTCGGGTGAGGACTTGCGGCCCCGCCAGAGCCAGAGGACTGTGGGGAAAGGAGGGCGTGGCGGCCGTGGGGCTGGCGTATCGGGCCTACTGGAATTGGAGGGGCGGGAATTGGGACGGGCGATTCGTATCTGCGCCTCCTGGCGAGTCCGTGCCTTTGTTTTCGCAGCGCCGCCTTCTTCGCGAGATGCGGAATCCTCCCTGGGGTTGTCCCTGGAAGTTCCGAGGGGGGAGCCCCCAGAGCGGCCAGTCCGCTGTGGCTGCAAGTCCGAGGCTGAGGGGATGAGGAGTGTGGGGATCGGAATGGGCCTTCTGGGGCTGGCCCTTCGCTCTCTCCCCTCCCATGGCTGTTAGGTTGGACTGGGCTCCTGACAATGATGATATTTATTTTGAAATGTAAGCAGATTGCTGCTAACAAACTGGTCTATGCACCCAGCCCTGTTATTATTATTTGAAGTCCCTGTTTCCCCCCTCTGGAGATTGGCGGCTGGTCGCTTGTCAAAGGATGGTCTTAGGGTGACCTCAACGGAAGGGAGGCATTTTGGGGACGTCTGGCTGCTTGGGGGCCTCTCGATGCTAGTCTGGGCACTAGCCGTGTCTTACCCACCAGGGTGGGGCCAGGCACGCACAGGAGAGCTCTGCTTTCCGGGCTCAGGGGTCTCCTATTGTCTCTTCTGGACAAACCCGTAATGATCACATGGCACCTCATCGCCTAGCCTCATCTACTACCCTCTCCTCTTGAGGGGAAAATATGGTGAAATAAAAAATGAACTCTAGTTTATCCCATTCTGCTGAAGTTCTTGGTTTGATCATAATTAGCTGTGCCGTCTTACAGTGTTTACAAACCAGTGCCATAAGGAGTTATTGTGAGACATGTAATTAGTTTGACTGGATTTAATCCCTCCTCTGATTGTAGCCCCTTAATCTACTGTCTTTGGGCAGATGAAATGGAAAGAAACTAGTCCAATTTGTGCTACCCCTTTTTGTGTGCTGCTCCCTAACCCCCAAGAAAAATGCCCCCCTCTCATAGTAATTGAATACAAAGTGAACGTGCTCAAATAGTGCTGTCTCCTTACAAATTCATTAGCTGGTTAAACCCAGTCCTTATTTTTTCTTCCACCCCTATCTGCTCATGTGTTTCTATCACCTCCATTTTACTTTTGCTGTGATTTTAAAAGTCAGACATATTGGCTCCCGGTTTCTAGAACATCTTGGTTTCTAGTGAATCCTGATCCAATGGCATTTACTGTCTATCAGAAATGGGGTAATGATGTGGGGTAATAAAAAGTATTCTAATAAAAATATGACTTTTATAAGATCTGCTTCTGTTTTCCTGTTGAAAATCAGCAGGTAAAATACACATTGATATTAAATGTGAGAATTTTGGCTGTTACTCCTTACTGTGATAATAGTTCTACCAAATAAGTTTTTTTATGGTTTTTTTTTTCAGTCTTTTAGTCAAGATGAGTGATAAGCCAGACTTGTCTGAAGTGGAGAAGTTTGACAAGTCAAAACTGAAGAAAACTAACACTAAAGAAAAAAACACTCTTCCCTCAAAGGAAAGTAAGTCATGGGGACTTTCTGAGACAAACAATATTGAAAATTAATAGGTTCAGTAAATAAACTCTTCTAGTAAATTTTACCACAAAGGAAGCAATAACCAGAGTACGAATTATTTAATGTATAACATTAAAAATATCAAATAATTGCCTTTTTTACTTTGCTTATATAAGTAGTACTCACAAAATAGGCCCCAGTAGTAATGGGGGAATTTTTAAAAGCTGGTTTTTGGTGGAAAACTACTAAAACCCACATTGAAACCAATCTTGGAATATTGGACATAGCATTAGAAAGATCTTAGTTTTGTCCAATTTTTGTTATTTGGCATTTTTTTGCATCTAGCTATTTGGGTCTTTGATCTCATCCCTAATGAGCCATGTAAACTGTGGTTTTGGCCTTCTCTACCTGATGACAAGATGAGATGAGCGAATCAGTTTAGGTATAGGGTATACTCAAGTCTCCCAGGGATCAAGGGATCAATTTTGCCCTCCCCACTTACAGCACACAGGAGAAACCCCAAACCAAGGGAAACGTTTTGTCATGTAGCATTATTTGAAAGTTCCAAAGTTAGTCAAAATTGTCATTTTGATGACATTTTTGTCATCAAATGGCATAACTTCCTAATTGTATAGTGATAGATAAATCTGAAGAAAGTGCTTCACTTGCCCCCCAGTCTCAGAGTGATCTATGGTAAAAATGGCAACAGCATAAATCTACCTCTCAAATGGGGAAAAAGAAACACACAGTTTAGTCTAACAAATGTTCAGCTCATTAATTTGCACACACACATACCTGACTGAGGATTTGTGTGTAGTGCCTTGGCATTCTAAATTTAAAGAAGGTATGGCAGCCTCCAATGACTTGGCAAAGAGTTCTTTTGGAAGAAACTGAACTTAATCTTAGGTAAATACCGTCTTAATGATTTTTTGTGTTTATTTTTCCCCAGCTATCCAGCAGGAGAAAGAGTGTGGTCAAACATCGTAAAATGGGGATCTCCTTGCAAGAGCAAATTTCAACATTGCTTGAGTGTCTTGTTTTTGGTAAAACTTTGTAGAGATTTTAGGCATCTTCTGATGTCTTCTCACCCATAATCCCTGGCTAAGAGGTCAGGGGTGGCCTACGTTCCCTGACATTCATTTTAAAACTTCCATTGGTGCATAAATTCCAGCTGGCAGATGCTGTCAATAATCTAAACGTTGATGACCTTTGTGCTTGTAGTCTTTGCACCCCCTACCGGATAAGCCACTTTTAACTTTCTACAATGGTTCCCTCTATTGCTTTATAATCTTCATAAAGTTGCATGCTTTTGCATCTTCTCACAGTTTATTTTCATTTGTAATGGAGCAGTAAAATAATAAATATAATCAGTATGTTTATAATAGGCTCCTGTGGTTCATTCCTGGTGGTCTTCTAAGGAATGAAAGTACACAAGGGTAATTTTCAGCCAAAAAATGTGTGCAGGAAAGCTGCTTCAGCAGATTTGGCACATGGGAAAGGCCCTCCTCTGTCTGATCTGGACAGAAGAGGGCCTTTGGGGATTGTGTGGCTGAACCATACTGACTCCATTTTGTCAGCTCCATCTTAGTCCACACAGTCCTAATTCCTCCCCTTTCCACGTGACTGAGCTTTAGCCTAATTAACAAGGAGTGAGTCCAAGCCAGATGAGTTCCCTATCAACTTTTACCCTTGCCTTCATCTGATATGAAACCTGGAAGAGTGCTTTTTGCTGACATAGATGGTTAATGGTCATGAGACCCCTAGGGAGAGGAAAAAACTCCTATTCCAGTTGGTGAAGACGTGCTTCTCTCTTGGTAGTCAGATTCTGCTTTTAGCTTTGGCCCATTTAAATTCCGCTGTACCTTTTTGGCAGTGCAGTGTGCAGTGCAGCTGTGAATGCCTCTGTATTATCTGTCTGCCCTATCTATCGTGCCTGTATGTAAGTTACCCACAGAAAACTTCATAATTGCACTTTATGGAGCTGTTCGCTTCATTTTTCAGTCTCAAAGTTCCTTCTCAGCTTGCAGGATATTATTCAGTATGTCTGCCTCCCAACAAGGATGCTAAATGCTTTTTCCTTAGAGTTGGAATCATAGAGATAGAGAACCTTGGGAGAAGTCATGTGGACTAGCTCCCTTATCTCAGAAATGAGGAAATTAAAACACAGGGTCTGATTTAATCTTCTAAGGTGTATAAGGGCTGGAATTTTAGCTGAACTCTTCTTGCTTTTTGGAGAGTGCTTTTCAACTAAAGTTAGGGGACACCCAAGGTTGGATTGGATGGGGAAGGGGGAAAGAGACACTTGCTAACCCATACTGTGCTAAGCACATCACATCTTCTATCAAGCATAAACTCAGATGTCTAATAACCTCTAATGACCTACAGTACTGAACCTCTGGTTTCATTCTTGTCCTGAACAGAATTCACTGTCTTATGAACCGAGTATTTTTGGTGTTTGTGGTGAGCATAAGTGCTATGGACTGAATTGTCTCCCTTTCAAAAAATTTCATATGCTGAAGCCCTAACCCCAAATGTGACTGGATCTGGAGATAGTGTATTTAGGTAATTAAGGTTAATTGAGATAATAAGGGTGGGGCCATAATCTGATAGTACTGTGACCATAAAAGAAGAGGAAGAGACACCACATCACTCTCTCCCCAACATGTGAGGACCCAACAAGAAGGTGTCTACTTGCAAGTCAGGAAGAGAGTTTTCACCAGAAAATGACCCTGCTGGATCTTGATTTTGGGACTTCTCTCCTCCTGAACTGTGAGAAAATCAATTTCTGTTGTTTAATCCACCTGGTCTACAGTATTTTGTTATGGCAAGCCTAGCTGGCTAATATAATAAGGAATACGTATAAATAGACGAGTCCAGATCACTACGTTAAAACAATACTTTTTTCACTTGAAATTTATAAGAACCAATCACCTGTAATCCCACCAATTACACGTTAACCTTTGAGTGTATAACCATCCTGACTGTGGTCTATTAATATTCATATATTTTCTGACTAAAAGGGATTATGCTGTCCATACCTATTTGCAATCTCAAGTATTATCTTACCACTCCCTTCTAAGAGCTGACATTCTTGAATAATCACTGGGTTTACAGGAGGTGAAAGCTATGGTCTCTGCAATACCATAAACTTCCCAAAGCAAAACCGGGGTCGGGGGGTCACCTCTGCTCAAATGTCAGTGAGGTGACACCATCACAGAGCTTAGAGTAGCCAGAGGATTTGAGAGTTGGAAGTAACCATGTTGGTCACTAATACCTTACCTCTTGCCTGAAACAATTATCCAATAGAGTTACTCAGCCCCTTGCTGCAACAGGGTGCTTACACTGTGCCCAAACCTGCCTCCATGTAATTTCTATCCAATAGTCCTAGGACTGTAATAGAGTCCCACACCACATAGTTAATCCCTGCTCCAATAGTTGAAATCAGCTGTTGTATGCATGCCTCTATACCTCTGTCTTCCCATGATGATACCTCCCGGATCCTTTGGATCCAAATTACATGATGAGGAAACATCCTGGTTGCTGACACACTCAAATTTGCTCATGTTCAGATATCTTTGTATCCTGATTCTGTCATCCCACACATTTGCTCTCCTTTCAACATTGCCATTTGAAAACTTGAGAAAGATACTATACATCCATGATAGATTCAGCAACGTCTGTATTTGCACAGTAATCCACCACAAGATTGGATTTTAGAGGGCCTAAAGGAAAGAATGAATGTTGTCAAGTGAGCTGGGGTTGGATAATAACTCCCATTCTTCAGTTGCATCTGGTAATCATCCTATTCATTGACATATTCATTCCATCCTGAGCAGTGTTAAGTATTAAACTTAGTGGGAACATATGAGACGTACATGGTGGCAGGTGAAAGACCAGTAGCTGGTAAGTGAGTACTCATACATATATGAGATAGGAAAAACAATTGCTCACCTAGAGTAGTTTTACTCAGCATTTCTTAAATATATGTGGGGTTACTTTTCTAGCCTGTCTAACCAGAGAAATACTTTTTCTCCAATAGCCCACTATTAGCAGGGATTGAGATTTAGGGCCCTGAGCAAACCACAGTCAAAAAAAATACCACACCAATATTCTCCTCAGTCTCCAAGAAAACACCCAGGAAGGCACTTATTTGCTCAACTCAGGTCACCTGCTCCTACTTTGAGCCAACAGCTATGGCTGAGGGTCTGCAGGTCCTTCACTGTCAGATGGAGCTTGGGTTGCTCTGACTGGATGCTCTTATCATCTAGTGAAGGATATTTGCAGGTCACGAAGCTTTGCATTTTAAAAAACAAAAGTATAGACCAGAAAATAATAGAATCAGATAAATCTGAATGAGTTATCCTAGTTACTTTCAGTTTCTAGGAAGCTTCAAAAAGGTACCTTTTCATGAACTTTTAAAATTCTGGTCTCTGATATTATTTATTATTTATTTAAATAAATTCCACAATAGGGGTCATGCTGAAAAACGTTTGTATGACATATTCTGTTTTATGAATGATGATGCCCTGATTTGATGCTTGTAATTTCTTTGTTTTTTCTTAACATCTTTATTGGAGTATAATTGCTTTACAATGGTGTGTTAGTTTCTGCTTTATAACAAAGTGAATTAGCTATATGTGTACATATATCCCCATATCTCCTCCCTCTTGCGTCTCCCTCCCATCCTCCCTATCCCACGCCTCTAGGTGGTCACAAAGCACTGAGCTGATCTCCCTGTGCTATGCGGCTGCTTCCCACTAGCTACCTATTTTACATCTGGTAGTGTATATTAGTCCATGCCACTCTATCACTTCATCCCAGCTTACCCTTCCCCCTCCCCGTGTCCTCAAATCCATTCTCTACATCTGTGTCTTTATTCCTGTCCCGCCCCTAGGTTCTTTTTTTTTTTTTTTTTTTTTTTTTTTTTGTGGTGTGCAGACCTCTCACTGTTGTGGCCTCTCCCGTTGCGGAGCACAGGCTCTGGACTCGCAGGCTCAGTGGCCATGGCTCACAGGCCCAGCCACTCCGCGGCACGTGGGATCTTCCCGGACCAGGGCACGAACCCATGTCCCTTGTATCGGCAGGCGGACTCTCAACCACTGCGCTACCAGGGAAGCCCCCCTAGGTTCTTCATAACCATTTTTTGTTTGTTTGTTTGTAATTTCTTATTTACAGCAGTAATGCTAGTTCCCTTATTTAGTCTTTTCTGTAATGTGAAACCAGATTTATTTAATAATATTTCAAGTAGGACTTTTGTATCCTCATATATAAATGAGACTGCTCAGAAATTTGTTTAGCATGTTTTCTTCAATAAGTTTTATCATCATATTGTATTTCTTGAAATAAAATAGTATTTTCATTCATAATCTCGAACTATTGTATTAGCATCAGAATTAACTCTTCCTTGAAAGTCTGACCAGATACACCCCTGGAAGCTTGGCCATTTGGCTCATTGATGATCTCTATCTCTTCAGTTCTTGTTTATCCTTAAATCCTTGTTTGGATCAATTTCTATAATTTGGTTCAATTTCTATACTATTTTACATTCATACATGTATAAATATCTTTTCATGTATTATCAAAGATTCTTGAAGCATTGTGCTTTTAATTTTAAAATATTTCCCACTTTATTGATATACTTTCTCTCCCTAAGGAGGTTTCTTAGAGAATTAGGTGAGTATATATTTTTCACTGAATAGATCTTCACCAATTCTAGCCTTTGGAATACTTTTAGAATCTAAGTATTGTGAAGAAAACAATTTTAAACTTGGTACATGGTTAAGGAGGTGGAGACATGGTCAAGACCCAAACCTTCAGGTGGGCAACCTACTAATGGGATGATAATTACAATTGCAGAGGTTCTCCCCAAGGAATAAGTGATCCAAGCCCCACATAAGGCTCCCCAGACTGGGGGTCCTGCACCAGGAACATGAGCCCCCAGAACACTTGGCTTTGAAGGCCAGTGAAGCTTACTTTCAGCAGAGCCAGAGGGCTGTGGGAAATAGAGACTCCACTCTTAAACGGCACACACAAAATCTAACAAGCTTGGGGATCTAGGACAGAAGCAGTAATTTGAAAGGAGCCTGGGTTAGACCCATCTGCTTATATTGGAGAGCCTCCTGGAGAGGCGGAAGGCAACTGGAGCTCACCATGGGGATATAAAAAGAGGTGGCAGCCATTTTGGGGAGCTGGTTCTACCACGTGACACTGGTACTGGCAAGTGCTATTTTGGAATCCTCCATCTAGCTTGTTAGTGCTGGAACCCAGCTCTGACCAGCAGCCTATCAGCACCAGTACTGTGACATCTCAGGCCAAGCAAAAGCCCAGGCAGAGACACAGCCCCATCCACCAGCAGGCCTGCTGCCTTGAGACCCCTGAAGCCCACACCTACCCTGGAACCCAATCCAGTCCACCCCAGGACCTGGCCCCGCTTCACTGGGTTGGAACTAGCCCCAGAACCAACCTCATCCATCTATGGGTAGGCACCATCCCATGATACTCTGGACCCCAGTCCAGCCTACCAGTAAGCTGAAACACCAACTCACTCATATAGCATATTGTTTAGTCTCCAATGTGTTTGTGGTTTTCCCATTTTTCTTTATGTAATCATTTTCTAGTTTCATACAGTGTGGTTAGAAAAAATGCTTGGTACAATTTTGTCCTCTTAAATTTGTTGGGACTTGGGTTTTCTTGTGGCATAACATGTGATCTATCCTGGAGAAAATTTCATGTGCACTTGAAAAGAACGTGTATTCTGCTGTTTTTGAATGGAATGTCCTGTAGATGTCTATTAAGTGCAACTGGTCTAATGTGTCATTTAAGGCCACTGTTTCCTTATTGATATTTTACCTGGATTATCTGTCTATTGCTGTAAGTGGGGTGTTAAAGTTCCCTAATATTATTGTATTCTTGTCAATTTCTTCCAAGAAATTTTAAACAGCAGATGAGACACAGCTGGATGGAGAATTCATGAATTAGAAAATAGATGAGGGCTTCCCTCATGGCACAGTGGTTGAAAGTCCGCCTACTGATGCAGGGGACACGCGTTTGTGCCCCAGTCTGGGAAGATCCCACATACCGCGGAGCGGTAGGGCCCGTGAGCCATGGCCACTGAGCCTGCACGTCCGGAGCCTGTGCTCCACAACAGGAGAGGCCACAACAGTGAGAGGCCCGCGTACCGCAAAAAAAAAAAGAAAATAGATGAAAGAAATTACACAGAATAACTCATAGTAAGATAAATGAAGTAAAAGATTAGAGGCCAAGGACCTAAGAAATGGACTAAGAAGGTATTAAGTGCATTTTGTAGGCATGCCAGAAGTGGTAACGTGGTTAAATTTTATAATAATAATATTCACAGGGACACAGTTGATAATTATCCAGAATTTAGGAAAGCCTTGATTCCATAGATTCAGGGAGCACACCTGGACACATCAGAGTAAAGCTACAAAGTTAGCATATAGGTCATAATAGCAGACAAAAAGACACATTGTCTACAGAGCAATGCCAAATACTGTGACAATAAATCTCCTTTCATCAACAAATGGAAGCCGAAAGTGAGTGGTGAGAGTAAGTAACCATCCACGTAATGTTGTACTCCTAGCGTAAGTATCATGATAAGACTTTGATAGACTTGAAGATGGACCACTCAGCACACCACAACAAGGACAGACTTACTGCCAGTCCTTAGCCATAAGCCGCTTTAGATGTTACCTCAGCTGCACAGGGCTGCCTTGTCCAATGTTGTGTACTTCTTGAGTTGGCCCACTTCTAAGGACGGATCAAGGAGGTGGCATAAAGATCTGGCTATGTTGGACCAATGTGAAATGACTTTAATGGGCCATTGTACCTTCAGAACTCAGCATGGGATCAGAAAGTAATTTTGGAGGGTCTGCGTTAGATGTGCACTTCTTCCTCTGCCCACACCTGCCTTCTCTCATCCCTTTCTTGGGCATTGAGCATGCATAAATGCCCTGCACACTAAACACCATATCGATGTTTGTGTCCTTAGAACTTAATTCAGAATAAAAGACATTGGAGACAACATGAAAAATCAAGGTATCAATATTTACACCAACAGACACGTTAAAGGAACTTCTAAGGAATGTTTGCCACTTCTGGTATCCCTAAGAAATGTACTTTATACTTTCGTAGTCCATTTGTTAGGTTTCTTGACCTCCATTTAATCCTTTTATTCTCTTTATGAGGTAATCTGTATTATTTTTTTAATCTACCTTCTAATTCACATATTCTCTCTCCAGGGGATCTTAGCTGTCTAAAATTTCTTTACTCTTCTATTCCAGCGTTTATGATTTTCCGTACTAGAAAGCTTATTTGCATCTTTTTGATAATTAGCTATTTATTACTCATGTTTTATGTATCTTATCATCTATTTAAATATCTTAATTAAAATTTCTTGTACTTTGATGATAAATCTTTACAGGTTTCCATTTTGGTTTATTGTTTATGCTGACACTGGCATTTTGGGAGGGGGGAAATTTGTGCTTGTTTTGGAGGACTTTAACTGTAGGAATATTTGTAGAAGCCTCAATTAAGGTTAAGCTCCCCTGGAAACAATTAGATTTGCATTTGCCATATATATGAGTTTGCAAACAGAAATTAGTTGGGTCATGCTGATGTTGTTAATTAGAATACCTAAGCTACATCAGGGCACGCTTTTGACTACAGATTCTCAAGGCAACATTTTATTGCCCACCCATAGTTAGAGACAAAATTAGAATTTTCCTTGGTTCTTTATTTCTTATGAGAAAAAAAGTCCAGTTTTTCACTATGGGTATAGTCAATTAAGCATTTATTTCGTTTCTAAAAAATATTTATTTACTTATTTATTTGGCTGCATTGGGTCTTAGCTGCAGCACATGGGATCTTTTAGTTGCAGCATGTGGAATCTTTAGTTGTGGCATGCGGGATCTTTAGTTGCAGCATGCAGACTCATAGTTGAGGCATGTGGGGTCTAGTTCCTTGACCAGGGATTGAACCCAGGCCCCCTGCGTTGGGAGTGTGGTGTCCTAGCCACCAGGGAAGTCCCAGTCAATTAAGCATTTAGAATTATGTGTATGTCTCAGCTGTCTATTAATTTGAGCCCATTTTCAAGCACACCTGAGTATTTAAAATAATGTTTAATATAATTTTGCATATTACAATTTATAATTGGACGATTTTCAGTTTTTCTACCTAAACAATTTCCAAACAAGAAGTGTAAATGTCCCTTAAAAATATAAACCATACTAAGATCACTCAGTGATAATCAGCTGAGATTTAAACTACACTGCAAAGTTCCAGGCAACTTTCACACACATGACTGGTGCTGCAAGGGACCTCTTTTTCTTGTGGGAATGTCTAGCAGGATAGGCTGACCTTTTACATGGTAGCCATGTGTCCTCAAACAGCAAGGCAGAAAGACTTTCCCCCTTAAAGCTTAACCCCATAATTGGCATAATATAATTTCCACCATATTCTATTCATTGCTCAAAACAATCACAGCCTTCATCAGCTCAAGAGGAGGGGGAAATGAACAGGACCTCTCATTGGAAGGAGTATCCAGGAATGAGCAATATTCCTGAATCTAATATCCACTAAAACCAAGCTTCTTGAGATCCTTTTGGGTGCCATACACAGGGTATGGCCAAGAAACAAGTGTTTTGTTCATTATACTATGGTGGTTGTCTATGGATTGGTTTACTCTTTACCTACCACTAGGAGAGGGACACCTATCATTTAGTGGAATCCTATACTCTACACCACAACTTTCACACTGAAGTGGAATGAAGTGTCTAACTATTATAGACATCCTCTCCCACTTGTAGGACCCTGTATATAGACAAAGAAACACACAGGTAGGCAGCAAGGGGGATGTAAGTAGAGATTTCTTGGTGAAAGGAACTCGGACAGACCTGGTCTCAATATCTAATTTTTCTGACTTAGAGACACAGAGTTCTCCCATCCACATGGTCCCCTTCTTTCTTCGGTCCTCTAACACCTGACACTTCAGTTGTAATCTGTCCCTCGCAACTGTGCCTTGAAAAGTACATAGTCATATGTACGTGAACCAAGCATTTTTTCTAACCACACTGTATGAAACTAGAAAATGATTACATAAAGAAAAATGGGAAAACCACAAACACATTGGAGACTAAACAATATGCTATATGAGTGAGTTGGTGTTTCAGCTTACTGGTAGGCTGGACTGGGGTCCAGAGTATCATGGGATGGTGCCTAGCCATTGATGGATAAGTTTGGTGCTGGGGCTAGTTCCAGCCCAGTGAAGCGGGGCCAGGTCCTGGGGTGGACTGGATTGGGTTCCAGGGTAGGTGTAGGCTTCAGGGGTCTCAAGGCAGCAGGCCTGCTGGTGGATGGGGCTGTGTCTCTGCCTGGGCTTTTGCTTGGCCTGAGTACAGAGTCATAAATGGGGCAGGTTTGAGGACAAAATTTAGGGAGAGGGAAAAGCATAAGAGGCCCTGGATATTTGCCCTTGCATGATGTTGGAGTGTGGTTAAGGGAAACACTTGATTATACTCTTTCACTTGAATTAATTTCCAAGTGGAGACTGAGGTAATTGAAGGTTATTCATTTATATCAAGGTATTTCCTATCAAGCAGGTTGATCAAGAGAAGCATGGTTTCTGTTATCCTCAGATTCACACACTCAAAGGCAAAACCATGACTAGGGAATCATCTAGGTCCTGGTGTCAGTTCTAATTCAGTAGCTATATGACTTGGGTAATGCCCTTCACCTACCAGAATATGGTAAAGGAATCTGAGTTTTCAGAGGGATAGATTACACAAGCCAGTCCATTTACTTGAACAAGCACAATAACCTTGCATATTATTCCTACTTACAACAAATTTCACTCAGGTGCATGATAAAATACCTGCTCAAGTATCAGGTCCACTGAGCTATATGGTTTCTGCTTATCTTCACTTCTCAAAGGCTGATGAACTTCACAATGCCTCTGTGTAGAAGAATATTGCAGTTATTTCTGCAATGTGTTTCAGTTCTTGCTTATGTTTTACACTGAATTCTGTAATACAGATAATGTTGAAAAAAGTTTGAATGGGGTATGCTTGTCCTATTAATACTATTTTCTTAGGGTTGGAACTTATAGTTTGTTATTTAAGCAGTAAAGCCCTTGCTCTAATTTGTATTTTCAGTAGTCATCACCATTAGATCATGATTGCTCTTTAGGTGTCCGTTTTCTTCAATTACACTCTGAAGTGAATAATTACATATGCTCATATCTCCTCCAAGGTCTTCAACATTGAACTCCATTTTCCCTCTCTCCTTCCTAGATGCCATGTGTGTCACTTATCCTTGCACCTAGCCCATCAGAATTCTTCCATCTTGGACTGAAAAACACAGACTTTCACTGCCCGTTCTTTAAAAGGCACTGCCTCCTTCATACCTGAACTACTCAGGGGAGCTCTCTCTAGTATCTTGCCGCGGCACCCCAATTCTTTTTCTTTATCTCACAAGGCCCTGCCAGTTTAAAAAAAAGTCTTTTGTTTAGTCTGTCCTGTAGAGCCTTGTCCCTCTTCTGAGGGGCTCAGGAAAAGTTTGATTTTGTAGATTATCAGGAATTTATCTCAATGTTTGGCTGAGAGTGATATACTTTACGGTTCTTATATACTACACAATAGGAAATAATTACAACTTTTTAAAAAGAAGTACAAATGGAATACAAAAATTGAAAAATATGTAGGTGTAAAGCATCATAATACTTTCTAAAAATTGAAAATGACAGAGTATCTTATCTTCTCCCTCACAGAGATAAGAAGAAATAAAATACTAAAATGAAATTACTGAACATTCACTTAATTGTGAAAATGACTGTGGCAGGGCCACCTTGTTTCACTTAAGTGGTCACCAGTGTTCTCTTAATAAAATGAAAGAGGCAGGAGATATGTCCATATTTAGCCCAGAATACATATCTCCTATGGGTTGAATTTGTACCTCTAAAATTCATCTATCTATGCTGTAAATACTCATACTCATATGTGATCATATTTGGAATATTTACTGGGTAATCAAGTTAAAATATGTTCATTAGAGTAGGTCCTAATCCAAATGAGTTGCATCCATATAAAAAGGGAAAATCAGACATAGATACATACATGTAGGGAGGAAAATGTGTGGAGGTGTAGGGAGATTTCAGCTATCCACAAGGCAAGGAGAGGGTCCTAGAATAGAGGCCCCCTATGCATTCACACCTTGCGTAAGATCCAACTCAGATGAAACCTTGATTTGGACTTAGAGCCTCCAGAAGTATGACACAATAAATGCATGTTGTTTAAGTGACCCAATCACCAGCATTTTGTACAGAAGCTTTAGAAAACTTATATAATATTTAAATGACCTTGATTAGATTTATAAAACAAAGAAACAAACAGCAGATAAATAATCACACTTGTTACCCTACTGTCATCAAACCTGAACATCCCAGGAAGACTGTTACTGGTTCAGTCAGGAACACCTCACTATACAGTGAGTGGCCCAGTGACCATAGCTACCAGTTTGGGTCCCTCAAGTCTGGCTGACTTGATGTCGAGGTGGACTTGAACCTCTCTGACTGAATGCTCCCACCATCCCCATGATGTTGAGCTACAAGTCATGAAGGTTTTCCACTTCAAAAACAAGAGAATAAGGCCTGGAAAAGAATAGAATTAGATCATCTGAACAAGTTGGAGTAGATTTCTGATTCTAGGCAGCCTGGAATAAGTTGTTTCCTGAACTTTTTGTTGCACTTATTTGTATGCTGTGTTGGAGTTCTATTTTTAAAGTGAATCCATAAACACAGTAATGGTGAAAAGGTTTCTGAATGGGCTATACTCATCTTATCAATACTATCATCCCTGATTTGAGGCTTATAATTGTTATTTAAGCAGTGAAGCCATTTCCCCCAGTTTGCCTTTACAATAAACCACATTACAAGGTGATTGCTCACTAGGTTCCCGTATTTCGTCAATCATCAACTGAAGTGAATAATTACTAGTTGTTACTCCTCTTTCCAAACTTCAACATCAAACTTTCCCCTCTCCATCCTAGATTTCCTATGTACCAGTCATCTTTGAGGTCCCAGTTATCACTTCAAAACCAATTATGGTGTATTTTTAATGTTTTGGTTTTTTAAACTAATATGTCTATTTAATTTCTGAATTTACAAATGTGAAAGAAACAAAGCTCATTGAAAATATCTAATGGATTCTTTTTCTTAAAATGACTTCCTACATAATACGATATGTATTATATTTAGGTCCTTAATCCATTTTGAGTTTATTTTTGTGATTGCTGTTAGAGAACTTTCTAATTTCATTTTATTACATCTAGCTATCCAGTTTTCCCAGCACCATTTATTGAAGAGACTGTCTTTTCTCCATTGTATATTCTTGCCTTTTTTTTTTTTTTTGTAGATTAATTGACCATAAGTCCATGGGTTTATTTCTGGGCTCTCTCTTCTATTCCACTAATCTATGTGTCTGTTTTTGTGCCAGTACTATACTGATTGATTACTGTAATTTTCTGGTATAGTCTGAAGTCAGGGAACCATATTCCTCCAGCTCTGGTCTTCTTTCTTAAGATTGTTTTGGCTATTCGGGACCTTTTGTGTTTCCACACAAATTTTAAAAAACTTTTTTGTATAATTCTGTGAAAAATGCCCTGGTATTTTCATAAGGATTATATTAAATCTATAGATTGCCTTGGATAGTACAGTCATTTTAACAATATTAATTCTTCCAGCTCATAAACATGGAATATCTTTCCCTCTGTCTTGTCTTCAATTTCTTTCATCAGTGTCTTATAGTTTTCCAAGTACAGGTCTTTTACTTACTTAAGTACATTTATTCTTAGGTATTTTATTTCTCTTTTATAGATTCTTTTTCTCTCACACAGGCAGTTTCTCGGGACTCAGAGTAACCATTTTTGTTAAAATAACAGCTCATATTTATTCAATTCCAGTATGTGTGGTATTTTGGGGACCTAATTAATGTTAAAATAATTTAAAATTTACTAAATGTTAAATAATTTTAGTGTTTATGTGTAAGTATCCCCATTTCTGTTTGTGTTCTGTCTTTGGAGAAAGTGGCTTTGTCATTCTCTTCATTCTGATCACTGCAGGTTTTGATAAGAAATGGAGGTAATAGCTGGTGATTTATGTGCCATGATTTTGAGGAGCACTCTGCAGACCATGTCAGAGAGTTCCTGCTCAGGCCACAGAGGCTCAGCCATGGAAAGGTAAGATTCTATGTGGGAGTAAAATGGCCACCAAGTGGCCAAAGTCATTCTGATGGCAGCAACGACTTGAGTTAGGGAGGTCAGACTTGCTCAGGAAGCTCAAACTGATTTTTCTTCAGTGTAGGTGACCTGGGTGACATCTTTTCAGAGTTCTCATGCATAAATAGTAGGCATAAATCAGCTGAGGTGAACTTTGCCTACATGGGGCATAGTTCGAAGATTTTCTGGTAGAGGTCACGGAAAGTTTAAAGGTCACCAGATTTCCACTGTGAATGGTTGACTGGAGGCCAAGCAGGGAGCCATCCAATCACACGTGACATGGGGTGCCTTAGTGACAGACCTCCCTGCTTTGCATTTTGTCCAATCAGATATGAACATTGCCTGTGACGTCAGAGAAGGCAGGGAGTATAAACCGGCCAATGGCCCTCAACTGCCACACTGTCCTGTCCTTCCCTCTGAGCTGTGGGGAAGACCATTCCGACATGGCTGAGCCTTCGTCTGTGACGTCTGAAGAAAGCCTGGGCACCAAGGAAGCCGAACCCTCCGAAGCCGAGCCGAAGAAACCGAAGCAGAAGACAGCAAAGCGCCACCGCTGCCGCACTGATGGCTTCGACAGCTTTGCCGCCTATTTCCCCAGGGTGCTGAAGCAGGTCCACCAGGGCCTGAGCCTCTCGCAGGAGGCCGCGAAGGTCATGGATTCGTTCGTTAAGGACATCTTTGAGCGAATCGCCAACGAGGCGGCGCGCCTGGTCCGCTCCAGCAAGCGCTCCACCCTCAGCTGCAGAGAGATCCAGACCTCCGTGCGTCTGCTGCTGCCTGGGGAGATGGGCAAGCTCGCCGTGTCCAATGCCAACAAGGCCGTCATCAGATACACCACCGGCAAATGAGCTGCTTCCAGACCACCTGAGCATCGCAAACCAAAGTCTCTTTTCAGAGCCACTCACTTGGCGGGAAAAGACCTGTAGCTCTGAAGAGCCCGATCCACTCTGGGTTTTCGCCCTGTGCCATGAGGGAAATACCATAAACCTCATCCACTCTGCTTGAGTATATGTCTGTAGTGCCATTCATTCCACAGAGAATCACGAACTCTTCTTAGCCAAAAAGCACCTTGTCACTTTTCTAAATGGTCATTTCTATTCATGGTTTGTCTGTCAGACATTTTAGGGATTTTAATGGTCAAAATTCTTTCCATAAAAGATTCATTGACCATTTTTATTGTCATTCTCCCAGCTGTATATAGCAGTATCATCCAGAGATTTTTATGTGGGATATAGTAACCAAAAATGTGAAGTAGCGGACATGAAAATCTCACTTACACGTTCATATGCCTTTAACATATCTCAAATCTGAATTCCGTTAAGTACATAAAATAGAACCCAAACGCAGTGTAAAACTAAATAATCTAATTTTCTAGAATCAAGCACCATAACTCGTGAAATTACTATTCTACATAATTCATATTTATCTGATTTTAATTTTTATATGCCTAAAACTTTGTTTTTTATCCAGAAATCTTGACTGAACTGCAGTTCTGCATGGATGATGAGATCGTCCAATGACAGCAGCTGTAGCCACAGTCTCCAGAGCAGTAGCCAGTGAGGGACTGGCAGCCTGTGAGCCAAAGCATTTGGCCCAAAGTATGGTGGGGTGAACAGGGCTGAACCAATAACAGCCTTCCTGTGATACTCAGCCGGGAGAGTGAGCGGGAAGGAGATGTGATAGTTTCCCTGTGGTTTTCCCTTCAAGTACTTGCTTTTAACCATGGTGATTTAAGTACAGACATCCAGATCTGGTAGTGGGACATGTCTCTATGTCCTTGCATGAAAATAAGAGGGGGAAGTTCAGCAGTTAAGAGAACTAAGATGACTCCTTCCCCTACCTCAAGTAATTTGAGTGTTAATGATTATAATATTTATTGAATTCAATATCCATTGTGTTTTCTTCTTGCTGCATTGCCTTTTTTCTAAAAATATGTTGCTGAATTTCAAGGATTTGTTGATTTTCCTAGTCCTTTTTTCAAAAAATTGATTTCTAATTTCCTACATCATTGGAGAGAAAGAATGCACTCTATGATTTCAATCCTTTGTAATTTACTACGGTTTACATTAGAAATTAATATTTCAGTATATTAAAATCTATTCATTCTGCACTTTTAAAATAGGCAACAAGAATATGCTGTACAGCACAGGGAAATATAGAAATTATTTAATAATAACTTAAAACAGAGTATAATATATAAAACTTTTGAATCACGTGTTATAAACCCGAACTAATATAATATTGTAATGCACCTACACTTTAAGAAAAAATTTAAAATTAAAAATAAATTTTAAGTACACCTGGATAAGGATATACAAACCTGTGAAGGATGTCACTCTCAGCCACACAAAGAGAGAAAAGCTAGATAAACTACAAAATTCAAACCTTTTCTTGAGCCCAGTTTTAGTGCCTTCTCTATGTCAGGCTTTATAGATTTCTGTGAGGTCTAACTTATTTTCCTATGAATTTCATTTCCCAATTTATTCTCATCCTCGTGTGAGCGTATTATGGAATTTTCAGAATTATTTTATGTGTGATATGCAATAGAAAATGTGGAGGAGAAGGTATATTCATCAACTACCCCTATTATACATTATCAGCATATCCCAGTTTAAGCATACATTTAAATATATACATGGGGACTGATATATCTTACAGAAGTGGCAAAACAAAATTTGAACAAACATTTCACTTTTGTAATTCCCTGGTTGTTGAAATTATTTTAAATTTCCCTACAGATGTATCTAATCACTTCGTTCCTAGCAGAGAATCTTTCCATCGTTACAACACAAACTTTCGTGACCTGCAATTTTATATCCACTGTAGAGTGTCAAGTGAGAGCAGCTCAAGCTTCTGTCTCCACTTGGGGTCTGGCGGCCTGCGAGCTACAGCCCTTGGCCCCAAATGTTGTCCAGTGACCAGGGCTGAACAGAAAATAGCCTTTGTATGATAATCAACCCGGAGATTAAGGGGAAAGGAACTGTGATAATTTACCTATTTTATTTTTAATTTTTAATTTTTTGGTTCCTTACTTATGTTTAATCATGGGGATCTAAGGAGTTAAATCCAGAGGAAGTCATTTCTTCAGCCCCTTGCATCAATTTAGAGAAGGTTTATCAGCAACAGAAGACCTAGTATGTCTCCTTTTACCTCAAGTGGTTTGAATGTTAAGGTTCATATCTGTTCTTTTCCATTGTGTTTTCTTCGTGTCCCATGAAGATTTTCATTTGTGTCATTTTTGTATAAGTGTATTGCCAAATTTCAAAGAAGTTGCTGATTTTCTATTTCTTGATTAAAACAGATTTCTAGCTTCCTACGACTGTTGAGAGAGGACGTTCTGTGGGATTTCAGTCTTGTGCAATATATTCTGATTTGCTTTAAAGCCCCGTAACTCCTCATGATTGTGAAGTGTTTCAGTTGAACATGTAAAATCAGTTGTAAATAATCCTTTTGACTGGGATGTACAAGCGAGTGAAGGATGTCTCTCTCAGGCAAACAATGAGACAAAAGCCATATAAGTTGCAAAATTTAAAAATTTCTTGGGCTCATTCTGTGGAGAGGCAGAAAACATAGTATTCTACCTTGGACACAGCACCACTTGCTGAAGAGCAAAATGGGGGACAGGACAAGACAGTAGAGAGAGTTCACAGAAAATTGCAAGTATGAAGAGGGCCAATATTACCTCCGGCGCTCTCTTTGAGATCAGTAGAATTAGTATTTTGGCCAATAAGCCCCCTCATGAAGTTCACTACTCATTATTATTCGGGAAAGATGAAACTTAAAAGGGTTTGAGAAAGAGAGAGATTGCTGCACAACTTGCCATTAAAATCTACCATGAAATCAGGTGCATACCTTCGTCTGTGTAAGAAGTAGAAATTGTTGTACACACTGGAAAAAAAATTCAGAACTCCAAACTCTTGGTAGAGCCCGGTGCCTTTTCTGAGAAACAAGTGTGGACCACTTTGAAAAATGTTGACCTCAGCTAATCACTTAATGTCTATCATGCTAATGGTTGCTGCTTCAAAATACCAGTTTTTCTCCATATGAAACAGTGATGCTTTACCAAGGTTATTTTTGCATGCTGGTCTCAAGGCTATGGTTTCTGTGAAAAGTATAAGAGCTCTAATACACCAGGACACTGCTATTGTGCTTTGGGTGTTTTGCATTTGTGAAATCAGAAGTGAAATAGGATCATTATTGATACATATTATATAATAGGTAATATGTTTACCTAATATGCATAATAGGTCTGGAGAGTGAAGAATGGGCATGCAAGGGTGGGCAACACAGACGACATTTAGATAGGTAGACAGATAAAGAGAATTTTGTGATTTTCCTTGTTGAAGATGTGAAGGGGGAGTGAGCGATTGTGATTATACACTCCCGTGGGTGCTTGCGGAAAGAAGGGCACCTAGTGAGCAATTGCGGTCTAATGGTGTGTGTGGTTTACTGTAAAGACAACCTGAGGAAAAGAGTGTAATGTTTAATCCACAAATTAGAACCATCAATGCGTGGAAAATAGTATTGCTGGGGCAAAAATATCCCATTCAAACTCTTTTCTCCATTACCCGTGTTATGGAATTCATTTGAAGTGTGGATCCAAACACAGCAAACGAATAAGTAAACCAAAAAGTTCAAGGGAAAAAAATCTATCCCAGATTCTAATCTACCTGGAAAACGTTTAATCTTGGAACTGAAGGGTCTACTCTAACTTCTTCAGGTAATCTGTGTCTATTCTTTTCCAGGCTTTACTATTTTTGAAAACAACCTTGGTGATATAGGCCTCGGATGATGGGAGGTCCAATCAGAGAAGCTCAAGCACCACTCACCTTTGAGTCAGCCAATGAGAGACCAGCAATGGTGAGCTACAGCCACTAGTCCAGAATTCAAGCTGCTTTTCCAGGGTGAAGAAGTCAGTGCCTTCCTGGATGTTCAGCCTTGGTTAAAAAAAAAAAAAAAAAAAAAAAAAGACGGTATTGGGTTTGATTATTTGCCTGCTCTTTGCTTATTTGCTTGATTGGTTGTATGTTTCTAATGGCGGTGGTTACCTGTGGCTGATGTACAAAATACCAGAGGTCCCTTTACTTGAAGGACACGTACATAATGTCTCACACTTCTGGAGGCTGGAAGTCCAAATCAAGATGTCAGCGGGTTTGGTTCCTTCAGACTGCTGAGAAGGAAGCCTCTGTTCCTGGACTCTCTCCTTGGCTTGTGGAGATGGCAGAGAAAGCCCTCTATCTGTTCAGTTTTCTCCCTATATGACGGTCTCTGAGTCCATACTTCCCCTTTTATATGGATACAGGATCATCCTAATGGAGGCACTTTAACTTGATTTCCCAGTAGAGATCCTATCTCTGTATACAATCACATGTCAGGTATTTGGGTTTAGCACATCAACATAGGAACATTAGGGAGAGAGTATTCAACCCACAGAAGACGTGAATTTTGAGTTATAGGTGGGCATATCTCCTGACTCTTCCATTATATTAAGAGGACACTGGTTCTCTTCACCTATAAATACTGGTTTGATATTTACGAGGTGGTGTACTTACACTTTTTGAATTCTTCCAACACATGTAAGCATAGATTATTGATGGAAAGTCTTACTTAAACAGATATTTTTGATGAATGAATGCATGTGAAACCCTGAGCAATCTGGAAAAAATGTAATGTTTTCATAATTGTGTATCATTTAGCGATTGCCACATTGCAAGTTACTTCAATAGTTTGTGGATTAAAGCAGCAATTATTTATTATTTCTCATGTATCTACGGGTCAGCTGAATGCTTCTGCTGACCTGGGTGGTATTTCTCAGGATTTTCGTGTAGCCCTTCTCTCTTCATTCATCGTCCCTGGTAGAGTTCATATCACATCACTTCAAAATGAGCAATGCATAGATAGGACTTTTCTCTGTGTGCTAAAATTGATGTTTCATTTTAAGCAACGTTTTGTAGATACTTAGATTAAAAATAGAAAGAGAACACTCGTGACTGCTTAAGGGAAAATAAGGTGAACCCTCTCATGTAATTTTCCTCAACTATTAGCACAGTGAATAGTTTATTTATTTATTTATTTATTTATTTATTTATTTATTTATTTTTTTGCGGCACGCGGGCCTCTCACTGTGTTGGCCTCTCCCGTTGCGGAGCACAGGCTCTGGACGCGCAGGCTCAGAGGCCATGGCTCACAGACCCAGCCGCTCCGTGGCATGTGGGATCTTCCAGGACCTGGGCACAAACCCGTGTCCCCTGCATCGGTAGGCGGACTCTCTACCACTGCGCCACCAGGGAAGCCTTTTATTTATTTTAAAAATATTTCTGACTTTCCACCTCGGTGAAGGGGGAAGAAACTCTTTCATTGTAGTCCCTATAAATGCATTGTGATTTGCTGAACAATGTTTGTTCAGTTTTGTTTGGTATTCCATTTTCGCTTTTGAAAGAAATTGTAAATTTCCCTATTGATTAGGATGCTAAAACCTGAAAAGGATGTCACTCAACTAAACAATGAGACAAAATATGGACCTCCTACAGAAATGAGAACTTTTCTGCAGGCCCTGAAAAAAGGGACTGCACCGTCCTGGAGAGACAAAACAAAGTGTTTTCTCATGTTTTCAGAAACCCACAAACTCAGGATTAAGAATTGTGCAAGGCAGAAAACTAGAGAGAGCTTAACCACTCTGAGTTGTGTGGCTATGAAGTGGGCCATTGCCTGATCGAGGAGGACTGTAAAGGCCTTTTTCCTTTGGTCCAGTGTATAGATAGGACTCGATCGGGCCAGTACCCCCCAAGAACTGTCCTTGGGGCCATCAGACTAAGGATTTATGATAAATGAGCCACCGGAATGGGAATATTATTTATTTATATTCTTGAACATGATATGAATCTTATGAAAATATTTCAGATAAAGAATTTGACTCTCAAGGAGACCAAGGAAAACTACCACCAAAGTATCTGCAGGTAAATCCCTCTTTGTGGTGCCTCAGGATGATCTTATACACCTGGAACAAAATTTCGGATGACAAGAGAGCTCTAGGTAAAGCTCAAGGGCGACTGACACACAGGAAATCTAAGAAAGAGGAATAATGGGGTTTAATGTTGAAGAGGCTAAGGCCGCATAAGTACCTGTGATTATTGACTTCAGAAGGTAATTAAGGAGAAAGGGCACCTAGTGAGCAATCATGATCTAAGAGTGTGGTTTACTGAAATGATAAACTAAGGGAAAGAGCTTTACTGCTTAAATAATAAAAGATAAACATCCACTCTGTGAAAGTAGTATTAGCAGGACAAACACACACCATTCAAACTTTTTCAGCATGACTCACGTCAGGGAAATCATTTAAAAGCAGAATCAAGGACCCAAACACAGCACGGAAATAATTAAAGCAAAATGTTCAAGAAACAGTACCTATCCCAGGTGGAAGAAACTGAAGTTACACTTGTGACTGGTTCACATTAATCTTATTTGTTTTGTTTTGTTTTGTTTTTTCCCTCAAGAGTACATTGTCCTGTTTTTGGAAAACAGAAACCTTCATGTCTTGCACCTCGTCGTCATGGGGATGCTGGAAGCGTCCAATCAGAGCAGCCCAAGCACCACTCTGGACCGGTTCAGACAATGAAAAGCCTGCAGCTCCTGAGGTACAGCCATTGACTCAAAAGTGTGAGGAGGTGTCCCGGGCTGAAGTAATAAGAGTCTTCCCAGCACATGCAGCCTTTGAGATTGAGAGGGGAAAGGGATGTGATTCTTTGCCGTTGGGCCAAATGTTACAGTGTGACACAGTGTAATCCAGTAGCAGCCTTCTTGGGAGATTTGGCCTTTAGAGATTATGGAGTATAGTAGAACGTTTCATTCCCTGTGGTTTGTTTGCTGGCTGGTGTTTAATCATGGTGATTTAATGATATGAATTCAGAGACTGTGCTGGACATGTCTTTTGTCCCTCGCATCAAATATGGTAAGAGGTTGATTACTAATATTTCAAGCAAGATTTTTATATCTTCATTTGTAAATGGAGCTCTTCAGAAATTGGAATAGTAAGCTTTCTTCACTGCTTGTATCATTCCGTTACATTTTCTAGTAGTAAAAATTAGCTTTTCCTCCTTCATGACTGAAACCATTTTATTGGCAGTAGAATTAGCTGTCCCTTAAATGTCCAAGAGGAAACATGATTGGAAGCCTAGTCACTGCGGATGAAACGACACTGATGACCCCCAGTTCTTCAATTCTTCTAAAGTCCCAGTTTGGTTCCACTTCTCTAATTTATTTCTACATAAATACATGTAAATATGCCTTTGATTGTATTATCGTAGACTTTTGAAAGTAATTTGATTTTCATTTTTAAATATTTCCCATTTATTGATTCCATTGTTCTCCCTATGTTGGTTTTCTAAAGTATAGGGTAATGTTTTGTTTTGTTTTGTTTTTCAACCAACAGGTATTATATATATATTCAGCATGTGGGGTATTTTCAGAGCATAATTAATGTTAAAAAAACCAATTTTTAAATTTGGTAGATATTAAATATTTTAAATAATTTTATGAGTAATATATTTCCGTTTGTGTTCTCTCTGTGGAGACTGTGATTTTGCCATTTTTCATTTTCTGATGCCCTGAGGGTTTTGCTCAGACCTGGAGACAATGGTTGGCCAATTATTCCCGTGATTTCCAGGAGCACCCCTATGTCTACGAGGAGCAGACTTTGCACTCCCATGTCCACCTGTGTCTACCAGGTTGTGAAGCACTTTCTCAGTAATTTTGGCATTTCATTGAACGTTTTGTTCATCGTGAATTATTTTTAAAGTATCATTAAGTGCATTTGAGGCTATGCTTCCCTACTGGCCCACTCTACCAAGCGCTCCACCCTCAGCTCCAGAGAGATCCAGACCTCTGTGCGCCTGCTGCTGCCTGGGGAGATGGGCAAGCTCGCCGTGTCTGAGGCCACCAAGGCCGTCAGCAGATACACCACCCGCAAATGAGCTGCCTCCGGACCACCTGAGCATCGCAAACCAAAGGCTCTTTTCAGAGCCACTCACTTGGTGGGAAAAGACTTGTAGCTCACAACAGTGGGATGTGCTCTAGTTTTTGGACCTGTGCCATTCTTCCTCTTTTTAAAACCCTTTTATGGTGAAGGAAACACTATCAAACATTATCAAATCTACATGAATATATGTCTCTAGTGCAGCTTTTCCCAAGGAAGATCATGGATTTTACTTAACCATATTTTATTTCACCACTCTTCTAAATGGTCGTTTCTATTAGTTATCTCTCTAGGTCAGCCTTTTTAGGGGTCTTTATTGTCAAAATTATTTTCCTAATAACTTCATTTACTTTTTTTAGTCTCATTCTGCTACCTAGTACAGCAGGATCATCCAGAGTTTTAAAATTTCAATGCCTAACGTTCATCAAAACTTCCAAATCATAATGCTGTCAGGAAATTACCTTGTCACCTTACTAACTCTCAGTAGGAATGACAGTAGCATTTCATCAGCAAACATCGTATTCGGTTTTCACTTGAGGTCCATGTTCTCACCGTAACATCTTTCTTTGGTTTCTGAGCATGTTAGGTATCTAGCAGGTATCAAACATTCACTCAAGCCAATTTAGCAACTTTTGAGATTAACATGTCTTTGATCTTTCTGCTTATGCATATAAATCACATTAATAAATTTTCCATTATTAAATCATGTTAATAATTTTTCCACTATTAAATCATGTTAGCATTCTGGGAAGAAAATAGGTCCTTTCCCACGTGGTCTCACGAGCACGGTCACCAGCATGTCAGAGCTCTGATTTCTCATGACTTCTGCACCCTTGGCCATGTGCTTCTTCAACGGTCCCCAAAGTCCTATTGTGTCCTGGGGGCTTCAATTTCCCTGTAGCTGCCCACACCCAGGGCTTAGCTGACTCTGCTTTAAGGCAAAGCAGAGTGTGCTAGGCGAGTGGGCTTGACCCCTTAATTAGTCTTTCCTTCACGTGTTTTTGTTTGAGTCCTCAACCCTCTATGTGCCACATATTTGCCGCACAGCTGTGCTGAGAGGGCCACTGTGCTCAACCCCACTGGCCCCCAACTAGGGCAATTTCTGCATTCCGGGCATTCTTCTACCCCTGTTTCTTGACCACTCTAGGACCAACAAGCTGGAATGTACTCAGAAAGCCCTCAAAAAGCACATTTATAATTTGTTTATTCCTTATGCCATCCTCATGGAGAGGCTGGCTACTACCCCCAGGTCAGACTCCACACTCACTCAGGGGAGCTGCAGATCATTGCCTGGCAGGTGTGTCAGGGTTGCAAAAGGACATGTTGTGTGAGGCTGCTTCGCCTCTTCATAGGGACGGTGACCTTGTAATTTCTTGTCCAATTAATGCAGACACTTTTGAGAATAAAAGGCCCACTACAAATAATTGTGCTGGGACAACAGGGAAAATCAGGGTGTGTGGACATCCTTTAAGGGAAAAGAACTGGGGAAAGAGTAAGAACATCTCTTGGGGCTTGGGGATTTGGAGAGCACAGCGGTGAGTGGGAAAATGAGAATGCATCACCTTTTCTCGATTTGTTCTCCTCAGAATTCAGGTGCCTCTGTTTTCTGGAGACAAACAGAGTTGCGAAGCTGCATTAACAAGGAAAAGACACACAACATGGTGACGGTGTCTGTTTGGGTCCTGGAACTGCTGTGAGCTAGTAGCACCAGGCTCCACAGCAAGAGTGATTAAGGACAGAGGTTTTGGAGTCAGATTAGACCTGGGTTGAAACTCCAGCTGTCCCTCTTACTGGATGTGGTGCTTTGGGTAAGTGACTTGGCCTCTCTGGACCTCAGTTTCCTCCTCTGTTGAATAGGGTCTATAAGACTGTTGTGAGGACTCAGTGAGACAATGCCGATGGAGTGCCCAGCGAATGGAGGTTATACTTATTCTCAGGCCTGTGATTCAAGCCCTCGGGCAGTCAGAGGGGTGGGGGTGAGACGTGGTGCCAGACAGCTGTATGGACAGGCTCTCCTGGCTGCCTTGGCCCCATCTGTTTGCTTAGGGCTGACAGTGAGATAAGGGTGGATGACTTTTCCCTCCGGAGCCTCCTGTTAGTGAAGTTGCAGAGATAACGCAGCTCTGAGTTGTGATGGGAAGTTGCTAGGGAGCAGGTGGAAAGTGCCTGGTTACTTCGCTGGCTTTGGGAATTGCCAACTCAGCGCTTTGTGGGCCAGCTGTTCCTCCTCACTCCCCTGAAGCCTCGGCCCCTCCACCCTCTCCCTTTCTTAATCCTATTCACATTCCCAGTCTTGGCTCAAATCCTGCCTTCTCTGTGAAGATGACTTGACCATCCCAGCCTACAGTGACTTCTCTCTCCTTGAGCCTCAGGACCTTCAACTTTAAAATGGGTGTACTATTTACAATGCCCTTGCAGAAGGGCTGTGATTAGGACTGAATGAGAGAATAGGCGTAGCGTGACAGGTGCAGTGCCTGGTATAGGCCTACCGTGAGTTCCCTGCCTCTTTCTCTTCCTATTCTCTGAACCTCCATGATGCATGCATCATGGTCGGGATCAGATGCAGCCTTCTACTGCCAACCGTTCAGCGGTATGCCTGTGCTAGCTCTCCATTCAGTTGTAATGTCACAGAGGTTGGGGGCCACATTTTATCCCTCCTCACCTTTCAGTAGCCAGCTCTATAGAAATCGCCATAGTAAACATTTTTTTTTTTTTAATTGAGCGCTCTATGATTCTATGTGGCAGGCACTCGGCTCCATATGTTATACACATATGTCTAGTACTTACCCTGTGCCCTTCTATTTTCCTCTTGGACAGGTAAGTGTAATTCTCCCTGTCAAGAAGTGTGAGGCTCAGCGAGGTTGGGTTAACTACTACCCAAGCTCCCACAACTAAGTAAGCGGCCTAGCTAAGAATCAGATCTGAGTTTGACTTCTACGCTAGATTAAGTGTGCAATGAATAGCCCTGAATGGGTGGGTGGGAGGATGGACAGAAGTAGAACCCAGAGTGGGAGTGCCTGTACCGTTCCTTGGACTTTGTAGAGGGAGGCCTGCTTGACAAAAACCTCTAGGTATTTGGATTCAGTCGGTCCCCAAGCTTAGTTAAGGAGATGCAGTGCCACTTGGACAGGAAAAAAAGAGACGGGGGTGATGAGTCAAGCTGAACCCCAGGGAAACTGTCCCAGGGAATTCCATGGTGGCTCCAAGATTCCAAAAATCAGCTGTGGAGAACCCACCCACTGACCATTCTCAAGGTGAACTGTAGAATAAGCACGGGTTAAACAAACCTCCTTTGAAGAGGATTGTTAACCCAGAAAGGTTTGAATTCCCTTGGAGTCAAGGTGGGGCATTTCACTCCAGTACGTCCTTGGTGAAAATCAGGACAGAATATCAAGCCTGCAGTGTATGATTACGTGCGGGGATAAACTGTGCTACGCTCTTGCCTCAGGTATGGCGATGGGGAGAGCAGAGGGGATTTGACATTTAATTCGGCTGACTCCAAAGCTCCTATGGCTTGACACTGGCCTGGGAACCCATGATAATGACCTCACAGGCTAGAAGGCTGGTGGTCCTCAGCAAAACACAGTGCCCAGACCACTGGCCCTGGGCCTGAGCAAATCAGGCTGGTGGGACTGTGCTCAGTTAGGCTTTGCCTGGGTCCGGTAGAGGCGGGTCTCCTACAAGGTGAGTGCTTTAGGGGTTTATGAGCTGTCTCATTGGCCCTGCCAGACCTTCCAGAGGCCTCACTCACTCAGACCAGAGGGAAAAGCCTTTCTCTGGCTGAGCTCCAGAGTTTCCAGCTCTCCCCCTGCCTTGGCTCCCAGGCATTAGCCTCAGTGAGGGAGCCGGGAACATCCAGGCTCTCCCCCTGCCTGTACTGGCCGGCCACAGGATTATCCCACCACACTCCCTGCTTCTCCTCACAGGATCCTCCCCCCGCAGCCCCGTTCAGGGAGGTGTCATGGTACAAGGAGCAAGAAGCTGGCCTCGAGTGTCAGGTAGAGCTGAGGTCTAATCCCGGCTCATCTGTGTCCTGAACTGTGTGAGGCATGGCAGTTGACTCAACATTCTACTAATAGGTCTATTCTTTGTCCATCAGCAATGTAAACAGCACTTACCTCATAGGGTCTTAAAGATCCATTAAGAGGGTTATCAACTGCCCCTCCCAACTTCCCAGAACGGGGAAAGGCCAACTGTCAGAAACACAATAAAACTGTCAAATCTGTGTGAAATCATCCACGTAAACTGTATGTTATGTCCGAGTATTATGTGTAGTTCTGGGCAACAGGATAAAAATTGGTAACTGCTTATCAAAACAGAAAGAAAGAAAAAAAAAAGAAAAAGAAAAATTGGTGTTGTCACTTTCAAGTAAATTTCAGTTCTCCAACCACAGTATTGTAGCCATGCTATCCTCACGAAGGGTTAGGAAATTTCATGTTAGGGTTGATAACCCAGCCTGCATTCATTTATTCATTTATTCAACAAACATTTACTGAATACCTACTATTGTACATGAGGCACTGCTAGCTGCTGGGAATCAGAAGTGCATAAGCTGACAGTCTGTAAACTGGTTAGAGTCTAGAGGAAGGAAGCAGATACTTTAGACAGATATTGATAATACATTAAATGCTGTGACAGAGATGTGTCCAGGTTATTTGAGGAGCCCAGAGACGGGGCATCCAACCCAGCCAGGGCGTAGTCAGGAAGCTCTTTCTGGGAGAGGTAAAGTCTAAGATATGTGGGTTTTATGTACCAGTGTTTTCATTGTTCTCAGTTTTGCTATGATGTGTCCAGGTGTGTGTCCGGAATCTAAGGAATCAAGGATACCATCCATTCTAGAAAATTACCAGCTATTTCTTAGAATAGCGTTCTTCCCCAGTATCTCCTTCACAAACTCCCATCGGATGTACTTTTGGCGTTTCGGGTCCGGGCCTTATGTCTCTTGACCTTTCTTTCACCTTTCCTTCTCTTTATCTTTCCAGAAAGCATTCTCCATAATTTATTTCATTTGTCTTTCAGTAGCTAATTCTCTATCCAGGTGTGCCTAATTGGTTATTTTAAATTGTAATAACCTTTTCTTTCAGTGGTTTCGTTTTTCACTTTCAGGAGTTTTATTGGATTCTTTGCGTATTTGGTCGTTTCTTCCTTATGATGGTTTATATCTGCTCATTAGCTGAAACATGTTAAACACTTTTTCAACAGTTTGCACCTGATGATAAGTCTTTGGAGGGACATATGTTTGTGTTTTTAATTATGAGCATGTTTGGGAGGGCTTTATCTGTGGGAACCTTCTTAAAGCCTCAGTTAAGGGTGGGCTCCTCCAGAAAGGATTTGACTTGCATGTGCCCCGTGTCTGGGTTTCCACCAGAATTCCTTGAGCCGTACTGATAGTATCAATTGGAACTCCAAAGCTACATGAGGGCAGAGATGTGATTTCAAATTCTCAAAACTGTGATTTCGAGTTCTCAAAGCAGCCTTTTCACCCCCGTGAGACCCAAGGTATAGAGATACAAATTTCCTTGTCATCTCCCTTTCCTTGGACTTAAAAGGCCAGATGTTCACTGAGGTTGTTTTCATTCAAGGGTCTGGGATTGGTACAAAAGTTTCAGTTGCGTACTCATATCTGGCTCTTTTACAGCTCATACAGGCACTTAAAATAATGTTTATGATCATTTTTCAGGTACTTATATCTGTTTGGAATGGGAGGTTTTTCACTAATCTATTCCAAACAGTGTCCAAATAAGGAGTACATGTGACCCTGAAAAGTAAAAAACAGACTAGGGTCACACTCATGTTCAGCCAATTTCTAAGCTACTCTGCAAGGTTTGGGACAACTTACACTCACATGCCTGTTGCCTTGACAGGGCTGCTTGCAGGACTGCACTCAGGAGCGCTCCTGTCCTGCTCCACTGAATCTCACAGCCTCGTCATGTGGTGTCTCCAGCAGGATAGACAGACTTCCTATGTGGCAGCTCAGAGCTCTCAAGGAACAAGGCGGAATGCATCCGTCCTCTTAAAGATCACATCTGTAATCACCATAACATCACTTCCACCATGTTCCATTGGTCAAAGCAATCACATGCCTCCCCAGAGTCAAGAGCAAGGGAAAACAGACAGGACCAATCTGTGCTAGGAATGACAAGGAATAAGGGGCCTTCCTGAACATGACACGTAGTGCCATGCAACACACATTTCTTGAGATGATACTTGGTGCCTCACAATGGGTATATCCATATAACAAAGTCCTTGGTTCCCTGGTTCAGAGCAGTAAACTCTGGAATAGGTTTCCACTTGACTTGCCCTAGTAAGGTGACCTGGCCCATGTAGTGGATCCCTCTGATCCAGGGAAGATCTTTTACCCCGAGGAAGCATGAAGTGTCCAACCTTCGTAGACACCCTCTCCTACTCGTGGGTCCCTGGGCATAGACACACAGACACACAGATGCACAGAAAGAGAGAAAGGACGATGTTTTGAGTGAGTGGTAGGTTAAAGGAACTTCACCCCAGAATCTGGTACCAATATCTGATTTTCCTGACTTGAGGCCACCAAGTTTGCCCATATTCACCCTGGTCCTCTTCTTTCAGGGATTCCCAAACTCCAGACACTTCGATTGCAGTCCTTACCTCTCTATCATGCCTACAGTACAACATATCCACAGAGTCATGTGGGGTAGGTTTCAGGTCATGGAAAGAACGTAGGGAGAGGGGAAGCAGAAGTATCCCCCCATGTCTGCCATCCCATGCTGGAGGTGGAGATAGAAGTAGGAGAAGCAAAGCAAGGTTGCATTTCCTCTTATTTTAAACTATTGCCTGTCAAGTAGGATAATTCAGAGACACACGGTTTCTAGGAGCCTCTGATAAGCTCCAGCAATGAAAAGGTGATACGGACAACGGAGTGAGATTCCAGAGATCACACAGGTTCCTGCAGTCAAATCTAGCCAGTAGCCATGTGACCTTGTGTACAGCCCTTCACTTCTCTGGGAATATCCCAACTAGAAAAAGTCCCTGAGTTCCGAGAAGGAATACAATTCACTGTGCCAGTCCAATTGTTGTAAGCAGCACAGCACTTATGCACACGATTCCTCCTTAAAACCAAATTCCCAATGGTGCATGTAAAATACCTGGATAAGCATCATGTCCTCCCAAAGTCAAGTAGTATTTGGCTAACTTCAACACCCAAGATCTGACGTTATTCTCCACTGCCCCTCTGTAGGAAGATGTTGGAAGCACAAGAGTTACATTATGGACAGCTCTTAGCATTTCAGAAGAATCGTAATGCAACAGCAGAGGCCATGAGAAGCAGGACTGGACATATCACAACCCCCAGATGGCAAGGACTGGATTCATGACCTGCTAACAGGGAATTTGGGTGCTTTCATGCCCCACGAATGTCCACCAGTGATCCTAGTTTTTTAACTTCCTTATAATAAGGAGAAATAATAAATGAACAGTTTTTCAAGGTCACTCTTTCCTCTACCCCACACTCATTCTTCTCTCATCCAGGAGTGACTGGAGAATGAGAGCAACGATGAGGCATCAGGAACCAGGACCAGCCCATTTTATTGGTCCGTGTCTTGAAAGATGGGTGTGATTTCTTCCTGCCAAGACAACCTGGTGGGTTCTATTTTTGTCAGGCCGATTGCTTGGAGGAGAACAAAAAAATAATTAAACATTCGTTTAGCTAGAAGAGGAAAACAGGGTCGGGGCAGGGGAAATTATTCCAATAATTTTTAAATGGCAAGGAATCATATGCCTTTCCCACCTCAATCTCAAAGGCCGCACGTGCCAGGAAGACTCCTATTGCTTCAGCCCAGGACAACTCTTCACGCTTAGAATCAACGGCTATACCTCAAGAGCTGCAGGCTTTTCATTGGCTGAGCCAGTCCAGAGTGGCGCTTGGGCTGCTCTGATTGGACACTTCCAGCATCCCCATGATGCCGGGGTGCAAGTCATGAAGGTTTCCGTTTTTCAAGATCAGGAGAATGTACTCCTGGGGGAAAAAAACAAGTAAGATTAATCTAAACCAGTCAGAATAGTTATTTCGGTTTCTTCCACCTTGGATAAGGTACTGTTTCTTGAACATTTCGCTTTAGTTATTTCCATGCAGTGTTTGGGCCCTCGATTCTGTTTTAAAATGATTTCCATGACACAAGTAACGTTGAGAAATGTTGAATGGGGTATGTTTGTCCTAGTAATACTACTTTCTCTGACTTGATGCTTATCATAATTTGTTATTTAAGCAGTAAAGCTCTTTCCCTTAGTTCATCATTTCGGTAAACCACACCATTAGGTCACGGTTGCACACTAGGTGCCCTTTCTCCTTAATCATCTCGTGAAGTCAATAATCACAAGTACTCGTTTGGCCTTATCTTCTTCAACGTCAAACCCCATTATTCCTCTCTTTCTTAGATTTCCTGCGTGTCAGTCATCCTTGGGCTCCCAGTCTTCACTCCACAACCCAACTGCACTGCCTTTTACACATTGTTTAATAATGCTCCTGCTTGACTTCTGAATTTACAGATGCGCAACATCCAAGCACAATTAAATATATCCTAGAGTTGTACGTTTCTTCGAATGACCTCTCACAGAGTGTACTATGTATGGGACCAGTTTGCAAGAACAAGTTTGGAAAAGATTTTCTGTGTCTTATGGGCAAAAACTGGGAATTTGAAGTAGCAACAATGAACATGAGAGAAAATATATGGCTTTCTAAAAGTGCTGTGTCTTCAAACTGGCCAATGATGCTAATTTTGAAAATGTATAAGACTTGACCAAGAGCCCTTCTCATTGAAAATTTTGTTCCAGGTGTGTAAGATCATCCTGAGACACCACACAGACCCATCAAATTGCAGGTGATTAGGTGTTAGTTTTTCCTGGTCTCCTTCGAAATCAAATTCTTTATTTAAAATGATTTTGTTTATTTATTTATTTGTTTTTGGCTGCGTCTTGTCTTAGTTGCAGCACGTGGGATCTTCACTGAGTCATGCAGGATCTTTCCTTGTGATGCACAGGCTCTTCATTGGGGCACGTGGGCTTCTCTCTAGTTGTGGCGTGGGGGTTTTCTCTTCTCTAGTTGTGGCGTGTGGGCTCCAAAGCAAGTGGTCTCTGTAGTTGTGGCGAGCGGGTTCCAGAGTGTCTGGGCTCTGTACTTTGTGGCACGTGGGCTCTCTACTTGAGGCGCTCGAGGTCAGTAGTTGTGGCGCACGGGGTTAGTTGCCCCTCGGCATGTGGGATCTTAGTTCCCCAACCAGGGATCGAACCCACGTCCCCTGCATTGGAAGGCAGATATCTTTACCACTGGACCACCAGGGAAGTCCCAGAAATCAAATTCTTTTCATCAAATATTTTCATAAGACTCTTATCACCTTCAAGAACAAAAATGATTAATATTCCTCTTCCGGGGGTTCATTTATTTAAAATCCTTACTCTAATGATCCCAAGGATAGTTTTTGAGGGGCAATGGCCCATCCGAATCGTACAATGGACAAAAAATAAATAAATAAGTAAGGCTTTTACACCCCTCCTTGATCAGGCAATGGCCCCTTTCATAGCCACACAACTCAGAATTTTTAAGCTCTCTCTAGTATCCTGCCTTGCCCAATTCTTTCTTGTGAGTTGGGGGGGTTTCTGAAAATGTTAAAGAAGACTTTCTCTTTTGTCTCACGAGGACAGTGCTGTCCCTTTTCTCAGGGCCTGAAGAAAAGTATTGGTTTTTGTAGTTTGTCCATATTTTGTCTGTTTGGCTGAGAGTGACATCCTTTTCAGGTTTTGATATCCTAATCAATAGTGAAATTTTCAACTGGTTTTAAAAGTATAAAACGAATATCAAACAAAACTGAATAAACCTTGGTGTTTAAAGCAAACCAGAATGCATTTATAAGGACTGAAATGAAATCGTTTCTTACCTCTTCACAGAGAGGGGAAAGTCATAAACTTAAAAAATAATAATAAAACAGTTCAAATAGTTGAGGAAATTACGTGAGAGGGGTCACATTATTTTCCCTTAAGGGATCACCAGTGTTCTCATTATTATTATTATTATTATTATATGAGGATCTACAAACCATAGCTTATATTCAAACATCAATTTTGAACACACGGAACAGGCCTACACGCTATCAATTTTGAAGCAATGTGATATCAAGTGTAGAAGGGACCGTGAAAAAATAGAGGGAGTTACAAAAAAATCCTGACAAATGCCAGCCAGCTCAGCAGAAGCATTCAGCTTGCCCTAAAGTACATGAGAAATAATAAACAATTGCTGTTTTAATCCACTAAGTTTTGAGGTAATTTACAATGCAGCAATCGCTAAAAGATACAGTATTATGAAAAATTCAGTTTTTTTCCAGATTGCTCAGGAATTCAGATGCCTCGATTCATCAAAAAAATTTTTTTGAGTAAGCCTTTCCATCAGTATTCTATGCTTACATGTGTTGGAAGAATTGAAAACGTGTAACTATACCTCCTAATAAACATCCAATCAGTATTTATCTGTGATCAGAACCAATGTTCCCTTAATATAATGGAAAACTCAGGAGATAGGCCCACCTATAGCTCAAAATTCATGTCTTCTGTGGGTTGAATCCTTTCTCCCTAAAATTCCTAGGCTGATGTCCTAAACCCTAGTACCTGACATGAGATTGTATGCAGAGATAGGATCTTTACTGGAGGAATCAAGTTCCACTGCATTCATTAGGATGGTCCCTAATGCAAAATGACCTGTATCCATATAAAACGGGGGAAATATGGACACAGAGACCCTCATATAGGGGGGAATCTGTGAAGAGATATAGGGGTGTCTCTGCCATCGCCACAAGCCAAGGAGAGGGGACTGGAACAGAGGCTTCCTTCACACCACACTGAAGGAACCAAACCAGCTGACATCATGATTTGGACTTCCAGCCTCCAGAAGTGTGAGACATTAGGTACCTGCTCTTCAAGTAAACCATCTCTGGCATTTTTAACATCAGCCCCAGATAACTAATACAATATTCTTAAATCACCACAATTAGAAACATACAACCAATCAAGCAAAGAAGAAAAGAGCAGGCAAATAATCACACCTGATACCCTCTCTGTTGCCGAGGCTGAACATCCACGAAGGCACTCTCTTGTTCAGCCCAGAAAATCGACTTTAACTTCGGACCAATGGCTGTGGGTCACCGTTGCTGGTCTCTCATTGGCTGATTCAGAGCCTAGTGTTGTTTGAGCTTCTCTGATTGGACCTCCCATCATCCGAGGCCTTTATCGCCAAGGTGGTTGTTTTCAAAAAATAGAAGAGTGAAGGCTGGAAAAGAAAAGAAACAGATTACCTGAACAAGTTGGAGTAGACACTTCAGTTAGAAGATTTAAAATTTTTCCGGATTGGGCTTCCCTGGTGGCGCAGTGGTTGAGAGTCTGCCTGCCGATGCAGGAGACACGGGTTCGTGCCCTGGTCCCGTAGGATCCCACATGCCGCGGAGCAACTAAGCCCGTGAGCCATGGCCGCTGGGCCTGTGCGTCCGGAGCCTGTGCTCCGCAACGGGAGAGGCCACAACAGTGAGAGGCCCGCATACCGCAAAAAAAAAAAATAATAATAATAAAATAAAATTTTTCCGGATAGATTAGAATCTGGGATAGAATTTTTTCCTTGAACTTTTTGATTTAGTTATTCATTTGCTGTGTTTGGATCCACACTTTAAATGCATTCCATCACATAAGTAATGGCGAAAAGAGTTTGAATGGGATATTTTTATCCTAGCAATACTATTTTCCATGGGTTGATGCTCATAATTTGTTGATTAGGCAGTGAGGGCTCTCCCTCGGTGTGTCTTTACAGTAAACCACAGCGTTAGATCGCGATTGCTCACTAGGTGCCCTTCTTTCCTCAAGCACCCACTGAAGTGGGTAATCACAACCCCTCACACCCGTTTCCCGAATTCAACGGCATAAGTAACTAAATTCCCATTATCTTTGTTTCTTTCTCGATTTCCCATGTGTTGCTCACCCTTGCACGCCCCGTCTTCACTCTCCAGCTGTATTATGCTGGATTTGTAATATGTTACAAAAATGATCCTATTTCATTTCTGAATCCACAAATGCAAAACACGCAAAGCACAATAGCAGTGTCCTGGTGTATTACAGCTCTTAGAATTACCTTTCATGTGTGACCAGAGCTATGAGACTAGCATGCAAAAATAACTTTGGTAATGCATCTCTGTTTCATACGGAGAAAAACTATAATTTTGAAGCAGCAACAATTAATATGATAGAAATCTAGTGATATTTCTGAAGTCAACTCTTTTCAAACTGCTCCACACTTGTTCCTCTCAAAAGGCACCCGGCTCCGAAAAGAGTTTTGACTTCTGAAATTTTTTTCCAGTGTGTACAAGAACTTCTAGTTGTAGAGGAAAGCATGCACTCGATTTCATGGTAGATTTTAATGGTAAGTTGTTCATCAAACTCTTTTTTCCCCCCAAATCCTTTTATTTTAATTTCCAAGATTCCAGAATCGTAATCAGAAATGAACTTCCTCAGGGGGCTTATTTGCCTAAATCTTATTTCTATTGAGCTCAAGGAGAGCTTTGGGGGTAATATCGGCCCCCTTCATGCTTGCAATAGGCACTGAACTCGCTTTAGTGTCCTGCCCTGCTCCCCATTTTCCTCTTCAGCAAGTGGTGTTCTGTCCAAAGTAGAATAATTTGTTTTTGGTCTCTCCACAAAATGAGCCCAATAAATTTTTGAATTTTATAGTTTATATGGCTTTTGTCTCATTCTTTGCGTGAGAGAGACATCCTTTACAAACTTCTACATCCTAGTCAAAAGGGTTATTTACAACTTATTTTAAATGTTCAATGAAACACTTCACAATCGTGATGAAATATTGGACTTTAAAGCAAATCAGAATATATTGCAAAGGATTTAAATCCCACAGAATGTTCTCTCTCAACAGATGTAGGAAGCTAGAAATCCGTTTAAAAGGAAACAATAGAAAATCAGCAACTTCTTTGAAATTTGGCAATACACTTATAGAAAAATTACACAAATAAAAATATTCCTGGGCCACAAAGAAAAAAGAATGGAAAAGATATGAACCTTGACATGAACCTTAACATTCAAACCACTTGAGGTTAAAGGAGACAACTTAGGTCTTACAAGGCTGACAATCCTCCTCTAAATTGATGCACGGGACTGAAGAAATGACTTGCTCTGGAGTCATGTACTTAAATCCCCATGATTAACTATAAGTAAGGAACAACACCAAAAAAGGCAAAGTATCACAGCTCCCCTCCCCATAATCTCCAGGTTGATTATCATAAAACAGCTATTATCTGTTCAGCTGGGCTCACTGGACCACACTTTGAGCCAGTCGCTGTGGCTCAAAGGCTGCCACTCCCCCAGTGGAGACAGGAGCTTGTGCTGCTCTCACTGGACACTCTCTGATGGATGTAAAATTGCAGGTCATGAAAGTTTGTGTTTTAAAGATGGAAAGAGTCTCTGCTAGGAAAGAACTGATTAGATACATGTGTAAGAATTTTTTAAATAATTTCAAAAACCAGGGAATTAGAAACGTGAAATGTTTGTGAAAATTTTCTTTTTCTATTTCTGTACTATATATCTGTCCCCATTTATATATTTTAGGTATGCTTAAATTGGGATAGGTTGGAAAATTATAATAGATGTAATGGATGGGTATATATGCTTCTTCACGTTTTTTATTGCATATCACACATAAAAAAAAAAAAACAAATCTCCTGGTGCATTCCACAGTACAGAGGTGAGAGAATGAGAATAAAATGGGAAACAGGAAAATAATTTAAACCTTATAGAGCTCTATCAAGACTGACCTAGACAAGCACTAAAACTGGGTTCAAGAAAAGGTTGGAATTCTCTAGTTTCACTAGTTTTGCTCTCATTTATTGGCTGAGAGTGACATCCTCCACAAGTTTGTACATCCTCATGCAGGGTTACTGAGAAGTATTCATTTTTATTATTCTTAAAATTTCTATTGAAGTATAGTTGAGTTACAATATTACATTAGTTCAGCTTTACAACACAGTGAGGCAATAGTTTTAATGTATTATACTCTGTTTAAAGTTATTACCAAAGAAATTGTTATATTTCCCTGTGCGGTCCAGCATGTCCTTGTTGCTTATTTTTAAAGATCAAAATAAATAATTTAAAATATGAAGAAATATTGAGTTCTAATGAAAACCTTAATAAATAACAAAGGATTGGCATCATGGAGTGCATTCTCTCTCTCCAACGATGCAAGAAGTTAGAAATCAATTAAAGAGATAAGGAATTGGAAAATCAGCAAGTACATTGAAATTCAGCAACATACGTATGGAAAAACAAAAGGAAAAAAAGTCAATGCATCAAGAAGGAAACACGATGGATATTAAATTCCATAAATATTATCATAAGCATTAACACTCACATTACTTGAAGAAAGAAAGGAGTCATCTTACAGATGAATGGATAAAGATGTGGCACATATGTACAATGGAATATTACCCAGCCATGAAAAGAAAGGAAATTGAGTTATTTGTAGTGAGGTGGATGGACGTAGAGTCTGTCATACACAGTGAAGTAAGTCAGAAAGAGAAAAACAAATACCGTATGCTAACACATATATATGGAATCTAAAAAAAGAAATAAAAGTTATGAAGCAGCTAGGGGCAGGATGGCAATAAAGACGCAGACCTACGAGAGAATGGACGTGAGGATATGGGGAGCGAGAAGGGTAGGCTGGGACAAAGTGAGAGAGTGGCATGGACATATATACACTACCAAATGTAAAATAGATAGCTAGTGGGAAGCAGCCGCATAGCACAGGGAGATCAGCTTGGTGCTTTGTGACCACCTAGAAGGGTGGGATAGAGAGGGTGGGAGGGAGACGCAAGAGGAAGGAGGTATGGGGAAGTAGGTATATGTATAGCTGATTCACTTTGCTATAAGGCAGAAACTAATACACCATTGTAAAGCAATTATACTCCAATAAGGATGTTAAAGAAAATAAAAATATAAAACCCAAACATACATGAGATTGTAAATTATATATTACATATATAATACATATAATATAGTATATGTGTCCCCAAACCTATAACATTCCAAGCAAATATCTATATTTTTATTTCAAGAACAACTAATATTACCCCTTCTGTCTTAGATATATTCTAATTCTTCAATTCTTATGTATTTCAAGTAAACTGAAAGTTATTAGCAAATCTCATATTCTTTCTAAATTTCTTGACCACTCTGGAAATTTCAGTTTGCTGGATTCAGATTTATTTGTGAAACCTGGTGTCGGAAATGTACAAATGACAATCCTAAGTGTGTGTTTGCCGTATCTTAGATTCCTAAGCACACCCTGTAATACAGACTTCATTTATCACTTCCTGATATATAGCAGTGTGTAATTAGAATAAAGATCAAAAAAGTCATTGTTGTCTTTTTTCCTGTACAACCTAACTTCTGCTGTTCAATCTTTAGTCTACATAGTTGTTAGTATATTCTGTTCCAAAAGTCAAATTTGGGTACCTAATCATTTATAATCTCTGAAAACTGATATTTGTAAAACAATATCTTTGTTTCTATGGCATTATTTCTATTAAATTCTCTTTAATTTTCAAAAATATTTTGTCTAATTCCATATTAAAAATATCCAACCAATAAAGCAAAAAAAACAACAACATAAAAGAAAGGAGTCATCTTAGTTCTCTTAATTGCTGAACATCCTCCTCTTATTTTCAGGCAAGTAGGTAGAGACATGTCCCACTACCAGATCTGGATGCCTGTACTGAAATCACCATGGTTAAAAGCAGCTAATTAAAGGGAAAAAATAACAATAAGGAAATCACACCTCTTTCCCGCTCGATCTCTGGTCTGAGTATCACAGGATGGCTGTTTGTGGTTCAGCCCTGGTCACCCCACCACACTTAGGGCTGATTGCTTTGGCTCACGGGCTGTCAGTCCCTCATTGGCTGCTGCTCTGCACATGCTGGCTACAGCTGCTGTCATTGGACCATCCCATCATCCACGCAGCAGCACTTCGGTTCAGTCAAGGTGTTTGGATAAATATCAAAAAGTTATAGGCTGCAAAAAAAAAAAAATAGAACCAGAGAAATCTGAATTAGCTAGAATAGAAATTTCAGAAGGTATAGTGCTTGATTCTAGAAAGTTAGATTTATCTAATTTTACACTGTGTTGTGTCCTATTGCATGTATTTAAAATCTGAATTCAGATTTCAGATATGTTGAACGAGTATGAACATGTAAGTGTGATTTTTATATCTGCTACTGCACTTTATCGGTTACTATATCCCAGATAAAAATCCCTGGATGATACGGCTATATACAGGTGGGTGAATGACAATTCAAAAGGTCAGTGGAATTTTTATGGAAAGAATTTTGACCATAAAGATCCCTAAAATGGGTGACAGAGAAACCACGAATAGAAATGACCATTTAGGAAAGTGACGAGATGCAATATGTTTAAGAAATGTTTGCGATTTTCCATGGAACGAATGGCACTGCAGACTTATACTCAAGCAGAGTTGATGAGGTTTATATTTCCCTCAGGGTAGAAATGTTTTAAAGAAGGACAGTATGGCACAGGGCAAAAACCGAGTGGATCGGACTCTTGAGAGCTACAGGTCTTTTCCCCGCCAAGTGAATGGCTCTGAAAAGAGCCTTTTATTATTATTATTTTTTATTATTTTTTTTTGTGTGTGTGGTACACGGGCCTCTCACTGCTGTGGCCTCCCCCCTTGCGGAGCGCAGGCTCCGGATGCACAGGCTCAGCGGCCATGGCTCACGGGCCCAGCCGCTCCGCAGCACGTGGGATCCTCCCAGACCGGGGCACGAACCCGTGTCCCCTGCATCGGCAGGCGGACTCCCAACCACTGCGCCACCAGGGAAGCCCAAGAGCCTTTTATTTTAACATCTTTATTGGAGTATAACTGTTTTACAACGGTGTGTTAGTTTCTGCTTCACAACAAAGTGGATCAGCTATACATATACATATGTTCCCATATCGAAAGGAGCCTTTGATTTGCGATGCTCAGGTGGTCCGGAGGCAGGTCATTTGCCGGTGGTGTATGTGATGACGGCCTTGTTGGCGTTGGACACGGCGAGCTTGCCCATCTCCCCAGGCAGCAGCAGACGCACGGAGGTCTGGATCTCTCTGCAGCTGAGGGTGGAGCGCTTGCTGGAGCGGACCAGGCGCGCCGCCTCGGTGGCGATTTGCTCGAAGATGTCCTTAACGAACGAATCCATGACCTTCACGGCCTCCTGCGAGAGGCTCAGGCCCTGGTGGACCTGCTTCAGCACCCTGCGGAAATAGGTGGCAAAGCTGTCGAAGCCGTCAGAGCTGCGGCGGCGGCGCTTCGCTGTCTTCCGCTTCGGTTTCTTCGGCTCGGCTTCGAAGGGCTCGGCTTCCTTGGTGCCCAGGCTTTCTTCAGACGTCACAGACGAAGGCTCAGCCATGTCGGAATCGTCTTCCTCACAGCTCAGAGGGAAGGAGAGGACAGTGTGGCAGTTGAGGGCCGTTGGCCGGTTTATACTCCCTGCCTTCTCTGACGTCACGGGCAATGTTCATGTCTGATTGGGCAAAATGCAAAGCAGGGAGGCCTGTCACTAAGGCACCCCATGTCACGTGTGATTGGATGGCCCCCTGCTTGGCCTCCAGTCAACCATTCACAGTGGAAATCTGGTGACCTTTAAACTTTCTGTGAACTCTACCAGAAAATCTTGGAACTATGTCCCATGTTAGGCAAAGTTCACCTCAGCTGATTTATGCCTACTATTTATGCATGAGAACTCTGAAAAGATGTCACCCAAGTCACCTACACAGAAGAAAAATCAGTTTGAGCTTCCTGAGCGTGTCTGACCTGCCTAACTCAAGTCGTTGCCGCCATCAGAAGGACTCTAGCCACTTGGCGGCCACTTTACTCCCACATAGTAGCTTGTCTTTCCATGGCTGAGCCTCCGTGGCTTGAGCCGGAAGTCTCTGACATGGTCTGCAGGGTGCTCCTCAAAATCATGGGACATAATTGACCATCTACTGTCGCCAATTATGGTCAAAACTCCCAGTGAGTTAGAAAAAATTTAAATCTCAAAGCCACATTATCCAAAGTTGGAACACAAATAGAAATGGGAATACTTTTAAAATTAGTAAAAAATACTTAAAGCTTTCTCAAATATAAAATGTTCTTAACATTCCTTAGGTCCTCAAAATACCCCACATGCTTGAATTTGTGAACAAACATGAGTTGTTGATTGAAAACAATGATTACTTTAATTCTCTAAGAAATCACCGGGGTAAGAGGAGAAGTATCAGTAAAAAGGAGTAAATTTTTTTTTTTTTTAAGGAGTAAAAATTAAAGAAACTTACTCATTTCAAAAATCAATGATAATACAAGCAAAGGTTTTTTAATATATTCATATAGAAATAAGTTACACATAGTGCATCAAAAAGGACTGAAGAAAATTTGAAGAGATGGTTGTCTTCAATTAGCTATGGTAATGGTCATGCTTTCAAGTGTATTTCCTGTGAGGCCTTTAAGGACCAGCTAATTCTACTGCTAATAAAATAGTTCTACTCACAAAGAGAAAAAAAGCTAGTTTTTATTACTAATATATATATAATATGTTGATAATTAATGGAAGAAAATTTGCAACAGAGAATTATCTGGACCATGATGATAGTGTTACTTCAAACCCAAAAGCTACAGAAGGGCTGTCTTGTGATTATAAATTCTCAAGGAGACTTTTTCCCTCCCACAATCAAGGACATGGAATAAACTTTGTTTGGGCATCTTCTTTTCCCATTAGGAAGTGTCCAGGTTTTCATTAAGGCTGCAGTCATTCAGTTATCTATAATTATTAAAGGTCTCAGTGGATTATTCATTTCTGTCATTTTTTACACAAAGTTGAGCATTTTAAATAATGTATATAAATAATTTTGTCAAGTTATTTTTCATGTTTGGAATGTAAAGTTTCACATTTTCTATTCCATCTATTGACCAAAATAGAAGCATAAATGACCCTTAAAATATAAACCTGGCTAGGGTCTCCAAATTGTAATCAGCTGATATCTAAGCTACTCTGCAATGTAAGAGATAATTGACACTCATACAGGTGTCATGGAGGTGCCTCTGCATGGGGTTGTCCAGCAGGATAAGCAGAATTTTACTTGTCAGCTCAGAATTCTCAAACAGCAAGGCAGAAGCTATGTGTCCTCTTTTTTTTTTAACATCTTTATTGGAGTATAATTGCTTTACAATGGCTGTTTAGTTTCTGCTTTATAACAAAGTGAATCAGTTATACATATACATATATCCCCATATCTCCTCCCTCTTGCGTCTCCCTCCCTCCCACCCTCCCTATCCCACCCCTCTAGGAGGTCACAAAATACTGATCTGTTCTCCCTGTGCTATGCTGCTACTTCCCACTAGCTATCTATTTTATATTTGGTAGTGTATATATGTCCACGTAACTCACTTTGTGCCAGCTTACCCTCCGCCCTCCTCATATCCTCAACTCCATTCTCTAGTAGGTCTGTGTCTTTATTCCCGTCTTGTCCCTAGGTTCTTCATGACCATTTTTGTTTGTTTGTTTTTTAGATTCCATATATATGTGTTAGCATACGGCATTTGTTTTTCTCTTTCTGACTTACTTCACTGTGTATGACAGACTCTACGTCCATCCACCTCACTACAAATAACTCAATTTCCTTTCTTTTCATGGCTGGGTAATATTCCATTGTACATATGTGCCACATCTTTATCCATTCATCTGTAAGATGACTCCTTTCTTTCTTCAAGTAATGTGAGTGTTAATGCTTATGATAATATTTATGGAATTTAATATCCATCGTGTTTCCTTCTTGATGCATTGACTTTTTTTCCTTTTGTTTTTCCATACGTATGTTGCTGAATTTCAATGTACTTGCTGATTTTCCAATTCCTTATCTCTTTAATTGATTTCTAACTTCTTGCATCGTTGGAGAGAGAGAATGCACTCCATGATGCCAATCCTTTGTTATTTATTAAGGTTTTCATTAGAACTCAATATTTCTTCATATTTTAAATTATTTATTTTGATCTTTAAAAATAAGCAACAAGGACATGCTGGACCGCACAGGGAAATATAACAATTTCTTTGGTAATAACTTTAAACAGAGTATAATACATTAAAACTATTGCCTCACTGTGTTGTAAAGCTGAACTAATGTAATATTGTAACTCAACTATACTTCAATAGAAATTTTAAGAATAATAAAAATGAATACTTCTCAGTAACCCTGCATGAGGATGTACAAACTTGTGGAGGATGTCACTCTCAGCCAATAAATGAGAGCAAAACTAGTGAAACTAGAGAATTCCAACCTTTTCTTGAACCCAGTTTTAGTGCTTGTCTAGGTCAGTCTTGATAGAGCTCTATAAGGTTTAAATTATTTTCCTGTTTCCCATTTTATTCTCATTCTCTCACCTCTGTACTGTGGAATGCACCAGGAGATTTGTTTTTTTTTTTTTATGTGTGATATGCAATAAAAAACGTGAAGAAGCATATATACCCATCCATTACATCTATTATAATTTTCCAACCTATCCCAATTTAAGCATACCTAAAATATATAAATGGGGACAGATATATAGTACAGAAATAGAAAAAGAAAATTTTCACAAACATTTCACGTTTCTAATTCCCTGGTTTTTGAAATTATTTAAAAAATTCTTACACATGTATCTAATCAGTTCTTTCCTAGCAGAGACTCTTTCCATCTTTAAAACACAAACTTTCATGACCTGCAATTTTACATCCATCAGAGAGTGTCCAGTGAGAGCAGCACAAGCTCCTGTCTCCACTGGGGGAGTGGCAGCCTTTGAGCCACAGCGACTGGCTCAAAGTGTGGTCCAGTGAGCCCAGCTGAACAGATAATAGCTGTTTTATGATAATCAACCTGGAGATTATGGGGAGGGGAGCTGTGATACTTTGCCTTTTTTGGTGTTGTTCCTTACTTATAGTTAATCATGGGGATTTAAGTACATGACTCCAGAGCAAGTCATTTCTTCAGTCCCGTGCATCAATTTAGAGGAGGATTGTCAGCCTTGTAAGACCTAAGTTGTCTCCTTTAACCTCAAGTGGTTTGAATGTTAAGGTTCATGTCAAGGTTCATATCTTTTCCATTCTTTTTTCTTTGTGGCCCAGGAATATTTTTATTTGTGTAATTTTTCTATAAGTGTATTGCCAAATTTCAAAGAAGTTGCTGATTTTCTATTGTTTCCTTTTAAACGGATTTCTAGCTTCCTACATCTGTTGAGAGAGAACATTCTGTGGGATTTAAATCCTTTGCAATATATTCTGATTTGCTTTAAAGTCCAATATTTCATCACGATTGTGAAGTGTTTCATTGAACATTTAAAATAAGTTGTAAATAACCCTTTTGACTAGGATGTAGAAGTTTGTAAAGGATGTCTCTCTCACGCAAAGAATGAGACAAAAGCCATATAAACTATAAAATTCAAAAATTTATTGGGCTCATTTTGTGGAGAGACCAAAAACAAATTATTCTACTTTGGACAGAACACCACTTGCTGAAGAGGAAAATGGGGAGCAGGGCAGGACACTAAAGCGAGTTCAGTGCCTATTGCAAGCATGAAGGGGGCCGATATTACCCCCAAAGCTCTCCTTGAGCTCAATAGAAATAAGATTTAGGCAAATAAGCCCCCTGAGGAAGTTCATTTCTGATTACGATTCTGGAATCTTGGAAATTAAAATAAAAGGATTTGGGGGGAAAAAAGAGTTTGATGAACAACTTACCATTAAAATCTACCATGAAATCGAGTGCATGCTTTCCTCTACAACTAGAAGTTCTTGTACACACTGGAAAAAAATTTCAGAAGTCAAAACTCTTTTCGGAGCCGGGTGCCTTTTGAGAGGAACAAGTGTGGAGCAGTTTGAAAAGAGTTGACTTCAGAAATATCACTAGATTTCTATCATATTAATTGTTGCTGCTTCAAAATTATAGTTTTTCTCCGTATGAAACAGAGATGCATTACCAAAGTTATTTTTGCATGCTAGTCTCATAGCTCTGGTCACACATGAAAGGTAATTCTAAGAGCTGTAATACACCAGGACACTGCTATTGTGCTTTGCGTGTTTTGCATTTGTGGATTCAGAAATGAAATAGGATCATTTTTGTAACATATTACAAATCCAGCATAATACAGCTGGAGAGTGAAGACGGGGCGTGCAAGGGTGAGCAACACATGGGAAATCGAGAAAGAAACAAAGATAATGGGAATTTAGTTACTTATGCCGTTGAATTCGGGAAACGGGTGTGAGGGGTTGTGATTACCCACTTCAGTGGGTGCTTGAGGAAAGAAGGGCACCTAGTGAGCAATCGCGATCTAACGCTGTGGTTTACTGTAAAGACACACCGAGGGAGAGCCCTCACTGCCTAATCAACAAATTATGAGCATCAACCCATGGAAAATAGTATTGCTAGGATAAAAATATCCCATTCAAACTCTTTTCGCCATTACTTATGTGATGGAATGCATTTAAAGTGTGGATCCAAACACAGCAAATGAATAACTAAATCAAAAAGTTCAAGGAAAAAATTCTATCCCAGATTCTAATCTATCCGGAAAAATTTTATTTTATTATTATTATTTTTTTTTTTTGCGGTATGCGGGCCTCTCACTGTTGTGGCCTCTCCCGTTGCGGAGCACAGGCTCCGGACGCACAGGCCCAGCGGCCATGGCTCACGGGCTTAGTTGCTCCGCGGCATGTGGGATCCTACGGGACCAGGGCACGAACCCGTGTCTCCTGCATCGGCAGGCAGACTCTCAACCACTGCGCCACCAGGGAAGCCCAATCCGGAAAAATTTTAAATCTTCTAACTGAAGTGTCTACTCCAACTTGTTCAGGTAATCTGTTTCTTTTCTTTTCCAGCCTTCACTCTTCTATTTTTTGAAAACAACCACCTTGGCGATAAAGGCCTCGGATGATGGGAGGTCCAATCAGAGAAGCTCAAACAACACTAGGCTCTGAATCAGCCAATGAGAGACCAGCAACGGTGACCCACAGCCATTGGTCCGAAGTTAAAGTCGATTTTCTGGGCTGAACAAGAGAGTGCCTTCGTGGATGTTCAGCCTCGGCAACAGAGAGGGTATCAGGTGTGATTATTTGCCTGCTCTTTTCTTCTTTGCTTGATTGGTTGTATGTTTCTAATTGTGGTGATTTAAGAATATTGTATTAGTTATCTGGGGCTGATGTTAAAAATGCCAGAGATGGTTTACTTGAAGAGCAGGTACCTAATGTCTCACACTTCTGGAGGCTGGAAGTCCAAATCATGATGTCAGCTGGTTTGGTTCCTTCAGTGTGGTGTGAAGGAAGCCTCTGTTCCAGTCCCCTCTCCTTGGCTTGTGGCGATGGCAGAGACACCCCTATATCTCTTCACAGATTCCCCCCTATATGAGGGTCTCTGTGTCCATATTTCCCCCGTTTTATATGGATACAGGTCATTTTGCATTAGGGACCATCCTAATGAATGCAGTGGAACTTGATTCCTCCAGTAAAGATCCTATCTCTGCATACAATCTCATGTCAGGTACTAGGGTTTAGGACATCAGCCTAGGAATTTTAGGGAGAAAGGATTCAACCCACAGAAGACATGAATTTTGAGCTATAGGTGGGCCTATCTCCTGAGTTTTCCATTATATTAAGGGAACATTGGTTCTGATCACAGATAAATACTGATTGGATGTTTATTAGGAGGTATAGTTACACGTTTTCAATTCTTCCAACACATGTAAGCATAGAATACTGATGGAAAGGCTTACTCAAAAAAATTTTTTTGATGAATCGAGGCATCTGAATTCCTGAGCAATCTGGAAAAAAACTGAATTTTTCATAATACTGTATCTTTTAGCGATTGCTGCATTGTAAATTACCTCAAAACTTAGTGGATTAAAACAGCAATTGTTTATTATTTCTCATGTACTTTAGGGCAAGCTGAATGCTTCTGCTGAGCTGGCTGGCATTTGTCAGGATTTTTTTGTAACTCCCTCTATTTTTTCACGGTCCCTTCTACACTTGATATCACATTGCTTCAAAATTGATAGCGTGTAGGCCTGTTCCGTGTGTTCAAAATTGATGTTTGAATATAAGCTATGGTTTGTAGATCCTCATATAATAATAATAATAATAATAATGAGAACACTGGTGATCCCTTAAGGGAAAATAATGTGACCCCTCTCACGTAATTTCCTCAACTATTTGAACTGTTTTATTATTATTTTTTAAGTTTATGACTTTCCCCTCTCTGTGAAGAGGTAAGAAACGATTTCATTTCAGTCCTTATAAATGCATTCTGGTTTGCTTTAAACACCAAGGTTTATTCAGTTTTGTTTGATATTCGTTTTATACTTTTAAAACCAGTTGAAAATTTCACTATTGATTAGGATATCAAAACCTGAAAAGGATGTCACTCTCAGCCAAACAGACAAAATATGGACAAACTACAAAAACCAATACTTTTCTTCAGGCCCTGAGAAAAGGGACAGCACTGTCCTCGTGAGACAAAAGAGAAAGTCTTCTTTAACATTTTCAGAAACCCCCCCAACTCACAAGAAAGAATTGGGCAAGGCAGGATACTAGAGAGAGCTTAAAAATTCTGAGTTGTGTGGCTATGAAAGGGGCCATTGCCTGATCAAGGAGGGGTGTAAAAGCCTTACTTATTTATTTATTTTTTGTCCATTGTACGATTCGGATGGGCCATTGCCCCTCAAAAACTATCCTTGGGATCATTAGAGTAAGGATTTTAAATAAATGAACCCCCGGAAGAGGAATATTAATCATTTTTGTTCTTGAAGGTGATAAGAGTCTTATGAAAATATTTGATGAAAAGAATTTGATTTCTGGGACTTCCCTGGTGGTCCAGTGGTAAAGATATCTGCCTTCCAATGCAGGGGACGTGGGTTCGATCCCTGGTTGGGGAACTAAGATCCCACATGCCGAGGGGCAACTAACCCCGTGCGCCACAACTACTGACCTCGAGCGCCTCAAGTAGAGAGCCCACGTGCCACAAAGTACAGAGCCCAGACACTCTGGAACCCGCTCGCCACAACTACAGAGACCACTTGCTTTGGAGCCCACACGCCACAACTAGAGAAGAGAAAACCCCCACGCCACAACTAGAGAGAAGCCCACGTGCCCCAATGAAGAGCCTGTGCATCACAAGGAAAGATCCTGCATGACTCAGTGAAGATCCCACGTGCTGCAACTAAGACAAGACGCAGCCAAAAACAAATAAATAAATAAACAAAATCATTTTAAATAAAGAATTTGATTTCGAAGGAGACCAGGAAAAACTAACACCTAATCACCTGCAATTTGATGGGTCTGTGTGGTGTCTCAGGATGATCTTACACACCTGGAACAAAATTTTCAATGAGAAGGGCTCTTGGTCAAGTCTTATACATTTTCAAAATTAGCATCATTGGCCAGTTTGAAGACACAGCACTTTTAGAAAGCCATATATTTTCTCTCATGTTCATTGTTGCTACTTCAAATTCCCAGTTTTTGCCCATAAGACACAGAAAATCTTTTCCAAACTTGTTCTTGCAAACTGGTCCCATACATAGTACACTCTGTGAGAGGTCATTCGAAGAAACGTACAACTCTAGGATATATTTAATTGTGCTTGGATGTTGCGCATCTGTAAATTCAGAAGTCAAGCAGGAGCATTATTAAACAATGTGTAAAAGGCAGTGCAGTTGGGTTGTGGAGTGAAGACTGGGAGCCCAAGGATGACTGACACGCAGGAAATCTAAGAAAGAGAGGAATAATGGGGTTTGACGTTGAAGAAGATAAGGCCAAATGAGTACTTGTGATTATTGACTTCACGAGATGATTAAGGAGAAAGGGCACCTAGTGTGCAACCGTGACCTAATGGTGTGGTTTACCGAAATGATGAACTAAGGGAAAGAGCTTTACTGCTTAAATAACAAATTATGATAAGCATCAAGTCAGAGAAAGTAGTATTACTAGGACAAACATACCCCATTCAACATTTCTCAACGTTACTTGTGTCATGGAAATCATTTTAAAACAGAATCGAGGGCCCAAACACTGCATGGAAATAACTAAAGCGAAATGTTCAAGAAACAGTACCTTATCCAAGGTGGAAGAAACCGAAATAACTATTCTGACTGGTTTAGATTAATCTTACTTGTTTTTTTCCCCCAGGAGTACATTCTCCTGATCTTGAAAAACGGAAACCTTCATGACTTGCACCCCGGCATCATGGGGATGCTGGAAGTGTCCAATCAGAGCAGCCCAAGCGCCACTCTGGACTGGCTCAGCCAATGAAAAGCCTGCAGCTCTTGAGGTATAGCCGTTGATTCTAAGCGTGAAGAGTTGTCCTGGGCTGAAGCAATAGGAGTCTTCCTGGCACGTGCGGCCTTTGAGATTGAGGTGGGAAAGGCATATGATTCCTTGCCATTTAAAAATTATTGGAATAATTTCCCCTGCCCCGACCCTGTTTTCCTCTTCTAGCTAAACGAATGTTTAATTATTTTTTTGTTCTCCTCCAAGCAATCGGCCTGACAAAAATAGAACCCACCAGGTTGTCTTGGCAGGAAGAAATCACACCCATCTTTCAAGACACGGACCAATAAAATGGGCTGGTCCTGGTTCCTGATGCCTCATCGTTGCTCTCATTCTCCAGTCACTCCTGGATGAGAGAAGAATGAGTGTGGGGTAGAGGAAAGAGTGACCTTGAAAAACTGTTCATTTATTATTTCTCCTTATTATAAGGAAGTTAAAAAACTAGGATCACTGGTGGACATTCGTGGGGCATGAAAGCACCCAAATTCCCTGTTAGCAGGTCATGAATCCAGTCCTTGCCATCTGGGGGTTGTGATATGTCCAGTCCTGCTTCTCATGGCCTCTGCTGTTGCATTACGATTCTTCTGAAATGCTAAGAGCTGTCCATAATGTAACTCTTGTGCTTCCAACATCTTCCTACAGAGGGGCAGTGGAGAATAACGTCAGATCTTGGGTGTTGAAGTTAGCCAAATACTACTTGACTTTGGGAGGACATGATGCTTATCCAGGTATTTTACATGCACCATTGGGAATTTGGTTTTAAGGAGGAATCGTGTGCATAAGTGCTGTGCTGCTTACAACAATTGGACTGGCACAGTGAATTGTATTCCTTCTCGGAACTCAGGGACTTTTTCTAGTTGGGATATTCCCAGAGAAGTGAAGGGCTGTACACAAGGTCACATGGCTACTGGCTAGATTTGACTGCAGGAACCTGTGTGATCTCTGGAATCTCACTCCGTTGTCCGTATCACCTTTTCATTGCTGGAGCTTATCAGAGGCTCCTAGAAACCGTGTGTCTCTGAATTATCCTACTTGACAGGCAATAGTTTAAAATAAGAGGAAATGCAACCTTGCTTTGCTTCTCCTACTTCTATCTCCACCTCCAGCATGGGATGGCAGACATGGGGGGATACTTCTGCTTCCCCTCTCCCTACGTTCTTTCCATGACCTGAAACCTACCCCACATGACTCTGTGGATATGTTGTACTGTAGGCATGATAGAGAGGTAAGGACTGCAATCGAAGTGTCTGGAGTTTGGGAATCCCTGAAAGAAGAGGACCAGGGTGAATATGGGCAAACTTGGTGGCCTCAAGTCAGGAAAATCAGATATTGGTACCAGATTCTGGGGTGAAGTTCCTTTAACCTACCACTCACTCAAAACATCGTCCTTTCTCTCTTTCTGTGCATCTGTGTGTCTGTGTGTCTATGCCCAGGGACCCACGAGTAGGAGAGGGTGTCTACGAAGGTTGGACACTTCATGCTTCCTCGGGGTAAAAGATCTTCCCTGGATCAGAGGGATCCACTACATGGGCCAGGTCACCTTACTAGGGCAAGTCAAGTGGAAACCTATTCCAGAGTTTACTGCTCTGAACCAGGGAACCAAGGACTTTGTTATATGGATATACCCATTGTGAGGCACCAAGTATCATCTCAAGAAATGTGTGTTGCATGGCACTACGTGTCATGTTCAGGAAGGCCCCTTATTCCTTGTCATTCCTAGCACAGATTGGTCCTGTCTGTTTTCCCTTGCTCTTGACTCTGGGGAGGCATGTGATTGCTTTGACCAATGGAACATGGTGGAAGTGATGTTATGGTGATTACAGATGTGATCTTTAAGAGGACGGATGCATTCCGCCTTGTTCCTTGAGAGCTCTGAGCTGCCACATAGGAAGTCTGTCTATCCTGCTGGAGACACCACATGACGAGGCTGTGAGATTCAGTGGAGCAGGACAGGAGCGCTCCTGAGTGCAGTCCTGCAAGCAGCCCTGTCAAGGCAACAGGCATGTGAGTGTAAGTTGTCCCAAACCTTGCAGAGTAGCTTAGAAATTGGCTGAACATGAGTGTGACCCTAGTCTGTTTTTTACTTTTCAGGGTCACATGTACTCCTTATTTGGACACTGTTTGGAATAGATTAGTGAAAAACCTCCCATTCCAAACAGATATAAGTACCTGAAAAATGATCATAAACATTATTTTAAGTGCCTGTATGAGCTGTAAAAGAGCCAGATATGAGTACGCAACTGAAACTTTTGTACCAATCCCAGACCCTTGAATGAAAACAACCTCAGTGAACATCTGGCCTTTTAAGTCCAAGGAAAGGGAGATGACAAGGAAATTTGTATCTCTATACCTTGGGTCTCACGGGGGTGAAAAGGCTGCTTTGAGAACTCGAAATCACAGTTTTGAGAATTTGAAATCACATCTCTGCCCTCATGTAGCTTTGGAGTTCCAATTGATACTATCAGTACGGCTCAAGGAATTCTGGTGGAAACCCAGACACGGGGCACATGCAAGTCAAATCCTTTCTGGAGGAGCCCACCCTTAACTGAGGCTTTAAGAAGGTTCCCACAGATAAAGCCCTCCCAAACATGCTCATAATTAAAAACACAAACATATGTCCCTCCAAAGACTTATCATCAGGTGCAAACTGTTGAAAAAGTGTTTAACATGTTTCAGCTAATGAGCAGATATAAACCATCATAAGGAAGAAACGACCAAATACGCAAAGAATCCAATAAAACTCCTGAAAGTGAAAAACGAAACCACTGAAAGAAAAGGTTATTACAATTTAAAATAACCAATTAGGCACACCTGGATAGAGAATTAGCTACTGAAAGACAAATGAAATAAATTATGGAGAATGCTTTCTGGAAAGATAAAGAGAAGGAAAGGTGAAAGAAAGGTCAAGAGACATAAGGCCCGGACCCGAAACGCCAAAAGTACATCCGATGGGAGTTTGTGAAGGAGATACTGGGGAAGAACGCTATTCTAAGAAATAGCTGGTAATTTTCTAGAATGGATGGTATCCTTGATTCCTTAGATTCCGGACACACACCTGGACACATCATAGCAAAACTGAGAACAATGAAAACACTGGTACATAAAACCCACATATCTTAGACTTTACCTCTCCCAGAAAGAGCTTCCTGACTACGCCCTGGCTGGGTTGGATGCCCCGTCTCTGGGCTCCTCAAATAACCTGGACACATCTCTGTCACAGCATTTAATGTATTATCAATATCTGTCTAAAGTATCTGCTTCCTTCCTCTAGACTCTAACCAGTTTACAGACTGTCAGCTTATGCACTTCTGATTCCCAGCAGCTAGCAGTGCCTCATGTACAATAGTAGGTATTCAGTAAATGTTTGTTGAATAAATGAATAAATGAATGCAGGCTGGGTTATCAACCCTAACATGAAATTTCCTAACCCTTCGTGAGGATAGCATGGCTACAATACTGTGGTTGGAGAACTGAAATTTACTTGAAAGTGACAACACCAATTTTTCTTTTTCTTTTTTTTTTCTTTCTTTCTGTTTTGATAAGCAGTTACCAATTTTTATCCTGTTGCCCAGAACTACACATAATACTCGGACATAACATACAGTTTACGTGGATGATTTCACACAGATTTGACAGTTTTATTGTGTTTCTGACAGTTGGCCTTTCCCCGTTCTGGGAAGTTGGGAGGGGCAGTTGATAACCCTCTTAATGGATCTTTAAGACCCTATGAGGTAAGTGCTGTTTACATTGCTGATGGACAAAGAATAGACCTATTAGTAGAATGTTGAGTCAACTGCCATGCCTCACACAGTTCAGGACACAGATGAGCCGGGATTAGACCTCAGCTCTACCTGACACTCGAGGCCAGCTTCTTGCTCCTTGTACCATGACACCTCCCTGAACGGGGCTGCGGGGGGAGGATCCTGTGAGGAGAAGCAGGGAGTGTGGTGGGATAATCCTGTGGCCGGCCAGTACAGGCAGGGGGAGAGCCTGGATGTTCCCGGCTCCCTCACTGAGGCTAATGCCTGGGAGCCAAGGCAGGGGGAGAGCTGGAAACTCTGGAGCTCAGCCAGAGAAAGGCTTTTCCCTCTGGTCTGAGTGAGTGAGGCCTCTGGAAGGTCTGGCAGGGCCAATGAGACAGCTCATAAACCCCTAAAGCACTCACCTTGTAGGAGACCCGCCTCTACCGGACCCAGGCAAAGCCTAACTGAGCACAGTCCCACCAGCCTGATTTGCTCAGGCCCAGGGCCAGTGGTCTGGGCACTGTGTTTTGCTGAGGACCACCAGCCTTCTAGCCTGTGAGGTCATTATCATGGGTTCCCAGGCCAGTGTCAAGCCATAGGAGCTTTGGAGTCAGCCGAATTAAATGTCAAATCCCCTCTGCTCTCCCCATCGCCATACCTGAGGCAAGAGCGTAGCACAGTTTATCCCCGCACGTAATCATACACTGCAGGCTTGATATTCTGTCCTGATTTTCACCAAGGACGTACTGGAGTGAAATGCCCCACCTTGACTCCAAGGGAATTCAAACCTTTCTGGGTTAACAATCCTCTTCAAAGGAGGTTTGTTTAACCCGTGCTTATTCTACAGTTCACCTTGAGAATGGTCAGTGGGTGGGTTCTCCACAGCTGATTTTTGGAATCTTGGAGCCACCATGGAATTCCCTGGGACAGTTTCCCTGGGGTTCAGCTTGACTCATCACCCCCGTCTCTTTTTTTCCTGTCCAAGTGGCACTGCATCTCCTTAACTAAGCTTGGGGACCGACTGAATCCAAATACCTAGAGGTTTTTGTCAAGCAGGCCTCCCTCTACAAAGTCCAAGGAACGGTACAGGCACTCCCACTCTGGGTTCTACTTCTGTCCATCCTCCCACCCACCCATTCAGGGCTATTCATTGCACACTTAATCTAGCGTAGAAGTCAAACTCAGATCTGATTCTTAGCTAGGCCGCTTACTTAGTTGTGGGAGCTTGGGTAGTAGTTAACCCAACCTCGCTGAGCCTCACACTTCTTGACAGGGAGAATTACACTTACCTGTCCAAGAGGAAAATAGAAGGGCACAGGGTAAGTACTAGACATATGTGTATAACATATGGAGCCGAGTGCCTGCCACATAGAATCATAGAGCGCTCAATTAAAAAAAAAAAAAATGTTTACTATGGCGATTTCTATAGAGCTGGCTACTGAAAGGTGAGGAGGGATAAAATGTGGCCCCCAACCTCTGTGACATTACAACTGAATGGAGAGCTAGCACAGGCATACCGCTGAACGGTTGGCAGTAGAAGGCTGCATCTGATCCCGACCATGATGCATGCATCATGGAGGTTCAGAGAATAGGAAGAGAAAGAGGCAGGGAACTCACGGTAGGCCTATACCAGGCACTGCACCTGTCACGCTACGCCTATTCTCTCATTCAGTCCTAATCACAGCCCTTCTGCAAGGGCATTGTAAATAGTACACCCATTTTAAAGTTGAAGGTCCTGAGGCTCAAGGAGAGAGAAGTCACTGTAGGCTGGGATGGTCAAGTCATCTTCACAGAGAAGGCAGGATTTGAGCCAAGACTGGGAATGTGAATAGGATTAAGAAAGGGAGAGGGTGGAGGGGCCGAGGCTTCAGGGGAGTGAGGAGGAACAGCTGGCCCACAAAGCGCTGAGTTGGCAATTCCCAAAGCCAGCGAAGTAACCAGGCACTTTCCACCTGCTCCCTAGCAACTTCCCATCACAACTCAGAGCTGCGTTATCTCTGCAACTTCACTAACAGGAGGCTCCGGAGGGAAAAGTCATCCACCCTTATCTCACTGTCAGCCCTAAGCAAACAGATGGGGCCAAGGCAGCCAGGAGAGCCTGTCCATACAGCTGTCTGGCACCACGTCTCACCCCCACCCCTCTGACTGCCCGAGGGCTTGAATCACAGGCCTGAGAATAAGTATAACCTCCATTCGCTGGGCACTCCATCGGCATTGTCTCACTGAGTCCTCACAACAGTCTTATAGACCCTATTCAACAGAGGAGGAAACTGAGGTCCAGAGAGGCCAAGTCACTTACCCAAAGCACCACATCCAGTAAGAGGGACAGCTGGAGTTTCAACCCAGGTCTAATCTGACTCCAAAACCTCTGTCCTTAATCACTCTTGCTGTGGAGCCTGGTGCTACTAGCTCACAGCAGTTCCAGGACCCAAACAGACACCGTCACCATGTTGTGTGTCTTTTCCTTGTTAATGCAGCTTCGCAACTCTGTTTGTCTCCAGAAAACAGAGGCACCTGAATTCTGAGGAGAACAAATCGAGAAAAGGTGATGCATTCTCATTTTCCCACTCACCGCTGTGCTCTCCAAATCCCCAAGCCCCAAGAGATGTTCTTACTCTTTCCCCAGTTCTTTTCCCTTAAAGGATGTCCACACACCCTGATTTTCCCTGTTGTCCCAGCACAATTATTTGTAGTGGGCCTTTTATTCTCAAAAGTGTCTGCATTAATTGGACAAGAAATTACAAGGTCACCGTCCCTATGAAGAGGCGAAGCAGCCTCACACAACATGTCCTTTTGCAACCCTGACACACCTGCCAGGCAATGATCTGCAGCTCCCCTGAGTGAGTGTGGAGTCTGACCTGGGGGTAGTAGCCAGCCTCTCCATGAGGATGGCATAAGGAATAAACAAATTATAAATGTGCTTTTTGAGGGCTTTCTGAGTACATTCCAGCTTGTTGGTCCTAGAGTGGTCAAGAAACAGGGGTAGAAGAATGCCCGGAATGCAGAAATTGCCCTAGTTGGGGGCCAGTGGGGTTGAGCACAGTGGCCCTCTCAGCACAGCTGTGCGGCAAATATGTGGCACATAGAGGGTTGAGGACTCAAACAAAAACACGTGAAGGAAAGACTAATTAAGGGGTCAAGCCCACTCGCCTAGCACACTCTGCTTTGCCTTAAAGCAGAGTCAGCTAAGCCCTGGGTGTGGGCAGCTACAGGGAAATTGAAGCCCCCAGGACACAATAGGACTTTGGGGACCGTTGAAGAAGCACATGGCCAAGGGTGCAGAAGTCATGAGAAATCAGAGCTCTGACATGCTGGTGACCGTGCTCGTGAGACCACGTGGGAAAGGACCTATTTTCTTCCCAGAATGCTAACATGATTTAATAGTGGAAAAATTATTAACATGATTTAATAATGGAAAATTTATTAATGTGATTTATATGCATAAGCAGAAAGATCAAAGACATGTTAATCTCAAAAGTTGCTAAATTGGCTTGAGTGAATGTTTGATACCTGCTAGATACCTAACATGCTCAGAAACCAAAGAAAGATGTTACGGTGAGAACATGGACCTCAAGTGAAAACCGAATACGATGTTTGCTGATGAAATGCTACTGTCATTCCTACTGAGAGTTAGTAAGGTGACAAGGTAATTTCCTGACAGCATTATGATTTGGAAGTTTTGATGAACGTTAGGCATTGAAATTTTAAAACTCTGGATGATCCTGCTGTACTAGGTAGCAGAATGAGACTAAAAAAAGTAAATGAAGTTATTAGGAAAATAATTTTGACAATAAAGACCCCTAAAAAGGCTGACCTAGAGAGATAACTAATAGAAACGACCATTTAGAAGAGTGGTGAAATAAAATATGGTTAAGTAAAATCCATGATCTTCCTTGGGAAAAGCTGCACTAGAGACATATATTCATGTAGATTTGATAATGTTTGATAGTGTTTCCTTCACCATAAAAGGGTTTTAAAAAGAGGAAGAATGGCACAGGTCCAAAAACTAGAGCACATCCCACTGTTGTGAGCTACAAGTCTTTTCCCACCAAGTGAGTGGCTCTGAAAAGAGCCTTTGGTTTGCGATGCTCAGGTGGTCCGGAGGCAGCTCATTTGCGGGTGGTGTATCTGCTGACGGCCTTGGTGGCCTCAGACACGGCGAGCTTGCCCATCTCCCCAGGCAGCAGCAGGCGCACAGAGGTCTGGATCTCTCTGGAGCTGAGGGTGGAGCGCTTGGTAGAGTGGGCCAGTAGGGAAGCATAGCCTCAAATGCACTTAATGATACTTTAAAAATAATTCACGATGAACAAAACGTTCAATGAAATGCCAAAATTACTGAGAAAGTGCTTCACAACCTGGTAGACACAGGTGGACATGGGAGTGCAAAGTCTGCTCCTCGTAGACATAGGGGTGCTCCTGGAAATCACGGGAATAATTGGCCAACCATTGTCTCCAGGTCTGAGCAAAACCCTCAGGGCATCAGAAAATGAAAAATGGCAAAATCACAGTCTCCACAGAGAGAACACAAACGGAAATATATTACTCATAAAATTATTTAAAATATTTAATATCTACCAAATTTAAAAATTGGTTTTTTTAACATTAATTATGCTCTGAAAATACCCCACATGCTGAATATATATATAATACCTGTTGGTTGAAAAACAAAACAAAACAAAACATTACCCTATACTTTAGAAAACCAACATAGGGAGAAAAATGGAATCAATAAATGGGAAATATTTAAAAATGAAAATCAAATTACTTTCAAAAGTCTACGATAATACAATCAAAGGCATATTTACATGTATTTATGTAGAAATAAATTAGAGAAGTGGAACCAAACTGGGACTTTAGAAGAATTGAAGAACTGGGGGTCATCAGTGTCGTTTCATCCGCAGTGACTAGGCTTCCAATCATGTTTCCTCTTGGACATTTAAGGGACAGCTAATTCTACTGCCAATAAAATGGTTTCAGTCATGAAGGAGGAAAAGCTAATTTTTACTACTAGAAAATGTAACGGAATGATACAAGCAGTGAAGAAAGCTTACTATTCCAATTTCTGAAGAGCTCCATTTACAAATGAAGATATAAAAATCTTGCTTGAAATATTAGTAATCAACCTCTTACCATATTTGATGCGAGGGACAAAAGACATGTCCAGCACAGTCTCTGAATTCATATCATTAAATCACCATGATTAAACACCAGCCAGCAAACAAACCACAGGGAATGAAACGTTCTACTATACTCCATAATCTCTAAAGGCCAAATCTCCCAAGAAGGCTGCTACTGGATTACACTGTGTCACACTGTAACATTTGGCCCAACGGCAAAGAATCACATCCCTTTCCCCTCTCAATCTCAAAGGCTGCATGTGCTGGGAAGACTCTTATTACTTCAGCCCGGGACACCTCCTCACACTTTTGAGTCAATGGCTGTACCTCAGGAGCTGCAGGCTTTTCATTGTCTGAACCGGTCCAGAGTGGTGCTTGGGCTGCTCTGATTGGACGCTTCCAGCATCCCCATGACGACGAGGTGCAAGACATGAAGGTTTCTGTTTTCCAAAAACAGGACAATGTACTCTTGAGGGAAAAAACAAAACAAAACAAAACAAATAAGATTAATGTGAACCAGTCACAAGTGTAACTTCAGTTTCTTCCACCTGGGATAGGTACTGTTTCTTGAACATTTTGCTTTAATTATTTCCGTGCTGTGTTTGGGTCCTTGATTCTGCTTTTAAATGATTTCCCTGACGTGAGTCATGCTGAAAAAGTTTGAATGGTGTGTGTTTGTCCTGCTAATACTACTTTCACAGAGTGGATGTTTATCTTTTATTATTTAAGCAGTAAAGCTCTTTCCCTTAGTTTATCATTTCAGTAAACCACACTCTTAGATCATGATTGCTCACTAGGTGCCCTTTCTCCTTAATTACCTTCTGAAGTCAATAATCACAGGTACTTATGCGGCCTTAGCCTCTTCAACATTAAACCCCATTATTCCTCTTTCTTAGATTTCCTGTGTGTCAGTCGCCCTTGAGCTTTACCTAGAGCTCTCTTGTCATCCGAAATTTTGTTCCAGGTGTATAAGATCATCCTGAGGCACCACAAAGAGGGATTTACCTGCAGATACTTTGGTGGTAGTTTTCCTTGGTCTCCTTGAGAGTCAAATTCTTTATCTGAAATATTTTCATAAGATTCATATCATGTTCAAGAATATAAATAAATAATATTCCCATTCCGGTGGCTCATTTATCATAAATCCTTAGTCTGATGGCCCCAAGGACAGTTCTTGGGGGGTACTGGCCCGATCGAGTCCTATCTATACACTGGACCAAAGGAAAAAGGCCTTTACAGTCCTCCTCGATCAGGCAATGGCCCACTTCATAGCCACACAACTCAGAGTGGTTAAGCTCTCTCTAGTTTTCTGCCTTGCACAATTCTTAATCCTGAGTTTGTGGGTTTCTGAAAACATGAGAAAACACTTTGTTTTGTCTCTCCAGGACGGTGCAGTCCCTTTTTTCAGGGCCTGCAGAAAAGTTCTCATTTCTGTAGGAGGTCCATATTTTGTCTCATTGTTTAGTTGAGTGACATCCTTTTCAGGTTTTAGCATCCTAATCAATAGGGAAATTTACAATTTCTTTCAAAAGCGAAAATGGAATACCAAACAAAACTGAACAAACATTGTTCAGCAAATCACAGTGCATTTATAGGGACTACAATGAAAGAGTTTCTTCCCCCTTCACCGAGGTGGAAAGTCAGAAATATTTTTAAAATAAATAAAAGGCTTCCCTGGTGGCGCAGTGGTAGAGAGTCCGCCTACCGATGCAGGGGACACGGGTTTGTGCCCAGGTCCTGGAAGATCCCACATGCCACGGAGCGGCTGGGTCTGTGAGCCATGGCCTCTGAGCCTGCGCGTCCAGAGCCTGTGCTCCGCAACGGGAGAGGCCAACACAGTGAGAGGCCCGCGTGCCGCAAAAAAATAAATAAATAAATAAATAAATAAATAAACTATTCACTGTGCTAATAGTTGAGGAAAATTACATGAGAGGGTTCACCTTATTTTCCCTTAAGCAGTCACGAGTGTTCTCTTTCTATTTTTAATCTAAGTATCTACAAAACGTTGCTTAAAATGAAACATCAATTTTAGCACACAGAGAAAAGTCCTATCTATGCATTGCTCATTTTGAAGTGATGTGATATGAACTCTACCAGGGACGATGAATGAAGAGAGAAGGGCTACACGAAAATCCTGAGAAATACCACCCAGGTCAGCAGAAGCATTCAGCTGACCCGTAGATACATGAGAAATAATAAATAATTGCTGCTTTAATCCACTAACTATTGAAGTAACTTGCAATGTGGCAATCGCTAAATGATACACAATTATGAAAACATTACATTTTTTCCAGATTGCTCAGGGTTTCACATGCATTCATTCATCAAAAATATCTGTTTAAGTAAGACTTTCCATCAATAATCTATGCTTACATGTGTTGGAAGAATTCAAAAAGTGTAAGTACACCACCTCGTAAATATCAAACCAGTATTTATAGGTGAAGAGAACCAGTGTCCTCTTAATATAATGGAAGAGTCAGGAGATATGCCCACCTATAACTCAAAATTCACGTCTTCTGTGGGTTGAATACTCTCTCCCTAATGTTCCTATGTTGATGTGCTAAACCCAAATACCTGACATGTGATTGTATACAGAGATAGGATCTCTACTGGGAAATCAAGTTAAAGTGCCTCCATTAGGATGATCCTGTATCCATATAAAAGGGGAAGTATGGACTCAGAGACCGTCATATAGGGAGAAAACTGAACAGATAGAGGGCTTTCTCTGCCATCTCCACAAGCCAAGGAGAGAGTCCAGGAACAGAGGCTTCCTTCTCAGCAGTCTGAAGGAACCAAACCCGCTGACATCTTGATTTGGACTTCCAGCCTCCAGAAGTGTGAGACATTATGTACGTGTCCTTCAAGTAAAGGGACCTCTGGTATTTTGTACATCAGCCACAGGTAACCACCGCCATTAGAAACATACAACCAATCAAGCAAATAAGCAAAGAGCAGGCAAATAATCAAACCCAATACCGTCTTTTTTTTTTTTTTTTTTTTTTTTTTTTTTTTTTTTTTTTTTTAACCAAGGCTGAACATCCAGGAAGGCACTGACTTCTTCACCCTGGAAAACCAGCTTGAATTCTGGACTAGTGGCTGTAGCTCACCATTGCTGGTCTCTCATTGGCTGACTCAAAGGTGAGTGGTGCTTGAGCTTCTCTGATTGGACCTCCCATCATCCGAGGCCTATATCACCAAGGTTGTTTTCAAAAATAGTAAAGCCTGGAAAAGAATAGACACAGATTACCTGAAGAAGTTAGAGTAGACCCTTCAGTTCCAAGATTAAACGTTTTCCAGGTAGATTAGAATCTGGGATAGATTTTTTTCCCTTGAACTTTTTGGTTTACTTATTCGTTTGCTGTGTTTGGATCCACACTTCAAATGAATTCCATAACACGGGTAATGGAGAAAAGAGTTTGAATGGGATATTTTTGCCCTAGCAATACTATTTTCCACGCATTGATGGTTCTAATTTGTGGATTAAACATTACACTCTTTTCCTCAGGTTGTCTTTACAGTAAACCACACACACCATTAGACCGCAATTGCTCACTAGGTGCCCTTCTTTCCGCAAGCACCCACGGGAGTGTATAATCACAATCGCTCACTCCCCCTTCACATCTTCAACAAGGAAAATCACAAAATTCTCTTTATCTGTCTACCTATCTAAATGTCGTCTGTGTTGCCCACCCTTGCATGCCCATTCTTCACTCTCCAGACCTATTATGCATATTAGGTAAACATATTACCTATTATATAATATGTATCAATAATGATCCTATTTCACTTCTGATTTCACAAATGCAAAACACCCAAAGCACAATAGCAGTGTCCTGGTGTATTAGAGCTCTTATACTTTTCACAGAAACCATAGCCTTGAGACCAGCATGCAAAAATAACCTTGGTAAAGCATCACTGTTTCATATGGAGAAAAACTGGTATTTTGAAGCAGCAACCATTAGCATGATAGACATTAAGTGATTAGCTGAGGTCAACATTTTTCAAAGTGGTCCACACTTGTTTCTCAGAAAAGGCACCTGGCTCTACCAAGAGTTTGGAGTTCTGAATTTTTTTTCCAGTGTGTACAACAATTTCTACTTCTTACACAGACGAAGGTATGCACCTGATTTCATGGTAGATTTTAATGGCAAGTTGTGCAGCAATCTCTCTCTTTCTCAAACCCTTTTAAGTTTCATCTTTCCCGAATAATAATGAGTAGTGAACTTCATGAGGGGGCTTATTGGCCAAAATACTAATTCTACTGATCTCAAAGAGAGCGCCGGAGGTAATATTGGCTCTCTTCATACTTGCAATTTTCTGTGAACTCTCTCTACTGTCTTGTCCTGTCCCCCATTTTGCTCTTCAGCAAGTGGTGCTGTGTCCAAGGTAGAATACTATGTTTTCTGCCTCTCCACAGAATGAGTCCAAGACATTTTTAAATTTTGCAACTTATATGGCTTTTGTCTCATTGTTTGCCTGAGAGAGACATCCTTCACTCGCTTGTACATCCCAGTCAAAAGGACTATTTACAACTGATTTTACATGTTCAAGTGAAACACTTCACAATCATGAGGAATTACGGGGCTTTAAAGCAAATCGGAATATATTGCACAAGACTGAAATCCCACAGAACGTCCTCTCTCAACAGTCGTAGGAAGCTAGAAATCTGTTTTAATCAAGAAATAGAAAATCAGCAACTTCTTTGAAATTTGGCAATACACTTATACAAAAATGACACAAATAAAAATCTTCATGGGACACGAAGAAAACACAATGGAAAAGAACAGATATGAACCTTAACATTCAAACCACTTGAGGTAAAAGGAGACATACTAGGTCTTCTATTGCTGATAAACCTTCTCTAAATTGATGCAAGGGGCTGAAGAAATGACTTCCTCTGGATTTAACTCCTTAGATGCCCATGATTAAACATAAGTAAGGAACCAAAAATTAAAAATTAAAAATAAAATAAGGTAAATTATCACAGTTCCTTTCCCCTTAATCTCCGGTTTGATTATCATACAAAGGCTATTTTCTGTTCAGCCCTGGTCACTGGACAACATTTGGGGCCAAGGGCTGTAGCTCGCAGGCTGCCAGACCCCCAGTGGAGACAGGAGCTTGAGCTGCTCTCACTTGACACTCTACAGTGGATATAAAATTGCAGGTCACGAAAGTTTGTGTTGTAACGATGGAAAGATTCTCTGCTAGGAACGAAGTGATTAGATACATCTGTAGGGAAATTTCAAATAATTTCAACAACCAGGGAATTACAAAAGTGAAATGTTTGTGCAAATTTTGTTTTGCCACTTCTGTAAGATATATCAGTCCCCATGTATATATTTAAATGTATGCTTAAACTGGGATATGCTGATAATGTATAATAGGGGTAGTTGATGAATATACCTTCTCCTCCACATTTTCTATTGCATATCACACATAAAATAATTCTGAAAATTCCATAATACGCTCACACGAGGATGAGAATAAATTGGGAAATGAAATTCATAGGAAAATAAGTTAGACCTCACAGAAATCTATAAAGCCTGACATAGAGAAAGCACTAATACTGAGTTCAAGAAGAGGTTGGAATATTGTAGTCTATCTAGCTTTTCTCTCTTTGTGTGGCTGAGAGGGACATCCTTCACAGGTTGGTACATCCTACTCCAGCGGTACTGAGAATATCCTTTGAATTTCTCGATGTTTTCTCAAAGTATAGGCGAGTTACAATATTATATCAGTTCAGGTTTATACCAAGTGATTCAAAAGTTTTATATATTATACTCATTTTGAAGTGATTATTAAAGAACTGCTATATTTCCCTGTGCTGTACAGCATATCCTTGTTGCTTATTTTAAAATGCCAAATGAATAGTTTTATATATATGAAATATTAATCTCTACTGAAAACCAGAGTAAATTACAAAGGACTGTAATCATGGAGTGCCTTCCCTCTCTCCAGCAACGTGGGAAACCAGAAATATATTTTTTGAAAAAAGGAATAGGAAAATCACACACCCAATAGGACAACCTACTGAAATCAGGCCCTGAGAAAAGGGACAGCAGCGTCGTGGGAGACAAAACAGAAAATGTTTTGTTAATGTTTTCAGAAACCCACAAACTCAGGAGAAAGAATTGGGCAAGGCAGGGTACTAGAGAGAGTGTGACCACTCTGAGGTGTGTGGCTCTGCAGGGGGCCATTGCCTGATCAAGGAGAGCTCTAAAATTCTTTTTTTTCTCTGGTCCAGTGGACAATTCTGTCGGGCCATTAGCCCTGAAAAACTGTCCTTGGGGCTATCAGACGAAGGATTTATGATAAATGATCCACCGGTATGGGAATCTTATTTTTTTACATTCTTGAATATGATAAGGATCATAGGAAAATATTTCAAACAACAAAAAGGATTAGACACCGAAGGAGACCAGGACCAAGTACCACCAAAGGACCTGCAGGTAAGTCCCTCTCTGTGGTACCTCCGAATGATCTTATGCACTGGAAACAAAATTTTGGATGAGAAGACCTCGAGGGAAAGCTCAAGGACTACTGCCACACAGGAAATGTAAGAAAGAGAGGAATACAGCGGTATGATGTCGAAGAGGATAAGACCAAAGAAGTACATGTGTGATTACTGATTTGCAAAGTGACTAAAGAGAATGGGCACCCCGTGAGTAAACATGATCTAACAGTGTGGTTTACTGAAATGATAAACTAAGGGAAAGAGCTTTACTGCTTAAACAGCTAAAGATAAGCGTCAAATCTGAGAAAATAGTATTATAAAGACAAACATAAGCCATTTAAACTTTTGCAACATAACTAGTGTCAGGGAAATCATTTCAAAGCAGAATCGAGGACCCAAACACAGCACAGAAATAATGAAAGCCAAATGTCCAAGAAAAAATACCCATCCAAGGTGGAAGAAACTGAAGTTACTAATCTGACCGGTTCAGATTAATCATAGTGGCTTTTCTCCCCCCAAGAGTGCCTTCTGCTGTTCCTGAAAACAGAAACCTTTTTGAAATGCACCATGGCATCTTGGGGAGGATGCTGGAAGCATCCAGTCAGAGCAGCCCAAGCACCACTGTGGATCGGCTCAGCCAGTGAAAAGCCTGCAGCTCCTGAGGCCTAGCTATGGACTGAAAGTGTGAAGAGTTGTCCTGGGCTTGAAGCAAAAAAGAGTCTTCCGGGCACATGCAGCTTTTGAGATTGAAGGGAGAAAGGGATGTGATTCCTTGCCTTTGGGCCAAAATATGACACTGTGACCCAGTGTAAACCAATAAGAGCCTTCTTGGGAGATTCGGCCTTTAGAGATTATGGAGTATACTGGAACGTTTTCATTCACTGTGTTTTAGTTTGCTGGCTGGTTTTTAATTACTGCGATTTAATGGTATGAATTCAGAGACTGTACAGGACGTGTCTTTTGTCGCATGCATCAAAATACGGCAAGAGCTCCCTCTGGCGGCGTCGGGCGGTGCGGACGGCCTCTCCTGTGTACACGCGCGCGCGCGTGCGCGCGCCCGCCGGCCCGCCCGCGGAGGCCCCGCGCGCTCCGCCTCTTTGCCCATCGCGCCGCGCAGGCAGTCGCTCGCAGAGCCTGCGGCCAGGGCCCTGGCGTGCAGCGGGGTCCTCGGCGGTACCCAGCGCTACGGCCCGGGAGGATGCGACCATGGTAGTCCCGGGAGCTGAGCAGGGCCCCCGCGCCGGCCCCCGCGGACCCCGGCCTCCGGAGCCGCAGCTGCCGCCTGGCCCCCGAGAGACATGACTTCCAAGCCACATTCCCACTGGATACCCTACAGTGTCTTAGATGAGGAGGGCAGCAACCTGAGGCAGCAGAAGCTTGGCCAGCAGCGGGCCTAAATTGAAAGGAAAGAAAAAAAACCCACCCCAAACAACAATGTGGCAAGAAGTTGATTACGACTATTTCAAATAAGATTTTATATAAACTCATTTGTAAGAAGAACTCTTCCGAAATTGGGAGTAGTAAGATGTTTTCACTAGTTGTATCATTCGATTCCATTTTCTAGTAATACAAATGGGCTTTTGCCCCTTCATGATTGAAACCATTAGCGGTAGGATTAGCTGTCCCTTAAAAGTCCAAGAGGAAACACTGTTGGAAGCCTAGTCGTTTGGGGATGAAACCACACTGATGACCCACATTTCTTCAGTTCTTCTAAAGTCCCTTTTTGGTTCAATTTCTGTAACTTATTTCCCCATGAATACATTTAAATATGCCTTTGGTTGCATTATCTTAGGCTCTTGAAAGAAATTTGATCTTAATTTTTAAGTATTTCCAATTTATTGATTCCTTTTGTCTCTTCTGGTGGTTTCTTAAATAGGGACATTGTTGAGTGTTTTTTGTTTTTTTTCCAACCAATCTCTCTTGTATTTATCCTCCATGCGAGGTATTTCAGGAAACCAAATAATGTTTAAAAAAAAGAATTTTAAATTTGTTAACCATTAATTAGTTTTACTCATTTTATGAGTAAACCATTTTTCATTTGTGTTCTTGGTGTGAGGACTGTGATATTGCCCTTTCTTCCACCTGTATGTAGCAGGATCATCCAGAGATTCTTATGTGAGATAAAGTAACCGATCAAAGGCAGTAACAGATATAAAAACAAAACGTACCCGTTTATACTCCTTCAACATATCTCAAATCCTAATTGAGTTAAATACATAAAATAGGACCGCAAAGCAGTGTAAACTGAGAGGAAACTAATTTCCTAGAGTCAAGGACCATAACTTGTGAAATTTCTTTGTACCTAATTCAGATTTCTCTGAATCTTTTCTTTTTTAAAAAATTATTTTTACTTTTTGCAGTCTTTACGTTTTCTGTTTTCATCCAAAAATCTTGACTGAACTGCAGTTGTACATGGATGAAGGGATCATCCACTGACAGCAGCTGTAACCAGCATGTCCACAGCAGCAGCCCACCAGCGACTGGCAGCCCGTGAGCCAAAGCAACTGGCCCAGAGAGTGGTGGGGCATCCGGAGCTGAACTAATAACAACCTTTCTGTGATACTGAGCCCGGAGATCAAGTTGGAAAGAGGTGTAATAGTTCACTTGTGGTTTTTCCCTTCAAGTAGTTGCTTTTAACCATGGTGATCTAAGTACAGGCATCCAGATCTGGTAGTGGGGCATGTCTCTATCTCCTTGCATGAAAATAAGAGTAGGGTGTCCAGCAATTAAGAGAACTAAGATGACTCCTTCCTCTACCTCAAGTAATTTCAATGTTAATGCTTCTAATAATATTTATGGAAGTTAATAGCCATTGTGTTTCTTCTTGGTGCATTGACTTTTTTGTGTGTGTCTTTTCTTTTTCTGTAAATATGTTGCTGAATTTCAAAGGATTTGTTGATTTTCCTATTCCTGTTTTCAAAAAAATGTATTTCTGGCTTCCCACATTGCTGGAGAGAGAGAAGGCACTCCATGACTAGAGTCCTTTGTAATTTACTCTGGTTTTCAGTACAGATTAGTATTTCATATATTTAAAACTATTCATTTGGCATTTTAAAATAAGCAACAAGGATATGCTGTACAGCACAGGGAAATATAGCAGTTCTTTAATAATCACTTCAAAAAGTGTACAATATGTAAAACTTTTGAATCACTTGATAACAAACCTGAACGGATATCATATTGTAACTTGCCTATACTTTGAGGAAAAATTGAAATATGAAAAAGAAATTCTCAGTACCCCTGGAGTAGGATGTACCAACCTGTGAAGGAGGTCACTCTCAGCCTCACAGAGAGAGAAAAGCTAGCTAAACTACAATATTCCAACCCCTTCTTGAACTCAGTATTAGTGCTTTCTCTATGTCAGGCTTTATAGATTTCTATGAGGTCTAACGTATTTTCCTATGAATTTCATTTCCCAATTTATTCTCATGCTCGTGTCAGCATATTATGGAGTTTTCATAATTATTTTCTGTGTAATCTGCAATAGAAAATGGGGAGGAGCAGATATATTCATGAAGACACCTCTTATACATTATCAGCATATCCCAGTTTAAGCATACATTTAAATATATACATGGGGACTGATATATCTTAAAGAAGTGGCAAAACAAAATTTGCACAAACATTTCACTTTTGTAATTCCCTGGTTGTTGAAATTATTTGAAATTTCCCTACAGATGTATCTAATCACTTCATTCCTAGCAGAGAATCTTTCCATCGTTACAACACAAACTTTCGTGACCTGCAATTTTATATCCACTGTAGAATGTCAAGTGAGAGCAGCTCAAGCTCCTGTCTCCACTTGGGGTCTGGCAGCCTGCGAGCTACAGCCCTTGGCCCCAAATGTTGTCCAGTGACCAGGGCTGATCAGAAAATAGCCTTTGTATGATAATCACCCTGGAGATTAAGGGGAAAGGAACTGTGATAATTCACCTTATTTTATTTTTATTTTTTAAATTTTTTGGTTCCTTACTTATGTTTAATCATGGGCATCTAAGGAGTTAAATCCAGAGGAAGTCATTTCTTCAGCCCCTTGCATCAATTTACAGGAGGTTTATCAGCAAAGAAGACCTATTATATTTGCTTTTACCTCAAGTGGTTTGAATGTTAAGGTCCATATCAGTTCTTTTCGATTGTTTTATCCTAGTGTCCCATGAAGATTTTTATTTGTGTCATTTTTCTCTAAGTGTACTGCCAAATTACAAAGAAGTTGCTGATTTACTATGCTTTTTAACAGATTTCTGGCTTACCACGACTGTTGAGAGAGGACGATCTGTGGGATTTCAGTCCTGTGCAATACATTCCGATTTGCTTTAAAACCCAGTACTTCATCATGATTGTGCAGTGTTTAATTCGAATATGTAAAATAAGTTGTAAATGACCCTTTGGACTAGGAGGTAGAAGCCAGTAAAGGATGTCTCTCTCAGGCAAACAATGAGACAAAAGACATATAAACTACAAAAGTCCAAAATATTTGGGGGTCATTCTGTGGAGAGACCAGAATCCAAATATTCCAGCTTGGACAGAGCACCACTGGCTGAAGAGTAAAATGGGAGGCAGGACAGGACACTAGAGAGAGTTCGCGCACAACTGCAAGTAAGAAGGGTGCCAGTATCTCCCCCAGCGATCTCTTTGAGATCTCTAGACATAGGATTTAGGCAAATAAAGCCCCTCATGAAGGTCATTACTTATTACTATTCGGGAAAGGTGAAACTTAAAAGGGTTTGAAAAAAGGAGCACTTGCTGCACAAGTTGCCATTAAAACCTACCATGAAATCAAGTGCATACCTTCCTCTTTGTAGGAACTACAAATTGTTGTACACGCTGGGAAAAAAATATTTCAGAACTCCAAACTCTTGGTAGAGCCAGGTGCCTTTTCTGAGAAACAAGTGTGGACCACCTTGAAGAGAGCTGACTACAGAAAATCCCTTAATGTCTAGCATGGTAATGGTTGCTGCATCAAAATGCCAGTTTCTCTCCATATGAAACAGAGCTGCATTACCTAGGTTATTTTAGCGTGCTGGTCACAAGGCTATGGTCTGTGTAAAATCATTCTAAGAGACCTAATACAGCAGGACACTGCTGTTGTGCTTTGCGTGTTTTGCATTTGTGGATTCAGAAATGAAATAGGATCATTTCCGTGACATATTGCAAATCCAGCATACTAGAGCTGGAGAGTGAAGACTGGGCGTGCAAGGGTGAGCAACACGTGGGAACTCGAGAAAGAAACAAAGATGATGGGAATTTAGTTACTTATGCCCTTGAATTTGGGAAGCGGGAGTGAGGGATTGTGATTACCCACTTCAGTGGGTGCTTGAGGAGAAAAGGGCACCTAGTGAGCAATCGCAATCTAACGCTGTGGTTTACTGTAAAGAGAAACTGAGGGAGAGCCCTCACTGCCTAATCAACTAGTTAGAACCATCAACGTGTGGATAATAGTATTGCTAGGACAAAAATGCCAAATTCAAACTCTTTTCTCCACGACCCATGTTATGGAATTCATTTAAATTGTGGATCCAAACATGGAAAACGAATAACTTAATGCGAAACGTCCAGGAAAAAAAATCCATCGCAGATTCTAATCTACATGGAAAAAAATTTAATCTTGGCACTGAAGGGTCTGCTCGAACTTGTTCTGGTAATCTGTTTCAGAGATTCAGAGAAATGTGAATTAGGTACAGATAAATTTCCCAAGTTATGGTGCTTGACTCTAGAAAATTAATTTTCTCTGAGTTTACACTGCTTTGGGTCCTATTTTATGTATTTAATTGAATTAGGATGTGAGATATGTTGAAGGAGAATAAACGGGTACATGTGGGTTTTATATCTGTTACTGCATTTTATCGGCTACTTTATCCCACAGAAGAATCTCTGGATGATACTGCTACATACGGGTGGAAGAAATGGCAATATCACAGTCCTCACACCGAGAACACAAATGAAAAACTGTTACCCAGAATATGATTAAAACTAATTAATCGTTAACAAATTAAAAATTCTTCTTCTTTAAACATTATGTGGTTTCCTTAAATACCTCACATGGAGGATAAACATGAGAGGTTGGTTGGAAAAAAACAAAAAACACCCAACAATGTCCCTATTCTTTAAGAAATCAATAAAGAATCAATAAATTGGAAATACTTAAAAATTAAGAACAAATTACTTTCAAGAGCCTAAGATAATACAATCAAAGTCTTTTAACTGTATTCATGGGGAAATAAGTTACAGAAATTGAACCAAAAAGGGACTTTAGAAGAACTGGAGAAATGTGGGTCATCAGTGTGGTTTCATCACCAAATGACTAGGCTTCCAATAGTATTTCCTCTTGGACTTTTAAGGGACAGCTAATCCTATCGCTAATGGTTTCAATCATGAAGGTAAAAAAGCCAATTTATATTACTAGAAAATGGAATGGAATGATACAACCAGTGAAAATAGCTTACTACCAATTTTGGAAGAGTTCTTCTTACAAATGAGTTTATACAAAATCTTACTGGAAATACTCGTAATCAAATTCTTGCCATATACTTTTTTTTTTTTTTTTTTCTGTTTCTTAAATTTGGGCCCGTTGCCTGACAAGCTTCTGCTGCCTCAGGTTGCTGCCCTCCTCATCTAAGACGCTGTAGTTTAGGTATACAGTGGGAAAGCGGCTTGGAAGTCATGTCTCTTGGGGGCCAGGTGGCAGCTGGGGCTCCTGAGGGCTGAGACCCGGGGAGCCGGCGAGGGGGCCCTGTTCAGCTCCCGGGCCGCCCAGGGCCGCATCCTCCCGGGCCGTGGCGCTGGGCCCCGCCGAGGCCCGCGCTGCACGCAAGGGCCCCAGCCCCGGGCTCGCCAAGCGACTGCCTGCGCGGCACAATAGGTTAAGCAGCAGAGTGTGCGGGGCCATGGCGGGCGGGAGGGCGCGCACGCGCGTGGAGGCGGGAGGGGCCGTCTGCACCGCTCGGCGCCGCCAGAGGGCCCTCTTGCCATATTTTGATGCATGGGACAAAAGACATGTCCGGTACAGTCTCTGAATTCATACCATTAAATCACCGTGATTAACAACCAGCCAGCAAAGTAAACCAGAGGGAATGAAACGTTCTTGTGTACTCCATAATCTCTAAAGGCCGAATCTCCCAAGAAGGCTCTTATTGGTTTACACTGGGTCGCAGTCTCATATTTTGGCCCAAAGGCAAGGAATCACATCCCTTTCTCCCCTCAATCTCAAAAGCTGCACGTGCCCGGAAGACTCTTTTTTTTGCTTCAAGCCCAGGACAACTCTTCACACTTTCAGTCCATAGCTAGGCCTCAGGAGCTGCAGGCTTTTCATTGGCTGAACCGATCTAGAGTGGTGCTTCAGCTGCTCTGATTGGATGTTTCCAGCATCCTCCCCACGATGCCGCGGTGCATGTCAAAAAGGTTTCTGTTTCCAAGAACAGGAGAAGGCACTCGTGGGGGGAACAGAACGCACTACCATTTATCTGAACCAGTCAGATTAGTAACTTCAGGTTCTTCCACCTTGGATAGGTATTTTTCCTTGGACAATTTGCTTTCATTATTTCCGGGCTGTGTTTGGGTCCTCGATTCTGCTTTGAAATGAGTTCCCTGACACTAGTTATGTTGCAAAAGTTTGAATGGCTTATGTTTGTCCTTATAATATTATTTTCTCAGAGTCGACGCTTATCATTAGTTGTTTAAGCCGTAAAGCTCTTTCCCTTAGTTTATCATTTCAGTAAACCACACTGTTAGATCATGTTTACTCACGGGGTGCCCTTTCTCCTTAATCACCTTTGGAAATAAGTAATCACATATGTACTTCTTTGGTCTTATCCTCTTCAAAATCATACCGCTGTATTCCTCTTTCTTACATTTCCTGTGTGTCGGTCGTCCTTCAGCTTTTCCTAGAGCTTCTCTCATCCAAAATTCTGTTTCCGGTGTGTAAGATCATTTGGAGGTACCACAGAGAGGGATTTACCTGCAGGTGTTTTGGTGGTACTTGGTCCTGGTCTCCTTGGGTATCTAATTTTTTGCTCTTTGAAATATTTTCCTATGATTCTTATCATATTCAAGAATAAAAAAAAAATAAGATTCCCATACCGGTGGCTCATTTATCATAAATCCTTCGTCTGATAGCCCCAAGGACAGTTTTTCAGGGCTAAGGGCCTGACAGAGTTCTCCACTGGACCAGGGAAAAGAGAATTTTTGAGCTCTCCTCCATCAGGCAATGCCTCCCTGCAGAGCCACACACCTCAAAGTGATTATGCACTCTCTAGTATCCTGACTTGCCCAATTCTTTCGCCTGATTTTGTGGGTTTCTGAAAACATTTTTAAAAGTTTCTCTGTTATGTCTCCCACGACGGTACTATCCCTTTTCTCAGGGCCTGATTTTAGTGGGTTTTCCATAATATGTCTCACTAGGTGCGTGACGCACTTTTCATGTTTTCACATCCTAATCAACAGGGAATTTTACAAATTATTTTCAGAGTATAAAGCGAAGGCCAAACATAACTCAAGAGACACTGGTGTCTTAAACAAATCACAATTCACATTTTAAAGCACTTATAAGGACTGAAATGACAGAATATCTTCGCTCTTCACAGCGGTGGAAAGTCAGAAACTTTCTTAAAGGGATAAAAAACTATTCACTCTTCAAATTCATGAGGAAAATTACGTGGAATGTGTCATCTTCTTTTACCATAAGCAGTCAGCAGTATCCCCTTTTTATTATTATGCTTATAGGAGTATCGACAAAATATTGCTTACAATCAAACATCAATTTTGGCACACAGAGAAAAGTCCTTTCTATACACTATGAAATTTGAAGCAATGGGAGATGAACTGTACCCGGGATGATGAGAAAAGAAAGGAGGGCTACACGATATCCTGACAAGTACCACCCATAACAGCGGAAGCATTCAGCTGGCCCATAGGTACATGAGAAATAATCAATAATTGCTCCTTTAGTCCACTAAGTAGTGAAGTAATTTACAATGCAGAAATTGATAAATGATGCACCATGATGAAAAAATTCATTTTTTCCCACATAGCTCAGGGATTTGAATGCATTAATCCGCCATAAAAATCTGTTTAAGTAAGACTTTCCATCAATATTCTAGGCTTACATGCGTTGGAAGAACCCAAATCTGTTACTATACCACCTCGGAAGCATCACACCAGTGTCGATGTGTGAACAGAGCCAGTGGTCTCTTAATAGAACGGAAGAGTCAGGAGATACGCCCACTTATAGCTCAAAATCCATGTCTTTGCGGGTTGAATTCTTTCTCCCTAAAGCTCCTATGTGGATGTCCTAAACCTTGCACCTGACAAATGATTCTATACAGAGGTAGGATCTCTACAGAAGAAATCAACTTAAACTGCCTTCATTAGGGTGACCCTGAATACAAAATGAACTGAATCCGTATTAAAAGGGGAGATATGGGCATAGACACCCTCCTAGAGGGAGAAAACGGGGAACAGATGGAGGGGTGTCTGTGCCATCTCCACAAGCCAAGGAGAGAGGCCTGGAACACAGGCTTCCTTCACAGCAGTCTGAAGGAGCCAAACCCGCTGACATCGTGATTTCGACTTCCGACCTCCAGAAGTGTCAGCCGTTATGTACGCGTCCTTCAAGGAAACCAATCTCTGGCATTTTGTACATCAGCCCCAGGGCACCAGCCCGATTAGAAACATACAACGAAGCAAGCAAAGAGCAAGCAAAGAATCACACCTGATACCCTCTTTGTTACCAAGGCCGAACACCCACGAAGGCACTTACTCCTTCAGCCCAGAGGTCCAGCTTGAACTTCGGACCAATGGTGGTGGCGCACCGTTGCTGGCCTCTCATTGGCTGATTCAGAGAGGAGTGGTGCTTCAGCTTCTCTGATTGGACCTCCCATCATCCGAGGCCTGTATCCACGAGGTGGAGTAAAGGCTGAAAAGTATAGAAACAGTTTACCTGAACAAGTGCGAGCAGACCCTTCAGTTCCAGGATTACATTATTTCCGGGTAGATTAGGATCTGCGATAGATTTTCTTCCTGGAACTTTCGCATTTAGTTATTCGTTTGCCATGTTTGGGTCCTCACTTTAAATGAATTCCATACCATGGGTAGTGGAGAAAAGAGTTCGAAGGCGGTATTTTTGTCCTAGCCATACTATTATCCACGCGTTAATGGTTCTAATTAGTTGATTAGGCAGTGAGGGCTCTCCCTCGGTTTGTCTTTACAGTAAACCACAGCGTTAGATCGCGATTGCTCACTAGGTGCCCTTCTTTCCTCAAGCACCCACTGAAGTGGATAATCCCAATCTCTCACTCCCGCTTCCCAAATTCAAGGGCATAAGTAACTAAATTCCCATCACCTTTGTTCCTTTCTCGATTTCCCACGTGTTGCTCACCCTTGCACGCCCAGTCTTCACTCTCCAGCTCTAGTATGCTGGATTTGCAATATGTCACGGAAATGATCCTATTTCATTTCTGAATCCACAAATGCAAAACACGCAAAGCACAACAGCAGTGTCCTGCTGTATTAGGTCTCTTAGAATGATTTTACACAGACCATAGCCTTGTGACCAGCACGCTAAAATAACCTAGGTAATGCAGCTCTGTTTCATATGGATGGAGAGAAACTGGCATTTTGATGCAGCAACCATTACCATGCTAGACATTAAGGGATTTTCTGTAGTCAGCTCTCTTCAAGGTGGTCCACACTTGTTTCTCAGAAAAGGCACCTGGCTCTACCAAGAGTTTGGAGTTCTGAAATATTTTTTTCCCAGCGTGTACAACAATTTGTAGTTCCTACACAGAGGAAGGTATGCACTTGATTTCATGGTAGATTTTAATGGCAACTTGTGCAGCAAGTGCTCCTTTTTTCAAACCCTTTTAAGTTTCACCTTTCCCGAATAGTAATAAGTAATGACCTTCATGAGGGGCTTTATTTGCCTAAATCTTATTTCTAGAGATCTCAAAGAGGTCGCTGGGGGCAAGATTGGCCCCCTTCTTATTTGCAATTGTGGCGTGAACCCTCTCTAGTGTCCTGTCCTGCCCCCCCATTTTACTCTTCAGCCAGTGGTGCTCTGTCCAAGAAGGAATATTTGGTTTCTGGTCTCTCCACAGAATGACCCCCAAATATTTTGGACTTTTGTAGTTTATATGTCTTTTGTCTCATTGTTTGCCTGAGAGAGACTTCCTTTACTGGCTTCTACCTCCTAGTCCAAAGGGCCATTTACAACTTATTTTACATATTCGAATGAAACACTGCACAATCATGATGAAGTACTGGGTTTTCAAGCAAATCGGAATGTATTGCACAGGACTGAAATCCCACAGATCGTCCTCTCTCATCAGTCGTGGTAAGCCAGAAATCTGTTTGAAAAGCATAGTAAATCGGCAACTTCTTTGTAACTTGGCAGTACACTTAGAGAAAAATGACACAAATAAAAATCTTCCTGGGCCACGAGGATAAAACAATGGGAAAGAACAGATATGAACCTTAACACTCAAACCACTTGAGGTAAAAGCAGATATAATAGGTCTTCTATTGCTGACAAACCTCCTGTAAATTGATGCAAGGGGCTGAAGAAATGACTTCCTCTGGATTTAACTCCTTAGATCCCCATGATTAAACATAAGTAAGGAACCAAAAAATTAAAAAATAAAAATAAAATGAGGTAAATTATCACAGTTCCTTTCCCCTTAATCTCCAGGTTGACTATCATACAAAAACTATTACCTGCTCAGCCCTGGTCACTGGACACCATTTCGAGCCGAAGGCTGGAGCTCACAGGCTGCCAGACCCCCAGTGGAGACCGGAGCATGAGCTGCTCTCACTGGACATTCTCCAAAGGATGAAAAACTGCAGGTCCTGAAAGGTTTCATGTAAAGAGGGAAAGATTCTCTGCTGCTAGGGAAGAACTGATTAGATGCATCTGTGGGAATTCTTTAAATAGTTTCCCAAACCAGGGAATCAGAAAAGTGAAATGTTCGGGAAAATTGTGTTTTGCCACTTCTGTAAGCTCTTTTCAGTCCCCGTGTATATATTTCGACGTGTGCTGAAACTGGGATATGTTGAAACTGTAGAATAGGGGTAGTTGATGTACACAGCTGCTCCTCCACACTTTCTATTGCATGTCACACACAAAATACTACTGAAAAATTCCATAATACGCTCACGGGAGGATGAGAATAAATTGGGAAATGCAATTCATAGGTAAATGAGTTAGGCCTCATAAGACTCTATAAAGCCCGACATAGAGAAAGCACTAAAACTGGCTTCAAGAAAAGGTTGGAATATTGTAGTCTATCTAGCTTTTCTCTCTTTGTGTGGCTGAGAGGGACAGCCTTCACAGGTTGGTACATCCTACTCCAGCGGTACTGAGAATATCCTTTGAATTTCTCGATCTTTTCTCAAAGTATAGGCCAGTTACAATATTATATCAGTTCAGGTTTATACCAAGTGATTCAAAAGTTTTATACATTATACTCTTTTTGAAGTGATTATTAAAGAACTGCTATATTTCCCTCTGCTGTACAGCATATCCTTGTTGCTTATTTTAAAATGCCAAATGAATAGTTTTAAACATATGAAATATGAATCTCTACTGAAAACCAGAGTAAATTACAAAGGACTCTAGTCATGGAGTGCCTTCTCTCTCTCCAGCGACGTGGGAAGCCAGAAATACACTTTTTTGAAAAACGGAATGGGAAAATCAACAAATCCTTTGAAATTCAGCAACATATTTATAGAAAGAGAAAAGACACACACACAAAAGTCAATGCACCAAGAAGAAAACACAATGGATATGAACTTCAATAAATATTATTAGAAGCATTAACATTCAAATTACTTGAGGTAGAGGAAGGAGTCACCTTAGTTATCTTAACTGCTGAACACCCTCCTCTTACTTTCATGCAAGGAGCAAGAGACATGTCCCACCCCTCCAGATCCGGATGACTGTACTTAGACCACCATGGTTAAAAGCTACTACTTGAAGGGAAAAACCACAAGTGAACTATCACACCTCTTTCCAACTTGATCTCCGGGCTGAGTATCACAGGAAGGCTGTTATTAGTTCAGCTCTGGACGCCCCACCACACGCTGGGCCAGTTGCTTTGGCTCACGGGCTGCCAGTCCCTGGTGGGCTGCCTCTCTGGAGATACTGGTTACAGCTGCTGTCAGTGGATGATCCCTTCAGCCATGCACAACTGCAGTTCAGTCAAGATTTCTGGATGAAAACCGAAACGGGAAACACCGCAAAAAGAAAAAATAAACATAAAAACAAAAAGATTCAGAGAAATCTGAATTAGGTGCAAAGACATTTCACAAGGTTTGGTGCTTGACTCTAGAAAATTAGTTTTCTCTCAGGTTATACTGCTTTGGGGTCCTATTTTATGTATTGAATTCAATTAGGATTTGAGATATGTTGAAGGAGAATAAACAGGTACGTGTGGTTTTTATATCTGTCACTCCCTTTGATCGGTTACTTTATCTCACATAAGAATCTCTGGATGATCCTGCTACATACAGGTGGAAGAAAGAGCAATATCACAGTCCTCACACCGAGAACACAAATGAAAAACGGTTACTCATAAAATGATTAAAACTAATTAATGGTTAACCAATTTAAAATTCTTTATTTTAACATTCTTTTATTCCCTGAAATACCTCGAATGGAGGATAAATATAAGACAGCTTGGTTGGAAAACAAACAAACAAACAAAAAACAACCACACAACAATGTCGCTATTCTTTAAGAAACCACCAGAGGAGAGAAAAGGAATCAATAAATTGGACATACTTAAAAATTAAGATCAAATTACTTTCAAGAGCCTAAGATAATACAATCAAAGGCATATTTAAATGTATTCATGGGGAAATAAGTTACAGAAATTGAACCAAAAAGGGACTTTAGAAGAACTGGAGAAATGTGGGTCATCAGTGTGGTTTCATCCCCAAATGACTAGGCTTCCAACAGTGTTTCCTCTTGGACTTTTAAGGCACAGCTAATCCTACCGCAAGAAAACGGTTTCAGTCATGAAGGGGCAAAAGCCAATTTGTGTTACTAGAAAAAGGAATGGAATGATACCAGTGAAAATAGCTTACTACTGCCAATTTCGGAAGACTCCTTTTTACAAATGAGTTTGTACAAAATCTTACTTGAAATACTCGTAATCAACTTGTTGCCACAGTGTTGTTTTGTTTGTTTTGTTTTTCTTTTTTTGAAATTTGGGCCCGCTGCCAGCCAAGCTTCTGCTGCCTCAGGTTGCTGCCCTCCTCATCTAAGACACTGTAGGGTAGGTATCCAGTGGGAACTTGGGTTGGAAGTCATATGTGTTGGGGTCCGGGCGGCAGCCGCGGTTCCAGAGGCTGGGGCCCGCGGGGGACGGCGCAGGGGCCATGCTCAGCTCCCGGGCCGCCCAGGGCCGCATCCTCCCGGGCCGTGGCGCTGGGCCCCGCCGAGGCCCGCGCTGCACGCCAGGGCCCCGGCCGCGGGCCGCCGAGCGACCGCCTGAGCGGCGCGATGGCCGAAGCGGCGGAGTGCGTGGGGCCGCCGCGGGCGGGCGGGCGCGCACGCGAGCGCGCGGAGGCGGGAGAGGCCGTCCGCACCCCCCGGCGCCGCCAGAGGGCCCTCTTGCCATATTTTGATGCATGGGACCAAAGACATGTCCAGTACAGTCTCTGAATTCATACCATTAGATCACCGTGATTAACAGCCAGCCAGCAATGTAAACCAGAGGGAATGAAACGTTCTTGTGTACTCCATAATCTCTAAAGGCCGAATCTCCCAAGAAGGCTCTTATTGGTTTACACTGGGTCACAGTCTCATATTTTCGCCCAAAGGCAAGGAATCACATCCCTTTCTCCCCTCAATCTCAAAAGCTGCACGTGCCCGGAAGACTTTTTTTTGCTTCAAGCCCAGGACAACTCTTCACACTTTCAGTCCATAGCTAGGCCTCAGGAGCTGCAGGCTTTTCATTGGCTGAACCGATCTAGAGTGGTGCTTCGGCTGCTCTGATTGGATGTTTGCAGCATCCTCCCCACGATGCCGCGGTGCATGTCAAAAAGGTTTCTGTTTCCAAGAACAGGAGAAGGCACTCGTGGGGGGAACAGAACGCACTACCATTTATCTGAACCAGTCAGATTAGTAACTTCAGGTTCTTCCACCTTGGATAGGTATTTTTCCTTGGACAATTTGCTTTCATGATTTCCGGGCTGTGTTTGGGTCCTCGATTCTGCTTTGAAATGAGTTCCATCACACTAGTTACGTTGCAAAAGTTTGAATGGCTTATGTTTGTCCTTATAATATTATTTTCCCAGAGTCGACGCTTATCATTAGTTGTTTAAGCCGTAAAGCTCTTTCCCTTAGTTTATCATTTCAGTAAACCACACTGTTAGATCATGTTTACTCACGGGGTGCCCTTTCTCCTTAATCACCTTTGGAAATCAGTACTCACACATGTACTTCTTTGGTCTTATCCTCTTCAACATCATACCGCTGTATTCCTCTCTTTCTTACATTTCCCGTGTGCCGGTCATCCTTGAGCTTTTCCTAGAGCTTCTCTCATCCAAAATTCGGTTTCCGGTGTGTAAGATCATTTGGAGGTACCACAGAGAGGGATTTACCCGCAGGTCCTTTGGTGGTAGTTGGTCCTGGTCTCCTTGGGTTTCCGATCCTTTTTCTTCCTTGAAATATTTTCCTACCATTCTTATCACATTCAAGAATGTAAAAAAAATAAGATTCCCATACCAGTGGCTCACTTATCATAAATCCTTCGTCTGATGGTCCCAAGGACAGTTTTTCAGGGCTAAGGGCCCGACAGAGTTCTCCACTGGACCAGGGAAAAGAGAATTTTTGAGCTCCCCTCCATCAGGCAATGGCCCCCTGCACAGCCACACACTCAGAGTGGTCACGCACTCTCTAGTATCCTGACTTGCCCAATTCTTTCTCCTGAGTTTGTGGGTTTCTGAAAACATTAACAAAACATTTTCTGTTTTGTCTCCCATGACGGTGCTATCCCTTTTCTCAGGGCCTGATTTCAGTAGGTTGTCCATAATATGTCTCACTGGGTGCGTGATGTACCTTTCCTGTTTTCACATCCTAATCAACAGGGAATTTTACAAGTTATTTTCAGAGTATTAAACGAAGGCCAGACATAACTCAAGAGACACTGGTGTCTTAAACAAATCGCCATTCACATCTTAAAGCACTTATAAGGACTGAAATGATAGAATATCTTCCCTCTTCACAGTGGTGGTAAGTCAGAAACTTCGTAAAAGTGATAAAAACTATTCACTCTTCAAATTCTTGAGGAAAATTACGTGGAATGTGTCACCTTATTTTCCCATAAGCAGTCAGCACTGTTCTCTTTTTTTATTATTATGCTTATAGGAGTACCGACAAAACACTGCTTACCATCAAACATCAATTTTAGCACACAGAGAAAAGTCCTTTCTATACACTATTAAATTTGAAGCAATGGCAGATGAACTGTACCCGGGATGATGAGACAAGAAAGGAGGGCTACACGAAAATCCTGACAGGCACCACCCAAAACGGCAGAAGCTTTCAGCTGGCCCATAGATACATGAGAAATAATAAATAACTGCTGCTTTAGTCCACTAAGTATTGAAGTAATTTACAATGCAGGAATTGGTAAATGATGCTCTATGATAAAAAAAAAATGCATTTTTTTCCCACATAGCTCAGGGATCTGAATGCATTAATTCACCATAAAAATCTGTTTAAGTAAGACTTTCCATCAATATTCTATGTTTACATGTGTTGGAAGAACTCAGATCTGTTACTACACCACCTCGGAAGCATCACACCAGTGTCGATGTGTGAACAGAGCCAGTGTTCTCTTAATAGAATGGAGGGGTCAGGAGATATGCCCACCTCTACCTCAAAATTAATGTCTTGGCGGGTTGAATTCTTTCTCCCTAAGGCTCCTATGTTGTTGTCCTACACCTTTGCACCCACCTGACAAATGATTCTATACAGAGATAGGATCTCTACAGAAGTAATCAACTTAAACTGCCTTCATTAGGATGACCCCGAATACAACATGACCTGTATCCATATTAAAAGGGGAAATATGGACATAGACACCCTCCTAGAGGGAGAAAACGGGGAACAGATGGAGGGGTGTCTCTGCCATCTCCACAAGCCAAGGAGAGAGGCCTGGAACACAGGCTTCCTTCACAGCAGTCTGAAGGAGCCAAACCCGCTGACATCGTGATTTCGACTTCCGACCTCCAGAAGTGTCAGCCGTTATGTACGCGTCCTTCAAGGAAACCAATCTCTGGCATTTTGTACATCAGCCCCAGGGCACCAGCCCGATTAGAAACATACAACGAAGCAAGCAAAGAGCAAGCAAAGAATCACACCTGATACCCTCTTTGTTACCAAGGCCGAACACCCACGAAGGCACTTACTCCTTCAGCCCAGAGGTCCAGCTTGAACTTCGGACCAATGGTGGTGGCGCACTGTTGCTGGCCTCTCATTGGCTGATTCAGAGAGGAGTAGTGCTTCAGCTTCTCTGATTGGACCTCCCATCATCCGAGGCCTGTATCCACGAGGTGGAGTAAAGGCTGAAAAGTATAGAAACAGTTTACCTGAACAAGTGCGAGCAGACCCTTCAGTTCCAGGATTACATTATTTCCGGGTAGATTAGGATCTGCGATAGATTTTCTTGCTGGAACGTTCGCATTTAGTTATTCGTTTGCCATGTTTGGGTCCACACTTTCAATGAATTCCATACCATGGGTAGTGGAGAAAAGAGTTCGAAGGCGGTATTTTTGTCCTAGCCATACTATTATCCACGCGTTAATGGTTCTAATTAGTTGATTAGGCAGTGAGGGCTCTCCCTCGGTTTGTCTTTACAATAAACCACAGCGTTAGATCGCGATTGCTCACTAGGTGCCCTTCTTTCCTCAAGCACCCACTGAAGTGGATAATCCCAATCTCTCACTCCCGCTTCCCAAATTCAAGGGCATAAGTAACTAAATTCCCATCACCTTTGTTCCTTTCTCGATTTCCCACGTGTTGCTCACCCTTGCACGCCCAGTCTTCACTCTCCAGCTCTAGTATGCTGGATTTGCAATATGTCACGGAAATGATCCTATTTCATTTCTGAATCCACAAATGCAAAACACGCAAAGCACAACAGCAGTGTCCTGCTGTATTAGGTCTCTTAGAATGATTTTACACAGACCATAGCCTTGTGACCAGCACGCTAAAATAACCTAGGTAATGCATCTCTGTTTCATATGGATGGAGAGAAACTGGCATTTTGATGCAGCAACCATTACCATGCTAGACATTAAGGGATTTTCTGTAGTCAGCTCTCTTCAAGGTGGTCCACACTTGTTTCTCAGAAAAGGCACCTGGCTCTACCAAGAGTTTGGAGTTCTGAAATATTTTTTTTCCCAGCGTGTACAACAATTTGTAGTTCCTACACAGAGGAAGGTATGCAGTTGATTTCATGGTAGGTTTTAATGGCAACTTGTGCAGCAAGTGCTCCTTTTTTCAAACCCTTTTAAGTTTCACCTTTCCCGAATAGTAATAAGTAATGACCTTCATGAGGGGCTTTATTTGCCTAAATCCTATGTCTAGAGATCTCAAAGAGGTCGCGGGGGGCAAGATTGGCCCCCTTCTTACTTGCAATTGTGCGTGAGCCCTCTCTAGTGTCCTGTCCTGCCCCCCCACCCCCCATTTTACTCTTCAGCCAGTGGTGCTCTGTCCAAGAAGGAATATTTGGTTTCTGGTCTCTCCACAGAATGACCCCCAAATATTTTGGACTTTTGTAGTTTATATGTCTTTTGTCTCATTGTTTGCCTGAGCGAGACTTCCTTTACTGGCTTCCACCTCCTAGTCCAAAGGGTCATTTACAACTCATTTTACATATTCGAATGAAACACTGCACAATCATGATGAAGTACTGGGTTTTCAAGCAAATCGGAATGTATTGCACAGGACTGAAATCCCACAGATCGTCCTCTCTCAACAGTCGTGGTAAGGCAGAAATCTGTTTAAAAAGCATAGTAAATCGGCAACTTCTTTGTAACTTGGCAGTACACTTAGAGAAAAATGACACAAATAAAAATCTTCCTGGGCCACGAGGATAAAACAATGGGAAAGAACAGATATGAACCTTAACACTCAAACCACTTGAGGTAAAAGCAGATATAATAGGTCTTCTATTGCTGACAAACCTCCTGTAAATTGATGCAAGGGGCTGAAGAAATGACTTCCTCTGGATTTAACTCCTTAGATCCCCATGATTAAACATAAGTAAGGAACCAAAAAATTAAAAAATAAAAATAAAATGAGGTAAATTATCACAGTTCCTTTCCCCTTAATCTCCAGGTTGACTATCATACAAAAACTATTACCTGCTCAGCCCTGGTCACTGGACACCATTTCGAGCCGAAGGCTGGAGCTCACAGGCTGCCAGACCCCCAGTGGAGACCGGAGCATGAGCTGCTCTCACTGGACATTCTCCAAAGGATGAAAAACTGCAGGTCCTGAAAGGTTTCATGTAAAGAGGGAAAGATTCTCTGCTGCTAGGGAAGAACTGATTAGATACATCTGTGGGAATTCTTTAAATAGTTTCCCAAACCAGGGAATCAGAAAAGTGAAATGTTCGGGAAAATTGTGTTTTGCCACTTCTGTAAGCTCTTTTCAGTCCCCGTGTATATATTTCGACGTGTGCTGAAACTGGGATATGTTGAAACTGTAGAATAGGGGTAGTTGATGTACACAGCTGCTCCTCCACACTTTCTATTGCATGTCACACACAAAATACTACTGAAAAATTCCATAATACGCTCACGGGAGGATGAGAATAAATTGGGAAATGCAATTCATAGGTAAATGAGTTAGGCCTCATAAGACTCTATAAAGCCCGACATAGAGAAAGCACTAAAACTGGCTTCAAGAAAAGGTTGGAATATTGTAGTCTATCTAGCTTTTCTCTCTTTGTGTGGCTGAGAGGGACAGCCTTCACAGGTTGGTACATCCTACTCCAGCGGTACTGAGAATATCCTTTGAATTTCTCGATCTTTTCTCAAAGTATAGGCCAGTTACAATATTATATCAGTTCAGGTTTATACCAAGTGATTCAAAAGTTTTATACATTATACTCTTTTTGAAGTGATTATTAAAGAACTGCTATATTTCCCTCTGCTGTACAGCATATCCTTGTTGCTTATTTTAAAATGCCAAATGAATAGTTTTAAACATATGAAATATGGGGCTTCCCTGGTGGTGCAGTGGTTAAGAATCTGCCTGCCAATGCAGGGGACACGGGTTCGAGCCCTGGTCTGGGAAGATCCCACGTGCTATGGAGCAACTAAGCCCGTGCACCACAACTACTGAGCCTGCGCTCTAGAGCCCGCGAGCCACAACTACTGAAGCCTGTGTGCCACAACTACTGAAGCCTGCGTGCCTAGAGCCCGTGCTCTGCAACAAGAGAAGACACTGCAATGAGAAGCCCGCGCACCGCAGCGAAGAGTAGCCCCCACTTCCTGCAATTAGGGAAGGCCCACTCACAGCAACAAAGACCCTACGCAGCCAAAAATAAAATAAATAAATACATAAATAAATTTAAAAAAAAAAAAAAAAAAAAAAAAAAAACATATGAAATATGAATCTCTACTGAAAACCAGAGTAAATTACAAAGGACTCTAGTCATGGAGTGCCTTCTCTCTCTCCAGCGACGTGGGAAGCCAGAAATACACTTTTTTGAAAAACGGAATGGGAAAATCAACAAATCCTTTGAAATTCAGCAACGTATTTATATAGAAAGAGAAAAGACACACACACAAAAGTCAATGCACCAAGAAGAAAACACAATGGATATGAACTTCAATAAATATTATTAGAAGCATTAACATTCAAATTACTTGAGGTAGAGGAAGGAGTCACCTTAGTTATCTTAACTGCTGAACACCCTCCTCTTACTTTCATGCAAGGAGCAAGAGACATGTCCCACCCCTCCAGATCCGGATGACTGTACTTAGACCACCATGGTTAAAAGCTACTACTTGAAGGGAAAAACCACAAGTGAACTATCACACCTCTTTCCAACTTGATCTCCGGGCTGAGTATCACAGGAAGGCTGTTATTAGTTCAGCTCTGGACGCCCCACCACACGCTGGGCCAGTTGCTTTGGCTCACGGGCTGCCAGTCCCTGGTGGGCTGCTGCTCTGGAGATACTGGTTACAGCTGCTGTCAGTGGATGATCCCTTCAGCCATGCACAACTGCAGTTCAGTCAAGATTTCTGGATGAAAACCGAAACGGGAAACACCGCAAAAAGAAAAAATAAACATAAAAACAAAAAGATTCAGAGAAATCTGAATTAGGTGCAAAGACATTTCACAAGGTTTGGTGCTTGACTCTAGAAAATTAGTTTTCTCTCAGGTTACAGTGCTTTGGGGTCCTATTTTATGTATTGAATTCAATTAGGATTTGAGATATGTTGAAGGAGAATAAACAGGTACGTGTGGTTTTTATATCTGTCACTGCCTTTGATCGGTTACTTTATCTCACATAAGAATCTCTGGATGATCCTGCTACATACAGGTGGAAGAAAGAGCAATATCACAGTCCTCACACCGAGAACACAAATGAAAAACGGTTACTCATAAAATGATTAAAACTAATTAATGGTTAACCAATTTAAAATTCTTTTTTTTAACATTCTTTGGTTCCCTGAAATACCTCGAATGGAGGATAAATATAAGACAGCTTGGTTGGAAAACAAACAAACAAACAAAAAAACCCACACAACAATGTCGCTATTCTTTAAGAAACCACCAGAGGAGAGAAAAGGAATCAATAAATTGGACATACTTAAAAATTAAGATCAAATTACTTTCAAGAGCCTAAGATAATACAATCAAAGGCATATTTAAATGTATTCATGGGGAAATAAGTTACAGAAATTGAACCAAAAAGGGACTTTAGAAGAACTGGAGAAATGTGGGTCATCAGTGTGGTTTCATCCCCAAATGACTAGGCTTCCAACAGTGTTTCCTCTTGGACTTTTAAGGGACAGCTAATCCTACCGCAAGAAAACGGTTTCAGTCATGAAGGGGCAAAAGCCAATTTGTGTTACTAGAAAAAGGAATGGAATGATACAACCAGTGAAAATAGCTTACTACTGCCAATTTCGGAAGACTCCTTTTTACAAATGAGTTTATACAAAATCTTACTTGAAATACTCGTAATCAACTTGTTGCCACAGTGTTGTTTTGTTTGTTTTGTTTTTCTTTTTTTGAAATTTGGGCCCGCTGCCAGCCAAGCTTCTGCTGCCTCAGGTTGCTGCCCTCCTCATCTAAGACACTGTAGGGTAGGTATCCAGTGGGAACGTGGCTTGGAAGTCATATGTGTTGGGGTCCGGGCGGCAGCCGCGGTTCCAGAGGCCAGGGCCCGCGGGGGACGGCGCAGGGGCCATGCTCAGCTCCCGGGCCGCCCAGGGCCGCATCCTCCCGGGCCGTGGCGCTGGGCCCCGCCGAGGTCCGCGCTGCACGCCAGGGCCCCGGCCGCGGGTTTGCCGAGCGACCGCCTGAGCGGCGCGATGGCCGAAGCTGCGGAGTGCACGGTGCCGCCGCGGGCGAGCGGGCGCGCACGCGAGCGCGCGGAGGCGGGAGAGGCCGTCCGCACCAACCGGCACCGCCAGAGGGCCCTCTTGCCATATTTTGATGCATGGGACAAAAGACATGTCCGGTACAGTCTCTGAATTCATACCATTAAATCACCGTGATTAACAACCAGCCAGCAAAGTAAACCAGAGGGAATGAAACGTTCTTGTATACTCCATAATCTCTAAAGGCCGAATCTCCCAAGAAGGCTCTTATTGGTTTACACTGGGTCACAGTCTCATATTTTCGCCCAAAGGCAAGGAATCACATCCCTTTCTCCCCTCAATCTCAAAAGCTGCACGTGCCCGGAAGATTCTTTTTTTTTGCTTCAAGCCCAGGACACCTCTTCACACTTTCAGTCCAAAGCTAGGGCTCAGGAGCTGCAGGCTTTTCATTGGCTGAACCGATCTAGAGTGGTGCTTCGGCTGCTCTGATTGGATGTTTGCAGCATCCTCCCCACGATGCCGCGGTGCATGTCAAAAAGGTTTCTGTTTCCAAGAACAGGAGAAGGCACTCGTGGGGGGAACAGAACGCACTACCATTTATCTGAACCAGTCAGATTAGTAACTTCAGGTTCTTCCACCTTGGATAGGTATTTTTCCCTGGACAATTTGCTTTCATGATTTCCGGGCTGTGTTTGGGTCCTCGATTCTGCTTTGAAATGAGTTCCATCACACTAGTTACGTTGCAAAAGTTTGAATGGCTTATGTTTGTCCTTATAATATTATTTTCTCAGAGTCGACGCTTATCATTAGTTGTTTAAGCCGTAAAGCTCTTTCCCTTAGTTTGTCATTTCAGTAAACCACACTGTTAGATCATGTTTACTCACGGGGTGCCCTTTCTCCTTAATCACCTTTGGAAATCAGTACTCACACATGTACGTCTTTGGTTTTATCCTCTTCAACATCATACCGCTGTATTCCTCTCTTTCTTACATTTCCCGTGTGCCGGTCATCCTTGAGACTTTCCTAGAGTTTCTCTCATCCAAAATTCGGTTTCCGGTGTGTAAGCTCATTTGGAGGTACCACAGAGAGGGATTTACCCGCAGGTCCTTTGGTGGTAGTTGGTCCTGGTCTCCTTGGGTTTCCGATCCTTTTTCTTCCTTGAAATATTTTCCTACCATTCTTATCACATTCAAGAATGTAAAAAAAATAAGATTCCCATACCAGTGGCTCACTTATCATAAATCCTTCGTCTGATGGTCCCAAGGACAGTTTTTCAGGGCTAAGGGCCCGACAGAGTTCTCCACTGGACCAGGGAAAAGAGAATTTTTGAGCTCCCCTCCATCAGGCAATGGCCCCCTGCACAGCCACACACTCAGAGTGGTCACGCACTCTCTAGTATCCTGACTTGCCCAATTCTTTCTCCTGAGTTTGTGGGTTTCTGAAAACATTAACAAAACATTTTCTGTTTTGTCTCCCATGACGGTGCTATCCCTTTTCTCAGGGCCTGATTTCAGTAGGTTGTCCATAATATGTCTCACTGGGTGCGTGATGTACCTTTCCTGTTTTCACATCCTAATCAACAGGGAATTTTACAAGTTATTTTCAGAGTATTAAACGAAGGCCAGACATAACTCAAGAGACACTGGTGTCTTAAACAAATCGCCATTCACATCTTAAAGCACTTATAAGGACTGAAATGATAGAATATCTTCCCTCTTCACAGTGGTGGTAAGTCAGAAACTTCGTAAAAGTGATAAAAACTATTCACTCTTCAAATTCTTGAGGAAAATTACGTGGAATGTGTCACCTTATTTTCCCATAAGCAGTCAGCACTGTTCTCTTTTTTTATTATTATGGTTATAGGAGTTCCGGCAAAACACTGCTCACCATCAAACAGCAATTTTAGCACACAGAGGAAAGTCCTTTCTATACACTATTAAATTTGAAGCAATGGCAGATGAACTGTACCCGGGATGATGAGACAAGAAAGGAGGGCTACACGAAAATCCTGACAGGCACCACCCAAAACGGCAGAAGCTTTCAGCTGGCCCATAGATACATGAGAAATAATCAATAACTGCTGCTTTAGTCCACTAAGTATTGAAGTAATTTACAATGCAGGAATTGGTAAATGATGCTCTATGATAAAAAAAAATGCATTTTTTTCCCACATAGCTCAGGGATCTGAATGCATTAATTCACCATAAAAATCTGTTTAAGTAAGACTTTCCATCAATATTCTATGTTTACATGTGTTGGAAGAACTCAGATCTGTTACTACACCACCTCGGAAGCATCACACCAGTGTCGATGTGTGAACAGAGCCAGTGTTCTCTTAATAGAATGGAGGGGTCAGGAGATATGCCCACCTCTACCTCAAAATTAATGTCTTGGCGGGTTGAATTCTTTCTCCCTAAGGCTCCTATGTTGTTGTCCTACACCTTTGCACCCACCTGACAAATGATTCTATACAGAGATAGGATCTCTACAGAAGTAATCAACTTAAACTGCCTTCATTAGGATGACCCCGAATACAACATGACCTGTATCCATATTAAAAGGGGAAATATGGACATAGACACCCTCCTAGAGGGAGAAAACGGGGAACAGATGGAGGGGTGTCTGTGCCATCTCCACAAGCCAAGGAGAGAGGCCTGGAACACAGGCTTCCTTCACAGCAGTCTGAAGGAGCCAAACCCGCTGACATCGTGATTTCGACTTCCGACCTCCAGAAGTGTCAGCCGTTATGTACGCGTCCTTCAAGGAAACCAATCTCTGGCATTTTGTACATCAGCCCCAGGGCACCAGCCCGATTAGAAACATACAACGAAGCAAGCAAAGAGCAAGCAAAGAATCACACCTGATACCCTCTTTGTTACCAAGGCCGAACACCCACGAAGGCACTTACTCCTTCAGCCCAGAGGTCCAGCTTGAACTTCGGACCAATGGTGGTGGCGCACTGTTGCTGGCCTCTCATTGGCTGATTCAGAGAGGAGTGGTGCTTCAGCTTCTCTGATTGGACCTCCCATCATCCGAGGCCTGTATCCACGAGGTGGAGTAAAGGCTGAAAAGTATAGAAACAGTTTACCTGAACAAGTGCGAGCAGACCCTTCAGTTCCAGGATTACATTATTTCCGGGTAGATTAGGATCTGCGATAGATTTTCTTGCTGGAACGTTCGCATTTAGTTATTCGTTTGCCATGTTTGGGTCCACACTTTCAATGAATTCCATACCATGGGTAGTGGAGAAAAGAGTTCGAAGGCGGTATTTTTGTCCTAGCCATACTATTATCCACGCGTTAATGGTTCTAATTAGTTGATTAGGCAGTGAGGGCTCTCCCTCGGTTTGTCTTTACAGTAAACCACAGCGTTAGATCGCGATTGCTCACTAGGTGCCCTTCTTTCCTCAAGCACCCACTGAAGTGGATGATCACAATCCCTCACTCCCGCTTCCCATATTCAACCACCACAATAACCAAAATGCCATTATCTTCTGTGCTTTCCCGACTTCATATGTTTTTCTCACTCTTGCCCTTCTAGTCTTCACTCTCCACACCCATTATGCTGCACATGAAGCGGGTTTCAATAATGCTGCTCTTTCATTTCTGCATTTACAAATGCAAAACCCCCGAAGCACGGTAGCAGTGTCCTGGTGTATTACATCTCTTAGAATTACCTTTCAGGTTTGACCAGAGCTATGAGAGTAGCATGCAAAAAATAACTTTGGTAATACATCTGTTTTATATGGAGAAAAAAACTATCATTTTGAAGCAGCAACCATTAATATGATAGAAATCTCGTGATTTTTCTGAAGTCAACTCTTTTCAAACTGCTCCACACTTGTTCCTGTCAAAAGGCACCCGGCTCCGCAAAGAGTTTTGTCTTCTGAAATTTTTTTCCAGTGTGTACAAGAACTTCTAGTTGTTGAGGAAAGTATGCACTCGATTTCTTGGTAGATTTTAATAGTAAGTTGTTCAGCAAACTCTTTTTTTTTCCAAATACTTTTATTCTAATTTCCAAGATTCCAGAATCGTAATAAGAAATGAACTTCACGAGGGGACTTGTTTGCCTAAATCTTATTTCTGTTGAGCTCAAGAAGAGCTTTGGAGGTAATAGCGGCCCCCTTCATGCTTGCAATAAGCGCCGAACTCTCTTTAGTGTCCTGTCCTGCCCCCCATTCTCCTCTTCAGCAAGTGGTGTTCTGTCCAAGGTAGAATAATTTGGTTTTGGTCTCTCCAGAACATGAGCCCAAGAAATTTTTGAATTTAATACTTTATATAGCTTTTGTCTCATTCTTTGCGTGAGAGAGACATCCTTTACAAACTTCTACATCCTAGACAAAAGGGTTATTTACAACTTATTTTAAAAGTTCAATGAAACACTTCACAATCATGATGAAGTATTGAGCTTTAAAGCAAATCAGAATATATAGCAAAGGATTAAATCCCACAGAATGTTCTCTTTCAACAGATGTAGGAAGCAAGAAATCCGTTTAAAAAGAAACAATGAAAAATTATCAAGATCTTTGAAAGTTGGCAATACACTTATAGAAAAATGACACAAATAAAAATCATCATGGGGCACAAAGAAAAAACAATGGAAAAGATATGAACCTTGACATCAACCTTAACATTCAAACCACTTCAGGTAAAAGGAGACATCTTAAGTCTTATATGGCTGATAATCCGCCTCTAAACTGATGCACGGGTCTGAGGAAATGACTTGCTCTGGATTCATGTACTTAAATCCCCATGATTAACCATAAGTAAGGAACAACACCAAAAAAGGCAAAGTATCACAGTTCCCTTCCCCTTAATCTCCAGGTTGATTAACAAAAAAGGCTATTATCTGTTCAGCTGGGCTCACTGGACCACACTTTGAGCCAGTGGCTGTGGCTCAAAGGCTGCCACTCCCCCAGTGGAGACAGGAGCTTGTGCTGCTCTCACTGGACGCACTCCGTTGGATTTAAAATTGCAGGTCACGAAAGTTTGTGTTTTAAAGATGGAAAGAGTCTCTGCTCGGAAAGAACTGATTAGATACATCTGTAGGAATTTTTAAAATAATTTCAGAAACCAGGGAATTAGAAACGTGAAATGTTTGTGAAAATTTTCTTTTTCCATTTCTGTACTATATATCTGTCCCCATTTATATATTTTAGGTATGCTTAAATTGGGATAGGTTGGAAAATTATAATAGATGTAATGGATGGGTATATATGCTTCTTCACTTTATTTATTGCATATCACACATTAAAAAAAAAAATTCTGGTGCATTCCACAGTACAGAGGTGAGAGAATGAGAATAAAATGGGAAACAGGAAAATAATTTAAACCTTATAGAGATCTATCAAGACTGACCTAGAGAAGCACTAAACCTGGGTTCAAGAAAAGGTTGGAATTCTCTACTTTCACTAGTTTTTCTCTCATTTATTGGCTGAGAGGGACATCCTGCACAAGTTTGTACATCCTCATGCAGGGTTACTGAGAAGTATTCATTTTTATTATTCTTAAAAGTTTTATTGAAGTATAGTTGAGTTACAATATTACATTAGTTCAGCTTTACAGCTCAGTGAGGCAATAGTTTTGTGTATTATACTCTGTTTAAAGTTATTACCAAAGAAATTGTTATATTTCCCTGTTCGGTCCAGCATGTCCTTGTTGCTTATTTTTAAAGATCAAAATAAATTATTTAAAATATGAAGAAATATTGAGTTCTAATGAAAACCTTAATAAATAACAAAGGATTGGCATCATGGAGTGCATTCTCTCTCTCCAACGATGCAGGAAGTTAGAAATCAATTAAAGAGATAAGGAATTGGAAAATCAGCAAGTACAATAAAATTCAGCAACATACGTATGGAAAAACAAAAGGAAAAAAAGTCAATGCACCAAGAAGGAAACACGATGGATATTAAATTCCATAAATATTATCATAAGCATTAACACTCAAATTACTTGAAGAAAGAAAGGAGTCATCTTACAGATGAATGGATAAAGATGTGGCACATATGTACAATGGAATATTACCCAGCCATGAAAAGAAAGGAAATTGAGTTATTTGTAGTGAGGTGGATGGACCTAGAGTCTGTCATACACAGTGAAGTAAGTCAGAAAGAGAAAAACAAATACCATATGCTAACACATATATATGGAATCTAAATAAAGAAAAATGTTATGAAGCACCTAGGGGCAGGATGGCAATAAAGACGCAGACCTACGAGAGAATGGACGTGAGGACACGGGGAGGGAGAAGGGTAGGCTGGGACAAAGTGAGAGAGTGGCATGGACATATATACACTACCAAATGTATAATAGATAGATAGTGGGAAGCAGCCGCATAGCACAGGGAGAACAGCTTGGTGCTTTGTGACCACCTAGAAGGGTGGGATAGAGAGGGTGGGAGGGAGACGTAAGAGGAAGGAGGTATGGGGAAGTAGGTATATGTATAGCTGATTCACTTTGCTATAAGGCAGAAACTAATACACCATTGTAAAGCAATTATACCCCAATAAGGATGTTAAAGAAAATAAAAATATAAAACCCAAACATACATGAGATTGTAAATTATATATTACATATATAATACATATAATATAGTATATGTGTCCCCAAAGCTATAACATTCCAAGCAAATATCTATATTTTTATTTCAAGAACAACTAATATTACCCCTTCTGTCTTAGATATATTCTAATTCTTCAATTCTTATGTATTTCAAGTAAACTGAAAGTTATTAGCAAATCTCATATTCTTTCTAAAATTTTTGACCACTCTGGAAATTTCAGTTTGCTGGATTCAGATTTCTTTGTGAAACCTGGTGTTGGAAATGTACAAATGACAATCCTAAGTGTGTGTTTGCCGTATCTTAGATTCCTAAGCACACCCTGTAATAAAGACTTCATTTATCACTTCCTGATGTATATGCAGTGTGTAATGAGAATAAAGATCAAAATAGTCATTGTTGTCTTTTTTCCTGTACAACCTAACTTCTGCCGTTCAATCTTTAGTCTACATAGTTGTTAGTATATTCTGTTCCAAAAGTCAAATTTTTCACTACTTAAATGATTATATTACATATGTTATTTGGGTACCTAATCATTTATAATCTCTGAAAACTGATATTTGTAAAACAATATCTTTGTTTCTATGGCATTATTTCTATTAAATTCTCTTTAATTTTCAAAAATATTTTGTCTAATTCCATATTAAAAATATCCAACCAATAAAGCAAAAAAAAACAACAACAAAAAAGAAAGGAGTCATCTTAGTTCTCTTAATTGCTGAACATCCTCCTCTTATTTTCAGGCAAGTAGGTAGAGACATGTCCCACTACCAGATCTGGATGCCTGTACTGAAATCACCATGGTTAAAAGCAGCTAATTAAAGGGAAAAAATAACAATGAGGCAATCACACCTCTTTCCCGCTCGATCTCTGGTCTGAGTATCACAGGATGGCTGTTTGTGGTTCAGCCCTGGTCACCCCACCACACTTAGGGCTGATTGCTTTGGCTCACGGGCTGTCAGTCCCTCATTGGCTGCTGCTCTGCACATGCTGGCTACAGCTGCTGTCATTGGACCATCCCATCATCCACGCAGCAGCACTTCGGTTCAGTCAAGGTGTTTGGATAAATATCAAAAAGTTATAGGCTGCAAAAAAAAAAAAAAATAGATCCAGAGGAATCTGAATTAGGTAGAATAGAAATTTCATAAGGTATAGTGCTTGATTCTAGAAAATTAGATTTATCTAATTTTACATTGCGTTGTGTCCTATTGCATGTATTTAAAATCTGAATTCAGATTTCAGATATGTTGAACGAGTATGAACATGTAAGTGTGATTTTTATATCTGCTACTGCACTTTATCGGTTACTATATCCCAGATAAAAATCCCTGGATGATACTGCTATATACAGGTGGGTGAATGACAATTCAAAAGGTCAGTGGAATTTTTATGGAAAGAATTTTGACCATAAAGATCCCTAAAATGGGTGACAGAGAAACCACGAATAGAAATGACCATTTAGGAAAGTGACGAGATGCAATATGTTTAAGAAATGTTTGCGATTTTCCATGGAACGAATGACACTGCAGACATATACTCAACCAGAGTTGATGAGGTTTATATTTCCCTCAGGATAGAAATGTTTTAAAGATGGACAGTATGGCACGGGGCAAAAACCGAGTGGACCGGACTCTTGAGAGCTACAGGTCTTTTCCCCGCCAAGTGAGTGGCTCTGAAAAGAGCCTTTTATTTTAACATCTTTATTGGAGTATAACTGTTTTACAATGGTGTGTTAGTTTCTGCTTCACAACAAAGTGGGTCAGCTATATATATACATATGTTCCCATATCGAAAGAAGCCTTTGATTTGCGATGCTCAGGTGGTCCGGAGGCAGGTCATTTGCCGGTGGTGTATGTGATGACGGCCTTGTTGGCGTTGGACACGGCGAGCTTGCCCATCTCCCCAGGCAGCAGCAGACGCACGGAGGTCTGGATCTCTCTGCAGCTGAGGGTGGAGCGCTTGCTGGAGCGGACCAGGCGCGCCGCCTCGGTGGCGATTTGCTCGAAGATGTCCTTAACGAACGAATCCATGACCTTCACGGCCTCCTGCGAGAGGCTCAGGCCCTGGTGGACCTGCTTCAGCACCCTGCGGAAATAGGCGGCAAAGCTGTCGAAGCCGTCAGAGCGGCGGCGCTGGCGCTTCGCCGTCTTGCGCTTCGCCCTCTTGCGCTTCGCTGTCTTCCGCTTCGGGTTCTCTGGCTCGGCTTCGAAGGGCTCGGCTTCCTTGGTGCCCAGGCTTTCTTCAGACGTCACAGACGAAGGCTCAGCCATGTCGGAATCGTCTTCCCCACAGCTCAGAGGGAAGGAGAGGACAGTGTGGCAGTTGAGGGCCGTTGGCCGGTTTATACTCCCTGCCTTCTCTGACGTCACGGGCAATGTTCATATCTGATTGGGCAAAATGCAAAGCAGGGAGGCCTGTCACTAAGGCACCCCATGTCACGTGTGATTGGATGGCCCCCTGCTTGGCCTCCAGTCAACCATTCACAGTGGAAATCTGGTGACCTTTAAACTTTCTGTGAACTCTACCAGAAAATCTTGGAACTATGTCCCATGTTAGGCAAAGTTCACCTCAGCTGATTTATGCCTACAATTTATGCAGGAGAACTCTGAAAAGATGTCACCCAGGTCACCTACACTGAAGAAAAATCAGTTTGAGCTTCCTGAGCGAGTCTGACCTCGCTAACTCAAGTCATTGCCGCCATCAGAATGACTTTAGCCACTTGGCGGCCACTTTACTCCCACATAGTAGCTTGTCTTTCCATGGCTGAGCCTCTGTAGCTTGAGCTGGAAGTCTCTGACATGGTCTGCAGGGTGCTCCTCAAAATCATGGGACATAACTGACCATCTACTGCCTCCAATTATGATCAAAACCCCCAGTGAATTAGAAAAAATTGAAATCTCAAAGCCACATTGTCCAAAGTTGGAACACAAATAGAAATGGGAGTACTTTTAAAATTAGTAAAAATACTTAAAGATTTCTCAAATATAAAATGTTCTTAACATTCCTTAGGTCCTCAAAATACCCCACATGCTTGAATTTGTGAACAAACCTAAGAGTTGTTGATTGAAATCAATGATTACTTTAATTCTCTAAGAAAACACCATAGGAAGAATGGAAGGAATAAATGGGAAGTTCTTTAAAATAAAAGCATATTTCTTGCAAGAATACATGACAATACAGACAAAGGCATTTCTTTAATGTGTTTCCTTACCAATGAATTGCAGAATTTCAATCAAAAAATGACTTAAGAAGAATTGACAAACAGGGGGGTTCATCAATGTGGTTTCATCGGAAATGGTCAAGATTCCAAAGCTGTTTCCATTTGCACTTTCAAAGAACTCCTAATTCGACTGCTCATAAAATGTTTCCAGTTATGAAAGGGGAAAGCTAATCTTTATTACCAGAAAATGTAATATGATGATAAAACCAGTGAAGGAAGCTTTCCGTTCCTTCTTTCTGAAGAATCCCATTTACCAATGAAAATACAAAAATCCCACTTGATGTGTTAGGAGTCAAATCCTTCCCTTATTTGTATACAAGGGACAAGAGACACATACAGTACGATGTCTGAATTCAAATCATGAACTTACAGTGATTAAACACAAGCTAGCAAGCAAACAACAGGGAAGGAACCCCTCCAGTTTCCTCCACAATCTCCAAGTCTGAACCTCCCAAGAATGCTTTTATTTGTTTTTCCCTGGTCACTTTCCCACATTGAGCCAAACGTTGTGGCTCAGAAGCTTCCAGTCCACCACTGGCCGAACCAGTGAACAGGACACGAGCTGCTCTCATTGGACACTCTGATCACCCAAGTGTTGCATCATTGCAGTATTTAGCTATGTCTCGCTTACTTGATTCTTCAAAGGAACTGCCATCATTATTGCAACTTTTGTATACAGTCATTGTTTTACATTTACCTCTACTTGCTAATTTATTCTATTAACATTCCTACCTGCATCTCAGATCATCTGCTGTGATCTTTCTCCATCTTCCTAAATCACATTCTTTAGAAGTTCCTTTAACATGGTGTCAGCCGATGTAAACACGGTAAGATTTCATTTTTCTCAAAAGTCTTTATTTCTCAGTTAAGCTCTAGAAGGAAGCCGGCACTGAGATGGGGTTAATGATGTAGGAATGTTAATCAGGATTGCCATCTGAGGATGGGATGAGCCATATAGGTATACCCTCCCCTTGTTCAGACATTGGATGTGACCATCTCAGGAAGTCCCTAACTTTGGGCAAATTAGCTCTCTGAAGCTGAGGAGATATCTGAAAGGGTCAATGGCTGAGGATTAGCACCTGGCTGTACTCTCAGCAGCCGGTGGAGCAAGTCTACATTTGAGTGTGGTTTGGGGAGGTCCATCTTCATGTGTACCATAGCTTCACTATTAAATGATACCTTGGCTAGATATGCAACTCTAGGATGACAGTTACTGTCTCTCAGCACTTGCTTTTGGCTTCAATTTATTAAGAAAAAGAGGTCTGCAGTCACACTACTTGGTATTCCTTTTTTAGGCATTGTGTCTTTTTGTCCGCTATTTTGATCTCTAGGGTTACCTTGAAGGTTTACTACGATTTGTCAGGTCTGCTTCCTGAATGGAGGAACTTACGGCTTCCCCTAACTCTGGGAATTACCAGCCATTTTCCTTTGAATATTATTTTTCCAATATTCACCCAGTTTTATGCTTCTGGAATGCCTTTGTGATACTTATCACCTACTTACTCCATTCCTTGAGTGTCTTTGCCTCACTTTTATCCTTTTATTTTCTTTTACTTTCTGTGAAGTAGTCTGTATTATTTCTATTATTTTATCTGCCTTCTAGGTCACCAATCCTCTGTCCAGCTATATCTCGTTGGTTATGTAAAATTTCTTTAATCTTTTGTTCATATAATGAATGTTTGCATTTTCAAAAAGAAGAGATTACAGACTTGGAAGGAATAGAATCAGATTCATCTGAATGACTTAGAGTAGCATCTCCAGGTCTTAGGGGACGGGGAATAGGTTTTTTTTCTTGAATTTCTTGATTTTGATATTTCTGTACCATTTTTGGCTTTCCTCTTATGTTTTCAATGAATTCTGGAATAAAGATAATGTTGAATAAGTTTGATTGGGATATGATTGCTATATTAATACTATTTTCCAGGGTTGCTTATAATTTGTTATTGAAGTAGTAAACCTGTTTCCCTCAATTAGTCTTTTTTGTTGAAATATAATGGACATAAAACATTAGTTTCATAATGATTCAATATATGTATATATTATGAAATGATCACCCCAATAATTCTAGTTAACATCCACCACCACACAGAGTTACAAAATTTTTTATCTTGTGATAGGAACTTTTAAGGTCTACTTTCTTAGCAACAGTCAAATATACAATACAGTATTTAACTATAGCCACCGTGCTGTATATTACGTGTCTGGGAATTATTTAATTAAAATTGGAAATTTGGACCTTACTTCAATCTTTACTGTTAACCATACCATTAGATCATAATTGCCCCTTTTCTTCAATCACCTTCTGAAGTGAATGATCAGATGTACTCATTTTATCTTCCAGTCTTCAACATCAAAACCCATTTTTCCTCTCTCTATCCTAGATTTCATATCTGTCATTCACCTTTGCACTCCCAGTCTTCACTGTCTACATGGTATCTTTTAAATGTCATTTCATTAATTCTTCTATTCTATTTCTGAAATTTTAGGTGCCAAACACCCAAAGAGCTATAAGAATGTCCCAACAGATTCATTTTCTTAAAATAACTTCTCACATGATACAATATGTATGAGACTGGTATGCAAGATCAAGACTGGCAAAACATTTGTATGTCATATGGACAAACACTAGGATTTTGAAGCAGCGGTAGTGAGCAAGGTGTCAATAAAATGACCTACGCTGTGCATTCCAACTGATTTACAGTTCTATCTTTGAAATGAGCAAGATTTCAGAAGAGGCTTTGGCTCCCAAAGTTTTGTCCCCTATGTGTATGACGATCTCTAGGCACTATTCAGAGGGATTTAGTTGTAGTTGTTTTCCTGACAATTTTCCTGATCACCTTGGAAAAGAAAATTCTTTTTTTCAAGTTCTTGAATGAGATGTTTCTAATATTCCAGAATAATTTTAACTAGTGACCCTCATGAAGGGGGTCCAATTATCCCAAATCCTTACTCTAAGTTCCCAAGGAGAACTCTGGAAGTATAACGGCTCATCAGAGATCTTCCACAATGGGCTGAAAAACAAACAAAGAAATGTGTACCCAAGTCCTGGATCAGGCATTTCCTCCCTTCGTGCTGCAACACTTAGGAAAACAATTTCTTGGTTTCTTGCCCTACCCACAAACTTTCTCTTGAGTTCATAGAGTTCTGCTAAAGCTACATAGATTTGTCTCTCCTGGAGGTTCCTGTCCCTCTTCTGATGGCTTCAAGGACAGTTTTGATTTTTGCAGATTATCCAGCTTTTGCCTCTTTGTTTGGCTCAAAGTGATATTCCTCACAGAAGAACTTACAGATTATTTTAAAAGTACAAATACAGTCCTTTAAAATACTGAACTAATAATGGAGTTTAAAGAAACTCATAAACAATTTCTGAGGATTGAAATCACTGAGTACCTTCTCTCTTCACAGAAGTAAGAAGGTAAAATTTAAAAAAAAATATTAAACTAAGCAATGAAGAGACGGAGTGAAAAGAGGATGAATGCAGTCACCTTTTTTCTCTTAATGGGAAACTAAATAATCAATATGATGGAAGAGTCAGCACATGTGCCAATCTACAGCTCAGGTTTCATATCACATGTACTTTGAGTTGCATTCCCTGAAATTCTTATATTGAAGTCCTAAACCCCAGTACCACAAAGGTAATCTTACTTGGAGTTAGGGTCATTAATGAGGCAATCAAAGTAAGACCTGATATTCAGACCAGATTCTGGTAGAGTTCTTTTCAGCATGTACTCACTCGAAACATTCTCCTTTCTCTCAATCCGTGTGTCTGTATTGCTGTGTCCAGGGGCCCAGGAGTAGAGGGACGGTATGTCTACAGTGGTCAGAAACTTCATGCCACCGGAGGGAAAGGTTTGTCCTGGATTATAGGGATTCACTGCATGCAGGAGTTCACCCAGATAAGAGTGAGTCAAGTGGGAAAGTATTCCATAGTTTAACACTGTGGCCCAAGGAAACCAGGACATTGTGCTATGGACATATCATGCGTGTGGCACCCAGCAGCATCTCAAAACGCATGTGTTGTGTGGCACTATTTGTTAGATTTGTGAAGGTTGCTCATTCCCAGACACTTCTCTGATGGATTAAGCATGTCTGTTCCCCTGCTTCTTGACTCTGGCTGGCCTATAATTGCTTTGACCAATGGCGTATGAAAGAAGTGATGTTATGCCCATTACAGAGCTAATCTTTAAGAGGACACATAGCTTCTGCTTCGCTGTTTGAGAGTTCTGAGCCGATAAGTAAACATCTGCCTATCCTGCTGCACAAACCCCTGGAGAGGTACGTCCATGGCACCAGTATGAGTGTTAGTTGTCTTTTACGGTGCAGAGTAGTTTAAAGGGTCATTTACACTTCTGTTTTGGTCAAGAAATGGAATCGAAAATGGGGGAAATTTCCATTCAAGACATGAAAAATAACTTGACAAAATTATTTATATACATTATTGAAAATGCTCACCTCTGTGTGAAAAGTGACAGAAATTAATAGTTCATTGAGATCTTTAATAATTGTAGTTGCTTGAATGACTGCACCCTTAATGAAAATCTGGACTCTTTCTAATGGAAAGGGAAGATGCCAAAAGAAAAAAAAAAAAAAAAACCAAAGAATTCTACTCCATGTCCTAGATTTGGGGTCAGTAAAAGTCTCCTTGAGAATGTGTAATCACAAAGGCGTCCTCCTGTAGCTTTGGGGTTTATATTAACACTATCATTATGGTGCAAAGAATTCCCTGTTGTAAACTTTCTTTCACTGTTTAGTCATCATATTTTATTTACCAGTAATAAAAAATGGCATTTATCTTTTCATGATTGGAACAGTTTTCTTAGCAGTAGAACTAGCCGCTCTGTGAAGCCCTCACAGGAAACACACTTGGAAACCTGACCATCAGGATCTTAGCTCATTGAAGACCTCCATTTCTTCAAGTCTGCCTAAGTCCTTTTTGGTTCAATGTCTGTAAGTTATTTTTACATAAATACATTAAAGATATACTTTGCTTGAATTAAGTAGATTTTTGAAAGGAATATGTTTCTAATTTTAAAATATTTCCCTTTTACTGATTATTTTCTTCTCACTCTGAAGGTTTCTAGGGAATTAGAAAAAGAATTTCTGTCAACTAACACATATTTTTTCACCAGTTCCACTATGTGTGGTATTTGGGGTACCTAAGAAGTAATGTTAAAAAGTTAACATTTGCTAAATGTTAAATATTTTTAGTATTTATGTACAAGTATTCGATTTCTGTTTGTGGCCTGTCTTTGGAGAAGGCGGTTTTACTATTCTCTCTGATTCCCTGTAAGTTTGATAAGAATTGGAGGTAAGGGCTGGTCAGTTATGTCCTATGACTGATTTTAAGGAGCACTCTGCTGACCAAGTCAGAGAGTTCCTGCTCAAGCCACGGTGGCTCAGCCATGGAAAGAGAAAATTCTGTATTGAGTAAAATGGCCCCCAAGTGGCCAGAGTCATTTTAATGGTGGCAAAGGTTTGAGTCATGGAGACCCTCTCAGGGTACTCAAACTGATTTTTCTTCAATGTAGGTGACTTCGGGGACATCTTTTCAAAGTTCTCATGCATAAATAGTAGGCATAAACCACCTGAAGGGAACGGATGACCTTTTCCTACATGCGGCACAGTTCAAAGATTTTTCTAGTGGAGGTCATGGAAAGTTTAAAGGTCACCAGATTTCCACTGTGATTGGTTGACGGGAGGCCAAGCAGGGTGGCATCCAATGACATGTGACATGGAGTGCCTTAGTGACAGGTCTCCCTGCCTTGCATTTTATCCAGTCAGATATGGACATTGCCTGTGACATCAGAGAAGGCAGGGATTATAAACCCGGCCACTGGCCCTCAGCAGCCTCATTGTCCTTCCCTCTGAGCTGTGGGGAAGTTGCCTCCGACATGGCCGAGCCCTGACGTGAGACTTTGGCTGAGGAAAGCCTCAGCACCAAAGAGCCCACAGAAGCCGAACCAAAGAGCCCAAAGCAGAAGACGCCAAGGTGTTGTCGCCGCTGCTGCCCAGACAGTTTCATCACCTATTTCCCCAGGGTGCTGAAGCAGGTTCACGAGGGCCTGGACATCTTCGAGCCCATCGCCGAGGAGTCTGCACCCCTGGCCAGCTCCGCCAAGCGCTCCACCACCACCTTCAGAGAGATCCAGACCTCCGCGCCCCTGCTGCTGCCCAGGGAGATTGGCAAGCACGCCATGTCCTAGGCCACCAAGGCAGTCATCTGGCACACCATCCTCAAATGAGCTGCTTCAGAACCACCTGAGCCTCGCAAACCTAAGGGTCTTTTCAGAGCCACTCACTTGTCAGGAAAAGACCTGTAGCACTGAAGAGTCAAATTGACTCTCGTTTTGCGACCTGTGTCATTCTGCCCATCACTAAAACGTTTTTAAGTTGAAGTAAACATCAAACATTATCAATTCTACTTGAATATATGCCTGTAGTGCAGTTTGTTCCAATGAAAATTGTGAATATTCCTTAAGCATATTGCATTTCATAGCTTACCTGAACAGTCATTTTAGTTCTAGGTCAGCCTTTATAGAATTCCTTAAGGTCTAAATTATTTTTGTATTAATTTTATCTTGCATTTTAATTCTCATTCACTGGGAGGACGTTGTGGAATTTGCTAGAGATACTTTATGTGTGATATAGCCAGAGATAAAGTGAGGAAGCAAATAAGCCCACCAATACATCCCTCTTCAACCTTTTTCGACATGTCCCATAATATTAAGTCATTTAAATACACAAATGAGTACTCAAACATATTACAAAATAGCTACCTGAAACTTCCAAGAAACAATTCACTTTTTTAAATCACTGGTTTCTGAAATTACTATTGGAATTCATTCAGATTCATACAATTTATTCTTTCCCAATCGAGAAACTTTTTGATTTTTAGAACACAGACCTTCAGGAGCTGCAATTTTGCATCACTGGATGATGAGAGTATCCAGTGAGAGCAGCTCAGGCCCCACCCTCCACTGATGCAGCCAAGGAGGCACTGGCAGCCCGCGAGCCACAGCTATTGGTCCAAAGAGTGGTGGAGTGACCAGGCCTGAACCAATAACAGCCTTCCTGTGATACTCAACCCCGAGATAGAGTAGCAAGGAGGTGTGATAGCTTCCCTGTTGTTTTTCTGTTCAAGTACTTGCTTTTCACCATGGTAATTTAAGTACAGGCATCCAGATTTGGTAGTGGGACATGTCTGCATCTCCTTGCACCCAAATAAGAGGAGGATGTTCAGCAGTTAAGAGAAGTAAGATGACTCCTTCTCCTACCTCAAGTAATTTGAGTGTTAATGCTTATGATAATATTTATTTAATTTAACATCGGTTGTGTTTTCTTCTTGGTGCATTGACTTTTTTAGATTTGGTTTCTCTATAGGTATATTGCTGAATTTCAAAATAGTTAATACTTTTCCAATTCTTTTTTCTTTTAACTGACCTCCAGTTTCCTCCATCCGTCAAGAGAGAACACACAGCAAGTCATGATGACCACCTACAGAGATGGGAAAGAACGCTATTCTTTGAACAAGTTACATTGCTAGTGTCAGAAGAAAGGTAACAAAACAATTTTTATGCTTGAGCAGACATTCCCGTCTTTAAGGAGATCCAGTGAATGTGAAATGCATATGTACACTACACATTAGGGAGGGAGGGTGGAGGCCCAGATGGACACAGTGAGAGAATTTTATCTTGAAATTTTCTTGTCCTGCTTTAAAATATGAATTGGGTTTCATCATATGATAACTTTTCTAGATTTACTGTGCAGCTAACTCAGTTTTCTTAAATGCTTTATAAGCTTTTAAAACTACTCCATAATAATAATAAGCTAAAATCTTGATAAAGAGGATTATTTGTCCTAATTCCTGACCTATTGCTATCAAAGAGAGCTCTGGAAGTAACATTGACCCTTGCATTCATGCAATTCTCAATGAAGCTCTTTCTAGTTTCCTGACCTGCCCTCATCTTTCTCTAGAGCAAGTGGTTCTCTGTCATATGCAGAATTCTACATGTGTGGTCTTCTTCTGTGAGAGTCGTATCTCTCTTTTGATGAGTCCATGAAATTGTTGTAGTTTATTCAGCTTTAGTCTCACTCTTTGGCTAAGGGTGATATCCTTCCAAGGTTTTTACATCCAAATCAATTGTTATTTTAACTTATCATATATGTTCAAATAAAACTCTTAACACTGGTGATAACGTACTGAGCTTTAAAGCAAATTATAAAACATTTCAAGGGACTGAATCCCACAATATGTTCTTGCTTCACAAAGTATGAAGCTAGAAATCAATTTTTTTTAAAGAAACAGTTAGAAAATCATCAACTTTGTCAAGACTCAGCAATATATTTTTAGAAAAATTATACAAGTAAAGAGGCACTGTGCCAGGAAATACACAATGATAATATTAATGTATTAACATTCAGTTGAATATTTACATTCAAATTCTAGAAGAAAAAGAAAAAAAAATCTTTATTTGGTGACCATCATCTTCTTATTCGATGCAACTGTCCAGAGACACGGGGCACTATGTGCTCTGGATTTCTATCCTTAAATCACCAAGATGTAAAACAAGTCAAGTAACAAAACCAGCTGACAGAGAATCCTACACTTTCAGCCTCAATTTTCTGCTGACGATCACAGGACGGCTGTTATTGGTTCAGGCCTGGTCACTCCACCACTCCTTGGACCAATAGCTGTGGCTCACGGGCAGCCGTATCTCAATGGCTGCATAAGGGTGGAGCCTGAGCTGCTCTCACTGGATACTCTCATTATCCAGTGATGCAAAATTGCAGCTCCTGAAGGTCTGTGTTCTAAAAATCAAAAAGTTTCTCGATTGGGAAAGAATAAATTGTATGAATTGAGAAATAAGGAAACAATCCCATTTATGATTGCATCAGAAATACTGAAATACCTAGGAATAAACCTACCTAAGGAGGTAAAAGACATATACTCGGAAAAGTATAAGACACTGATGCAAGAAAGTGAAGACAGGAGAGAGTGATCAACATGGTGGAGTAGTAGGATGTGAAAGTCACTCCTCCCACAAATACAACAAAAATACATCTACTTGGGGAGTGATTCTCACAGAATACCTACTGAACACTGGCAGAAGACCTCAAGCTTCTGAAAGTTCAAGAAAATCTCCACATAGATTGGTAGGAAAAAAGAAAACAGAAAGGAATCAGGATGGGACCTGTGCCCAGGGAGGGACCTGTGAAAGCGGAAAGGTTCCTATACCATGGGAAGTCCCCTCACCAGCGGGGAGGTGGTCTGGGACTAATGGGAAGCTTGGAGGTTCTCAGCAGAGCACAGAAATTGGTTTGCGGCAGCCAGAACAGACAGAGAACTGCACAGATGGTCAATGCTGCAACCGTGCACTGGCCTGCCTGAGATGTGCATCCACCAGTGTGGGCAGGAGCTGGGTGCAGAAACTTGGGCTTTGGAGATCAGACTCGCGGAGAGGACTGGGGTTGGCTGTGCAGAAACAGTCTGAAGGGGCTCGAGTCTGCTACAAGCGCTGCTGAGCGTGTACTTGGAGGAAACCTGGACTCACCTTAGAGGCCAGGCACCATTGTTTGGGGGGGGGTGAGGAGAGGGATAGGACCCACCTTTGCAGCCTTTTCCCCTGCATGTGCTCTCAGGTGACAGAACACCACCTACACAAGCTCCAGGAGCACTCGTGAGCCACCTCCTCTACCACTACAGGCTCCGCAGGCACACATGAGCAGCCACCACTGCCAAGAGCCCCAGGATCCGGCACCAGCTGCCTTACCTGCCCACCCCGTATCAAGGGGATAATGGCCAGCACATGCTGAGGAAAGAGGCAGCAGGCATCCATACGAAAAACAGCCCTCGCAACAAAAATATCAAACCCACGGCAGCTACACAGGGATGCTCCCACATATAAATAGCCCTCCAAGACCACAGAAGAAAATTGATTCCCCTAAACTCATAGGGTAAGAGAAATATAAGTAAAATGAAGAAGCAGAACCACTCCCACTTAAAAGACCAAGAGAATTTTCCTGAAAGAACAAACAATGAAACAGACCTCTTCAGTTTAATAAATACAGATTTCAAATAGGAGATAATGAAAATACTAAAGGAATTAAGAAAGGCCATTGACAGAAATGCAGAGTACCATCCAAAGGAGCTAGAAACTATAAGGGGGAGCCAAGAAAAATTTGAAAACTCATTTGCTGAGATGAAAGCTGAGCTAAAGGCAATGAATAGCAGAATGAATAATGCAGAAGAACAAATAAGTCATCTGGAAGATAGAAGAATGGAAATCACAAAATCAGAAGAGCAGACAGAAAGCCAAATGAAAAAAGAAATGAAAGCAATATAAGAGACCTGTGGGATCATAGAAAGTATGCCAAACTACACATAATAGGGATTCCAGATGGGAAAGAAAGAGAAACGGGGATCGAAAATGTATTTGAAGATACTATGGCTGAAAACTTCCCAAAACTAAAGAAGGAAACAGAAATCCAGGTACAGGAAGCACAGAGGGTCCTAAACAAGATGAACCCAAACAGACCTACACCAAGACATATTATAATTAAATGACAAAATTCAAAGATAAGGAGAGGATTCTAAAAGCAGCAAGAGAAAAACAAAGAGTTAATTACAAGGGTACTCCCATAAGGCTATAAGCTGATTTCTCGACAGAAAAGTTGCAGGCCAGAAGGGAGTGGAAAGATATATTCAAAATCCTAAAAGGGAAAAATCTGCAACCTACGATACTCTACCAATCAGGATAATCATATAGAATAGAAGGAAAGATTTCTCAGACAAGCAAAAACTAAAAGAACACAGCAATACTAAATCTATTCTAAAAGAAATATTAAAAGGTCTTCTCTAAACAGAAAATAAGCAAGAATCTATAGGAAAGAGAAAATCACAATTGGAAAATAAACCACTTAAATAAGCCCATACACAGATTTTTAGAAATCAAAACACTTTTGGGAAAAGCATGATAACCACAATGAACAACGAAAGGATAAACAAGAAGATGCAAAAGAGGACATCAAAATCATAAAATGTTGGGGAGTAGAGTAAGAAAATGTAGAGTTCCTTTTTTATTAGAATGTGTTTGAGCCTATATGATTATCACTCTAAAACAGGTAGATATAGGAAGGGGTTATACTCGAAAAACTGGGTGACCACAAATCAGACATACAATAGATTCACTAAAACCAAAAAGAAAAAAAAAACACAAGCATACAATAAAAGGAAATGATCAAACTACAAAAAGATAACGAAAGAAACAGAGAAGAAACACACAATCAACTGGAAAACAAGGTTAAAAATAGCAATAAATTCATATATATATATATATATATATATATATCAATAATTACCTTAAACATCAATGGACTAAATGCTCCAGTCAAGAGACATAGAGTGGCAGATTGGATTAAAAAAAAAAACCAAAACAAACAAGAGCCTATAATATGCTGCCTACAAGAGACTGACTTCAGGGTAAAGGGCACACATAGGTTGAAAGTGAGGGGATTGAAAAAGATATGTCATGCAAATGGAATGACAAGAAAGTGGGGGTTGCACAGTCATGGCAGACAAAATAGACTTTAAAACAAAGGCCATAAAGAAAGATAAAGAGGGACACTATATAATGGTGAAAGGATCAATACATGAGGAGGATTTTACACTCGTCAACATATATGCACCTAATATAGGAACACCTGAATACATAAAACAACTACTAACAGATATAAAGGGAGAAATTAACAGGAATACAACAAGAGAAGGAGAATTTAACACCCTTCTCACAGTAATGGATATATCTTCTATACAGAAAATCAATAAAGCAAGAGAGATCCTAAATGATACAATAGGACCATTAAACTTAATTGATATTTGCAGGGCAGTACCTTAAAAAACCAGAATGAACATTCTTGTCACGTGCACATGGAACATTCTCTAGGATTGACCATATGCTAGGGCAAAAAACAAAAACTCAAAAATTTAAGAGTATAGAGATTATTTCAAGCATCTTCTCTGACCACAAGGACATGAAACTAGAAATCAACGACGGGAAAAGAAATGAGAAAAAAAAAAAAAAAAGACTACATGGAGCCTAAACAACATGACACCAAAAAACTGTGGGTCAACAAGGAAATCAAAGAAGGAATTAAAGGAATTAAAAAATACCTTGAGGGCTTCCCTGGTGGTGCAGTGGTTGAGAATCCGCCTGCCGATGCAGGGGTCATGGGTTCGTGCCCCGGTCCGGGATGATCCCACATGCCGCGGAGTGGCTGGGCCCATGAGCCATGGCTGCTGAGCCTGCGCGTCCGGAGCCTGTGCTTCACAACGGGAGAGGCCACAACAGTGAGAGGCCCGCGTACCACAAAAACAAATAAAATAAAATAAATAAATAAATAAATAAATAAAAATACCTTGAGACAAATGACAATGAAAACACAACCATACTAAATCTATGGGATGCAGCAAAATCAGGTCTTAGAGGGAAATTCATAGCGATACAGGCCTTCCTCAAAAAAGAAAAATCTCAAATACACAACATACCTAACTACTTTAAAGAATTAGAAAAACAAGAATAAATAAAACCTAAAGTCAGCAGAAGGAAGGAAATAATAAAGATCACAGAGGAAATCAATAAATCAGGTATTAAAAAATAGGAGAAAAGCAATAAAACCGAGAGCTAGTTCTTTGAAAAGGTAAACAAAATTGACAAACCTCTGGCCAGGCTCACCAAGAAGAAAAGAGAGAGAACCCAAACAAACAAAATAAGAAATGAAAAAGGAGACATAACAACTCATACCGCAGAAATACATAAAAAATAAGGGAATACTATGAACAATTATATGCCAACAAATTTGACAACCTAGAAGAAATGGACAAGTTTCTAGAAACATTCAGCCCACCAAAACTGAATTACTATGAAACAGATAATTTGAACAGGCTGATCACTAGAAGTGGAATAGAATCTGTAAAAGAAACACAAACACTAAAACAAAAACAAAACTCCCTACAAATAAAAGTCCAGGGACAGATGGCTTCACAGGTGAATCCTACCAAACATACAAAGAACTTATACCAATCCTTCCCAAACTCTTCCAAAAGATTAAAGAGAAGGGAACATTCCCAAAGACAATCTATGAAGCCGCCATCACCCTGATGCCAAAACCAGACAAAGACATCACCAAAAAAGAAAATTACAGGTCAATATCTTTGATGAATATAGATGAACAAATTCTCAACAAAATATTAACAAACTGAATCCAACAACACACACACACAAATCATACACCACAAGCAAGTGGGATTCATCCCAAGTTCACAAGGATGGTACACCATACACAAATCAATCAATGTGATACACCACATCAACAAAAGAAAAGACAAATACCACTTGATCATCTAAATAGATGCAGAAAAAGCATTTGAAAAATTCAACGTCCATTCATGAAAAAAACTCTTACCAAAGTGGGTATAAAGGGATCATATCTCAACATAATAAAAGGCATTCATTTATGACAAACCCACAGCCAATATAACACTCAACAGTGAAAAGCTGAAAGCCTTCCAGCTAAAATCTCGAACAAGGCAAGGATGCCCACTCTCACCTCTTCTATTCAGCATACTATTGGAAATCCTAGCCACAGCAATCAGAGAAGAAAAAGAAATAAAAAGTACCCAAATTGGAAGTGAAGAAGTAAAATTGTCTTTATATGCAGACGACATGATACTATATGGAGAAAACCCTAAACACTCCACACAAAAACTACTAGAGCTGATAAACAAAGTCAGCAAGGTAGCAGGATGCAAGATTAACATACAGAAATTCGTTGCATTTCTTTACACTAACAATGAACTATCAGAAAGGGAATATAAAAGAAATACCTTTTAAAATTGCAGCCCCCAAAATAAAGTACTCAGGAACAAACCTGAGCAAGGAGGTGAGAGACTTACACACTGAGAATTCTAAAATATTAAGAAAGGAAATTGAACATAATTAAAAATATGAAAAGATATCCCATGCTCTTAGAGTAGAAGAAATAATATTGTAAAGATGGCCATACTACCCAAAACAATCTACAGATTTAATGCAATCCCAATCAAATTACCCATGACATGTTTCACAGTACCAGAACAAATAAACCTAAAATTGATATGGAACCATAAAAGACCCAGAACTTCCAAAGAAATCCTGAAGAAAAAGAACAAAGCAGGTGGCACAACCCTTCCAGACTTCAAACAATACTAGAAAGCTACAGTAATCAAAATGGTATGGTTTTGGCACAAAAAAAAAAATATGGATCAATGGAAGAGAATAGAGGGCCCAGAAATAAACCCACACACCTACAGACATTTAAACTTCAACAAAGGAGGCAAAAGTATACAATGGGGAAAAGACAGGCTCTTCTGCAAGTGGTGTTGGGAAAGTTGGACAGCTGCATGTAAATCAATGAAATTAGAACACACACTCACACCATACAGAAAAATAAACTCAAAATGGCTTAAAGACTTAAACAAGAGACATGACACTGTAAAATTTCTACAAGAGATCACAGGCAAAGCTTTCTCTGACATAAATCATACAAATGTTTTCTTAGGTCAGTCTCCTAGGCAATATAAATTAAATAAAAAATAAACAAATGGGACCTAATGAAACCTACAAGCTTTTGCACAGCAAAGGAAACCATAAACAACATGAAAAGACAACTTATGGAATGGGAGAAACTTTTGCAAATGACCTACAAGGGCTTAATTTCCAAAATATACAAACAGCTCATACAAGGTGTCAACAAGGCGGTTTTTAAGAGTAAAGACTGAAAAGAATAGAAAGAGATTACCAGAAACAGTGCGAGCAGACCCTTCAGTTCCAAGATTAAATTTTGCCCGGGTAGATTAGAATCTGCGATCCATTTTTTTCCTAGAACTTTCGCATTTAGTTATTCGTTTACCATGTTTGGGTCCACACTTTAAATGAATTCCATACCATGGGTAGTGGAGAAAAGAGTTCGAAGGCGGTATTTTTGTCCTAGCCATACTATTATCCATGCGTTGATGCTTCTAATTAGTTGATTAGGCAGTGAGGGCTCTCCCTCAGTTTGTCTTTACAGTAAACCACAGCGTTAGATCGCGATTGCTCACTAGGTGCCCTTCTTTCCTCAAGCACCCACTGAAGTGGATAATCACAATACCTCACTCCCGCTTCCCAAATTCAAGGGCATAAGTAACTAAATTCCCATTATCTTTGATTCTTTCTCGATTTCCCACGTGTTGCTCACCCTTGCACGCCCAGTCTTCACTCTTCAGCTCTAGTATGCTGGATTTGTAATATGTCACAAAAATGATCCTATTTCATTTCTGAATCCACAAATGCAAAACACGCAAAGCACAACAGCAGTGTCCTGGTGTATTAGGTCTCTTAGAATGTTTTCACACAGACCATAGCCTTGTGACCAGCACAGTAAAGTAACCTAGGTAAAGCATCACTGTTTCATATGGAGGGAAACTGGCATTTTGATGCAGCAACCATTACCATGCTAGACATTAAGGGATTTTCTGTAGTCAGCTCTCTTCAAGGTGGTCCACACTTGTTTCTCAGAAAAGGCACCTGGCTCTACCAAGAGTTTGGATTTCTGAATTTTTTTTTTCCTCAGTATGTACAACAATTTGTAGTTCCTACACAGAGGAAGGTATGCACTTGATTTCATGGTAGATTTTAATGGAAAGTTGTGCAGCAAGTGCTCCTTTTTTCAAACCCTTTTAAGTTTCATCTTTCCCGAATAGTAATAAGTAATGACCTTCATGAGGGGCTTTATTTGCCTAAATCCTATGTCTAGAGATCTCAAAGAGATCGCTGGGAGCAGAATTGGCACCCTTCTTACTTGCAATTGGGCATGAACTCTCTCTAGTGTCCTGTCCTGCCCATTTTACTCTTCAGCCAGTGGTGCTCTGTCCAAGCTGGAATATTTGGTTTCTGGTCTCTCTACAGAATGACCCCCAAATATTTTTGAATTTTGCAGTTTATAAGTCTTTTGTCTCAGTGTTTGCCTGAGACACATCCTTTACTGGCTTCTGCCTCCTAGTCAAAAAGGTTATTTACAACATACTCTACATGTTCAAATGAAACACTGCACAGTAATAATGAAGTATTGGGCTTTAAAGCAAATCGGAATATATTGCAGAAGACTGAAATCCCACGGATTGTCCTCTCTCAACAGTTCTGGTAAACTAGTAATCTGTTTAAAACACAAAATAAATCGGCAAATTCTTTGTATTTCGGCAGCACACTTAGAGAAAAATGACACAAATAAAAATCTTCCTGCGCCACGAAGATAAAACAATGGAAAAGAACAGATATGAACCTTAACATTCAAACCACTTGAGGTAAAAGCAGACAGAGTATGTCTTCAATTGCTGATATAACTCCTTTAAACGGTAGGAAGGGGCTGAAGAAATGACTTCCTCTGGATTTAACTCCTTAGATCCCCATGATTAAACATAAGTAAGGAACCGAAAAATTAAAAAATAAAATGAGGTAAATTATCACATTTCATTACTCCTTAATCTCCAGGTTGACTATCATACAAAAACTATTACCTGCTCAGCCCTGGTCACTGGACACCATTTCGAGCCGAAGCCTGTAGCTCACAGGCTGCCAGACCCCCAGTGGAGACCAGAGCATGAGCTGCTCTCACTGGACATTCTCCAAAGGATGAAAAACTGCAGGTCCTGAAAGGTTTCATGTAAAGAGGGAAAGATTCTCTGCTGCTAGGGAAGAACTGATTAGATGCATCTGTGGGAATTCTTTAAATAGTTTCCCAAACCAGGGAATCAGAAAAGTGAAATGTTCGGGAAAATTGTGTTTTGCCACTTCTGTAAGCTCTTTTCAGTCCCCGTGTATATATTTCGACGTGTGCTGAAACTGGGATATGTTGAAACTGTAGAATAGGGGTAGTTGATGTACACAGCTGCTCCTCCACACTTTCTATTGCATGTCACACACAAAATACTACTGAAAAATTCCATAATACGCTCACGGGAGGATGAGAATAAATTGGGAAATGCAATTCATAGGTAAATGAGTTAGGCCTCATAAGACTCTATAAAGCCCGACATAGAGAAAGCACTAAAACTGGCTTCAAGAAAAGGTTGGAATATTGTAGTCTATCTAGCTTTTCTCTCTTTGTGTGGCTGAGAGGGACAGCCTTCACAGGTTGGTACATCCTACTCCAGCGGTACTGAGAATATCCTTTGAATTTCTCGATCTTTTCTCAAAGTATAGGCCAGTTACAATATTATATCAGTTCAGGTTTATACCAAGTGATTCAAAAGTTTTATACATTATACTCTTTTTGAAGTGATTATTAAAGAACTGCTATATTTCCCTCTGCTGTACAGCATATCCTTGTTGCTTATTTTAAAATGCCAAATGAATAGTTTTAAACATATGAAATATGAATCTCTACTGAAAACCAGAGTAAATTACAAAGGACTCTAGTCATGGAGTGCCTTCTCTCTCTCCAGCGACGTGGGAAGCCAGAAATACACTTTTTTGAAAAACGGAATGGGAAAATCAACAAATCCTTTGAAATTCAGCAACGTATTTATAGAAAGAGAAAAGACACACACACAAAAGTCAATGCACCAAGAAGAAAACACAATGGATATGAACTTCAATAAATATTATTAGAAGCATTAACATTCAAATTACTTGAGGTAGAGGAAGGAGTCACCTTAGTTATCTTAACTGCTGAACACCCTCCTCTTACTTTCATGCAAGGAGCAAGAGACATGTCCCACCCCTCCAGATCCGGATGACTGTACTTAGACCACCATGGTTAAAAGCTACTACTTGAAGGGAAAAACCACAAGTGAACTATCACACCTCTTTCCAACTTGATCTCCGGGCTGAGTATCACAGGAAGGCTGTTATTAGTTCAGCTCTGGACGCCCCACCACACGCTGGGCCAGTTGCTTTGGCTCACGGGCTGCCAGTCCCTGGTGGGCTGCTGCTCTGGAGATACTGGTTACAGCTGCTGTCAGTGGATGATCCCTTCAGCCATGCACAACTGCAGTTCAGTCAAGATTTCTGGATGAAAACCGAAACGGGAAACACCGCAAAAAGAAAAAATAAACATAAAAACAAAAAGATTCAGAGAAATCTGAATTAGGTGCAAAGACATTTCACAAGGTTTGGTGCTTGACTCTAGAAAATTAGTTTTCTCTCAGGTTACAGTGCTTTGGGGTCCTATTTTATGTATTGAATTGAATTAGGATTTGAGATATGTTGAAGGAGAATAAACGGGTACGTGTGGATTTTATATCTGTCACTGCCTTTGATCGGTTACTTTATCTCACATAAGAATCTCTGGATGATCCTGCTATATACAGGTGGAAGAAAGAGCAATATCACAGTCCTCACACCGAGAACACAAATGAAAAACGGTTACTCATAAAATGATTAAAACTAATTAATGGTTAACCAATTTAAAATTCTTTTTTTTAACATTCTTTGATTCCCTGAAATACCTCGAATGGAGGATAAATATAAGACAGCTTGGTTGGAAAACAAACAAACAAACAAAAAAAAACCACACAACAATGTCGCTATTCTTTAAGAAACCACCAGAGGAGAGAAAAGGAATCAATAAATTGGACATACTTAAAAATTAAGATCAAATTACTTTCAAGAGCCTAAGATAATACAATCAAAGGCATATTTAAATGTATTCATGGGCAAATAAGTTACAGAAATTGAACCAAAAAGGGACTTTAGAAGAACTGGAGAAATGTGGGTCATCAGTGTGGTTTCATCCCCAAATGACTAGGCTTCCAACAGTGTTTCCTCTTGGACTTTTAAGGGACAGCTAATCCTACCGCAAGAAAACGGTTTCAGTCATGAAGGGGCAAAAGCCAATTTGTGTTACTAGAAAAAGGAATGGAATGATACCAGTGAAAATAGCTTACTACTGCCAATTTCGGAAGACTCCTTTTTACAAATGAGTTTGTACAAAATCTTACTTGAAATACTCGTGATCAACTTGTTGCCACAGTGTTGTTTTGTTTGTTTTGTTTTTCTTTTTTTGAAATTTGGGCCCGCTGCCAGCCAAGCTTCTGCTGCCTCAGGTTGCTGCCCTCCTCATCTAAGACACTGTAGGGTAGGTATCCAGTGGGAACTTGGCTTGGAAGTCATATGTGTTGGGGTCCGGGCGGCAGCCGCGGTTCCAGAGGCTGGGGCCCGCGGGGGACGGCGCAGGGGCCATGCTCAGCTCCCGGGCCGCCCAGGGCCGCATCCTCCCGGGCCGTGGCGCTGGGCCCCGCCGAGGCCCGCGCTGCACGCCAGGGCCCCGGCCGCGGGCCGCCGAGCGACCGCCTGAGCGGCGCGATGGCCGAAGCGGCGGAGTGCGTGGGGCCGCCGCGGGCGGGCGGGCGCGCACGCGAGCGCGCGGAGGCGGGAGAGGCCGTCCGCACCGCCCGGCGCCGCCAGAGGGCCCTCTTGCCATATTTTGATGCATGGGACCAAAGACATGTCCAGTACAGTCTCTGAATTCATACCATTAGATCACCGTGATTAACAACCAGCCAGCAATGTAAACCAGAGGGAATGAAACGTTCTTGTATACTCCATAATCTCTAAAGGCCGAATCTCCCAAGAAGGCTCTTATTGGTTTACACTGGGTCACAGTCTCATATTTTCGCCCAAAGGCAAGGAATCACATCCCTTTCTCCCCTCAATCTCAAAAGCTGCACGTGCCCGGAAGATTCTTTTTTTTTGCTTCAAGCCCAGGACACCTCTTCACACTTTCAGTCCAAAGCTAGGGCTCAGGAGCTGCAGGCTTTTCATTGGCTGAACCGATCTAGAGTGGTGCTTCGGCTGCTCTGATTGGATGTTTGCAGCATCCTCCCCACGATGCCGCGGTGCATGTCAAAAAGGTTTCTGTTTCCAAGAACAGGAGAAGGCACTCGTGGGGGGAACAGAACGCACTACCATTTATCTGAACCAGTCAGATTAGTAACTTCAGGTTCTTCCACCTTGGATAGGTATTTTTCCCTGGACAATTTGCTTTCATGATTTCCGGGCTGTGTTTGGGTCCTCGATTCTGCTTTGAAATGAGTTCCATGACACTAGTTACGTTGCAAAAGTTTGAATGGCTTATGTTTGTCCTTATAATATTATTTTCCCAGAGTCGACGCTTATCATTAGTTGTTTAAGCTGTAAAGCTCTTTCCCTTAGTTTATCATTTCAGTAAACCACACTGTTAGATCATGTTTACTCACGGGGTGCCCTTTCTCCTTAATCACCTTTGGAAATCAGTACTCACACATGTACTTCTTTGGTCTTATCCTCTTCAACATCATACCGCTGTATTCCTCTCTTTCTTACATTTCCCGTGTGCTGGTTATCCTTGAGCTTTTCCTAGAGCTTCTCTCATCCAAAATTCGGTTTCCGGTGTGTAAGATCATTTGGAGGTACCACAGAGAGGGATTTACCCGCAGGTCCTTTGGTGGTAGTTGGTCCTGGTCTCCTTGGGTTTCCGATCCTTTTTCTTCCTTGAAATATTTTCCTACCATTCTTATCACATTCAAGAATGTAAAAAAAATAAGATTCCCATACCAGTGGCTCACTTATCATAAATCCTTTGTCTGATGGTCCCAAGGACAGTTTTTCAGGGCTAAGGGTCCGACAGAGTTCTCCACTGGACCAGGGAAAAGAGAATTTTTGAGCTCCTCTCCATCAGGCAATGGCCCCCTGCACAGCCACACACTCAGAGTGGTCACGCACTCTCTAGTATCCTGACTTGCCCAATTCTTTCTCCTGAGTTTGTGGGTTTCTGAAAACATTAACAAAACATTTTCTGTTTTGTCTCCCATGACGGTGCTATCCCTTTTCTCAGGGCCTGATTTCAGTAGGTTGTCCATAATATGTCTCACTGGGTGCGTGATGTACCTTTCCTGTTTTCACATCCTAATCAACAGGGAATTTTACAAGTTATTTTCAGAGTATTAAACGAAGGCCAGACATAACTCAAGAGACACTGGTGTCTTAAACAAATCGCAATTCACATCTTAAAGCACTTATAAGGACTGAAATGATAGAATATCTTCCCTCTTCACAGTGGTGGTAAGTCAGAAACTTCGTAAAAGTGATAAAAACTATTCACTCTTCAAATTCTTGAGGAAAATTACGTGGAATGTGTCACCTTATTTTCCCATTAGCAGTCAGCACTGTTCTCTTTTTTTATTATTATGCTTATAGGAGTACCGACAAAACACTGCTTACCATCAAACATCAATTTTAGCACACAGAGAAAAGTCCTTTCTATACACTATTAAATTTGAAGCAATGGCAGATGAACTGTACCCGGGATGATGAGACAAGAAAGGAGGGCTACACGAAAATCCTGACAGGCACCACCCAAAACGGCAGAAGCTTTCAGCTGGCCCATAGATACATGAGAAATAATAAATAACTGCTGCTTTAGTCCACTAAGTATTGAAGTAATTTACAATGCAGGAATTGGTAAATGATGTTCTATGATAAAAAAAATGCATTTTTTTCCCACATAGCTCAGGGATCTGAATGCATTAATTCACCATAAAGATCTGTTTAAGTAAGACTTTCCATCAATATTCTATGTTTACATGTGTTGGAAGAACTCAGATCTGTTACTACACCACCTCGGAAGCATCACACCAGTGTCGATGTGTGAACAGAGCCAGTGTTCTCTTAATAGAATGGAGGGGTCAGGAGATATGCCCACCTCTACCTCAAAATTCATGTCTTGGCGGGTTGAATTCTTTCTCCCTAAGGCTCCTATGTTGTTGTCCTACAACTTTGCACCCACCCGACAAATGATTCTATACAGAGATAGGATCTCTACAGAAGTAATCAACTTAAACTGCCTTCATTAGGATGACCCCGAATACAACATGACCTGTATCCATATTAAAAGGGGAAATATGGACATAGACACCCTCCTAGAGGGAGAAAACGGGGAACAGATGGAGGGGTGTCTGTGCCATCTCCACAAGCCAAGGAGAGAGGCCTGGAACACAGGCTTCCTTCACAGCAGTCTGAAGGAGCCAAACCCGCTGACATCGTGATTTCGACTTCCGACCTCCAGAAGTGTCAGCCGTTATGTACGCGTCCTTCAAGGAAACCAATCTCTGGCATTTTGTACATCAGCCCCAAGGCACCAGCCCGATTAGAAACATACAACGAAGCAAGCAAAGAGCAAGCAAAGAATCACACCTGATACCCTCTTTGTTACCAAGGCCGAACACCCACGAAGGCACTTACTCCTTCAGCCCAGAGGTCCAGCTTGAACTTCGGACCAATGGTGGTGGCGCACCGTTGCTGGCCTCTCATTGGCTGATTCAGAGAGGAGTGGTGCTTCAGCTTCTCTGATTGGACCTCCCATCATCCGAGGCCTGTATCCACGAGGTGGAGTAAAGGCTGAAAAGTATAGAAACAGTTTACCTGAACAAGTGCGAGCAGACCCTTCAGTTCCAGGATTACATTATTTCCGGGTAGATTAGGATCTGCGATAGATTTTCTTGCTGGAACGTTCGCATTTAGTTATTCGTTTGCCATGTTTGGGTCCTCACTTTAAATGAATTCCATACCATGGGTAGTGGAGAATAGAGTTCGAAGGCGGTATTTTTGTCCTAGCCATACTATTATCCACGCGTTAATGGTTCTAATTAGTTGATTAGGCAGTGAGGGCTCTCCCTCGGTTTGTCTTTACAGTAAACCACAGCGTTAGATCGCGATTGCTCACTAGGTGCCCTTCTTTCCTCAAGCACCCACTGAAGTGGATAATCCCAATCTCTCACTCCCGCTTCCCAAATTCAAGGGCATAAGTAACTAAATTCCCATCACCTTTGTTCCTTTCTCGATTTCCCACGTGTTGCTCACCCTTGCACGCCCAGTCTTCACTCTCCAGCTCTAGTATGCTGGATTTGCAATATGTCACGGAAATGATCCTATTTCATTTCTGAATCCACAAATGCAAAACACGCAAAGCACAACAGCAGTGTCCTGCTGTATTAGGTCTCTTAGAATGTTTTTACACAGACCATAGCCTTGTGACCAGCACGCTAAAATAACCTAGGTAATGCATCTCTGTTTCATATGGATGGAGAGAAACTGGCATTTTGATGCAGCAACCATTACCATGCTAGACATTAAGGGATTTTCTGTAGTCAGCTCTCTTCAAGGTGGTCCACACTTGTTTCTCAGAAAAGGCACCTGGCTCTACCAAGAGTTTGGAGTTCTGAAATATTTTTTTTCCCAGCGTGTACAACAATTTGTAGTTCCTACACAGAGGAAGGTATGTACTTGATTTCATGGTAGGTTTTAATGGCAACTTGTGCAGCAAGTGCTCCTCTTTTCAAACCCTTTTAAGTTTCACCTTTCCCGAATAGTAATAAGTAATGACCTTCATGAGGGGCTTTATTTGCCTAAATCCTATGTCTAGAGATCTCAAAGAGGTCGCGGGGGGCAAGATTGGCCCCCTTCTTACTTGCAATTGTGCGTGAGCCCTCTCTAGTGTCCTGTCCTGCCCCCCCACCCCCCATTTTACTCTTCAGCCAGTGGTGCTCTGTCCAAGAAGGAATATTTGGTTTCTGGTCTCTCCACAGAATGACCTCCAAATATTTTGGACTTTTGTAGTTTATATGTCATTTGTCTCATTGTTTGCCTGAGAGAGACTTCCTTTACTGGCTTCTACCTCCTAGTCCAAAGGGTCATTTACAACTCATTTTACATATTCGAATGAAACACTGCACAATCATGATGAAGTACTGGGTTTTCAAGCAAATCGGAATGTATTGCACAGGACTGAAATCCCACAGATCGTCCTCTCTCAACAGTCGTGGTAAGGCAGAAATCTGTTTAAAAAGCATAGTAAATCGGCAACTTCTTTGTAACTTGGCAGTACACTTAGAGAAAAATGACACAAATAAAAATCTGCCTGGGCCACGAGGATAAAACAATGGGAAAGAACAGATATGAACCTTAACACTCAAACCACTTGAGGTAAAAGCAGATATAATAGGTCTTCTATTGCTGACAAACCTCCTGTAAATTGATGCAAGGGGCTGAAGAAATGACTTCCTCTGGATTTAACTCCTTAGATCCCCATGATTAAACATAAGTAAGGAACCAAAAAATTAAAAAATAAAAATAAAATGAGGTAAATTATCACAGTTCCTTTCCCCTTAATCTCCAGGTTGACTATCATACAAAAACTATTACCTGCTCAGCCCTGGTCACTGGACACCATTTCGAGCCGAAGGCTGGAGCTCACAGGCTGCCAGACCCCCAGTGGAGACCGGAGCATGAGCTGCTCTCACTGGACATTCTCCAAAGGATGAAAAACTGCAGGTCCTGAAAGGTTTCATGTAAAGAGGGAAAGATTCTCTGCTGCTAGGGAAGAACTGATTAGATGCATCTGTGGGAATTCTTTAAATAGTTTCCCAAACCAGGGAATCAGAAAAGTGAAATGTTCGGGAAAATTGTGTTTTGCCACTTCTGTAAGCTCTTTTCAGTCCCCGTGTATATATTTCGACGTGTGCTGAAACTGGGATATGTTGAAACTGTAGAATAGGGGTAGTTGATGTACACAGCTGCTCCTCCACACTTTCTATTGCATGTCACACACAAAATACTACTGAAAAATTCCATAATACGCTCACGGGAGGATGAGAATAAATTGGGAAATGCAATTCATAGGTAAATGAGTTAGGCCTCATAAGACTCTATAAAGCCCGACATAGAGAAAGCACTAAAACTGGCTTCAAGAAAAGGTTGGAATATTGTAGTCTATCTAGCTTTTCTCTCTTTGTGTGGCTGAGAGGGACAGCCTTCACAGGTTGGTACATCCTACTCCAGCGGTACTGAGAATATCCTTTGAATTTCTCGATCTTTTCTCAAAGTATAGGCCAGTTACAATATTATATCAGTTCAGGTTTATACCAAGTGATTCAAAAGTTTTATACATTATACTCTTTTTGAAGTGATTATTAAAGAACTGCTATATTTCCCTCTGCTGTACAGCATATCCTTGTTGCTTATTTTAAAATGCCAAATGAATAGTTTTAAATATATGAAATATGAATCTCTACTGAAAACCAGAGTAAATTACAAAGGACTCTAGTCATGGAGTGCCTTCTCTCTCTCCAGCGACGTGGGAAGCCAGAAATACACTTTTTTGAAAAACGGAATGGGAAAATCAACAAATCCTTTGAAATTCAGCAACGTATTTATAGAAAGAGAAAAGACACACACACAAAAGTCAATGCACCAAGAAGAAAACACAATGGATATGAACTTCAATAAATATTATTAGAAGCATTAACATTCAAATTACTTGAGGTAGAGGAAGGAGTCACCTTAGTTATCTTAACTGCTGAACACCCTCCTCTTACTTTCATGCAAGGAGCGAGAGACATGCCCCACCCCTCCAGATCTGGATGACTGTACTTAGACCACCATGGTTAAAAGCTACTACTTGAAGGGAAAAACCACAAGTGAACTATCACACCTCTTTCCAACTTGATCTCCGGGCTGAGTATCACAGGAAGGCTGTTATTAGTTCAGCTCTGGACGCCCCACCACACGCTGGGCCAGTTGCTTTGGCTCACGGGCTGCCAGTCCCTGGTGGGCTGCCGCTCTGGAGATACTGGTTACAGCTGCTGTCAGTGGATGATCCCTTCAGCCATGCACAACTGCAGTTCAGTCAAGATTTCTGGATGAAAACCGAAACGGGAAACACCGCAAAAAGAAAAAATAAACATAAAAACAAAAAGATTCAGAGAAATCTGAATTAGGTGCAAAGACATTTCACAAGGTTTGGTGCTTGACTCTAGAAAATTAGTTTTCTCTCAGGTTACAGTGCTTTGGGGTCCTATTTTATGTATTGAATTGAATTAGGATTTGAGATATGTTGAAGGAGAATAAACGGGTACGTGTGGATTTTATATCTGTCACTGCCTTTGATCGGTTACTTTATCTCACATAAGAATCTCTGGATGATCCTGCTATATACAGGTGGAAGAAAGAGCAATATCACAGTCCTCACACCGAGAACACAAATGAAAAACGGTTACTCATAAAATGATTAAAACTAATTAATGGTTAACCAATTAAAAATTCTTTTTTTTAACATTCTTTGATTCCCTGAAATACCTCGAATGGAGGATAAATATAAGACAGCTTGGTTGGAAAACAAACAAACAAACAAAAAAACCCACACAACAATGTCGCTATTCTTTAAGAAACCACCAGAGGAGAGAAAAGGAATCAATAAATTGGACATACTTAAAAATTAAGATCAAATTACTTTCAAGAGCCTAAGATAATACAATCAAAGGCATATTTAAATGTATTCATGGGCAAATAAGTTACAGAAATTGAACCAAAAAGGGACTTTAGAAGAACTGGAGAAATGTGGGTCATCAGTGTGGTTTCATCCCCAAATGACTAGGCTTCCAACAGTGTTTCCTCTTGGACTTTTAAGGGACAGCTAATCCTACCGCAAGAAAACGGTTTCAGTCATGAAGGGGCAAAAGCCAATTTGTGTTACTAGAAAAAGGAATGGAATGATACCAGTGAAAATAGCTTACTACTGCCAATTTCGGAAGACTCCTTTTTACAAATGAGTTTGTACAAAATCTTACTTGAAATACTCGTAATCAACTTGTTGCCACAGTGTTGTTTTGTTTGTTTTGTTTTTCTTTTTTTGAAATTTGGGCCCGCTGCCAGCCAAGCTTCTGCTGCCTCAGGTTGCTGCCCTCCTCATCTAAGACACTGTAGGGTAGGTATCCAGTGGGAACTTGGCTTGGAAGTCATATGTATTGGGGTCCGGGCGGCAGCCGCGGTTCCAGAGGCTGGGGCCCGCGGGGGACGGCGCAGGGGCCATGCTCAGCTCCCGGGCCGCCCAGGGCCGCATCCTCCCGGGCCGTGGCGCTGGGCCCCGCCGAGGCCCGCGCTGCACGCCAGGGCCCCGGCCGCGGGCCGCCGAGCGACCGCCTGAGCGGCGCGATGGCCGAAGCGGCGGAGTGCGTGGGGCCGCCGCGGGCGGGCGGGCGCGCACGCGAGCGCGCGGAGGCGGGAGAGGCCGTCCGCACCCCCCGGCGCCGCCAGAGGGCCCTCTTGCCATATTTTGATGCATGGGACCAAAGACATGTCCAGTACAGTCTCTGAATTCATACCATTAGATCACCGTGATTAACAACCAGCCAGCAATGTAAACCAGAGGGAATGAAACGTTCTTGTGTACTCCATAATCTCTAAAGGCCGAATCTCCCAAGAAGGCTCTTATTGGTTTACACTGGGTCACAGTCTCATATTTTCGCCCAAAGGCAAGGAATCACATCCCTTTCTCCCCTCAATCTCAAAAGCTGCACGTGCCCGGAAGACTTTTTTTTGCTTCAAGCCCAGGACAACTCTTCACACTTTCAGTCCATAGCTAGGCCTCAGGAGCTGCAGGCTTTTCATTGGCTGAACCGATCTAGAGTGGTGCTTCGGCTGCTCTGATTGGATGTTTGCAGCATCCTCCCCACGATGCCGCGGTGCATGTCAAAAAGGTTTCTGTTTCCAAGAACAGGAGAAGGCACTCGTGGGGGGAACAGAACGCACTACCATTTATCTGAACCAGTCAGATTAGTAACTTCAGGTTCTTCCACCTTGGATAGGTATTTTTCCTTGGACAATTTGCTTTCATGATTTCCGGGCTGTGTTTGGGTCCTCGATTCTGCTTTGAAATGAGTTCCATCACACTAGTTACGTTGCAAAAGTTTGAATGGCTTATGTTTGTCCTTATAATATTATTTTCCCAGAGTCGACGCTTATCATTAGTTGTTTAAGCCGTAAAGCTCTTTCCCTTAGTTTATCATTTCAGTAAACCACACTGTTAGATCATGTTTACTCACGGGGTGCCCTTTCTCCTTAATCACCTTTGGAAATCAGTACTCACACATGTACGTCTTTGGTTTTATCCTCTTCAACATCATACCGCTGTATTCCTCTCTTTCTTACATTTCCCGTGTGCCGGTCATCCTTGAGACTTTCCTAGAGTTTCGCTCATCCAAAATTCGGTTTCCGGTGTGTAAGATCATTTGGAGGTACCACAGAGAGGGATTTACCCGCAGGTCCTTTGGTGGTAGTTGGTCCTGGTCTCCTTGGGTTCCCGATCCTTTTTCTTCCTTGAAATATTTTCCTACCATTCTTATCACATTCAAGAATGTAAAAAAAATAAGATTCCCATACCAGTGGCTCACTTATCATAAATCCTTTGTCTGATGGTCCCAAGGACAGTTTTTCAGGGCTAAGGGCCCGACAGAGTTCTCCACTGGACCAGGGAAAAGAGAATTTTTGAGCTCCCCTCCATCAGGCAAGGGCCCCCTGCACAGCCACACACCTCAGAGTGGTCACGCACTCTCTAGTATCCTGACTTGCCCAATTCTTTCTCCTGAGTTTGTGGGTTTCTGAAAACATTAACAAAACATTTTCCATTTTGTCTGCCATGACGGTGCTATCCCTTTTCTCAGGGCCTGATTTCAGTAGGTTGTCCATAATATGTCTCACTGGGTGCGTGGTGTACCTTTCCTGTTTTCACATCCTAATCAACAGGGAATTTTACAAGTTATTTTCAGAGTATTAAACGAAGGCCAGACATAACTCAAGAGACACTGGTGTCTTAAACAAATCGCAATTCACATCTTAAAGCACTTATAAGGACTGAAATGATAGAATATCTTCCCTCTTCACAGTGGTGGTAAGTCAGAAACTTCGTAAAAGTGATAAAAACTATTCACTCTTCAAATTCTTGAGGAAAATTACGTGGAATGTGTCACCTTATTTTCCCATAAGCAGTCAGCACTGTTCTCTTTTTTTATTATTATGCTTATAGGAGTACCGACAAAACACTGCTCACCATCAAACAGCAATTTTAGCACACAGAGGAAAGTCCTTTCTATACACTATTAAATTTGAAGCAATGGCAGATGAACTGTACCCGGGATGATGAGACAAGAAAGGAGGGCTACACGAAAATCCTGACAGGCACCACCCAAAACGGCAGAAGCTTTCAGCTGGCCCATAGATACATGAGAAATAATAAATAACTGCTGCTTTAGTCCACTAAGTATTGAAGTAATTTACAATGCAGGAATTGGTAAATGATGTTCTATGATTAAAAAAAATGCATTTTTTCCCACATAGCTCAGGGATCTGAATGCATTAATTCACCATAAAGATCTGTTTAAGTAAGACTTTCCATCAATATTCTATGTTTACATGTGTTGGAAGAACTCAGATCTGTTACTACACCACCTCGTAAGCATCAAACCAGTGTTTATGTGTGAACAGAACCAGTGTTCTCTTAACAGAATGGAGGGGTCAGGAGATATGCCCACCTCTACCTCAAAATTCATGTCTTGGCGGGTTGAATTCTTTCTCCCTAAGGCTCCTATGTTGTTGTCCTACACCTTTGCACCCACCTGACAAATGATTCTATACAGAGATAGGATCTCTACAGAAGTAATCAACTTAAACTGCCTTCATTAGGATGACCCCGAATACAACATGACCTGTATCCATATTAAAAGGGGAAATATGGACATAGACACCCTCCTAGAGGGAGAAAACGGGGAACAGATGGAGGGGTGTCTCTGCCATCTCCACAAGCCAAGGAGAGAGGCCTGGAACACAGGCTTCCTTCACAGCAGTCTGAAGGAGCCAAACCCGCTGACATCGTGATTTCGATTTCCGACCTCCAGAAGTGTCAGCCGTTATGTACGCGTCCTTCAAGGAAACCAATCTCTGGCATTTTGTACATCAGCCCCAGGGCACCAGCCCGATTAGAAACATACAACGAAGCAAGCAAAGAGCAAGCAAAGAATCACACCTGATACCCTCTTTGTTACCAAGGCCGAACACCCACGAAGGCACTTACTCCTTCAGCCCAGAGGTCCAGCTTGAACTTCGGACCAATGGTGGTGGCGCACCGTTGCTGGCCTCTCATTGGCTGATTCAGAGAGGAGTGGTGCTTCAGCTTCTCTGATTGGACCTCCCATCATCCGAGGCCTGTATCCACGAGGTGGAGTAAAGGCTGAAAAGTATAGAAACAGTTTACCTGAACAAGTGCGAGCAGACCCTTCAGTTCCAGGATTACATTATTTCCGGGTAGATTAGGATCTGCGATAGATTTTCTTGCTGGAACGTTCGCATTTAGTTATTCGTTTGCCATGTTTGGGTCCACACTTTCAATGAATTCCATACCATGGGTAGTGGAGAAAAGAGTTCGAAGGCGGTATTTTTGTCCTAGCCATACTATTATCCACGCGTTAATGGTTCTAATTAGTTGATTAGGCAGTGAGGGCTCTCCCTCGGTTTGTCTTTACAGTAAACCACAGCGTTAGATCGCGATTGCTCACTAGGTGCCCTTCTTTCCTCAAGCACCCACTGAAGTGGATGATCACAATCCCTCACTCCCGCTTCCCATATTCAACCACCACAATAACCAAAATGCCATTATCTTCTGTGCTTTCCCAACTTCATATGTTTTTCTCACTCTTGCCCTTGCAGTCTTCACTCTCCACACCCATTATGCTGCACATGAAGCGGGTTTCAATAATGCTGCTCTTTCATTTCTGCATTTACAAATGCAAAACCCCCGAAGCACGGTAGCAGTGTCCTGGTGTATTACATCTCTTAGAATTACCTTTCAGGTGTGACCAGAGCTATGAGAGTAGCATGCAAAAAATAACTTTGGTAATACATCTGTTTTATATGGAGAAAAACTATCATTTTGAAGCAGCAACCATTAATATGATAGAAATCTCGTGATTTTTCTGAAGTCAACTCTTTTCAAACTGCTCCACACTTGTTCCTGTCAAAAGGCACCCGGCTCCGCAAAGAGTTTTGTCTTCTGAAATTTTTTTCCAGTGTGTACAAGAACTTCTAGTTGTTGAGGAAAGTATGCACTCGATTTCTTGGTAGATTTTAATAGTAAGTTTTTCAGCAAACTCTTTTTTTTTCCAAATACTTTTATTCTAATTTCCAAGATTCCAGAATCGTAATAAGAAATGAACTTCACGAGGGGACTTGTTTGCCTAAATCTTATTTCTGTTGAGCTCAAGAAGAGCTTTGGAGGTAATAGCGGCCCCCTTCATGCTTGCAATAAGCGCCGAACTCTCTTTAGTGTCCTGTCCTGCCCCCCATTCTCCTCTTCAGCAAGTGGTGTTCTGTCCAAGGTAGAATAATTTGGTTTTGGTCTCTCCAGAACATGAGCCCAAGAAATTTTTGAATTTAATACTTTATATAGCTTTTGTCTCATTCTTTGCGTGAGAGAGACATCCTTTACAAACTTCTACATCCTAGACAAAAGGGTTATTTACAACTTATTTTAAAAGTTCAATGAAACACTTCACAATCATGATGAAGTATTGAGCTTTAAAGCAAATCAGAATATATAGCAAAGGATTAAATCCCACAGAATGTTCTCTTTCAACAGATGTAGGAAGCAAGAAATCCGTTTAAAAAGAAACAATGAAAAATTATCAAGATCTTTGAAAGTTGGCAATACACTTATAGAAAAATGACACAAATAAAAATCATCATGGGGCACAAAGAAAAAACAATGGAAAAGATATGAACCTTGACATCAACCTTAACATTCAAACCACTTCAGGTAAAAGGAGACATCTTAAGTCTTATATGGCTGATAATCCGCCTCTAAACTGATGCACGGGTCTGAGGAAATGACTTGCTCTGGATTCATGTACTTAAATCCCCATGATTAACCATAAGTAAGGAACAACACCAAAAAAGGCAAAGTATCACAGTTCCCTTCCCCTTAATCTCCAGGTTGATTAACAAAAAAGGCTATTATCTGTTCAGCTGGGCTCACTGGACCACACTTTGAGCCAGTGGCTGTGGCTCAAAGGCTGCCACTCCCCCAGTGGAGACAGGAGCTTGTGCTGCTCTCACTGGACGCACTCCGTTGGATTTAAAATTGCAGGTCACGAAAGTTTGTGTTTTAAAGATGGAAAGAGTCTCTGCTCGGAAAGAACTGATTAGATACATCTGTAGGAATTTTTAAAATAATTTCAGAAACCAGGGAATTAGAAACGTGAAATGTTTGTGAAAATTTTCTTTTTCCATTTCTGTACTATATATCTGTCCCCATTTATATATTTTAGGTATGCTTAAATTGGGATAGGTTGGAAAATTATAATAGATGTAATGGATGGGTATATATGCTTCTTCACTTTATTTATTGCATATCACACATTAAAAAAAAAAATTCTGGTGCATTCCACAGTACAGAGGTGAGAGAATGAGAATAAAATGGGAAACAGGAAAATAATTTAAACCTTATAGAGATCTATCAAGACTGACCTAGAGAAGCACTAAACCTGGGTTCAAGAAAAGGTTGGAATTCTCTACTTTCACTAGTTTTTCTCTCATTTATTGGCTGAGAGGGACATCCTGCACAAGTTTGTACATCCTCATGCAGGGTTACTGAGAAGTATTCATTTTTATTATTCTTAAAAGTTTTATTGAAGTATAGTTGAGTTACAATATTACATTAGTTCAGCTTTACAGCTCAGTGAGGCAATAGTTTTGTGTATTATACTCTGTTTAAAGTTATTACCAAAGAAATTGTTATATTTCCCTGTTCGGTCCAGCATGTCCTTGTTGCTTATTTTTAAAGATCAAAATAAATTATTTAAAATATGAAGAAATATTGAGTTCTAATGAAAACCTTAATAAATAACAAAGGATTGGCATCATGGAGTGCATTCTCTCTCTCCAACGATGCAGGAAGTTAGAAATCAATTAAAGAGATAAGGAATTGGAAAATCAGCAAGTACAATAAAATTCAGCAACATACGTATGGAAAAACAAAAGGAAAAAAAGTCAATGCACCAAGAAGGAAACACGATGGATATTAAATTCCATAAATATTATCATAAGCATTAACACTCAAATTACTTGAAGAAAGAAAGGAGTCATCTTACAGATGAATGGATAAAGATGTGGCACATACGTACAATGGAATATTACCCAGCCATGAAAAGAAAGGAAATTGAGTTATTTGTAGTGAGGTGGATGGACCTAGAGTCTGTCATACACAGTGAAGTAAGTCAGAAAGAGAAAAACAAATACCGTATGCTAACACATATATATGGAATCTAAATAAAGAAAAATGTTATGAAGCACCTAGGGGCAGGATGGCAATAAAGACGCAGACCTACGAGAGAATGGACGTGAGGACACGGGGAGGGAGAAGGGTAGGCTGGGACAAAGTGAGAGAGTGGCATGGACATATATACACTACCAAATGTATAATAGATAGATAGTGGGAAGCAGCCGCATAGCACAGGGAGAACAGCTTGGTGCTTTGTGACCACCTAGAAGGGTGGGATAGAGAGGGTGGGAGGGAGACGTAAGAGGAAGGAGGTATGGGGAAGTAGGTATATGTATAGCTGATTCACTTTGCTATAAGGCAGAAACTAATACACCATTGTAAAGCAATTATACCCCAATAAGGATGTTAAAGAAAATAAAAATATAAAACCCAAACATACATGAGATTGTAAATTATATATTACATATATAATACATATAATATAGTATATGTGTCCCCAAAGCTATAACATTCCAAGCAAATATCTATATTTTTATTTCAAGAACAACTAATATTACCCCTTCTGTCTTAGATATATTCTAATTCTTCAATTCTTATGTATTTCAAGTAAACTGAAAGTTATTAGCAAATCTCATATTCTTTCTAAAATTTTTGACCACTCTGGAAATTTCAGTTTGCTGGATTCAGATTTCTTTGTGAAACCTGGTGTTGGAAATGTACAAATGACAATCCTAAGTGTGTGTTTGCCGTATCTTAGATTCCTAAGCACACCCTGTAATAAAGACTTCATTTATCACTTCCTGATGTATATGCAGTGTGTAATGAGAATAAAGATCAAAATAGTCATTGTTGTCTTTTTTCCTGTACAACCTAACTTCTGCCGTTCAATCTTTAGTCTACATAGTTGTTAGTATATTCTGTTCCAAAAGTCAAATTTTTCACTACTTAAATGATTATATTACATATGTTATTTGGGTACCTAATCATTTATAATCTCTGAAAACTGATATTTGTAAAACAATATCTTTGTTTCTATGGCATTATTTCTATTAAATTCTCTTTAATTTTCAAAAATATTTTGTCTAATTCCATATTAAAAATATCCAACCAATAAAGCAAAAAAAAACAACAACAAAAAAGAAAGGAGTCATCTTAGTTCTCTTAATTGCTGAACATCCTCCTCTTATTTTCAGGCAAGTAGGTAGAGACATGTCCCACTACCAGATCTGGATGCCTGTACTGAAATCACCATGGTTAAAAGCAGCTAATTAAAGGGAAAAAATAACAATGAGGCAATCACACCTCTTTCCCGCTCGATCTCTGGTCTGAGTATCACAGGATGGCTGTTTGTGGTTCAGCCCTGGTCACCCCACCACACTTAGGGCTGATTGCTTTGGCTCACGGGCTGTCAGTCCCTCATTGGCTGCTGCTCTGCACATGCTGGCTACAGCTGCTGTCATTGGACCATCCCATCATCCACGCAGCTGCACTTCGGTTCAGTCAAGGTGTTTGGATAAATATCGAAAAGTTATAGGCTGGAAAAAAAAAAATAGAACCAGAGGAATCTGAAATAGGTAGAATAGAAATTTCAGAAGGTATAGTGCTTGATTCTAGAAAATTAGATTTATCTAATTTTACATTGCGTTGTGTCCTATTGCATGTATTTAAAATCTGAATTCAGATTTCAGATATGTTGAACGAGTATGAACATGTAAGTGTGATTTTTATATCTGCTACTGCACTTTATCGGTTACTATATCCCAGATAAAAATCCCTGGATGATACGGCTATATACAGGTGGGTGAATGACAATTCAAAAGGTCAGTGGAATTTTTATGGAAAGAATTTTGACCATAAAGATCCCTAAAATGGGTGACAGAGAAACCACGAATAGAAATGACCATTTAGGAAAGTGACGAGATGCAATATGTTTAAGAAATGTTTGCGATTTTCCATGGAACGAATGGCACTGCAGACTTATACTCAAGCAGAGTTGATGAGGTTTATATTTCCCTCAGGGTAGAAATGTTTTAAAGATGGACAGTATGGCACGGGGCAAAAACCGAGTGGATCGGACTCTTGAGAGCTACAGGTCTTTTCCCCGCCAAGTGAATGGCTCTGAAAAGAGCCTTTTATTTTTTTTATTTTATTTTATTTATTTATTTATTTTTGTGGTACACGGGCCTCTCACTGCTGTGGCCTCCCCCCTTGCGGAGCGCAGGCTCCGGATGCACAGGCTCAGCGGCCATGGCTCACGGGCCCAGCCGCTCCGCAGCACGTGGGATCCTCCCAGACCGGGGCACGAACCCGTGTCCCCTGCATCGGCAGGCGGACTCCCAACCATTGCGCCACCAGGGAAGCCCAAGAGCCTTTTATTTTAACATCTTTATTGGAGTATAACTGTTTTACAACGGTGTGTTAGTTTCTGCTTCACAACAAAGTGGATCAGCTATACATATACATATGTTCCCATATCGAAAGGAGCCTTTGATTTGCGATGCTCAGGTGGTCCGGAGGCAGGTCATTTGCCGGTGGTGTATGTGATGACGGCCTTGTTGGCGTTGGACACGGCGAGCTTGCCCATCTCCCCAGGCAGCAGCAGACGCACGGAGGTCTGGATCTCTCTGCAGCTGAGGGTGGAGCGCTTGCTGGAGCGGACCAGGCGCGCCGCCTCGGTGGCGATTTGCTCGAAGATGTCCTTAACGAACGAATCCATGACCTTCACGGCCTCCTGCGAGAGGCTCAGGCCCTGGTGGACCTGCTTCAGCACCCTGCGGAAATAGGCGGCAAAGCTGTCGAAGCCGTCAGAGCGGCGGCGCTGGCGCTTCACCGTCTTGCGCTTCGCCGTCTTGCGCTTCGCTGTCTTCCGCTTCGGGTTCTTTGGCTCGGCTTCGAAGGGCTCGGCTTCCTTGGTGCCCAGGCTTTCTTCAGACGTCACAGACGAAGGCTCAGCCATGTCGGAATCGTCTTCCCCACAGCTCAGAGGGAAGGAGAGGACAGTGTGGCAGTTGAGGGCCGTTGGCCGGTTTATACTCCCTGCCTTCTCTGACGTCACGGGCAATGTTCATATCTGATTGGGCAAAATGCAAAGCAGGGAGGCCTGTCACTAAGGCACCCCATGTCACGTGTGATTGGATGGCCCCCTGCTTGGCCTCCAGTCAACCATTCACAGTGGAAATCTGGTGACCTTTAAACTTTCAGTGAACTCTACCAGAAAATCTTGGAACTATGTCCCATGTTAGGCAAAGTTCACCTCAGCTGATTTATGCCTACAATTTATGCAGGAGAACTCTGAAAAGATGTCACCCAGGTCACCTACACTGAAGAAAAATCAGTTTGAGCTTCCTGAGCGAGTCTGACCTCGCTAACTCTAGTCATTGCCACCATCAGAATGACTTTAGCCACTTGGCGGCCACTTTACTCCCACATAGTAGCTTGTCTTTCCATGGCTGAGCCTCTGTAGCTTGAGCTGGAAGTCTCTGACATGGTCTGCAGAGTGCTCCTCAAAATCATGGGACATAACTGACCATCTACTGCCTCCAATTATGATCAAAACCCCCAGTGAACTAGAAAAAATTGAAATCTCAAAGCCATATTGTCCAAAGTTGGAACACAAATAGAAATGGGAGTACTTTTAAAATTAGTAAAAATACTTAAAGATTTCTCAAATATAAAATGTTCTTAACATTCCTTAGGTCCTCAAAATACCCCACATGCCTGAATTTGTGAACAAACCTAAGAGTTGTTGATTGAAATCAATGATTACTTTAATTCTCTAAGAAAACACCATCGGAAGAATGGAAAGAATAAATGGGAAGTTCTTTAAAATAAAAGCATATTTCTTGCAAGAATACATGACAATACAGACAAAGGCATTTCTTTAATGTGTTTCCTTACCAATGAATTGCAGAATTTCAATCAAAAAATGACTTAAGAAGAATTGACAAACAGGGGGGTTCATCAATGTGGTTTCATCGGAAATGGTCAAGATTCCAAAGCTGTTTCCATTTGCACTTTCAAAGAACTCCCAATTCGACTGCTCATAAAATGTTTCCAGTTATGAAAGGGGAAAGCTAATCTTTATTACCAGAAAATGTAATATGATGATAAAACCAGTGAAGGAAGCTTTCTGTTCCTTATTTCTGAAGAATCCCATTTACCAATGAAAATACAAAAATCCCACTTGATGTGTTAGGAGTCAAATCCTTCCCTTATTTGTATACAAGGGACAAGAGACACATACAGTACAATGTCTGAATTCAAATCATGAACTTACAGTGATTAAAAACAAGCTAGCAAGCAAACAACAGGGAAGGAACCCCTCCAGTTTCCTCCACAATCTCCAAGTCTGAACCTCCCAAGAATGCTTTTATTTGTTTTTCCCTGGTCACTTTCCCACATTGAGCCAAACGTTGTGGCTCAGAAGCTTCCAGTCCACCACTGGCCGAACCAGTGAACAGGACATGAGCTGCTCTCATTGGACACTCTGATCACCCAAGTGTTGCATCATTGCAGTATTTAGCTATGTCTCGCTTACTTGATTCTTCAAAGGAACTGCCATCATTATTGCAACTTTTGTATACAGTCATTGTTTTACATTTACCTCTACTTGCTAATTTATTCTATTAACATTCCTACCTGCATCTCAGATCATCTGCTGTGATCTTTCTCCATCTTCCTAAATCACATTCTTTAGAAGTTCCTTTAACATGGTGTCAGCCGATGTAAACACGGTAAGATTTCATTTTTCTCAAAAGTCTTTATTTCTCAGTTAAGCTCTAGAAGGAAGCCGGCACTGAGATGGGGTTAATGATGTAGGAATGTTAATCAGGATTGCCATCTGAGGATGGGATGAGCCATATAGGTATACCCTCCCCTTGTTCAGACATTGGATGTGACCATCTCAGGAAGTCCCTAACTTTGGGCAAATTAGCTCTCTGAAGCTGAGGAGATATCTGAAAGGGTCAATGGCTGAGGATTAGCACCTGGCTGTACTCTCAGCAGCCGGTGGAGCAAGTCTACATTTGAGTGTGGTTTGGGGAGGTCCATCTTCATGTGTACCATAGCTTCACTATTAAATGATACCTTGGCTAGATATGCAACTCTAGGATGACAGTTACTGTCTCTCAGCACTTGCTTTTGGCTTCAATTTATTAAGAAAAAGAGGTCTGCAGTCACACTATTTGGTATTCCTTTTTTAGGCATTGTGTCTTTTTGTCCGCTATTTTGATCTCTAGGGTTACCTTGAAGGTTTACTACGATTTGTCAGGTCTGCTTCCTGAATGGAGGAACTTACGGCTTCCCCTAACTCTGGGAATTACCAGCCATTTTCCTTTGAATATTATTTTTCCAATATTCACCCAGTTTTATGCTTCTGGAATGCCTTTGTGATACTTATCACCTACTTACTCCATTCCTTGAGTGTCTTTGCCTCACTTTTATCCTTTTATTTTCTTTTACTTTCTGTGAAGTAGTCTGTATTATTTCTATTATTTTATCTGCCTTCTAGTTCACCAATCCTCTGTCCAGCTATATCTCGTTGGTTATGTAAAATTTCTTTAATCTTTTGTTCATATAATGAATGTATGCATTTTCAAAAAGAAGAGATTACAGACTTGGAAGGAATAGAATCAGATTCATCTGAATGACTTAGAGTAGCATCTCCAGGTCTCAGGGGACGGGGAATAGGTTTTTTTTCTTGAACTTCTTGATTTTGATATTTCTGTACCATTTTTGGCTTTCCTCTTATGTTTTCAATGAATTCTGGAATAAAGATAATGTTGAATAAGTTTGATTGGGATATGATTGCTATATTAATACTATTTTCCAGGGTTGCTTATAATTTGTTATTGAAGTAGTAAATCTGTTTCCCTCAATTAGTCTTTTTTGTTGAAATATAATGGACATAAAACATTAGTTTCATAATGATTCAATATATGTATATATTATGAAATGATCACCCCAATAATTCTAGTTAACATCCACCACCATACAGAGTTACAAATTTTTTTTTCTTGTGATAGGAACTTTTAAGGTCTACTTTCTTAGCAACAGTCAAATATACAATACAGTATTTAACTATAGCCACCGTGCTGTATATTACGTGTCTGGGAATTATTTAATTAAAATTGGAAATTTGGACCTTACTTCAATCTTTACTGTTAACCATACCATTAGATCATAATTGCCCCTTTTCTTCAATCACCTTCTGAAGTGAATGATCAGATGTACTCATTTTATCTTCCAGTCTTCAACATCAAAACCCATTTTTCCTCTCTCTATCCTAGATTTCATATCTGTCATTCACCTTTGCACTCCCAGTCTTCACTGTCTACATGGTATCTTTTAAATGTCATTTCATTAATTCTTCTATTCTATTTCTGAAATTTTAGGTGCCAAACACCCAAAGAGCTATAAGAATGTCCCAACAGATTCATTTTCTTAAAATAACTTCTCACATGATACAATATGTATGAGACTGGTATGCAAGATCAAGACTGGCAAAACATTTGTATGTCATATGGACAAACACTAGGATTTTGAAGCAGCGGTAGTGAGCAAGGTGTCAATAAAATGACTTACGCTGTGCATTCCAACTGATTTACAGTTCTATCTTTGAAATGAGCAAGATTTCAGAAGAGGCTTTGGCTCCCAAAGTTTTGTCCCCTATGTGTATGACGATCTCTAGGCACTATTCAGAGGGATTTAGTTGTAGTTGTTTTCCTGACAATTTTCCTGATCACCTTGGAAAAGAAAATTCTTTTTTTCAAGTTCTTGAATGAGATGTTTCTAATATTCCAGAATAATTTTAACTAGTGACCCTCATGAAGGGGGTCCAATTATCCCAAATCCTTACTCTAAGTTCCCAAGGAGAACTCTGGAAGTATAACGGCTCATCAGAGATCTTCCACAATGGGCTGAAAAACAAACAAAGAAATGTGTACCCAAGTCCTGGATCAGGCATTTCCTCCCTTCGTGCTGCAACACTTAGGAAAACAATTTCTTGGTTTCTTGCCCTACCCACAAACTTTCTCTTGAGTTCATAGAGTTCTGCTAAAGCTACATAGATTTGTCTCTCCTGGAGGTTCCTGTCCCTCTTCTGATGGGTTCAAGGACAGTTTTGATTTTTGCAGATTATCCAGCTTTTGCCTCTTTGTTTGGCTCAAAGTGATATTCCTCACAGAAGAACTTACAGATTATTTTAAAAGTACAAATACAGTCCTTTCAAATACTGAAGTAATAATGGAGTTTAAAGAAACTCATAAACAATTTCTGAGATTTGAAATCACTGAGTACCTTCTCTCTTCACAGAAGTAAGAAGCTAAAAAAAAAAAAAATTAAACTAAGCAATGAAGAGACGGAGTGAAAAGAGGATGAATGCAGTCACCTTTTTTCTCTTAATGGGAAACTAAATATTCAATATGATGGAAGAGTCAGCACATGTGCCAATCTACAGCTCAGGTTTCATATCACATGTACTTTGAGTTGCATTCCCTGAAATTCTTATATTGAAGTCCTAAACCCCAGTACCACAAATGTAATCTTACTTGGAGTTAGGGTCATTAATGAGGCAATCAAAGTAAGACCTGATATTCAGACCAGATTCTGGTAGAGTTCTTTTCAGCATGTACTCACTCGAAACATTCTCCTTTCTCTCAATCCGTGCGTCTGTATTGCTGTGTCCAGGGGCCCCGGAGTAGAGGGACGGTATGTCTACAGTGGTCAGAAACTTCATGCCACCAGAGGGAAAGGTTTGCCCTGGATTATAGGGATTCACTGCATGCAGGAGTTCACCCAGATAAGAGTGAGTCAAATGGGAAAGTATTCCATAGTTTAACACTGTGGCCCAAGGAAACCAGGCCATTGTGCTATGGACATATCATGCGTGTGGCACCCAGCAGCATCTCAAAACGCATGTGTTGTGTGGCACTATTTGTTAGATTTGTGAAGGTTGCTCATTCCCAGACACTTCTCTGATGGATTAAGCATGTCTGTTCCCCTGCTTCTTGACTCTGGCTGGCCTATAATTGCTTTGACCAATGGCGTATGAAAGAAGTGATGTTATGTCCATTACAGAGCTAATCTTTAAGAGGACACATAGCTTCTGCTTCGCTGTTTGAGAGTTCTGAGCCGATAAGTAAACATCTGCCTATCCTGCTGCACAAACCCCTGGAGAGGTACGTCCATGGCACCAGTATGAGTGTTAGTTGTCTTTTACGGTGCAGAGTAGTTTAAAGGGTCATTTACACTTCTGTTTTGGTCAAGAAATGGAATCGAAAATGGGGGAAATTTCCATTCAAGACATGAAAAATAACTTGACAAAATTATTTATATACATTATTGAAAATGCTCACCTCTGTGTGAAAAGTGACAGAAATTAATAGTTCATTGAGATCTTTAATAATTGTAGTTGCCTGAATGACTGCACCCTTAATGAAAATCTGGACTTTTTCTAATGGAAAGGGAAGATGCCAAAAAAAAAAAGAATTCTACTCCATGTCCTAGATTTGGGGTCAGGAAAGGTCTCCTTGAGAATGTGTAATCACAAAGGCGTCCTCCTGTAGCTTTGGGGTTTATATTAACACTATCATTATGGTGCAAAGAATTCCCTGTTGTAAACTTTCTTTCACTGTTTAGTCATCATATTTTATTTACCAGTAATAAAAAAAGGCATTTATCTTTTCATGATTGGAACAATTTTCTTAGCAGTAGAACTAGCCACTCCGTGAAGCCCTCACAGGAAACACACTTGGAAACCTGACCATCAGGATCTTAGCTCATTGAAGACCTCCATTTCTTCAAGTCTGCCTAAGTCCTTTTTGGTTCAATGTCTGTAAGTTATTTTTACATAAATACATTAAAGATATACTTTGCTTGAATTAAGTAGATTTTTGAAAGGAATATGTTTCTAATTTTAAAATATTTCCCTTTTACTGATTATTTTCTTCTCACTCTGAAGGTTTCTAGGGAATTAGAAAAAGAATTTCTGTCAACTAACACATATTTTTTTCACCAGTTCCACTATGTGTGGTACTTGGGGTACCTAAGAAGTAATGTTAAAAAATTAACATTTGCTAAATGTTAAATATTTTTAGTATTTATGTACAAGTATTCGATTTCTGTTTGTGGCCTGTCTTTGGAGAAGGCGGTTTTACTATTCTCTCTGATTCCCTGTAAGTTTGATAAGAATTGGAGGTAAGGGCTGGTCAGTTATGTCCTATGACTGATTTTAAGGAGCACTCTGCTGACCAAGTCAGAGAGTTCCTGCTCAAGCCACGGTGGCTCAGCCATGGAAAGAGAAAATTCTGTATTGAGTAAAATGGCCCCCAAGTGGCCAGAGTCATTTTGATGGTGGCAAAGGTTTGAGTCATGGAGACCCTCTCAGGGTACTCAAACTGATTTTTCTTCAATGTAGGTGACTTCGGGGACATCTTTTCAAAGTTCTCATGCATAAATAGTAGGCATAAACCACCTGAAGGGAACGGATGACCTTTTCCTACATGCGGCACAGTTCAAAGATTTTTCTAGTGGAGGTCACGGAAAGTTTAAAGGTCACCAGATTTCCACTGTGATTGGTTGATGGGAGGCCAAGCAGGGTGGCATCCAATAACATGTGACATGGAGTGCCTTAGTGACAGGCCTCCCTGCCTTGCATTTTATCCAATCAGATATGGACATTGCCTGTGACATCAGAGAAGGCAGGGATTATAAACCCGGCCACTGGCCCTCAGCAGCCTCATTGTCCTTCCCTCTGAGCTGTGGGGAAGTTGCCTCCGACATGGCCGAGCCCTGCCGTGAGACTCCGGCTGAGGAAAGCCTCGGCACCAAAGAGCCCACAGAAGCCGAACCGAAGAGCCCAAAGCAGAAGACGCCAAGGTGTTGTCGCCGCTGCTGCCCAGACAGTTTCATCACCTATTTCCCCAGGGTGCTGAAGCAGGTTCACGAGGGCCTGGACATCTTCGAGCCCATCGCCGAGGAGTCTGCACCCCTGGCCAGCTCCGCCAAGCGCTCCACCACCACCTTCAGAGAGATCCAGACCTCCGCGCCCCTGCTGCTGCCCAGGGAGATTGGCAAGCACGCCATGTCCTAGGCCACCAAGGCAGTCATCTGGCACACCATCCTCAAATGAGCTGCTTCAGAACCACCTGAGCCTCGCAAACCTAAGGGTCTTTTCAGAGCCACTCACTTGTCAGGAAAAGACCTGTAGCACTGAAGAGTCAAATTGACTCTCGTTTTGCGACCTGTGTCATTCTGCCCATCACTAAAACGTTTTTAAGTTGAAGTAAACATCAAACATTATCAATTCTACTTGAATATATGCCCGTAGTGCAGTCTGTTCCAATGAAAATTGTGAATATTCCTTAAGCATATTGCATTTCATAGCTTACCTGAACAGTCATTTTAGTTCTAGGTCAGCCTTTATAGAATTCCTTAAGGTCTAAATTATTTTTGTATTAATTTTATCTTGCATTTTAATTCTCATTCGCTGGGAGGATGCTGTGGAATTTGCTAGAGATACTTTATGTGTGATATAGCCAGAGATAAAATGAGGAAGCAAATAAGCCCACCAATACATCCCTCTTCAACCTTTTTCGACATGTCCCATAATATTAAGTCATTTAAATACACAAATGAGTACTCAAACATATTACAAAATAGCTACCTGAAACTTCCAAGAAACAATTCACTTTTTTAAATCACTGGTTTCTGAAATTACTATTGGAATTCATTCAGATTCATACAATTTATTCTTTCCCAATCGAGAAACTTTTTGATTTTTAGAACACAGACCTTCAGGACCTGCAATTTTGCATCACTGGATGATGAGAGTATCCAGTGAGAGGAGCTCAGGCCCCACCCTCCACTGATGCAGCCAAGGAGGCACTGGCAGCCCGTGAGCCACAGCTATTGGTCCAAAGAGTGGTGGAGTGACCAGGCCTGAACCAATAACAGCCTTCCTGTGATACTCAACCCCGAGATAGAGTAGCAAGGAGGTGTGATAGCTTCCCTGTTGTTTTTCTGTTCAAGTACTTGCTTTTCACCATGGTGATTTAAGTACAGGCATCCAGATTTGGTAGTGGGACATGTCTGCATCTCCTTGCACCCAAATAAGAGGAGGATGTTCAGCAGTTAAGAGAAGTAAGATGACTCCTTCTCCTACCTCAAGTAATTTGAGTGTTAATGCTTATGATAATATTTATTTAATTTAACATCTGCTGTGTTTTCTTCTTGGTGCATTGACTTTTTTAGATTTGGTTTCTCTATAGGTATATTGCTGAATTTCAAAATAGTTAATACTTTTCCAATTCTTTTTTCTTTTAACTGACCTCCAGTTTCCTCCATCCGTCAAGAGAGAACACACAGCAAGTCATGATGACCACCTACAGAGATGGGAAAGAACACTATTCTTTGAACAAGTTACATTGCTAGTGTCAGAAGAAAGGTAACAAAACAATTTTTATGCTTGAGCAGACATTCACGTCTTTAAGGAGATCCAGTGAATGTGAAATGCATATGTACACTACACATTAGGGAGGGAGGGTGGAGGCCCAGATGGACACAGTGAGAGAATTTTATCTTGAAATTTTCTTGTCCTGCTTTAAAATATAAATTGGGTTTCATCATATGATAACTTTTCTAGATTTACTGTGCAGCTAACTCAGTTTTCTTAAATGCTTTATAAGCTTTTAAAACTACTCCATAATAATAATAAGCTAAAATCTTGATAGGAGGATTATTTGTCCTAATTCCTGATCTATTGCTATCAAAGAGAGCTCTGGAAGTAAAATTGACCCTTGCATTCATGCAATTCTCAATGAAGCTCTTTCTAGTTTCCTGACCTGCCCTCATCTTTCTCTAGAGCAAGTGGTTCTCTGTCATATGCAGAATTCTACATGTGTGGTCTTCTTCTGTGAGAGTCGTATCTCTCTTTTGATGAGTCCATGAAATTGTTGTAGTTTATTCAGCTTTAGTCTCACTCTTTGGCTAAGGGTGATATCCTTCCAAGGTTTTTACATCCAAATCAATTGTTATTTTAACTTATCATATATGTTCAAATAAAACTCTTAACACTGGTGATAACGTACTGAGCTTTAAAGCAAATTATAAAACATTTCAAGGGAATGAATCCCACAATATGTTCTTGCTTCACAAAGTATGAAGCTAGAAATGAATTTTTTTTAAAGAAACAATTAGAAAATCATCAACTTTGTCAAGAATCAGCAATATATTTTTAGAAAAATTATACAAGTAAAGAGGCACTGTGCCAGGAAATACACAATGATAATATTAATGTATTAACATTCACTTGAATATTTACATTCAAATTCTAGAAGAAAAAGAAAAAAAAAATCTTTATTTGCTGACCATCATCTTCTTATTCGATGCAACTGTCCAGAGACACGGGGCACTATGTGCTCTGGATTTCTATCCTTAAATCACCAAAATGTAAAACAAGTCAAGTAACAAAACCAGCTGACAGAGAATCCTACACTTTCAGCCTCAATTTTCTGGCTGACTATCACAGGACGGCTTTTATTGGTTCAGTCCTGGTCACTCCACCACTCCTTGGACCAATAGCTGTGGCTCACGGGCAGCCAGTATCTCAATGGCTGCATAAGGGTGGAGCCTGAGCTGCTCTCACTGGATACTCTCATTATCCAGTGATGCAAAATTGCAGCTCCTGAAGGTCTGTGTTCTAAAAATCAAAAAGTTTCTCGATTGGGAAAGAATAAATTGTATGAATTGAGAAATAAGGAAACAATCCCATTTATGATTGCATCAGAAACACTGAAATACCTAGGAATAAACCTACCTAAGGAGGTAAAAGACATATACTCGGAAAAGTATAAGACACTGATGCAAGAAAGTGAAGACAGGAGAGAGTGATCAACATGGTGGAGTAGTAGGATGTGAAAGTCACTCCTCCCACAAATACAACAAAAATACATCTACTTGGGGAGTGATTCTCACAGAATACCTACTGAACACTGGCAGAAGACCTCAAGCTTCTGAAAGTTCAAGAAAATCTCCACATAGATTGGTAGGAAAAAAGAAAACAGAAAGGAATCAGGATGGGACCTGTGCCCAGGGAGGGACCTGTGAAAGTGGAAAGGTTCCTATACCACGGGAAGTCCCCTCACCAGCGGGGAGGTGGTCTGGGACTAATGGGAAGCTTGGAGGTTCTCAGCAGAGCACAGAAATTGGTTTGCGGCAGCCAGAACAGACAGAGAACTGCACAGATGGTCAATGCTGCAACCGTGCACTGGCCTGCCTGAGATGTGCATCCACCAGTGTGGGCAGGAGCTGGGTGCAGAAACTTGGGCTTTGGAGATCAGACCCGGGGAGAGGACTGGGGTTGGCTGTGCAGAAACAGTCTGAAGAGGCTCGAGTCTGCTACAAGCGCTGCTGAGCATGTACTTGGAGGAAACCTGGACTCACCTTAGAGGCCAGGCACCATTGTTGGGGGGGGGGGTGAGGAGAGGGATAGGACCCACCTTTGCAGCCTTGTCCCCTGCATGTGCTCTCAGGTGACAGAACACCACCTACACAAGCTCCAGGAGCACTCGTGAGCCACCTCCTCTACCACTGCAGGCTCCGCAGACACACATGAGCAGCCACCACTGCCAAGAGCCCCAGGATCCGGCACCAGCTGCCCTATCTGCCCACCCCGTATCAAGGGGATAATGGCCAGCACATGCTGAGGAAAGAGGCAGCAGGCATCCATATGAAAAACAGCCCTCGCAACAAAAATATCAAACCCACGGCAGCTACACAGGGATGCTCCCACATATAAATAGCCCTCCAAGACCACAGAAGAAAATTGTTTCCCCTAAACTCATAGGGTAAGAGAAATATAAGTAAAATGAAGAAGCAGAACCACTCCCACTTAAAAGACCAAGAGAATTTTCCTGAAAGAACAAACAATGAAACAGACCTCTTCAGTTTAATAAATACAGATTTCAAATAGGAGATAATGAAAATACTAAAGGAATTAAGAAAGGCCATTGACAGAAATGCAGAGTACTATCCAAAGGAGCTAGAAACTATAAGGGGGAGCCAAGAAAAATTTGAAAACTCATTTGCTGAGATGAAAGCTGAGCTAAAGGCAATGAATAGCAGAATGAATAATGCAGAAGAACAAATAAGTCATCTGGAAGATAGAAGAATGGAAATCACAAAATCAGAAGAGCAGACAGAAAGCCAAATGAAAAAAGAAATGAAAGCAATATAAGAGATCTGTGGGATCATAGAAAGTATGCCAAACTACACATAATAGGGATTCCAGATGGGAAAGAAAGAGAAACGGGGATCGAAAATGTATTTGAAGATACTATGGCTGAAAACTTCCCAAAACTAAAGAAGGAAACAGAAATCCAGGTACAGGAAGCACAGAGGGTCCTAAACAAGATGAACCCAAACAGACCTACACCAAGACATATTATAATTAAATGACAAAATTCAAAGATAAGGAGAGGATTCTAAAAGCAGCAAGAGAAAAACAAAGAGTTAATTACAAGGGTACTCCCATAAGGCTATAAGCTGATTTCTCGACAGAAAAGTTGCAGGCCAGAAGGGAGTGGAAAGATATATTCAAAATCCTAAAAGGGAAAAATCTGCAACCTACGATACTCTACCAATCAGGATAATCATATAGAATAGAAGGAAAGATTTCTCAGACAAGCAAAAACTAAAAGAACACAGCAATACTAAATCTATTCTAAAAGAAATATTAAAAGGTCTTCTCTAAACAGAAAATAAGCAAGAATCTATAGGAAAGAGAAAATCACAATTGGAAAATAAACCACTTAAATAAGCCCATACACAGATTTTTAGAAATCAAAACACTTTTGGGAAAAGCATGATAACCACAATGAACAATGAAAGGATAAACAAGAAGATGCAAAAGAGGACATCAAAATCATAAAATGTTGGGGAGTAGAGTAAGAAAATATAGAGTTCCTTTTTTATTAGAATGTCTTTGAGCCTATATGATTATCACTCTAAAACAGGTAGATATAGGAAGGGGTTATACTCGAAAAACAGGGTGACCACAAATCAAAGACATACAATAGATTCACTAAAACCAAAAAGAAAAAAAAACACAAGCATACAATAAAAGGAAATGATCAAACTACAAAAAGATAAAGAAAGAAACAGAGAAGAAACAATCAACTGGAAAACAAGGTTTAAAATAGCAATAAATTCATATATATATATCAATAATTACCTTAAACGTCAATGGACTAAATGCTCCAGTCAAGAGACATAGAGTGGCAGATTGGATTAAAAAAAAAAAAAACCAAAACAAACAAGAGCCTATAATATGCTGCCTACAAGAGACTGACTTCAGGGTAAAGGGCACACATAGGTTGAAAGTGAGGGGATTGAAAAAGATATGTCATGCAAATGGAAATGACAAGAAAGTGGGGGTTGCACAGTCATGGCAGACAAAATAGACTTTAAAACAAAGGCCATAAAGAAAGATAAAGAGGGACACTATATAATGGTGAAAGGATCAATACATGAGGAGGATTTTACACTCGTCAACATATATGCACCTACTATAGGAACACCTGAATACATAAAACAACTACTAACAGACATAAAGGGAGAAATTAACAGGAATACAACAAGAGAAGGAGAATTTAACACCCTTCTCACAGCAATGGATATATCTTCTATACAGAAAATCAATAAGGCAAGAGAGATCCTAAATGATAGAATAGGACCGTTAAACTTAATTGATATTTGCAGGGCAGTACCTTAAAAAACCAGAATGAACATTCTTGTCACGTGCACATGGAACATTCTCTAGGATTGACCATATGCTAGGGCAAAAAACAAAAACTCAAAAATTTAAGAGTATAGAGATTATTTCAAGCATATTCTCTGACCACAAGGACATGAAACTAGAAATCAACCACGGGAAAAGAAATGAGAAAAAAAAAAAAAAAAAAACAAAGAAAACCCCGACTACATGGAGCCTAAACAACATAACACCAAAAAACTGTGGGTCAACAAGGAAATCAAAGAAGGAATTAAAGGAATTTAAAAATACCTTGAGGGCTTCCCTGGTGGCGCAGTGGTTGAGAATCCGCCTGCCGATGCAGGGGTCACGGGTTCGTGCCCCGGTCCGGGAAGATCCCACATGCCACGGAGCAGCTGGGCCCGTGAGCCATGGCTGCTGAGCCTGCACGTCCGGAGCCTGTGCTTCGCAACGGGAGAGGCCACAACAGTGAGAGGCCCGCGTACCACAAAAAAAAAGAAAAGAAAATAAATAAATAAATAAATAAAAACACCTTGAGACAAATGACAATGAAAACACAACCATACCAAATCTATGGGATGCAGGAAAAGCAGGTCTTAAAGGGAAATTCATAGCGATACAGGCCTTCCTTAAAAAAGAAAAATCTCAAATACACAACTTACCTAACCACTTTAAAGAATTAGAAAAACAAGAATAAATAAAACCTAAAGTCAGCAGAAGGAAGGAAATAATAAAGATCACAGAGGAAATCAATAAAACAGGTATTAAAAAATAGGAGAAAAGCAATAAAACCGAGAGCTAGTTCTTTGAAAAGGTAAACAAAATTTACAAACCTCTGGCCAGGCTCACCAAGAAGAAAAGAGAGAGAACCCAAACAAACAAAATAAGAAATGAAAATGGAGACATAACAACTCATACCGCAGAAGTACAAAAAAAATAAGGGAATACTATGAACAATTATATGCCAACAAATTTGACAACCTAGAAGAAATGGACAAGTTTCTAGAAACATTCAGCCCACCAAAACTGAATTACTATGAAACAGATAATTTGAACAGGCTGATCACTAGAAGTGGAATAGAATCTGTAAAAGAAACACAAACACTAAAACAAAAACAAAACTCCCTACAAATAAAAGTCCAGGGACAGATGGCTTCACAGGTGAATCCTACCAAACATACAAAGAACTTATACCAATCCTTCCCAAACTCTTCCAAAAGACTAAAGAGAAGGGAACATTCCCAAAGACAATCTATGAAGCCACCATCACCCTGATACCAAAACCAGACAAAGACATCACCAAAAAAGAAAATTACAGGTCAATATATTTGACGAATATACATGAAAAAATTCTCAACAAAATATTAACAAACTGAATCCAACAACACACACACACAAATCATACACCACAAGCAAGTGGGATTCATCCCAAGTTCACAAGGATGGTACACCATACACAAATCAATCAATGTGATACACCACATCAACAAAAGAAAAGACAAATACCACTTGATCATCTAAATAGATGCAGAAAAAGCATTTGAAAAATTCAACGTCCATTCATGAAAAAAACTCTTACCAAAGTGGGTATAAAGGGATCATATCTCAACATAATAAAAGGCATTCATTTATGACAAACCCACAGCCAATATAACACTCAACAGTGAAAAGCTGAAAGCCTTCCAGCTAAAATCTCGAACAAGGCAAGGATGCCCACTCTCACCTCTTCTATTCAGCATACTATTGGAAATCCTAGCCACAGCAATCAGAGAAGAAAAAGAAATAAAAAGTACCCAAATTGGAAGTGAAGAAGTAAAATTGTCTTTATATGCAGACGACATGACACTATATGGAGAAAACCCTAAACACTCCACACAAAAACTACTAGAGCTGATAAACGAAGTCAGCAAGGTAGCAGGATGCAAGATTAACATACAGAAATTCGTTGCATTTCTTTACACTAACAATGAACTATCAGAAAGGGAATATAAAAGAAATACCTTTTAAAATTGCAGCCCCCAAAATAAAATACTCAGGAACACACCTGAGCAAGGAGGTGAGAGACTTACACACTGAGAATTCTAAAATATTAAGAAAGGAAATTGAACATAATTAAAAATATGAAAAGATATCCCATGCTCTTAGAGTAGAAGAAATAATATTGTAAAGATGGCCATACTACCCAAAACAATCTACAGATTTAATGCAATCCCAATCAAATTACCCATGACATGTTTCACAGTACCAGAACAAATAAACCTAAAATTGATATGGAACCATAAAAGACCCAGAACTGCCAAAGAAATCCTGAAGAAAAAGAACAAAGCAGGTGGCACAACCCTTCCAGACTTCAAACAATACTAGAAAGCTACAGTAATCAAAATGGCATGGTTTTGGCACAAAAAACCATATATGGATCAATGGAAGAGAATAGAGGGCCCAGAAATAAACCCACACACCTACAGACATTTAAACTTCAACAAAGGAGGCAAAAGTATACAATGGGAAAAAGACAGGCTCTTCTGCAAGTGGTGTTGGGAAAGTTGGACAGCTGCATGTAAATCAATGAAATTAGAACACACACTCACAACATACAGAAAAATAAACTCAAAATGGCTTAAAGACTTAAACAAGAGACATGACACCGTAAAATTTCTACAAGAGATCACAGGCAAAACTTTCTCTGACATAAATCATACAAATGTTTTCTTAGGTCAGTCTCCTAGGCAATATAAATTAAATAAAAAATAAACAAATGGGACCTAATGAAACCTACAAGCTTTTGCACAGCAAAGGAAACCATAAACAACATGAAAAGACAACTTATGGAATGGGAGAAACTTTTGCAAATGACCTACAAGGGCTTAATTTCCAAAATATACAAACAGCTCATACAAGGTGTCAACAAGGCGGTTTTTAAGAGTAAAGACTGAAAAGAATAGAAAGAGATTACCAGAAACAGTGTGAGCAGACCCTTCAGTTCCAAGATTAAATTTTGCCTGGGTAGATTAGAATCTGCGATCCATTTTTTTCCTAGAACTTTCGCATTTAGTTATTCGTTTACCATGTTTGGATCCACATTTTAAATGAATTCCATAACATGGGTACTGGAGAAAAGAGTTCGAAGGCGGTATTCTTGTCCTAGCCATACTATTATCCACGCGTTGATGCTTCTAATTAGTTGATTAGGCAGTGAGGGCTCTCCCTCAGTTTGTCTTTACAGTAAACTTCACCGTTAGATCAAGATTGCTCACTAGGTGCCCTTCTTTCCTCAAGCACCCACTGAAGTGGATAATCACAATCCCTCACTCCCGCTACCCAAATTCAAGGGCATAAGTAACTAAATTCCCATCACCTTTGTTCCTTTCTCGATTTCCCACGTGTTGCTCACCCTTGCACGCCCAGTCTTCACTCTTCAGCTCTAGTATGCTGGATTTGTAATATGTCACAAAAATGATCCTATTTCATTTCGGAATCCACAAATGCAAAACACGCAAAGCACAACAGCAGTGTCCTGGTGTATTAGGTCTCTTAGAATGTTTTTACAGAGACCATAGCCTTGAGACCAGCACACTAAAATAACCTAGGTAATGCATCTCTGTTCCATATGGAGAGAAACTGGCATTTTGATGCAGCAACCATTACCATGCTAGACATTAAGCGATTTTCTGTAGTCAGCTCTCTTCAAGGTGGTCCACACTTGTTTCTCAGAAAAGGCACCTGGCTCTACCAAGAGTTTGGAGTTCTGAATTTTTTTTTTCCCCAGTGTGTACAACAATTTGTAGTTGGAACTCTGTGTAGTTCCTACACAGAGGAAGGTATGCACTTGATTTCATGGCAGATTTTAATGGCAAGTTGTGCAGCAAGTGCTCCTTTTTTCAAACCCTTTTAAGTTTCATCTTTCCCGAATAGTAATAAGTAATGACCTTCATGAGGGGCTTTATTTGCCTAAATCCTATGTCTAGAGATCTCAAAGAGATCGCTGGGGGAGATACTGGCACCCTTCTTACTTGCAATTGGGCATGAACTCTCTCTAGTGTCCTGTCCTGCCTCCCATTTTACTCTTCAGCCAGTGGTGCTCTGTCCAAGCTGGAATATTTGGTTTCTGGTCTCTCTACAGAATGACCCCCAAATATTTTTGAATTTTGCAGTTTATAAGTCTTTTGTCTCAGTGTTTGCCTGAGACACATCCTTTACTGGCTTCTGCCTCCTAGTCAAAAAGGTTATTTACAACATACTCTACATGTTCAAATGAAACACTGCACAGTCATAATGAAGTATTGGGCTTTAAAGCAAATCGGAATATATTGCAGAAGACTGAAATCCCACGGATTGTCCTCTCTCAACAGTTCTGGTAAACTAGTAATCTGTTTAAAACACACAATAAATCGGCAAATTCTTTGTATTTCGGCAGTACACTTAGAGAAAAATGACACAAATAAAAATCTTCCTGGGCCACGAAGATAAAACAATGGAAAAGAACAGATATGAACGTTAACATTCAAACCACTTGAGGTAAAAGCAGACAGAGTATGTCTTCTATTGCTGATATAACTCCTTTAAACGGTAGGAAGGGGCTGAAGAAATGACTTCCTCTGGATTTAACTCCTTAGATCCCCATGATTAAACATAAGTAAGGAACCGAAAAATTAAAAAATAAAATGAGGTAAATTATCACAGTTCATTACTCCTTAATCTCCAGGTTGACTATCATACAAAAACTATTACCTGCTCAGCCCTGGTCACTGGACACCATTTCGAGCCGAAGGCTGTAGCTCACAGGCTGCCAGACCCCCAGTGGAGACCAGAGCATGAGCTGCTCTCACTGGACATTCTCCAAAGGATGAAAAACTGCAGGTCCTGAAAGGTTTCATGTAAAGAGGGAAAGATTCTCTGCTGCTAGGGAAGAACTGATTAGATGCATCTGTGGGAATTCTTTAAATAGTTTCCCAAACCAGGGACTCAGAAAAGTGAAATGTTCGTGAAAATTGTGTTTTGCCACTTCTGTAAGCTATTTTCAGTCCGCATTTATATATTTGGATGTGTGCTAAAACTGGGATATGTTGAAACTGTATAATAGGGGTAGTTGATGTACACAACTGCTCTCCACACTTTCTATTGCATGTCACACATAAAATACTACTGAAGAATTCCATAATACGCTCTGGGAGGATGAGAATAAATTGGGAAATGAAATTCATAGGTAAATGAGTTAGGCCTCGTAAAACTGTATAAAGCCGGACATAGAGAAAGCACTAAAACTGGCTTCAAGAAAAGGTTGGAATATTGTAGTTTATCTAGCTTTTCTCTCTTTGTGTGGCTGAGAGGGACATCCTTCACAGGTTGCTTCATCCTACTCCAGTGGTACTGAGAATATCCTTTGAATTTCTCGATGTTTTCTCAAAGTATAGGCGAGTTACAATATTATATCAGCTCACGTTTATACCAAGTGATTGAAAAGTTTTATACATTATACTCTTTTTGAAGTGATTATTAAAGAACTGCTATATTTCCCTCTGCTGAACAGCATATCCTTGTTGCTTATTTTAAAATGACAAATGAATAGTTTTAAATATATGAAATATTAATCTCTACTGAAAACCAGAGTAAATTACAAAGGACTGTAATCATGGAGTGCCTTCTCTCTCTCCAGCGACGTGGGGAGCCAGAAATAAATTATTTTGAAAAACGGAATGGGAAAATCAACAAATCCTTTGAAATTCAGCAACGTATTTATAGAAAGAGAAAAGACACACACACAAAAGTCAATGCACCAAGAAGAAAACACAATGGATATGAACTTCAATAAATATTATTAGAAGCATTAACATTCAAATTACTTGAGGTAGAGGAAGGAGTCACCTTAGTTATCTTAACTGCTGAACACCCTCCTCTTACTTTCATGCAAGGAGCTAGAGACAAGTCCCACCCCTCCAGATCCGGATGACTGTACTTAGACCACCATGGTTAAAAGCTACTACTTGAAGGGAAAAACCACAAGTGAACTATCACACCTCTTTCCAACTTGATCTCCGGGCTGAGTATCACAGAAAGGCTGTTATTAGTTCAGCTCTGGACGCCCCACCACACTCTGGGCCAGTTGCTTTGGCTCACGGGCTGCCAGTCCCTGGTGGGCTGCTGCTCTGGACATGCTGGTTACAGCTGCTGTCAGTGGATGATCCCTTCATCCATGCACAACTGCAGTTCAGTCAAGATTTCTGGATGAAAACAGAAAACATAAAGACTGCAAAAAGTAAAAATAATTTTTAAAAATGAAAAGATTCAGAGAAATCTGAATTAGGTACAAAGAAATTTCACAAGTTATGGTCCTTGACTCCAGGAAATTAGTTTTCTCTCAGTTTACACTGCTTTGGGGTCCTATTTTATGTATTGAACTCAATTAGGATTTGAGATATGTTGAAGGAGAATAAACGGGTACGTGTGGTTTTTATATCTGTTACTGCCTTTGATCGGTTACTTTGTCTCACATAAGAATCTCTGGATGATCCTGCTACATACAGGTGGAAGAAAGAGCAATATCACAGTCCTCAAACCGAGAACACAAATGAAAAACGGTTTACTCATAAAATGGTTAAAACTAATTAATGGTTAACAAATTTAAAATTCTTTTTTTTTTAACATTATTTGGTTTCCTGAAATACCTCGCATGGAGGATAAATCCAAGAGAGGTTGGTTGGAGAAAAAGAAAAAAAACCCCTCAACAATGTCCCTATTCTTTAAGAAACCACCAGAGGAGAGAAAAGGAATCAATAAATTGGAAATACTTAAAAATTAAGATCAAATTACTTTCAAGAGCCTAAGATAATACAACCAAAGGCATATTTAAATGTATTCATGGGGAAATAAGTTACAGAAATTGAACCCAAAAGGGACTTTAGAAGAACTGAAGAAATGCGGGTCATCAGTGTGGTTTCATCCCCAAATGACTAGGCTTCCAACAGTGTTTCCTCTTGGACTTTTAAGGGACAGCTAATCCTACCGCGAATGGTTTCAATCATGAAGGGGCAAAAGCCAATTTGTATTACTAGAAAATGGAATGGAATGATACAATCAGTGAAAACAGCTTACTACTGCCAATTTCGTAAGAGTTCTTTTTACAAATGAGTTTATACAAAATCTTACTTGAAATAGTCGTAATCAACTTCTTGCCACATTGTTGTTTGGGGTGTTTTGTTTTTCTTTTTCCTTTTTTTTTTTTGAATTTAGGCCCGCTGCCGGCCAAGCTTCTGCTGCCTCAGGTTGCTGCCCTCCTCATCTAAGACACTGTAGGGTATCCAGTGGGAATGTGGCTTGGAAGTCATGTCTCTTGGGGGCCGGGAGGCATCTGCGGCTCCGGAGGCCGGGGCCCGCGGAGGCCGGCGCGGGGGCCCTGCTCAGCTCCCGGGCCTCCCAGGGTCACATCCTCCCGGTCCGTGGCGCTGGGCACCGCCGAGGCCCGCGCTGCACGCCAGGGCCCCGGCCGCAGGCTCGGCGAGCGACTGCCTGCGCGGCGCGATGGGCGAAGAGGCGGAGCGCGCGGGGCCGCCGCGGGCGGGCCGGCGGGCGCGCGCACGCGAGCGCGCGTGGAGGCCGGGGAGGCCGTCCGCACCGCCCGGCGCCGCCAGAGGGCGCGCTTGCCGTATTTTGATGCATTCGACAAAAGACAGGTCTGGTACAGTCTCTGAATTTATACTATTAAATCACCGGGATTAACAACCAGCCAGCAAAGTAAACCACGGTGAATGAAAACGTTGGAGTACACTCCATAATCTCTAAAGGCCGAATCTCCCAAGAAGGCTCTTATTGGTTTACACTGGGTCACAGTCTCATATTTTGGCCCAAAGGCAAGGAATCACATCCCTTTCTCCCCTCAATCTCAAAAGCTGCACGTGCCCGGAAGACTCTTTTTTTTGCTTCAAGCCCAGGACAACTCTTCACACTTTCAGTCCATAGCTAGGCCTCAGGAGCTGCAGGCTTTTCACTGGCTGAGCCAATCCACAGTGGTGCTTGGGCTGCTCTGACTGGATGCTTCCAGCATCCTCCCCACGATGCCGCGGTGCATGTCAAAAAGGTTTCTGTTTCCAGGAACAGCAGAAGGCACTCTTGTGGGGGGAGAAAACCCACTACGATTAATCTGAACCAGTCAGATTAGTAACTTCAGTTTCTTCCACCTTGGATGGGTATTTTTTCTTGGACATTTGGCTTTCATTATTTCCGTGCTGTGTTTGGGTCCTCGATTCTGCTTTGAAATCATTTCCCTGACACTAGTCATGCTGGAAAAGTCTGAATGGGTTATGTTTGTCCTTATAATACTATTTTCTCAGAGCTGACGCTTATCTTTAGTTGTTTATGCAGTAAAGCTCTTTCCCTTAGTTTATCATTTCAGTAAACCACACTGCTAGATCATGTTTACTCACGGGGTGCCCTTTCTCCTTAGTCACCTTTGCAAATCAGTACTCACACATGTACTTCTTTGGTCTTATCCTCTTCAACATCATACCGCTGTATTCCTCTCTTTCTTCCATTTCCTGTGCGGCGGTCATCCTTGAGCTTTCCCTAGAGGTCTGAAATGATAGAATATCTTCCCTCTTCACAGTGGTGGTAAGTCAGAAACTTCGTAAAAGTGATAAAAACTATTCACTCTTCAAATTCTTGAGGAAAATTACGTGGAATGTGTCACCTTATTTTCCCATAAGCAGTCAGCACTGTTCTCTTTTTTTATTATTATGCTTATAGGAGTACCGACAAAACACTGCTTACCATCAAACATCAATTTTAGCACACAGAGAAAAGTCCTTTCTATACACTATTAAATTTGAAGCAATGGCAGATGAACTGTACCCGGGATGATGAGACAAGAAAGGAGGGCTACACGAAAATCCTGACAGGCACCACCCAAAACGGCAGAAGCTTTCAGCTGGCCCATAGATACATGAGAAATAATCAATAACTGCTGCTTTAGTCCACTAAGTATTGAAGTAATTTACAATGCAGGAATTGGTAAATGATGCTCTATGATAAAAAAAAATGCATTTTTTTCCCACATAGCTCAGGGACCTGAATGCATTAATTCACCATAAAGATCTGTTTAAGTAAGACTTTCCATCAATATTCTATGTTTACATGTGTTGGAAGAACTCAGATCTGTTACTACACCACCTCGGAAGCATCAAACCAGTGTTTATGTGTGAACAGAACCAGTGTTCTCTTAATAGAATGGAGGGGTCAGGAGATATGCCCACCTCTATCTCAAAATTCATGTCTTTGCGGGTTGAATTCTTTCTCCCTAAGGCTCCTATGTTGTTGTCCTACACCTTTGCACCCACCTGACAAATGATTCTATACAGAGATAGGATCTCTACAGAAGTAATCAACTTAAACTGCCTTCATTAGGATGACCCCGAATACAACATGACCTGTATCCATATTAAAAGGGGAAATATGGACATAGACACCCTCCTAGAGGGAGAAAACGGGGAACAGATGGAGGGGTGTCTCTGCCATCTCCACAAGCCAAGGAGAGAGGCCTGGAACACAGGCTTCCTTCACAGCAGCCTGAAGGAGCCAAACCCGCTGACATCGTGATTTCGACTTCCGACCTCCAGAAGTCAGCCGTTATGTACACGTCCTTCAAGGAAACCAATCTCTGGCATTTTGTACATCAGCCCCAGGGCACCAGCCCGATTAGAAACATACAACGAAGCAAGCAAAGAGCAAGCAAAGAATCACACCTGATACCCTCTTTGTTACCAAGGCCGAACACCCACGAAGGCACTTACTCCTTCAGCCCAGAGGTCCAGCTTGAGCTTCGGACCAATGGCTGTGGCTCACCATTGCCGGCCTCTCACTGGCTGATTCGGAGAGGAGTGGTGCTTCAGCTTCTCTGATTGGACCTCCCATCATCCGAGGCCTGTATCAACAAGGTGGTTTTTAAAAAGAGTAAAGACTGAAAAGAATAGGAACAGATTACCAGAACAAGTTCGAGCAGACCCTTCAGTTCCAAGATTAAATTTTTTCCGGGTACATTAGAATATGTGATCCATTTTTTTCCTGGAACTTTCGCATTTAGTTATTCGTTTACCATGTTTGTATCCACACTTTAAATGATTTCCATGACATGGCTAGTGGAGAAAAGAGCTTGAATGTGATCTTTTTGTCCTAGCAATACTATTATTCACACGTTGATGGTTCTAATTAGTTGATTAGGCAGGCAAGGCTCTCCCTCAGTGTGTCTTTACAGTAAACCACAGCGTTAGATCGCGATTGCTCACTAGGTGCCCTTCTTTCCTCAAGCACCCACTGAAGTGGATAATCCCAATCTCTCACTCCCGCTTCCCAAATTCAAGGGCATAAGTACCTAAATTCCAATCATCTTTGTTTCTTTCTCGATTTCCAACGTGTTTCTCACCCTTGCACACCCAGTCTTCACTCTCCAGCTCTATTATGCTGGATTTGTAATATGTCACAAAAATGATCCTATTTCATTTCTGAATCCACAAATGCAAAACACGCAAAGCACAATAGCAGTGCCCTGGTGTATTAGATCTCTTAGAATGTTTTTACAGAGACCATAGCCTTGTGACCATCACGCTAAAGCAACCTATGTAATGCGTCTCTGTTTCAAAGAGGGAAACTGGCATTTTGATGCAGCAACCATTAACATGCTAGACATTAAGGGATTTTCTGTGGTCAGCTCTTTTCAAAGTTGGTCCACACTTGTCTCTCAGAAAAGGCACCTGGCTCTACCAAGAGTTTGGAGTTCTGAATTTTTTTTTCCCCAGTGTGTACAACAATTTGTAGTTCCTACACAGAGGAAGTTATGCACTTGATTTCTTGGTAGATTTTAAAGGCAACTTCTGCAGCAAGTGCTCCTTTTTTCAAACCCTTTTAAGTTTCACCTTTCCCGAATAATAATAAGTAATGACCTTCATGAGGGGCTTTATTTGCCTAAATCCTATTTCTAGAGATCTCAAAGAGGTCGCTGGGGGCAAGACTGGCCCCCTTCTTACTTGCAATTGTGCGTGAGCCCTCTCTAGTGTCCTGTCCTACCCCCCCATTTTACTCTTCAGCCAGTGGTGCTCTGTCCAAGAAGGAATATTTGGTTTCTAGTCTCTCCACAGAGTGACCCCAAAGTAATTTTGAATTTTGTAGTTTATGTATGTCTTTTGTCTCATTGTTTGCCTGAGAGAGACATCCTTTACCGGCTTCTACCTCCTAGTCAAAGGGGTTATTTACAACTTATTTTACATGTTCAAATGAAACACTGCACAATCATGATGAAGTACTGGGTTTTAAAGCAAATCGGAATGTATTGCACAGGACTGAAATCCCACAGATCGTCCTCCCTCAACAGTCCTGGGAAGCCAGAAATCTGTTTAAAAAACATAGTAAATCGGCACCTTCTTTGTAACTTGGCAGTACACTTAGAGAAAAAGGACACAAATAAAAACCTTCCTGGGCCACGAGGATAGAACAATGGGAAAGAACTGATATGGACCTTAACATTCAAACCACTTGAGGTAAAAGCAGATATAATAGGTCTTCTATTGCTGATAAACCTCCTGTAAATTGATGCAAGGGCCTGAAGAAATTACTTCCTCTGGACTTAACTCCTTAGATCCCCACGATTAAACATAAGTAAGGAACCAAAAAATTTAAAAAATAAAAATAAAATAAGGTAAATTATCACAGTTCCTTCCCCCTTAATCTCCAGGTTGATTACCATACAAAGGCTATTTTCTGTTCAGCCCTGGTCACTGGACACCATTTGGGGCCAAGGGCTGTAGCTCGCAGGCTGCCAGACCCCCAGTGGAGATAGGAGCTTTAGCTCCTCTCACTGGACATTCTCCAAAAGATGAGAAGTTGCTGGTCATGAAAGTTTTCTTTTTAAAGTTGGAAAGATTCTCTGCTAGGGAAGAACTGATTAGATGCATCTGTGGGAATTATTTAAATACTTTCAAAAACCAAGGAATCAGAAATGTGAAATGTTTGTGAAAATTTTGTTTTGCCACTTCTGTAAGCTATTATCAGTCCCCATTTATATATTTAGATGTGTGCTTAAACAGGGATATGTTGAAACTGTATATAATAGGGGTAGTTGATGTATATAATTGCTCCCCCACATTTTCTATTGCATGTCACACATAAAATAATTCTGAAAAATTCCATAATGCGCCCAAGGGAGGATGAGAATAAATTGGGAAATGAAATTCATAGGAAAATGAGTTAGGCCTCATAAGACTCTATTAAGCCCGACATAGAGAAAGCACTAAAACTGGCTTCAAGAAAAGGTTGGAATATTTCAGTTTATCTAGCTTTTCCCTCTTTGTGTGGCTGAGAGGGACAGCCTTCACAGGTTGGTACATCCTACTCCAGGGGTACTGAGAATTTCCTTTTAACTTCCCGATGTTTTCTCAAAGTATAGTTGAGTTACAATATTATATCTGTTCAGGTTTATACCAAGTGATTCAAAAGTTTTATATATTATATTCTTTTTGAAGTGATTATTAAAGAACTGGTATATTTTCCTCTGCTGTACAGTATATCCTTGTTGCTCATTTTTAAATGCCAAATGAATAGTTTTTAATATATATGAAATATTAATCTCTAATAAAAACAACAGTAAATTACTAAGTATTGCAAGAGTATTGCAAGAGTATTGCAAGAGTATTGCATCTCCAGCGATGTGAGAAGCCAGAAATAAATTTTTTGAAAACAGGAAAAGGGAAATCAACAAATCCTTTGAAATTCAGCAACATATTTACAGAAAAAGAAAAGAAGAAAAGTCAATGCACCAAGAAGAAAACACAATGGATATTAAATTCCTTAAATATTATTAGAAGAGTTAACATTCAGATTAGTTGAGGTAGAGGAAGGCGTCATCTTAGTTATCTTAATTGCTGGACACCCTCCTCTTATTTTCATGCAAGGAGCTAGAGACATGTCCCACTACCAGGTCTGGATGACTGTGCTTAGATAACCATGGTGAAAAGCAACTACTTGAAGGGAAAAACCACAAGTGAGCTATCACACCTCTTTCCAACTTGATCTCCGGGCTGAGTATCACAGGAAGGCTGTTATTAGTTCAGCTCTGGACGCCCCACCACACTCTGGGCCAGTTGCTTTGGCTCACGGGCTGCCAGTCCCTGGTGGGCTGCTGCTCTGGAGATACTGGTTACAGCTGCTGTCAGTGGATGATCCCTTCAGCCATGCACAACTGCAGTTCAGTCAAGATTTCTGGATGAAAACAGAAAACATAAAGACTGCAAAAAGTAAAAATAATTTTTAAAAATGAAAAGATTCAGAGAAATCTGAATTAGGTGCAATGAAATTTCACAAGTTATGGTGCTTGTCTCTAGAAAATTAATTTTCTCTCAGTTTACACTGCTTTGGGGTCCTATTTTATGTATTTAACTGAATTACGATTTGAGTTATGTTGAAGGAGAATAAACGGGTACGTGTGGTTTTTACATCTTTTACTGCATTTTATTGGCTACTATATCCCGTGTAAAAATCTGTGGATGATACTGCTCTAGACAGGTAGAAGAAATGGCTATATCACAGTCCTCACACCAAGAACACAAATGAAAAACGATTTACTCATAAAATGATTAAAAATAATTAATCGTTAACAAATTTAAAATTCTTTTTTAAACATTATTTTGTTTCCTAAAATACCTCGCATGGAGGATAAATATAAGAGAGGTTGGTTGGGATAAAAGAAAAAAAGAAACACTCAAGAATGTCCCTATTCTTTAAGAAACCACCAGAGGAGAGAAAAGGAATCAATAAATTGGAAATACTTAAAAATTAATATCAAACTACTTTCAAGAGCCGAAGATAATACAATCAAAGGCATACTTATATGTATTCATGGAGAAGTAAGTTACAGAAATTGAACCAAAAAGGGAGTATAGAAAAATTGAGGAAATGTGGGTCATCAGTGTGGTTTCATCCCCAATGACTATGCTTCCGATAGTGTTTCCTCTTGGACTTTTACGGGACAGCTAATCCTACCGCTAAGAAAATGGTGTCAATCATGAAGGGGAAAAACTAATTTTTATTAGTAGAAAATGTCAGGGAATGATACAACCAGTGAAAATAGCTTACTGTTTCAAATTTCTGAAGATTTCCTTTTACATTTGAGGGTATAAAAAAATCTTACTTGAAATATTCATATTGAATTTCTTGCCATATTTTGATGCAAGGGCCAAAAACATATCTGGTACAGTCTCTGAATTCATATCATTAAATCACCGTGATTAAACACCAGGCAGCAAAGAAACCACAGTGAATGAAACATTCTAATATACTCCATAATCTCTAAAGGCCGCATCTCCCAAGAAGACTCTTATTGGTTTACACTGTGTCACAGTGTAATATTTTGGCCTATTGGCAAGGAATCACATTCTTTTCCCCCCTAATGTCAAAATCTGCACGTGACAGGAAGACTCTTTTTGCTTCAGGCCAGGACAACTCTTCACAGTTTGAGTTGATGTCCATGCCTCAGGAGTTGCAGACTTTTCATTGGCTGAACCGATCCAGAGTGGCGCTTCGGCTTCTCTGATTTGGTGTTTCCAGCATCCTCCCCACGATGCCGAGGTGCATGTCAAGAAAGTTTCTGTTTTCAGAAACAGGAGAATGCACTCTTGGGGTTAGAAACCACCTAAGATTAATCTGAACCAGTCAGATTAGTAACTTCAGTTTCTTCCACCTCGGATAGGTATTTTTTCTTGGACATTTTGCTTTAATTATTCCTGTGCTGTTTTGGGGTCCTCGATTCTGCTTTTAAATGATTTCCCTGATACTAGTCATGTTGAAAACGTTTGAATCGGGTATTTTTATCCTTATAACACTATTTCTCAGAGTTGACGCTTATCATTTTTTATTTATGCAGTAAAGCTCTTTCCCTTAGTTTATCATTTCAGTAAAGCACACTCTTAGATCATGATTGCTCACTAGGTGCCCTTTCTCCTTAATCACCTTCTGTATATATATATATATATATATATATATATATATATATATATATATATATACACACCACAACTCCTCTATCCATTCATCTGTTGATGGACATTTGAGTGCTTCCATGTATTGGCTATTGTAAATAATGCTGCTATGATCATTGGGGTGCATGTATCTTTTTGCTTAATGCTTTTATTTTTTTCCAGATATATACCCAGGAGTTAAATTGCTGGCTCATAAGTCAGTTTTATTTTTAGTTTTTTAAGGAACCTCCATACTATTTTCCATAATGGCTGCACCAATTTACATTCTCACCAACGGTGCAGAGAGGAGTTATTTTGAATCTATAGGAAATCCACTATGTCTGATGGTCAGTTAAAACATGGTCCTCAATCCCCAGGCCACAGACCAGCACTGGCCCATGGCCTGTTAGGAACTGGGCCTCAGAACTGGCGGTGAGTGTTGGGGCAGAGAGCGAAGCTTCATCTGTATTTACATCCACTCCCCATCACTTGCATTAAGGCCTGAGCTCCGCCTCCTGTCAGATCAGTGACAGCATTAGATTCTCATAGGAGCACGAACCTACTGTGAACTGCACATGGGAGTGATCTAGGTTGTGTGCTCCTTATGAGAATCTAATGCTTGATGATCTGATGTGGAGCTTAGACGGTGATGCTAGTGCTGGGGTGTGGCTGCAAATTCAGATTATCATTAGCAGAGAGGTTTGAGTGCACAGAGACCATAATAAATCAATTGCTTGCAGACTTATATCAAAATCCTAACAGTGAGTGGCAAGTGAAAACAAGTTCAGGGCTCCCACTGATTCTGCATTATGGTGAGTTGTATAATTATTTAATTATATATCACAATGTAATAATAATAGAAATAAAGTGTACAATAAATGTAATGCACTTGTATCATCCCGAAACCATCCCCCCATCCAGTTCATGGAAAAAATTTTCTTCCACGAAACTGGTCCCTGGTGCCAAAATGGTTGGGGACTGCTGAGTTAAAATGTGTTTCTAAAAGGAAAATAAGCAAGTTGAACAAATTAGTATGGTATTTTCAAAATTGGTTTCTAAGAGATCTGTATTATGGTATAGGTTATAAAATTGCAAATAATAAAATAGCTTTTTGGTGCCTATCTGTTGGGAAGGGAGGTTAAATAACATAGTTGCTGGCATTCAGAAAAATCCCTCATATGATTGGAAAAATGGCAAACAAGGATGAGACACATATGTATGCATGAGGGTAAGTAGAGGTTGTTAATATCAATCCTTCTTCTGCTACCCTGAAGTCACTAGGCCTAGGCCATGAGGCTTATTACCTAGATAAGGGAAGAGTGGCATCAAAGATCATGGATTAGGAAAAGAGAAGATATGACATGAAGAAACTTTCACCTGACAAGAAGAGAAAGTAGAAAGCTATTCGGCTTCTAGGAAATTATGTACAACTTAACCTAACATCTCCATAACAATGAGCACACCTAGTGCCCAGATCTTGATTTCTAAAACCATTTTCCAATGAAAGGACCCAGGACTCCTTAGATAAAGGGTTGATTCTATAATTGGAGAAGAAAATATATAAGATGATCCTAGAGTATCTTGTAGTGCCAGTAAGTAATAAGGCACTCAAAAGATCCCACAAAATTTAGAGTATGTCAAAGGGATACAGGAGTCAACTGAAAGAGTTCCCAATGGCCAGAGCTAGGGTAGTTTGAGCAAGAAAATAAAGAAAGCAGTATTGGATTATAACTCAAAGTATAAAACAAATATTCAGGAGTCCATACTACTATAAATACATGATGAAAATAAATAATTGGGAAGAAGAGATAAATCTCCCATGTGGAGGAATCCAGATATTTTACATACTCTTCCCTCAAATAAGTGAAGCATATCTCCCTATGACTTAAGTATGGGATGTGCATAGTAACTTCCTTCCAAATTGTACAGTATAGAAAGAGGGTAAAAAGTATAACTTTACAGTGAAGAAACCTGACACATAATAACTCAGCCAGGTGATCAAGGTTAACATCAACAGGAGTAAGTTGTGATACTATACACTTTTAATATGTTGTGATGAAAATGGCACTTTACCTCTGTGGTCTTCTTCCCCAAAACACATAACCCCAATCAAATCATGAGAAACACATCAGGCAAATCTAATTTGAGAGACATTCTACAAAATACCAGACCAGTACTCCTCAAAACTGTCAAGGTCTTCAAAAACAATTAAAATCTGAGAAAAATGTCACAGCCAAGAGGAGACTAAGAATACATAACAGCTAAATGTACTGTGATATCCTGGATGGTACCCTGAAACAGAAAATGAACATTAGGCAAAACCATAGAAAACTGCATAAAGTATGGACTTTATTTAATAATAATGCATCAGTATTTGTCCATTACTTCTGACAAATGTACCATACTGATGTAAGATATTAATAGGGAAAACTGGGTGCAGGGTATATAGAAACTCTGTACTATCTTTGTAATCTTTATGTAAATCTAAAACTTTTAAAATAGAAAGTTTATTTTTTAAGTTAACCTATATTTCATCCTAACACACTCTTTGCTAACAATGACCCCACTGTCTGAAATATCTTTCTTGTTATATTTGTCTATTAAAAATCCCACCTATCTTTCAAAGTCCAGCCCTTATGGTTCCACTTCCATGAAGCCTTCTATGATCTACAGAACCAGAAGTGATAGTTTCTTTCTTCTGAATCCCCAAAGCACTTTGGACCTTTCTTATGCTATTCATTATATACTGCCTTCTAGTACAGTTAGTTATGTGAATCTCTTAGCTCGCCTTTGGCTTATAAATTTCTGGAGGGAAGAGAGTATATCTTTAATTCAGCAAACACTGATTTAATGCCCAATGCATGCCAGACACTCTGTTAGGGTTTGAAAGGTACAAGGATGAATGGGATTCTCCCTGTGAGTTACTTAAGGAACTCACAATCTAAAGGGGGAGATAGAATGTATACAATTTTAATATAAATCACACTGTGATAAGTTCTGTGGCGAATTAAGCTATTGCCTGCTTTCTATATACCAGGAACTTTAAAGGCATTTCTTTATTTAATCTTCATACAACCTGAAAGATAAGCATTATAATTACATTTTACAAATGAGGAAATTGAGACTTAGAGAGACTAAATAACTTGCAGAAGATCAGGGATTCAAAGACAGGTATATTAATGTACAAAGCCCATACTCTTTCTATTATACCATGATTTAGCGCAATGCCTGCCATCTAGTAGATGTTCAAGAAATATTTGTTGAATGAATGACTAAAGCACTAGCACCCACTATCCTCTAATTATACATATTATATATGCACACTACATAGAACAATTTAAAGAAGTGTAAACATTTTTGTACCTACTTATTAATCCTCAACTGCAAACTTCAACTGATCCGTCACTACCTAATCTGGTCTTTTAATTATTTGGTAATTCACCTTGACATCTACTGGGCTCCTCCATGTCAATAATTCTCAATTGCTGAAGAACTGTGATCCCTTACATCATTAAAGAATGGTTTTCCAGGCTTCCCTGGTGGTGCAGTTGTTAAGAATCTGCCTGCCAATGAAGGGAAGTCGGGTTCGAGCCCTGGTCCAGGAAGATCTCACACACCACAGAGCAACTAAGCCCATGTGCCACAACTACTGAGCCTGCTCTCTGGAGCCTGTGTGCCACAACTACTGAAGCCTGCATGCCTAGAGCCCATGCTCCGCAACAAGAGAAGCCACCGCAATGAGAAGCCCATGCACCACAATGAAGAGTAGCCCCACTCACTGCAACTAGAGAAAGCCCGCGTGCAGCAACAAAGACCCAACACAGATATAAATAAATAAATTATTTATTTATTTATTTTTAAGAAAAAGGAATGGTTTTCCACAAATGTTTCCTACAACAAACCTCTGAAGGCTTGCTGAAGACAACTGAAGAGTTACAGAGGTTCATTTAATAACAAATATTCATTTAACACCTCATATATGGCATATACTCTGCCAGCAACTGTCAAGTAAACAAAGTTTAATTAGTGGCATGCTTATCAAGCCATCATCCTAGTTAGTTTCTTCAGGCCTCAAAACCCTACAGCAGCTACTTCGTTAGTCATGAGGGAAATACAAATTAAATATAATTAAATACAATTAAATATCATTACACACCTAACAAAATGCCTAAAATTAAAAAGACCAACAACACCCTGTGTTGGCAAGGATGTGGAAAAACTGGAACTCTCAAACACTGCAGGTGGGAGTGTAAATTGGAGCAATCACTTTGGAAAACTGTTTAGCAGTATCTACTAAAGCTAAGAATATATGTGTCCAGTGATCCAGAAATTCTACTCCTGAGTATATACCTAACTAAGAAATGAGTGTATATATGCATAAAAAAGACATGCACAAGAAAGTTTATAGCCACACTGCTCATGATAGCCCCAAATTGAAAACAATTCAACAGTAAGATGGATAAAATATTGTGGTATGTTCACATAATAGAGGGAAATAAAAAAGACCAATTTTCATTCAGACAGCAACACAAATGAATCTCATAAAAATAATGTTGAGTGAAAGAATCCAAGTAAAAAGGAGTACACAGTGTTTCATTCCATTTACATGAAGTTCAAAAACAGACAAAAATAATCAATGCTGGGCTTCCCTGGTGGCTCAGTGGTTGAGAATCAGCCTGCCGATGCAGGGGACACGGGTTCGTGCCCCGGTCCGGGAAGATCCCACATGCCGCAGAGCAGCTAGGCCCGTGGGCCACGGCCGCTGAGCCTGCACATCCGGAACCTGTGCTCCGCAACGGGAGAGGCCACAATAGTGAGAGGCCCGCGTACCACACACACACACACAAAAATCAATGCTGTTAGAAATGAGGTTTATGGTTCCCACTAGATGAAGTAGTAATTGGGAGAGGGCACATTGGAGAGCTTCTATGGTCCTGCTAATGTTCTGTTTCTTGATTTTGGTGCTACTTGCACCAGTGTGTTCACTTTGTGAAAAATGCATGGATCAATTTGTGCACTTTTCTGTGTGTTATACTTCAATTTAAAAAAAAAAGCTTACTCTAAACCAAACCCTTCAGCATCTTCCATTCTTTTAGCAGAGTCTCCTAAACTTGCCTGATCATGAGAATCACTTGGGGTCCTTGTTGAAAACATAAATTTCTAGTCCTGATCTCAAACCTACTGAACAAAGATCTCTGGAGGCAGAGGAGTGCTGAGAATCAGCATTTTACAAACAATCTTCTAAGGATATTCTCTTTTTTAACCCTTTACTGGTGTATAATTGACGTGTTAACACTGCACATACTTAATGTATACAACTCTGTGAGTTTGGAGATAACTATTCACCCATGAATCCATCAACACTATCAAAGCCATAGACATATCCATCACCACCCAAAGATTCCTCTCACTCTTTTATTATTATCTGTGTGGGCATGTGTGTGTGGCAAAAACACAATGTAAGATCTACCCTCTTAGAAAAATTTTAAGTGTACAGAAAGACAAATCTTGAGTAAGTTAATTCTTAACTTACCCAAGACTGTAATGTCAAAAAAGACATGATATAACATAGCTATGTATGTATTCGAAAAGATAAGAGATCCAATTTATGAATATATATGCCCTTGAAAAGATCTACGACAGGGAAAGTAATATATTCCTCCAATATATAAAAAATGCCAAGAGTTAGGGAGGAATTTTCAAATGTGTTGGGAAAGAGAAGTAATCAAAATGAGTTATGAAGCCAAATAGTTAACATTAGTAAGATAAAGGATTAAAAGAACTGATTGAGATAAATTCATACCATCTGTCCAGTTTACACTTAACCAAAAAAAAATGAAAGATGCCATAAAATTGATAGGACTTAAGTGAAAGAAAAAATAGAAGTTACGCAAAATGAAGTGAAAGATGTCATCACTTCTTATCATGCTGTGGCAAGAACCTAAATTAATTCCTGAAAAGATTAGAAAGTTGGAAAAGATGTATAAAGGTTAAGTGAATTCCTACTCTTAGAAAAATTAGAAATATGGTAAAAGGAATAACTGATGTCATATAAATCCTGTTCATCTTTCAAGGTGTCCAAACAGTGTGTGTGTTTGTGTGTGTGGGGGGGTGGTATTTAATGTATGTGTGTGGGGGTGGTCGTAAAAAAGATTATTTTCAGGGAAAAAGTAAAGTCAAAGTCTAAAGAGAAAATAGATCTTCTCTTCTGTAGAAGCAAATTGAGGGATCTCGGAAATCCACAGATGAAGAAGGGAAGAACGTGTAAGGCAAGGATAATGTACTACCTACAGACCTTATAGAGCTGTGATTTTCAAACTTTCGTGTGTATTAGAATCACCAAGCTCTAAGGAGTTTATGAAAATGAAGAATCCTGGACCCCCTCTCCGAAGGATACTGATGTAGCAGAGCTATATAGGACCCAGGAGACTGCACTTTAACAAGAACACCGCCCCCCTACACGCACACATACATCACTCTGAGTTTCTGATGTACACTAAAGTTTGAGAGCCACTAAACCATGCTGTAGTCTAGGAAGAATGGTGAAACTATAGCTAGTGAAAAATTTCCAAGTCCCTCTGTATCCACTTCCTGCATATTAAAAGTCACTGCTGTATTTAAAATGGATAACCAACAAGGACCTACTGTATAGCACAGGGAACTCTGCTCAATATTATGTAACAATCTAATTGGGGAAAGAATTTTTAAAAGAATAAATTTTTTAAAAAAGAATAAATATATGTATATATATAACTGAATCACTTTGTTGTACAACTGAAACTAACACAACATTGTTAATCAACTATTCTCCAATATAAAATAGAAAGTTTAAAAAAAGTCTTGAGAAGGAGCTAAACACCTAGGTCATGAGGCTGAGCCTAGGTCATATGTCTGTATCTTAGCTGTTGAGAGCAGGAAGTAAGAATGTTTGGGCTCTTTTGAGCTCTGTAGTGAGAGGCAGGACACTTTCTTCCACCAAGATACACACAATAGACAACTCCCCCATACATGAAGGGGGTTCAGATGCTATGCAACCATAAAAAGATTGGCAAATATTCAGCATAAGACATCACTTGTGAAAATCTTGATTAAGCTAGTGAAGAAAAGGGTTCCTAGGTTGGGTGGCCTCATTGCTGAGCCACTTTGAGATCAGTTAGTATTAGTAAGTATTTTGAGATCAGTAGACCAGCAATTGATATGAATTTCACAGTTAAGGACACTGACTCAAAGAAGTTAGCATGACTCACTGAAGGTCACCTAACTAGAAAGTGGCAAGACTGGGATTAGCCAGACTCTATAGAGAAGGGAGGATTTCAGCTAAAGGAAAGGGAAGAGTGAAACTACCATAGAAGGAGATAGAATGGGGGTGAGGAGAGTAGGCTTGGGGTACCTTATAAGTAGAATGATAAAGTAGGACTAACATCATATGCTTGGGGAAAACTGAAGAGTCCAGTTTAACTGGATTGGGAGGCTTGTACAGAGGGAAAGTATAGGGGAGATAAAAGGTAGATAGGAGCCAGCTCTTAGAGGGCCTTACATGAATGTTTTAGGAGGAATAATCTGGCCTTAGTGTATCAGATGGCTTAGAGCCTCGATGCAGGGTTATTATTGGAGTGGGAAAAAAAAATAACATGTATAGAAGCTGAAGCCCCAGAGTCAGAAGGTCCTCAGAGAAGTTACTTAACCTCTCCTTGCCTCATATTTTCACACCTGTAAAATAAGGTTAATAGTAATATCTACCTCATAGAGTTGTGGTGAGAATTAACTAAGATAATGGATGTAAAGGCCTAATGAGTGTATTAGTCAGGGTGCCAGCAAAAAAAAAGGGAGGGACTCTTAACAAAGTTGTGAGTAGGGTGTAGGGATATCTCAAGGAACGGTAAAGTACCCAAGGACAAATAAAAGTAGGGTTATTACCCCTCCTAGAACTGGAGGAGTGGAGGAGGAAAGAGAGGGAGAAGTGTGGGACGTTAGTTGATGAGAGAGAGAGAGATGTTGAGAGGGTCATCTATCAGGTACTGTGCTTAGCCATCCCACTGTGACCCTACAGGGAATGAGTTGAGTGAATAAATACCCTGACCTCACTCTCCTCATATCTCCTACCAGGGCTTCTCAATGGTGGAACCCAACAGAAAGCCATTATATAAGGTAGCCCATTAATGATGTCAATATAGGTCGATTTCCTCCTTGGACACAAAGCATGGGGAAAGTGAGGAGGGATGAAGAGTGAAACTGGAAGAGCAGTAAGTAACCAACAATCAGGGCTAGTGTGATATTCAGGCCCTGCAAGGCCCTAAGCCTGCTGGCTTGCTGGGGCAATTGTGCCCTTTACGATTTAGGATATTCTGGGGAAGGTTTGATGCTTATATTAATTCTGGTCACCAATGTCTGAGTTTCTACTTCTACTATGTTCTCATTCTCTTCTCATGCCTCCTGGATATACGGTTCCTTTTCTGTACTGTGTTGCCTTCCTGCTCACTCCTTGATTTCTTCACTTTCCCATATACTACCAATAGCTGTGAGCTCACAGATTTCACTGAAGGACCAAGTATTTACAGTACAACAGCAAACAACTTAAAATTAAATATTAAATATCTCTCACATTGAAAGTTCCTTAGCCATTCTAATACGGCTTGCATTTTCTCAATGCTGCTCAATTCTCCTTCTCCATCTTTCAATCTTTTCCCTAGTTTTCCTCAGATCACAAATACCCAAACTCTGGCATTACTGCTACTTTCTCAAGCAGAGATGTTTAGCTCCAGGTTTATTCCAACCATGCCCCAAGGGTAATCTTTGAGCAATCAAAATGATCCATCAAAGCATTTGCTAAAACAAACACAGATCTCTTCCCCGAAGAGGAAAATTTTAGTTAGTTAGCTCTTAAACAGATACTTTTATTTTCTCCCCATTAGTTAGTTCAGTTGTTTTTCCGGCATGAGCTGATGAGCATCTGGTCTGATAGAGTGGTAAGAGGATTGAAAACAGAGGGACAGATGTGAGGTACATTAGATGAGAAACATAAATCAATAGACCATGATGACTAAGTAGATATGGATGAGAGACCAAGAGAGGGAAGAGGGCCATCTTAACAACAGGGTTTGCAGTCTGGGTGACTAAGAATCTTGATGCTTTAGGCTTAGCTTTGCTGGAGCCTGCTGAGAGCCATGCCATCATTTTCTCCAGCAAAATAATTAATTTGGTCATCACAAAATGTTGGGTTCTGTCTCTCTCTCTCGCTCTGTGTGTGTGTGTGCGTGCACGTATGCGTGTGTATGTGTGTGTTTGTGTGAACTCAGTGGAACTCAGTAGATTTAGGGTGAAATGAGAAAATTCTGGTCAGGCAATCCCTAACAACAAGACCTGCCTATCTTTGGCCTTGCTGAGAAATGTACTTTGTTCATGCTCTATTTTTGTTGGAAGGACACTATTATCAGGATGATCTCTGATGTCTCACAAAGACAGATGGAAGCTCTATGACCTCATCTTTTTCATCTATTGAGAGTAAGGTAGTTTCAACCCCAGGGTAGGCTTCTCACTTTGGACTCCTTCTCTCCAACTTTCCCATTTTTCCTTGCTGCCAGTTGTCCTCTCCCCTAGCTTACTGCCCTCCAGAAGACAGAGAAGGGGGTCTGGGCCACAGCCATAGCTGCTTTAACTCACATTCCATCACCCATAAATTGCTCACACTAAACAATATCCCTTAAATATTAAAAAAGTGATTTTCTTACAGTTGATCCTAAAGCACTGCAGGAAACTAATAGCTAATGTGCCCTTTTAAACAATAACAATTTATTGAGACATAATTCACATACTATAAAATTCAACCTTTGAAAGTATATAATTCTGTTGTTTACAGTATATCCCTTGAGCTGTTAAACCACCACTACTATCTAATTTCAAAATATTTTCATCACCCCAAAAAGAAACCCTGTACACTTTAGCAGTCAATCCTGATCTCCCTTCCTTGTAGGCCCTGGCAACCATTAACTTACTTTCTGTTTCTACATATTTACCTATTCTGGACATTTCAAATAAATAGAATCATTTTGTGTCTGTCTTCTTTTATTTAACATAATTTTTCAAGGTTTATCCATATAATAACATGTTTGGTTCTTCATTGCTTTTTGTAACGGAATATTATTCCATGTAAGGATATTCTACATTTTGTTTATCCACTCACCAATTAATGGGCATTTGGGTTGTCCCACCTTTTGACTATTGTTAATAACACTGCTATGAATATTTGTGTACAAGTTTTTGTGTGAACATATGTTTTCTTTTCTCTTGGCTATATATCTAGGAATGGCATTGCTAGGTCACATTTTGAGGAATACCCAAACTGTTTTCCAAAGTAGCTGAACCATTTACAATCCCATCAACAATGCTTGAGGTTTCTAATTTCTCCACATCCCTGTCAGCACTTGTTATTGTCTGTTTTTTTAAGCCATCCTGTGCAGAGTAAGATGGTATCTCATTGTGGTTTTTATTTGCATTTCCCTGATGATTAATAAGGTTGAATGTCTTTTTATATGCTTATTTTCTATTTGTATATCTTCCTTAGAGAAATGTCTATTCATATCCTTTGACTTTTTTTTAATTAGGTCATTTGTTCTTTATTGTTCAGTTGTAAGAGTCCTTTATATACAAGTTCCTTATGAGACATATGATTTGCAAAAATTTTCACCCATTTTGCATGTTGTTTTTCCATTTTCTTGATGATATAATTTGAAGTGCAAAAGTTTTAAATTTTGATGTTCGATGAAGTCCCATTTAACTACTTTTTCTTTTGCTGCTTGCATTTTTGGTGTCATGTCTAAGAGACCACTGCCTAATCCAAAGTCAGAAAAGATTTACTCTTGTATTTTCTTTTAATAGTTTTAAAGTTTTAGCTCTTACATTTAGGTCTATGACTTATTTTGAGCTCATTTTTGTATATAGTGTGGAGAAGAGGTTCCCAACAAGCTGCTGCAAGCCAGCTTGCCCTACCTCTCAGTTTCAGGATTATTTTGCTGGTAACTAGCTATTCAATTGATGCTTTCTAAATTCTTGCTGCACACAATGTGCTACTTTTCACTACTGGTACTAAATCCCTCTCTTACCACTTACTTTGTCAAAATATGGCTCCACTAAAATATAATGAACTTAGGGGTATTTTTCCCCTTTTTCTTTTTTTAATTTTAATTTCATTTTTAAAATTATTAATTTCATATTGGGTATAATTGATTAATAATGTTGTGTTAGTTTTAGCTGTACAACAAAGTGATTCAGTTATACATATACATGTATCTAGTCTTTTCCAAATTCTTTTCCAATTTAGGTTGTTACATGGTGTTGAGCAGAGTTCCCTGTACTATACAGCTGGTCCTTGTTGGTTATCTATTTTAAATATAGCAGTGTGTACATGTCAACCCCAAACTCCCATTCTATCCCTCCCCCCACGCTCTGCCCCCCCAGTAACCATAAGTTCATTCTCTAAGTCTGTGAGTCTGTTTCTGTTTTGTAAATAAGTTCACCTGTATCATTTTTCTTAGATTCTACATATAAGTGATATCATATGATACTTGTCTTTCTCTGTCTAACTTACTTCACTTAGTATGATAATCTCCAGGTCCATCCATGTTGCTGGAAATGACACTATTTCATTATTTTTTATGGCTGAATAATAGTCCAGTGTGCAGTGTGTGTATATATATGTATGTGTGTGTGTATATATATATATATATATATATATATATATATATATATATATACCACATCATCTTTTTTCATTCATCTGTTGATGGACATTTAGGTTGCTTCCATGTCTTGGCTATTGTAAACAGCACTGCAGTGAACATGGGGATGCATGTATCCTTTTGAACCAAGTTTTCCTCAGGATTTATGCCCAGAAGTGGGATTGCTGGATCATATGGTAGCTCTGTTTTTAGTTTCTTAAGGAAGCTCCATACTGTTCTCCATAGTGGCTATACCAATTTACATTCCCATCAACAGTGTAGGAGGGTTCCCTTTTCTCCACTCTAGAATTTATTGTTTGTAGACTTTTTGATTATGGCCATTCTGACTGGCGTGAGGTGATACCTCATAGTAGTTTTGATGTGCATTTCTCTATTAATTAATGATGTTGAGCATCTTTTCATGTGCCTGTTGGCCATCTGTATCTCTTCTTTAGAGAAATGTCTATTTAGGTCTTCTGCCCATTTTTTGATTGGGTTGTTTGTTTTTTTGATATTGAGCTGCATGAGCTGTTTGTAAATCTTGGAGACTATTCCCTTGTCGGTAGCATCGTTTACAAATGTTTTCTCCCATTCTGTGGGTTGTCTTTTCATTTTCTTTATGATTTCCTTTGCTGTGAAAAAGCTTTTGAGTTTCATTAGGTCCCATTTGTTTATTTTGGTTTTTATTTCCATTACTCTAGGAGACAGATCAAAAAAGATATTGCTGCATTTTATGTCAAGGAATGTTCTGCCTATGTCTTCCTCTAAGAGTTTTATAGTATCTGGTCTTACATTTATGACCTTAGGGTTCTTTTTTAAGAAGAAAAATGAAAAACCTCTGAAGTCAATTGTTGCTACAATTGGCACCAAATCCCTTTCTCACCACTTACTTTGTCAAAATATGGCTCAGCTAAAATCTAGTGACCATAGGTTGTTTTTTGTTTGTTTGTTTGTTTTGTTTTGTTTTGTTTTTAGAGGGAAAAAGAAAAGCTTCTGAAGTCGATTGTTGCTATAGTACATCTTTCCTACTTGTAGGGGAAATGGAAATTACACAGCTTATTTCTGCCATCTGCTGTCAGGAACAGTTCAGACAGCAATTGGTAGCCCCAGAAGTTAGTGGACAGGGTTAGCAAACTTAAATGCTCCAGGGGTTAGGTAGGCAATAGGAGTGTGTGCAATGTATTGGTTAGGAGCTATGCGAACTGCTAGCACCAGCCCATAAATATTTGGCAGCAGTCCCTCATCTCCAGAGAATTACTGCCACAAGGGAACATTGGTCCAGTAAGGCCAGATTTTTTGGTATTTTTTTAAAGAAAATCCAGAAATCTAGATATTAAATGTGAACTCTCCCAATTTTAACTGATAATTTAAGAAAATGTAAGTGCTGTACAGACCAAAAGAAACATGTGTCTAGGATAATAGTGCATAACCTCTCTTTCTCCTGCCACAGTCCCAAAATTGTTTTGATAAATAGAAGGGTCAAAATTAAAAGCAAATTTCTCTAATGAAGTTCAAGTGATATTAGCAGTGGCCCAGCATCTTCAGGATACCTGACTCATTTTGGAATCTGAAGACCTGGGCTTCAGGGCAGGGACCAAGTCTTTTGTATCTTTGTATACCCATCAGTGAGTTCATTGACCTGGATAAAGTAAGTGCTCAATCAACACAGAATAGTTGAACAGCTTTATGCTCTGACCCTGCTACTAAACAGCTCTGTGATCTTGGGTGAATCAAATAGCTTCTCTGAGTGTCCATTTCCTCATTTGGAAAGTACGAGTTATGAGGCTCAATTTTTATAAAAGTGATCTTTATACAAAGATGACTTAATAGTGGTGAAAGTCAAGCTAAATAAAGGAATGTTTAAATTCTTCGTGAAAAAGTTCCTGAGTATAAACTGGGTAAACCACAACCTATAGGTCCTCAGATTTTGGGGAAAACCAATGTCATACTAAAAAGAACCCTGATGAAAATCAGCTACAGAGCAATTTGACACAGATTGAGAAGATGTAATATTTCAGCTTGAACATAAATTAGAGTAAATTGAATGATTAAGACTAAATCCACAACTTTGCCTTCATACAGTGTTCAAAATTCTCTACCTAATTAATTTTGTGAAATATGAACATTTCCAATAATTAAAATGTCATAAATTGTGATTGTGAGAGTCAAGTGTCAAGATGAACTGATGAATTACAATGTAGACATAAAGTTTCCCAAAATTACCTGATCGTAACACTCACCCCACAGTGGGAGTTTGTTCAGATACAGATTTCCAGGCCACCACTCCCCTCAAGATTTTGATTTAGTAGGTCAGGGTGGATAAAATCTGTTTTATCTGCATTTCACAACGCCCCAAAGTGACTCATATGATCAGACAAACCCCAATGTGACTCATATGATCAGATTTGCTTTCTGATCTTGAGTTCTTGAATCAGTTTTCCCTCCACTCCTACTTTATCGTCTTTGTCAATGACATGATAATTCTGATCCATCAGTCTGAGACCAGTGAAGATCCCTGACAGAACTGAGTCAGACAAAAGGATGTGCTGGTTATATCAGCATGGCTGTGACACTGGCACAGGTCTGGTCAGAATCTAAGATTAGGCAGGAAACAGCAACCAGGTCAATGTGGGTTACTGGGGGCAGAGCATGACTAGATAAGATTTGAGGCACATTATATAATGCCAAAAATGTACCCCAAATCCAGGGAAGGCTCAAGCAGGTCTGATCATAGCTCCAGGAAAAGCTCAAAGGAAATAGTGGCTTCAGCTACATTCTCCAATTACATTTTAATCAGAGCAGTTCGGGACTTCTGGCTGGCAGTTATCCCAGGAAAAGACCCTTCGGCGAGTGATTCTTAACTTTTTCTAGGTCGTGAACTCCTTTAAGAATCTGATCAAAGTTGTAGATTTTTTCCCTAGAAAAATACACAGATTAACATATTCACAAATTACTATATACAATTTCAGAGGTTTCATAAACCACCAATCCTATTCATAGACTCCAGGCTCAGAACCTTCTTCCACAGACCTTAAAGGACCTTGGCTAAACAGAGCCATGTTGAATCGCCTTAGAGGTAAAGTGGGCCTGGGAAGGACTACTCATTGCTCAGAAGGCTGAATTTGATATCAGAGGTTCCTGTGTTCATTAGGCTAGACTGCAAAAATCTATGAAAGGAATCCCTCATGCTTCTTATTTTATTTTTTGTTGTTCAACAAGTATTATCTACGGAGAGTTCATTTTATTCCAGGCTAGGACCTGAGAAATCAGCAGTGAACAAGACAAACAAAAATGGAGCTTGCAGTCTAGTGGGGGATACTGACATTAAACAAAGCAAAATACATGAATAGAAGTATTGTAAATTGTAAATGTTAACAAAATAAACAATCAAGGGGTTGAGATAGAGTTATAGGAGGCAAAGATGGAGGAAATTATTCCTGATAAGAATGTGAGAGTTATCTCTGTAGTGACTCCAGTGATTATATCAAAAAAATATCAAATTTGACCAAAAAATTAGGAGATGCTACAAACAACTCTCTTTTCTGAGGATAAGCAACACTGTTTCTTGGTGTGCATGAAGATAACCCAGAGAGTTAAGGAAGTCACTAAGAAGAGTGTACTGGGGATGCTCTAGGAAAAGACTGAATGCTGAGGCGATTTACAGTCCAAAGGGTTTTGATTTGCCAAGAAGAAAATGAACCTCATGGATCAGAACAACAACCTCCCACCTTATGCCCAGGGCCTGGCCTTCCCTCAGGGTGCCATGACTCCTGGAATCCCTATCTTTAGTCTGATGATGCCTTATGGCACAGGACTGACTCCACAGCCTATTCAGAACACCAACAGTCTGTCTATATTGGAAGAGCAGCAAAGACAGCAGCAGCAGCAGGTGGCAATGGCAGCTGTTCAGCAGTCGATGTCCCAGCAGGCAACCCAGGGGGCCTCGGGCCAGACACCACAGCTTTTCCACTCACAGACTCTTAACAACCGCACCCTTGCCGGGCACCACTCCCCTGTATCCCTCCCCCATGACCCCTATTACCCCTGCCACGCCAGTCTCAGAGAGCTCTGGGATTGTGCCACAGCTGCAAAATATTGTATCCACAGTGAATCTTGGTTGTAAACTTGACCTAAAGACCATTGCACTTCGTGCAGGGAATGCTGAATATAATCCCAAGTGGTTTGTGCTGCTGTAATTATGAGACTAAGAGAGCCCCGGACCACTGCACTGATATTCATTTCTGGGAAGATGGTGTGCACAGGAGCCAAGAGTGAAGAACAGTCCAGACTAGCAGCAAGAAAATATGCCAGGGTTGTACAGAACTTGGGTGTTCCAGCTAAGTACTTGGACCTCAAGATTCAGAACATGGGGGGCGGGGGCTGTGATGTGAAGTTCCCTATAAGGTTAGAAGGCTTTGCGCTTACCCACCAACAGTTCAGTAGTTACGAGCCAGAGTTATTTCCTGGTTTAATCTACAGAATGACCAAACCGAGAATTGTTCTCCTTATTTTTGTTTCTGGAAAAGTTATATTAACAGGTGCTAAAGTCAGAGCAGAAATTTATGAAGCCTTTGAGAACATCTACCCTATTCTAAAGGGTTTCAGGAAGACAATGTAATGGCTGTCATCTATTCCTGCCTCCCCCATCCACTTGTTTTTTTAATTTTTTTAAACATCTTTATTGGAGTATAATTGCTTTACAATAGTGTGTTAGTTTCTGCTGTTTTTTTTTTTTTTAACACATCAGTTTTGGTACATTTAGTGGTGTTGTGGACGGCCCCATGTGATGAGAGGATGGATGTTTGGTTGTAGGTTGAAGCATGAAGTGAAGCTCTTCTGCATGTGTACCTCATAACGATGTCAGGAAGGGGTATTATTTCTGCACAGAGAACACCAAAGCATTACTGTAAGTTGCTCGAACTGGGCTGCTATTTGGGCAGAGCTGCCCATTTATTTATATTTAGATTTTAACACTTACTGCTGTTGACAGGTGGGTTTAAGGGACAAAACTTTAAGTATTAAAGCCACCTCAACAATTGATTGGACTTTATTTTGTTTAATTTCTCCCCTATAAACCACAGTTTTTATATTTCTACCAGAAAAGTAAAAATCTGTTTTTAAAGCGTTGTTTTCTAATTTGTAACTCCTAGGGGTTATTTTTGTGCCACATTCCACCTTTACAGTATTGCAGGACAGAATAGAAATGTATTAATGAAAACAAATGGCTGTACATATTTTTCTTCCTTCAGAGTACTCTGTACAATAAATGCTGTTTATAAAAGTGAAAAAACAAAAAACAAGGTGAGAAAAGATCTCCTGAGGAAGAGACCCTCATGCTGAGATCTAGGGAGTTTGCCTTGAGAAAAGTCAGTGAGGAGCACTATAAATGGAAAGAACAGCATACATAATGACCTTGAAATAGAAAAGGGACTGCCTTGTTTAAGAAAGTGAGAAAAAGACCAGTGTGCCTGAAGAAGAGTACATGATGTGGAGAATGGCAGAAGATGAGGATGTCGAAATATAAAGAGGTCCAATCATGCAGGGCCTTAACAGGTCATGATACCTGACTCTGAATTTTATCCAAAGTGTAATAGAAAGTTTTCGAATAGATCTATGTAATAAAGTAACATGCTTTATTTAACATTTTTAAAAATCACTTTGCTGAGTGAAGAATGAATTAGATGAGGCAAGAATGGAACCAGAGAGACAAGTTGGGATTCTTTTGTAGTGACTCATGTGTGGCTTGACTAAGATAGTGTCAGTAGAAGTCAGAGGTGGATCCCAGATATATGTGGGCACTACAATTGACATGATTGGCTGGTGTATCTGTTTCAGGGAAGAGTAAGGCAAGAGGAAAGCAAATCAAGATTTCAGAGCAAGGAATCAAGGAATTCATAAGTATCTGGCTAGAAAAATTGTAGATGGATGATGATGCTATTAACTGGAGTGGGGAAGATTGTGGATGGGAAGCAAGTTTGGTAGAAAAAAAAACAATAGTTTCACTTTTCAACATGTTTTTTGATATTACTATGAGATATCAAAGTGGAAATTTCAAGTGGACAGATGGATATGAAAATCTGGAAATACAAATTTGAAAATCATCAACATTGGATGGTATTTGAATCCATGAGAACTGATGAACATTTGCTAGGGAGAGAATGTAGCAAGAGAAGAGGGTCCATAAAGAGTATGGAGGAATGACAACATTAAGAGGCATTTATAGGATGAGAAGCCAAAAAAGGAACCAGAGGTAGAGCAATAAGCTGAGGGAGGAACAAAAAACAGGAAAGACTAGTGTTACAGAAGCTACTATGGACTGAACTGTGTTCCTCCAAAATTCATATGTTGAAACCCTAACCCCTTACGTGATTGTATTTGGAGACAGGGTCTTGAATAAGTACTTAAGGTTAAATGAGGTCAAAAGGGTAGGGCCCTAATCTAATAGGATTGGTGTCCTTATAAGAAGAGGAAGAGATACCAGAGGTCGTTCCCTCTCTCTCTCTCTCTCTCTCTCTCTCTCTCTCTCTCTCTCTCTCTCTCTCTCTCTCTCTCTCCCCATATGTACATATATATATCCATATAAAGACACAGTGAGAAGGTGGCCATCAGCAAGCCAGGAAGAGAGTCCTCACCAAAACTCAAACCATGTTGGACCTTGATCTTGAACATCCTAGCCTCCAGAACTGTGAGAAATAAATTTCTGTTGTTTAAACCACCCAGTCTATGGTATTTGTTATGGCAGCTTGGGCTGACTAATACAGAAACCATGAGGAGAATATTTCAAGAAGAAAGGAGTGCTGTTGAGGAGTCAAGTAAAATGAAAACAAAGCAGTGACTGTTGAACTTGGCAATACTGAGGTAATTATTGACCTTGGGAAGAACAGTATCTCAAGAACTATGATGGCGATGGAAGCTGGAAAATTGTGGGCTGAGGAGAAATGAAGAGGTGAGGATGTGGAGACATCAACTACAGACAAGTGGGTTGGGAAGTTTTGTTGTAAAGGGAATCAGAGAAGCAGAACAGTGGCTGAAGGATGACCTAGATTCAAAACTTTTTTTCTTTAAAAGAATGGGACTAGTAGGAGATTTTTATGCTGATAGAAATGATTGCATAGAAACAGAGAAATTGATACAAAAGAGAGAGGGAATAATTAAGTCGAAGAGCAAGTTTCTTAGGAGGTAAGAGGGATAACCTTCAAAGCATATGTGAGACATTGGCCTTTGGTAGGAGGATGGATGCTTACTCAGTTGTAAGAGAAAGTAAGAGGAAAATATGGGTGAAAGTACAGATAGGATTGTAGACTTGATGGTGGAAAGAAGTGAGAGTTTTCTGTAATGGTTTCTAATTTCTCAATAAAATACAAATCACGGCCAACAGATGGGAGTGAAAGTAAAGGAGGAGATATGGGAGGCTTGATGAGAGAGCAAAAGGTTTGAAATAGTGTCCATGTGAAGAGACAAAGTGAAGCCTCCCATCTTGACATTATCTCCTAATCCATGAATATGGGGTGTCATTCCATTTATTTAGATCTTTAATTTATTTTAATGATGTTTTGTTGTTTTTTATAGATATGTTTTGAACTTTTGTTAAATTTATTTCTAAGTGTTTATTCTTTTGGATGCTGTTGTAGTTTCCTTTTTGGATTATTTGTTGCTAATGTATGTAAATACAAATGTTTTTTAATATATTGATTGTATATTCTTCAATCTTGCTGAAGTTGTTTATTAGTTCTCATAGTTTTTTAATGGATTCCTTAGGATTTTCTATATTCAAGATCATGTCATCTGTGAATAGCAATAATTTTATTTCTTCCTTTCTAATCTGGACACATTTTATTTCATTTTCTGGCCTATTTGTCCTGGTTAGAACCTTAAAGACAATGTTAAGTAGAAGTGATGAGAATAGACACCCTTGTCTTGTTCCTGATCTTAGGTGGAAAGCTTCCCTTCCAGTCTTTTAGCATTAAGTATGATGCTGGCTGTGGGGCTTTCATAGATGTCCTTTATCAAGTTGAGGAATTTCCCTCCTACTCCTAGTTTCTTAAGTGTTTTTTATCAATGAAATCTGACAATCTGCCATTTAACTGGAGTACTTAGACCAGAGGTCAGGAAATTATGGCCTGTAGGTGAACTGCAGCCCAACCCACTGGCAGTTTTTGTAAATAAAACATTACTAGAACAAAGTCAGGCTTATTTTGTTATATATTACCTATGGCTACTTTCATGCAACAACAGTAGAGTTAAGTAATTCAGACAAACACTGTATGGCCTTCAAAATCTAAACTATTGGGAGGAGCTTCAAAGTGGCAAAAGAGTATGACGTGGAGATCACATTCCTCCCCACAAATACATCTAAATGTGGAACAACTCCTACAGAACACCTACTGAACACTGGCAGAAGACCTCAGACCTCCCAAAAGGCAAGAAACTCCCTACGTACCTGGGTAGGGCAAGAGAAAAAAGAAAAAACAGAGATAAAAGAATAGGGACGGAACCTGCACCAGTGGGAGGGAGCTGTGAAGTAGGAAAGGTTTCCACACACTAGGAAGCCCCTTCGGGGAGGAGACTGCAGGTGGCAGAGGGGGGAAGCTTCGGAGCCATGGAAGAGAGCACAGCCACAGGGCTGTGGAGTGCAAAGCAGAGAGATTCCTGCACAGATGATCGGTGCCGACCAGCATTCACCAGCCCGAGAGGCTTGTCTGCTCACCCGCCGGGGCGGGCAGGGGCTGTGAGCTGAGGCTCGGGCTTCGGTCGATCGCAGGGAGAGGACTGGGGTTGGCGGCGTGCACACAGCCTGAAGGGGTTAGTGCACCACGGCTAGCCAGGAGGGAGTCCGAGAAAAAGTCTGGAGCTGCCAAAGAGGCAATAGACTTTTTCTTCCCTGTTTCCTGGTGCACGAGGAGAGGGGATTAGGAGCGCAATTTAAAGGAGCTCCAGAGAAGGGCGCGAGCCGCGGCTATCAGTGTGGACACCAGAGACGGGCAGGAGATGCTAAGGCCGCTGCTGCAGCCACCATGAAGCCTGTGTGCCAGCACAGGTCACCATCCACACCTCCCCTCCTGGGAGCCTGTGCAGCCCGCCACTGCCAGGGTCCCAGGATCCAGGAACAACTTCCCTGGGAGAACACATGGCGTGCCTCAGGCTGGTGCAACGTTATGTTGTCCTCTGCCGCCGCAGGCTTGCCCCGCATCCGTACCCCACCCTCCCCACAGCCTGAGTGAGCCAGAGCCCCCGAATCAGCTGCTTCTTTAACCCAGTCCTGTGTGAGCAAAGAACAGACGCCCTCAGGCAACCTACAGGCAGAGGCGGGGCCAAATCCAAAGCTAAACACCAGGAGCTGTGCGAACAAAGAAGAGAAAGGGAAATCTCTCCCAGAAGCCTCAGGAGCAGCAGATTAAATCTCCACAATCAACTTGATGTACCCTGCATCTGTGGAATAACTGAATAGACAACAAATCATCCCAATTTGAGGAGGTGGACTTTGGGAGCAATGATATATATACATTTTTTTTTTTTTTTTTTTTTTTTGCGGTACGCAGGCCTCTCACTGTTGTGGCCTCTCCCGATGCAGAGCACAGGCTCTGGACACACAGGCTCAGCAGCCATGGCTCACGGGCCCAGCCGCTCCATGGCACGTGGGATCTTCCTGGGCCGGGGCACGAACCCGTGTCCCCTGCATCGGCAGGCAGACTCTCAACCACTGCGCCACCAGGGAAGCCCCCCTTTTTCTCTTTTTGTGAAAGTGTATGGGTATGCTTCTGTTTGTGATTTTGTCTGTATAGCTTTGCTTTTACCATTTGTCCTAAGGTTCTGTCTGTCTGGGTTTTTTTTGTTTTCTTTTTCTTTTTTTTAGTATAGTTTTTAGTGCTTGTTATCATTGGTGGATTTGTTTTTTGGTTTGGTTGCTCTCTTCTTTCTTTCTTTCTTTCTTTATTAATTTTTAATTATTTTAATAACTATTTTTTATTTTAAATAACTTTATTTTATTTTATTTTATCTTATCCTTTCTTTCTTTCTTTTTTTCTCCCTTTTATTCTGAGCCATGTGGATGACAGGGTCTTGCGGCTCTGGCCAGGCATCAGGGCAGTGCTTCTGAGGTGGGAGAGCCAAGTTCAGGACATTGGTCCACCGGAGACCTCCCAGCTCCACATACTATCAAATGGCGAAAATCTCCAAGAGATCTCCATCTCAATGCCAAGACCCTCCTCCAGTCAATGACCAGCAAGCTACAGTGCTAGACACCCTATGCCAAACAACTAGCAAGACTGGAACACAACCCCACCCATTAGCAGAGAGGCTGCCTAAAGCATAATAAGGTGACAGACACCCCAAAACACACCACCAGACATGGACCTGCCAACTAGAAAGACAAGATGCAGCCTCATCCACCAGAACACAGGCACTAGTCCCCTCCACCAGGAAGCCTACACAACCCACTGAACCAACCTTAGCCACTGGGGGCAGAAACAAAAAACAAGGGGAACTACGAACATGAAGCCTGCGAAAAGGAGAGCCCAAACTCAGTAAGTTAAGCAAAATGAGAAGACAGAGAAACACAGAGAAGATGAAGGAGCAAGGTAAAAACCCACCAGACCTAAAAAATGAAGAGGAAATAGGCAGTCTACCTGAAAAAGAATTCAGAATATTGATAGTAAAGATGATCCAAAATCGTGGAAATAGAAAGGAGAAAATACAAGAAACGTTTAACAAGGACCTAAAAGAACTAAAGAGCAAACAAACAATGATGAACAACACAAGAAATGAAATTTTAAATTCTCTAGAAGGGATCAATAGCAGAATAACTGAGGCAGAGGAACGGATAAGTGAGTTGGAAGATAAAATAGTGGAAATACCTACTGCAGAGAAGAATAAAGAAAAAAGAATGAAAAGAATTGAGGACACTCTCAGAGACCTCTGGGACAACATTAAACTCACCAACATTCGAATTATAGGGGTCCCAGAAGAAGAAGAGAAAAAGAAAGGGACTGAGAAAATATTTGAAGACATTATAGTTGAAAACTTCCCAAATATGGAAAGTAAACACTTAATCAAGTCCAGAAAGCACAGAGTCCCATACATGATAAATCCAAGGAGAAACATGCCAACAAACATATTAATCAAAGTATCAAAAATTAAATACAAAGAAAAAATATTAAAAGCAGCAAGGGAAAAACAACAAATAACATACAATGGAATCCCAATAAGGTTAACAGCTGGTCTTTCAGCAAAAATTCTGCAAGCTATAAGGGAGTGGATGGACATATTTAAAGTGATGAAAGAGAAAAACCTACATCCAAGATTACTCTACCCAGCAAGGATGTCATTCAGATTTGATGGAGAAATTAAAATCTTTTCAGACAACAAAAGCTAAGAGAATTCAGCACCACCAAACCAGCGTTACCACAAATGCTAAAGGAACGTCTCTAGGCAGGAAACACAGAGAAGGAAAAGACCTACAATACCAAACCAAAAACAATGAACAAAATGGTAATAGGAACATACATATTGATAATTACCTTAAATATAAATGGATTAAATGCTCGAAACAAAGACATAGACTGGCTGAATGGATGAAAGAACAAGACCCGTATATATGCTGTCTAGAAGAGACCAACTTCAGACCTAGGGACACATACAGACTGAAAGTGAGGGGATGGAAAAAGATATTCCATGCAAATAGAAATCAAAAGAAAACTGGAGTAGCAATTCTCATATTAGAAAAAAATAGACTTTAAAACAAAGACTATTATAAGAGACAAAGAAAGACACTACATAATGATCAAGGGGTCAATCCAAGAAGAAGATATAACAATTGTAAATATTTATGCACCAAAATAGGACCACCTCAAAATATAAGGCAAATACTAACAGCCAAAAAAGGGGAAATTGACAGTAACACAATCATAGTAGGGGACTTAACACCCCACTTTCACCAATGGACAGATCATCCAAAATGAAAATAAATAAGGAAACACAAGCTTTAAATGATACATTACACAAGATGGACTTAATTGATATTTATAGGACATTCCATGCAAAAACAACAGAATACACATTTTTCTCAAGCGCTCTTGGAACATTCTCCAGGATAGATCATATATTGGGTCACAAATCTAGCCTTGGTAAATTTAAGAAAATTGGAATTGTATCAAGTATCTTTTCCAACCACAACATTATGAAACTAGATATCAGTTACAGGAAAAAATCTGTAAAAAATACAAACACATGGAGGCTAAACAATACACTACTAAATAACCAACAGATCACTGCAGAAATCCATGAGGAAATCAAAAAATACCTAAAAACAAATGGCAATGAAAACATGACAATCCAAAACCTATGGGATGCAGCAAAAGCAGTTCTAAGAGGGAAGTTTATAGCAATACAATCCTACCATAAGAAACAAGAAACATCTCAAATAAACAACCTAACCTTACACTTAAGCAATTAGAGAAAAAAGAACAAAAAAAAACGGAAGTTAGGAGAAGGAAAGAAATCATAAAGATCAGATCAAAAATAAATGAAAAAGAAATGAAGGAAATGATAGCAAAGATCAATAAAACTAAAATCTGGTTCTTTCAGAAGATAAACAAAACTGATAAACCATTAGCCAGACTCATCAAGAAAAAAAGAGAGAAGACTCGAATCAATAGAATTAGAAATGAAAAAGGAGAAGTAACAACTGACACTGCAGGAAATACAAAGGATCATGAGAGATTACTACAAGCAACTATAAGTCAATAAAATGGACAACCTGGGAGAAATGGACAAATTCTAAATAATGCACAACCTTCTGAGACTGAACCAGGAAGAAATAGAAAATATGAGCAGACCAATCACAAGCACTGAAATGGAACCTGTGATTAAAAATCTTCAAACAAACAACAGCCCAGGACCAGATGGCTTCATAGGCGAATTCTATCAAACATTTAGAAAAGAGCTAACACCTATCCTTCTCAAACTCTTCCAAAATATAGCAGAGGGAAGGACATTCCAAAATTAATTCTACGAGGCCACCATCACCCTGATACCAAAAACAGACAAAGATGTCACAAATAAGAAAACTACAGGGCAATATCACTGATAAACATACATGCAAAAATCCTCAACAAAATACTAGCAAACAGAATCCAACAGCACATTAAAAGGATCATACACTGTGATCAAGTGGGGTTTATCCCAGGAATGCAAAAATTCATCAATATACACAAATCAATCAATGTGATAATCCATATTAACTAACTGAAGGAGAAAAAACATATGATCATCTCAATAGATGCAGAAAAAGCTTTCAAAAACATTCATCACCCATTTATGATAAAAACCCTCCGCAGAGTAGGCACAGAGGGAACTTACCTCAATATAATAAAGGCCATATGTGAGAAACCCACAGCCAACGTTGTTCTCAATGGTGAAAAACTGAAACCATTTCCAGTAACATCAGGAACAAGACAAGGTTGCCCACTCTCACCACTATTATTCAACATGGTTTGGAAGTTTTAGCCACAGCAATCAGAGAAGAAAAAGAAATAAAAGGAATCCAAATCAGAAAAGAAGAAGTAAAACTGTCCCTCTTTGCAGATGACATGATACTATACATAGAGAATCCTAAAGTTGCTACCAGAAAACTACTAGAGCTAATCAATTAATTTGGTAAAGTAGCAGGATACAAAATTAATGCACAGAAATCTCTTGCATTCCTATACGATAATGATGAAAAATCTGAAAAAGAAATTAAGGAAATACTCTGATTTACCATCGCAACAAAGAGAATGAAATACCTAGGAATAAACCTACCTAAGGAGCCAAAAGACCTGTATGCAGAAACCTATAAGATACTGATAAAAGAAATGAAAGATGTTACAAACAGATGGAGAGATATACTATGTTCTTGGTTTAGAAGAATCAATATTATGAAAATGACTATACTATCCAAAGCAATCTACTGATTCAGTGCAATCCGTATCAAACTACTGCTGGCATTTTTCACAGAACTAGAAGAAAAATTTTCACAATTTGTATGGAAACATAAAAAACTCTGAACAGCCAAAGCAATCTTGAGAAAGAAAAACAGAGTTGGAGGAATCAGGTTCCCAGACTTCAGACTACTACAAAGCTACAGTAATCAAGACAGTATGGTACTAGCACTAAAACAGAAATGTAGATCAATGGAACAGGATAGAAAGCCCAGAGGTAAACCCATGTACATATGGTCACCTTATCTTTGATAAAGGAGGCAAGAATATACAATGGAGAAAAGACACCCTCTTCAATAAGTGGTGCTGGGAAAACTGGACAGCTACAAATAAAAGAATGAAATTAGAACACTCCCTAACAGCATACACAAAAATGAACTCAAAATGGGTTAAAGACCTAAGTGTAAGGCCAGATGCTATAAAACTCTTATAGGAAAACATAGGCAGAACACTCCATGACATAAATCACAGCACTATCCTTTTTGAACGACCTCCTAGAGAAATGGAAATAAAAACAAAAATAAACAAATGGGACCTAATGAAACTTAAAAGATTTTGCACAGCAAAGGAAACCATAAACAAGATGAAAAGATAACCCTCAGAATGTGAGAAAATATTCGCAAACAAAACAACTGACAAAAGATTAATCTCCAAAATATATACAAGCAGCTCATGCAGCTCAATATCAAAAAAACAAACAACCCAATCCAAAAATGGGCAGAAGACCTAAATAGACATTTCTCCAAAGATGATATACAGATTGCCAACAAACACGTGAAAGGATGCCTAACATCACTGATCATTAGAGAAAAGCAAAACAAAACTACAATGAGGTATCACCTCACACCAGTCAGAATGGCCATCATCAAAAAATCTACAAATAATAAGTGCTGGAGAGGGTGTGGAGAAAAGGGAACCCTCTTGAACTTTTTTGGGGAATGTAAATTGATACAGCCACTATGGAGAATGCTATGGAGGTTCCTTAAAAAATTAAAAAATATAACTACCATATAACCCAGCAATCCCACTACTGGGCATATACCCTGAGAAAACCATAATTCAGAAAGAGTCATGTACCACAATGTTCATTGAAGCTCTATTTACAATAGCCAGTACATGGAAGCAACCTAGGTGTCCATCGACAGATGAATGGATAAAGACGATGTGGCACATATTTACAATGGAATATTACTCGACCATAAAGGAAATGAAATTGAGTTATTTGTAGTGAGGTGGATGAACCTAGAGTCTGTCATACAGAGTGAAGTAAGTCAGAAAGAGAAAAACAAATACCGTATGCTAGCACATATATACGGAATATTAAAAAAAAAAGGTTCTGAAGAACCTAGCGGCAGGGCAGGAATAAAGACGCAGACATGGAGAATGGACTTGAGGACATAGGGAGGGTGAAGGGTAAGCTGAGATGAAGTGAGAGAGTAGCATGGACATATATACACTACCAAATGTAAAACAGATAGCTAGTGGGAAGCAGCTGCACTGCAGGGAGATCAGGTTGGTGCTTTGTGACCACCTAGAGGGGTGGGATACTGAGTGTGGGAGGGAGACGCAAGAGGGAGGGGATATGGGGATAGATGTATATGTATAGCTGATTCACTTTGTTATACAGCAGAAACTAACACACCATTGTAAAGCAATTATACTCCAATAAAGATGTTTTTAAAAAAAATCTGTGTGCAGGTTTTTTGTTTTGTTTTGTTTTTTGTGGTACGCGGGCCTCTCACTGCTGTGGCCTCTCCCGTTGCGGAGCACAGGCTCCGGACGCGCAGGCCCAGCGGCCATGGCTCACGGGCGCAGCCGCTCCGCGGTATGTGGGATTTTCCCGGACCGGGGCACGAACCCACGTCCCCTGCATCAGCAGGCGGATTCTCAACCACTGCGCCACCAGGGAAGCCCTGTGTGCAGGTTTTTGTGTGGACATGTTTTTCACTCCTTTGAGTAAATACCAAGGGCTGTAACTGCTGGATCGTATGGTAAGTGTATGTTTATCTTTGTAAGAAACTGCCAAACTGTCCTCCAGCATGACTTAACATTTAGATTTTCTGCTACTAGATTGTAATTCACAAGACCAGGTGCTGTGACTGTTTTTGCTCACCACCAAACTCCTACATTCTAAATCAGGGCCAGACACAAAGTCAGCAAGTATATTTGCTGAATAAATGGATTTAATGAATTAATTACCTGAATTATGGAATCAAGAACATGCTCACAAAATTTGCAAATAAAACCAAATTAGATGAGTCTACCATCTTTAAATACATAGTAAGAATTTTCTGTGACCCTGACAAATGGGTGAAATGTCCAGAAATGAAACATAATAAACATTGATAGGGCAAAAGAGGTAACAATTTTCAGAAATGATTGTTAATATTATAAGTGTGGTCAATGCATATTTGTACTGACTTCATGTTTAGCCACCATATTTCTAGAGGAACAGTGACAAAGTCATGGGTGTTTAGTGAAGAAGAGAAGAAAGAAGGATGTAAAAGTCAAGTCCACATGAAGACTGATTAAACGACTTGCACATAATTAACCTGGGAAAGAGGAGACTTAAAGGGTGCATATTTAGAGGTTTGTTACATTGAATAGGGATTGCACTGGCTAGCACGTGGTGTGCAGACTGCCACCATCCCAGTCCTGTCCCCACAGCAGATATCACAACACATTTTCACATTGTGACATAAGCAGTAAGTTTCAATTGATCCAAATTGTCAAATGAGGTGAAACTGTCAGATATTAACTAAGCAAACAGATTTTGTGTTATATATAAAATTTAAGAAAACTATTTTTATTTTTAAGGCAATAGGAAGATGAAACTTTACCTTAACTTTAACATTACAGTCAATATAAACTGATCTTTCATAGGCTTAAAACACAATGCTTTCTTTCTTTTTTTATTTTTTTAAATTAATTTTATTGGAGTATAGTTGCTTTACAATGTGGTGTTAGTTTCTACTGTACAGCAAGATGAATCAGCTATACATACACATATATCCCTTCTTCGGGGGATTTCCTTCCCATTTAAGTCACCACAGTGCATTAAGTAGAGTTCCCTGTGCTATGCAGTATGTTCTCATTAGTTACCTATTTTATACATAGTTATCTATTTTATACATATATGTCAATCCCAATCTCCCAGTTCCTCCCACCCCCCCCTTTCCCCCTAGGTAACCATACATTTGTTCTCTACATCTGTCTCTATTTCTGTTTTGCAAATAAGATCATCTATACCATTTTTCTAGATTCCACATATATGCATTAATATACGATATTTGTTTTTCTCTTTCTGACTTACTTCACTCTGTATGACTCTCTAGGTCTATCCACATCTCTACAAATGACCCAATTTCGTTTCTTTTTATGGCTGAGTAATATTCCATTGTATATATGTACCACGTCTTCTCTATCCATTCCTCTGTTGATGGACATTTAGGAACAATTCACATAGAGCACCTGTTGAACATTAGTGGAAGACTTCAGACACCTAAAAGCACAAGAAAAATCCCCTCACAACTGGGTAGGATGAAAGAAAGAAGGAAAAAAAAAGGAAAGAGGAATCAAAAAAGGGACCAGCAACCCTGGCAGGAAGCTGAAGGTGAGGGGAGGTCCCTGCACTCAGAAAAACTCCCTCATGGTTGGGAAATCAGCTGAGACAGAAAAGAATCTTTGGGGGAATCAAAGGAGAATGCAGCAGAAGGTCTGTGGAAGGCAGGACAAAGTAAGTACTGCACACATGGTCTACACTGCAACTCTGTGCATTCCAGCCTGAGTCGTGAGTCGCCCACTGCGGAGGGGGTTTTGGTGCTGGAACGTGGGGTTTGGAGCGTGGACAGAGGGAGGGAACACCTGTTGGCTGTGAAAAGACAGCATGAAGGGACAGGAGTAAGGAGTTCCACAACCAGGAAAGTTTGCGGAAAAAGTTCGAGACCCCATAGAAGAAAGGCGTCATTGTTGAGTGGCATGCAAGGGGAGGGGCCACTATCACACTGCTTTCTTTAAGAAAAGTGAGTGACTTCCCTGGTGGTCCAGTGGTTCGGAATCAGCCTTCTAATGCAGGGGACAAAGGTTCAGTCCCTAGTCGGGGAACTAAGATCCCACATGCCGCAGAGCAACTAAGCCCAGGCACCGCAACTACTGAGTATGCGGGCCACAACTAGAGAGCCTGGTGTGCAGCAACTACAGAGTCCACGCGCTCTGGAGCCAGCGCACCACAATGAGGAGGCCATACACCACAGCGGAGGATCCCGCGTGCTACAATGAAGATCCTGCGTGTCGCAACTAAGACCCAACACAACCAAAAGTAAAATAAATAAATAAGTATTTTTAAAAAAGAAAAGTGAGTAACCTTACTTTGGATGTTTTACATTAGCCAACACAATTTTCAAAACATTAACTTTTACACAAACCATCATGTTATGACTTACACATTCATCTGAACAATGTTTTGCAGCATTTGAAACCACTATAAGACAACAGATCTGTAATGATCGCAAAAGAAATAAAAGTAAAGTGTTGAATGTTTCAGCCTTAAGAAAATTCTTATCTTTTAAAAGAGAAAGTTTGGGTATTTTAGGGAACAATAACTTTTTTTTTTTTTTTTTGCTGTACGCGGGCCTCTCACTGTTGTGGTCTCTCCCATTGAGGAGCACAGGCTCCGGACACGCAGGCTCAGTGGCCATGGCTCATGGGCCCAGCCACTCTGAGGCATGTGGGATCTTCCCGGTCCCGGGCACGAACCTGTGTCCCCTGCATCGGCAGGCGGACTCTCAACCACTGCGCCACCAGGGAAGCCCAGAACAGTAACTTTTTGCACAGAGATGCTGAACATTGTATTCGCTTTGAATTTTTTTCTTTTGCTGACAAGTAATCTATTTTTAGAAGCTACTCACCATCATCAAAGGAGGAATTTGTATTTCTGATTTTATTTTTCTTTCAATTAAGAGAGAATTCTACAAAACCTATCTGCCATCTCTGAGGTCAGAACTAGTACCAAAATAAGGAGAGTCAGAGGTTGCAGATTTCATCATTTCATAAGAAAGAACTTTCTAGCAAAGTAAACTGTCTAAATAATGGAATGGGCTGCTTGTGAAGTCATTATTCAGACACTGAATGACAACAAGTCACAGAGTTGTCAAAGGAATTCCTGTAGTAGATGAGAGGCTAGAAAAAGTTCAGGGTTCCTAAATACTTGTACATGGGCCAGCTTATCATAATCCCCTAGGGAACTTGTTAAAAACATACATTTGTGGGCCCCACCACAGAGATTTCAAAGTCAGGGACTTGAAATCTATAGTTTTGATAAATCCTCTATGTGATTTTAACGTGCAGCTAAGTTCAGAAATCAGTGGATTCAATCAGTCACTCTAAAAGCCCTGCCAAAACCAAGAGTCTGTATATTGAATTCTGAAGGTAGCAGGGGGAAGTGGGTTTTCTATTAAAGGGGAACTTCAAAGGGTAGAAAGGCTTCAGTGAATGGGCAAGATGTAGGATACTATCCTTAGTTTTTCAGGTTCCAGAAACTTGAAAGGAGACTGATACATGCTATTCAAACTCATGATGGCCATGTGCCAATTTATCCACTTACAATCGATAAATTGTAAACTTACAAAATTTCCATATGGATTTTAGGAACAGCTTATAAATATCTACAAAGACACTAGCTGGAATTCTGGTAGGGACTGCACTGAATCTGTAGATCAATTTGGAGAGTATTGCCATCTTAATAATATTAAGTCTTCTGATCCACAAACATGGAATGTGTTTCCATTTATTTAGATCTTTTTAATTTCTTTCAACATTTTGTTGTTTTTAAGAGTATAAGTTTTGCACTTCTTTTTATAATTACTCCTAAATATTTTGGTTTTGATGTCATTATAAATACAATTTTCAGATTCTCCTTGCAATTTATTTATTGAAGAAACCATGCTGTTTTCTGTGGAGTTCCCCTTCCCAACCGCCCAACTCTAAACTCAAGTCTTACATGTTCTTGCTTACATTCTTGTGATGTTATTTAACATCTTTGTCCTTTTTCCTAAAAATTCATAGTTATATCTAGAGGTTTGATCGGATTCAAATTTTACTTTTTTAGCAAAATACTTCATAAGCACTGCTTTGTTTTTCCATTAAGAGTCAGATGATATTTGGTTATTACTCTTGTAATGTTAGCAGGCTTTGATGATCATTGCCTATATCCATTAATTCATTAACTGTTGTAAAATTCTATCATTCCTTCTGAATTTATTAGGTGGAAATCTTCTACTGAAACATTCTCCTCATGAACTATTTGGTTACACAGAAAAAGAATGTATATAAGAAAGGCAGGTTAAATGTTCAGTTCATTATTTTATTTACCAGTTTTAAAATAATGAGCTAGTTTCATAACTTTCTCCAAGTTGACAAATTACATTTTTGTGTCATCATGAATTCATGTATTTAAACATATTTGATATATTTCAATCCATTGTAGTTATTGTGTTTACTGATGTTCAAATTGCTTCATGTTTGGCTAGTGAGACTCTCTTCAATTTAGCTCCTAAGTCCTTTTGACACACCCCTAGTAGTGTACCTGTATAGGGAAAAAGCCAATCATAAGTCCAGGCTGTTATCTGTGCTTCTGATCAATCAGCTATAAAACAGAGGTTCCCATGACCTCCTCCACATTGAATTTTATTATTTGCTAGAGCTGTTCACAGATCTCAGGGAGACACTTAAGTTTACCAGTTTATTTGAGGATATGATAAAGGATACAGTAAACAGTCAGATGAAGAACTACATAGGGCGAGGTCTGGGAGGCTCCTGGTGGAGGAGCTTCTGTCCCTGTGGAGCTGGGGTGCATCACTCTCCCAGTATGTGGATGTGTTCACCAACCTGGAAGATCTCCAAACCCCATAATTTGGGGTATTTTATGGAGGCTTCCTCACATAGGCATGATCAGTTATTAACTGCATTTCCATCCCCTCTCCCCTCTCTAGAGAAGTGGAGGATGGGGATGAAATTCCAAGCTTCTAGTTATGGCTTGGTCTTTCTGGAGATCAGCTCCCATCCAGGAGCCATGCAAGAACCCACCCAGAGTTGCCTCATTAGAACAAAAGATACTCCAATCACTCAGGAAGTTCTAAGGGATTTAGGAGCCTTGTCAGGAATTGGGGTCAAAGACCAAATATTAGAACAAATGATAACATTCTAATCATTCAGGAATTTACATGCATTTCAGGGGCTCTGTGCCAGAAACATGGGGTAGAGACCAATACATATATTTTCTATTATCTTGGGGCTCCATAGCTTCTTTGCTATCTGGTGTGACAAGATATTCCAGATTCATCTTGGACATATCTTGCCACAGACCTAGAATCAGCCATTTCTCTAAGAAACCTTGATTCCTTTTACTGGGAAATTATATTTAGAATCTCAGTCTGGGCACTAGAGGTGCTCTTTGGTACTGGGGTTTTCACTGTTTTGAACTGTTTTCAGTGAACAGAGCTTGAAAATACATGCATTTTAAAAGTAATAAAACTGAGTTCATACTGATGTTTTCAATCATTGGATTATCTTCAGAGATCTTTCCTTCAGGCTATGGAAAATCTTGCAAAACATCTCTATTCCACAAGATTATTCACATATCAAGTGATAAAAAATTATTGTGCCACCAGAACAAATGACTTGCTTTTGGACAATGATAGGTAAATATTGACAAATTCTTACTGCCCAATTTCCTTTTTACAAATCTGTGCTACTATATTTTCTGAATAAAACATCAGATGGTCCCATAAGTATTATTGTAAATGTGGGGATAAAAGAAGAAAATACTCAAAATCAGAATTATCTGGATATATGGCATGTATAGTTGCCATGTAAATACTCTAGGCCAAGGATGCCAAACACCTTGCCTCATCCATGGTAGCCACCATTAACTAATCACTATTTTCTACTGAGCTAGATGTGCCTTAGAATCTTTCACAGCACAAGTCTCCAGGAAGCCACTATAAATTAATGTGAGTGGCCAAGCAAGATGACATATACTACCATCCACGTTTAAGGTAAGCCAATGTTCTGTTATCACATTACAACTTTGTACAATTAAGACAGCAGTTGCCAAATTGGGTTCTGAGGTATACTAGTCCTGTTGACAGATGTTCAATAAACAAAAGGAATTTGTGGTCACAGAACTTTGGTTTTTAAAAAATGCTTTCTTCACTGCAAGATTCCAAGAGCCTTTAATGTTCTAATATGCATTGTGATTCTCCAGGAAAGGAAATAGTATGCAGTGTTTATGAATTTATTTGAACCCTTCATTGAATTCTTTTTTTCATAAGCATCTTATGAACATGAAATCAGGCTTTTCTTTTATATTAATCACATTCAAATTATGTCTTCTTTAAGCCCAGATCAATGTATTTAAAACCGAATTAGGATTGGGGGCTTTTGGACGTAATAGATTTCATACACTGAATGCTGATTTTTGCATGTGTGCGTCACTCTCCAAAGGTAACCTTTTCTCCAGTACCTAGAGACAAATTTGGTTTAGTCTCCAACCTACTGACTACAGTATGATTCTAGCTTTGGTAGAAAACTGGTGTGTGTGTGTGTGTGTGTGTGTGTGTAACTGTGTTACAAGGATAGGATTATATTATTTCATTATGCATGGAAGCATCATTGATGGAGGGCATGGTTTGACAGATCTCAGTGATGGAGCATTTAGAATAGTTCAGTCCAAGAGCCACAAAACCTACAGCTGGTATTTTGAAACTGAGCTATCCACCTTGTGCTGTTCCCTCCTAACTAGTGGTAGTCATGTTGCTTCTATTCTATGCGGGTGGTAGTTGCTTTTCAAGTAGCCTCTAGAGACTCTTTTAATATGGGATTTGTTTAGGAGTCTTTGGGCTAACATAGGATTTTGCTTAATCCTAAGGATTAATTAATTAATTAATCCCTAAGGATTCCAACATTCTGCAAATATGTAATGCCTTCAGCAGTTATGAGCTTCTGACTACAGAACTGGGTGTCTAAGCCTAGAAATTAAAAGGCCCTTAAAACTTGCAAATAGGTTTGGGGAGATTCTCAGAGATGACTAAACTGTTGGAAAATAGCATCTATGAGAAAAGGACAAAAAAATCTAGGTTCACATAAAGATGAGACTCTAATTTGAAGGACTGTTATTTTGAGCAGTTCACAAAACAGTTCAATACAGTGCAGAAAGAAAACATTGGAACATCAACATGTTTGGTTTTTTGTCATTCTTTTAAAATTTCTGTGTTGGAGTATTTTCAATGTATATGTATTATAATGTATATATAAAATATATATGCACAGTAGGACATGTATAAAATCTATAAATACATATATGGGGGCCCATGCTCAAAAGTTTTCTTTTATCACAGATAAGAATGTGTGAGTAAAAAATTTCTTTAAAGGATTATGTGCATTTCTTCTCCAACAGAAGAGTGTTTTAGTGTGTTTGTGTAGCGGGCAGGACTGGTTTAAGTAGGAGCACATTCATATTCAACAAATATTTTCTGAGCATGTCCTATGTAACAAGCATTGCCCTAGGCTCTGCAGATATGGTGGTGAATCTAAACAGTCATAGTCCTTGACTTTATAGTGCAATATAGTATAGTGGAGGAAGGCAGTTATCAAGCAAATAATCATACATTTAAATATCTCATCATAAAGACAAGCTACAGAATGGGAGAAAATATTCGCAAATGATATGACCAATAAGGGGTTAATATCCGAAATATATAAACAGCTCATACAATTCAACATCAAAAAATCAAACAACCCAATCCAAAAATGGGCAGAAGACCTGAATAGACATTTTTCCAAAGACATTCAGGTAGCCAACAGGCACATGAAAATATGCTCAACATCACTAATCATCAGAGAAATGCAAATTAAAATCAAAACAAGATATCACCTCACACATGTCAGAATGGCTATCATCAAAACGAACACAAATGATGAATATTGGAGAGGATGTGGAGAAAAGGGAACCCTTGTCCAATGTTGGTGAGAATGTAAATTGGTGCAACCACTGTGAAAAATAGTATGGAGGTTTCTCAAAAAACTAAAAATAGAACCACCATATGCAATTCCACTCCTGGGGACATATCCAAAAAGAAGGGAAAACACTAATTCAAAAAGATGCACACACCCCAATGTTCATAGCAACATTATTTACAATTGTCAAGATATGGAAGCAACCTAAGTGTAAGTGTCCATCAACAGATGAATGGACAAACAAGATGTGGTATATATATATGAATACTACTCAGCTGTAAAAATGAATGAAATTTTGCCATTTGCAACAACATAGATGGACTTGGAGGGTATTATGGTAAGTGAAATAAGTCAGACAGAAGAAGACAAATACCGTATGATATCATTTATATGTGGAATCTAAAAAATAAAACCGACCAGTGACTATAATAAAAAAAAGCAGACTCACAAAGAGAACAAACTAGTGGTTACCAGTGGGGAGAGGGAAGAAGGAAGCAGCAAGATGGGGGTAAGGGATTAAGAAGTACACACTATTATGTATAAAATAAGCTACAAGGATATATTTTACAACATGGGGAATTTAACCAATATTTTATAATAACTATAAATGGAGTATAACCTTTAAAATGGTGAATCACTATGTTGTACACCTGTAACTTATACAATATTGTATATCAACTATACTTCAATTAAAATTTTTAATTAAAATTTTTAAAATAAATATCATAAACTGCTAAGTATTACAAAGAAACGTACAGCAGGCTATATAGGAGGCTACAAGAGAATAAATTGGGGCACTTACTCTATTCTGGGGTTGAGGTTACCCTGAGAAAGTGACATTTAAGCTGGGGTTTATGGAATTGACTGAGTGGTTGACTTGGGAAGAGGCAGAAAGAGCGTGTCCTACGTAGAGGGAGGGTGTGTGATAGCCATGAGGGGGCACGTGGAGAGTGAGGCGTAGTGCCACTTTAGGGACGGCTTATCAGACAACAGGGAAGTTTCAAAGATGAATCTGCCTGACAGAGATGGAGTGCAAGCTAAATGACCCCAGGAGCTCCACTCTCCTTTGATTTCAGGGGAAAAAAAAATCACGAATTAGTTGGAGGAACCAGAGGGGCACAGGAGACAAAAAGAAATGACTGGTTGGGTTGCTAGGCACAGTTACAACATTGCATTCTACCCCAGCAACATTTCTGGGAACCTCAGATAATGCTCTTAGGATGGCCCTCTAGAACGGTAACCTGTAAGGGTAAACGGCAGTGTGTCTTCTATGCCTGAGCTATAGATGTGAACCTTTCCTTTTGGATTGCCATAAGAATTTCATGAGCAGTAGCCAGCTAGAGGGCCTAGTAATGTGTCGTGATCATGTGTTTCCCTGAGTTATTTTAAATAAGAGTGTGTATGTGCTATCCTCTTGGCAAAAGCAGAGGGTTTGGAGGTAGGATAAATGAGGTAGGTCGAAGAGTAATTGCCAGAAATGGGGCTGCGGCTACAGAGGAGCTAAGTGGGAGAGCAATATTTGACGGTCCATTGTCGCTGTGCCTACTGATCTGCGAGGGGAGAGGAGGAGGACAAAGGAGACCAGGGTTGGACACTGGTCATGAAAGAAGTGTGAGCGAGCCAGGGAGCGCTCTCGACGCGCGAGGGCGGGAGGCGTCTACCCCGGGTCCCTGGCGCCGAAAAAGGGGCGCGAGGAGGCGGTGCGAGCCCCGCCCCCTCCCCTGGCGGGCGCGGGCGCGGGCGCGAGACGCTGCGCGGCGGCAGCAGCGGGCGCGAGCGGCAGCTGTCAGGCCACCTAGGTCCAAGCTGCACTTGCCGCCTCGTTGAGGACGAGGAGGCGGCAGGAGCAGTGACGGTGTCGCCGAAGAGCCGGACTGCCGGTACGCAGAGCTGACCGGCCTGGCCCCCGCGGCCCTCTCCCGCCTCTCTCCCATTGTGTTGGGTAAGGTGCCGGTGCGGGGGCAGCGAGAGTGGCTTAAGGGCCGGAGGACGCGGGAGGCCAGAAGGTGGGAGGCCCGGGAGCAGAGGGAGAGAGGAAGGTCTGGGTGATCCCCTGGGGGCAGTTGCACCTTGGGAAAGGGGCCTAGGCGCCGCAGGGTCCGAGTTGGGGGGTGGGTAGCTGACGGTGGAGGGGGGCGTTGCTGAGTAATCAAGAGCAGCTGCCAAAGCCCAGCAGAGGCGCAGGGTTCTGTGGGGAGCGGGTGTGGCTCAGTGCGCATGCGCCACAGCCGCTGGTTCTCGGAGCTGGGGGCGAGGTGAGACAACCTGGGTCCGAGGTAGTTGAAACTATGCGTGACATATCACTTTCTGGGTCCCCGATGCTAACAGTACCCCTGTCATGGAGATGCCAGCATTCCCAGCCTCCAAAGAAGCTTCTTTTCCCTGTACCCTGCTCACTTAATGTCACCCAAACCTTACCTATTCGTTTCCAGGTGGTCTACTCAGGAAGTGGCCTGTGGACAGTGCCAAATTGCTATCTAGTGTGCCTTCGGGCTCACAGCCCCAGAGCTGTTGTTGGGAGGAGTGAAAGGTTGGAGGTGAAATTCCACATTGGACCCTTCTAGTTGCATGTAGGATATAAATATGGGAGTAAATGTAGGAATATGCAATGACAGCTGTGGCATGACAGCTGTGGCACTTGCACTCAGAGTATGGATGTAGCTGATAACTTGTTCGCCCTACAAAATGAATCCAGTGCGTCAGAGGGCTTCCCTGCTACAGAACCCTCCCCCAGCCCCAGCCCCACGCATCAGGTTGTATTGGAAGCAATCTACACCATTTAAGGTAGACGGTCTCAAAATCCAATCATTTCTTATTTGTATTGATTTTTACGTAGATTAAAGAAAGCCCCACCCAGTTCTCCAGTGCAGTATTTCCAAATATTGTTCCAGGAATCAACAGTGAGTTGAAGAGCCTCAACCGGTGTGTCACCATAAGATGGGCTTTCCCCACAACTCTAACTATGGCTCCTCGCCTGTGCAGATTGCCACCAGGGCCACTCTCACCCACTGCCTAGCCCTCCCCTGTTTCTCTTCCCCCACACTTAGCCCTGCAGTACACATCCCTCTCAAAACTTGCTCCCAAACAATCTGCACTATGGATTTGAACATCATTCTACCCATGGCAACCGAACTGGTGTTGCCAGTTTGCTTTTCTTTCTCTTCATTATCACACTAAAATGTACTATTTTCAAAGGTTCAACCTCCTTCTTATCATTGTACTGCCTCCCCCCTCACCTCCTTCCCCATCCCCAAGCATCCCCAACTAAATACAGTAATTTTAATAAGCCTGTGTGGGTGCAGACACAGCAAATTCAGAAAGTTTCAAGTGTGTTGAAGAACAGAAAGCTAGGGAGTATCAGTTATATCAATTTCTAATTCACCTTACTGTCCAAGACGTAGACCCTAATTGGGAAAATAAAAGTGAAAAAACTATCCTTAGAGAATGATTGTTACTCTGTTTTGGGGAGTGGGGTAGGAAAGGGGGATGACATCTCTGGGATATTTGAATCATTTAAAGCCAGATCTTTCTCTGAATAGGATCAAAATTAGAATAAACATTTTAGTCCAAATCCTAACTGGATATGGGATCCTTAAGGGATGCATAAGGGAGTTGACTTTCCTATTAAATGTACTTAGGGTTATCAAAGAATCCCTTTGCCTACTCAATGCTATCTTCTTTTAAGTTTTCATTTAAATTTGGCATATTTTGGGGGAGAAAACATTGTCTGGTTTGTTTTTGTACTCTGCTAGTTCTTTTTAATTTAAGTATGTACTAAAGGATATCACATTCAAATAAGGATGATGATGATGGGGATGCCAGCAGCCACGGTAAACATAATGTGGAGATAATTATTCTGCTATTGTTTTTGGTGGGAGTGGAGAAATTTATATATTTAATTTTTAAATGTGAAGGGAGATGAAGGGAAACTGGAGCATTTCCACTGGCTTTCAACAGGTGGAATTCCTGTTAAGTCCCATCTAGAAAGTGATCCAGATAAGTCCATAACTTCTGCTCTTTAGTCACCTTGTAAATAATAATATTTGGATATCTTACAGAACTGTGGATCTGTTGTACCTGTGCATCAATTCAGAGGCATGAGTTCTGGGTACTTACCTAATTAATAAACAAATATTTATTGACTATCCATATGGAGGACTCTGGTGCTGCATGAAGGGGCTTCAAAGACACATACAAACAAGGGCCTTATGATCCAGGAATTTAGAATTTTGTTGTGCAGGAAAAAAAGATTTTGTTAACGAAATAAGACAGTATAATGATACTATTTCAACTGTAAACTATGAGATCTGAAGTTTATGTATGAATTTATAAACTCCTTGAGGGTAAGACCTTGCCTTAAACATGTATGATTTCCAACAGGGTCTACATTCAGTGCGTGCTCAAGCGATGAATCTTTGCAAAGTAGATTAGGTAGGGAGAAACTAGAGGCAGGGAGAGAAGAGCCAGGAAGCTTTCACAGTAGATTAGATACAAGGAGATGTGGACCAAAATGAGGACGGTAGCAGAAGACTGGAAAAGGATATTGCAAAGAAAAATCATCAGGATTTAGTGACTGAAAGCAAGGAGACAAGCCTAACTGTATTCATTTTTACCTCCAGCAAATAAATGGGAGTTGGAGACAGCAGAGGAAAGTGTAGGGTCACCTTAGTAAGGACACAGCACACAATAGGCACTCAAATGTTTTCTCAAGCATCAATTGCAGGATTGGACAAGAAGACCCTTAAGGTCCCTCCAACGCTGAGATTCTGTGGTATATGCAAATGCTCAAAACTGTTGGGGAACAAGGCATTCTCAGATATGGATGAAAGAGAAAAGGAAGAATTGTTATCCTCCCACTGGCAGGTGCTTTCTGAGAAAGGTTAATGTTGAGTCACAAGGCCCCACCAGTGAATGAAAGGAGGTGGAGAACAAGAGGAACAAAAGTCCCAAACTAAAAATTTTAATAAGTGCTTACAAATCTTTGCAAACTTCATAAGTTGTTTCCTCCCAAATCCTGTGAGTTAACTAGGGCAGGTATTACCAGCTCTATTTTTATATAGGAATAAACACAGCGAGATTAAGTGACCTGTCCAAGTTCATAAAATTAATGAATGGGAAAACAGCGATGAAGACTGTCCTGATTGCTGCCAGCCCACTGCACTTGACACTGAACTGCATTGTTCTTGCCTGATATAGACCCTATGCACCCAGAAGTTATGTGTGCACATGACCAAATAGGGGATGCACGAGCAACGGCAGCAATATCTCAGATAGTTATTAATACTTCATTATTCCTGAAGCCGAGTATTTGTTTTCCATATTCACTCAGTCCTTGACCCGTCATTTGCGTTTATCTGCAGCAGCCAGGAAAGTAGAGTTAGTGAGCTGTTTAATGATATGGACACCTGTTTGCTAGGAACTTAAGGAAGCTCACTTGGCATGGGCGCGTAATACTGTCAATGTTGTGTCCAAGTTTGTACTTCCTTCAAATGAGAGTTCAAGATTTCTGCTCTGTAAAATTATCCTACAGACCAATATAAAAAAGAAGTGTGCTAACACTTGGTTCATCTCCATTTAAAGAAATGTTTGTTACTTGAGCTAGTTCCAAAGACAGCAATTTGAGAGCAGAAGAAAAAACAGGACAAAAATCAGGAATTGTAGGAAACTTGAGAATTTTTTTAGAATAGATATAGACCAATAAGGAGGATAAAACCTATCAGTTTAGAAGACATCATTTAAATTCATAATTACTGATTTAGATCTCTAATGAATCCCTTATTATATGCTTTTTCTACATTTGAAAAAAATAACATGAGATTGTTAAGCAGCAGAGATTTCTTAAAAGCTTCTTTATTCCTCAGTAAGAAAGAACACTCAGCAAATTTAGGAACTGTTTTTTTCTTTTTAGACCAGTACTCTTGATGCTGCTGAAATAAGACACTTACCATAATTAACTATAATTTTAAATGAAGTTGTGTTTGAATTTAATAAAGCCAGTTAAATGCTAAAACCTGTGTTCAAGACAGATGACTGAAATTAATGAGTAAAATAATTAGCCAAGATTATATATTGTAATCAAGGAGTCCCCAAACATATTTTTTCTTCTCTGATCTTGTGGAATCAGTTGCAGAGACACCCTCAAGTCTGAGTGCATTAATAACTTTCTTGGAGATGGGAACATTGGTAGGTAGAAAGGTAAGGAGTTTCATCTCTGACTTAGAATTTCAACATATCTTAGACTCCTCTGTGCTTTCTCTTTCCTGAATATCAGCTATTGTGAATATCATCTACTTTCATAGATTTGCTTTTACTTTGAATGGAAAGCTCAATAGAGAGACAATATAAAACTTTTAAAAATCGTATAAAGTACACTCAAGTTAGGACAAGTTAAAGTCCATGCAATAAAATTATTTTGTCCATGTTAGGTATTTGTAGTATTTGAACTCTCAAGTATATTTGTGAAAAGCATCCTCTGTAGGTAAGTTGAGGTTGGTCTGTTTTTTTTTCCGACTTGAGTATATTTATATATAGATAGCCTTAACTTTATTTTAAATCAATTTTTATAAATAATGTTTCCCAATCTGTTTTTTTAGAATCCTAAAAAGAAAGAATATAGCAACAACAAGAAAAAGACTAAGATTGTGACAAAGACCCAACTGGGTAGGTTTACATTTTATTCTCAACTAGGTAGGTATATATGTTATATGTTTTTATTTGATCATCATTGTTGAGTTCCCACAATGGACCTCGTTTGAAAGAACATAACACAATCTAGTACAAGGTAGTTGTTTGGCAAACATTTGATCTTTTTATTTTAAGATGAATTCTAGGTATTTCATGTATAGAATGTGGAGGTAACAAGAAGGAGACTGTATAATTATTAGCTCTTTAGAGTTTACAGTATGTTTTCATTGGTGTTATTATGGAAGTAGAACCTAAACCCAGAAATTAATAAGCTATTCAAGATTTTCTTCTTCAATGGTAGCTGTTATAATACCAATCAACAATCATCAACTTGAGTGCCATTGTTCCATGAAGAAAAGATTATGGAAGATCTTTTACTTGTGAAGGTATCCATATCAATGCAAGTATAATGGGGCAAATGCCTGAAGAAACCTGATCTTTTTCTCTTTTCCAAGTTCTGGGGTCCAATGTAATTCTAACCTAAACCTCTACTAACAGAATCAAGATTCCAGCTTACACAGCTTTCTCTCCTCAACAGTTCTTGGGTCCATCAGGAACAGACTACAGACCCCTCTAATCAATTTCATACTCTTTGCCTCTTGTTTGGAACTGTCCACACCAGAAGCTAGTACGTTACACATTTGAGTAGCATTCCTGTTCTAGGCTTTCTCCCCTAGAATAGGGTCTGAACCAGATTACATCACCATCTGCTAGTCCATTTATGCATGGCATTCAGCCATTTTCCTGGCATAGGCAAGAGACTTCAGAAAAATAAGACATATTTTCTCCCTTATGGAAAAAGAGTTTTATTCCTTCTGCTGTACTATATCATTTAATGAGCATGAATTAAGAGAAGTTAAATAATAAGGCCTTGTAATTCAGAGAAATTTACTATGAAGTTGATTTCAGTTTCAGATTTAACTGTTTTCCCTTCTACTTTTTCTTTTATTTTCAGGTTCTCTTGGTTATAAACTCTTCTCCATCTGGTGCTTCAACAATGAGTGGGAAATCCCTTCTCTTAAAGGTCATTCTCTTGGGTGATGGTGGAGTTGGAAAAAGCTCACTCATGAACCGTTATGTAACCAATAAATTTGACTCCCAGGCTTTTCACACCATAGGGGTAGAGTTCTTAAATCGAGATCTGGAGGTAGATGGACGTTTTGTAACTCTCCAGATCTGGGACACTGCAGGGCAGGAACGCTTCAAGAGCCTTAGGACACCCTTCTACAGGGGAGCAGACTGCTGCCTCTTGACTTTCAGTGTGGATGACCGGCAGAGCTTTGAGAATCTTGGTAATTGGCAGAAAGAATTCATCTACTACGCAGATGTGAAAGACCCTGAGCACTTCCCCTTTGTAGTTCTGGGTAACAAAGTAGACAAAGAGGATAGGCAAGTGACTACTGAGGAGGCACAGGCCTGGTGCATGGAGAATGGAGATTACCCTTATCTAGAAACAAGTGCCAAAGATGATACTAATGTGACAGTGGCCTTTGAAGAAGCTGTCAGGCAGGTGTTAGCTGTAGAGGAACAGCTGGAGCATTGCATGTTAGGTCACACTATTGACTTGAACAGTGGTTCCAAAGCAGGATCTTCATGCTGTTAAAAGTGGGAAGCCTTTAAAAGTGTGCCCCAGCTGGTCAGTCAGTAGTGTAAGAATAATTTTGCCCCTCTAAGACTGCACACACATACAAAAGGGTAAGAGATAAGGTTATGATTGTAAATCAGAGCCTTTCAAATTGAAGTTGTAGAGCGATTTTTTAAAAAAAAAAGCTTTATTAAGCCAAGTGTATTTTGCGTGATTTCTGCTATTTCCTTCTTGTGTGTTTCAGGACATTTCAGAAAGGTTTAGTTCTGAAAGATTTAGATATTTTTCAAATCACAGTTTAAACTTAGAACCCAGACGCATGAAGGAGTTAAAGAGCTACAGCTATTCCTTAAAGCATTCCATTAATCAACTAACAAATGTCACCATCAACTCTTGCCAGGCAGTTCCTGACATGTCTGCCAAAGGGGAAAAAAATAAGACTCTGAGTCGTATTACAATAAAGATTATAATGCAAACTAGGATGTCCTAAGCTTGAATTATAAAGAGGTTGTAATGATTAGGAATGCAAAAGTATAATGATGTACACTGCCTTGTTTAAATCCTTATGTATGGTTTGCTCCCATCTGAGCTTTTCAAAAACATACCATCTCAATAAGAGATACACTAATGACACTGGAGATTTATTATACTCCTTGTGTTTGAAGTAACAGGGTCCTAGTGAATGGATTGTGTTCAAATATGCCAACCACCCTTGCAAATAAAAGGTTGGTCTGCTTTCACTTCATAAGTCTACTTTTGCTGCACAGGGATGTTGCTTCTCTGACAACCTCTTATCAATTTAGCAATGCTGCTTAGTATATGGCTTTGGATGCAGTGCACTCTGCTCATAATTTTGATGGTCCTTTGGTCCACCATACTGTGCTCTCAGAGAATCCTTCAGAACCGGTTGGAGGATACTGGACTTTTCTCATAAGGTTCTGTAACTCGAATATTAATTGTAGAAGAAGGAACTGATTTCTTGTATGCACTGTATGTTGAGCTGGCCAAACTAGGACGTTGAAAGTAACAAGAGAACATACTTTAACCCAGCATTAGAATGAACTTATGAGAGTTGTCCAACAATAGAATGGACTGCCTTAATAGTGAACCCCCTTCCAGTGAAAATATTCAAGATGCTGGATGACCATCTGTTAAAATATCATAAAAATAATTTCTGTACTGGCTAGATGTTTGGTTTAAGGTCCCTTCCGGCTCTGAGTTCTAGGAACTGAGAGCTACAACTACGTTTCAGTGCCATGTTATAGTTAGATATATCTCAAGACAACAGCTAAGACTATGGAAAGGGACTTTAAAATTTCTCAAACTACTCTGGGATCAGCATTTAACAGCAACTACATAGCTCTTTCTTTTGCTTTTGCACTATGGCAGGAAAAATTATTGAGCTCTGAGTAATCATTATTTGCCCAATATAAACATCCTGAAGATACCATATTAAAATACAAAAACAGTTTGTCAAATTTTGATTACCATGACTGCCAGCTATATACTATATTATGAATATGCAGCTAGTTCTTGTCAGTTGATATATTTGTCCTGCATAGCTTTTAATCTATACTTTTACAACATCTATGATAAAAATAGTGACCCAAGGTAGTGAGAGACAGTTAGAAATGACCCCAAAAAGAGACCTAGGTTGGGAAGGGGGCAGGAGCTTTCACAGGAATATAGCCTAGAACTCTCCATTGTAGCCACATATGGAATCAGCCTTACATGTGGGACCTTATGTGCTTTAAGAGCTCTGGGACGTTTTGGCCACATTGATAAGTGGAAGATGATATTTTAACCCAGTAATGCTCAATATTTCCAATTTAAATATAGTCCAGACCCCATTGTCCAACTAATTTTGATGCCAGAAGTCAAAGCCAGAACTGGGACCCCACAGCTCTTAAGTATTGGTCTCTATCCTGCCTATGCCTATAGCCAGCCACACTGGTTTCCAAGTTCTATGATCATTTTGCTACAATCACGTTAGGGTGAAAATATGTATGTTGGAACTATTAAATGCTAATTGTTTTTAAGTGCATGAGACCTGGGGCCTTCTCTTTCTACTTGCACTCTGCTTATAATAGTTTCTATTTGTAGATCTCAGGCCTTCATAAAGACCTCCATCCACTCACAAAAGTACTTGTCACTATTAGAATGGCATGTGATCATTTAAATAAAAAAATTACTTAGGTATCCCATTCATAGGCCTCCTGTCCATATAAGACAAGTGTTAGGTCATTTGAAGCCCTTTCATCTTAGCCATACCAATTTTTTTTCTGCCATATCACTACACAATATCTTAATGAAAGCACTTAAGTGACAAAAATTAGTGGCATTTTGGTGAGTAATACTCAGTGGGTTGTGGACATATAGTTTGGGTAAGATAAAAAAAAACACCAAAGGCTGAAATCTGTGAGTACAAGAAACTGTGCATATAGGCTTAGAAATTGTGTACTCTAGAATGTGCAGTGCAATATTTTCAGTAGGTGTTTTTTTAATGAACACTAGATTTTTTGGAACAAGATATTTCTAAATGGAACTATATTGTTTTTCAATGGTCCATTAAAACATCATACAGAATATCTATTTAATTTATTTTCATGTGTTGGGCTAACATTCAGGGGGCCTCAGATTCCATATGTCTTCAGTAGATTGATGAATTTCAGGTTAATTTGTGCCTGCCTCAGCCATCTCTACTTTACCCTGAGGTATTCCACAATCCTCTTGTTGCAGGTGCTGCTAAAAACTCAAAATTGTGTATCAGATATTTTGTTTCAACTGTAAAAATATCGTCTGTGTTAAAGTGAATAAAAAGTGCATTTTGAATAACCAGTATACAATGTTTGTGCTTCTTTTCTCCCTTTCCCTTTTTGAGCAACTGGTGGGTGTGACAGAGTATTTATCAATCAAGTCACTCTTTCAGACTGCCCTACATGTGGCTCTGGATCATTTTTTCACATGGTACTCCAAGCAGCCACTACCTACTGATCAGACAGATACCATTCTACTTATTGGGAAACAAACTCAAAAGATTAAGGTGAGGAAGTTCCTTTTATTTTATGCCATTTTTTAAATACATGAAGAGTATTGGGACTAGAACTTGGATCTTGACTCTCCACTTTATTTCTTCATTATAATTTAAAACAAAATTAGACCATCACAAAATATAAACAGAATATACATATTCCCTTTATTTTCTTGACTGGAATACTGTCCAGATCTTAGGAAAACATGAAAATATAGGCAAAACAAATCAGAAAGCAAAGGATAATTTTGTTAAATATTCTGTTCTGTTGCTTCTCACATATTGGACTTTAAAGAGACTTGGATTAGCATCGAACGGCTTGAATATACAGTACGTAGTGGTGACTTTTAAATTACAGACACAAGTCTCTCCACAGCACATAATTACATTACAGTGGTTCCATCTGTCACAGATTTAGCCCTCTTCTCCCCTCCCTCTATTTTTGCCTTGGAACTTTGGGCAGTCGAAATCACAGCGGGTAGAAAACAGATTTTTTTTTTGCCACATGTACTGTTTCCATCACTGAGGATAATCATTTAACAAGTTATCAGACCAACCTCAACTACAGCACCCAAAATCCTTTTGATTAGGCTATAATGATGTAACTTTTAGGCTAAAAGTTCATAGGTTTATAAGCTCTTAAAAAGGATTTGCTCAGCCAAAACTGATACTTTAAAAGCAGAAAACTAACTTTCTGTCTTTGCAGGTTTTCTACCTGATTCATAGCCCAGTAGGAAATCTCTTTCTCTTTATGTCTCAAGAAATAGTATAGTGGGAGGCGGGGGCGGGATTGAATGAAGGCAGTCAAAAAGTTCAAACTTCCAGTTATAAGATAAATAAGTCCTAGGGATGTAATGTATAGCATGATAAATATAATTAACTCTGATGTATGTTATATATGAAAGCTGTAAAGAGAGCAAATCCTAAGAATGAGAGAGAAATAAATGAAAGAAGAAAGAAGAAAGAAAGAAAGAAAGAAAGAAAGAAAGAAAGAAAGAAAGAAAGAAAGAAAGAAAGAAAGAAAAAGAAGGAAAGGAAGAGAGAAAGAAAGGAAGGAAGGAAAAGAAATAGTATAGATTCTCACATTTTGGAAATAGTTTGGCTATGGTTCTTCCTGGAAGTGGAAGGTGTGGAATAGATGGTTTCTCCTCAATTCTATAATTAAAATTTTAAAACACACTGGAAAAATTGAAGCACCAATCTGAGTAATTTCAGGCTGGGAGTGGCATCTCTACTTTCATTTGAATTACCTGTAGTAGTTCTAAGTTCAATATATGTATATTTTTTTACCTCAGTGATCCAGATAATCATTTCACTTTTTTACCTCCTTGCTATGGAGATGTAGGATTCATTACCGCAGAGTGTTTTTCTTACACTTGATTTTAGGGCAGATAAACTGATACATTTTTTGATAAAATATTCATATATGTGAATTTTTTTTCCAAACTGGTGTCTTTTTTCCCCCAGCTTTACTGAGGTATAATTGACAAATAAAAATTGTATATATTTAAGGTGTTCAACTTTATGATTTGATACATGTATACAGTATGAAATAATCACCACAATCAAGCTAATTAATATATCTATCACCATTCAGAGTTACCTTTTTTTTTGCTGTCTTTTTAATTTCCTCAAGTTAAAATCACCAATAAAGCCCCCATTCTTTACTCTTTTCTCTTTAGGAGAAGGAAAGGATAATGATAGAAACTAGGCATAAAGAATGAAAGTAAAGTTATTAAATTATTAAATGTCCCCTTATTGGTATGTTTGCAAAAACTGGTAAGCAAAGATCTGGCTTTTATTTTGCTGATGGAGGTGGTGATGTTTGTGTGAGGATTGGTGTGGGCTTTTTTTTTGGAGGGGGGTGAAGGTTTATTTAGTGCTTTCCCAGCTAGAATAAGCATCTTCGAGGTTCAAGATGTAAAGAAATTATCACCTTCAGTCATATAGGAACTGCTGCAGTGATCTGTGTGTCTACATAAATCACTTTGTCTTCTCCAAGGCAACACAGAGAATTTTGGTTCAGCCATATTTAAGTGCATTTTTATTTATTTTTATTTATTTATTTTTCCCGGTATGCAGGCTTCTCACTGTTGTGGCCTCTCCCGTTGCGAGCGCAGGCTCTGGAAGCGCAGGCTCAGCGGCCATGGCTCACGGGCCCAGCCACTGCGCGGCACGCGGCATGTGGGATCTTCCCGGACCGGGGTACGAACCCATGTCCCCTGCATCGGCAGGAGGATTCTCAACCACTGTGCCACCAGGGAAGCCCTAAGTGCATTTTTAAATGGTGGGTTCTGTGAGTACAAGTAAGTGTATTTTTTAGCAATCTGTGAATTCCTTTCATGCTTTATGAATTATGGGTAAATGTATAATGTGTAATGGGTCTTACCATAGCACTCCTGAATTTTAGCCAGACATGCCAAGCTGTGCTTCTTCTACTTAATTGATTGATGAAAAGGAATTCAGAAACGTTGCCTTGATGAAAGAAATGCTAGCTGTATTGATTAGAGTTAAAATACAAATCATGCCTTCCTGTGGTGCATTCGTGAGGAAGCAAGAGACAGGCTCATCTCTTCTCTTTTCTCTTTCATTGCTCTTGGCTGCCGTAGAAACAGCCAAGGGTGTGTCCTGTAATATATTGTTCAATATAGAGTCTAATGAACAAGTGTTGGTATAACCTTTGAATTCTCTTTTTCCATTTCTTCCCAACAGGAAAACAGTGTCACCAGTAAACACTTTAAAACTTTGTCTTTATTTTTTTCTGATTACAAAAGTTATTCACACCCATGGTAAAAAAAAAAAAACCAGAAAGAACAAAAGAAACAGAAAAACAAGACAAAGAAAATAAAAGTTTTCTGTAATCCTATTATCCTGAGGTAAACAGATTTTTTAATATTACTTTTTAGTGTGGTGTTTTAATATATTTATGTAATAAAGAAAATTGATGTCATATTGCACATACTTACTGTAATCTTTTTCACTTAACATACATGACACTTTTCTCTAAGTCATTATATATTCTTCTAGCGATTATATTTAATGCTTGCAAAATAGTCTGTTGAAGGATTTACCATAATATATGTAATCAGAGACTTCCCTGGTGGTACAGTGGTTAAGAATCTACCTGCCAATGCAGGGGACACAGGTTCGATCCCTAGTCCGGGAAGACCCCACATGCCGCAGCTAAGCTAGTGCGCCACAACTACTGGGCCTGTGCTCTAGAGCCTGCAAGCCACAACTACTGAACCCACACGCCTAGAGCCTGTGCTCTGCAACAAGAGAAGCCATAACAATGAGAAGCCCCCACACCACAATGAAGAGTAGCCCCCACTCACCGCAGCTAGAGAAAGCCCGCACACAGCAACAAAGACCCAACGCAGCCAAAAATAAATAAATAAAAAATAAATAAATTTTTAAAAAATATATATGTAATCAAACACTTATTGCTAGACATTTAGGTAGTTTTCCAACAGTCTCCTTTTTATAAAATAAAGCAGCAGTGCACGCCCCTAATATTTATCTTAATTCACATCTCTGTTTATTTCCTATAAGTAAAATTTATGGGCCAAAGAGTATGAATATTTTTATGGCTTTTAATATATATTAGCAGATTGCCCTCTAGAAGAAAGTTGTTCCAAGTTACATCAATGAGAGCCAAATAAGAGAAGGCCTATTTCTCTAAACACTCTTATCTCTCATGGAATATTATCGTCACAAACCACATTTGCCTAATTTGATGAATGGAAAATAATCTCATGTTTTGATTTGCATTTCTTTCATTCTTTGATAGTAAATAGTTGTTCATATATTTATTTATTGACTATTTTTATTTTTTCTTGAGTAAAAAGCCCATTCTAGTCCTGAGCCCATTTGGGGTGAGGAACATTCATTTTTGTTTCTTATTGATTTCTAGAAACTTTTTAAATATAAATATTATGGGCATTAACCTTTCATCTTATCTGTATTGCTGGTTTTCTGCAGTCCTCTCCCATATCTCTTCCCTTTTAATTTTGTTTATGATATTTTTAAAACCACTGACAGACTATTGAAAGTGTTGTGTTCTAATAAAATAGAAAACCAGGATGGTGGGGGAGAGAGAAATGCCTACTTGATCTGTCCTTTTTTCCTGACCACATTTGAGACTGTAGTTATTTTTGTTTAGAAAGGTTATGAGTCTAAGCTTGTGTCACCATGACAAAAAAAGATAGAAAGCAAAATATTCATTCACTCTTATCTGCATGACATCAAATGGCTGGTTTGATTTGGGTTTATTGGTGTTATTTTAATGAAGATTATTCTGAAATCTTACACGAATACAGAGATAGTAACAGTTCAGCTTTCACCCACAAGGGGGCAATGAAGACCAGTTAGTGTTCGGTGGTAGACTAAACACATGACTGCAGACTGTTAAGAGCTGAAGAGCCTAGAAATCATCCAGCTAGTCTACCCCACCCTTATTTTATAGATGGGAAAACTGGAATCTGGAGGGGTGAAATGACTTGCTCATGGTCGCAGAGCTGGCCAAAGAGCTGAGTCCTAAGAATTTTCCAGTTGACCATAGTGTGATTTAGTTAAATTGACACACACTATAAACAAATACTTTTTTTTCTGATTTCTAATATTTATTTTACCTTTTGAAGTAAGAATTACATAACATTAACCATTTTAAAGTGTACAATTCGGTAGCATTTAGTATATTCACACTGTTGTAATCACATACATTTTAATATTCTGGGTTCAAATCCCAGTCCTGCCACTAAATAGATGTGTTACCTTAGGTTAATTGGGTAACCTTGCTGATCTTCAATTTCTTCAGCTTGTGTAGTGAGAAAATGTCTTCTGTAACAGGTTGTTGTGAGGATTACCAGAAATAATATTCACAAGGGCATAGCAATGTTCTTGGCACAGAGTAGATGACAAATAAATTCTTTCTTTCCTTCAAGATATTAATCAGCTACTCCCCATCTAGTATTAATATATTTATTTCACATTAAGAATAAAAACAGATTCCAGAGTAGATTTTTTTCTCTTCTCATCACTATTATTGCATTATTTATACTGAATTTTAAATGTGCTCAGAGGTTAAAAATGATTTTTAAAAACTTTACAACATAGGTTCTTGTGACATAATTGGCAAAGGATTGCAGTATTTAATAGATGCAAAGACCCTCTTTAAGACAAACAAGTTTCTTAGAGGAATTTTGAAAGATGGAAGAAGATTCTGGAGAGGTGTGGAAAGCATGGTAATGTGTGTGCTACTTTAGGTCAAATTTTGCAACTGACTCTAAGGTAATACGATCCAGTCCCCTTTTTATAGATAATAAAACTAAGGAATAGAGAAATTAAGCAAATTCCTGAAGGCCACACCAGTAGCCAGTGACAGATCAGGCATTAGAACTCCTATCTCCTACTTGTCACTCCAGTGCTATTTTCTGTACAACTCACTGTCTGAGGCCAGGATTTTTTTTCATTTTTTCCCCCACATTATTGAGACATAACTGACACATAACATTGTGTAAGTTTAAGGTATACATGATGACTTGATACACATATATATTGTGAAAGTTTTGCTAACAATAAAGTTAGTGAACACATTCTTTACATCATATAATTACCATTTTGTTGTTGTTATGGTGAGAACATGAAACTCTACCCTCTCAGCAACTTTCAAGTATATGACATAGTATTGTTAAGTCTAGTCGCCATGTTGTACAATAGATCCCTAGAATTTAGTCATCCGATGTAGTTTGAAAGATGAAGAAGAGATAGGGATAAGGAGGGAATGAAACTAGAGGGGCAAAGAAAAGAAAGGTGGGCAAGTTTCTAAGCAGAGAAGGATTTAGTCTTCACATAGTGGAAGAGGAAGAAGCCAACAGTAGCAAGCAGCTCTGGTCTGGGAGAAATTTCCTTAAGAGTCAGTCATGTCCTTTCTATGCCTCCCAAGGAAATAACCCTAGGAACTACCAAGAAGGTGTGCCTCCCCACAGCATTTGCCTTATTGAACAAACAAAAGCTACTGAAAATCGTTGTTGAAATCAGAGCTGTAGGGTTTTGTTAGCATTCCAAGTCTTTAAAACTCTGACTAAAAATTCCCCAAATGACTAAAATCTAAGTGTACCTAATAAACAGAGCAAGGAAAGAGATACCTGACAGTGAGGTTCAAAAAAATCCTGTTCTTCAGTCCCACATTTTCCCTCCTTTATTTTATGTAAGTACAATAAGAAAAAAAGGTACTGCCAATCAATTGTGAAAATTGCTGTGAATTATGTACCTACAAGGTGTTAGCTTTTGTTATTAGCTATATCTCAGCCAAGTGAGTTTTCTGATCTGTAGTGTTATTCTTTTTTATATATAAATTTATTTATTTTATTTTTGGTTGAGTTGGGTCTTCATTGCCGCATGCAGGCTTTCTTTAGTTGTGGCGAGCAAGGGCTACTCTTCGTCGTGGTGCTCGGGCTTCTCTTGTTGCAGAGCACAGACTTTAGGCGTGTGGGCTTCAGTAGTTGTGGCTCACGGGCTCTAGAGCGCAGGCTCAGTAGTTGTGGCTCACGGGCTTAGTTGCTCTGCAGCATGTGGGATCGTCCCGGACCAGGGCTGGAACCCATGACCCCTGCATTGGCAGGTGGATTCTTAACGACTGCACCACCAGGGAAGCCCCTGTAGTGTTATTCTTCAGTTTGTCACAGCTCTTTGTTTTAATAAAAAATACTTGTAACATAATAAATTGAGCTGAAGAATTATTGTCTCTGCATTATGCACTTGTTTTTTTTCTAGAATACTTCTTTAGTTACAGTAATAGAAGCTGATTTATCTGACATTCTGGCAGAGATTTTTGTTATCTGGTATTTCCATACTTCAATATTATAATGAAAATTAATGTTTGTAATGATGACCCATAGACATTGTAAGAGGCTAAATTACTTATTGGATCATCAAAGAAAAAATAAGGAATATTACAGTTTGTTCTATTCTGTAGTATGGAAAACAGGTATTCCATATATGATGTATATGGGTATGGTGTGTATGGTAACATAAACCATAATACTCTACTTACCTGAAATGGAGAGTTCATTTTCTTTCCTTCTCCCTTTCACCTTTATTCCACAGAATCTTAGCTCAAGAATGGTAGGTTATTTCTTCCCAGTTTCACCAAATGCCTGCCAAGCGGTCATAGAATCAATGCTGAATTACTACAGGAGACAAGAAACGTAACCATTTTACAAATGCAGGCGATTACATCTTTGCGATAATGGCACAAACTTCCTTATATGGAGACCCCTTATGACTTCCACTGACTGGTCCTAGGCGTCCTCGAAACAAGTGTTTTACATGACACAGATCTCCCAGTATTTGAAAACAGCTCTATTTTTATGACTTGAAATATCCTCAGGTCCCTAAGTAAAATATGATATGTTTTAAACTCCTCATTTTCATAGTAATAAATAAATTTTTGTCCAGTGTCTACCCTGCACCAGGCACTATTGGAGATAAGAGGGTAAATGGGAATAAGCAGGAGCAGAAGTTGAGGCAGACACAAAAGCACAGAGAACCATTTAATCCCTACTAAAAATGTGGATGTATTTTGAAAGTAATAGGCAATAAAAGAAGAGGTTTTAAGAAAAGAGGTAGAGGGCTTCCCTGGTGGCACAGTGGTTGAGAATCCGCCTGCCAATGCAGGGGACACGGGTTCGAGCCCTGGTCTGGGAAGATCCCACATGCCACAGAGCAACTAGGCCCGTGAGCCACAACTACTGAGCCTGCACCTCTGGAGCCTGTGCTCCGCAACAAGAGAGGCCGCGACAGTGAGAGGCCTGCACACCGCAATGAAGAGTGCCACCACCCACGCCACAACTAGAGAAAGCCCTCGCACAGAAACGAAGACCCAACACAGCCAAAAATAAAAAAATAAATTAATTTTTTAAAAAGAAAAGAAAAGAGGTAAGAAGCTCAGGTTTGTGTTATAGAATGATTCCTCCAGTGATGTGGTGGGAGTGGGGGTGAGCAGCACAGATATAGGTGACCGGTGACCATAACAATAGACATGCCAGTTACTCCAAGAATATCCCACAGCGCAGCAGACCACCTATAACAGAACCACCGGAAGGCCTTGTTAAAAATACAAATTCTTGGGCTTCCCTGGTGGTGCAGTGGTTGAGAGTCCGCCTGCCGATGCAGGGGACACGGGTTCATGCCCCGGTCTGGGAGGATCCCGCATGCCTCGGAGCGGCTGGGCCCGTGAGCCATGGCCACTGAGCCTGCGCGTCCGGAGCCTGCGCTCCGCAATGGGAGAGGCCACAACAGTGAGAGGCCTGTGTACCACACCAAAAAAAAAAAAAAAATACAAATTCTTGAGCCCTCCCTGAGCTGCTAAATCCAAGTCTCTGGGGGGCTGTGCAGCCCAGGGATCTACCTGTTATCAAGTTTTCTCTCAGACTCTCATGCCCATGGTCGGAGGGCAAGGTGTTGAAAAGCCTCAGCGGCAGCAGTCAGAGTTTGTTTGTCAAGGGAAAGCCAACAGGCATCCAGACCCCAGAGTCTGACCCACAAAGGCAGAATGCTAGGAAACACCCTGACCCGGGGCCTCCTGCACCCTCTCCCCTCACCCATTGCCTGGCTGGTGCCTTCTCTCCCTCGGGGTCAGGCCTAAGCATCACCTCCTTGGACTTCTTCCCTGGCTTCCTACTCCATCTTACATGTGCTTACAACACCTCTCTATTTATTTCTTTGTGTTTCTTACGATTTGTAATCTCACATCCATGTGTGTGGCTCCTCATAAGTCCCCCCCACCACTAGACTGTAAGCTCCCTGAGGTCCAGGCCTGTGTTGTTCTCATTGCTGAGCTCCCACAGCACCTAGTGCAGGGCCAGGCACAGGATATGTGGCAGCTAAATATTTGGGGATGAATGCAAGCATGAGTGGATGGATGGGTGGGTGGGTGGATGGGGAGGCACTGCTGGCAGCCCCAGCTTGGACAACAGTGCTGAGCGGCAATCTTCTGTGGAGTCAGTCCTGGCTGCTCTGTTGGTGAGGTTGCCTACAACGCCATTAATGGGCTTGAAGGTGACAGGGCCCAGGGCCCTTCTCTGAAGGTTCCTGGCTCTTGGCAGAATCCTCGGTCACTCCCCAAATGGAAAGCCGACAGAAGCCAAGGCAGCCAGGTCTGGGCTAAGAGGCCAAGGGAAGCAGCCCATTTCGGGCTGGTTGGCTGGGTACCCGGAGGCCAGCGGAGGAGAGGCCTGGGATTTTGCTGCCCTCTTGCCCTGGCCCTGGCCTCCCTGGCTGTGCCTCCCCCAGGGTGGGCACAGAGCGGGGCAGAATTTACCACCCCAAAATACATCTCTTTGGCATAAGGATTATCTTAGGCTGATTGATTATATCTGAGAAACAGCAGACCAGAAAAAGCTCTGAAAACCTAGTAGAAGTTTTTCTTTTGTAAGAGACATTTACATTTATAAGGGAAATCTCCCTTTGGAAGGGAGTCTCTCTTTCTCTACCAGGAACAGAGAGAAGGATGACCAAATGTCTAGAAACTCTTATCAATGGAGAAGGCAACAACTTAAATATGCATAACACTCTTACCCTTGTTCAATGAGCTTTTCCTGAAAATCTCCCATAACTGGCTCTTCCCCACCCCCGCATCCGTCTTCTTTTGTTTTTAGCTGGAGATGGTATTTAAGTTGGTGGTTTGGACCATTTCGGGGTGTCACTCAATTTTCCTGGGTCTCTCTCATAAATACAGGAGGTATATAGGTTTCTAAGCGTTCTGTTTGTTTCTCTCCTGTTAATCTGTCTTTTATTACGGGGTGGGGGTGGTCTCAGCCAAGAACCCAGAAGGATAGAGGGAAATTATGTCTCCTCCCCTACAGCCCTTGCTCTGTCCTATTCAGAGTTGTGGGCAAATGTCCTGTAAACCCAGGAGCACTGGTGTCCATGGCAGTGTTCCCCAGGATGCCTCGAAAATGAGGAGGCCCACACGAGCGTTTGCAGGACATCACATGGGGTGTGCACCCATAGGGACATATTCTGCATATTCTGAAGGGCTGGCCCAGGCAACTTGAAAACCACATGTTCTCATCACCAGAATGTCGTGCTCCTTCTGGAATGAAAAGCCGGGTCCCAGTGACTCGAACACATCAAACTCTGGAGAACGAGGACCTCTGATGAGATGCACATAGCTACTGTCTACTGAGTGTCTCTCAAGTCTGTGTGGTGACTGCTGTCCAGTTTGCAGCAATCTTTTGAGGTGGGCACTATTGTTGTCCCTGTTTTACATATGAGAAGACTGAGGCTTTGTCGGGCTAAGCAGGCTCCTTACTGTCAGGTACCTCGGAAGAGACAGAGCTGAGATGTGAACCCGGGCAGCCTGGTCCCAGAGCCCACGCCCTGAATCGCCGCACCGTCTGTATTGCCCCCCTTGTACAAGTGAAAACTCAGGCACAGAGAAGCCAAGCGGTGTGCCCAGGGTCACACAGCTGGCTAATGGCAGAGCTGGAACCAGAAATTAGGTCTCATCTCCCCACTCCGGCTCTCTACGCCACATGGCTCTGTCCCTCTAGGTACAATAGAGATGGACAGCTTGTCCTACTTTACCCAGCCAAGCAGAGTCCTAACGGCAGAGACCGAGTTCTCTTCAATTCCGTGACACTATTTCTTTGACTGCTCAGCACTCGGACGTTCTAGGGCTGAGAAGCATGGTGGGTCAGGCCTTCTGTGTTTGTCCAAAGCTTTTGAGAAGGCTGACGCCCCAGACCACCACGCTGGTCACCTTACAGTGAAGAGCCTGCCTGTGCCCCATCACCCTCCCGAGTCCCTGGGTCTCAAGGACTCCGTCTCACAGGTCCTTTGGGGGAACCTCCCACGCAGGCTAGTGCATCTCTTCCTCCCCTTGGCTTTCTCTCTGGCTAGCTGTGTGTGGCCTGGGGCCCGGTGGGTCACCCCCACCCAGGGCTTTTAATGAGAAGTTTTGTCATGTTCAGGCAGCAAAGATGAATAATTCAGCAAAGGGAGCTCAGGAAATGTTATTCTTTCAGTCCCTTGACAGTGGGAGAGACAGAAAAGGACTGCATCTTATTCTGGGAGGGATGGGGGAGGGGTGACAGCCGAACAGGAGAGGAGGGGGAGGAGAAAGAAGGCTGTACAGAAGTCACTAACAGTGTAAGCTTTCAGTACAGTTTTAAACAGAGAAGTTACTGGAGATCCGAATTGCCTTTTTAAAGAGTCCTCTGACTCCAATGAGGAAGGAAGATGGGATTGCGGGCTAGAATAGAGGCAGGAAGAGCAGAGAGGAGGCTGCTGCAGTCATTCAGGTTTCAGTTGTAACAAAAGGAGAAATGTAGAAGGGACAGTACTAGGTGTGGTTCAGGAAGGCAGACTCTAGGATGATTCTTCAGTTTCTCTGACCTCAGAGAAAACTCTAATTTGTTAATTTCTCTCTTAAAGTGTGTCATTTTAGGTGTGTTTGGTGCACCACAGAGTAAATTTTGACCATCAGTTACTTTCCTCACCAGCATGGGATCTAGTGACAGCCTTCATCCTGGCACATAGAGGGAAGGTGGGGCAAGCTTTGGGTGGTAAGGGGTCCTCCACCTTCAAACTATTCCTCTCCCAGGAACTTCATTGCTGTGGGATTTTCTTGAGATAATCAACTCCTGCTACTTCAACCTAAACTTGCATTACCTTTCTTTGCAGTTACACCAAGCTTTCTTCTTGCCTTCCTCCTTTCTTTTCTTTCCTTTTCCCTTCCTCAAATAGTTATTGCCAGGCACTTGGCTAGGCACAAGGAGCTCATTATTAATTATACCTCCTAGGTGGCTTTCTCATGTGGTACTGATCAACCTTGTACCCTCATTTTGTATTAATTCAATTCACTAGAGGACATAGGGATAGAAGGCTATTACTATATTCAATGTATGGCACTTAATGCTGTGGGAATACATTTACCCCTGCTAAATTGCATCTTGTTAGACTCAGCCCACGGTCACAATTTGTTAAGATGATTTCTTTTCCTAATTCTAGCAGCCACTATGTTTGCTATCACTCTCAATTCTTGTCATCCTCAGATTTAATATGCAAGCCTTTTATTTTTTTACCTTAGTCATTGATCAAAATTTTGAACAGGACATGCTGAAGGACAGAGCCTTTCAGGTTTACATAAACCTGCTAACCTGCTAATTAGCACTTTTATGGTACAATCACTCAACTTATTACAAACCCACCTAAGTATATCATCCAAAATCAGTATTTTTCCATCTTATCTGCAAGACTATCATGAGAAGTCCCAGTTAAATTTCTTCTTGAAATCTGGATATATTCTTATTACTTTGGCATAGATGGTAGCTGAGCAACCTTCAAGAATCTATCCAATATATGCATCTAACAACAGAGCCCCAAAATACATGATGCAAAAAACTGGCAGAATTGAAAGAAGAAATATACAATTGAACAATAATCACAGAGGACTTCAATACTTGACTTTCAACAATAGATGGAACAACTAGACAAGTGATCAGTAAAGAAATAGAAAACTGCAACGACACTATAGACCAAGTAGACCTAACAAACATCTATAGAAAACTTGATCCAAAACAGCAGAATACATATTCTTCTCCAGTGCACAAGAAACATTTTTCAGGATAGATCATATGTTACACAATTACACAAAAGTCTCAATAAATTTAAAAGGATTGGAATTATGCAAAGAATGTTTCTCTGACCACAACAGAATGAAATTAGAAATCAACAACAGAAGGCAATTTGGGAAATTCACAAAGATCTGGAAATTAAATACTACTCACCTAAATAACCAATAGATAAAAGGAGAAATCACAGGAAAATTAGAAAATACTTCAAGATGAGTGAAAATGAAACTATGACATGCCTGAACTTAGGGAATGCAGTAAAAGCAGTGCTTAGAGGGAAACTTATAGCTGTAAACACATATATTAAAAGAAGCAAGCTCTCAAATCAGTAGCTTAACTTTCACCTTAAGAAACCAGAAAGAGTAAATGAAAAACAAAAAAAAACAAAAGAAAGGAAATAACAAAGATTAGAGTGTAAATAAATGAAATTGAGAATAGAAAAACAACAAAATCAATGAAATTAAAAAGTTGGTTCTTTGAAAAGATTGAAAAAGCTGACCAAACTTTAGGTACACTGACCAAGAATAAAAGAGAAAAGGCTCAATTTATTAAAATCAGGAACCAAACATAGTCTTATAGAAATTTTTAAATGATTATAGAGGAAATATGACCAACTCTAAGTCAATAATTTAGATGTGATGGACACATTTCTAGAAAGGCACACACTGCTGAAACCGACTCAGAAATAGAAAATCTGAATAAATCTATAACAGGCAACGAGATTGAATTAGTAATCAAAAAACTTCCCACAAAGAAAAGCCCAGGACCAGATGGCTGCACTAATGAATTCCATTAAACTTTGAAAAAGGATTAACACCAATCATTCACAAATTATCCTCAAAATAGAGGAGGAAGGGACACTTCCCAACTCATTCTATGAGACCTGTATTATTACCCTGATACCAAAGTCAGATAAAGGCATCATGAGAAGAGAAAATACAGACCAATAACCCTTATAAATATAGAAGAAAACAACCTCAACAAAATACCAACAAACTGAGTCAAGCAACATATAAAAATGATTATATGCCAACTGGGATTTATCTCAGGAATGCCAGGCTGGTTCAACATACAAAAAACAATCATTGTGATACACTACATTAATAGAATAAAGTAAAAAAGACACATGATCACTTTAATAGATGACAAAATTGAACACTCTTTTATGATAAAACACACACACGTGCACACACACAACAAACTTGGAATACCAGGGAACTTCCTCAACCTGATAAAAGGCATCTGTGAAAAATCTACAGCTAACATCATGCCTAAAGAGGAAAGACTGAAAGTTTTCCCCCTGTGATCAGGAATAAGACTCTCTCTCCACTTTTATGCATTATGGTAACGGAAGTTCTAACCAAGGCAATTAGGCAAGAACTAGAAACAAAAGTCTTCCACATTGGAAAAGAAGAGTTAATATTATCTCTGTTCAAAGATGACATAATATTATATATTTAAAATTTTACAGAAAGCCCAAAAAACTATTAGAGTTTTAAAAGTCCAACAAAGTTGCAAGTTACAAGATCAACACACAAAAATCAGTTGTATTTCCACATACTAGCAGTGAACAACACGAAAAGGAAATTAAGACTATTTCATTTATAGTAGCATGAAAAAGAATAAAATGCTAAGAAAAAAATTTGACAAGAAAGTCCAAGACATGTACACTGAAAAATACAAAATGTCATTGAAAGAAATTAAAGGTATGGAAACACAAAAGACCCCGAATAGCCAAAGCAATCTTGAGAACGAGAAATGGAGCTGGAGGAATTAGGCTCCCTGACTTCAGACTCTACTACAAGGCTACAGTAATCAAGACAATATGGTACTGGCACAAAAACAGAAATATAGATCAATGGAACAGGATAGAGAGCCCAGAGATAAACCCACACACATATGGTCACCTTATCTTTGATAAAGGAGGGAAGGATATACAGTGGAGAAAAGACAGCCTCTTCAATAAGTGGTGATGGGAAAACTGGACAGCTACCTGTAAAAGTATGAAATTAGAACACTCCCTAACACCACACACAAAAATAAACTCAAGGGCTTCCCTGGTGGCGCAGTGGTTGAGAATCCGCCTGCCGATGCAGGGGTCACGGGTTCGTGCCCTGGTCCGGGAAGATCCCACATGCCGCGGAGCAACTAAGCCCGTGAGCCATGGCCGCTGGGCCTGCGCGTCCGGAGCCTGTGCTCCGCAACGGGAGAGGCCACAGCAGTGAGAGGTCCGCATACCGCAAAAAAAAAAAAAAATAAAAATAAACTCAAAATGGGTTAAAGACCTAAATGTAAGGCCAGACACTATCAAACTCTTAGAGGAAAACATAGGCAGAACACTATACGACATAAGTCACAGCAAGATCCTTTTTGACCCATCTCCTAGAGAAATGGAAATAAAAACACAAATAAACAAATGGGACCTAATGAAACTTAAAAGCTTTTGCATAGCAAAGGATACCATAAACAAGACCAAAAGACAACCCTCAGAATGGGAGAAAATATTTGCAAATGAAGCAACTGACAAAGGATTAATTTCCAAAATTTATAAGCAACTCATGCAGCTCAATAACAAAAAAACAAACAACCCAATCCAAAAATGGGCAGAAGAACTAAATAGACATTTCTCCAAAGAAGATATACAGATTGCTAACAAACACATGAAAGAATGCTCAACCTCATTAATCATTAGAGAAATGCAAATCAAAACTACAATGAGATATCATCTCACACCGGTCAGATTGGCCATCATCAAAAACTCTAGAAACAATAAATGCTGGAGAGGGTGTGGAGAAAAGGGAACACTCTTGCACTGCTGGTGGGAATGTAAATTGATACAGCCGCTATGGAGAACAGTATGGAGGTTCCTTAAAAAACTACAAATAGAACTACCATACGACCCAGCAATCCCACTACTGGGCATATACCCTGAGAAAACCATAATTCAGAAAGACTCATGTACCAAAATGTTCATTGCAGCTCTATTTACAATAGCCAGGACATGGAAGCAACCTAAGTGTCCATCAACAGATGAATGGATAAAGAAGATGTGGCACATATATACAATGGAATATTACTCAGCCATAAAAAGAAATGAAACTGAGTTATTTATAATGAGGTGGATGGACCTGGAGTCTGTCATACAGAGTGAAGTAAGTCAGAAGGAGAAAAACAAATACCGTATGCTAACACATATATATGGACTCTAAGGGAAAAAAATGTCATGAAGAGATTAGTGGTAGGACGGGAATAAAACACAGACTTACTCGAGCATGGACTTGAGGATATGGGGAGGGGGAGGGGTGGGCTGTGACGAAGTGGGGGAGTGGCAGGGACATATACACACTATCAAATGTAAATTAGAGGGCTTCCCTGGTGGTGCAGTGGTTGAGAATCCGCCTGCCGATGCAGGAGACATGGGTTCGTGCCCTGGTCCTGTGCTCCGCAACGGGAGAGGCCACAACAGTGAGAGGCCCACATACCGCAAAAAAAAAAAAAAAAAAAAAAAAAAAATGTAAATTAGATAGCTAGTGGGAAGCTGCTGCATAGCACAGGGAGATCAGCTCTGTGCTTTGTGACCACCTAGAGGGGTGGGATAGGGAGGGTGGGAGAGAGGGTGATGCAAGAGGGAAGAGATATGGGAACATATGTATATGTATAACTGATTCAGTTTGTTGTAAAGGAAAAACTAACACACTATTGTAAAACAATTATACTCCAATAAAGATGTTAAAAAAAAATAAAATAAAATAAAATAAAATAAAATGAGCTAAGATTGAAAAAAAAAAAAAGAAATTAAAGACATCCTGTGTTCATGAATTGGAAGACAATATCGTTAAGATGGCAATACTTCCCAAATTGATCTACAGAATCAAAACAATCCCAGCAAAATCCCAGCTGGCTTCTTTGCAAAGATTGGCAAGTTGGTGCTGCAAATGATATGGAAGTACACAGGATGCAGAATAGCTAACTTGAAAAGGAGAACAAAGTAGGATGACTCATACTCCCAAATTTCAAAACTTACTACAAAGCTATAGTAATCAAGAGAGTGTGATAATGACATAACAATAGATGTATAGATCAATAGGATAGAATTGAGAGCCCAGAAATAAATCCTTACGTTTGAGGTCAATTGGTTTTCAAGAGGGGTGCCAGGATAATTTAATAGGGAAAGAATGGTCTTTTCAACAAATGGTGCTGGAACAACCGGATATCCACATATTAAAGAATGGAGTTGCACCCCTCTGCCTCACACAATATACAAAAATTAATTCAAAATGGATCATAGACCCAAACATAAGAGTTAAAACTATAAAGGTCTTACGAGGAAACATAGGTGAAAATCTGTGACCTTGGATTATACCATGGATTCTTAGATCTGATAACAAAATCAAGAGGAACAAAGGAAAAAATAAATCAGAATTCTTCAAAATTAACTACTTTTTTGCTTTAAAACTACCATCAAGAAAGTGAGGGCTTCCCTGGTGGTGCAGTGGTTGAGAATCTGCCTGCCGATGCAGGGGACACGGGTTCGTGCCCCGGTCCGGGAAGATCCCGCATGCTGCGGAGCTGCTGGGCCCGTGAGCCACGGCCGTTGAGCCTGCGTATCCAGAGCCTGTGCTCCACAACGGGAGAGGCCACAACAGTGAGAGGCCCACGTACCACAAAAAAAAAAAAAAAGAAAAAAAGAAAGTGAAAAAGGGGCTTCCCTGGTGGCGCAGTGGTTGAGAGTCCGCCTGCCGATGCAGGGGACACGGGTTCGTACACCGGTCTGGGAAGATCCCACATGCTGCGGAGCGTCTGGGCCCGTGAGCCATGGCCGCTGAGCCTGTGCATCCGGAGCCTATGCTTCACGAGGGAGGAGGCCACAACAGTGAGAGGCCCGCATACCGGAAAAAAAAAAAAAAAAGAAAGTGAAAAGGCAACTCAGAATGGGAGAAAATATTTGAAAATCATGTATGCGATAAGGGATTTGTAGCTAGAATATATAAAGTACTCTTACAACTCCATAATAAAAAGACAACCCCAAATAATCCAATTTAAAAATGGGCAAAGGATCTGAATAGCTATTTATCCAAAGATATGCAAATGGCCAATAAATATAACATACAATAGACATATGAAAAAATGCTCATTATTAGTCATCAGGGGAATTCAAATCAAACCATAATGAGATACCACTTCACACCCACTAAGACAGCTATAATCAACAAATCAAATAATAACAAGTTTTGACAAGGATGTGGAGAAATCAGAACATTGATACATTGCTGTTGGGATTATAGAATGTTCCAGCCACTGCGGAAAACAATCTGGCAGTTCCTCAAAAAGTTAAATATAGCATTACCACATGATTCAGCAATTCTACTGCTAGGTATATACCCAAAAGAATTGAAAACATATGTTCTCACAAACACTTGCACAGTAATGTTTATTGCAGCAGTACTCATACTAGCCAAAAAGTGGAAAAAAACCAAATATCCATTAACTGAAGAATGGATAAAATGTGGTATATCCATACAATGGAATATATATTGTTTGGTAATTGGATATATTACTTAGCAATTGGAAGATATTTTATTGGCCAAAAAAGAACAAAGTACTGATATATGCTACAACATGGATGAACTTCAAAAATATTATGCTAAGGGAAAGAAGCCAACCACAAACGACCACATAATGTATGATACTATTTATATGAACTATCAAGAGTGGACAAAGTTTTAGAGACAGAAAGTAGATTAATGGTTGCCTGAGGCTGGAAGGCTGGGGGTGAGAGAATGGGAAGTGACTGCTAATGGACATGGCATTTATTTTGGGGGTGATGCAAATGTTCTAAAATTGATTGTGGTGATGGTTGCACAACTCTGTGAACACACTAATACTCAATGAATTGTACACTTTAAATGGGTCAGGTTTTTTTCTGTGCATTATATCTCCATAAAATTGTTAAAAAGTAATCTATCGCACACTGGTCGCCTGGGTATGAATTTATTTTCACATCTAACTGCAAAGAAAAGAAGAAGCAAAGAATAGCCTAGTCATTTCCCAGTAAAGCAAAGGCTGCATACATTACGGTTCATTCCTATACAGCCACCTACTAGATTTTATTTACCCTTGACATATATCAGACACTCTATATATCCAACCAGAAAAATTATAAGCATCCTCAAGAGCAAAGGATTCCATTGCAGGGCAACTATTTATTTGTTTAATTTGGACCTCGGGTGGCTGAGAATTGAGTTGATCATACTCCTCAGTTCTTAGTAAATTTTTGTCATCATTCTGGGCAAGGCCTCTCTTTCTCTCCCTGTCTCTATTTTTCCTTCTTCCATGATTCCTACTCCCATTTTCCCTCTCCCACCGCAGGCATCCACCCTAATGTATTTAATAGTCTTTAAACATGCCGGCATCCCCTTAAATCATGTGCTAGTGCTTTATGTAGTACGTATTTTTTAGCTGTTTATTTTTTTATTTTTTATTTAATTGGAGTATAATTGCTTTACGATGGTATGTTAGTTTCTGCTTTAAAACAAAGTGAATCAGTTATACATATACATATATCCCCATATCTCTTCCCTCTTGCATCTCCCTCCCTCCCACCCTCCCTATCCCACCCCTCTAGGTGGTCACAAACCACCTAGCTGATCTCTCAGGGGCTGAGGGGTGGGGTGAGGGAAATGGGGAGGTGTCGGTCAGGCTACAGAGTTTCAGTTACATAAAATAAATAAGTTCTGGAGATCTACTTTACAACATAGAGCCTATAATTAAAAGAACTGGATTGTATACTTAAAATTTTGCTAGGAAGTTAAATCTTAGGTTAAGTGTTCTTACTGCAAAAGGAAAAACAAAGCAAAACAAAGGGGACAGAGGAAACTTCTGGAGGTGATAGCTAAGTTTATGGCATTGATAGTGATGATGGTTCCACAAGGTATACTTATTTCTAAACACATCAAGTTGTAATATATTAAATATCTACTTCTTTTTGTATGTCAGTCATACCTCAATAAAGTGGTTAAAAAATTCTTAGTTCCATCATTTGTCAGCTTGTAACTTTGGGCAATGTACTTAACCTACATCTGTGCTTCAGCTTCTTCAACTTTATCATTGATAATAATAGTACTGACCTCTGAGTTGTTATGAAGCCTGCATGAGTTAATATCTGCAGAGCACTAAGAATAACACTGGCACACAGCAGAAGTTATATGTGCTTGCTGTTATTATATTTCCAGGTTGTTATTCATATTACAGGATTGTCTGGTGAAGCAGGTAATTTATTGATACTCCAGTAGGGTGAACAGAGTGCAGAAAATAGCAAACAAATCTAGAGAGGTTCAGGCAGGTTTGCCAGTGGCCATTAAAAGACCTGTCACCGTTTAACAGAAACAGGGTACCTGAGAAGTGGCAGACCAACTGGTAAGGGCAACTCTGAGCCACACTCCTAGGAGGGAACTAGAGTTATAAGTGACAGTTGTAGCACTCCAAAATGGGGACAATCCTACTATATATGATGTACAAGGTGAGTACTCAGGCTGGGAGAATGGGGTGCAGGAATGGAGGAAGGTCCATGAATATCAACATAGGGGTCACAGCAAAACCCACTCCTAGAGACATCATTGTACCCAACTGTAAGCCCAGGAAGGCAGAGGTGGAGGGAATGAGGCAGAGCCTATAACGGAACCACTCTTTTGGTAACCCTGTTTTAAAGCAATAATTTCCAGATATTTTAGAACTGAAAAGTATTACTTCTTTTATTTTAGTTTATTTCATCATCTTTCCCTAAAAATGTATGGCTTATGCCTTTAAAAATTAAATTGCACTAAGATCTTTTTTATATCTTTTTTTGATACTCCTTGAAACAATTGCAGAACTCCAGGATGTGGAGAACAGCCCTGGGAATTGGCTCCCCTAGGCTCTTATTATGCGAAGGAGGGTAATGAACACTATAAAAGCCTTTCTAACCTGTGAAAGTAAAAGCTTTGGGCATGGAGCCATTTTACTTCAAATTTATATCTATTCCTAGAAGGGTTTGCCAAACAGGGTACATTCCAGGATGACGTATTAAAAATGACAAAGTGCCTGGAGTTCTTATTAGTGTTGGAGTATCAAATCTGCCCAGGTCTGGTTGAGAGATGTTACTTCACCATAGAACCCATGTATTAACTCACTCCAAAACCACATGTAAGCACAGTCTTTTAAAGGTTTCTGTATTCTGGAGTTTGAAGTGGAGGCTGGGGGAAAAAAAAAACAGACCTAGAACTGTTTCTTTCTTCATCTTTCAATCCTGACCACCCTGTGCACCTCCAGAGGGGAAAGAGAAAAACAAAGAGAACCCAACAAAGCAAGAGGCTGTTTTGGAATGGTTTCAACAACTCAGAAATGGATTAAATTACTAAAGTGCTTGAATGTGCTCCAGAAAAACATCCAAAACACAACAACATCAGTAATCATAATGAGTTTACCTTACTCCACCACTCAAATAAAGCACAGCTGTTTTTGATACAGAGATTGCAGAGAAATGTCTCCACTGTAGCCTTCTGGATAAATATCGTATAATGAATGACACCCACAAAAACATGCCATAGAAAACATAGTCACTGTTGTAAAGGACTGCTTTTTAAAAATGCCGCTTAATATAGGTCACTGACATCACAAAGCAGAGCAATTCACTAAAAGTAATTCTGTGGGGGCTAATATGAAATGATTCAAGTATATTGTCACCTCTTGGTCTGGTTTAAATCACAAAGAGATTTTAGACTCTAGACTGAACCAGTTCTCAAAGTTTTGCTTGTCTGTCCACATGCAGGTGGGGTAGAAAATGGCAGCATTTATGCAAGGAGTCACCATATCCATCTGAAAACCAAGAATTGTCAGTAGAATAAATGAATGTCTTCATGCATGTGGACAGCAATAAAATAAAAGCTCATTTTAAAATGTTATTGAATGTTGATCGTTGTTGAAGTTGAGTAAAGGATACGTGGAGTCGATTGCAACATTGTCTACTTCCGTGTATATTTGAAATTTTCTATAAGAAAACATTTTAAGAGTGTTATTCAGTATGGAGTTTTCTTAAAAAACTAAAAATAGAGTTACCATATGATCCAGCAATCCCACTCCTGAGAATGTATCCAGAAAAGACGAAAAATCTAATTTGAAAAGATACATGAACCCCAATGTTCACAGAAGCACTATTTACAATAACCAAGATATGGAAACAACCTAAATGTCTATCAACAGATGAGTGGATAAAGAAGATGTGAGATACACACACACACACACACACACACACACACACACACACACACACACATATATATATATATAATGGAATATTGCTCAGCCATAAAAAAAATGAAACGATGCCATTTGCAGCAACATGGATGGACCTAGAGAGTATCATACTAAGTGAAGTCAGACCAAGAAAGACAAATATTATACACTATCACTTATATGTGGAGTTTTTAAAAATGATACAAGTGAATTTATTTACAAGACAGAAACAAACTCACAAATATAGAAACAAACTGATGCTTACCAAAGGGGAAAGGGGGGGAGGGAGGGATAAATTAGGAGTTTGGGATTAACAGGTACAGACCACTATATATAAAATAGATAAACAACAAGGACCTACTGTATAGCACAGGGAAATATATTCAATATCTTGTAATAACCTACAGTGGAAAAGAATCTGAAAAAGAATATATAGATATAGATATACATATGTATATACGGATATGTATAACTGAATCACTGCTGTACACCTGAAACTAACACAACATTGTAAATCAACTATACTTCAATTTTAAAAAGAAGAAAAAAAGGGAAACTCTTTACATTAAAAAAGAGTGTTATTAAATTAATAGTAAATTTTAAATGTTTTCTCAACCAATTGATGGTAAAAGTACAGCCACTATCATGGTGGAGGCCTGAGAAAAGGTTTTACTTTAGAAAGAGATTTCATACTCAAAATGGTTTGGAAAAACTGCTACAGAGTATGGTCTCTAATGTGGGATTTGTGTACTCTATGAGACTGCAACATGATCCATTAGAACTAGTGTTTATATTAATTTTTAATCTTAAAAGAAGAAAGAAACTGTTTCATTTATATCTAACATAAAGATTGCCTCTGATTTCATCACTCAGTCTATCTGTCAAGGAAAGATGGCTTTTTAACAATGGGTGAGAAAGGAAGTGTTTTTCAAAGGAATAGGTCATAGACAGAGCATTTTGATAACAGATATTTGAAGATGTTTTCATCATCTTGTAATTTTATTGCTGACAGCTAAGTGTGTCACTATTTGTACAGTTGTAAGAAAAACTGTAACGGGACATTATAAACTTGCCTAAAACAGTCTACTCCGATAGCTTGAACTGGTTTGTAAAAACATTTTAATGTGCAAGAGCCACTGATTGATGTCAGGGAGAGTGGAAATTTAATAGCCAAATTTTAATAAAAAACCTTTGCGTAAATGAAAAGTTAGTAATAGGATTTACTGAGCACAGCTAATGTCATACCACAGCCATTTAGATCTATGAATCTTTGTGAGGTATCGTTTCTAGCTATGACATTCATTGGAGCCAAGCCTTTGTTTAAACTGAATTCCATATTCCAAAATGTTAAACCATCACTTCAAAATTAAGGAGGCATATTCAATCACATTGTTCTCACTAAAATATTTATAATAATATGTTTCAAATAAGAGATAGATTTACATATATAATCATATAAATTTTATTTCAAAATATTATTTCATATTTACCTCATATTTTAAATGTTCTGTTTTTCATGCTTTATACTGTGTACAATATATTAGTAAGGCATTACACAAATATCACATTAATTTTTTAAAGATAAGTGTATTACATGTAATATCAATTCCACTATATTGATCTCAGCTGTGAGATCATTTGAGCCTCATTTCTTTTCAATAGTAGTTCTGTAATCACCATTTCTGTCTATTCTGTGATTGTTCCAGTTTTCTAACTCTTCTTGGGTCCATTTCAGAACCTTACATTTTAAGAGGAGACATTCTGTGTTCTCAAGATTTTATAATAAATTGCCAGATTGTTGTACATAATCATCTCTAATATTTTTAATCTCTTCCATGTTTGTATCTCCTTTCTTATTACTAACATGGCATAATGTTGCCTTCTTTCTTTTTATTTAATCAGAATCAGCAGGGAAATATCTATACTATTAGTCTTTTCAGATACCAACTTTTGGTTTCATTCATATTTTCAACTCTTTCTCTGTTTTCTAGTGAATCAACATAAGCTTTTATCTTAATACCTACCTCCTGCTTTCATTTGTTTTACTTTGTTTTTCTTTTTCTCATGTCTGAGGTTATATACTTTGTTCATTTGATTTGGGTCTTTTCTCAAAATTAAAGATAATACTGTGTACAGCTATACAATTTTCTAGAAACCTAAGTTTGAAAAAGAGTGTTATTCAGTATGGAGTTTCGGGAATGAAATCTTTTATTTGTTACTACATTTGAGAAAATTTGACTTTTTTTTTTTTAGTTATGATTTCTTATTTGGTTAAGGGATTACTTACAAGCATTCCTCAATTTATAAAAAAATCATTTTGGGTCCACTTTTCATTGTTTATTCTTAGTTTTATTGGATTATGATGAAAGAATGTGGTTTGTTAACTTTCTACTTTTGGTAAATTATTCAAGTTTCTTTGGGTCAAGTTAAAAAAAAAGATAAAAGAGGGCTTCCCTGGTGGCACAGTGATTGAGAGTCCGCCTGCCAATGCAGGGGACACGGGTTCATGCCCTGGTCCAGGAAGATCCCACATGCCACGGAGCAGCTGGGCCCATGAGCCATGGCCACTGAGCCTGCACGTCCAGAACCTGTGCTCCGCAACGGGAGAGGCTACAACAGTGAGAGGCCGGCGTACCACAAGGAAAAAAAAAAGATAAAAGATAAGTGTATTATATTGATACATTTTAATACCTTTTTATATGATTGCATTCAGAAAATCTTCTCAAATTTTAGTGTATACACACATCATTGTAAGATCTTGTTAAAATTTGGCATCTGATTCAGTAATTCTAGGGCAGGGCCTGAGAGTCCACATTTCTAACTAGCTCCTGGGTAATCCTGATATTGCTTGCTCTCAGATCACACTTGGAGAAGGTCATGGGGCAGGGGGAAGGTGGGTATGTTTTACAATAGGATTGCACAATCAAAAATAAGTGGAGATGACTAGAGGATGAATGGACTACACTCCCTGCAGGTTGTCCTTCATAACTACTATTTCTCTCAGTGGAGTTTCTGGTAGGGACTGAGCCGTAATGACTGTTGTTCCGCTCCCTGACAAGCACCTGGATGCAGCTCAGCTCTGCAGCTTTAGCAGTCAGCTGAACTCAGATAGACTGGCCATCCTCAAATTCAAAGTGATGTGACCAGTAGTGGTGCATTGCTCCAGTCTGGAGCTGATGGATAATAGCTGCTACTGCCTTATAGGACTGATGTGAGGATTAAATGATATAAGATGTCGAAAATACTTTGTAGAGGGCTTAGTAAAGTGTATCGGTTTTTTTTTTTTTTTTTTTTTTGGCGGTACACGGGCCTCTCACTGTTGTGGCCTCTCCCATTACGCAGGCTCAGCGGCCATGGCTCACGGGCCCAGCCGCTCTGCGGCATGTGGGATCTTCCCGGACCAGGGCACGAACCCGTGTCCCCTGCATCGGCAGGCGGACCCCCAACCACTGCCTCACCAGGGAAGCCCTGAAAGTTCTATTTTTAAACTAAATTTATCAGGGGAAAGCATGAACGCAGTCCCCCACTACCACAAATTATGCAGTCGAGTTTCCCACATTTGGAGAAATTGCAGGGGTCACCACATCCGGAGTGCAGTGGATAAGCCTCGCCCTGGGAAAACCACCTTCATGATCATGGTATCTTCCCTGCCAGGTAAGTATAAAGTGTATCTATTATTGTTGGAGGTGTGGCTGCCTGTGGACTGGGCCAAGATCCCTTTCAGATGGTTATTTTGGGTCTTCTTTAACACTGAGACAAACAGGCCATCAAAACCCCATGTCATAAAACGTGACATTTAAAAAATGTTTAACCCGGAAGTATTTGAAAGTGGCTATAACCACCTCAGCTACTAATATCCTCAAGTACTTGCTTTATGGAATTATTGACACTATTCACCAATGAGAAGTTGGGAGCATCTACTGAAAATGACAAATTTGTTTACTGATATGTAAACTTTCTTTCTGGAAATAATTAGCTGAGACATTTGTTTACTAAGATCACTCGTAGCTTGTGATAATAATATCATCTGCAAACAGAAGAATGTTTATGTTTATGTTCACATTTCTTGTTAATGTGGGCTGATTTCACATTTTAAATCAAATAAGATTTCCCCAGATTCATATCTAGTACATTTGCGGGCATGGAAGAGAGCTTTGATTGCAAGGGCCATAATTCCCTTCTTTTTTTTAAGCTATTCTACATGTGAGCTCAAGTCATCAAATAAAATTAGAGCTACCTAGTGAGGATGTGGGGAAAAGGGAACCCTCGTCCACTGTTGGTGGAATTGTAAATTGGTGTAGGCACTGTGGAAGACAGTATGGAGGTTTCTCAAAAACCTAAAAATAGAGCTACCATATGACCCAGCAATTCCACTCCTGGGTATATACCTGAAAAAAACAAAAACACTAACTTGAAAAAATACATGCACCCCTATGTTCATAACAGCATTATTTACAATTGTCAAGATATGGATGCAACCTAAGGGTCCATCAACAGATGAATGGATAAAGAAGATGTGGTATATATACGATGGAATACTACTCAGCCATAAAAAGAACAAAATTTTGCCATTTGCAGCAACATGGATGGACTTGGAGAACATTATGCTAAGTGAAATAAGTCAGACAGAGAACGACAAATACTGTATGATATCACTTATATGTGGGATCTAAAAAATACAACAAACTAGTAAATATAACAAAAAAGAAGCAGACTCACAGATATAGAGAACAAGCTAGTGGTTACCAGTGGTGGGTGGGGAGGGGCAATATAGGGATAGGGAATTAAGAGGTACAAACTATTCTGTATAAAATAAACTACAAGGATATATTGTACAACATGGGGAATTTAACCAATAGTTTATAATAATGATAAGTGGAGTATAACCTTTAAAAATTGTGAATCACTATTGTACACATGTAACTTATATAATATTACTGTATATCAACTATATTTCAAATAAAATATTTTTTTAAAAAGAACTTAATCAGAAAAAAATATATTTTAAAAACTAGAGCCACCTATAAATTTTCAAGTATTAGCTCACTTGTTTGGTCCTAATGTTGTAACCCTCAGAACCCAGCTTTGCGGTTTTTCCCTTTTCATGTTTGAAAGGTAGAGCTTCACATAATACATGGAGTATCAATTAATATAGTTCCTTCAGAGCCCAGAGCTGGCCTACTGTCCATGTTGGTGAACAAAACAGTAGAAGGCCTTTTAACATTTTTCAACCCTAAATACCATAGCATGCCAGGCCTCTCTCTAGACACAGAGTCACATGTCTCCATCTTATTTTACTTGACTCTATTTCTCATGGGACTGTACAAGTTTCTCCCTGATTCTGTTTTTTCCACCTTTTCTGCCATAGGATGTTAGTCTCATTCTTTACCACAATTCCAATCTCCCTCCCTAACCCTTTTTGTCTTTAGTTGAGTCCTTTGAGGGCAGAGATTGTCTCTGTTTTAAACACAGCTGTATTACCATCATCTAGCATAACACTCGGCACAGAGAATTTGTTAAATAAATATTTGTTGAAGGTTTGAATAATGTTAAGGTTGGGTTTCCTTTGATTATTTCATGATGTGGAAAACACTCATTACTTTATCTTACTTTTCTTTCCTTTGGAATAAATTTGATCAATTCAAGGAGTTCCAGAGCAGGAACACATAGACACCAAAGTTTCCAGGACAATAAAAATTGTGAAAAGCTTTTTGCTTGCTTCAATGTGGACATGGAAAATCTTTCCCAATTTATAGATGTTGACTTGAACTCCTTACCTGCTTATTGATGTAGGAAAAGGCCAAGTATGATTTTTTTAATGTAAGAATGAATATTTCTTACACAGTGGGATTTACTAAGCCAAAAGAGGAATGGCATTTTGTTACATGCTATAACATGGATGAACCTTGAAAACACTGTGTTTAGTGAAATAAGCCAGACGTAGACGGACAAATATTGTAGATTCCACTTATACGAGGTACCTAGAATAGGCAAATTCATAGAGACAGAAAATAGAATAGAGATTACTAAGGGCTGGTGGGAGGGAAAATGGGGTTGTTACTGTTTGATGGTTACAGTTTTTGCTGAGGATGATGAAAAAGTTTTGGCTATAGACAGTGGTGATGGTTACACACACTGTGACTGTATTTAATGCCACTGAACTGCATATTTATAAATGGTTAAAATAAATATTATTTATGTATATTTTACCACAATAAAAAAGAGGAATAAAAAAAGAATGAATATTTCTTCCCCCTGTTACTTAATATTCATCAAGCTAACCATGAATGTCAAAATAGGCACATTATCTGTGCTCACAGTATGAAAAATCAAAGAGAGAAGTACCTTGTGTCTTATATTATTACCCTCATGGCTTCTCAGATTTAGCCTGGATGGGAAAAAAAGGCAGACTGAATAGCCTGTGTTTATATAAATCCTGATCTGTGTGCCCTCTGACTCCCCAGATGACTGAGTGGGTGGAAGCACGCACATGCATTGTGACAGTGTGTACATAAATACTGTCACATGTAAGGCCAGGAGCAGGGTGACATAGAGAGCAAGTCACAAGTTGTCAGGACTCTAAATTGAAGTTTTGTTTTTATCAGGGCCCTAGAAAACCAGAGCCACGTGAAGTCATGGCCCTTAACCACGACCTCTCCCACATACTGAGGGGAGAATTCAGATGCCCACTGCAGTCAGCCGGTCAGACTGCTTCTTGCATGCTCCCTGCCTCCACTCTGCTCCACCCTGGAACTCTTCTCCGCTATGGCTGAGGCTGAGTGAGATCCTTGAGATCATATCTTTATCCCCTTTCTACCCACATCACCCCCAAACTTGAAACTCCCAGGGTTTAGCACAAAGCTTAGTAAGTGCCCAATAAATATTTGTAGACTGAATTAATGAATGAATGAATATTGCTCTGGCCAAAGCCACAGCTTCCACACCCTGCATAACTGCACTCAGTACTGACCCTGAAGATAGGAAAAGCAGTACAACTGATGCTGTAAGAAAATGTTTCTTGTTTATACTGCTGCATCTTGATCTTTGGCTGATCTAAGCACAATGTGAACTCTTTCAGTTCAGAGAAAAGAGGTTTATGGTGCGTGGCAGAGCTAAGAACAATGGGCTCAAATGACAGACTGGAGACACTCTCAGCTTCTGAGAGCCTGGAAACTCCATCTATAGATCCGTCCCAGAGGGCAGAGCCAAATAAGGGCAGATGGAGAACACAGCTTTCTTGGGAACTGGTTTTCCACTCCTCTAAGGTAAAAATACATCACTCTATAGCACCCTGAATCAATTCTCCAAAATATAGTACTGTGTCCTTGTTTGCCAGTGTTTAAAAATAAGTCCTTGTCATATTTTTATTCTCTTTGTCTTAAAGTCATCCAACCAGCCTTGCTTGCAGAATATTAATTGCAGTGAAGCAGAAACCAGGAGATTAAATTGAAGCTACTTTTGAACAGAGCTCCTTAACTGATGACTGACTTGCTGCCCCCAAGCTAAACTCTCCTTTCTCTTTGATCATATGCTCCTTGTCATCTGCAACTACGGGACAATGAATTGACAGCTAATTTTAAATCAGCTTTCTTTAGGCTGGTCATTAGAGTGCCTACTGTCCGACAGTGCCAAATTCTAGCCTAGGGTTGTGACAGGGATTTAATGCTGTGTCCCAAGTGGGCTACTGGGCTGGCCATTAGAGTAGCAGGTGTCACTAATTTATCTTAACACTGCCCTGCCGCAGACTGTTTAAATTCACATTGCCCTTACCATATCTGCTCTGCCCCTACATTAAACCTTTCAACCAGTATTTTCCAGATAAAACTAAGCATTATTCATGTATGAAGCACTAAGTGTTCATTTTTAGAGTATACAAACAATTCCAAGAAAAGTTAACAATAACTAAATCCTATACACACCAGGGCTGGGGCACCATTGTCATATTAAAGAAGAAACCATACTTGATTCTGAATTAGTACAACAACACTCTGAAACCCAACTTCTAAGAGAAAAGAAAGCTTAAAATGCAATGAGTTGGTAGCAAGACATGAGTTGAGTTCTAGTCCAAGCTCAGATACGTATTTATTGGATTATTGGATTTCTTTGGGTACTTTATTTGCCTCTATTTCTTAGTGTCTCCAGCTCTAAAAATAGAAGTGATTTTATCTACTCTTTATTTCAGAAAACTGTTGTGGGAATGACTTGTATGACCTGAAAAATAAATAAGCTCCTTAAACAAAGCCCAATAAAGGTACAATTATTGTGAATTGCTATTGTAAGGTTAAACAGAACAATTCAATCAAAAGACACAGTGTTTGAGAACATTCTTAATTTTATTTTCTTTAATTTTATAAAATACATTTTGTAAGATAAGTTTCTAAAAGTTTATCCTTTATGTGTGTTAAAAATGGAATTCTATATCAGAAATGAAGGAAACACTTTCAGTTGATTAACTCTCTTCATGTGTGTATATGTGTGTATGTATGCATGGGAGGTTTTCAGGGAAGGGTTGGTTATTTGTTATGTTATTAAATCAAAACAAAACACAAGGTATGGATTACTTCACTTTCCTTGATCTTGATTGGTTTCTTACAGAACCTTTTCCATCTGCTCCCTCTATGCAGCCTGGAAGCTTGTCTTGTATACTGTTCTGAAAGCAAATATCAAGTGTCTTTTTGTAAACCTTACATCTCCTTAAACGTTGTTGAAACCACTTTGCGGGAGAAAACAAAACGACTCTTTACAGCAACAGAGCCACCTACAGCCATACCCATAAAATCTTTCCCTTAATAAATACAAATCAACTTTTTATTTTTTAACCCAAAGTTAAAACCCAAACACAGAAAGGGAAGACTGAAACCTGGGAGCTATTCGAATTTCAAACTCTTTCCACTTTTCCTTTTCCCTGGAAGCTTACCAACTGAATAGCTGACGGCTGGTGCATTCAGTTATATGATCTGCACCAGGAGAGAATAACCTGTATGTTAAACCTAACTCTTTAACACACCAAGGTAACATTGCTAAATCAAATCATGTCCCGCCAGCTAGAAAGAACGATCAAATAGGTTATTCAAATTGAGGTTCAAATTCACCAAATCTGTTTCTGCAAAGGACGGAATAATTGGTCGAAAATCCCAAGAGATGCAAGAACTAGCCAATTTTACACATCATTTGTGTTGTTTAATGTCCAATTTTCATTGGTTAAAGAATCATAATCAAAGAATCATTCTCCAGACCTTTCTGGTCCAACCCCAAACAAGCGATAGACAAACTGAAAAATGTGAAATGTGCATCATTCTGAAACAAATCAAGATCTTCAAATCACCTGCTATGACTGAATGGATAATACCCCATGAAAAGAGCACCATTGTGAAGATATGACAGAGGCGGAAGTACACAACTAATTAACAGAAAGAAGACATGCTATCCAAAGAGTTAACTATCCTGTGTCTACCAGAGGGTTGGCTCAGTTTACACCGTTAGCCTCTAGCAACTGCTGCTCCTTAGGCGAGTCTTTTTTCATATGAGCTAGTTTCTCTCTATCCTCAGCTCCTTGGAAACCACAGGGTTGTCATGGTAGCTGTTATCAAGGAGAAGGGAGTGAGAAAATGCTGACAACACCTTGTTTCTCTTCTCTAACGAGGTATAAGGCCAGGTGCCCCCTTTTGTCTCCACAGACACTAAGGTCCCTTATGCTATAAGTAAGGTTGGCTGAGTTACGGCTTAAATAGTCCATTGCCATCAGGGTCAGTGCTCTCTTTCTATGGGCGAAAGATCCTTGCTTTGACCCCCTTCTCCCAGCTGCAATAGGTAGATTTGGGCAAATGCTCTTATTGTTTTGCTGGCATTCTTTTTTCTTCTATCTTCAATGGTAATAGGGAGACAGGACTGAGTTCTCGGTTTTGTACACCAACGAGAATATATTTGGCTCCCAAAATGGCAAGGGGGGCAGGTACATCCCTTTTCTCTACCTGAGCATCTTTCTTTCCACTTTGTTTCCATCAGTGGAAGTGCCCTTTGAGAAGAAAACACTTCCTGGTCCTCAGGAGATGCTTGAAAATTGAATTAGAGCCTCCATTTCTCTGTGACTTGCAGTTGGGGAGTCACCATCTTAAGCATTTCCCATTTCTAGCAGGAACCAGCTATGAAGCAGAATGACTAAAAGAGGTACGTAGGAGGGGAGAGTCCATGGAGAGACATTTATCACCACGAGACTCTCCTTTCTTGTTACACTCGTCAAGTAAGAAGAGGGCCAGTCAGTGGCAAAGGCAAAGAGTTAACATGGGAGACGCAGCATTGTAGGCTGTGTGGTTAGAGCCTCGCTATTAGAGAAAGGAAAATTTCTACAGGATATCAGAACTTGGTGCCTCGGCCCATGAGTTTCAGGACGGCAAAGTTGTAAGTGGCAGCAATCATGAAGGTGAGCTGTAGGTAAGAGAAGAGAGAATATGAGTGAGAGTAGAAAAGGCTCTCTCCTCCAGCCCTTTTGGGAATGAGGAAGGGTAGAAATAAAATCATAGTTAAATAAAGAAAAAAACTCCTGTTCTGCAAAAAGCAGCACATCCAGGCTTTCGCCCTGTATACGTGAGTAGAAGTCCTCTCTGAGACATTTCCTTCCAATGGCCCAGGCCCAGAAAATCAACTCGACAAGGAATTTTTCCACACCTCTGCTCAGCCCAGCACTGAGTTTTCCTCAGGAAAGTGAACACCACCTGGACTCTGCCATCATCATATCTTACATGTCTGAGCGACCTGGATTCATAGGGTGCTTGCTGTAGACGCATAGCCACACCGTGCAGCACAGCCTTCCCCTGCTTAATGCATCCATTTATTTCACAAGATGAGGAACAACTCGACTCCGTAGAAAAGCCTCAGCGGTGGGGGCCAGGAGTGCTCCAAGCTGATCCTTGGCTGATCACCACTTATTCAATGACTCGAGATAAATTGCTTCACCCTTCAGTACCCCGGGTTCTTAATCTGAACAATGAATGCACTACATTGACACTGCGCCGAAACACCATCCATAATAACAATTCTAATAATGTTAAGAGGTCCTTCCAGTATTTTCAGGAGAGTAACTAAATCCCTTGGAGAGCATCCAAGATGATTCCTATTTACAGTATATAGAATTCCAGGCTACCAAAAATCACGTTTAGTAAGGTTCCAGTGTTCTTGTCACTGATCTGATAGGAATGTGTTGAGCATCAACTATAATTTCTGACTGCAAAGCACCTGGCAATGTTACATGCTCTGTAAATGCTCTACCTTATTATTCTTGACCACGAATCTCTTTCCTCTTCCTCACACCACTTTGCTTGTTCTTATCTCATTTCTGAAAATTTTCTGCCTTGCCAACCCAAAGTAGAAGGCCACAGTCTCTACACTCTGCTGTCTCTGCCCAGCAGCTTTTCTCCAGCACTTCAAGGTTAGAAGGAATCTACCTCTTTTTACCTTTCAGCATAGCTGTACCCAAGCTATCCCAGGACCACTTATTTACCAAGATCATTAAAAGACAACTCACCAGGGAAACCAGTGTGGCTGCGGCCCCCACAAACGCAGCAATAAACAGGTGGAAGGTCATTTGGAACTGTAAGAAAATTGCAAAAGGGAGAACTGGGTCTTGCAACAGCTGAAATAGGCTCTGCTGCAGATCATGAGTGCAACTTTCTGAACGTGTTGATATCTTTCTGTGTGTTAATTTGGCATCTCTAAGTTGTCACATCCCTGAGTGTAGGCCTCCCATTCTTCAATGTACACCCTAGCACCTGACCCCAGAGCACCCAGAACACAGAATTCTCATAAAATAGTATAGTCTTCCCAAATAATCAGCTGGTTCCCCTCGGTTGTGCCCAGAACCCCAAAACATTTTGCTTTCAAAGAAATAGTTTACTGCCTTCTTCCTCAGGATTTACTTTTATTCCCCTGCCTCATCTGTGTATAATATCCATTCTCAATACAGTGTTTCCTTTTTCAAAGGTACTTTCTTTATACATGAGATTGAGAAGTTCCGAACTAAATGTGTTTTATAAAACCTGCGTATGTCTGGGCACAACCCATTTTCTTGATAAGGTTTTTAAGTAAAAGAATGAAAATTTTCACTTGGGGGATTTTGCCATTAAGCTCTATCTTTACCTAGAGCTACAAATTTCTCTTTGAAGGGAGGAGGTCTTAGAATGGAAGGCTTTCTCTGCAGCTTTAAGGAAAATAGATATTTTACCATGTATGCTCATTGGCTCAGGCAATATTTTATAGAAGGCAATTTGCTAACTCAAAATCCAGCAAAAAAGAAATTGTGGTCCTTAAAATCAAAGTTGGGTAGAAATTTTATGTTACTAGCCATTCCATTGTAAAATAACCCAGTGCCCCACTCACCTCAGCTGTTTTGCAGATGGACAGAAGGTTGGAGCCACACACCTTGCCAGGGAAAGCATTCCATGGGAGAACGCCTACGTAAGACACAAATATCAACCAAGGTGAGCTTCACAGAGTTATGGGGCTACATGAAGCACTTCTTCCATCTTTAATCATCCTGGCTGAAAAGTTGGGTCCTACTGACAATCAGGATCTTCTTTTCTAAAGATTTACCCAAAAAATAGAAGGTAGTGTTGAACAGTTGCAAATTTTTTTTGTTTGTTATTGAAATGTGCTGCTTCTGGGTTGGGGACAGCAGTCAACTGGGGTAGAGCAGTGCAAAGAGCCAAGAAAACTCCCACCACCTCCAAGAAGTTCCCTTCTCAGGGAAGAAACCTCTCCAGTTTCAATGAGAAGGATTAACAAACTAGATCCAAGCATCCATATTTTAATTTTTCCCCATAATTACTACCTTCCTTACCCTAAGAATCAAATACATAGTGCTTCTATAGGGGGTAGGGGAGCCAAGCCACCTTAACTCACCATACATTCTGGCATCAGCACAGAGACTGCCTATACTGGCAGAGGTCTTGCTGGGGGAGGCAATAGACTGGCAAGTGGTCCAAGTGTTGAAGTAAATGTACACAGGCACAGCAGAGCAGGCAAACACCAGGAGCCACACAATGGTCAGGGCATAGGTGATGCCCACAAACTAAAACAATTGACATGGGGTGGTTAGAAATCAACATCAGCCTGCAGACATTGAAATATAAACAAGGAGATCCTGGAATGGCATGTACCAGACATGAAACCAGGTTCCAGGGATTTCCACCAAATGAAATTAGTAAGCAGGGCACCTCTACCAAATGTCATTGGCAGTATCTACTAGAGAACTGGCCCCAAATATGACAGAGGGTGGGGGGAATGGGTGGGGGTTGGAGTGAGGAGGACCCCTGGGTTAGAGAGGCTTCAGGAGATTGTTTGGGCAGATAAGGTGTGAAGAAATCAAAAGAGATCTTGAAAGAAAGTCGTGCCATTTAAATACCTTAGGCTGAGCTTAGAAAATGTTGTTTGTCAAAGGACTTTGGATCCCTAGTTATTGAACAAAGCCAATAGGAGATTTAAATTTGCAATCCCCAAACCTTTCTAAGCCAACTGCTAGCCACAAAACACATCACCACAACCCACAGATGTTCAGCCCCCAAAGGATCTTTAACTCTAGAGGCTGGAAACCAATGTGTACCTCACTGGAAGCATGGATAGCCCTCTGACAAAGATAAAGCATTAAATATGCAGATCTACACTAGCTTCCTCTGGGGCCTCCAACAATGTAGGATCCCAGAATATTATGGATTCCATTTTGGAGTCAATTACTTAATTTCTATGATCCACCCTCCCTCTCAGATCAGGTACCTACCTACATCTCAATCCCACGAGTAGCATTTTAAATTCTTGGGCAGTCAGATCTACTCTTGTTGTGGTCCCAGCTAGGAGGGGAGTAAAGGGGTACCAACAGATGGCTTAGAAATGGTCTGATTGAACAAAGCATCCCACAAAACTCATGCTTTTCCTTCTGAGATGAAATTTTCTAGGGAACTTTTAAAAAGTGAGGCTAAGCCAGCTGGGCACCACGTTCTTCCTGACCTTCTCGTTTGGCTGCAGCCATCACGTCCTCACTCAAAAGCCAGGCCCCTAAAGAGGACCCAACCTTGGGTGGGGGTGAGGCCACAGACTCACGCCCAGTTGTCCCCCACCCCTTGTTATTGCCACAAAATCCTGAGGATGATCACCTTGTCGGGATGTCCTAGCCATTTTCCCAAACAATGACACACCCGCTCCAAAGAATGAGCTTGATGTTGGCCTCTGGAACCCCTCCCCTTCTGGCCCCCTGTTACCGTTGCACTCAGGCCCTTGCCGCAGATGGTGGTCTTGTAGTCGCCAAAGATCTGCCTGACTGCGCCGGTGGTGTAGAAGCCCTCAGCCAGCAGGAGGGCCCCATAAAGGAAGAAGAAAGAGGCAGTTCCATAGATGACATACTGGAAAGCATGGATCCTACATTAACAGACAGATGAAAAGCCAGAAAATCTAATGAATTGGGGACCCAGTTCCCTTGCTGCATAAGTTAGTTGGACCCTTGAGTGGGTACCTAAACAAGGCTAGGGATTCTTTTTTTTTTTTTTTTTTTTTTTTTTGCAGTATGCGGGCCTCTCACTGTTGTGGCCTCTCCCGTTGCGGAGCACAGGCTCCGGACGTGCAGGCTCAGCGGCCATGGCTCACAGGCCCAGCCGCTCCATGGCATGTGAGACCTTCCCAGACCGGGGCACGAACCCGTGTCCCCTGCATCAGCAGAATGACTCTCAACCACTGCGCCACCAGGGAAGCCCAAGGCTAGGGATTCTTTAGAGGAATCACTAGGTTCTTCTGTGCTTCTACCTTATCTTTATTGAAGTAAAAGAAGATGCTCCTCCCCAGCACCTGGTTTACCCTGTAACCTGAAGAACCAGGGCACTACTCTCCTTGACCTAACCCCTCAGAGATGCTCCCTCAGAGGAGAGAGTAGAGAGGAGCTAGGCAAGAAGAAAAAGGGATGAAAGAAGAGGAGTCTAACTTGCCCTAGGAACAGGAGAGGCTTAGTACTGTGCCTGAGCGGACTCAAGCGGTTTGGTAAACCAAGAGAAGCAGCCCCACTCTGTCTAGTCATTGTACCTCCCCAAGTTCTTTATATGGACCACGTCAGAGGCTCCAACTCTGTCCATGTTAACCCTACCTAGCAGAAATTAAAACATGTGGGACAAAGCAAGGGTGGGGTGGGTGTGCTTAGGAGTGGGCTGGCAGGCAGGCAGACCTCCCCCTCTGAATGTGGCACTTTCCCTTCATTTAGGGTTCAGATGTGGCACAGGTAGAACCTGCACACAGAAGGAAGATCCAGGAATCCTGTCTGGCCCCACACCAATCCCCTAGTAGTCACTAAGGGACTGATGAGTTCTGTATCTCCAGGATAGACAGGGTTTGTGTGGGACAGGAGATACTTACACATTGATGAGATACTCATAATCCTGGTAGTTTTTGGAGAAATAGGTCTCAATTAGCTTTTCTGTGCCAGTGAGCGCTTCATGTCCACAGCCACAGAACAGTGCTACCCCAAAGAAACACAATCCAGTGGCCACGAGGGAAGCAAAGGGGGCCCCTACGAGACATCTCGCACAGCACTCTAACAAGCCTAAGGACAAAAGAGGGTAAACAGTCAGGGATGGGAAATACATAGTTCATCACTCATCACTCTCCACCAGCCCAGCCAGACCCTGTGCTCACATGCACGGATGGTAGGGGGTGGGGGGTGTCACCCCAGAGGCCCAAAGCAGGAGAGTCTAGAAGCTTAGACTTTTAGAATGTGAGATTGACCCCCAAAACTATACTTTGTTCCATTCTTGAAGATAAATCCTTACCTTTAATTCCCAGAATGTACATGGGTTTTTGAACAATCGGTATTCAGGTAGCCAGCTAGAGAGATGATGCAATCATTCCCTCCTTTCTTCTCACTCTGATTTGTTTTCATCATTTATCAACTCTTATGGAGTACTTACTATGTGCCCAGCATTGTGCTAGGTATTATGTGGAGTGTGAAGGTATAAAGACATAGACTCTGCCACAGGGGACTTGTTTGTCTACTGAGGAGAATGAGCTAGGTAGACCTAATATTTTCAACTAACAGTTCCAGGCAGCCAAGTAAATGGTTATCAAGGGTAAATGCCCTTAGAATTCCCGGAAGGGATGAGTGAAGGCCAGAGATATTGATATTGTCAGACAACATTTGAGCCTTAAACAGCATTCCAGGTGGAGAAACTTTGGAAATGGCATGTTCCTGGGTATTCCTGAACGTTGTGTGTATTTGCTGCACGGAATGCTTGATTCTTCTTAGTCTGGATGTGTAGAGAGCAGTCCAAAGGAAAGGAGGGAACTGGCAGAGGATGGGAAATGGTAATGGGAGGATTACTATTATTCTCAGTAATAAACAATGCAGGCTGAATGATTTTTGGACACTTTGCATAGCTGATTTGTCCCCCAATACTACAGTTTGGCCAATGTCCCCACCCTCAGTCCTACCCTGGAGTTCTGTCAAAACAGCTACAAAGAGACTTTATACAAAGTCAACAAAGCATGAAACGTCTTTCTGGAATGGCAAAACACACCAGGGCCTGGGAACACAGGTGTCTTAAAGTGCTAAGAGTCCCTGAGATTCCCCAGACCTAGTACCTCAGGCCCCAAGCCAGTGTTGCTGAGAAGCAGGAAAGGCACGCAAGTCACAGGCTCTGAGAGCAGCTGTGCCCCCAAGTACTAGACCTGAGCTCTAAGATGTCACATGGAGTGAAACTTAAAAAATATCCAGTAGATGACTGACTAGATGGGAAAAGGATGGCTCCCTCTGGCCTCTCGGCCAGATCCCCAAAAGGTGGAAGAAATGAAAGTGTTAAACTCTTCAGAAAAAAAGTAATATATACACTGATTTTATCTATCCACATATCATATAGATATGGCATATGAATTATTTTTGTATGTTTGTGTATATATGTAGTATACACATACATAAAATATTTGTGTATACACACACACACAAATAATCAGCAAATGTGCTGAGAAGCTGCTATTTTGGAAAAGCATGTTGGAACTCCTTACACAAATAAAATAAATTGTATTAATTTTTAGGTTTGGATTTTATCCAAAGCTTGCTTGTCTATTCCAGGGTACCAGGGACTGGGGGAGTCCTTTGCCTGAACCTCTTAATAATAGTACAGTTTCTTTTTAGACCTGAGAGTGCTTGACCATCTGGTGATTTGCCTGGCTGAACTGCATCCATGTGAACAGATTTTGAAGGACCAAATTATCTCTATCATGAGAAAGGTGAGGCAGAGACATTTATTTATCTCTGTTCTCAGAGCCACAGAATGAGTGAGTCCTCTTACCCACTGTCCCCTAAAATGACAGCCCTTCCTTGGTGCTCAAAGAGCCACTTCCTCAAAGATTCTTGTATGTCACACCAGAGACAAGACTCAGAAGCCCCAGCCAAGCAAAATAAGTAGCTAACATTTGCAGCAGAACTGAATTTCCTCCCTTTTCTAAGAACTGAAGCACTGCTGTCAGAAAACTTGGCCTCTGTGGGAAGCAGTGCTTCATTAGAGCTGGCCCGCGGGGGGTGGGTGGGTGGTGCGCATGCGTGCACACGTGCCAGGGCGGGGGCACATGCATGAATGCAAATGTTCACATAAACACATGTATATGCCAGAGAGAAAACCATAGCAGTTGAAATTGCTCATTATCCTCAGGAAACATTCAGAAACTGATCTTCCTCTTTCTCAACAGGTTAAGATACTAGATGCATCCTGTAAGTCAAGAAAAGGAGCCTGGAAATAAACAGTGCTGCCATTTTCCTTCTCGGCCTATCCAACTCTTCCCCACCCCCAAACTCTTAGAATCTTCTAGTAAAGAAGGTCTCTGAAGCCTGGGGGTGGGGGAAGGGAAGGTCAGTGACCCCACTGTTCCCTTTCTCCCCAGCACAGGGTCAAGGCTTGGACAGAGCCCTCCATAGCTCCCCTGGACAAAGAAGCCTTGTTTTTCCCTGAGATCTCAGGAGCCTCATTGGTATTCTGCAGGGGCCTGCAGCCCTCGGGGTGGGGAGGGGATCAGACCCAGGGAACAATGGAAGAACTGTTTGTTTAGCCCAGAGTAAGGAGAGTCATCATCCCTAGCAAGTGACCGTCCTGTGCCCACTCACTCACCCCGGCTTTCTCACCCTGGAAAGGGCTAAAATGGTGGCGCAGGTGTGAGCAGGGATGGAGAAACTTGAACTCTTGCTAACCAAACAGAGAATTCCACTCTAAGTTTTAGCTGATGCCCCCTCCAGGGTTGTAAAGATGAGGAAAAAAGCCGATTTAATCTATCTGATCCCTCAAGCATCATCCAGATAACCAGAGAGTATCACGTATAGTGTTCTTACTGGGTGATAAAGGGCTAAGCCACGGGAGCAACTCTGAATCATCAACTGATATTCTTTCTTCTTACATCCATTTTTCCTCCATTTTCTTAGAGCTCAAATAACTTAGCAGCCCCTTTTCTGCTCCACTGCCACTAGAAGCAAGGTACAAAAGGACATAGGCTTTAATGAGTCTCTAACATGGAGTTGGAAATAAATGGCCCTGGATAAATCTATCACTCCTCAGCTATACACAGTTCGACAATATCAGCATAAGTATCAGCTGTCCACCTCTTCACATTGAAATGAAATGTTTGTTCTGGGGGCATTTAAGTTCAGCAGAAGTGAGGGATCTCAGTCAGTCAGTTCAAGCAAAAAATCAAATTTTGGATTCCAACTGGGAAAAACTCAGAACATGCAAGAAATTGTGTCATCAAAGTAGTTGACAATCAGAACATTCTGAGAAAGGTCCATTGGGTTCCCTTTGATTTGGGAATGTGTGAACCTAAAGCCAGAGAGTCTCCATTTCAGAAGACTTCACGGTTGAAAAGATATCAGTTTGATTCAGGAAGGCTGTGAGGGATTTTGAAGAAGTTCCTTGGCTCTTGCAAGGACATTCTCACATTTCCAGGCTAAGTATAGACTGCAACATGGTGGAGGTGGCATAAAAGAGCTATATAGCAATAATATTACCCAATGCAACAGAATTGGATTAAACCACCTGACTTTGTTGAGAGGTGATAAAGAAAAATAATAACCTTCCCCAGTGTTTTCCTTTCATTTCTGTTCATTGGATTCAGTACAATTATTAAGCATATTAGCAGTAACCTAGACACAATGGGAAACAAAAGGGAATTATAAGGCCCAGTCCCTTTCTTCAAAGACCTTTCAGTCTTGTTGGGGAAAACAAACATGTCTGTGAATCAAAAACCAAAGCTGCCTATAATCCAGTGTTAAAATGTGTATAACCAAGTCCTGTGGGTAAAATGTAAGCAAAGGGGAGATATTCAATGTTGGCTAGATATATCTGCGAACTCCCCAAACTAGTCTAATCAATCTGTGATAGAACTTCAAGCCCTTCTCATTAATGCTCTTCACAGGAGTCTGACAAGGATCAACGGGACTGCTGTGACTCATCCAGATTCGTCTATCCAAGGAACTGGATTGATCCTGATGCTGTCTCTTTAAGCAGGAGCCAAAAGCTCCCAAGCCCTCCCTCCTTTCCCATGCCCTGGGCATGCCTCAAGGACTAGCTCCATGATGGAAATTTAGTGTGACTCTGGGAATCCATCAAAGGGAGGAAAGGAAGGGCTTTCATGGAAAGGGATGGTAGAAAGAGACCAATTGTGCCTTGCACAATTCCCAGCCTGTCCCTTGAATCCAGCTGACAAAGGGAGAGATAGAAGAACCCTATACAATAGAGCTAAACAACAGGCAGGCTCATTGAGTGAAAAACTGGCCCCATCTCCCTAAGTCTCTAATCTGAGCTAAAGTCTTACCCTCCTCCCAGAACCCACCCCTTAACCTCACCCCATGAACAGAGGCTCCCTTGATCAGGACCTATCACAGTTGACAGGACCAAGATGCTAGAGCAGCCGTGACTGGTACTGGGGATGGATGGGGATGAGTGGATGGGTTCTAGGAGTAAAACAACAATCAACAGGAGGTGCCAGAGACAAAGACTTTTGCTTCTGGTCTTATCCTAACCAGACAAAGCACTGCCTATAATCTTGTCTTTCCTACATGAAATCAGCACTTATACCACATTCAAGCACTGGAAAGGGGCCTGTAGCCCCTGAGGCATGGGAATCCAAGCTTGCTAGATAGTCAAGTCATGCAGAGTTAAATATAAAAGGAATCTCAGGCTCCTCTTTGAACAGGTATTATTATTGCCATGGCAACAGCATCTGGACCACCTTGTTTCCTATATTCCCTACTCCTCCCCAAACACACACACACACACAGGCACGCATGCATGGATACACATGTGCACACATGTATGCCAATTTATACCCAAACATCGGGAGACTAGGGTAGAGGCTGGATTGTTAAACTCTATCTCTGACACATTGTCTTCGCCTTGCCCACTTCTGGAAAGGTTAAAGAGAAGCACCTGGCACTAAGCTGAGAGACAACAGTTTCCATAGCTTATTCCTTAGGTTAATCTCCCACCATTTCCTCCTCTCCCCTTGGTTGCAGTGTGAAGCTGATCTAGGGAAACTTGTCCTCTTCCTCGGGATGTCACTGACTCCTTTCCAGAGCCCTGTCTGGCAGAAAGCTCAGAGGCCAGTGCAGAACTGAACGATTACCTTTAGGACCATTTAAAAATAACCAAGGAGGAATTAATTAATCAATCAGTACTTGCTGAGCTTTTGCTGTGAGTTTGACACTGGGCAGGCCTTGACAGTGGGAAAGGAAGGGAAAGCTACTCTGTTCACCTCCCATGGCTGCTGTGACCCTTCCTGATCAGGTCACTGCCCTGACTTGATGTTCTCTGGACCTGAAGTTCTGTGGGCAAGGAGGGCATTTCTACTGTTGCTTTCTTTCAGCACCAGGAATCCTGGGGATGGTTTTCAAGGATTTAAGTTAATACGCAAAAAGGTAACAAGGGAAAAAGATGCCACTGACTGGGGTTCTGCCTTCATAGGTTTGGAGACTTTATTTCCCTTCCCACCCATTTCCCAGGGGTTTCTTGGGCCTTGTTACTACTCAGAGAGATTTGAGAGCATAGTTCTAGTTGTCAGGCTATTGAGTAAATTGCTGGCTTTCCTAGCACAGAGCCAGAGCAAAAGGTCCTCGAAGCAGAACAGACCTTTCAATCTGCCTGGCTCTCCAAGAGCACCTGTGGCTCTGCATGGCCAAGGTGAGGAGTTGGGTGGAAAGGCTGCCTATGATCATTTTGGTCAGTGTCTCTAGGAAAAGTAAGTGAATGTGCTGGTTTAAACCTGCTTTCTTTTTAGCTCCTGGCATTCTTGCAGCATTCTTGCCATCATGATGGGATTCAAATAGTCTGCAGGCATTTTGTAAAAAACTGGACCCCTGCTCTGCCTCCACACTTTTTGCCTGGGCTACACTCACTTACTCTGAGCCAGCCAAAACTACGCTGCTCGGCAAACAGCCACCTTTGGAGGGAAGCATCATAGTCTGGTTGCCGGGGTAACAGCCACTGTTCTCAGACATCAGGCTTTGCAGGAGCCAATGTTTTGCTGTTCAGTAATGGCATTGTGTTACTAAGCGGAGAATAATCAGCTACTGCTCTTTGGCTCTTTTCCGGTTCCATTGTTATCCCAAAGACTCATTTGGAACATCCCTCTCCCAAGTCAGGACAACTATCATTTCCCCCATAAACCTTTGTGTGGACACTACTGAATTCCCTGTTCCTCTTCACTTCCAATCCTACTGGATTCTATATGGTTGAGGTAGTGAGCTCCGTGTTCCTGGGGGTGATTAAAAAGAAGCTGTAGGAATGTTTAATTGGCTGTTGTAGGAGGGAATCCTGCATTGAGAATTAGCTCAGACAGCTTCTTAAATTCCTTCCAATCCCAGCTTCCACGATATAATTTGTCTACTACAATAGTTAAACAGCAACACACTCCATGTCAGAAGTAATAGAAGTTCAGTACCTTGCTGGAGATGGTCTATTATTTACAAAGTATTTGAGATACTTTGTCATTGAATAACTGAGAACTCAATGGCTACTCCATCATGTGCACCTGGCCCAAGTATGGCCCACCCCCAGGATCTGGGATCCAATACACAACCTCTACTGTGCCCTCACTATGGTAATCTCCCCTGAAGGAAATCATCCAGCCTCCATAACAGGAAACTATCCCTATGATCACCTTATTTGTTCCTGCCTTTTCCTCAGGGCTTTCATCCCCTAAGGAAGTAATATTCAGCATCCTTCTTTACTCCCTCTCCTTTTTTAAATTCACAAGCTACCCAATCAGCTGCCTTGACATTAGGTAGGGTTCTTGATGTTACCTAGGGCAGGAATTGAGTTCCTCCAACATTCACTTCTCACCTGGCCACACTCAATTGGACAAATGATTCTTACCCAAGTGCACAGAGTACATACAAAGAAAGCCCAAACACTTTGGGAAGAAGGGTCAGCCTGTACATGCATTATTGTATAATGATTGGTATTATTATTATTTACAATTGTTGTAGAGCTTGCCCATTTTCAAAGGACTCCCACATCATTATTATTTGATTTTTATAACCCTGAAAGTAGACAAAGCAGTTATTATTATCCCCATTTTCCAGATGATGAAGTGATAATTCACAGCAACCTACCCAACATCACGAAGTTCATAAGTGGCAGATCTGGGATTCAAACCTGGTTGTGTTAACTTCTAGTCCAGTTCTCTGCCCTCTTAATTATCCTGCCTGAATACACCTTCAAAAAGCTCTCTCAGTGTTTCAGGATGAAACAACCTAAAGTCTGACACCAGCTTATTATAATTGAAAACCTGTCTCCGTGGATGTTGTTGGAGCCTTCTGAGTATTACATTTGATGGTGAATACTCAGGACAATTGATTCTCATTTCATCTAGGACGTATTCAAGCTGCTGCTCTTGTTTTGCCAAATGTGAGCAATGTCTACATGTTTCTGTGGCAACCTGTGTAGACAAAGACCCTTGTGCTCTGCACACCTTGCTCTGAGTAGATACCACCAGAGACCAGACCTCATAGCTTCTCTACAGAGAAGCCCTCAGTACTCAGCCAAGTCCGCAAGAGCCCTAAGGTCCCAGCAACCACCTTGTCATAGCAAGGATTTAGAGTCTGAGCCATGGACTCAGGAAGGCTAAGTCTTTAATATTTGCTACATATGGTCACCCATACATGTGCGTGCATGCACGCGCGCGCACACACACACACACACACACACACACACACACACACACACTTACCCATATCCGTTCCCTATGGCAAAGCCATTGAGGACTTTATTTTCATTTCCTGAACCTGAGATTGGCCTCCTCAGCCATGGCCAAGCCTGAGCCCATCTCTCCCTGTTTCCTTCTGATGCCCAGCAGGGTCCAAATTTTGTATCAGGCAAGCAGTTATTTTGAATAGCTGAGGGCCAGCCAACATTAGCTGCCTCCAGCAAAACCAGGGATGTCAGCTGAGTGAGCCATTACCAGGGCCTGGGAACCAGGGGAAAAGAGAAGGTAGAGGGAAGTGAAGGGGTAGGAGGACACATGACCACATCCAGCCTGCCAGGCACTCTCTCCAAGGACCTGTGGTACTCTCCACGTGCTGCTGGACTTCTTTGACAATAAAGCATCATTCTCAGTACAGCAAAGGAGTTAATTTAATTGCATGCTAAGGAATTAAAAAGAAAACAGGTGCCAAAACACAACTCATTTCAACCATTAGAAACCCCGAACCGCAAAGTTCTTGCAAATTCCTGTGCTTTGGCTTGAATCTTCCATGCTAAAGTTTTTGAAACTCACCCATGTCTTTGGGACTCTGATTCCAATTGTAGCCGGCTGGCTAGTCTGCTTTGCGGCTGACTTTGTTCAGCTGGAAGGATCTTGGTGTCTCCAGTCTCCTTCTTCGGTCCTTTACTTTTTCTCTCTGAGTATCTTTGTCCTCTTCTCCTGCAATGAAAAGGGCTTTCTGATTGACAGCCAACCCCCTTAAAGGGACAGGCCCGCTTTCCTCCTCCTCTCCTCCTCCCCTTCTCCTCCCCTTGTCCCCACCTCCTCAGGGATACTCCCTTCTCTAAGGCCTCCATCTTCTGTCTGCTTTTCATTGCCAATTGTCTCATTTTTTCTCCCCCCCCAACAAGGATTGCCTGTGTGGAATTTCACTTTGCTGCAGAGACATCTGGAAATGTGGTTTGGGGGTGGAAATAAAAAGAGCTCCTGCAGGCCGCCAAATTATCCTTGGATCTATTTGGTGTGGGATGTGGCAGCACAAGCGTCAGAAGCCAGGAAGGTGGTAGCCCTGGAGAGGCAGTCAGGGTCAAAAACCTAGATGCCATCTCCCAGTCCTTCCAGCTCTGCCCCAACCCCACCCCTCACTCCTAGCTTCCCTTGACCCTATCCACCTTTACTCTCCACCCCCTCCCCCGCACCGTTTGGAAAATAAGCGCTCCTTCCCTGCCATCCCAGCTCCAGAAACACAAGAGTGAAGAAAAATTGTCTTTTAAAATAATTTCCTCCAAATCCTTAGTTTCAACTGAATGAGGACAAAACACAAGCTGTTGATTCCACGAACAGATTTTGACCAAGCTGGAGAAAACTAGAATTGTAATCATTTTTATAGACAGGATAACAGAGACCCAGGGACGGGGCAAGACCTGTTGTGCAGATTCACAGAATAGGCTAGAGAAAAGGTCAGAGTTAGGGATGTGGGTGATTTCCATGAAAGGTAATTTACTTTGACACAAGAACACAATCTGGGAATTAGGTAGTCAATATCCCACCCTGAGAATAGTGTCATCAGAGAGCTGAACCCAGGCTGGTGAGAGGCAGGGAGTGGGTTGAGGTGAAGCGATGGGTACCAGTGAGGATGGAGGGAAGGGGAAAGTAATACGGTTTTTTCCTCAGAGAAAGAAACACTAAGAAAAAATAGCCAAGTGGCAAAAACAAGGGAATAATATACTAAACCTAATAATATTTATTTATAAAGACTGTGAAGGTATTTGAGTGCCCAGGACTGGGTGGGATTAGCCTGTGGAAGGTTTTCTAGAAGAACTGAATCTTAACCAGTGTCTACCTAGCTCCTTGTTCGTGTTCCCTATCCCTTCAGGAGTTTCAGAGAGACACGACTCTCTTGACCTTGGGGCCCACATCTTCCCATGGACGGCCTATAAGGAAACTGGTTGGCATATAACTGGAAGAGTACCATTAAGACTCCAGGGAAGTAAGGGATGCCCCCTCCCTAATTTTCCCCATGGCTTTGCCTTGGGGTAAGAGAGGAGAGGAAGGAGATACTGAGCAGAGTCTAGAATCTTCCTATGTGTGGGAGAGAGGCAAAGTTGTGTCTTACAGTTTTCTCTTTGGGTCATGACCTTGGTCACGTTTCTGGCTTGGGCTCTTCTGTTAGGAAATGGGTGAATCTTCTGCAGATGCTCTTGTGGGTCCCCTTGGTTCCTGAGTCCTGCAGTAGTTGAGGCTTGTCCAGAGTCCTAGAACTCTATATCCTCTGCTCTTATAACAGCCCCAAGGAGAAAGGATCCCTGTAAACACTGCCCCTTTGGCAGAACCGTATAATAGTAGCTTTCTGGAGCAGACCAGACTAAGACCATACGACTGATGGTAGAGAGTCCCAGGATCCCTGACCTCGCCAGCCCTGTTCTCCAGCCACAGACTCCACTTACTGAGGAAGCTGAGTTGTAGGATTGTGCCAACAATTAACTTCTGGATGGTTGTTGTGAGGATGGCCCTGGAGGAGAGGGGGGACCAAACGCAAGAAGTCAAATGGGCCAAATGTGTGCCCTCAGCTTCTCAGATGGCAGAAGAAACTGAGTGCAAACTTTGGGGGTTCTGATTTAGGGGTTGAGAGAGATGGTTTTTCACAGCTCAAATAGATGAGACAGCTCCATATGCAGGAGAAATCTCTCAGGCTGAGCTTCTCACAAATCTGCCCCTGGATTCCCAGCAGCAGCTCTGGGGACTGCGAAGCTACTTGGAAGAAAAGATGTGTTCCCAGTAAATTCACAGATACCAATTTTTCAACCATATTCCCCGACATTTCTCTTCTCCTTTCCTCCAACTCTCTTGCCATACTATTCATTTTGTCTTCTCCCCAAGTCTCAATCTCTCTGTGTCTCTGTTTCTCCATCTCTGACTCTGCTTCTCTCTGTCTCTCTTTTTCTCTCGCCACAGTCCTTGATGGAGCATGTCTTCCTGTCTGCACCTTGTTCTTATGCCTGGGATGGCAAAGGGGCTCAGCCAGGTGACTGTGTCATGTTCACTGTCCCCAGTGCCTTAGGGTTCCCAGCTCCCCAGGATCTACTGTGTTACAGTGGCTCTGTAGGGCCTGACACTCTGCCTCAGCAGCCACTCACCACCCTTTCCCTGAGCCTTTCCCACAGCCCTCATAGGGTTTTTTTCTAGGTCCCCAAGGGGGCTTTTAAAAAATCTATCCAACCCCACCTATTTCTGTGATTCTGCTTCCGATGGTTCTGCTGGCTGCCCTTGGCAAATGTTCTCCAGAGTCCAGCTGGGTCCCCGGCAGTACCCAGGGATTCCACAAGAGGGCACTGCCAGCCTTCTTGGTGGCAGCCTGCTGCCTGCACTGGGTGCCTGTGGGAACAATACAGGATTGTATGAAACTAGTAAACAGTTTGCTTAATGCAATTCTGATGGTACCTCAGAGGATCTGGGCCCCCTTGATCATAGCTTGCTTTGGTTGTACAGCTTTCTTGCAATATACTCCAAAACGTTTGATTATTACCTCCCCTCTCTGCTGTGTGATCCCATATTGCCAGATTCTTGGCCACTGGGCAAGTGGGTTCTCTTTGCTCCATTATATAGAGTGAACTCTGAAATTCTGGGAATTCCAGTGAATTTCTCCCAGGAAAGTAAATAAGGGCTCAAGTGCCCAATCTGGCAGGCCACTTCTCCATGTCCTCAAAAAAGATTGTAAAGGGAAAGAGAAGGCACAGTACCTGAGGTCACCTGCTAACACTGGGGCTGTGGAGCTGAGGCTTTGCTTCTCCTCCCCAAGATAATGCCCTCCCAGATCAAATTTAAGAAGTCAAGTGGCTTATTCTTACAGCTTTTCTAGTCCTGGCACAGAGGGCTGGCTGGCAGACAATATATTATTTCATAGGCACTTGAGCTAGAACTTTCCACACCCAATTTCATGCCGATTGGTGGCCTTGCCTTTCTGGCCAAGAGAACTGAGGGCTGAGGGCCAGAGATATCACATACTTTGAGCTGGCATGGGGTGGGAGGAAGTAGAGGATGCTCTTTCTCCTCTCCTGAAGATTCAGAGATGGGGGCAGGGGGTACGTTGGATGTATATTTTTGACGAGGAGATGCCCATGGCTTAGGGGTAGAGTGAAGGGTAGTCTGGAAGCCAGAATAATCAGATGAATAAGCTCAGGAAAGGAGTGTCTGGGGAGCACCAAATAGCTACTAGCAAAGTGGAGAAATAAGTTGTCCACATAATCCACCTTCACCAAAATGAAAACTCGGCCAGACTTGGCACAGTGGTCCCTGCGGAGGGGCCGTATGTTTGATACAATCTCTGAGCACAGCAGAAATAATACTACTATCATTGGCTGTCAAATACTCACCTAACTTCTGAGGACCAATGTTATTTGTTCTAGTTTGCTGATGGGGTACAGAGGCAGCTTTCCCAATGCCACCCAGCAGGCAAGGGACAGAGCCACCTCTAGAGAATGCACCTCTCCAGACTCTCATTGCTTAGAAGTTGCTTGGAAGATTGTTCTGCTCCAAAAGAATGTTTGCACAGAGAGCCTCTGGCCTGAACAAGAACAGCCAGGGGGAGCATGGACAGGTTTTAGGTTGCTGTGGCCCAAGTCTCCAACCCTTTGTACTTCTCAGGCTAAGCAGGTTGTCCACGTTCAACTCCAGGCAGGGCAAGTTACGTGCAATTTGTAGATCAGTGGGACTCAAAATCAGTCACTGGAGATTAGATAATACTAAGGACTTTCTTATATTTGTTAGGTGTAATAATAGCATGGTAATTACATTTTTAAAAAGGATCTTTTGGGCTTCCCTGGTGGCGCAGTGGTTGAGAGTCCGCCTGCTGATGCAGGGGACGCGGGTTCGTGCCCCGGTCCGGGAAGATCCCACATGCCGCAGAGCGGCTGGGCCCGTGAGCCAGGGCCGCTGAGCCTGCGCGTCCGGAGCCTGTGCTCCGCAACGGGAGAGGTCACAATGGTGAGAGGCCAGCATACTGAAAAAAAAAAAAAAGGATCTTTTATCAGTTAGAGTTGCATAGAGAAATATTTAGAGGTGAAATGTCATGATACCTGAGATTTTTTTCCTCCCCCAGAAAATTACGATAGCAAGGTTAGATGAAATAACATTGGTTAAATGTTGAAAATTATTGAAGCTGGGTGATGGGGACATGGAGGTTCATTATACCATTTTCTCTACTTTGTGTATGGTTAAACTTGAGGTCACAAAAGAGGAGTCGTTAAAATTAAGGTTGAAACAAACTCAGAAGAAAAGAGAACACTTTCAAGAGAGATCTCTGATCTTTCTGGGAGGATGCACATAGCCTTTTAAGAGTGCCCTGCTTCTGGGGAAGGGGATAGGGGCCTTGGAGCAAGAGGGAGACTCTTCACTCTATGCACTTTAGTGTAGTGGGAATTTGTACAACCAGCCTTTGGTATCCTGAGCTTCGCATCCTTGGATTCAACCAACTGCGAATGGTTGAATACTTGGATGCGGAACCTGTGGATACCGAGGGCTGAGGGTTGACTGTGGGACTTGAGCATCCACAGATTTTGGTATCTGCACCAGTCCTGGAACCAATCCTCTGTGGATACCAAGGGACAATTGTAATTATATGCAAGGCCTTGGTTTTTCTATTGAAAATCTCATTCGAAAAAATGCTTCAGGCAGATTGAAGGACAGCAGCCTGTAGGTCCCTTGAGTCTGCTCCACTGATGCTGGTGGATCACGAGAGGAAAGTCCTTGCCGTGGCAGATTGGCCAGCCCCCGTGCCGCCCACACCCATCTTTGCCTGCGTTTCCGGAACACTGACCTCCAGCCACAGGCGAGTACTCCCAGGAACCCCTCCTGAGGCACAGCTGGATGGGGAAGAGGGGTTGCTCTTGTCCTGCTCCCCATGGGAGGAGAATACATGAGCCCTTGAATGCAAGAAAAGTCCTCAGCACGAGAGGCTGGTCCCTCCACCTTCCAGGGGAACAAGGCCCCTCCTCGCCCCTCTGCTGACCCCACGAACAGTGAGGGCTATGTCTGCCAATGAAGGGACCTGCTCAGGCAGCTGCTCAAGCCTCCCTTTCAAAGCTGCTGCTCAGGCCTCCTCCTTTCAAAGCTGCTGCCCAGGACTGCCTTTTCAGAGATATGGTTCTGCCCCCTCCATCATCATCAGAATCATCATCATCATCATCAAAGTTTGCTGTCCCTTCAGAGAAGCCAGGCTGAACCCTTCCACCCTGGCTGCTTGCCTGATTCAAAGGAGTCACTCTGGGCTGTGGGCAACACCTCAATGCAAAGCCACGCTCCTATGGAGTGGATTGTCTACCCTCAAGACTGGGGTGCCTTCCTTGGGAAACTGCCAGCATCCAGGATGGAGAAGAAGGGGAGTCTCAATTCTCCCTGCTGAAAGCTGCGTACTCCACGTAAGCACAAATCATGGGGTCAGAGCTTAGCGCAAATGCCCCACAGGGCTGAGGATTGCTTTCCCCCCTCCTCTTCCCACACCCTGGGCTGAGCCCAGGAGGAATCCTGGGTGGCTGCTCTCCCCACCAGCATGGGCTCCTCCTGCCACTGAATGGGATGCGGCAGGCACTGGGCCTTGGGGGAGTTCCCACCCTCCAACTATTCCCCATCTAGGAACTCGATTGCTGTGGAATTGTCTGTGATAGCCAGGGGGACATAAGAGGCACAGGGGGGCAGTTAATGCACTCCTCCATCCTGGCCTGCTCCTTCCTAGGCTGTAGACACCCTGGCCTTTGGAGGGAACTGGGTTCTTTTTTTAAGCACAATTAGTCCCAAACCATAAAGTCTAAGAGGCAATTCCCCTGGAGGACCCTCCAAAGAGGGTTTTACATGCTTCTTGGGTTATCCTTGAAAATCCTTCAAATTTTCTAAAGCACTGCAATTATTTCCACAAGCTGAATCCAGCAGTTCTTGGAAGGGTTTCAAAGGATAGAGTGTCAGCAGCTTCCCTTAGCCTCTGCTCCCTCCCTGCAGCAGAAACCTTCAGGAAGGAAAGCAAATCCTCACTTGTATGTTCTCTCTACCCTGCTGTACTGTTGCTGCCCAGCCACAGAAGCTCTATTCAATTCTCAGCCCATGAGACACCCTCCAAGGAGCTGGCCTTAGAGAGAGCCACTGAGCCTAAGCTACAAGCCTAAAAAGCCAGTAGGGTTCTTCATTCTGGGGCAAGAGCTCCCCAACTGTCCTCAGATTTCCTCACAAAGGGGACATGGAGGTGGCTGGGGAATGCTGGGGTGGGGCTGGATGTCCCAGTTAAAGCTGAGTTTAGAGAGAGTGGCTAGTCCTGGGTTTCCTGGGAGTAGCCATCCTCTCTCTGTTGATAAATCAAGAAGGAAGTTGATAGAATTGCAGCATGAAGGATTTTTAGCAAGATATCAAGCGGGACTTCCAGATGATCAGAGCTCTCTATGAGCAGCAGAGCAGTGACTAATAACATAGACTCTGAAGTCAGACACACCTGGGCTTGAATATCAACTCTAACAAATACCAGCTCTGTGACTTGGGGCAATTCAACCTCTCTGGGTCTCCATTTTTTCATTCCAAAAAACTGAACAATAATAATAGTGACCTCGTGGAGTTATTGAGAAGATTACACAAGATAATGAACATAGTAAGCACAGTGCCTTGCTACAGTATAATAATAATAATAATAATAATAACTAGGGGAGGTGACAGAGTATCTCTGAAAATGTTTAATAAGCATTTAACAAACAGAGGCTGAACTTGAATGATCTCTAGAACCAATACGTTTCAGATCCAGGATTCCTAGACTTCCCAGGAACCTCTTCATCTTTTAAATGGACCTGAAGAGCTATGCTGAGGAGTGTTGAGACTCTTTGAGACTCACCCAGCAGTTCAGCCGCATGCTCCTCTAGGTATGGTCCTCACTAGGATGACCAACTGTCTTGGTTTGCCAAGAACCAAGAAGTTTCCTGAGATGTGGGAATGTCCATGCTAAACCTAGGTAAACGCCAGGCAAACTGGGACAAGTTGGTCAGCCTACACCAGCACTAGCACCCAAGCAGGGCCATAAGCACAGTCCTTGAAGCAGTTCCCTCAAGTCACTGAAGAGGAAATTCTAAAAGCCCCCCATTCCTTTACTCTCTGAAATATCATGTCCAGGCAAGTAAGCTTGCCAGATAAAATACTCGACACCCAATTAAATTTGAATTTCAGATAAACCACAAAAAAATTGTTTAGGATAAGTATGTTCCCAATTACTGTCTGGGATATACTTATACTAAAAAATGTGTTTATTGTTTATCTGAAAGTCAGATTTAACTGGGTGCCCTGTATTTTTATTTGCTAATTCTGGCGACCCTACAAGCCATGGCAATCTTCCATGGCAAGCCAAGCTGGTTTCTGGGGAGGGAGCTAGGGGGTTGCTAGGGAAACCTCAAAAAAGAAATCATAGTTCCCTATGGACACACCTTCTACTCTGCATTTTGGCCCCCAATTCCTTCATCTTGTGAGCCTTACCAGCCCCCGAACCACGCCTGACTCTAGGGAAGATCCTTTGGGGCAAGGCAAGATGTGATGGGCCCTGAGGCGGGTCGCACAATGCAGTGGTTAGGGGTTCGGGCTTTGTAGCAAGCCAGATTGAGTTTGCATCACACCTCAGCTTAGGACACAGCACAACAGTAGTAATAGCGGTTCTTGTTAATACGTAGGGCCTGACCTGTCTCTTGATGATCTTCTCTCTTCTCTTCTTATCCTGTATCCAGCACTTTGCTAGGCTTTGAGGAGAATACAGAGTAATGGGAGGATTTCGGGACACAGGCCTTGCCTGAGGGGATTTGCAGGCTCATCTGGAAAACATATTAGCTATTAACCAAATGGAGACTCAGACACAACTAACATTGAGCATCTACCTATGCTTGGCCTGCCCTATGTGTGCATGTAAACAGAGGGTTTAGCCTGTCCTTTCAAAGTCAGATAAAATTGGCTCTAGCCCCTATGCCACGCCTTGCCAGGGAGGCCCAGTGTCTTCCCCAAGATTTCTGAGAATTCTGAGGGAGCTCAGAATCCCATGACCAAATTTGGTTCTGAATTTGGGCTTCTAATGAACTTCTGATTCATATCCAGTTCATCTTCCATGGCCACTCCCTGCTTTCTATTTTTTGTCACACCAGATTGGGAATGTTGCTTTTCTTCCTGGATTTCTGTAAAAACCACTCACATAAAGGATTTGTTCAAGTAACAGAATTTAGCGAAGTTTGGGTGGATGGAGGGGCCATATGCTATAGCAACACAAACAATTAAAAATTGATGACTAGACATTCCCGTATTTAAAAGTCCTTGGCTACATTGCTACTTGGAATTTCTCTGCAAACTCCATCCTCCTGCCATGCATCCACTCTTACTCCTTTCTCCCTTCTCTCATTTCCTCTGTTTTCTTCTCTCCCACCCCAAGCTCATGTTTATTTCTTATGAAAAGCAATTTAGCTACATATGTGTTATCTTCCAGTCCTTTCCATCAGAGCTCCTCCTTCCCCGAAACTGGCGTATCTGAGTATTTTCCTTAAAAAGGACTGTACGCTTCTTAGGAGAAACCTTGATGTCAACTAACTTATCACCTTACTCCTCTTGCACAAACGTAATCCCTGTTAATCCCACAGCATACGAGGTAGGGTTGTTATACCCATTTTACACATGAGCAAACTGAGGCATCTGAAGCCCACAGCTGGCACTGGAAGAGCTAGGATTCAAACACAGTTCTTCTAAGTCCAAGTCTGGTGTTCTTCCCATTACCCAAGGGTGTTGCTAAATTGTGTACTACAGATAATTAGAGAATATGTCAGGGATGGGGGTTGGAGAAATTACTCTCAGGTGGAGGGTTCTCTGACTGAGGGGAAATGCCCACTGCAGCCTATAAGCCTTTCCCTCAGACCAGCTCCAGAGTCAGCAAAGCAGCACTCTCTGTCTACAGCAAAATCACAGGCACGCAGATTCACTAGGCCGCTGGATCCCTGAGTTGTTTAGCCTAGGAACCGCTTCAGACATGACCTAGCTATCACATCTTTGTGGGTTTTTTTTTTTTTTTTGGTTTGGTTTTCTGGACGCAGCCATGCGGCCTACAGGACCCCAGCTCCCCAACCAGGGATCAAACCCCGAGCCCAGGCCCTGGCAGTGAAAGCGTGGTGTCCCAACCACTGGACCGTCAGGGAATCCCCAACATTTTTGTTTTTTTCAAACAAATTTTACTACCAGGTCTTACAGCAGCCCAAAGAAGTGGATACTGTTACAGTGTCCAATTTACAGACAAGCAAACTGAGTATCAGAGAACTCACATAACTTGCCCAAGGTCACACAGCTAGTAAATGGTGCAAGGCAAAGGTGGAGCCCTCTGGCTTCATGTGTTATGAATGCCCTCCAGCAAAAAGCCACCAGGAATACACCTGGCTTTGTTCGAGTTGGATTTATTGCCTGTTGCAGCAAAGGGAGACACCCCAACACCCCACTGTCCCCCAAGGTGTGCATTTTCCCTAGAGGCAAAGAGCAATAAGTCCAACTTGTTCAACCCCAGGTGTGCTCCTGGTGGTCTTTGGCTGGAGGACATTGACAGAAACAGGGGTTCACCAACACTCAGCTGAAGCCCTCACTGCCTTGGACCCAGATGTTCCACTTAGTAATAGTGCCCACATCTGAGACTCCTTCTGTCTATCTGTTTGAGGTGCCAGCCTGCCCATATCTGGGAGATAAGTTCACGCTGAATTACAGTCTGATAGTTCATTGAAGTCCTTCAGCTTTGGGTTTATTTTGCTTTTCTAAGGATGAGATCCCTTGAGGTATTTTTGGTTATCTGTTTGGATTTGTATTGTTCCCTGGTAAAATTGTTTTCTAGCCTTCTAACACATGCTCCTATAGTCTCTCTGCTTGTCTAAGTGTCTTTAATGTTGTTTGTTTATAAGAGGAACAATCTATAGGGAGAGAACAGCATAGATTCAATAAGTTTGTCCTTGAGCTGGCCCCAGGGACTGAGGAGTTCAGGTCTCCTCAGACCATTGTCCTTCTGACAAACTTTATCTCAGTTTATCATTTCAAAGCCTTATTAAAAAAAAATAAAAAGCCTTATAGAGATTTCTCAATCTTGTCTTTGTGTCCCTGAGACCTGCTTCCTTTAGTTTCATCTACCCAGAATCAGAGGCTTTCGTCTGGCCCCTCATTGGTGGCAATTGGCCTTTGGCCAAATTCTGGATGCACAAAGTTCACCACTGCCATCTTTACAGATGGTTGAGTTCTCATGGGGTTTTCTCAGTTTAAAATGCACTGCTTCCAGGCTAAACACCTCTTCCTTCATGTTTTCCCCCCATAATGCTAATTTGTGCACTTAGCCCCCTAACTGACACAATTTCACCAGGGACGATTTAAAATTGCAGTGGTCCCTTTGGGGAGCTTTGGACATAAACAGGAGAGGTACTTTAGAGCAAAAAGCAAAAGAAACCCTCTGGAGGAGATTGTCTTCTTTGTCTAAAAGAGAGATCAGTTTGTTTAACGTAGGAAATATCACCTCCTTGGTTTCCATATTTGGAAGATTAAAAATGCTGTCTTTTTGGGCTTCCCTGGTGGCGCAGTGGTTGAGAATCCGCCTGCCGATGCAGGAGACACGGGTTCGTGCCCTGGTCCGGGAGGATCCCGCATGCCGCGGAGCGGCTGGGCCCGTGAGCCATGGCCGCTAGGCCTGCGCGTCCGGAGCCTGTGCTCCGCAACGGGAGAGGCCACAACAGTGAGAGGCCCGCATACCGCAAAAAAAAAAAAAAAAAAAAAAATGCTGTCTTTTTAATTATACAGCTTGATAAACTTATCAAGGGCCCATGTCATGTCAAAACCAGCTATATGTAGTCTCTTTTTTGTGTGTATACCTCAAAATCTGTATTTCTACTTGTGAACTTTCTTCCTTTTCCTTTCAGAGGAAACATAACTAGCCCTTTACAGTTGATAATTATATATTTGACTGCAGCTGACCCTCTCTTTCATATTTTTTCTGTTCCACTGTCTTTTTCCTGTCTTGTGAAACTTTAAATATTAATTTTATCACAAAACAATTTAGTTGTCTTGCATACACTCTAGAAATATTTAGTCCAAATAAACTCAAATTTGTCTAAAAGAAAATTTTAATTTATTAAACCATCTTACTTTCTGTGTGCACTGACAAGCATAACAGCCTTGTTGCTATAGCTATAAGAAAATAAGAAGATGCTCTAGGGACTTCCCTGGTGGCACAGTGGTTAAGAATCTGCCTACCAACACAGGGGACATAGGTTCGAACACTGATCTGGGAAGATCCCATATGTTGCGGAGCAACTAAGCCCATGCACCACAATTACTGAGCCCACGCACCGCAACTACTGAGCCCATGCACCGCAACTACTGAAGTCTGGGTGCCTAAAGCCCGTGTTCTGCAACAAGAGAAGCCACCAAAATTAGAAGCCCTCACACTGCAACAAAGCCCCCGCTTGCTGCAACTAAAGCCCGCGTGCAGCAACGAAGGCCCAATGCAGCCAAAAATGAATAAATTAATTTTTTTAAAAAAATTTTAAAAAAATTAAATTGCTTTAAAAAAAGAAGAGGGTTTAAAGTGAGAGAGTGGCATGGACATATATACACTACCAAATGTAAAACATAGCTAGTGGGAAGCAGCCGCATAGCACAGGGAGATCAGCTCGGTGCTTTGTGACCACCTAGAGGGGTGGGATAGGGAGGGTGGGAGGGAGGGAGGGAGATGCAAGAGGGAAGAGATATGGGGATATATGTATATGTATAACTGATTCACTTTGTTATAAAGCAGAAACTAACACAGCACTTTAAAGCAATTATACTCTAATAAAGATGTTAAAAAAAGAAGAGGGTTTAGTTTCAAGATAAAAGAAGAATTTTGGTATGATTTCATATCTTTAGCACACTATCTTGGTTTATGCAAAACCAGGTTTAAAAGTCTCATAATTCAAACTTCTTAAATTTTCTACATTGGTTTTATAAGTTAAACAAGTTAGTATTGTTTCCATAACTTGTTTAAATTAAAATTATATGGGGCTTCCCTGGTGGAACAGTGGTTGAGAGCCCGCCTGCCGATGCAGGGGACACGGGTTTGTGCCCAAGTCCGGGAAGATCCCATGAGCCACGGAGCGGCTGTGGCTGAGCCTGTGCATCCGGAGCCTGTGCTCCGCAACGGGAGAGGCCACAGCAGTGAGAGGCCTGCGTACCGCAAAAAAAAAAAAAAAAAAAAAAAAAAAAAAAAAAGTTATGTATAAAGTTGTATTCAACTAAACAGAATGAAAAAAATCTTTTCAAAACCTTGTTTATGAAATTCTTAAAATGCTGTATATTGAAAGAATTCAGTGTGTCAGCGAAGTTGTAATTTCCAGACACTTAGCTAATTTTAAAACCTTAGGCCCAGGTTCATTGTAAATAATCTTTGGCTGTCTGGACAGTTCCAAAAAGAAAAAAAAAAGATACAAATATCGTTATATTCTTATTTTTTAATGGCAATCAACTAACAAAATATACAAAAGTTTTGGATGATATTTTGTACATTTTTTTGCCTTCTAAAACTTAAAATATGAAATAATTGTTCATGGAGACAAACATAGCTAAACAACTTTTTATTTTCTGTTCTCTAGTTTTCTCTCATGTTTCAGGAAAGAGAAGTTCACTACTTTGATTAAAGATAAGAAAATATAAATGGTTAGTTATACTTGGTACAGTAATTACAGAGAAATAGGAACATGTATAAAAGATAATGGATATTATTTTCATTTTGCTTTTTAAAGAAGCTGTAGTACATACAGATGGCCAACAAACACATGAAAAAATGCTCAACATCACTAATTATTAGAGAAATGCAAATCAAAACTACAATGAGGTATCACCTCACACTGGTCAGAATGGCCATCATCAAAAAATCTACAAACAATAAATGCTGAATAGGGTGTGGAGAAAATAGACCCCTCATGCATTGTTGGTGGGAATGTAAATTGATACAGCCACTATGGAGAACAGTATGGAAATTCTTTTAAAAACTAAAAATAGAACTACCATATGACACAGTAATCTCACTACTGGGCATATACCCAGAGAAAACCATAATTCAAAAAGACACATGAGGGCCTTCCCTGGTGGCGCAGTGGTTAAGAATGCACCTGCCAATGCAGGGGACACAGGTTCGAGCCCTGGTCCAGGAAGACCCCACATGCCGCAGAGCAACTAAGCCTGTGCGCCACAACTACTGAGCTGCGCTCTAGATCCCACATGCCACAACACGCCTACAGGGCTTGCATGCTGCAACTACTGCCACACGCCTAGGGCCCGTGCTCTGCAACAAGAGAAGCCACAGCAATAAGAAGCCCACGCACCGCAACAAAGAGTAGCCCCTGCTCACTGCAACCATAGAAAGCCTGCAGGCAGCAGTGAAGACCCAACACACCAAAATTTAGTTAATTAATTAAAGTTTTTAAAAAAGACACATGCACCCCAATGTTCACTGCAGCACTATTTACAATAGCCAGGACATGGAAGCAGCCTAAATGTCCACTGACAGAGGAATGGATAAAGAAGATGTGGTACAAATATACAATGGAATATTACTCAGCCATAAAAAGGAACAAAACTGGGTCATTTGTAGAGATGTGGATGGACCTAGAGACTGTCATACAGAGTGAAGTAAGTCAGAAAGAGAAAAACAAATATCGTATATTAAAAGCATACATGTGGAATCTGAAAAATTAGTATAGACCATATTATTTACAAAGCAGAAATAGAGACAGAGACATAGAGAACAAACGTATGGATACCAAGGATGAAGGGGTGGTGGTGGGAATAAGTGCAAATATATAAAGGTATATTAATAAATTATTTATTACAAATTGTTGCATGAATAATGTACCAAAGGAGTAAAATTAGAATTTGGGTCTTTTTTTTTGTAGAATGACTAAGTTTTTCTGTGCCCAAATTAGTAGAGGTTCCTTTTTGTCCCCAAGTTATTGTTAACTCTCTGAGCTTTGTGACATACATAGTCTGAAATCATTTGTTAAAGATTCCTTATTTTTTTAAAAAAGTTAATTGTCTAATAGATGTTGTTGTTTATCACTGGGTAATTTTACCATGCTAACTATAAATATTTTTGGCTTTAGATATTTATGACTTATACCTAGTCCCTTCTAACAACTATTCTTAATTTTGCCTTTCCCAAATGCAGAATGATAAAACTATTAAAATGTCTTTTACGTCTAAACAACCTTTGGGTTTCCTAAAATGAGCATTAAGTAACAAAAAATTTGCCCATTCATCCTATAAAAGAAAGGATAATGAGAATAATTAGGTTTGTCTAATTTTCTCCAACTTTTGTCAAACTATTATGAGAACTTTGTCTCCCAAACTTAGTATTATAAATAACCTGAAAAATTAAAAAATAGAGTTTATCTTCCAGATATGTAAAATATGCAAATGTAGATATCTTTCCATGTTGAATAACTTCCAAGTTAAAATAAACATACTAATATTTAAGCACAAAGACTGATACAATACCTGTCTGTCAAAAGATTTTTCCGGGATTCTAGATTGACAAAACTTTTTTCCCTTTCTGGATAGGCACTAGGGGTATGTAATAGCTTAATTCCACGGGAATGGTCAGAGGTATATTGCTTATTTTGGTCTTTCATTAGATCCAGTAGCTGAGGCATAGCACCTTGTCTAAGAGCTATAACAGCAATAGCAAAACATGTCAAAACTTCAATTAGCTTAGTTTTAGCCCTCCACTAAACTCAATGGTTCCCCATGCTGTGCAAATTCTCTCGTTGAGAAAAAAGGCACAACCTCCTAGGAAATACTGCTTTCCCTGTCACACTCTCTGCGGCTGTGACACCTGAAACCCAGTCAGCCTCCTGTATTTACTTGAAGAAGGAAAAACCTACAATTGCTTCCTTCTGTCAGCAAATCTCTATATCCTATACACACCTTCAGAGACGCTTCAGCCTGCTTTGCAAGAACTGCTCAATCCTACTCAAAAAAAACTATATTAACTTAGAAGGATACAAAATGGGCCCACTGCTATTGTCACAAATGTCACTTTTGCTCCCAATACAGTCTGTGCCCCATTAGGGTGCTACTTCATATGTGGACATCAGAAATCACACTAACTCATCTTGTATATTCAGGATATTTTTTAGAGATTTAAAATTACCACTCCTCCAGAGGATCATGTTTCTCTAGAAATAATTTTTAAATTACCCCCAAATTACCCAGTCACCTCCAAAATGAGGCATATGCAAGCTACTTTGGAGAACTCCCAGAAGGGATAACTGATTGCCTCTTCATGTATACTATTAGAGCTGTGATTCCCACATTAGAAATAATAGAACTGGAAAAGATGATCCAAAACTTGTCTCTGATCCTAGAAAAAATGTTAAATAATATAAGCTCGACTCTGAAAGCCCAACAACCTAGTCAAAATTCAGTAGCCAGGGCTTCTATAAACAATCACATTACCCTTGATTTTTCTCTTGACTAGTCAAGGGGAATTTTACACTATAGCAAATACTTCTTGCTATGCCAATACACTACGAGATAAGTAAAACAGCTGGGAGAATAAAAGCCACTTGTTTCCTAAACTAATCATCATTGTGTTTCTGATAATTGTTAGTAGTACAGTTGGCTGATGTAGCCTGGATAGAGTTAGAAATGCTACTGTACAACCATTGTCACGTTGGAGGACTCAACAACTCATCCTGCAACAGAGTAGACTGACACTAGTCCTGCTACAGACTACATTCTCCAGACAACCTCCTGATCAGCAAAATCTTGGCAAAAGTGAGAACCTTGCTATCATTGATTAATGTTCAGCAACCCAACTTCATCTGCCCTTGGCTATAAGGGAGGCACTAAGCAAAAAACAAACAGCCCCTCACAGCTAGGACCCAGCCTGGTACTATCAGCTGGGCCCTGCTGTTCTCGTGCTAAACAATCTCACAGAACATCAAAATCAGACAAGGCCACTCTGTGACCATGATGGATCAAAACCAAGACCACTGTGGGGGCCGAAATAGCTCAGCAGGAGAGTATGAGATTGAAAAGGCCACTGTGTAATCAGATCTGAACAGAGACAAAATATGAACATTACGTAAATCATAGCAATGACCAAACTCTACCTCCCCGCCAATTCTGGCTAATATGAGTGACTGCTGCTTCTTTAATTACATCTTTATCTTTGCTCTAATCTTCCCTCTTTTTAGATAAGATTTATTGAGATATTCAATTATAGAATTACTCCTGATTCCTGACAGCATCCAATCCAGAGCAAATCCCCACTTCTTTAAACCCTCTCCAAAATCACTGAAGTCCAAATCCTGAAGCACCCCATGATTCCTCATGGTGTGCATTCTCTTTTCGCTGCAATAACACATACATTATCGCACTTTTATCCCACAGGGAGAAATTACTATCATTACCATTTTTCAGATAATGAAACTAAGACTCTGAGAATTTAAATTACTTTCCCAGGACTACCCAGCTAGTAAGCAGGGAAACCCACACAAGAACCCACAACTTGTTCTTTGCAGTATGTCATGCTGCTTTTAAAAGATATATGTATATTTATAGCTGATTCACTTTGTTATAAAGCAGAAACTAACACACCATTGTAAAGCAATTATACTCCAATAAAGATGTTAAAAAAATTAAAGATTGCTTGAACGGAGATTCTATTAGGTTCCTGGCAATTCCTCTAAAGAAAATTCCATTTTCCAACAGGCTACATCTTACTCTTATTTGACAAATTGGTATATCAACCCCTTCCTGGCTGTTCTCAGCCACTTTGAATGCTCTCATTAACTTGCACACAATAGTTGCTCACTAAATTGTGTGTGTGTGTGTGTGTGTGTGTGTGTGTGTGTGTGTGTGTGTTGTGGTTGGATGACTTGTGATGTATTTTAATGTGTCCTGTGATTTGTCCTGGGGCCTGCACCTGGTTACTTGAATCACCCATCCATTTCTACACAGAGCAAAACCAGACAAACTTTTTTCTTCAGGTCCCTTCCAGGCTCGGGGGCTGAGGAGCTCGCAGGCTGACCCAGACAGCCTGGTGAGGCTTCTAACTCAGCGCGGGGGTTGTGAGGGCATGTGAAGGGAGGAGCCAGAGCTGTCACTGTGGGGCTTCTGACAATTTAGTGCTGACGGTGGCAATGGCAGGGGCATCAGTCTCCCAGCAGGGATGAAGTGAATTCTTCCTGCTTTCAGCCTCCTGTCCACCTCGTGCCAGGTGCAGGGGGTGGAAGAGAGATTTCAGAAGGGATGTAAGATATGGCTTCTGCTCAGGGGAGCTTACCTTAGCCTCCCCCAGCGAGAATACCTCCTGCTTCCTCTTCTCTCTCTCCCATCCAGTGCCATGTGTTGAGATGCTAAAGGAAGCTCTCTTGCAGGGAGCTGCAGATGTGCTGGCTGTTGTGGGCATGAGGCACAGCCCTGAGAGCCCTCAGATGGAGAAACGTGCATGTTCATTGACCTAGGCATGTCTGCTTTCCGATAATTACCAGTCAAGAAAATCCCAAGGGATGGTGAGGAGGGAAGAGATGAAGGAGGCAAGGAACAAAGTTCTAGCCATTTTTATGCATCAGGGGTTTAGGGACAGTGATCTGAAATGTGTGTTACGGGAGCAGGGGAGTTTGCCTGGAGGCTGCATCTGCTTAAAGGTAGTTTATTTGGATTATACTTTCATTGGGGGTGGCATGGTGAGCAGGTGGCAGCTTACAGCAGCATCAGTAGAGCTGAAGCTGCTCCAAGTCATCCCCGCTTTCAGGTGTGATGAAAGGAGCTCCTTCCCTGGGCCAGCAGGCAAGAGAAGAAGCCAGAGAGATGGGATCAAGGAGGGTCTGGAGTCTTGAGAAAAGGTGAGCAGGGGGCAAAGTGTTTCAGAGACAGTGCCTCCTTCCTGAGAATCAGGACAGTGGCTGTTTATGAACTGCCCAAGACCATTGTTCATAGCGGGTCTTTATTAGATAATCAGAGAATTTTTTCCCATATCCACTCACAGATTTAAGGGGGGGATAGAATCACTGGAGTGACCCATTGCATTCTTGAGATTGGATCCTCTGAACTTTGACTTGGAAGGTAAGAGTGGGGGGCTGACTTGGTCCATCAGGACATCCATCATCTTGTTTATCCTACAGCCACCAGAGCCACCAGCCCAGTTTCTGCTCCCACAAAAACACAATGGCTCTTTCGCAGTCCCCAGCAGCCCAGCTGACACAGGCTAGCATTTTAAAAAAAGAACCTCCCTTCACTCCTGCTCCAAATAGGAGATAATGAATAGGAAAGAAAGTATCAATAACAACAAATGGAAATATCCTCAAAGCACTGACACTGTTCACTGGAGTCGCTCACTGGAAGGAGAGTGGAGTTTCCCAAAGCATGTTTCAGAGAATACCAGTTCCACTCAATGCTGAAAGGTGGCTCTGAGGAGGAATCTGCTTGTGAAAGGCTGGGTTACCCAAACTTAAAAATAAAAAATGTTTCTACTTTGAGACTTCTCAGAACCTCCAATATACTAATGTGCATTATGGCCTCTAAAAGATGGAGGGAATAGAGTTTGCCGCTGGATGCCATTTATCACTCTTACTGTGTGCTAGGCTCTGAGCTAAGTGCTTCACATGCATTAATCCTCATGAAACCCTCATCACATAAGATAGATGCTACTGTTCTTGTCATTCTAGAGGTAAAGTAACTGAGCCACAGAGTTTAAGTAACTTCATCCAAGGTCACAAGTTATAATTAGCAGATTTGATACTTTGGGGAATTGCACTATAGCATATCAGATCTGTGTGGCAGAGACCGTACAGATGCTCGCCAAACCCATTTCCTCTTCTTAAGGGCCCACCACCAAATTACATCACCCAGGCTCCCTTGCAATTGGGTGGTCAGTACTTACCTTTGGAATGTGAGCAGAAGTGATGTGTGTCCCCTCCAGGCTGAGACAGGTAAGAATGGGTGTGCCTCCTCCACCTTCTCGCTTTTCCCTCACCTCTCGGCAGAATGCAGAGGATCCAGTAAAGGACTCCAGGGACATAAAGGTGGCCAAGCCACACTACAAAATGAGCTTGGGTCGCTGGATGTCTGTGTAGATCAGAGCCTCCCAGCCCAGCCCACACCCACTCCTTCCAAGCAGCATTGACTGTGACATGGATAAAAAATAATTGTTGATTGCATTAAACCACTGAGATTTGGGGGTTGTTTGTTACAATATTTATCCTACCCTATCTGTACTAATACAATCAAGAAATTCTTTTTCCCTAGAGTGTTTCCTGGGACAAAGGTTCTGAGGAGTTGACACTGAGGAGCATCTGTGTAGTATAATGAGCACGAGCTTCAAAGTCAGACAGAACTAGAATCAAATCTCAGTTCTGTACAAGCTATGCCACTCTTGGCAAGTCACTTAACTCCTCTGAGCTTCTGTTGCCTAATTTAAAAGTGGACATAATAATGCCAAACTCAAGGAGTCATTGTGCAGATTAAGTGAGATCATGAACAGAAAAGTGTCTGACACACAGTAGGTGCTTGATAAAAGGTAGCTATTATCATTTCAGGAAAGTCCTGGCACTCTGCCTGACACATAATAATAAGGACCTAAGAGGGAGAGGACTGGGGTTGGCTGCATGAACACAGCCTGAAGGGGGCTAGCGTGCCACAGCTAGCTGGTAAGGAGTCCGGGAAAAAGTCTGGAACTGCCTAAGAGGCAAGAGACCATTGTTTCAGGGAGTGCAAGGAGAGGGGATTCAGAGCACCACCTAAACAAGCTCCAGAGATGGCGCGAGCCACGGCTATCGGCGCGGACATCAGAGACAGGGATGAGATACTAAGGCTGCTGCTGCAGCCACCAAGAAGCCTGTGTGCAAGCACATGTCACTATCCATACCTCCCCTCCTGGGAGCCTGTGCAGCCCGCCACTGCCAGGGTCCTGTGATCCAGGGACAACTTCCCTGGGAGAACACATGTTGTGCCTCAGGCTGTTGCAACATCATGCCGGTCTCTGCCGCCACAGGCTCGCCCCGCATTCTGTACCACTCTCTCCCCCTGGCCAGAGTGAGCCAGAGCCCCCTAATCAGCTGCTACTTCAACCCCATCCTGTCTGGATGGGGAACAGACACCCTCAGGCAACCTAAAAGCAGAGGCGGGGCCAAATCCAAAGCTGAACCCCAGGAGCTGTGCGAACAAAAAAGAGAAAGGGAAATCTCTCCATGCAGCCACAGGAGCAGCAGATTAAATGTCCACAATAAAATTGA